>NC_141697.1:480728611-481997517 GCF_964263255.1 Lissotriton vulgaris
AAAATCTATTCACTCAGAAAGACTGCCCTTTGTACACGTAATACAGCCTTCAAGTTAGCATATGACACATTAGCGCTGTTATCCGTGTGTATTATATTTGCAGGTTATTATGTTAAATACACCACCCCAGTATGTGCATTAGATCATTATTCATTCACGACAGGTTATCATGTTAAATACATATCCGGAATTGCACAATGGAACGTTATTCAATCACCCGCGTCCATGGGTCTCTTCCTTAGTTTCACTACAATTATTGTCATTAGTGTATCAGGTTGTGATTACATTGGTAGTCCACATTTCATTAGATTGCAGTCCATAAGCATTATATATTCACAGTCCCATAAAGTATACTTGCGCTTTGTAGGTCAGAGTGCTGATTTTATATTAAAGTGCTCATGTGGAAGGAAAGAAGGGGGGAACAGGGGATGATGTCAACCATGATCTAAAGAAAAGTGTTCAATCGTGTTATCCTGTAAAGAAAAAAGGGAATCTATTGTAATCCCAACATATAAAATGCCTTCCCGTGAATACACCTGTTAAAATCCATGTAAGTATCTCATGGGCACAGCAAATGGAGGATGGATTGATATGTAGTGAGAGCGGCAGACTTGGATATATGCAATTCAATAATGGATTCTATTATTCAAAAAACATTATACACTATGTCATGCATGAATGCAGTGGAATGAATAATTAGTCCCTCAGATGTACTGCCAATTCTTCGTCCTGATTGAGGCCCCCAGGTTCTTTGGTCTGAAACTCAATTATATATTTGGATTCTCTTTTTCTTAATTTTAGCATTCTGTTGCCACCTCTGGGGTTTTGTGTGATCTGTTCTAAGATGAAATATCTCACTTTGGATGAATCAGGAAAGTGATTGTTTCTGTAGTGACGGGCAACTGGATATTTCTCATCATTGTTCTTAATCGCCCGGAGGTGTTCTAGGACACGTTTTTTGGCCGCACATGTAGTACTTCCTATGTACCATCTCTCACATGGACATACGATTACATAGAAAACATGTGTGGTACCGCATGTCAGGAATTGTTGGATCTCCACGCGATTCCCATTGTACTGAGCTTCTTTTGTATATACACTATTCTTGCAAGCTTTACAGTGCCCGCAGGGAAAAAATCCCTTAAGGCCATGTTCAGAGCCTACAGCATATGTGGTGACATCACTGTGGACCAAAAGGTCCCTCAACCTCTTGCCTTTCCTGTAAGTGACACTCAGTCTCTTAGGTAGTTCATCTCCAATGACGTTATCACTTTTGAGGATGTCCCAATTTTTTGCGACAATCCTGCGGATGTTCTGTGACTCAGCGTTATAGGTGAAAATCAGTCTTGTCTCATTGCTTGCTAGATCTTCTTGTTCAATGGTCTTATCGGCAAGGGTATCTGATCTGACTATGCTGTCTGCCCTTGTTTTTGCTTTGCTAAGGACCCATTTGGGGTAGCCTCTGGCAGAGAACCTGGCTAGCATATTCTTACACTCTTCCTGGTACGTTTCTTCAGTGTTACAGTTTCTTTTTGCCCTCAGAAGCTCGCCATAGGGGATACTCCATTTAAGTGTATCTGGGTGGCTGCTGAGGGCATGAAGAACACTGTTTCCAGCAGTGCTTTTTCTAAAGAGGGTTGTCTGGAGTGTGTTTTCTATGATGTTAATTTTGACATCAAGATATTCCGCCGTTTTATTGCTAATGTGACTAGTCAGCACTATGTTCTTGTCATTTCTGTTCAAATTGTCAATAAAGGTTATGGCATCCTGTTCAGTGCCATCCCAAATGACAAACAAGTCATCAATGTATCTCCACCATGTGATAACATGGTGGAGATACGGGTCATGTGTGTGGTCGGCCCTGATGTCTTGCTCCCAGCTTCCCATGAAGAGATTTGCGAAGCTGGGAGCAAAGCTGGAACCCATCGCGGTACCGACCAGCTGCCTGTAGAGTACTCCATCAAATAAAAAGATGTTATTTGAATGACAAAATGTCATGAGACTAAGCAACATTTTGCTATGCTCTCTGTATCTTAGAGGACGTTTGGCTAGGAAGTGACCACATGCTTCTAAGCCGTCCTTGTGATTAATGATGGTGTACAAAGATTGTACATCTAATGTTATCATGAGATAGTTCTGTTCCCATTTAAGTTTCTGAATCTTGTTGAGGAAGTCTTTAGTGTCACGTATGTAGCTAGGTAAACTGGCCACCCATTCCCTAAGATAGTGATCTATATATTTGGAAATGTGGTCCGTTACACAATCGCGAGAGGACACAATGGGTCTGCCGAGGGGATTTTTGGAATTTTTATGTAGTTTAGGAAGTAAGTACATTACTGGAAGAACAGGAAAGTAATTTTTTAAGTAATTGTACTCTTCCCATTCAAGAATGCCCTTGTCCTTCCACTCCGTCAGTTCATCCCATATTTTCATTATGCTCATATTGTAAATCACAGGTCACAGGTAGATAGAATTTGTCATCTTTAAGTTGTTTAAGGGCCTCATCAATGTACATCTGCTTGTCTAGGATGACAACATTTCCGCCCTTATCTGCAGGGCGTATAACAATACTGTTGTCCTGCATCAGGGATTTAAGTGCCTGTCTCTGGGCATAAGTCATGTTGTTATTAAGGCATGCTCTTCTGTTCTTTTTGTGTTTGTAATTACAAAATGCCTTGCTAGTGCTGTCTTGGAAAGTATCGAGGGAATCATGTGGCAATAAGGGTAGGAAAGTGGATTTGGGCTTGAAGCCCGAATTAGCACAGCTATCTGTCACGAAATCCGCTTCCTGCAAGACCTGGGTATCTTGAAGAGTGGCTGGTTGGCTGGTGTTGTCAGAGATGTTTTGTTCTAACGTTACCATATTGATAATGGTATCTGTATCACTGATCAAGATGTTATCAGTTTGGTCTGTGTGAGTGATATCCCTTCTGTTAGTCCATCCTAGCCTTTTTAGTTTATGCCATTTTCTTAGTTTTAACTTACGTGTAAACTTAAATAGGTCTATTCGTGCCTCGGCATAGTTGAATGGTATTGATGGACAAAATGACAGTCCTAAACATAATGTAAGTTTTTCTGTGTCAGTAATCACCTTTTTTGATAGATTGATGACAGTCTGATTCGCCATCTCTATATCCATTAGCGGCCTCTTCTTGTGCGCATTCTGCTGTTCCCACGTGTGCCTCTTGCCTTGCCTCTTGCACCACCTTTGTTGTAATCTTTTTCCTCTGTTGTTGTGTTTCCCCTTCCCCTGCCACGACTTCGGCCTCTCTGCCCTCTTGGTGTTCTTGCCAGAGTCTCCTTCACAGTCCGTCTGCTCCGGCGTAGATGACTGTATTCCTCTAAAAAATTAACTGGACGTGAAGGTTTGGCAGTAGTAGTGACACTTACACATAATGAGCGGGTTGCACACCACTACCATATTATTCCTATATCTTTAACCGTACACTTTCTTTTCGTTGCGTGCTCACTGTTTGACATGCCAAGCCCACGTAGCACGTAATAAACTTGAATACCAAAATTATGGGGCTTCTTTTTAGCCCCAATCCAGTGGCACAGCAGTTTTTTTACAATTGCAGTTGCATCAGTTTAAATAGTCCATCGTTTTTTTCGCTTCATTTTTAATACTTGTTTCATTACACAGTGTTCCTTCCTCTCATTAAATTGTCGTTCTTTTCACAACTCGCCCTCATGCAAGGCAATGCTATTTTCCAAATTTCTCATGTTCTGGTTGGTCATCCACGACCGCACCAACGCCCCCCACCACCACCCTCCGCGCCTGGACTCCGATCAGCACCGAAGACACCGTCCGCATGATGAACTCCATCCACTCCGGATCTCCGACCGACCCCTGCCCTCACCACGTCTTCAACAAGGCCGACGCTGTCATCGCACCCCACCTACAGGACATCATCAACACCTCCTTCGACACCACCACCTTCCCGGAGAGCTGGAAGCACGCCGAACTCAGCGCTCTACTAAAGAAACCAACTGCGGACCCCACCGAACTCAAGAATTACCGCCCCATCTCGCTCCTCCCGTTTCCAGCCAAAGTCATCGAGAAGACCGTCAACAAACAGCTGGCCGCCTTCCTCGAGATAAATGGATCCCTCGACCCCTCACAGTCTGGCTTCCGAGCCAACCACAGCACCGAGACCGCCCTCATCGCTGCCACCGATGACATCCGAGCCCTGAAGGACAACGGAGAAACAGCGGCCCTCATCCTCCTAGACCTTTCCACGGCATTCGACACTGTCTGCCACCGCACCCTAGTGCAACGCCTCAGCAACATCGGAATCCAGGAGAAGGCACTGGAATGGATCATCTCCTTCCTCGACGGAAGAACACAGAGAGTCCGTCTACCACCGTACAAGTCAGAGGCCACCGAAGTCATCTGCGGCGTCCCTCAAGGATCCTCGCTGAGCCCCACCCTCTTCAACATCTACATGAGCCCCCTCGCGGCCATCGCACGCCAACACAACCTCAACATCATCTCCTACGCCGACGACACCCAGCTGATCCTCTCCCTGACCAACGACCCCGCCGCCGCCAGAGCCAACCTTCACGAAGGGATGAAAGACGTAGCCGAATGGATGACGACCAGCCGCCTGAAACTGAACTCAGACAAGACGGAAGTCCTCATCCTGGGCCCCTCGCCCTCCGCCTGGGACGACTCCTGGTGGCCCCCCGCCCTGGGCACCGCACCCAAACCGACGGACCACGCACGCAACCTGGGCTTCATCCTGGACTCCTCCCTCTCCATGACCAGACAAGTCAACGCCGTCTCCTCGTCGTGCTTCAACATCCTGCGCATGCTACGGAAGATCTTCCAGTGGATCCCCACCGAGACCAGGAAGACGGTCACCCAGGCCCTCGTCACCAGCCGACTGGACTACGGCAACGCCCTCTATGCCGGAACCACCGCCAAGCTCCAGAAGAGACTTCAGCGGATCCAGAACACCTCAGCCAGACTCATCCTCGACATCCCACGACACAGCCACATCTCCGGACATCTGAGAGACCTGCATTGGCTCCCCGTCAACAAAAGAATCACCTTCCGTCTCCTCACCCACGCACACAAAGCCCTACACGATCAAGGCCCGAGCTACCTCAACAACCGCATCAACTTCTACGCTCCCAAACGCCACCTCCGATCAGCCAGTCACGCTCTCGCCGCCGTCCCCCGCATCCGAAGAACGACTACAGGAGGAAGGTCCTTCTCCTACCTGGCCGCCAAGACCTGGAACTCCCTCCCTCCCGACCTGCGCCTGACCCAAGACCACCTCTCCTTCAGGAAGAAGCTCAAGACCTGGCTGTTCGAGCAGTAGCAGCCCCCCCCCCTCCCCCAAGCGCCTTGAGACCCTCCGGGTAAGTAGTGCGCTCTATAAATGTCTTGATTGATTGATTGATCCGAACCTTTTCTCTCCAAGAACACGTACAAAAGCAAGGTTCTATTCCAGCAGTTTATTAGACCCAATGCATTTCGGACCCAATAGGTCCTGCGTCAGGGGAAACTGTAAGTGACAATGAAACATGTTTTAACATCGTGTAAATCTATGAGATTAACTCATTCACTTAATTGCATACATTTACCAATAATACACCATATCCCTCTGGATCAATGTTGTTAATTTTCACTTCTAATGCATACAGGCGCCCCCTCCCATTTAATTCCTCATGTTATGCGCTCCTATCCGTGCAATAGGTTCTTACTTCTCAGCCCCCCAATCTTCAGCCTCCCGCCTCATGATCATGACATTTCCCCTACTCACATTCTATTTTTAAATCGACACCACCCTTTTCCCTCTCCTCGCCGCCAAAAAACCTTTTAAAAAATCTCTCCATTACGTACCCTATCTGCATAATCCATTCCTTCCCCTAGTTCGTACCTCCCCCGACTTTCTCAACCTCTCACGCTGTACGTACCTGCTCAAATGAAAACATCCTCCCCTCTTGTGGTAACGGAAGCTAAGCTATCTTCGTTCCTCCCCTCTTTTAATATACAACATACCGCCCTTCCTTGTTTTAACCCTCCCCTTTACCGCGCACCGTGATTTCCACCTGGATCGTCCTTACATTTAATGAAAATCCTACATCTCCCATAATCCCCCATGCTATCATTCTGAGACGCCGCAATCGATGTAAACGCAATATAGAGCAAACCTCCTGAACTCGTGCAATCAATTAAAAACAACTATAAAGATAATGTCTGAGGTATTCTGATCATATGTCCGACACGTTATATGGTAATGTATCGTCTTCAACTGACGCCTTTAACAATAAACAAACCAGATGAACCAGTTCTTTCCGTCTTGCATGAAGGTTCCAATGTTTTCTCGATTTTCCTTGTATTTCAGTTGTTTCGAAGGGTGCTAACCCGATGGGGCTAAACTTTGACAACTACACATAATGAGCGGGTTGCCCACCACTACTTGCTTTAGCCATATTATTCCTATATTTTTAACCGTACACTTTCTTTTCGTTGCGTGCTCACTGTTTGACATGCCAAGCCCACGTAGCACGTAATAAACTTGAATACCAAAATTATGGGGCTTCTTTTTAGCCCCAATCCAGTGGCACAGCCATTTTTTTACAATTGCAGTTGCATCAGTTTAAATAGTCCATCGTTTTTTTCGCTTCATTTTTAATACTTGTTTCATTACACAGTGTTCCTTCCTCTCATTAAATTGTCGTTCTTTTCACAACTCGCCCTCATGCAAGGCAATGCTATTTTCCAAATTTCTCATGTTCTGGTTGGTCATCCGAACCTTTTCTCTCCAAGAACACGTACAAAAGTAAGGTTCTAGTCCAGCAGTTTATTAGACCCAATGCATTTCGGACCCAATAGGTCCTTCGTCAGAGGAAAACTGTAAGTGACAATGAAACATGTTTTAACATTGTGTAAATCTATGAGATTAACTCATTCACTTAATTGCATACATTTACCAATAATACACCATATCCCTCTGGATCAATGTTGTTAATTTTCACTTCTAATGCATACAGGCCCCCTCCCATTTAATTCCTCATGAAAAGAACGACAATTTAATGAGAGGAAGGAACACTGTGTAATGAAACAAGTATTAAAAATGAAGCGAAAAAAACGATGGACTATTTAAACTGATGCAACTGCAATTGTAAAAAAAATGGCTGTGCCACTGGATTGGGGCTAAAAAGAAGCCCCATAATTTTAGTAGTAGTGACACTGCCATCCATGGATATGTCAGACTCGGTTTCACTTGTTAAAGAAGGGGTGGTCTGGCGGGGTGGTTGTTCTTCATCTTGATCATCTCCCCCTCTGGTATTAGATACATACAGGTACTCGTATTTTTGACTGAATGTCAATATTCGGCCACTTTCATAGTCGCCGTAATCCCGATCTAGTTTTCTTTCTTTGCGGGCTTTTATATCCTCCTCGTATTTTCTTAGACGGTCCTTCATGATATTGATTAGTTTTTCAGTGGTTTCTCCATCAGACATAGTTTTTATTTCATCCATTAATTCTTGGATTTGTTTTAGAATGGTGTCCCGATCAATCCAGGCATACTTGACTAAAATCTCAAGCATTCTCCTGGAGCTCAAGGCTGAGTTTTGTGACCATTCTGTCAACATCTCGGGGTTAGGAATGTCATAGGTTGGTGTGGTAAATATCCTCAGCCCCCTTGGTACCATGTTCTGATCAATATAGTTTTGGAGCGAAGTTGCCTCCCACCACTTTGAAATTTCATTCTTTTTTAATTTCTCAAGTTTGTTTATTTTCTCATGAATGGACTGTGGGGTAGTGTCTTTATTAGTGCTCGCAATGTCTGGTCTCTTTTCTTGTGAATAATAGTTGCGCTGCTGCCCTTCTCTTGCTCTCTTCCTCCATGTGCTTGGACACCCTTGGCAGTTCTTTAGGCTGTGTGTGCTGACAGGCACCCTTGTCAAATGCAAGTTATTCCTGCCGAAAGAGTTTATATTAAGATACTTCTGTCGTATCGTATTTCCAAAGTCCAAATTCGATTGACTCGTTTTATAATGTTAAATGGTGTACTCGGTACGGTGTCTCCTTAATGCGGTGTAGTTGTAAATTATGCCGTGTGGTCAAAAGAGTCTTGTTGTTATGCGTGGCCGGTGATTTTGTATAAACAGTCGTGACCGGAGTCGTGCAATGTGCCGGTCGCTACCCCGGGGGATATTGACACGCGCTGCAGCCCACACCACAGAGCCTGTCTCCCACCCCGTAAGGGCGAACCCGCAAAGCACTTTTCCCCAGGCTCACCTCGTTTCCTTGAAGCTCGTGTCTCAGCTTAGGTTCCGCACACGCTCGGGGATCACTTCTTCACTCGAAGCACTTTCTCCCTGGCTCTCCTTGTTTACTTGAAGCTCGCCTCTCAGCTTCGGTTCCGCACACACTCGGGGATCACTTCCTCACTCGAAGAGTCCACGGTGGGACACCGTACTCGGCCGGGCTGGTGAAGGTCTCATTCAATTATTTTCCAAAGTCGCTCCTTCCAACCTCCTGTAGCCCCGCGGGAATTGGCGTACGTTGCCGACGGAGCACGTCGGTAATTAATTAATGCACAAGTCCAAAAGGTAAGTACGCTCTCAGTGACGAGTCAGCACACCAGCTCAGTTGCCAAGGGGTTTTAATCCAACAAACAATATGTTTCGGCTTCCTTGAAGCCTTGTTCACGTTTACCGGAAAAGTGCCCACCATACCATTTAATAAAGCATTCAGCATTCAGTACCTCACGTATACATAGTAGACATCAAGGAGGGACTATCATTGTGTCGTATCTGTCTCATTAAACACACCGCCATGTTGGAATAGGGCCGTATGTATCTAGAGCAAATGGGTTACATTTGTATCTACACAGAAAAACGTGTTCACAGTAACAAAACACCTAATAGAATTAAACTTATTTTGTAACAGTAAAGAATGACTGCACTGGAACACAGGATATTCATGTCATAATTGCCGTGCAACACTAAGTGACATGAACCATAAGTGATATAAACATATATATATATATATATGTATGTATATATATATATATATATATATATATATATATATATATATATATATATATATATATATATATATATATATATATATTCTTTTTTTAGTAAATGTCTTATTTATATTTATTTAATTTGGTAATTTAGTTTTATTTGCATTTGATTTGGTAGTTTTTTATGTTTTATGTATTTACATATAATATATATGCTTTTTATGATAGTAAATTAAAAAACACAAAAATTCAATATAATGTAAAACATATATTTTAATAATAGTGCTATATTATATATAGGTATATATAAATATACAGCGAAATATATATTTATGTTTATATTATAAGTATATATTATTAAAAGTTACTTACATTTATTTAATTTACATTATATTAATGTTTTATATTAAACTAAGATTAACTATTTTATTCTATATATACACATATATATTTTAAGAAACAATAGTTTTCTATGTTATTAATTAGTGTGAAACTATTTTTTTTTTAAATATATTTGTACTTACCTTACGTGTAGGGAAACTATATTTTTGTAATCAACATTTTTGACACAATATTACTGTATCACATTTTTTATCACTATTGTGTCAGTGATTCGGGTCATGATCTGCTAATAAGTGCAGTTATTATGTTGCAAGAGATAAGGAAAGTGTGAAATTGTGTATCTGTACATGAGTTCAGGAGAAGATTTTGAAGGTATGAGATAAGACAGATAGGATAGGGTGTGGCCATACCCAACGGTGGGGAACCGGGTTTGAGTCTCGGCAGGGACGCTTAACATGCTGTGATTGTGGGCAAATCACTCAATCTCCTTGTGCCTAACAAAAAAAATGTATGTGTCCGTCTGTAAACAACTGGTGCTCATGTAAAGTGCTCCGATACCTTTGTGTAGGATTGTATGAGGTAGCCTAGTGGTTGGGGTGGAGCTAAGAGGGAGGAGCAGGAACGGGAGGAGCCAGGGACAGGAACCGGGGCAGTTAGAGTAGGGACAGGGTCAGGAGAGGATGTAAAACATAAAGCTCTCTTAAACATAAAGAATTGTCGGTCGTTATTGCCACTACGACACGACAGCTGGCGACGAGGGTGGGATCGGGCACATCGTGCAACCAGTGGTGATCCCGTGACACTGTATGACCCTGTTCCCGTGGCCCAAGTGAGAACTTTGACCTCGCACCCACCGCGACGAAAGGAAGCACCGAGGCGAAGACTGAGCCGCCAGGAACACTGCCTGTGTGGCCTGAAGCTCCGTGGTTGTGGAGCGTGGCGCGCTGCGAGTGAGTGCAGTGAAGAATGCAGCTAGCGCGATCGCGCGCCAAAAAAAATTCAAACCTCACCCCTGAAGCGTGAATCCTGGAGAAGACGGAGTACGCGACGTTGGGAGCTCACCCCGGTCGTGCCTGTGCCCTTCGCTGTTGTGGTGGATGTGCCGACAGCCTCTGTGCCCAGGGAGAAGTCCCCGCACCCAGTGAGTGTGGTGAATGGGGCCGAGTGAATGAAGCATTGGAGAGAGAGCCAAGTCTCGTGAGAACCGAGACTTCACAGCGGCGGCCATCTTTAGGTCAGGCAGCCACAGACATCCCCTATGTGAGGACTGTGAGCGGCCATTGCTAAGTCAGGCATGCCGGGTTTGGAAGTAAGCCCTGGCAAACCAAAAGGAAGCAAGCATTGGCGCGCCCAACAGCCAAGCATTGACAAGTACAAAACCTGCAACAAGCATTAGCAAATGCCAGAGACAGATAGAGGCGACAGGAAAGCCACAGCAAAACAACAAGCACAAGCAAATGCACAAAGTAAAAAATTGACAAGTACAAAAGCTGCAACAAGCATTAGCAAATGCCACAGACAGATAGAGGCGACAGGAAAGCCACAGCAAAACAACAAGCACAAGCAAATGCACAAAGTAAAAGGCAATATACAAACAAGCAAATGCAAGAAGTGCAAATGAAACCAGCACGAGCAAACACAAATAACAAATAAAGAAGACGTGAGCACAATCAGGCACTGGTACAAGCAACAAAAGGTGCCATGAATCGAATTGACTTTAGCGACAAACATAAGCACGTGTTTCAAGTTCAAACAAGCCCGAGCAAATGCAAGCCTCGACGTAAATAAGCAGAAGCCCACACAAATCACGAATGAAGCCAACGCAAGCAAATACAGATTCTGAACGTAACAAACACGAGCAAAGGCAAATACCGAAGTAAACGTCCAGCACCACGCAAAGATAAATAGTCGACAGTAGGAAGAACTAAGAAATCAAATAATACAGAAGCGTGAGCAAACGAACATCAAGGAAGCCTTCATTCATCCTTGAAACCACTGGATAACCAGTGCCAGGCCGAAAAGAAACGCAAAGAAACGCAAAGAACAAGATGTTAATGGCGTCGCATATCATCGTGGAAGAACTCCAAAGTACCTGCTGCTAGCAAGCCACTCTAACGAAAGTAGGAAGTTGCTGAGCCACGCATCCCGCATGGAGCCGCTGAGTGGTGACCATCTCGAAATCAGGAAATCCAACCCTAACTCACTGAAGCCTACCGAAACAGTTGTGCTAAGGGCGGACAGAATACAGTAGTCACCCAGGAGTGGCGAACCTTCCTAACATCGAAGGAGACAACAGTACCTCAGGCGAAAGAAGGTCAGCAAATCAGACTGGAGGCAAAGTGAACAACCTTGCGACGGTAGTAGACAAAGTTTTTCCTCCCTCATGGCGGCGGTAAATACAACCCATCGGTCCAGTCCCTGCATTGAAGTACCACCCCCAGTGCAACAGACTGACAGTCGAAGTTTAGGTCTCAAATGGAACCGGTGGCTGAAATCACTGGACGATTTTCTTGAGGCAATTGGTGAGCGAAGAGATAAGAAATGTCTGATACTACTCCTCCAGCTGGTCGGTCATGAGGGCCGACGCTTAATCAGAACATTTCCCAAAAGGGACACAGAGAGCTATAAAAGACTCCAAGTGAAGCTACGTGCCCACTTCCATGCACAAGTAGAAGTGGATCATGCTCGCATTGCTTTCAATACAGCGCGGCAGGAACCAGGAGAACCACTGCCGAGATTCATCACCCGGTTACTAAGTCTAATACCCTGCTGCTACTTCAATACATTTACAAATGAAGAAGCAGTTCGGCTCCGAATAATTGAAGGCTGTTCAAGCGCAGACACGAAGCGCAAGATTCTTCCGGAGCAGTGGTCGCTAAAGAGAATCATCAGAGGGGCCGAGGCTGGAGTGCGAGTAAAAGCAAAAGACTTATCGAAAGACGTGCACTCGAATGCAAGACACATGGATGTCTGGAAAGAGGCACCCCTTATGCCTAGGGGCAAGGCCCTGGAAACAAACAAAGCTGAAAAGAGGGAGGGTGAATCAGAGCCAAGACGAAACAAGAGACAGAGCGTCATGGAACACTCCAAGTCACCATCACAAAAGACCAGGATGAATCAAGATTGCGAAAGCGGTACTGATACAACCTCGTGGAGCTATTCAACCTCAAGTAGTCAGTCAACAGATGATGATACTGACACAACCTCACGGAGGTACTCAACCTCAAGGAGTCAGTCAACCGATGATGAAAATGATTATGAAGCAGATGAAGTGTCAAGCGGGACAGATCACACCCATGGACAAGATGGCAGAGTGCTCAACAAGAAGGCAAGAAAGACGAACTACGGAAGACGGGACCTATCCCGTCAATGCCGGAAATCAGCACACGAACAACCCCGGCCATCCTCCCGCTATGCACCAAAGTCTATAGATGAGTCTGAGGAAGCATCAAGCAGTGAGACACATCACCCCAATGGCACGGACGTCAACACAAACAACAAGCGAGAAGAAGAAACCAACCACATGAGGAGTGGCAAGCCACTCAGACACCGAAAAGGGAGGGGCATGTGCACTCCAGACAGTTGTGTCAACGAGAAAACGGAGAAGGGACAATTGATGTCCCGTGAAAAGGGTTAAGACCAAATGCTCCGAGACCAAACTAAAGAAGTAAACGATCCCTCCACCGCAACAACACAGAAGACACATAAAGAGACATACCCAAGGAAATGCTCCGTAGATAGCTCCGACTCCAGGAGCATGTCATCCCAGACTACCAACTCAATAAACTTATCAGTCACGACGCCCTCAAAAGAACGTTCTCAAAGGAATCGGCAACTGACTCCTCCGAGTCGGAAAACATGTCTGTACGATCATTCGGGTCAACAAAATCATGGTCCCGACAACGGCCATGGCATCAATCACCCGAACGCACAACAGAACCAAAGGACAACAAGTCACATCAGTCATCGCCACATCAAGACATGAATAATATACCGTCACCCCTGATGGGGTCAGAGAGGCTGACTCAAAGAACTGACGGAAGGAGAACAAAGAAATGGGACAGTATCTACCAAGTGGTAAAGGATTATCCCGTCACCCCGCGGGGAGGACCGAACGTGGTGACAGAGATGGACTGTCACCGAATGAGAGAGAAACAGGCACATGACCAGGTGGTCAAGGAGTTTGCCAGTCTCAAACACGAGTGGGAAGGGAAGAAACGAACAGAGGCAGCAAACGAGTCCAAGAATCGAGATAGGACACCCATGTCAGATAATACACTAGAGTCCAAGAATCAAGACAGGACACCCATGTCAGATAATACACTAGAGTCCAAGAATCAAGACAGGACACCCATGTCAGATAATACACTAATGTCTGGCATGCCTGACGGTGAACAGAAGAACAGTGGTGTTCCCAACCTGACAGAGGGTGAACAGAAGAACAGTGCTGTTCCCAACCTGACAAGACAAAGAGAAACAACCTTACAGGTGGGAGCTCAGAAGAAGACCAGCACATTGTCCGCTCCCGAAGGAGATAGATCGTCAATAGACCAAGAGTCACCAAGGAAGGCAGACTGCCACTGCCGAGCTGAGCCAGTAGTAGTCACACAACAAGAAAGAACCACAATAACTGCGGAACCGAATAATAAGCAGCCCACACGCAATGGGTTGCATTCTCAAAAATGCATTCCCGCAGTTAAGGATGTCTTGGTTAAGACACCGGAAAGATTGATCAAAGTCAGGACCACCAAGGATTCAACACTACTGATGCTTGAAGAACAAGCTGTTCGTCAACCCGTGTGGTGGGTTGAAGAATTGCAAACTCTGTGGAAATTAAGTTCATTTTGTTAAGAAGGGGGGAGATGTAGGATTGTATGAGGTAGCCTAGTGGTTGGGGTGGAGCTAAGAGGGAGGAGCAGGAACGGGAGGAGCCAGGGACAGGAACCGGGGCAGTTAGAGTAGGGACAGGGTCAGGAGAGGATGTAAAAAATAAAGCTCTCTTAAACATAAAGAATTGTCGGTCGTTATTGCCACTACGACACGACACTTTGGTTCAAGTTTGCGCTATATAAAACTCTGAAAAAAACAAAAGAAAAGACAGAGGGCGCACCAGCAGCATTACCTTAACAACAGTCAATTTAACTGGCATCCACCTCACAGAAGGTAAAATGATAAATTATGTATCATCACTATGCGAGGAACACATGCAATCATGTTCAACCCACGGGAGCAGCCAAAAAAATAAAATACCGCCACTCCTAATCATATCCCGAATGGCAGTAAGTGAGAAAGTGAGACAAAAATGCAAGGAGACTCTGAAAACAATGGAGCCAAATTGTATTTTTATACCTAAATTCATTTATACATCCATCTGTCGTTCCTTCCTTCCACCAAACTCATTCTTCTCTTCATCCGAACTTACTTTTCTTCCTCCATTTCCAGCCATCTCTCCATTGATCTATCCCTCCATCAATCATCACTGAACCCTCCATTCATCCATCATTTTAGCCTGATTTTCTTCCATCACCCTTTCTTCCCATCCATACACGTGGTAACAATAACTGTCTCTAAAAGTCACTATTCGCTCTGTTTATTTAGTAGGCTTCAAGAAAATGTCCAATGTTAGAAATATTTATAATTCCTCGAGTTTTGCCATGGCGTAATAACGTTTATTTTCCATTTTTGCCTGTCTCCATTCCTTCCCTAGTGTGTTTTTTTAGGTAAACAAATTCAAAATAAATATTTAAATAGCGCGAACTCGGTCCAAAGACATTGGAGCGGTTTACATGTGCACCAGACTACATTACTCAGATTCAGATTGTTTTTAGGCACAGGGGGATTAACTGATGTGCCCAGAATCATAGGATGTTGAGTTCCAGTTCCAAAGCTGGCAGTGCTGTCCTTAGTGCGTACATGTTCTACCATTTGCTTATCAGCACTTACGTGAACTTGAAAAAAGAGTGATAAAACAACAACTGTAGAATCCAAATTAAATAGTGTTGCTCTATTGCATGTCCAGATATCTCTGAAGTTCAGTTAAGCCCTAGAGCGTTGGTCAAGTCCAAATGTAGTCCGCAATGTAGGAGTGTGTTTACAATGGCACAATTCACCCAAGTATGCTTTCATATATTCATTTTCAGTACAATTTGCTGTGAACCATTTTGATAAAATTAGAAAAAATAACCCTCTTCTGTGCACGCCAAAGGTCCCGAGTTTCAATCTGAATTGTTTATAAAAATATATTACCCTATTTTTTATGTTCGCAGTTATAAATATTTCTACAGGTTTTTGGCAAAAATAATTTTATGCAAGATTTTTTCATATTTTTTATTGGACATATTTATTGAAGCTCGTTTATTTTCTGAGCGGTTTCTGAGCTGCGGTAATACGTTGCTTGCTCGAGTGGGCAGGGAGGATTTTGATTAATTTCCACGTCATTTAGAACTGAAATGGTCTTTCAGTCCCACCTCCGCATCCGCACTCAGCACGCGATGCTCATTCCTCCTTCCTGGACATCTGATCGATAACGGGCTGGTATTTAAAAATTTGCTGAACCGCGCTTTTGAACAATGCATTATCAAACGTGATTTATATACAGCCGTGTACGTTGCTAACAGGACCATTAGACACATTTTCGTGCGATATGTGACATCATCATTCACATGTCTGAGTTGAACCCCTGATGCCATAGGATATACAGTTTATTTTCTTCTGTACTATACTCCATAGTGCATGTTTTGCTCTTAGTAATTCTGATAACACTGAGGCAGGGGCGAAACACAGGCTCCTGCAGCCTTTGAGGGCCCAATCCTCTAGGTGGACCCCAACCATTCAAGCTGCCCCGTTTTGTCAAGGGTCAATGGATATAAGTGAGCTACGTGAGATTTAGGGGCCTCGTCATATTCTGTGGCGAGGGATGGGTATCATTTTGCATTACGCCACTGCACTGAGGGTATTTGCTGTCAGCCGGGCTTCAACGATCCATGCAATTCTGTGGAAAGTCACTCTTACCACGTTCTGTGAATCAGGTATAATCAGTGGTCGAAGTGGGGGGAAAAATTAGGGGAACTTTAGCCAGAGAATCAGAGGGTGGAAATAACCGATGGATTCGATCAGTGGGAGGAGTTAGAGGTGTGGCCAGAATTCACAAAACATCCCAATTTTTAGTATTTGTTTGGCATTTCACTGACCAGTTATAGCTTATTATGCCATTTAATTCCACCAATGGATGCACATGATTATTTAGGGTTTAATATGAGTTATTGACATTAAAATACATTCACAAAGTGGGATATGTTTCCAACCACGGAATGTTCCAAATACGCTTTACAGTGGAATCACAAGTCATTTGTCTCAGAGCCATGCAGTTTCTGTCATCAGCACTTGTCCTCCCTTTTTCCACAAGAGCAGTTCAAATATGAAAAATATCCTAGTTTGTAAATGTTTTTTATATAATATTTGCCACATTATTCAACATCTGTCTCATAATCTGATAATTGCAACTAATAAATGGTTGGTAGCACAAATGGATCTAGATATGACTTGGGTTGCTGCGAAGTGAACAGCCCTTTCCAAAGGTTGACTGATCACCTTTCTCGCTGCTGCATTTGCATGTTATACTGGTATTAATAAAGCAAAATCTTTCCAGAGACTGTTAGCATGTGTAAAAATTTCAAAATAAAAAAGCATCAGAAAATATACTGCAGTATGCTGCATAATTTAGTCAACATTACAGCATTATTTTGTCCTCCATTGCTGCATTGTTAGACCTGGCTTTTACAGCGGGTTTATTGCCAGATTTTCTGCTTTGTTGCCTGTGAATTAAATGCTGCTAGTGGGATTTTCAGCTTTTTTGCCTGTAAATCAAATGCTGCTAGTGGGCCTGCAGCACTTGTTGTGCCACCCACATATGCAGCTGGTAAATGTAACCCAGGCCTGCCACTGCAGTATCTGTGTGCAGTTTGTTAACTGCAATGTCGACCTGGAAAGTGAACCCACTTGCCAGGCCATAACCTTACAGTTTCTTACATGTTAGTCACCCCTAAAGTAGGCTGAAGGTACCCCTGAGGGCAGGGTGCAGTGTATGTGAAAGGTAGGACATGCCCTGGGGTTTGTGGCATGTCCTGAAAGTATTGTATTTCACTATTGCAAGGCTATCTGTTCCCTTAGGGTAGAATGGGGAGTTAGCTTATAACATTTATAAGCCTAACTACCGCTGGGAACAAGGTAGGAAAATAACGTTTAGTATGCCTGAACTCAGAATGTTAAAATGCATCTTTTACTGAGGGTGATTTTTACATTCTGTGTTTGAAAATACCCGTTTTAGAAAGTAGGTATTTTCTTGCTTAGCCATCCATCTGCTAAGATGTGTATTGCCTGTCTGGCTTTGGAGTGATAGAGGTGGGGATGTGCAGTGGCTCCAGAGAGTCTGGATGAGTCAGCGCTAGGCTGAATAGGCCTGGTCTGCAGTTGGAGTGGTGGGAGGAGTAGCACCTGCACCGGAATAGGGTTGGGTCTATCTTCCACAATGATGGCACAGCCCCCAGTGGTGTGTCTGGAGCCAGGGCTCACACTGACAATGGAAGTTGTTGTGCACTTGCAAAGTGCCCCCATAACTAATTTGGACTGGGCTTAGAGACCTGGGCCAGGAGAGAACAAAGAGAATTACTGTATAAGAAGAAGGGTCCGGACACCAGACTTTTTGATCACTGCTTGATGTCTGGGGTTGGCCTGCAGTGGCTACTTTTTGCTAAGGAAAGGGAAAATGACTTTGCTGTTTGCTGTGTCCCTGATTGAGGAATATCTCCATGGCTTGAAACTGAGCTTCTGGGACACAAACACTTCACCACCAGCTTCCTGAACTTAACTTCCTTGCTGGGATTTTTGACCTGCTAAGAGGTGTCTACTGTTGTTTTGGACCTCTATAGGCTTTTTTGTCGCTGGGAGCTGGAAAAGTAATGCAACTTCGAGAAGCGCGACACATCGCACCCGTTTCTAAAGCATCGCCTAAGAAATCGTCGCAGCGCCTGCCCGCGGCTTGAGAAATCGCCACACACCACATCGAGTACACCGGTCTCCGTATTCTGGAATCACTGCACCGATTCCAACGTAAGTCCTGCTGCGCAGCTGCAAGAACCCACGCATAGTCCTGTATTATCACATCACATCGAGGCGCCAGGTCTGTTGCATCATTGGGGGACGCAGTAGGAAACCAATGCATCACCTCCCCAAGCAGTAAAAAAACAAAACAATCACCTCTTCTTCAGTAAGGAACTGACGCACCACCTCCCCTGCGCAGCATTAAGGAACCAATGCTTCACCATCCCCTGAGTCAGGAACTGACGCATTACCTTCCCTGCGACCCTTTTTGAGTGAGGCAGACTGGCCTCAAGGGCTTTAGTGCTGGTAGCACCCTGTACAACAATGTTTGTTGGTGCCCCCCAATGACCACCTCCACCACAGATTCCCTCAGTACCACCCTTTTACAGTGCACCTCAAGTCTCCATAACCACAATCTCTCTTAGATGCATTTAATTTGATTTACAGCGCCACTCATACCAGTGTAGTGTGTCAGAGCTCTTTACAGCGCACACAATACACCGAGACAATCAATTATATGTGTGTAAATCACTGTATAGGAAATGTTACATAAGACAAAAGACTGCAAGGTGTAGCAGTTACATGACAACCATAATAGTAAACAGTATAGTTTAATAGTGATTGGTCTGTAGAAACACAAACTCAGAATTTAAAACGTAATACCATGGTTGGGTGTTCTCTTTATCAATCAGAATTGTTTTTTTATCCAAATGAACACTATTTGGAAAATTAAGATAATCAAAGACTGGGGAAAAAAACATAACCCTCTAATTTATACATTGCAGTTTGCATGCGCAGCAATAAGCCTTGTGGTGCTGTCTTGTGCCTACATGTTGTAAATGAGGGCCTAAGTTTATTTTTCTGGATTCCAAAGCCCACCACATTTTGTTGACATGAAGGGTTGGATGAATTGGTCCATTAAAACAACTCTGAGAGGGACTGTATTATTATTAATTTCAAACATCCAAGGTTTGCGGGCAAGATCTTACTTAGGTCTTCGTCTTATCTTTCAAATTCTAGAAATATCAGGCTTCTCCCTTTGGGCTTTTTTCGCCTCTTGTACGAAGCACCTCAAGAGCCTGAATGCCCATCTACTAATCAGCTTATTCCTGTTAATTGTTGCATCTTATGTTCCCCTTTCAAATTGGTTCAAGGCCCTGAATGAACTGCAGGTGGTTGACTGATGCCCAGTCTCTGTGGGCATGCTTCAATCAACTTGTTTGGATGGCCCTATTTATTTTTGGAACAAATTGTAATGGTCATACAAGGCCTGAAAGGCCAACGTACAGTAATGAAAATTAAGAAAAGAAAAAGGCATAGCAAAAATGAATTCCTACTTGAATAGTCCCACCTCACAATGCCTGTCAAAGAAACACAAAGAAAGGCCAAGTAGTACAACATTCGTCCAACACCAACTCAATTCCTCGTCATCCCGTGAATGTCTGAACCTCTTCATAAACCAATTGGTGTACAGAACAGATAGTTTCCAATTTTATGCCCCGATAGCCCACCCATGCCTGCCATATTTTGAGGAGTTTCTGAGTACAGCCCTTCACTTTATATGCCGCCACCTCTAAGCACATGCAGTGGTCGATTCCCCTTTTCCACACAGCCATGGACGGGGGAGTTGTGGCCTTCCATTCCTGTGCAATGTCCCATTTTGTCAGAGTCAGACTCAAAAACAAAGGTTTATGTCTGTTGTCACCTAATGTGTCATTGATATGTAGGAAAATGAGTTTTGGATCAATGGAATAAACCAGAAACCTTGTCAAACACGTGGTCATTCAGCAGCAACCGTCTGGAGGAAAATACCATCCTCCTCGTTACATCGAAGGCAGGACGGAGAGGTAATCACTGCCATCCGCTAAAGTCGATGACATGGGAAAAAACACTGTGGCGATATTTAATTTGGATCAGTCGAAGTCTGCCTGTGATGGCAGTCTCACGGCGTGCACTCAATGCCTCAGTCCAGTCCTCTTTTTTTAGAGCCCCTAGGTTGGAGGGCACTGAATATGTTGGGGTGATTGGAGAGCAGTGTATGGTAGATCTTCGTGACCTTATGGTCCCCCAAATTGCCTAGCTGAAGCTTGCCATCAAGTGGGTTAAATTTGGGAAGAACGGGCAGTGATGGATGGAGTCAGTCAAGGCAAAATTGAAGATAGTGATGAAACTGGCTTTGATTAAGCTGGTATTCAGTCTTAAGGATAGTCTCACAAATTACATCCCCCAAGGTCGATATCACAATTAGGTCCCACACGCGAACCCACTTCAATGTCACGACCTGCGATAGTCAATTTTCTCCACAACCCCATTTGTGGGAGCCAAGAAGGCCATTGATTCAAAACTACCCTCCTTGCCGGGGTAAGAGCATTACAGTTTCTCCTCCCATATAGGTAGGAGACAAGAGAGGTGTTTCCCATTGCCCACTTCTCAGACGTATTTGCGGGGTCACCCTGTGAGTCGTAACACCAATCATATATAATCAAAAGATGGGATGCGTGATAAAAGAATTTGACATCCGCCATTGAGATACCTCCACAACAGGTGGATTGAAAACATATGCTGAAGGCTGTCCAAAAGATCCGACCTTCCAGAGAAAGGTAGTAAGGATAGAATTCAATTTATGGAACACATCATCAGCATATAATGTTATTCTATCAGAAAGTCATTCCCCCATTCCAAGCCCTGCACCTGAGAGTCCATCCTCAACCAGGCCACCAGTGGCTCCATGGCAAGGCAAACAGCAGGGGGTAGAGGGAGCAACCCTACCATGCCCTCGGCTACATTGGAAATGAACCAAACTGCCATCTCTGCCACCTTTTCTGTCGCTGTCAGATCGGTGTATATCATCTGACTATATGAAAGAAACCAGGTGCTGAAGAAGGGCAAATAAGTACTCCTAACTCACTGAGTCAACTACTTTGTCAATATCAGCGAGAAGGATTGCCACTGGTCCCTGTAGCTTGTCAGCGGGCTCCAGTGTGTTATATATTCATCAAATGTTATGGTGGGTAGTGCAATGAGGCATAAAACCTGCCTGATCAGGATGTACGAGGTCGGGAATCATGCATACGAACCTATTCGCAAGCGTTTTAGCCAGGAGTTTCACATCAGATTTGACAGAGACATCGGGCGATATGCAGAATGTTCATGCTGTAAGATGTCCAATGGTCTATGTGCTGTCGACCCACCACTCTGGCGACCCTGTGCTTCCAGGATTGCCAACCAGGTTTTGAGATCCACCAGGCCACTGACGCCGCTGCTCCCCATGGTGTTCACTCCTCACAGTGTGGGTTTTAAATCCTCCCACAGCTTTGTGGGGATGTAACGGAGCCCACATTGTGCCTGAAATATTCCTCAATGGAGCATTCTGTGTGTATACTATATTTTGGGTCATGTAAATGCCAGGGAATGGATGGCCCTATCGATCATACCCCTCACCCCTGCCATAATTGTGAGCCTACAGCTGTGCTTGTTGCTCATGTTTCTCTTAACCCTTTCCTGTCAGTCAAGCCTGCCCAGTCAACGGCACTTAGCCCCACTGTTTTAACCTTATTATCAGAAAACTTGGAAGTCCCTGTTTATCCAAACAATGGGCAGAGAAATTCACGTATCCTTAATTATGAAAATGGTCTGGCTAAGGGAATAATTTTTCTATATACTCCTAAACATTGTACAAATAACTCACTAGACAGAGGAAAGTATTGAGCCACAATCAAACAAACTAAAGATCAGAGTTAAATGTGACGGACGAACACTTTTTGTAAAGTTTAAAAAAGGATAGAATTTATTGCTTTCCTCCCAACTGGGTTACAATCTAAAACAATATCACAAATTCATTAAAAGACCACAGACCGTGGTGTTCCAAACAATATATTACACTCAAAACAATGGTTAAAAAACAGTCAAAAACAGTCAGAACAGTCGACGCAGCATTTCGGTGCTTTCTTTCTTTTGACACCTTCTTCAGGACTTTAGGACTTTTGACTCCATGCTATTCTGTGTCATGAAACAGATGAGTTTCAATGAGTTTTCTCGCGGATTGCTAGCTGCTCAGGTTTTTCAATTCCCTTGAGCTTTACAAAACAGAACCTTGAGCTTCTATTTACACGGAGGAGCCACCGTCAATGAGGGGGGATTCATATGGTCTTTAGACCTGTAAAGATATCTGTGATTTTCTAAAATACGCTCCGAACGCTTAAAATTGCTCGGGCTCTTTGGAATATTTTCTTAGTGCACGAGCCTTATGGTTGCAGTGCGGCCTCCCTGCTCCTCCGTGTTTTCGTCTTCTGGAAAATGGAAGAGCACTCTTCCATTTTCCAGAGCACTCCTCCATTTTCCAGAAGACGACAACACGGAGGAGCACCTGGAAGATCTGCTCTTGCTTAAGCCTATCCTACTCTGGTACTCAATATGGGCCAAAACGGAACAGCCTTTATGAAGTATTTTATTTTATATTATTTAGCGTTAGACTACATTTTTAATACTCCATGGCTTTCTTATATTAATTACATTTCTAAATTACTGCTTGATTCCCCTGTGCTCAAAGATCCTCTCAGAATGCCTGTGAGCTTACAAAAGTCCTGAACATCTCCATCACCTCTGTCTCCTTCCCTGAGGACTGGAAACACGCTGATGTAAGCCCCCCTGAAGAAACCATCCACAACCCAGCAGTATCGAAGAACTACTGGCCCATCTCAGTGCTACCCTTTCCAGCTAAGGTTCTTGAGGACTGGAAACACGCTGAAGTGAGCCCCCCCGAAAGAAACCATCCCCCGAACCAGCAGAATCGAAGAACTACTGGCCCATCTCCCTGCTACCATTTCCAGCTAAGGTTCTTCGGAAGGCAATCAGCCAGCAACTCACCAAATACCTGGAACACAACAACCTCCTGGACCCCTCTCAATCCGGATTGCAAGCCGACCACAGCACAAAGACAGCCCTGATCGCAGCCACCAACGACATCGAGGCAGTCCTGGTCAAAAGCAAAGTGGCAGCCCTTATCCTCCTAGACCTGTCAGCCGCCTTTGACACTGTTTCCCATCACATTTTGATCAACAGACTACACCACATCGAATCCAGGTAGACCCCCTCAAATGGATCACTTAATATCTTACCGGAAGAACCCAGAGAATCTATCTCCCACCATTCACCTTGGACCGAAGAAGATCATCTGTAGCATCCCTCAATGATCGTCCCTCAGCCCTATCCTCTTCAACATGTACATGACCCCCTGGCTAACATCATTGGATCACAAGGACTAAACATCATGTCTTACTCTGATGACACCGAGCTCATCCTCTCGGTGTCAGAAGACCCCTCCACCATCAGAGCAAACTTCCACAGATATTTGAGGAATGTCGCCAACTGGATGAAGGACAACTATCTCAAGCTCAGCACAGACATGATGGAAGTTCTCATCTTTGGGAACATCTCCCCATGGAGCGATGTATGGTGGCCTGCTAAACTCAGCCCATCCCCCACCCCAACAGACCATGCCGCAACCTCAACATCATCTTGGACAGAAAGCTATCTATGAAGAAACTGGTAAACTCAGTCTCATCCATCTGCTTCCACACCGTACTTATGTTCTTCAAGATCTTCAGGTGGCTCCCAGTCAACACCAGGAGGACGGTAACACAGGCCCTCATCACCAGCAGGCTGTACTATGGGAACACACTCTATGTAGGAATCACTGCACACCTCCTAAAGAGACTACAGACAATACAAAACTCAGCGATAAGACTCATCCTCAACCGTCCCCAGATGGATCCATATCACACCCCACCTCAAGAAGCTGCACTGGTTCCCAATCCAGAAGAGATGCCAGTTCAAGATGTTGACCCATGCATACAAAGCCCTGCACAAGAAAGGACAAGCATACCTCAACAAATGCATGACCTTCTATCAGCAGATCAGACCCCTATGATCCCCCTCCCTCTTCCTCGCAGACACCCTCCCGGATCCGCCAAAACAACAGCAGAGGACGATCCTTCTCAAACCTGCGGCCAAAGCTTGGACCGACCTTCCCGTCCACCTCCGGACCACCTAATTACTCTACCAATTCAAGAAAGGACTCAAGATCTGGATGTTCGATTGAAGAGATCATCACAAATCAGTTAGAAACTTGAGCGCCTTGAGACCCTCGCGAGTAATTTGCTGCACTTTATAAATCCTTTATTGATTGATTTTCACAAGAGTGAGGTCATGGCCTTCTTTTTAGGTGCTAGACTAGAAAACAGGGTTGAGTCCAAGAAATCAACTGTTGTTTCATACCCATTGAATGCCTTCCCGGAGTACTTTCAACCATACCTGTCTCTGGTGACCAATACCCAACACCGCTTTGTTCTAACAAGGCTGAGGTTGGGCATAGTACAACATGTTGTCGCCTTCCCTACGGTGGAATCAGTGGCTCAGGGACATAGCACTGTGACCATGTAATGGAATTTCGAGAGCATCCAGCACTTTATATTTTGTTACTTACATGATGGTGTAAGGAAATAGTTTCCGAAACCGATCATTGTGTGCAGTGGAAGACCCCACCTTCTGTTTGATTACTGCCTCTTAAATTTATGGAGCATTCCAATTAGAAAAACATTTTTATCTATTTTTAGTACTTGCTATGTATGTTTTTTTAATTCTTGTGATGCCTGTTTGGGTGTTGTTTTTAGCTGGATCGCTTTTAAAAATGCATGACTGCACCACTGTTCTTAATTTATTTTTAATTTAATTTATTTTGTTGTATTTTGTATCACCTGTTCTTCCATGGCCCAACGAGACAGTGTCAAATAAAGATTTCGGAATTTGAATTTGATTCAACAATAAAATCTTTCTAGCCCAGTTTAAGTAGTTCATGTGGTCGATTGCCATTTCCTGGAGCACAACATTTTGTGGCCATTACCAGGGTGTGTGATTGTGGATTTGAGCTAGATTGGAGAGGCAATGTTAGCGTGCCCTGACAGTTAGTCTGCAGGTAAGGGACCCCTGAAGGGCTTTGAGTGTCAGAGGGTTGGGCACTTCAAGGGGGATCACAAGTGTCCCAAGCGGTCACAGCCCCACCCCGATAGCAGTCACTGGGGTTGGCTAGTGTAGGTTTGGTGAGGATACAATCTCAGATAGTTTGGGGAATAGTGCAGAGGTTACCCTTGTGTCACTGGGTGACAGAGAGATGATGCAGAGAACCCACTTGCCTGACAATATCAGGAAGTACAGTCAGTTGGTCACCATCAATGGGCACAGGGTAGAGGCTCTAAGAGACACAGGAGCCAGCATGACAACCATCAGGTGTCATCTGGTGTCTTCAGAGCAGTTAGTCCCTAATGTGTTCCACCAGGTGGTTGCAGATGACAGCTGTGAGAACCAATACACAGTGGCTCTAGACCCCTTTTCATAAAGGGGGTCTCAGGTCTGCTTAAGGTAGCTGTGAGTCCATGCATGCCTATAGATTGCCCGCTGGGTAATGACCTGACCCTTTTGTTTCACTCTGGAGCATATACCGCGCGGAAGGAGGCGGAGTTCAGGACCCGAATGGAGATGTTGTGGTTGCCTGAGTGGGTGTGCCTGACCACGCGGTCCATGGCAGGTAATCAGGATAGTCAAGACCTGGTGCCTGAAAGAATGGCACAGACACCTGCTAAAGAGAGAAAGGGCAAAGGGCATGGTAAACACGCTTCAGAAATTCTCAAGGTCTGGGAGGAGGCTGAACTTCAGGAGCAAGCAGCGGTACCAACAGGGGAGTAGGTGGCTAAATTTGGGAACCTTTCTTAGCTCATCAATTGGCAGCAGGAAGGGGGTCCTACCAAGGAGGAGTTCTGCTGAGCGCAAAAAGAATGTCCTTCTCTTGAGGGTCTGCGGCAGCAGGCTGAGACCTAGACAGCTGGTGACACCTCTGGAAAGCAACTGATATATTGGGAGAATGGTCTTCTGTATAGTGAGCCTAAGTTTTCTGAGCCTGGTGCAACATGTGTGTTGTCAGTCCCCTAGTGCTACAGGACATTTCTTCTGGGTGATGTGCCACTGGCAGGTTATTTGGGGTAAGACAAGACCCCTGACAGGCTTGTCACCCACTTTTATTGCCCTTAAATGAGGAAGTCCTCAGATGCATAATGTAGGTCCTATCCTACCTGCCAGACAAGGCATGACAGGGGAAGTGCAAGGTTCCCCTACAACCGTTTCTGGGAGTTAGAACCCCCTATGAGAGGATGGACATCAAAATCATCGGGCCTTTGGACCCCAAGACAGCCATGAACAGTAGATTTATTCTGGTCTTGGTGGACCATGCCACTCGGTACCCGGAAACTATCCCCCTGAGGACTGTGACTGTGCTGATCGTGGCCAGGACACTAATGGGAAACTTTACATGTGTGGGGTACCCCAAATAGGTGGTACCTGACTGGGTACCAACTTCATGTCTTACTACATGAAGGCTATGCAGAAGGAGTGTGAGGTGATCTACAAGCTCACCACTCTTACCACTCCCAAACCAATGGGATGGTTGAGAGGTTCACCTAAACCCTGAAAGGCATGATTATGGGTCTGTCAGGCACCCTGAGGCATAAGTGGGATGTTCTCCTGCTATGCCTTTTTGTTTACATACAGGGAGGTACAGCAGAAGGTGGTTGGTTTTAGCGCATTTGAACTTCTGTATGGGCACCCTGTGAGAGGGCCTTTCAGTTTAGTAAAGGAGGGCTGGGAGCAAGCACTCAGGAGAGCCCCCATGATGTGGTCAGCTACAAGCTGGCCCTTTGCAACCAAACAGGCCACAACTGGAAACTCGCCCAGGAGAACCTGGAAGCTAGCCAGAAAGACATGAAATGCTGATGTGACCAGAATGCCCCTCTGGTGAAGTTCCAGCCTGGCCGAAAAGTGTGTGTGATGAAGCTCGTGGAATCCTCTGGGCTGCAAGACAGCTGGTCTGGGCCCAATGAGGTAAAGGAGCGAAAGAGCAATGTTACCTAAATGGAGGACCTCAAAAGTCCTAGGAACAGTTGAGGGTGCTGCATGTTAATTGCCTCAAGCCCCACTTTGAGAGGTCTGAGATTACCATGCTCTTGGTAACTGATGATGGGGTGAAAGAGGAGAATGAACCTCTCCCCAACCTCCCATCTTGCAGAAAGCAGGATGGCTCAGTGGAGGGTGTGAGCCTCTCCTCCACACTGACCCTAGATCAGCAGAGAGACTGTTGGCAGTTGTTGGGGTAGTTTGCCTCTCTCTTCTCACTTACCCCAGTGCTCACCACATGATGCACCCATGAAATTAACACTGGGGACAACCCACCTTTGGAAAATAAAATGTCAGGGATTGCAATCTCATAATATTCTGCCCCATCCAGTACTGTTCTCTCTTTCCCTCATTAAAAAATACACGTGATCATGGCTTTGGGTTTTCCTTATTCATTCACCTGCAGGCACAAATTAAAGGAAAAGGGGTTGTGACCACGGCTCCTCCGCTAAGGTGGAGGAGCATCGCCCCACTGCCTCAAAGCAGCAAAAGAAAGGAAAAAGTTAAATGATAATAACTAATGTTATTTAAATTTTATTCTGCTCTCCTGCTGCGGCAGCTTACATGCAGGGGCGGGCGGGGCTGAAGAGCAGAGGAGGAGGGTACAACCCTCCTAAGTGTGCAATGACTGTTTGGTTGGCCCTCTCTTGGGCTGCCCAAAACAGTCATGCGCAGTTTCCCTGTTCTCCATGCAGGCTGCATTACAGCCTGGATGGAGAACATGCCCACCCCTACAGCCCCTGGCTGAGAGCTGCAGACCAATCACAATGCGGCGTTGTGATTTGGGAGCCCTGGTGCTTTCTGCTTCCTGTTTCTCACAAGAAGCCAGGAAAAAGACGCAGGAGAGGCGGTGCCGGCTGGCCGCCGGCTGGGTGCAAGTGATTAAAAAAAATGATATTTCCTCCGCCCCTTAACTGCTGCTTCCAGGCAGCAGCTGCTGCTGACCTTGTTGTCTTTCTCCAGCATATACTTCACTTTAGCGGTATGGGGCTGATTCACGAATGTTCAGGAATATTTTAGTACCCACGAAAATTTGTAAATTTCTCCTATCCTATGTGAAATTTACTGATAGGAAACAGGAGGAGAAAAGGGTGTGGGGTAGGGAAGCCTGGTGTGAACTGGAATGGCAGTTAAATGCCTGAGACAGCCTGGGCAGGTTGGCAAGCGTCATGTGTGAGCCACAGTGTTCTTGTACTACTGCTACTGATCCTTCCTCAGAAGGTCGCAAGGTCACCCATAAATGATGTTGCTCTTTCATATGAGGAGTTACCAAGTTTGCAGTTCCAGTTTCTACGATGCCATCTCCATCTTCCTGCTTGGGTTAGCTGCCACGTTCTATTTCTAATCAAATATATTGGGCGCATAACTTGCTTCATTTGATTCCCTACAATATGTTGCTGCTTATGTTCAAAAGCCAGCTTTGTGGTGCTGAACCCCAAATTACAGTTTTGTAATGAAAAAAATAGAAGAGACAATCGATGAAGACCTAAAGTATATTTGATATATGATTTTATTGGATCATTACATTTTCTTTATCAAATAGAGCAATGATGAGCTTCTGGAGGCACCTTGGCAGGCATTTTGTGACCATGGGGTATATTCGAGGTTTGCAGTATTAATTTGAGTTGTAAACAGTGGTGGCTCTTCCGCTATGGTGGAGAACCGTCACCCCCCTGTTGGCCAGCTGAGGGAAAGTAAAACAAAATGATAACAAAAGAGTATTATTATCATTTTATTTTTTCTCTGGACAGAGCGGAGGGTGGCATTAATTGTTTATTGTAACTGTATGTAATTTTGACAAGAAATTTTAATACCCATCATATTGTTTGGCCTTTTGGTCATTTCTAATATGATTTTTAAATATACTGAATAAAAATATACTTTTTATACAAATTTGATAACCTTTTTCGATTGTTCCTTCTTGATCACTGGTCTGACCTAATTGTCCACTCACACACTTAGATGTCCTAGGACTTTTTCTCGCACCTGTTGCTACCCTGCCCTAGGAGTCTATAGATCTTCACTACCCAGGGGGTCCTTGTTATTCTCACCTACTGGGCCATGCCACAACAGGCACTGAAGGGGAGTAGTGGGCAGCAGTGCTGTCAGTGTGCATGAAGGTTTGACCAGCTGTCTTGGCCCAACCGTCATACTCTGACATCTCCCCAACCCGAATTGCTTGGCCGGGTGGAGAGAACAGCAGGCGTAGGCTCCAAGTCCCCTTTGGAGCAGAAAACAAGTTTGCTCAGGCCAATCCCAGTCCTTCTCTCATGCTGGCCAGCAGGAGAGAAGCGCTGGGATTGGCCGTGGGGAGTCTGGGAACCTCAGGACGTACCCAGCAGGAAAGGAGAAGAGCAGTGATCGGCGAGGAGCAGTTAAGTTATTTTCTTTTTTTTGTTTATTTTGTCGTCCGTCTGTTCCCCCCACCCCATACTCTTCCCCACACCAGCACTCTGCTGCGAGACCAGCCACTACCTGTTGTAAAAGTACTTTTCATGAATTTACCTTTTGTGCATCAACACCTGTTGCATACCTGAGTTCCTATGAGAACATAGGGCACGTGCGGCATACACGCCTTAACTTCAGACACCCATTCTTCCTGGACATTGTGGTAAGAAGCAGGGTTTACCACAGAAAAACAGATCAGAAATACATCTGTGTTGGGATATGAAAGAGGTCTCAGTTGATTGTAATCTTCCTGTGAGAAAAGAAGACAAGAGGCAGATATGATTTCGAGTAAAAAGAATATATCTGTACATAGCAACTCATCACCACAAACATCGAAGACATATTTCCGAAAAGAAAAAGTCATCTGTAACTTGCAAGTAGAATCTTTCATATCCACATGTTAGATTGCTGGTTTGTGAAATCACTTATTAAAGATTGTGCTCTCTCTGAGGAGAATTTGAGAGGAGAGACATCACATTAAAGACGGTCTTCACCTTAATGTGAGTGAACGCCTATGCTTCTCTGGCCCAGGCACGGAAATTGTGCCTTACTGCGCATACTTTTAGACATACTGCACATTGTCATTAAAAAGTAAATTCATGGCTTGAGAAAATGTCAGCTCAATTGCCCTGAATGCAGCAATTCCCACAATTATACAAAAAGCCTCCACGATAGCCTCACAGGTGACCTTTTCCCATAGCGGGCCTGAGCTTTCTCTGGTTTGGACATTTTTGGTGATGTGAATGGATAGCTACGTTTGGTTTTGTCACTCCATTATATGCGCCTTGGTGTCACAAAGGTAGATCAGATCATCATTGCTTTGGAAGTTAGAGTTACACCTACTTTCTTTTTCAAATGAAACGTGGGCCACAGTCCCAACCTTTAGTCATATTTAAGCTTGCTTCTTGCCTTGTCGGTATTATTGACAAACCTAGTCACTTTTTCGACTCTGCGCAGTACTGTTGACGAAACCTTGTAGACCATTGCATATGAAGGTTCTCAAGTCCAGTGGCATTCACAAAAGGTCCTATTCTCCTAACAGTTATCAGCCAGCACCATTTGTTTTTTTTATAATACTACTGTCCAAATGTTAATCTTCCTAAATTTGGATCAAAATATGTAGCCGCTAAGGTAAGTTAGTAATTGCAGGTCACAAGTTTGAATCCTGGTAAGTTGATAAAGTATGTAATAATTAACTGGTTAATAAAGTGAAATGCTCTGTGTTACGCTCTCACCATCACAGGCACAAACTATGACTGAGATGGTAGGGATCCACTACAGTCAGGTGCTGTGTGTATCCATCTTCTGAAAGTTGCCTTGGTGCTTCCTTAGACCCCTCTAAGGCATCTTCCAAGGTTCTCTATTGGAGGTCGCACTGATATTTTGACTCATTCTATCATGGCATACAAATGGTAAATGAAATGAATATTGTTCAAAAATATCAAATTGGAGGAATACCATTTTAAAAATATCGTCAAGACAAAAATATCGAGGAACAGAATATAGAAAGTAAGAATAGCGTTTTTATATGTATGTGATTTTTTAAAAATATCTTTGCATGTAATATTAATTACTTCAACATTTATTTATTTATTTTGAGTTTTATATAGCGCTGGCTAAACCCGGAGGTATCAGAGTGCTTTAAATAAGGTTCCACAAAGTTACAAAAATTATATCAGTTACAAGTTACAACAGTTCACGATAAAATTTCCAGAGCGTCAGAAGAAAAAGTAAATGGAGCTTGAAGGGAAATGGGGTGGGGTATAAGAGGGGGTAAGGATGGAGATAGGATGGATGGAGAGACAAAGGATAGTCTGCCCCAAGTGTAGTGTAGTTCATATTTTCCCTATAGGCCCTGCGCATTGGAATAACATAAACAGCAGTGTAGACGTAGAAGTGCGGTCTTCTCGGTCTCTACTGACTATGTTAAACTTCATTGGGTTTGTACCAGCTAGCTCAGAGGTCACTGGAAACTTTCTTGACTGAATAGGAAGTGATCAGGTTCCCTGGCTCAGACAAGAAGGGATTCAGTTTTCCAACAACCGCATTAACATGACAACTTTGCTCCTCAGAATAAGAGTCAATCTCTAGAGTTCTGTGAAACAATAGACAGCTATTTCACTCAGTCAGTTGTGCAGAATTACTTTCACCAGTAAGCAGAGAATAGAGAGACGGGCGTTTTCAATAAAAGGTATTATTTATTGAACAGTCTTTTTTCTCATGCAAGAGAAATGAATTGCCACAATTGCAAGACTTGTTATTATAAAAAGTGCGTACAGTAAAAGGAGTATTGCGAAATAATACTGTAAAAGCATTGAGATGGTTTCTTAGCCATATGATAGTTAAAATGAGTAAAATATATACATTTATATATACATTTGACTAACGTACTCAACTGGTGCTTCTAACTACGCCTACCCCGGTGTACCTGACCTAAGCCTAACACTTGGGAGGGAGTAAGTAGCAGTTTAAGTTAAGTTGGTTTTGCCAAGGGTTTGCTTCAAGAATTCTCTCTAAGGGTTTAGTCAGCACCGTACCTCTGGAATAGAGTGTTGGAGGTCTGGTATCTCCTCTCAGGACTCGATATTCCAGTTACCCGCAAGAATAGGCTGGAAACGCCGGAGCTGGATTTTCTCGGCAAGAGAAAAGACAGCGTCTCTCTCAGCGCGTCAAGGAGGAGGAGGGGCAGCGTCTGTGGGCTTCTCGCATCTGCTGGGCTCTGCAAGGGACAGCTGTTCTGCTCCTGTATTCACCACCACCATCGCATTTGCTTAAGGCAACGTTGGTATTATTTATACCTGAAAGGTGCCTTGTTTGACGTAAGTTTTTGGACATAAGACGTCAATAAAGATGTCACTAAGAACTGGTCGTTCTTACGTTAGAGTTCTATTACTAATCAAAACAAAGCAAGCAGGGCTTTCCCAGGTTGCTGGGGGTTTTATCTGTTGAAAGAACTCGGTGTGTTATCTAGGAATCCAAGGAAGTGGCTTCTGCTGTGTCATGTACTGTAATGAGCTGCAGAGATGAGTTACTGAAATATGGCTCTGATCGTTTATGCCATTATAGGGATACCTATTGATTATAGCCGTATAGGGGCATGAGGTCACAATATTGATCGGGGTCCTAGATAGAACACAACACAAGTCCGGCTGGGTAGGTGACGGCTGAGGGGGAAGTCCACAGCCCATCTTCTCTATAGCTATCAGGTAGCTCCACCGGGCATCAGTCAAGCGGCTGGATCTCAATGGGAAAACAGTTAGAGAGCAAAGCAGAGGAATAAATGGGGCGTAAAGGAGAAAGTGTGTGGAGTAAAGGGGTAGGGGGAAGAGAAGGATGGAGAGACGAAGTAAGGTCTGCCCAATGTCGGGCTGGGTAGGTGAGGACCGAAGGGAAAGTCCACAGCCCATCTCCTCAATAGCTATCAAGTAGCTCCACTGGGCATCGGCCAAATGGCTAGGTCTCCACGGTCAGAGGTAGGTTCACAAATTCGGTATCCTGAAGGGTAGGACGGATGGGGGATGAGTTTTAGGACTGGTCGAAGTCCGGTTTATTGTCAGAGGAGTAGCACGACGTGGTTGGGAATACAGTGACAGCCATTTTGGGGTCAGACAAGGGATCAACAGGTAGGAACAGGGAGGGCAAAAAAACTTGCTTGCCAAAAGATCATGGTGGTCCCCATGACCTTCACCACAGACCTGACTTTGGGGTGCAAAGTCCGGGCCAGCGATCTCCGCTTCCGAGGGTCCCCACTGCCTCCCAGGGCTATCCTTAGGAATTTTTTTAGGGCCTTATAAGTAAATGCCTGCTGATTAAGTCTTCCTGAGCACTTGCAATTGAAGACTGTTAGGGGTGATGTGTAGTACTGCAATTTACATTGCTGAGCGCTGTCAGTGCTTGTTGGACTATGGGGAAGGCACAGAACCCCTTCTACTTTGAAACCCCTCCTGCTGAGCTGAGGTATTGGATGTTGCTGGGGCACCTTGTTCAAAGCTCCATTCATTTATTCAGTCTTCTGCTGAGTGCCAGCCGCCATTTTAGGGTCAGGCAAGGCTCCGGTTCTATGCTGTTTTCTAGCCAGTTGGGTACTGCAATTGCCCCCGCTGCCCTTAAACCACACCCGGTTGTTTAAGTGCGCCCTGCCTCACTAGATGTAAGAGTTGTACCTTCCAGGGGACCATGTGTCCGCAACGAGGGTCCCGAACGAGCTCCTCCGGTCGCGGTATGTAGTGTCCCACTCACCGCTCATTCAAGGATCACAATGGGTGTGCAGCCACCACAAAATCTCCCAGTCCGCTCTGACAAGGCGTATCAGGATTAGTTGCTCTTCCTCCCTGCGATTGCTGCGGTCGCCATTTTGTGCCGCTCCGCTGCTGATCTCTCAGAGACCCTGCGATGCTCAAAAAAGGTCTTATCTCTGTATGCTTTGTTCGCCATAAGTTGGCAAGGTATGCACCACCCCCTTTTGTACCGCTTTTGGCCCCCATAAGTGTGGCAGGGTATGCTCAGACATGAGTCCCTTGCTCACTTTGCCACTGGATTCAAGCAAGCCTGGCTGAAGATGGCTGGAATGCCAGAAACCGGTCCTAGGAAGCTTGTTTCCGGTCCAGGGAAGGCATGGCTTGGCAGTTCAGGCTGGACTGTTCCCATGAGGCACAGGGTCAGACTGATTTGCATATTGCCATGTCTGACCTAGGGTGGCAGAGTTGGCTAAAGAACGGTGATGGATCAAACCCAGATCTGTCGACTTGGTGTGAGTGTTTGATTGGTTCAGATGCTCCGTCCATCACCACCTCCCTTTGTACCACTTTGTTTGCCATAAGTTGGCAAGGTATACTCAGACGTGAGTCCCTTGCTCACTTTGCCACTGGATTCAAGCAAGCGTTGCTGAAGATGGCTGTAATGCCAGAAACCGGTCCTAGGAAGCTTGTTTCCGGTCCAGGGAAGGCATGGCTTGGCAGTTCGGGCTGGACTGTTCCCATGAGGCACAGGGTCTGACTGATTTGCATATGGCCATGTCTGAACTGGGGTGGCAGAGTGGGCTAAAGAACGGTGATGGATTAAACCCAGATCTGTTGACTGTGTGTGAGTGTTTGATTGGTTCAGATGCTCCGTCCATCACTATCTCCTTTTGTACCACTTTGTTCGCCATAAGTGGGCAGGGTATGCTCAGACGTGAGTCCCTTGCTCACTTTGCCACTAGATTCAAGCAAGCCTGGCTGAAGATGGCTTTAATGCCAGAAACCGGTCCTAGGAAGCTTGTTTACGGTCCAGGGAAGGCATGGCTTGGCAGTTCGGGCTGGACTGTTCCCATGAGGCACAGGGCCAGACTGATTTGCATATGGCCATGTCTGAACTGGGGTGGCAGAGTGGGCTAAAGAACAGTGTTGCATTAAACCCAGATCTGTTGACTGGGTGTGAGTGTTTGATTGGTTCAGATGCTCGTCCATCACCACCTCCTTTTGTACCGCTTTGTTCGCCATAAGTTGGGAGGGTATGCTCAGACGTGAGTCCCTTGTTCACTTTGCCACTGGATTCAAGCAAGCCTAGCTGAAGACAGCTGTAATGCCAGAAACCGGTCCTAGGAAGCTTGTTTCCAGTCCAGGGAAGGCATGGCTTGGAAGTTCGGGCTGGACTGTTCCCATGAGGTACAGGGTCAGACTGATTTGCATATGGCCATATCTGAACTGGGTTGGCAGAGTGGGCTAAAGATTGGTGATGGATTAAATTCAGATCTGTTGACTAGGTGTGAGTGTTTGATTGGTTCAGATGCTCCATCCATCACCACCTCCTTTTGTACTGCAGAATATCTGAGGAAGCCTTTTGATCTCATCTTGGAAATCGGAAACTTTCCTTGGTCTTGGAAAGAAGTCATTGGTATTCCTTTGCTAATAAAAACTGAATGCAGATCTTGATGTTCTGAAATTTTATCGCCCTATCATCTAGTTACCCATGCAAGTGAAAATTTTAGACAAGTACATTAATCAGGATTTAGTTAAATTTATCATGGACAAATACCTCTTGTACTCTCAGAATGGATTTAGGAGCGGCATAGCAGTGAGTCTGCACTTATTTTAGCAGTAGACTGTATTAGAAGCCAGGTGGACCGGGATGGAGCTGCTATCTTAGTTATCCTAAATTTATCAGCGGACTTCGATACAGTCTTGCCTACACGTGTGGTTCAACTGCTACAAAATCTAGGTATGGACTGCCTAGCACTTGATCTCCTTCATTCCTTCCCTATGGATAGGCTTCAAATTGTTAGCTGTGGACAGCTCAGGGTCAAGGCATTTAATTTACCGTGTGGGGTGCCGCAGGACTCCTCACTTAGCCCTACTCTTTTTTAATCTTTATGTTTACCCCCATGCAGCTTTGGTGAGGTCCTTTGGCTTCCAGTGGGTTTTGTGTGTGGATGACACGCACATCACTGTGTCAATTATAGACAGTTTGCCATTAATGACTGATAATTTAAACATTTCATGGCTGGTGTTTGCAGCTAGATGAGAGACAACTTTTAAAAATGAAATCTGGATAAAACGGAGGTTATGGTGTTTGGTCGGAGCTATGGTGACCTGAACCATGTGACCCCGTACCCATTCCTGTGAAGTCAGTTAAGAACCTTAGGGTTCTATTTCAGAGATCCTTGAATTTTAACATGCAGGTAATCCGTATTTGTAGAACCTGTTTCTATATCATCTATACCTTAAAGTGTGGTGCATGTATGTGCACCACATGGCACATAGAAAAATGCAAAATTGTGCATTTTTCTAAGGATTTGCAACTTACCACCTGGAGGTTGGTGGTAAATTGTGATTCCTTAAAGCAGGTTCGCAAATTAAAAAGCACCTCCTGCATTGCATTTAGAGAATCGCAAATTGTAATTCGCTAAATGCATTCGCAAAATAGGTAATTGCAAAAATTGTGATTCCCTATTTTGTAATTGCCTTTTGGGATGGCAAATCAGCCCGTTTGCAAACAGGAAAACGCTTGATACATCTGGCTCTGAGTCTTTTAACATTTCAAAACTTGGATCTTTTCTGCATAGTTTTGTCACTATACTTTTAGATACAACAGTAGCTTTCTGCCTTATTTTTCTTTTGTCTTTTTCTTCTCGTGCAGTTCTTTTATTCTGTGCTTTTCCCCCGCAATGGGCCTTTGTAGAGAGCATGGCTTAGCACTTTGATACCTTTGGGTTTAGTGAGCTTAATAAGGATTTGATTTAATTTTCATTTTTTGTTCTTCAGTGTTCAAATATTGATTTTTTTATTAATTATGTAAATTAGTTAATTGATTAATTTTTATTTTAAATAATTAAGTGTGTTTTTAATTGCTTATGTGTAACTGATATTTTCTACAGTTTAATTACTAATTCATAATTTGCCAGTGGTTAGCGGGATTCGTAGAGGAATAAGATGGGAAGGTATTTAATTTATGAATTCTGTTTTTCTTTTAGATTTTTTACGTTAATTGAATATTTAATTGACAATTAACTAAATAAATGTTTAATTGATTATTTGTTATAACAGCTAGTTGTATTTTAATTAATGTCTTATTTATTGATAAGTGCATTTAACAATGAGCTTTTTAAAGCTAATTGTATATGTATTTTTTATATTAATTGTGTTTGTTTATCTAATTACCATTCTTTTGTTATTATTTTTTATTTATCATTTACTTTAATGTTTTTGGGGGATTGTCATTTTTGTGGGTAGTACGGAGGGAAGTGTACTTATTTCAAATGTATTTATTTCATTTTAATTTTGTTGAAAAATGTTTCTATTATTAATTAATTCAATTACATTTCATTTTATCGATTTATAATTAATTTATTTTCAATATGTTTTAATATCTTTCTGTATACCGTTTTTAAAAACAGTTTTTCATTAGGAATTTGAATGGCATTTCTGACCTTTACTCAGCCCAATACTTTCCAAGTGTTTGCTTATATTGGAGTGGGAATAGTAAATGTAACCCCTCCAAGGTCCATTGAGTTCCCTACTGTTAGATAGATTGAAGCTGGAATAGGAAATCTAATACCTACAAAATCCAACACTTTCTCTACTGTTGCTTGCATTAGAGTGGGAATAATAAGCCTAACCCCTCCACAGTGCAACACTTTCTCTACTATTGCTTATATACTTTCCCTGATTTTGCTACGGTGGAGTGGGAACAATAAATCAAACCCATACAAAGCACAATACTTTCTGCACTGTTGCTCAGATTGGAGTGAGAATAGTGACCCTAAGCACCCCAAGGTCCAACACTTTACCTGTTGTTACTCACATTGGGGTTGGAATAGTAAATTTAACCGCTCCAAATCCAAACACTTGCCCTACTTTTGTTTAAATTGGATTTAGAATGGTATATGTGACTTCTTTGAAGTCCAATACTTTTGCTGGTGCTGTTTATTATTGATTGTTGCTGTTCTTTTATTAGTTTTAAAATTTGTATTAAATGTTTGTATTATTTATACAAAAAGACTCATCACTTTATTTAAATTATTTTTAATTTTTCTATTAATTACAAATTTTAATTAAGTGCAATTTAAGTTTTTGTTAATATATGGTTGGTAATTTTAATTTGTAATGTATTGATCACAATGACGCATTTGAAAAAATGCTTAGATTTAAAAAAAGAATATTTTTAGTATTCAAGGCATATACATATCTCTCTCTCTCTCTCTCTCTCTCTCTCTCTCTCTATATATATATATATATATATATATTACCTACTGGCTATCGCCAGTAGGTATATATAGTTAGGATTTATTCCCTATGGGATTTTTGAAAATTCTATGTCTAATAACTTTGGCGTTTGTGGACGGAATCGGCTGAAATTTTCAGGGAAATGGCACATTTTGTTTCTGAGCAGCCCTTGAAAATTTGGGGGGGTTTTGTCGAGGTGGGGCCGAGAAAAAAGGGGGGTCCCAAAACGCGTTTTTCCCATGTTAATTTCTATAGGGCGGTTGGACTCACTTTTAGCTCGAACGGCTGAATGGATTTGCACGAAACTTGGCAAAATTGTAGGGACTGTTAGCCCGATGTGCCTTTGCTAGGTCTCAATATATGTGCTCCAGTAGTTTTTGAGAAATTAACGTTCAAAACAAGATATATATCTGTAACAGCGCTCCGGGCTGCGCTCCGGTTCGCTTACTTTTCGCGACACGGAACTTTGCGCGCAGAAAGCTGATTGGCTCTCCGGTGTCTGTCAACATTCTAAACAGTCCGGAGCGGCCGCCATCTTATCTCTCGGTAGGATCGAGAGAGAAGAAGAGGTGAAAAACGAAGGGGGAATTTAATGAAAGGGGGCAAGGTATACCCCTCTTGACCCCCTAGGAATGTTGTTGGGGTTATTAAAGGGTCCCGTGGGGAAAATAAAAAAAAAATGATTTTTCACGGTAGAAGCGCTTCACGGGCCGCAAACTGGGCCGCAAACTGGTAGCGAAACGGGAATTCGCCATTTTGTGCTTCGTTTCAATTAAATTACTAGGTATAAGGGGGTGCGGGAGACGTATCCTAATCCCCTATGTTTCCTGAGGGTGGCTGAGGAGGCTCATATATGTTGATACATCTCTTCCAGCGGCTGTGCGTGAGCTTTTTTTTTTTTTTGCTGCGTGACGTCTGTTAACGTTCGATTCGAAGGAAATCAGGAAGTGTTGACCACCAATTTGTCAGTGCGATAAAATATTTTGTTATAAATGAATCCTTATTGATAAACATTGTCTGCGCCATCTTGCCTTTTTTCCAATGCCACAGTTTTGTCGTGCACGGCAGCCATTTTACATGCCAGGCCGGTCCCAGGCTATCACCTAGCACTGCGGATGTAGTTTATGGCCCCAGCTGTAGAGAATCCAGACATGCCAACCCTCCCGATTCAGGCGTGAGACTACTGATTTCAGTGCTAGTCTTCCGCCTCCCGATTCCTGCAAGGAAAAATCCGGGGGCATATTACCAACAACTAGCGATAATTTTTGTCTCTAACTTGTTTAGAGACAAAAATTATCGCCGCACATCGGCGAATTTTATCGCAGATAAACCTTGCTATTAGCAAGGTTTATCGCAAATGCGATAAAAAACGGCCGCAATGCATGAATATCGCTGAAAAGTCAGCGATATTCATGCATTATCCAGCAAATGCTCTTAGCCATGTTATCCACCTTCCATTGGATAACATGGCTAAAAACTGCTCTGTGCGTGAGCTTTTTTTTTTTTTTCCTGCGTGACGTTTGTTAACGTTCGATTCGATGGAAATCAGGAAGTGTTGACCACCATTTTGTCACTGCGAGTAAATATTTTGTTATAAATGAATCCTTATTGATAAACATTGTCTGCGCCATCTTGCCTTTTTGTCCAATGCCACAATTGTGTCGTGCACGGCAGCCATTTTAGATGCCTTGACCAGGCCCACTCTCTGCACGCCGTCGATTCTCAGCACGGCTCCCCACCCTCGCAAGCATCTCCCCCACGCACTGGTCACCCCCGCTCTCTCTCTCATGCATGGGCCATATACTTCCCCCCATCTGCGCTGCTCTTCTCTGAGAATCACACCCTGTGCCCGCCCGACACCTCCCTTTCACCCTATTCACTACCGCACCCTCTGACACTCCTCTTCCTCTGTGTCCGATTGTCCAGGCCGGACCCAGGCTATCACCTAGCCCTGCGGATGTAGTTTATGGCCCCAGCTGTAGAGAATCCAGATATACCAATCCTCCCGATTCAGGCGTGAGACTACTGATTTCAGTGCTAGTCTTCCGCCTCCCGATTCCTGCAAGGAAAAACCCGGGGGCATATTACCAACAACTAGCGATAATTTTTGTTTCTAACTTGTTTAGAGACAAAAATTATCGCCGCACATCGGCGAATTTTATCGCAGATAAACCTTGCTATTAGCAAGGTTTATCGCAAATGCGATAAAAAACGGCCGCAATGCATGAATATCGCTGAAAAGTCAGCGATATTCATGCATTATCCAGCAAATGCTCTTAGCCATGTTATCCACCTCCCATTGGATAACATGGCTAAAAACTGCTCAGGGCAGGTGTTAGCTTTTGGAGATATTCGCTCTTAGCGCGAATATCTCCAAAAGTTGGTAATAGGAGATAGCGATGGTTAGGGACTGTTTCCAGTCGCTAACATCTTGGCACGCCCACTTTGCATGTCATTAGTGATAAATATCACTGACATGCAAAGCGGGGCCCAAGATGGTCGCTATCTCCTTTTAGCTGTCACTAACTGGTGTTAGCGACAGCTTGGTAATAGGGAGATAATTTTATCTCTTTTTTTTTGGCTTTTAAAGCCAAAAAAGCGGAAATAAACCCCCTTGATAATATGCCCCACGATTCCTCGGGGGTTTCAGCTGACAGGGCTTAGTATTGTGTTACGTGCTAATTCTTCCAGGAAACGTCAGAGGGTCGATGCAGGGGTTCTAGAAGGGGTGATAAACCATTTAAGCCTCATGAACAAGCGCATGGTCTTTTAAAGATTTGTGAAGTACTCGGGGTGGCGGTGTGTGTGTGCCCTCTTTCAGGAGCGGGCGGGGGGGGGGCACTGCCAGCAACTTGCCAGGTCAGGTAGTGTTCAACACGTGCATCACCCTTTCTCTGCCTGCTATTGCGCTCCATGCTTCGGAAAGGTAAGAAAAAGAACGTGCATTTGAGTTTGAAATGTCCGATCCTGTAGCAGTACACATGACAATAACCTGATTCAAGGCCCCATTCACCCGATTTTTTAAAAATATATAGCACTCCAACAAAGTTGGATTTTAAAACTTTATTAACTTTGAAATATAACGAACGCAACAAAAACTGTAAATATATTTAAACATTTTTTGAAATTAACCAGAACTATAACGATAACAACAACAACAACAACAATAATATAACTTTTATGCCTAAATTACGCAAACATTTAGCTAATCTGCTAAAGGGGGGAGTCGCCATTTCTTTACAATAATCAATAATGAAAAATCAACATCAATAGGGTTGTCCGTTTTCTCGATGCAGCACTATAGTGCAACATACACAGCACCTGGGGTGTCAAGAGTGAACAGGTCCTAGCTGCTTAACCAATGACTGACAAATGCTATATTAAACACTTGCTATGTATAATACTTGCGTTCACAATAGTTTTACTTTACAAAACAGAACAAAAGATGTCCCCTGTAAGTAAACCCATATTAGCTGTTTCAGTTATTGAACATCCTAAGGTTTTATGACATGGGGAACAGTGGTGATATCCTGGGCGGGTGATGGAACTGGGATTGTTAATGGAAAAACATCTACAAAGAAAACTATTGGTGAATTATACTTCTCCGGAAACTATAACGATAACAACAACAATAATATAACTTTATTAACTTTTAAATATAACGAACGCAACAAAAACTGTAAATATATTTAAACATTTTTTGAAATTAACCAGAACTATAACGATAACAACAACAACAACAATAATATAACTTTTATGCCTAAATTACGCAAACATTTAGCTAATCTGCTAAAGGGGGGAGTAGCCATTTCTTTTGATAATTTTGATAATCCATCCGTAGCCTCTCTAATCTCCATTACAATATGTTTCTTGCTGTCGCTAGCTGATGAAAAAACTAAAGTGATAACTTCCTCATCCTTATTTTGTCTTTCTTTGTTCCTTAAGATGTTATCTGTGTCAACCTCTTCCGAGAATGCTGATGCGTTAGGGATTTCCTTGTGTTTCTTAATAGCATTGGTGTCTGCACACTTCTTTGTCAATTCTGTGAACATGATAACTGATTCATAAACAGACGATATCTTTGTTTAGTCATTAGTGTTAAGTGTGTCTGAAACTACAGTGCCCTTCTGTTTTTCTTTCTTCAGGCTCTACAGAGTTTTGTGTGTTGTTCTTTTGAGCGACAATTATTCCAGAGGTTTCAGGTTCACTTGTTTTGTCCTGCAGTGAGTTAACAGCTTTAGAGACTTCATGTTTATTTGCTATGTCCTGCTGTTTGTCAACTACTTCAGAGACGTCAGCCTCATTTGTTATGTTTGACTAGATCCTGGACCTGCCCGGCCGCGCCCAAAATGGCGCTGGTGTAAATGGGACTCGTAACTGCTTGTTGTGTACTGGTTGCCCAACCTTGATATCACGAGATACGTATGCAGTTTTGAAGCACATGGCGGAGGCTCGTCTGCTGTAGTGGGGCGCCCCTTTATCGTTTCAGTCGCCATTCCGCCCGCTTTTGCTACACTGTGCCTTTTCCGCAATTCAGCTGTTTACCGCCCGCTCTTACGGCTACAGCGTCTCACTCACCATGTAGTTGAGTTGCTCCCACTCTTGCGGTGCAGCGATAGGCGGCTGCCACAGGACTCTTAAAATGGCGGCCGGCTCTTCGGATTTGGGCCTGGTCCAGTAAAATGGCCCTGGGACACCTTGGAACTCGGACGCTTGTCTGCCAGGGCTTGGGTTCCATTCTCGAAAGCGTCCCCTCAGCCTTGAAGATTGTACAAAAGTCTTGGGGGCCGTCGACTCCCGCAGGCTTCTGGTGGGGAGCGGCTGCCATGATTGCTTGCGGAATGGCCACGACAGAGCTACGAGATGGTGCTGCTCTCATGGTGACGCCAGCTTCAGTCTGAAACATCCAGAAACAAGGTGGGGCTTTCATCGTTTGGGAAAAAAAATGTTTTAATCCAATGAAAAGTGTTATTTTTAGGTCACATGACCTAGTCTTACATCATTAGGAAAACAAAAGTAAAATGAATAAATGAAAAGTTTTATTAACATTTCACATGACCTGTTATGCTTACGTTACGCACTGCGCGGCGCGCTCTGGATCGTTTCCGGGAAGCTGCGCCTTGCGCACCGGAGCACTTCCGGGTGCGCTAACGCGGCGCGTCATATGACGCATTACGCGACAATGCAGGTCCAGAATATAGTCAAAATGTCTCCACCAACCAGCGGTCGGAATACAACCGCTTTCAGCAGTCCAAAAAGTTTGGTTAAATCTTAAGAGCGGGAGCAACTCAACTACATGGTGAGCGAGACGCTGTAGTCGCAAGAGCGGGCGGTAAACAGCTGAATGGCGGAAGAGGCACAGAGTACCAAAAGCGGGCGGAATGGCAACTAAAACGGTAAAGGGGCGCCCCACGACAGCGTGTCTTCAGGTCAAACGGATTGTGGGACAAGGTCCAGAATGGAAGAGTCATCAAAAGGGAAAAAATTCCGCCGGACCCCGGGAGCCGGCCGCCTATGCCGGGGGCGATCTCAGGCCACACGACTTGGGGAGGGGGCAGGAGCCAAGCGCCCCCTCTCAGTCCGCGCCATCTCACCGCCCCTCGGGGGCCTCCGTCAAGCGGTTTAGGGAGGCACCGTATCACATTGTTTTCCAATGCAGTCAGGTCCACAAACGGACCCCACATACTTTGAATAGTGAAGCTGCAGCAGGTGCAAATAAGGTTTAAACAGTGTTACAAGCGCTGCTTAGAACTCTGAAGTATGGCACTCAACATCCAGGACTTATGCCATTTGTGTAAGGCAGTGACATCGAAGCAACTCAGGGACAAAAAGCATGAACGAACATTCACGTATGAAAATCTTATTTGGGGAAGGGGCAGGATCCAAACGCCCCCTCCCAGTTCGCGCCACTACACCGTATGTGGAAAATCTGAAGCCATCGTTCTACAAACTCTCAACGCTTGCTATCAGTGCATGAGTTTCATGCTCGATCGATTGAGCTAGCCGGATCGGGCAATACAAAGTATAAAATAGTTATGTAAATAGTTATTTAATAAAATGTTTTACCCTGTTTCTTTGCTGGTGTGTTGTCTATATTTATAATATTTGCATAGGGTTTGTCGTTATTTTGGGCGGGGTGGGTGGCGGAGTCGAGCTGTCTTGCAGCCCTCATGGTGTGGAGCTCAGTTCATTTCACTATTTTCGTATATCTCATGAAGGGTTGTTCCTAATGTTTGTATTTTACTGAGGTCAAAAAGAGATCGAATTAGTGGTCTACTGATTTTGCTCGATTACTTTTATTTTTTTACACGATTTTTCACTATCTGCAAAGACTAAACAGAGTATTGCGACTTTGTGCTTGTTTGTAAATAGAGAATGATCCAAAGAGAACCAATTCTAAAACAGTAAATGCTTGGATAACAATCAATCAAATGGAGAGACAAGCAGGTACGACGGATTACAACGGGGGTAAAGGTCTGCGTTAACTACAGTTCACTATCTGCAAAGAGAGAGTACTACTAAGAGAAAAGAGGGGAGGGGGGGGCAGCGTTCAAAGCACATCAGCGTGCATAAACACAAAAACGTTTTTACCTATCACGTACTTGACATTTGACAGCTTTTGATATTTGCTATTAAAAAACCATTGAAATTCACAGAAAAAACCATAGGTTATAGTCGATATATAGTTAGGAATTTGCATTTACAAAACCTTGAAAATTCAATGAAAAAACCATTGGTTTTAGGCTATATATAGTTAGGGATTTGCATTTACAAAACCTTATTTTACTCGCATAAAACCATTGAAATTCCATATATAGTTAGATGCGCTAACTATATATCGCGCACCCGCAATCCACTGCTGATGATGTCACATATTACATCATTCATGACATGGTCAGTGACATCACTGATGACATCACTGATGACAACTCAAATGACATCACTGATGACATCTCAAATGACATCACTGATGACATCACTGATGACAACTCAAATGACATCACTGACAACATCACAGATGACATCATTCATGTGTTAATATGATGAACCTCTACAGACTCTGATATATCCTTAGATACACTCAGTGAAAACAGACACTCACAGATTGTCACTCATCCATGGAGTTACTCATACACCTACACAGTCATGCAAAGAATCAATCACACCTCCAATTTCTCAACTATACAGTTATACACACCTTACTTATTGAAACATATTCTAACACATATTTACTCTCTTATATAATCCCTAATAAAAGTTCACAATGATCCATACAGCCACTCACACATTCACTGGCTCTAATGCACAGTTATTTATATATGTTAACTCTCACATGTACTGTGTTTTACATATGTACTTACTTTGACATGTAGCATTGAGATATCCAATCACTCACCAATACACTCATGCACACAGTCAACCACCCATACAGCTGTTTCCACATGCAGTTTTGAACCCATACATCTAGTGAATCAGCTGTTCACACATCTATGCACAGAGTCACACACCTCCCAGCCACTCACACACATACTCAGTCTCCCATACAAATACTTGGGCAACCAATCAATAACCCATATAGTTACTCATATAGCTACTGATCAACACATGCAGCAGTTTACAGAACAATAGATATAATGATGCACAAATTAATACAGTTTAATCACTAACCCATGCACTCAGTGAGACACATTTAATCACTCCATCATACAATCAGTCATGCACCTACTAAATCCTTCATCCAGACATTTATACATCCACTCATTCTTCAATATGTAAGACATATTTTAACTTTACAGAAACATACAGTCACTGGATGTTGTCATCAGTGATGTCATCAGTGATGTCACTGACCATGTCATGAATGATGTAATATGTGACATCATCAGCAGTGGATTGCGGGTGCGCGATATATAGTTAGCTCATCTAACTATATATGGAATTTCAATGGTTTTATGCGAGTAAAATAAGGTTTTGTAAATGCAAATCCCTAACTATATATAGCCTAAAACCAATGGTTTTTTCATTGAATTTTCAAGGTTTTGTAAATGCAAATTCCTAACTATATATCGACTATAACCTATGGTTTTTTCTGTGAATATATATATATATATATATATATATATATATATATATATATATATATATATATATATATATATATATATTTATATATATATATATCCTTTCAATGATTTCCTAATGATAAAAAAGATACTTGGACACCTTCCTTCTGCAAACAGCGATTTATTGCGGCAACAAACAACGCGTTTCGGCGGTTAAGCCTTGATCACGTTCGAGAGCCTCGGTGCACATAATCAAATTTAAATCAAACGGTGTACACAATTCATAAACAAAGACATAGGACTACTAGGTGGGTGCTGTGTCTGTGTAGGAAAATATGTCGGCCATCTTGGATGGTGTAAACAATATTATCGACAATTGCTAAATAGCATTGCACACATAATATTCGTCAATAGATCCACCATTGCTATATGCAACTAGTATAAAACAAAACATTTCATTTGATTTTTATACAATCCACAAACGGGTTCGCCCAAGTGGGCTTAAAGTTCATAGGGATTGGTATGAGGAATAACCTCATATTAGTTATCAGCAAAAAGTCAACAGGGTGTTCGCGATTCTATTACCATGCTTGGTTCTCATTCACATCAGTATTGTTCAAAAATTACACAAACATCATCTCATATGATATGAGATAGTACTGCCCAAGTGGGCTTGAGCATCATTGTTAATGTCAAGACTTCTTCTGAAACACATGTCCTAGTGCCAGTGCATGTTGCAGCCAATGATGGACCTTCATGTGCCTGCATAACCTGTGGCCATAATATTCTACTTCCTCACAGCACCTATAAAAATAAGAAATGAAATTACTGAAAGCTATGACTGCGATCCTGTATTATATACTGCTCATACAATCTGATTAATGAAGATGAACTGCCAATTCCTCAGTGACATTTAGTCCATTAGGTACAATACTATTGAATTCAATGATATACAGTGATTCCAGTTTGCGTAGGGACAGTTCCTGATCGCCACCCCTGATGCCAAGATCCACACAGTCAATTACAACCATACATAATCCTGTTTCATCTTGGTAGTGGTGTGAGCTAAAGTGTCTAGCTATCGGATATAGTTTGTTGTTGTTTCTGATAGCTCGGAGATGTTTAAGAACTCTCTTCTTAGCCTGATGTTTAGTACTCCCCACGTACCATTTGTTACAGGGGCAAATCAAGATATATACACAGTGTGTGGTGTTACAAGTTAGGTGCTTTTTAATTACAAATTCCTTACCCGAATTCGGACTTTGCAATTTTTTACAATTAATGCTACCCTTACAGGCTTTGCATCTATTGCAGCACTTATATCCAGGTTGGACCTTTTGGATCTCTCTGTTTGTCTGTGTTACATGGTTGTGGCTTAGTTCATCTTTCAGGTGATTTGTGGGTTGCTCCCAAGATCTGACTTTAAATGTTCATCACTAAGGAGGACATGCCAATGTTTTTAAAAAATCTGGCGAATGTTGTTAGCTTCTCCGCAATATGTGGTGATGAATCTTACTTTCTCCTGTGTCTCATTTTCTTTTGCAGGAAAAAGCAGATCATTCCTCTCAATTTTATCAACCCTTTTACAGGCTTCTGAGATGGTTTTTGCGCCATATCCAAGTTCCCTGAACCTCATACACATAGTGAGTTTCTCTTGCTCAAATGCTGCAGTGGAACTGCAGTTTCTTCTAGCCCGTAATAGTTCCCCATAAGGGATGCATTGTATTAGATTACGTGGATGTGAACTATTGGCTCTAAGAATGCTGTTCCCAGCAGTGCTCTTGCGGTGTAAACTGGTTTCAATGTTTTGATTATTGATACATACAGAGATGTCTAAGAATTCTATAGAGGTGTTACTGATATCAGCACTGAAACTCAAATTCAGATCATTATCATTGAGTTTCCTCACAAACTTCCTAGCTGATTGTTCTGACCCCTTCCAAATGATGAAAATGTCGTCAATATAGCGCAGCCACAAGGCTACTTTGGTGTTAAATTCTTCCATCGATGCGGCCACCTGCTCCTCCCACCAGCCCATGAATAAATTTGCGTAGCTGGGGGCGAAGCAGGTGCCCATCGCGGTGCCCTGTGACTGTCTATAGATGGTTCCATCAAAGACAAAAAAATTATTTGTCAGGTAAAATTCGATCATTTGTATGGTCAAATTGGAATGGCCCAGCAGGGAGATGGACCGAGTTTTCAAAAAGTGTCTAATGGCATTAATCCCCGGTTGGTGCCTGATGCTGGTACACAAGCTACCAACGTCAAGGGTGATAAATACAAAACCCTCTTCCCAATGTATGCCTTGTATACTTGTGAGAAAGTGGGTAGTATCTCTCAGATATGAGGGAAGTGCTACTACATACGGCCTGAGAAAGTAGTCAATGAATCTCGATGTATTTTCGAGAAGGGAACCCATCGACGAGACAATCGGTCTTCCCGGAGGGTTCTGATAGTTCTTGTGCAGCTTGGTCAGCAAATATAGAACCGGTATACCGGGATGTGGACAATACAGATAGTAAAATTCCCCCCATTCCAGCAGTCTCTCATCTCGCCATTCGACTAACATTTCTCGGTATGTAATGTTTGATCTTAGTATTTCTGTTCTTTCAGATTTTTGATAACATGTGGTATCTTGTAACTGCCGTATACCTTCCCCCAAATACATTTCTTTGCTTAACACAACCACATTCCCCCCTTGTCCGATTGTCGTATGACAATACTGTTATCAGCTTTGAGGTTCTCGATAGCAGCGATCTGGGAGGTAGTAAGGTTTTTGTGCTGCACAGGTATTTTGATTGGTCTTAGTTTTTTCAAGTCTGAAAGAACACCCTTCTCAAACAAATCTATTGCTTTGCACTGTACATTAGGGAGAAAAACAGACTTGGGCTTGAATTTGCTACCTGGATTCACATCAGTCTCAAACCTCCAACTGTTCACATCTAATTCAGTCAATGGTTGTTGGGTATCAATTATCATTAGATCACAAAAATGTAGATCCTCAGTATTGAGGTTACTCACAGTATTCAGTCCTTCATCAGTTGTATCCCCTCTAGGTTTAGTATTGAACCACTTCTTCAGTTTAAGTTTTCGTGAGAAAAAGAACAAATCCACTCGGGTGCGTGCAAAATTCATATTGCTGGTAGGGCAAAAGGAAAGACCCAACGAGAGCACATCAATTTCATCTGATGAGAGAGTCCGTTTTGAGAGGTTGACCACAGTCATATTGTTTTTTGTTGCTGTTTCTTGCCCCGTGTTTCCACTCCCATTAGGGCTAATGTTACGTTTTTTTCTCCTGGTTTTGGCCTTGTATATTGTGTATAAAAATCAAATGAAATGTTTTGTTTTATACTAGTTGCATATAGCAATGGTGGATCTATTGACACATATTATGGATTGTATATTGTGTATAAAAATCAAATGAAATGTTTTGTTTTATACTAGTTGCTTATAGCAATGGTGGATCTATTGACGAATATTATGTGTGCAATGCTATTTAGCAAATGTCGATAATGTTGTTTACACCTTCCAAGATGGCCGACATATTTTCCTACACAGACACAGCACCCACCTAGTAGTCCTATGTCTTTGTTTATGAATTGTGTACACCGTTTGATTCAAATTTGATTATGTGCACCGAGGCTCTCGAATGTGATCAAGGCTTAACCGCCGAAACGCGTTGTTTGTTGCCGCAATAAATCGCTGTTTGCAGAAGGAAGGTGTCCGAGTATCTTTTATATCATTAAGAGATCGTTGAAAGGATGTTTCGGGACTTCTGGTGTCCCGACCCGGACCGCCCGACGACAGCTTCGCAAATTTCACCGGAGATCGTGGAGAGAAAGTTTTTGCAATTTCGAAGCTGACCCCCTTTAGCTACGGGAAGTGGAGTGACGAGCAAAGACCGTGTTCGTGAATACGGAAACTGTTTGGCGCTGCAGACTACGGCGGTCAGAGTACCAGGACTCCACGGGAATCCCAGAGGGAAAGAACGCCCAGTGAAAACACGTCTTCGTTCGGAACGGTTGAGCCGATTCCTGCCTGTACATCGAGCCCAGAGGTGGTGTGGGTGATACTATCTGTTACGTTGGCTCCAGGAGGCGAACCGCTCTGAACTTTGTTTATGGACTAGCTAGCTTAAGTGGCAGGCAGCTGGATGGTAGTGTGAGCGGGTGCGCTCTTTATCCGGCATTCCCGACTGCAGAATAGCAATGATTACAAATATGGCGGCAAATGCGTTAGAGTCTCGCAGAAAGCAGACTGCGGATAAACTGTTTTTTGCTCAAAACATCGCTGATCAAAGTACTGCCGCTAACACCACCGTCATAACGGAAGAAATCAAAACTCAAGCACTCTTCAGTACTTTGGAGAAACTATATAAAAAGGAATTAAACAAATGGTGGGAGGCAGAGCCCCTCCAGAGATATATTGAAGTGAAGAGGGTCCCAAGAGGCCGACAAATCTATATGATTCCAACATATGAAGACCCGGATGTTGAGATGTTTGAGGAATGGTCCAACAACTCCACAGCCTGCTCATTAACGATGATGCGCATTTTGGTCAAATATGCAATTAAAGATAGAGCCAAAATATTAACTGAGATTGACAAGATCTTGGAACAACTTGGCCAATTGGTGACCAAAGAGAACTTAGATGAGTTCATGAAAAACATCACTGTGAAAATGGATACATTAGAAGCAGAAATCACCGCCAAAAAACAGAGAAAATTCCCACGGGATTTTTAGGATTACCAATCTGGACGCACTCTGACCTTTCACAAGAAATATGATCACCTATTTGATAAAAACCAAGGAGGGGGGAGAACAAGAGCATTGGTCCCTCCACCGACATTGGAAGTAAGTGAAAGTGATGCGTCCGATGACAATCTCTCCGATATTTCATTAACCCTGGCCAACCAAGAAACCACACCTGATTCATAGAAAATCAAGAAGAATTTTTTGTTGCAATTCCAGATGATAAATCAAACTCGGACAGAAGGGCAAGACCATGGGGCCCAAAGGGGCAGAGGACGAGGAGGCAGAGAAAAAATGAGAGGAACAGGAAGGCCAAAACAAGGAGAAAAAAAGTAACATCAGCCCCAATGGGAGTGGAAACACGGGGCAAGAAACAGCAACAAAAAACAATATGACTGTGGTCAACCTCTCAAAACGGACTCTGTCATCGATGTGCTCTCGTTGGGTCTTTCCTTTTGCCCTACCAGCAATATGAATTTTGCACGCACCCGAGTGGATTTGTTCTTTTTCTCACGAAAACTTAAACTGAAGAAGTGGTTCAATACTAAACCTAGAGGGGATACAACTGATGAAGGACTGAATACTGTGAGTAACCTCAATACTGAGGATCTAAATTTTTGTGATCTAATGGTAAATGATACCCAACAACCATTGACTGAATTAGATGTGAACAGTTGGAGGTTTGAGACTGATGTGAATCCAGGTAGCAAATTCAAACCCAAGTCTGTTTTTCTCCCTAATGTACAGTGCGAAGCAATAGATTTGTTTGAGAAGGGTGTTCTTTCAGACTTGAAAAAACTAAGACCAATCAAAATACCTGTGCAGCACAAAAACCTTACTACCTCCCAGATCGCTGCTATTGAGAACCTCAAAGCTGATAACAGTATTGTCATACGACAATCGGACAAGGGGGGAATGTGGTTGTGTTAAGCAAAGAAATGTATTTGGCGGAAGGTATACGACAGTTACAAGATACCACATGTTATTAAAAATCTGAAAGAACAGAAATACTAAGATCAAACATTACATACCGAGAAATGTTAGTCGAATGGCGAGATAAGGGACTGCTGGAATGGGGGGAATTTTACTATCTGTATTGTCCACATCCCCGTATTCCGGTTCTATATTTGCTGCCCAAGCTGCACAAGAACTATCAGAACCCACCGGGAAGACCGATTGTCTTGTCGATGGGTTCCCTTCTCGAAAATACATCGAGATTCATTGACTACTTTCTCAGGCCGTATGTAGTAGCACTTCCCTCATATCTGAGAGATACTACCCACTTTCTCACAAGTATACAAGGCATACATTGGGAAAAGGATTTTGTCTTTATCACACTTGACGTTGGTAGCTTGTATACCAGCATCAGGCACCAACCGGGGATTAATGCCATTAGACACTTTTTGAAAACTCAGTCCATCTCCCTGCTGGACCATTCCAATATGATCATACAAATGATCGAATTTTGCCTGACAAATAATTTTTTTGTCTTTGATGGAACCATCTATAGACAGTCACAGGGCACGGCGATGGGCACCTACTCCGCCCCCAGCTACGAAAATTTATTCATGGGCTGGTGGGAGGAGCAGGTGGCCGCATCAATGGAAGAATTTAACACCAAAGTAGCCCTGTGGCTGCGCTATATTGACGTCATTTTCGTCATTTAGAAGGGGTCAGAACAATCAGCTAGGAAGTTTGTGAGGAAACTCAATGATAATGATCTGAATTTGAGTTTCAGTGCTGATATCAGTAACACCTCTATAGAATTCTTAGACATCTCTGTATGTATCAATAATCAAAACATTGAAACCAGTTTACACCGCAAGAGCACTGCTGGGAACAGCATTCTTAGAGCTAATAGTTCACGTCCACGTAATCTAATACAAAGCATCCTTTATGGGGAACTATTACGGGCTAGAAGAAACTGTAGTTCCACTGCAGCATTTGAGCAAGAGAAACTCACTATGTGTATGACGTTCAGGGAACGTGGATATGGCGCAAAAACCATCTCAGAAGCCTCTAAAAGGGTTGATAAAATTGAGAGGAATGATCTGCTTTTTCATGCAAAAGAAAATGAGACACAGGAGAAAGTAAGATTCATCACCACATATTGCGGACAAGCTAACAACATTCGCCAGATTTTTAAAAAACATTGGCATGTCCTCCTTAGTGATGAACATTTAAGGTCAGATCTTGGGAGCAACCCACAAATCACCTTTCTAAAAAGTAGATCATTGAAAGACGAACTAAGCCACAACCATGTAACACAGACAAACAGAGAGATCCAAAAGGTCCAACCTGGATATAAGTGCTGCAATAGGTGCAAAGCCTGTAAGGGTAGAGTTAATTGTAAAAAATTGCAAATTCCGAATTCGGGTAAGGATTTTGTAATTAAAAAGCACCTAACTTGTAACACCACACACTGTGTATATACCTTGATTTGCCCCTGTAACAAGTGGTACGTGGGGAGTACTAAACTATATTCGATATCTAGACACTTTAGCTCACACGACTACCAAGATGAAACAGGATTTCGTATGGTTGTAATTGACTGTGTGGACCTTGGCATCAGGGGTGGAGATCAGGAACTGTCCCTACGCAAACTGGAATCACTGTATATCATTGAATTCAATAGTATTGTACCTAATGGACTAAATGCCACTGAGGAATTGGCAGTACATCTTCATTAATCAGATTGTATGAGCAGTATATAATACAGGATCGCAGTCATAGCTTTCAGTAATTTTAATTCTTATTTTTATAGGTGCTTTGAGGAAGTAGGATATTATGGCCACAGGTTATGCAGGCACATGAAGGTCCATCATTGGCTGCAACATGCACTGGCACTAGGACATGTGTTTCAGAAGAAGTCTTGACATTAACAATGATGCTCAAGCCCACTTGGGCAGTACTATCTCATAGCATATGAGATGATGTTTGTGTAATTTTTTAACAATACTGATGTGAATGAGAACCAAGCATGGTAATAGAATCGCAAACACCCTGTTGACTTTTTGCTGATAACTAATATGAGGTTATTCCTCATACCAATCCCTATGAACTTTAAGCCCACTTGGGCGAAACCATTTGTGGATTGTATATTGTGTATAAAAATCAAATGAAATGTTTTGTTTTATACTAGTTGCACATAGCAATGGTGGATCTATTGACGAATATTATGTGTGCAATGCTATTTGGCAATTGTCGATAATGTTGTTTACACCTTCCAAGATGGCCGACATATTTTCCTACACAGACAGGCGACCCACCTAGTAGTCCTATGTCTTTGTTTATGAATTGTGTACACCGTTTGATTTAAATTTGATTATGTGCACCGAGGCTCTGGAACGTGATCAAGGGTTAACCGCCGAAACGCGTTGTTTGTTGCCGCAATAAATCGTTGTTTGCAGAAGGAAGGTGTCCGAGTATCTTTTATATCATTAAGAGATCGTTGAAAGGACGTTTTGGGACTTCCGGTGTCCCGACCCGGACCGCCCGACGACAGCTTCGCAAATTTCACCGGAGATCGTGGAGAGAAAATAAATAAATATATATATATATATATATATATATATATATATATATATATATATATATTATTTTTTTTTTATGTCAATGCCCATCCAGGGCAAAATTGTACATAAGGTAACTGCAATGCAAATGTGGTAACGTTGAATCATGTGGACGTATGCGACTTTCACGTTAAATTGGAAGTGAAACCCGCATTTGTTGGTACCTGCGGCGCATTTACCATCTAGATTTACGGTTTAAAAGCGAGAATGAGCACTGCAATTAATTTTTCTTTCTGATTTCTAATGGATGTGATAAATGAATTAGCTATTTGAGTTTTCTCGCATTTTGTATATATGTACATATGTAATATAGTGGATTGCATATTGAAAGATGGCCGCCGCAGAAATAAGGAATGTATTGTTTCATGTACCTTCGTTTATGTCAATGCACATGGATTGAGTCACGTGATTAATGACGATCACGCTGTTTCTTGATTTAAATTTAATTTGAAAACAATGTCAGTTACACTGACGAAGGCGGCAACGCCGAAACGCGTTTGTTAACTGACTGCCGAGGAGGTCTTTGATGAATAAAAGACTTGGCTGACCTACGCCGTATTGGCTTGGAGTGCTCTCATTTTCTCTAAACCCGGGAGCTTTGGGGTTTTTGCGTTTTGCTAATACTTTTCGCATCCCACCGTGCGAGAGAGGCACCCGTGTTCGAGTGGAGCGGAGGCTGGTGGAATCTGAGTGCCGTAAAATTGAATTGCCGTCTGGCCCCGCCGGAGCAGCGTGCGAGGAGCACGACTTGGAATCGAAGCGAGATACTGCCAACACAACCCGGGAAAGAACAACTGACCGTGAGGGAACTCGGTGGCCGGGAATTCTGGAACGGGTGAGTGAGCGACGCTGTCATCATTTTCTAAAATATCCGGCAAAGAACACGCACAGCCTGAGCGAGAGGTAGAGCCACGCGAAGGAAATTCCAACCCCTCGGCAAAAGATATGTTCACTGATAGTGAGAGGGAGCAAGCGGCAGACTCTCTGTTTATTCCCCAAACAGGGGCACGGAAGAAAACCACTCCATTACAAGCAGCAAGCACACCTGATACATTGACCAAATTATTTGCCACCCTTGAAAAGACATATGAGCGAGAAATCCGCAAGTGGTGGGAGGCCACCAGCCTTCAAAAATATTTGGAAGTAGGGAGGGTCCCTAGGGGATTGAGAATTTTATTGGTCCCCTCGTATGAAAAACCCAACCATGAACTGTTAAAAGAATGGTCTGAATTTATGAACGATGTTATGCAAGGAATGCTAAAACTGCTGGTTAAACACGCATGGAGTGATCGCAATAAGCTGCAGGAAGAAATTAAGGCAATAGAAGCTAAGATTGGCGAAGAGAAAGATACAAAAAAATGCGAGGAGTTACGAGAACAAATGAAGAAAAGGTTAATAGACTATGAAAACACCATAAAATTGAGGAAGCAATCCAAATTCATCCGAGATGAAAAGGACTATGCAAATGGGAGAATATTAACATTTGCACGAAAATACGACGCCCCCAGAAGAAAGATACAACAGGACAAACTCAAGAATAGAACCCCAGCTAGTACTGAAGAGTCTGAAATCTCAGAAGACGAGTCGGTCAGAGCAAGGAGCACCGTGGAATCGGGAGGTGCAGAAGGTGGGGGAGCTAGGGACGATCTTACTGAAGACGATCCTTTTTTCGAGGAGTACGAGGTCATCAGAGGACTCAGAGAGCGACCCGCAGCAACAACACACCCTCCAAAAACACCAAAAGGAAAACGAGGAGGGGGAGGCGGGCCGCCCAAGGAAGATCTACACCGGTGGTAACAAGGAGTACCCGAGGGAAGACCTGGAAAGGACCATAATGAGTACAACAGAGAATACCATAATCAATCTCTCGGACCGGATACTGACTCCAAAAGAAGAAGAACTACTAAAACTTGGACTTACCTTTTGTCCGACTCCTGCATTCAATTATACACAAACAAGGATAGATCTTTTTAGATTTATCAGAAAACTCAAATTGCATAAAATTCATACTCTGAACCCGAAAGCATCTGATGGAAGTAATATTGAAGGAGAAGATCCACTCTCAATGATCACAGGTCAAGATTTCGAGGCAATTGCGGTAGCACAAACACTCATTGGAACTAGTCATTCCCAGGATTGGGAGATCCAACCTACACAGACTTTGGAAGACTGTGGCATTACTCAACAAGGTTGTAAAAGTGGAATGACCATAAAATCCAAAACAAATCCAAGGACACCACATGACGGGATAGACACTTTCCAGGAAATGGTCATTGAGGAATTAAAGTATCTCCAATCGGAAGGTTTCAATGCCAACAAGAAGAACTTGAGCAAGGAGGAATGGGCGACAATTCAGAATCTGAAAGACGATGACAATATAATCATCAAACCCAGTGATAAAGGGGGCAATATTGTCATTCTAAAACGAGGACAATACGAGGATGAGGCCCTATCCCAACTGAATAACAAGGAACACTACGTGGAGATAAAACGTATAAAATATACTGAAAGTATAAAAGCATTCAATGATCTAATCACCAACTGGAAGGATAAAGGCATCCTTGATTTCAAAGACTGGAAGAATTTGAAGTGCGACCACCCGCAAATTGCGACATTCTATCACCTGCCTAAGGTACATAAGAGTAAAATTTGGCCTCCAGGCAGACCCATCGTATCTGCCAAAGACAGCCTACTAGAAACAACATCGAGCTATATCGACAGCTTCATTGCCCCTTTCGTGAAGGATCTCAGTTCGTACCTTAAGGATACGATGGACTTTCTGAGAATCATACAGGATGTGGTTTGGGAAGAAGACATGTTCCTTATAACTTTGGACATTGCCAGCCTATATACATCCATCAAACATGAAGATGGCTTAATGGCCATGAAAAGCTTCCTTGAATTAAGACCGATCAAGTATCGAAGCCATAACAAGACGTTATTAGAGCTCACGGACTTCTGCCTTCGAAATAACATGTTTTTATTTGCAGGAAAACTGTATTTACAACTGCAGGGGACTGCGATGGGCACGTGCTTCGCCCCCAGCTACGCGAATCTTTTCGTCGGCTGGTGGGAGAAGCACGTGGCCTGGGCGGGGTCCAACGAGCGGTGGATGGATAATATCGTTCTTTGGACCCGCTACATCGACGATTTGTTTTTGGTGTGGCGGGGCTCACGGAATGAGGCTGAGGAATACATCTCGGATTTGAATAAGAACAATCTCAATCTCAGCTTCACGAGTAGCATTAGTCAAAGTGAGGTGTTCTACTTAGACCTACGGGTCTTCGTGGAAGACAAGAAAATACAAACCGCCGTCTATAGAAAACCCACGGCGGGTAATACTATACTACACTCACGCAGTTACCATCCCCCTAGTGTCATTAACAACATCCCCCTGGGAGAGTTCTTGCGAATAAAACACAATTGCTCGACCACCAAGGAGTTTGTGAGTTCTAGGGAACAGTCTAAAATGAGATTCTCTCAGAGAGGTTATGGGAAAGAAACTCTCACACAAGCAGAGGTGAGGAGCGATTTGGTCGAAAGAAAGGATTTACTAACTGACAGAATTAAACCCAGAGACAACAAGATCAGGTTAATTACTGACTTCTCTGAAAAATCTCCAGAAGTCTTCAACATAATGCGGAAGAACTGGAAGATTCTAAAAGCAGATCCCACAATAGGGAAGTCATTATCTGATCACCCTTTGATAACCTATAGAAAGGGGGAAATCTTTCAAAGACCATCTTGTAAATAGCCACTATGAAAAGAGAAGGAAGAGAAAATCAGCTGTTTCCGGCTTCTATCCTTGCATGAAGTGCAAGGCCTGTAGGAATTCCCAGAAAGTCAAGGAGTACTACATTCCTGGTCAAAAGAGGAAAGGTAGAATAACCAAACTGTTGAATTGCAATTCTGACTACACAGTCTATTGTCTAACATGTCCCTGTGGGAAGAGGTATGTAGGGAGCACGGTGAAACAAACCAAACTCAGGGTCCTAGAACATATGAGGGCGATTACATCAAAGGACCCTAACTACCCAGTAGCCCGTCATTTTGAACAGGAACATGATAGCAACAGCAATCCTTTGACGTATTTCATCCTAGATCAGTTGGTCAGAACAGAAAGAGGGGGCAATTGGGTAAAAAAGTTGAGGACATTGGAATCACGATTCATTATCCAGCTGCAGACCAAAACCCCGGGAGGGATGAATAATGAAGAAGAGATGTGGACTCACATCTGAGCATCCCTCTCATATCTCCTTCCCTCTTTTTTGCAGAACCAGTGATGTAGATTTGTAAATAGTTTCCTTTAAACAGAGCTGAATGACAGAAGTTACCACTAATGTTCCGTATATCTTTCTCATATGTTTTGATGAATGCAAAATGCAGTTATTAATCAGGTGATTAGTTGAGTCATTGATGAAAAGCCTATTCAAGGCTCGAATGTAAATAATGTCAATGCCCATCCAGGGCAGAATTGTACATAAGGTAACTGCAATGCAAATGTGGTAACGTTGAATCATGTGGACGTATGCGACTTTCACGTTAAATTGGAAGTGAAACCCGCATTTGTTGGTACCTGCGGCGCATTTACCATCTAGATTTACGGTTTAAAAGCGAGAATGAGCACTGCAATTAATTTTTCTTTCTGATTTCTAATGGATGTGATAAATGAATTAGCTATTTGAGTTTTCTCGCATTTTGTATATATGTACATATGTAATATAGTGGATTGCATATTGAAAGATGGCCGCCGCAGAAATAAGGAATGTATTGTTTCATGTACCTTCGTTTATGTCAATGCACATGGATTGAGTCACGTGATTAATGACGATCACGCTGTTTCTTGATTTAAATTTAATTTGAAAACAATGTCAGTTACACTGACGAAGGCGGCAACGCCGAAACGCGTTTGTTAACTGACTGCCGAGGAGGTCTTTGATGAATAAAAGACTTGGCTGACCTACGCCGTATTGGCTTGGAGTGCTCTCATTTTCTCTAAACCCGGGAGCTTTGGGGTTTTTGCGTTTTGCTAATATATATATATATATATATATATATATATATATAGATATATATATATATTACCTACTGGCGATAGCCAGTAGGTATATATAGTTAGGATTTTTTTCCTATGGGACTTTTGAAAATTCTATGTCTAATAACTTTGGCGTTTGTGGACGGAATCGGCTGAAATTTTCAGGAAAATGGCACATTCTGTTTCTGAGCAGCCCTTGAAAATTTGGGGGCGTTTCGTCAAGGGGGGGCCGAGAAAAAAGAGGGGTCCCAAAACGCGTTTTTCCCATGTTAATTTCCATAGGGCGTTTGGCCTCACTTTTAGCTCGAACGGCTGAATGGATTTGCACGAAACTTGGCAAAATTGTAGGGACTGTTAGCCCAATGTGCCTTTGCTGGGTCTCAATATATGTGCTCCAGTGGATTTTGAGAAATTAAAGTTTTAAAAAATGTATATATCTGTGACAGCGTCCTGGATAGCGCACCAGTTCGCGTACTTTTCGCGTAACGGAGCTTTGCGAAGCGAAGCTGATTGGCTCTCCCGTGTCTGTCAACATTCTAAACAGTCCGTAGCGGCCGCCATTTTGTCTCTCGGTAGGATCGAGAGACAAAAGGAGGCCAAAACGAAGGGGGAAATAAAGGAAAGGGGGCAAGGTAGACCCCTTCTGACCCCCTAGGATTGATGAGGGGGATATTAAAGTGCCCCGCGGGTCCCAAAAAAAAAATAAAAAAATTTGTTTTTTTCGTGGGGTGCGCCCGGTTCGCGTACCGGAAAGCGGTCTGGGGAGCGTACTATAAGGAAACAAGAATGATTGACTTTTAACTTATTGTATGTTTATTGATTGTTTGTTTTTTTTTTTTTTTTTTTTTACGTAGCTACATGTAGGTACCAATGCAGAGTCTATAATTTAATAAACGCCGTCTCCTTTGTAAATATCTTGCCTGTTGTTAAAGAAGTTATTGTGGTATATGGAATTCATACCATAGTCTGTCTGGAAAGCCGAAACAACATGGTGGCAGGAGATAGGGCACTGTTGGGTTTCAGTACAGATAGGCAGTTTGGTTAATCAAAAAGTGTTTACATGTTGAAAGAGGTCTGGTAAATGGATCAATGGGTAATGTTGTTGATTTGGAGAAATACAGAAATAGAGATGGAATTGAATTTTTAAAAATTAAATTTGATGGCATTGAGGAAGTACAGCTAATTGGTTGTTGCTCTGCTAGGTTTTTGCTTGTTAAAGACTTATATGTTCGCCGTAAGCAGTTTCCTGTTTGCTTGGCATATGCGGTGACAATCCATAAATCGCAAGGTTTAAGTGTAGACACTGCTTTGGTGAATATTGGCAGTTCTGTGTTCAAGGAGGGTATGGCTTATGTAGCATTGTCACGAGTCAAAACTTTATCGGGTTTGTACTTGATTGACTGTGATGTCACAAACATTTGTGCGGATCTAGATTGTGTTAAGGAATACAATAGGTTAAGAAGAGAGTATGCGCCACATTTGCCTCAATATCCTTTGTTTGAGAAACGTGTGGTAGGCCGGAAACGAAGAAATATCAGTAATAGTAGGGAGGTTGATGCAAAAAAAACAAAAGTCGATGAACCCAAAAGTGGAAGCAGGAATAAAATGAATTCTGTTGAAAATGTTGTTGGTTTTAAATTTGAAAATAGTTCTGGTGTCAACTGCTATGCTAATGTAGTTGTTAATGTTCTCTTTTCACTAGAGACTTTCAAAGAACAGATTGTGATCAATTCGGAACAAAGTTTATGCTGTTTGTTGAATTCTGTGTTAGAGAAATGTAGTGCTGATAAAACGAGAGTAGAAAGTGTGTCTGAAATTCGTTTTCTGTTAGACGAATGTTCAGGTCAAATAGAATTCTCTGAAAATATTCAGCAGGATTGTCAGGAGTTTTTCAATGTATATGCTTGATGTATTGCAAGATGAAGGTGTAGATGTAGATTATCTATTTGGCCTTTCTTATCAATGGCAACATGACTGCGAGAACTGTAGGCTATCAAGTACTAATAGTGTAGACTCAGAAAGATTTATATATTTAACTTTGCCTGACAGTAAATCAGTATCCTTCAATAAGCTAGTAAAGGCAGCCGATCAAAATATGGAGTGCAGCCAATGTAAGTCTGGAATGCTGTCCACGTTAATTTTACGAAGTTATGGCCAGTATGTCATTTTAATGTTCCAACGATGTAGGCCTGATGGAACTAAATTGACAACTTTAATTAATAATTTTGTGGCTTCGCAGTTGTCAATATCAGGAAGGACTTTTAAAACTACTGCAATCATATTTCATAATGGTCCTTCAACTAATTCAGGACATTATACAGCTTATTTGAAATCTGGAAACGGTTGGTCATTCTGCAATGATTCTGTTTTAACTTTCCAAAAAAGATTGCCTTTCCACCTTCAAAATTCTTACCTGGTGTTCTTACAACCCAAATTTTAGGAAAAAAAGCTTGGGATTTGTTCAGAGGAATTTCAAGATGTTCTAATGGCTCTTACTCTATATGGCCTTGTGGATAATTGTAGTACAGAGCGAAAACTGTTTGTTTTTATAAGCAAAGTCAAGTAGCAGATCAAAATAAGGAGTAGAGGAAATGTAAGTCTGCAATGCTGTCCACATTATTTATGGAAACTTATGGATGAAATGACATTTTACAATTTCAACTACATAAACTGGAAGAAAATAAGTTGTCCAGTCTAATTAAAAATGTTTTGGCTACATAGTCATCGATTTCAGGAAGAACATTTGCAACTGCAGCTATTATATAATATACTGGTCCTTTGACAACATCTGGATATTACACAGCGTATTTAAAATTTATAAAATGGCTAGTCTTTCAGCAAACATTACTAATTGACTATGAAGCAATGTTGCTTTTTGACTTGTTTTTTGAAGTCAGAATTTAGGGTAGGTAATTGGACTAGAATGATTCTAGGTGGTGCTGTAATTTAGTGTGCTGTTTCAAATTGCTTTGTATGTCTCAGTTTTCTTAAAACAATTGAGTTTATCTTTCAGAAAGTGGCGGGCAGAAAATAGTAACAGCACAACAGAGTATAAGCTGTTCATAGGATATCCTTTGACGTCATAGAAAGTAAGTTACTTTGGAGAAGTTCCTATTTCTGCTTATTTATATTATTTGGGTTTTTTAAACACAATCATTTTGATTGTGTTTTTTTTCCCCGCTGTTATATGATGAATACCTTCAACTCACTGTTTTCAGTAAAATGTGATATTTTCTGATAACAGCAAAAATAAACCATTAAATATGTTTAATTAATGTTCTACTTTGAATTGTGATTTCTAATATATATATGGATTGGTGTGGCTCACTGGTTAGAGGTGGTAGACCCGGAAGCAGAGGTCAGCCCGGGACCAGGGTTCAATTCCTGACGTGGCAGGGTCTTGGGCCATGGTCAGCGGTCTCGATAATTCTCGCCTCGGTGCCTATTCCAACCATGGGTCCCACTCAGCAACTCTGGGCAATAGCTTGCTTAATCTCTACTAACGGCCCCATCAGCGCCGGGGATGTCTGGCTTCACCTTGGGGATGCCCAGGAGGGATCATCTCTCAGGGAAAGCCAGGATGGGTTCCCCAGCGGTATACAGCGCTGGGACGCCTCTTTGCTGGGCAGCTGTGCGCTTTACAAGTATACCACATTTAACATTTAACATTCATTTTGTCTCATGCTCACACTTTTTTTACCACCTTCTATTAATTTACATTTTTTTGTTCTTTCTTACACAGATTAAAAGTATAAAAAAGATAATTTAGTACGGTAATGACAATTAAAAGGTACGTGTTTATGTTATGTTATGTTATATTATTTATTCTTTTGTATAGCGCAACGGTTACTCAAAAAGAGTGTCCCGGCGCTTTGGGCAAGGAGAACTGATTCACAATAACATAACACATTAAAAGAGCAAAGAACAAACAGGCAAAAAGAAAGAAGAGGGGACTGCTAGCGGGACTACTGAGTGAACAACCAGGTCTTAAGACCTCTCCTAAAGTCAAGCAGATTCGAGGCCCCCCTGAGAGGGAGCGGAAGCGAATTCCACATCTGTGGAGCCAGCAGGCTGAAGGAGCGGCCACACAGGCGCGCTCTCTTAACACGAGGAACAGCCGCCAAGAGCAGAGATTCTGATCTCAGAGAACGAGCTGGATGGTAAAAGGCCATTCTCTTTTGAAGATACCTTGCTCCCACAGCATGGAGAGCCTTGTATGCCAGAGTCATAGCCTTAAAGGCGATCCGTTTACGGATGGGTAGCCAGTGCAGAGTCAACAACAGGCCCGAGGCGCTGGTACGTCTGTTTAGGCCAAAAATGGCCCTGGCTGCCGCGTTCTGCGCAACTTGGAGACGCTGCAACAGGTATTCTGGTAGGCCCAGGTAAAGAATGTTGGCATAATCCAACCTGGAACCTATCAGGGCCTGCACAGTCAGCTTCCTGTGCTCCTCCGACAGGAGAGGCAAGAACCTCCGCAGCATCTTTAATAGGCCGAAGCAGGTGCCGGTCACTCCAAGGATCTGGGCTTTCATCGTCAGCCCCTTGTCCATCTTAACCCCCAAGTTTAGTACTCTTTACGTTACATGTCTATCAGATTTTACTTTTATTAGTTCCACTGCTTCTTTTCTTTAACCCTTAGTTTCCTGTCTTTGCTACTTCCTTCATTTCTTTTTCTTTTACTTACTTATACTACTCTTTTCACTTCTTCTATCAGTCCCTCTTTCAACAGTAACTGTGTGTTACTCCCTCTATTTGTCTTTCTTTTCACATTACTCTCTGTTTATTTATTCGTCTTTTTAAAAAAAATATTTTTTTTAGTTCGCTCCCGGTTCGCGTACCCGAACGCTAACCAGGAAGCGAATCAAAAGAAATAGGGGATACTAGAGTGCTAAACATTCTAGCAATTTTTTTAAAAGGGAATGTAGTTCTGAAAAGAATTTTTTTTTAATTCTTTTTGATGTTTTATATTTTTTTGTGTTTTTTTTGAGGAAGGGGAAACAAAAATGATTCACTTCAAAGGGCTCAACAGGAGCAACAAAAAAAAAATTACTTTCTTGGACGTTTTGGACATTGATGATTTTCAAATGATGTATTTATTAAAGCAATACTCATCTCTCCGCATGAAATTAATTTTCCACATGCTAGACATGTAAATCTCATCTGCCCAAAGTTCTTTTGGAGATTTGGGACCGTTTCTCTTGCCTCTGACTCACTTATTGCTAAGTCATTGGTGGATATTTTAGCCGGTCGGGGGTTATCCATCAGATCTCGAAGTTGTGCTTTAGAATAATTAAGAGGGTGCCACCTCTCCATGTGCCGATGCATGGTATGATTACCATAGCTATATTTTTTTTCGGTCCCTCTCGAGAGTTTTTTTTTGCAGATGAGGCAGGTAACGTATCTGGCATTAACTTTCTTTTCATGAGAAGGATAAGAAAAAAATTGCCAGATAAAATTCACTTTGATATGGGACGTTCTTGGCATTGCTTTCAGAAAGCCACTTGTCCCTTGCTCCTGTTCCTCGTCTTCCTCTTCTTCTTCTTCCTGGTTGAAGATGACCTGGCTAGTCGATCCTCTCTTCTTTGGTGGTGGTGGAGGTGGTGGAGATCCACCAGCTGCAGCTAATACAAATGCCATGTCTTAGCAAACAAAAACAGGTCTTTCTCTCATAAAAATGAAAGTCGGAGTGAGGAAAAAAGGTGGGACTTTCATCATTTGAGAAAAGAAAATGTTCTAGACCAATGAAAAGTGTTTATTTTACGTCATATGATCAAGCGTTCCATCATTAGGAAACTAAAAGTAAAATGAACCAATGAAAAGTTTTATAAACAAGTCACATGACCTGTTATGCTTACGTTCCGCGTTCCGCGCTGCGCCTCGGATCGATTCCGAGCCTTTACGTTTCGCGCCTTGGTTCGCGTTCCAGAACGCTTCCGGGTGCGCTAATGCAGAACGTCTTAAGGGACATTACGTAGTAACGCGATATGTTGCGTTTACGGGACGCATCGCGATGTGCCTTTCTAACGCGGTATTTGCACTAACGGAACGTTTACCATTTCGCGGATCGGCAGCGAAACAAGAAAAAATAATTTAAACTATAGTATAAATTGAATTTAAAAAATATAATACAAATATATATAAAATATATTTGTGAATTAGAATAAGAACATATGTTACAGCTATAGATATTTGCTATTAAAAAACCATTGAAATTCACAGAAAAAAACATAGGTTATAGACCATATATAGTTAGGAATTAGCATTTACAAAACCTTGAAAATTCACTGAAAAAACCATAGGTTATAGACCATATATAGTTAGGGATTAGCATTTACAAAACCTTATTTTACTTGCATAAAACCATTGAAATTCGCATATATAGTTAGTTGCGCTAACTATATATCGCGCACCCGCAATCCACTGCTGATGATGTCACATATTACATCATTCATGACATGGTCAGTGACATCACTGATGACATCATCCAGTGACTGTCTGTTTCTGTAAAGTTAAAATATGTCTTACATATTGAAGAATGAGTGGATGTATAAGTGTCTGGATGAAGGATTTAGTAGGTGCATGACTGACTGTATGAGAGAGTGATTAAATGTGTCTCACTGAGTGCATGGGTTAGTGACTAAACTGTCTTAATTTGTGCATCATTATATCTGTTGTTCTATAAACTGCTGCATGTGTTGATCAGTAGCTATATGAGTAACTGTATGGGTTATTGATTGGTTGTCCAAGTATTTGTATGGGAGAGTGAGTGTGTGTGTGGCGGTGGCTGGGAGGTGTGTGACTGTGCATACACGTGTGAACAGTTTATTCACTAGATCTATGGGTTCAAAACTGCATGTGGAAACAGCTGTATGGGTGGTTGACTGTGTACGAGTGTATTGGTGAGTGAATGGATATCTCAGTGCTACATGTCAAAGTAAGTACATATGTAAAACACAGTACATGTGAGAGTTCACATATATAAATTACTGTGCATAAGAGCCAGTGAATGTGTGAGTGGCTGTATGGATCATTGTGAACTTGTATCAGGGATTGTATAAAAGAGTAAATATGTGTTAGTATATGTTCGAATAAGTAAGGTGTGTATAACTGTATAGTTGAGGAAATGGAGGTGTGATTGATTCTTTGCATGACTGACTAGGTGTGTGAGTAACTCCATGGATGAGTGACAGTCTGTGAGTGTCTGTTTACACTGAGTGTATCTAAGGTTATATCAGAGTCTGAAGAGGTTCATCGTATAATCACATGAATGATGTCATCAGTGATATGATCAGTAATGTCAAATGAGATGTCATCAGTGATGTCATTTGAGATGTCATCAGTGATGTCATCAGTGATGTCATTTGAGATGTCATCAGTGATGTCATCAGTGATGTCACTGACCATGTCATGAATGATGTAATATGTGACATCATCAGCAGTGGATTGCAGGTGCGCGATATATAGTTAGCGCAACTAACTATATATGCGAATTTCAATGGTTTTATGCGAGTAAAATAAGGTTTTGTAAATGCTAATCCCTAACTATATATGGTCTATAACCTATGGTTTTTTCAGTGAATTTTCAAGGTTTTGTAAATGCTAATTCCTAACTATATATGGTCTATAACCTATGGTTTTTTCAGTGAATATATATATATATATATATATATATATATATATATATATATATATATATATATATATATATATATATATATATATATATATTTTTTATTAATAGGTATTTTTGCACAGGATTGAATATCATTAGGTAACAATTCTCTAGAATAGATTATATTTACCCTCAAAGTGAGGTATTGAAGAGGAAAGATGATTATGGCTTGAGGGGTGACCAAATCTGTGCTTAAACAATCATTAATAAGGATGAGTACTTGCATAGTTTGCACAGTTAGGAATAACATTATGTTTACAATGGCTAATAAATTGTACATATAGAAGTTGATGGTGCAAATGAGCATTAGGCAGCAAGAATGGATGTTATCATATTGCATAGTTAGTAACAACGTTATAATCATAATGAGTGAGTAGCTGTATATAAACGTTTTTATTGTGCTAAGGGGCATTAGGCAGAAATTATGGATTTTACCATCGCATCAATAATGACTTTAATAGATGTAACAATTTATGTTAGCGATTCACTGCGTACAAGTATCACACGATGCAATTCTAAATATATTTATATATGAAGAAACTTTGGTTTTAAAGCGTAAACATACCAAGCCAGGTAATAAGAGAATATGTGAATAACAATGTGCAGAATAATATGTTTACGTTGCCAATTGAAAAGTGGTTGTGCTAATATATAAAATGTGCAAAGTAAAAAAACGTTAAAAAAAGCGGTAGATAGGAATAAAGATGGGAGAAAAAAAGTAAAAGAAAACAGACCAACTGTGTATGAATAAACAATGCTAGTATGTTTTCTAAGTTCACATACCACGAGGGGTGAAAGCACAGCGTATTTAAATCAAACATGGCAAACGTCTTCCTTTGTAACAAGATTAAGGGCAAGTGTTGCCCGAAACACGCCGTTCTGAGGAGCAAATAAAAAGATCTATATGCCAAAGATTTCCAGTGGTTCGTGGATTCTCTGTTTGCCCGTCTTGGATGTGGAGGTGTGGAGCAACTGTGTTTGTTTGTTGATATATATATATATATATACATATATATATATATATATATATACATATATATACATATATATATATATATATATATATATATATATATATATATATATATATATATATATATATATATATATATATATATATACATTCACTGAAAAAACCATAGGTTTCAGGCCAGTTATAGTTAGCGCAAGTTATTATATTGACATTAACTGGAACCATGTTTATCCATGTAATTCAATTTTGCTGTGGATCGTTTTCTAGCACGAAATTCCAGCCCACTTGGGCATTACAATAATTGTCATATGCAGTATTGCCGAAGCATGAGTTGATGGGGTATCCTGCTTGTACAATTGTTAACACAGCATCCACCCTAGTGCCAGGATTAACATGGCGACTACATAGCACAAGGACATTGTCAAAGCCTTGAGTTTTGAACTACAGGGGTAACGTGAGTTCGCGCCCGCACACGAGCGCAACTATGTTTTGCTTCTCAATAACTTGTCAAACAACTATACATGTTTATTTACTGTCTATAATCTTATAATTATCAATCCCGGCAGTATTAAAACTGTTTGAGCAGTGTTGTATAATGTTTCACGCTTTGAATCAAACCACGTGACTATTCTTGCTTTGGTAAACGATGCATTTAATCGTGGGAAAATTACATTTTGATCATTCAACAGTGTTTATCATGAACTATAGCACCACTACATACATGAAATGTCTTAATTTGTATTTATGTTACCGAGTCGACAACACAGTCATCCCCGGTGAGGGAGGCTGTTTTTCATATTCATGATCTTGTGACTTTCACTTTATTTACTTGCACTTCAACAATGTTTATTGCCCGTGATGAAGGAGTGACTACAACTCCGAAACGCGTTGGACATCGTGCCTGAATAAACTTCTTGTGTTTGTTATATACAAGGGAACCCCATACAGTAGAACCTGGGGTAGAGTGATAATTTTATAGAACAGTGGTTCGAAGTAGGCCTTATGCGGTCCTTAAAGGAAACGGAGGGTATTAGCGAGTATTTAATAAGTCGCTAGGGAGCATTGGTAGTAGGAAAAGTTTAGAGTTTTTTATTTTTACTCTTTTCTCGTAACAATATACAAAATTATATATACACTGTATTGCAGGTGCTCAGGTGAATAGTACGGTGCAGGACGTGACATAGGTGATCAAAGTGAACGAACTGTCACACAACAACAAGGATAAAAACACACAACAATTATATACAATGGTACAAGTGAAATTCCTTGGGTAGGTCGACGGCGTTTTGATCTATATTGTTTTAGATCTTCATCAGGACAGATGAGCCTCCTGAAAATAAAATTTTTGTTAGATTCCAGGCTGAAATTGGGGATTCAAGTGGCGATTTCAGCCTGGAATCTAACAAAAATTTTATTTTCAGGAGGCTCATCTGTCCTGATGAAGATCTAAAACAATATAGATCGAAACGCCGTCGACCTACCCATTGTATATAATTGTTGTGTGTTTTTATCCTTGTTGTTGTGTGACAGATCGTTCACTTTGATCACCTATGTCACGTCCTGCACCGTACTATTCACCTGAGCACCTGCAATACAGTGTATATATAATTTTGTATATTGTTACGAGAAAAGAGTAAAAATAAAAAACTCTAAACTTTTCCTACTACCAATGCTCCCTAGCGACTTATTAAATACTCGCTAATACCCTCCGTTTCCTTTAAGGACCGCATAAGGCCTCCTTCGAACCACTGTTCTATAAAATTATGAATAAACTTCTTTGCACTGAGAAAACTGTGGCCACGGCTCCTTTGTTGAAAAACTCGACGTGAATTCACCGACCATGTAATGAGTGATGTAATATATGACGTCATCAGCAGTGCATTGCAGGCGCGCAAGTTATAGGGAGTCCAACTAACTATAACGTGGGAATTTCAATGGTTTTATGTCAGTAAAATTTCCAGCTAACTATAACTGGCCTGAAACCTATGGTTTTTTCAGTGAATTTAATAGGTTTTTTAAATGCTAATTCCTAACTATAACTGGTGTGTAACCTATGTTTTTTTCAGTGAATTTCATAGGTTTTTTAAATGCTAATTCCTAACTACATATAGGGCCTCAAACCTATGTTTTTTCAGTGAATTTCAAAGGTTTTTTAATAGCAAATTTCGATAGCTATGAAATGTAATATTTTTTATAATGAATCCTATATTGTATATTTATGTAATACTATTTTTTTATGTATATTGTTCATGTTTTTTTTTTTGCCCTGGAGCGCTCCCGGTGCGCGTCCCGGTGAGCGTACCGGTAAGCGCAGTCTTGCGGCACGCCCCAGGGCGCGTTCCAGTGAGCGTCCCGTTAGCGCTTTTGCCGCGAACGAAAACATCATGCTGACGTATCGCGTAGCCGCGTCCGCGTGATATGCACGGCGTAAATGCACCCGGAAGCACTCGAGCGCATACGATTGTGCAACGTAAGCATCCGACGCGCTTATGCTACGCGCCCCTGGGAGCGCCCCGGGGCGCGCCCCGGGGCGCGTAGCGTAAGCGCGTCGGGTCATGTGACCTATAAATAACACTTTTTATTGGTTCAGGACAGTTTTGGTTTCCAAATGATGAAAGCCCTGGTCATGCGACCTAAAAATAACACTTTTCATTGGTTCAGGACAGTGTTTTTTTCCTAATGATGAAAGCTCCCACCTTTTTTCCTCATTCTCCCTTTGTACTTTGAGTGAAGAAGACCTGTTGAAAGACCTCTCTGTACCTTTTTGGACTGAAAAATGGCTTCAGTAGCAGCAGCAGCAGGAGCATCTCAGCCACCACCACCACCACCACAAGGACCACCACAACACCACAGTGGTGGAGATGAAGTAGAGGAGGAGGAGGAGGAGGAGGAGGAGAGGAGGAGGTTCCTGCCTGTAGACACTACCCCATATAAGCCAAAGGAGCACATTATCTGCGAGTTTTTTTCATTCCCGAAGGACCAGAAGAAAGTAAACGCGCCAAAGGTGAATTATCTAATCTGTGGCATTCAACTTTCAAGGGGGAACCCTAACAAAAAATACTCTTTTGGCAACAACACCATGATTCGCCATATGCAACGCCGGCATCCTAACAACTATGCTGCGGCAGAGGTCCGAGAAATGACCAGGAACCCTCCCCAACCTTCTCCCAGCACCTCCCAAAGTAAGCAACCCACTCCATCGGGTCCAGAGGCAAGGGAGATGGTCCCAAACATACAAACACAGTTTGGACAATACAAAATTGTTTGTATATTTTGTGGTAAAACCATTACCTATGGTGAGCAAAGCATTAAGCTCATCAACCGTGCTGGTGACAACCACAATTGCCCAAAAAAACCTTAATTTTTTCCTGTTTTTTTTTGCTCCAGTTGAGCCATTCACAATTCCCTGTTTTTTGTTTTTCTCCATAAAAATAACAAAAAAATATAAAATTGTTCATAAAAGCCCAAAAAAGTACAAAATGTTCCAAAAAACAATAAAAAAATATAAAACAACAAATAGAATTAAAAAAAGTTATTTTTAGAACTACCTCCAATTTATAAAAAAAATGCTACATTTTTAAAAAACTCTGTCATTCATTTTACCCCATGGTACACTCCCCGGTATGCTCCCCGGTGCACGTACCGGGCGCTCCCCCCGCGCAACTCGGAACATTTTTTTTTATTTTTTTGCCCCGCGGGGCCCTCTTATGGACCCCACATCAAACCTAGGGGGTCAGGGGGGGTCTACCCTGCCCCCTTTTGATCATTTCCCCCTTTGTTTTTGCCACCTCTTGTGTCTCGATCCAACCGAGACACAAGATGGCGGCCGCTCCGGACTGTTTGGAATGTTGACAGACACCCGAGAGCCAATCAGCTTTCCGCTCGCGATCTTGCGTAGCGCGCTGGTGCGCGCCCTGGTGCGCGTACCGGGGCGCGCATATAGATATATATATTTTTTTGAACATAAATTACTCAAAATCCACTGGAGCACATATCTTGAGACATAGCAAAGGCTCATCGGGCTACCAGTCCCTACAATTTTGCCAAGTTTGGTGGAAAACCATTCAGCCGTTCGGGCTAAAAGTGAGTTCAACCGCCCTATGGAAATTAACATGGGGAAAACACGTTTTGGGACCCCCTTTTATCTCGGTCCCCGCTTGACGAATCCCCCCCAAACTTTCAGGGAAGGGGCGGAGCTCCGCGAGGCAAATTTGAGGAAAATTTCAGGCAGATTCCTCAACCGGCACCAAAGTTATTCCCAATAGAATGTTGCAAATTCCCTATACAAAATAATCCTAACTATAACTACCTACTGGCGACCTCCAGTAGGTTATATATATATATATATATATATATATCTCACTGGTCTACCTTCAAACTTTACAATATCTGTTACATCACCGGACCATTAGCTTAGCATCTATCAAGCCCAACAACTACTTAAATGACCCTGTCCCCTCTGACGACCTACCCCACATCCACCATATCATCTTTCCTCTCTGGATCAAAATTATCAATGCCTCGCTAGCACAAGATCATATCCCGGATTGCCTAAAAACTGGTCAAGTCATCCCTATCCTAAAAAAAACAACAGCAAACACCTCCGACCCTAATAACTTCCGACCTATAACCAGGATTCCCATGCTAGCCAAGGTCCCGGGAAAATACGTTCAGCAACAACTGAACCAACATCATAGATTTCAAACTACTGAACGACTGCCAATTGGGCTTCAGACCCGGCCATAGCACAGAAACAGTCATTCCAGTAGACGACCCCCTCTTTGCTCTTGACCGGAATGAAACCTGCCTACTAGTCCTGCTCAACCTCTCATCAGCCTTCGGCACAGTCAATCACGACAAAATTCTTAGAAGACTGAAAAACAGGACGAGTCTATCTGGCACAGTCCTTCAATGGTTCAAATCTTTTCTGGAAAACAGAACAAAAGCGTTCATGGTAAACAATAATCTTTCTCCCTATTTACCCAACCAACTTGGAGTACCACAAGGCTCACCCCTATCCCCCACGCTATTCAACCTATATGACTAACCACTAACCGAGCTACTACAGCAAGCACATATCGCCTACCACATGTACTCGGACGTCACTCAACTTTACATCAAGATCTCTTCCAGTGAAGAGATAAAGATGATGCATCAAGCTATAGAAAAGACTGTCCACTGGCTAATGACTAACCTCCTCAAGCTAAACCCACAAAAAAGTGAATTTCTGTTAATCCCCCCTCCTAAAAACTCTCTGGAGATAAAGGAATGGACCAAGATGATCAATGCTCTGAATTGCACGCCAACTCTGGTGGACTCCACAAAATCGCTTGGAATTACACTGGATAAGAACCTTAACATGCAAGCTAAAAACCTGTTAGGTAAAAATGCCTGGTTTCACCTCAGCTATCTTAGAAAAATGAAACCATTCATCGAGATCTTTGACCTCAAAACTGCAGTACAGGCTTTAGTTATTTCAAGGTTGGATTACGGATGTAATACCCTCTCGGGGCTTCTCAAAATCTCAACAGCCCCTTTAAAAGCCTGTCTTAATGCAGCAGCAAGACTCCTAACAGGATCTAGAAAATTTGACCACATATCCCCACACCTGAAGGCGCTCAACTAGCTACCCTATGAAGCTAGAATCCAACTGAAGATGGCTTGCAACCTCTACACAATAATACATTCCAGTACTTATCCCAAAAACATACTGTTAGGTTTTCCATGCACTGGTGAAGCAAAACTCCTAAATTTGGTTTTTTACTACAGTGAGGCCTACCTCTCCCATAGGATAACATTGGGTTGCCTTATTACATGCAATACGTGCTAACTTTTGATTAGGAACTGATAAACAAATTGTGCTTGGTGTCTGAGAAACTATAATTAAAAACGCTTTTAATTTAGATCGACTAACAAAAAGGACCCTTTCCAAACCATAATCTACATTCCTCCTAATTTTCATCAAAATCTGGACCAGGTCCCGTGCCTCCTCTGCTCCCTGTAGATTGTTTTTCCTACACTTTTGTGAACACTCCAGTGATTATTTTCGTTTTATTACAGATGGACGCTTTTGGCAGCACCTCATTTAAGGCTCAATTGTATGGACGAACTACCAGTCCCATAATTCCTGTGATGACCTATTTCAGGATGAATAAAAAGAGATAAAGGAAAATGCTGGTGGCCCTTGCGTGCCGTCCATTTGTTCAAGACTTCCCATGAAGAAGGGGAACAGCCCAAAACGCGTTGGCGGTGAATTTGGGTGTGGCTTCAAGTGTGGGATTCCAGCAATGATTGATGTGTGCCTCCACCCAAGGGGAAACTCTCTTTTGTATATATATATATATATATATAAATATAAATATATATATATATATATATATATATATATATATATATATATATATATATATATATATATATATTACCTACTGGCGATAGCCAGTAGGTATATATAGTTAGAATTTTCAAAAGTTCCATAGAGAAAAAATCCTATGTCTAATAACTTTGGCATTTGTGGACGGAATCGGCTGACATTTTCAGGAAAATGGCACATTTTGTTTCTGAGCAGCCCCAGAAAATTTGGGGGGGTTCCGTCAAGGGGGGGCCGAGAAAAAAGGGGGGTCCTAAAACGCATTTTTCCCATTCATTTTTCCAAAGGGCCTTTGGCCTCACTTTTAGCTCGAACGCCTGAATGGGTTTGCACGAAACTTGGCATAATTATAGGGACTGTTAGCCCGATGTGCCTTTGCTGGGTCTCAATATATGTGCTCCAGTGGATTTCGAGAAATTAACGTTTAAAAAAACAGATATATCTGTGACAGCATCCCGGGTAGCGCTCCAGATCGCGTACTTTTCGCGTAACGGAGCTTTGCAAAGCGAAGCTGATTGGCTCTCCGGTGTCTGTCAACATTCTAAACAGTCCGGTGCGGCCGCCATCTTGTCTCTCTGTAGGATCGAGGGACAAGAGGAGGAGAAAAACGAAGGGGGAGTTTAATGAAAGGGGGCAAGGTAGACCCCTCTTGACCCCCTAGGAATGATGTTGGGGTTATTAAAGGGTCCCGTGGGGAAAATAAAAAAAAATAATTTTTCGCGGTAGAAGCGCTTCCCGGTTCGCGAACCGGGTCGCAAACTGGTAGCGAAACGGGAATTCGCCATTTTGTGTTTCGATTTAATTAAATTACTAGATGGAGGAAAAACTATGTGAGTATTGGGTATAAGGGGGTACGGGAGACGTATCCTGACCCCCTATGTTTTCTGAGGGTGGTTGAGGAGGCTCATATATGTTGATACTTGTCTTCCAGCGGTTGCGCGTGAGCGGTTTTTTTGTTTTTTTTTGCCGCTTGACTTCTGTTAACGTTCGATTAGAAGGAAATTAGAAAGTGTTGATCGCCATTTTGACACTGCGAGTAAATATATTGTTAAAAATAATTGTTATAAAGTAATCCGTATTGATAAACATTGTCTGCGCCATCACGGCAGCCATTTTGGATGCCTTGACCAGACCCACTCTCTGCACAACGCCGATCCTCAGCATGGCTCCCCACCCTCGCAAGCATCTCCCCCACGCACTGGTCACCCCTGCTCTCTCTCTCATGCATGGGCCATAAACTTCCCCCCATCTGCGCTGCTCTTCCCTGAGTATCACACCCTGTGCCCGCCCGACACCTCCCTTTCACCCTATTCACTACCGCACCCTCTGACATTCCTCTTCCTCTGTGTCTGATTGTCCAGGCCGGTCCCAGGCTATCACCTAGCCCTGCGGATGTAGTTTATGGCCCCAACTGTAAAGAATCACCCCTGTTCAAAGGAGTTACAGTAGATCAAGGTCGCCACCTCATGAGATCCGTCACACCACACGCGTTCCTACTATCTGATAACGATCCTGTATTGTGATTGGGGAGGGGATTCTCACTGTAAGGGTGTGTGGGACCGAGCCTGAAGTGGAAGATTCCAGGGATGCCTTTTTGTACATCAAAGTCTTCACAATTATGTGTCACATTAAAAATATATAGCACTCCAACAAAGTTGTAGGATTATAACACTTTAATAACTTATAAATATATACAACGCTCCAACAAAGTAAACACGTTAAAAAAAACTTTTTAAACAACTATTTATATGACATTGCTTTAACCAGGATAGACAAAGAAATGACACAGTGATGTAAAAGTTTCTGAAAGAAATGCCAAGAACGTCCCATGTGAAAGTGAATTTTATCTGGCAATTTTTTTCTTTTCCTTCTCATGAAAAGAAAGTTAATGCCAGGTTCGTTACCTGCTTCATCTGCAAAAAAAAACCTCTCGAGAGGGACCGCAAAAAAATATAGCTATGGTAATCATACCATGCATCGGCACATGGAGAGGTGGCACCCTCCTAATTATTCTAAAGCACAACTTCGAGATTTGGTGGATAACCCCGACCGGCAAAAACATCCATCAATGACTTAGCAATAAGTGAGTCAGAGGCAAGGGAAACGGTCCCAAATCTGCAAAAGAACTTTGGGCAGATGAGATTGACTTGTGTAGCATGTGGAAAATTAATTTCATGCGGAGAGATGAGTATTACTTTAATAAATAGATCATATGAAAATGATCAATGTCCAAAAAGTCCTAGAAAATAATTTTTGTCATTTTTGAGGAAGAGAGATAACCTACAGTGGTACGGGGTCATTTTCGTTCGTACTAGGGGGGCCAGGTGACATTCCTTCGGGGTGGTTTAGGGGCATTTAAAACAACTTCCCTGATACAGGTAGCATATAAAGTAGAGGCTAAATACCAGGATCTTTATCGATTGCTTTATGCTGTACAAAAATGAAAAACACATACAACAAACCTTGACCATTCATATTTTCAATGTTTCTGCGTACTATACTTTTTAACCCTTAACTAATTGAGCTGCTTCATTTCACCTGCTTTAAAAAAAAAAAAAAAAAAAATCGGAAACAGTGGCCATTTCTTCGAAACTTACCAATGTACGCGTTACAACTACGTTTGCTTTTTCAAAAACCTTTAATAAAAATGTTGGTGCCCAAAAACGGGCCTACAACCCCGTGGGCCGGCCACGGAGCAGGCTGGAACTGTAAATGGGGGGGGGTATTTATTTGTGGAAAACATAACAGAGTCAGTGGTCGTTGATTTCATAGTAAAAAGTGCGACAAGTGCAACAAAATCATATCGATAATTCATTGTGAGCAAGTACCATTAGTGTCGACAATTCCAACCATCAATAATAAATACAGTAATCAATGATGCATTAGAACTTAATATCAATTCATTGTTCGAACGTGTAATCAGTCTTATCCCATATCAATTCATGTGGTAAAAACTGCATACATATCTCATGATATCAAGGCTGAGCAATCGGGGCACAACAAGGAGTTGAGAGTTTCATTTGTACTGGCGCCATTTTGGGTGAGGTCAGGAAGGTCCAAGTATAGTCAAAATGTCTCCACCAACTCGTGGTTGGACCGGGACCTCTTTCGGCAGTCCAAAAGTTTTTGTTGAAGGGTAGCAGAGGGGACTGGTGACATGAACCATCAGTGAAAGTGGGGTGGGAGGAAACAATCTCTCCTACTGGGTCATACTGGTGTCCCACCGGAACTGATCAAGTTGGTAGTCTTGCAGGATTTTGATCATTTCAAGACTGAGGCCGGCGCCGGCATGAGCGCGCCGACGTCCCTCGGCTACGTCGTGGTCGTTCCGTGGGTGATCATGGCAGTCATTTCTCATCGGGGGTCGGGGGCCCCTGTGGCTCTTATAGAATCTTCAAAGTTGAGGAGAACGTTTCTGGACGCAGGACTCATTTTCAGGCTGAACTGAAAAGCGTTGTTGTACCGCAAAAGTAACCGAGACTGTCGGGTGAGTGCAGCGCCGCTGCATCGCAAGAGTGGAGGAACCCTTTTGTTGGGTGAGTGGAGCGTTCGGGGTGCAGCTGAGGGGCCCCCACCTGGGGGAGTGGGAGAGGCTCGTTCGCGCCGCCTCTCCCTCCCAGCGCACCCCACGCCGACACCTGGCATTGATACCCGTGATGTCCGGACTAGGCGATAAGAGGGGGGGGTCGGAGGCAGAGGCAAGACATCCCCCCCCGTGGCCTGCAGGGCGCCGCTTCAGGACCGAACGGGCAGCTCATACCAAGCCGGGGCCAGACCAGGAGATACGAGGGGAGGGTGGGGGGGTCGGTGGCATGTGCAAGACATCCCTCCCCAGTGTTGTTACAGCCATAATTGAAGAAAGAAGAAGATCCCGTCGGCCTTGGCTCCTCTCCTGGTGCACCTTACGTGACGACCCTTTTGTTGGGTGAGTGGAGCGTTGGGGGTGCAGCTGAGGGGCCCCCACCTGGGGGGGTGGGAGAGGCTCGTTCACGCCGCCTCTCCCTCCCAGCGCACCCCACGCCGACACCTGGCGTTGATATCTGTGATGTCCGGACCAGGCGATAAGAGGGGGGGGGGTCGGAGGCAGAGGCAAGACATCCCCCCCGTGGCCTGCAGGGCGCCAGAAGAGAAAGGGAGGACCAGCACATTCCGGGCCGACCATCCCACGACTTCTCCGGCTGATGGCGGCTAGTCGGGCCCCGCCCTGCATGTGTCGAGGCCTCATCTTCCGGATGGGCGTAACCGTGGACCTGTTGCACTTCGGGAGTTTCCGGAATGGGGGTAGGTATCTGCTGATTTGTATCTATTTCATGTTACCGTTATTGGGCATGGCGGGCGGTGGGACAGACATGCTTGGAGCAGTGGGGGGGTGGCGGAGGTTAGCTACCTCGTGGCTGCCGTAATGTCAAGCTTGGCTTCTCTCACCACTTCCATGTTTCTTATTTCTAGCGAAGTCAAAAACTCATCAGTGGCCTACTGATTTTGTTCGATTTCTTTCCCTTCTTTTTCAAGTGTGTTTCATTGTAAAGTTTCTGTTCAACAGGATACAGTTTTTACTTCGTATTTTACATATTTCTTCTTTATTAGGGGTACTCTCCGGTTGAGCCAGATGATGTACCTCTAATAAATGGTCCGGGTGGAACTAGTTTCTCAATCAGTGAGGAGTAGATGGGCATGACAGATTACAACGGGGGACAAAGGTCCGCATTACCCACCCTTCACTACTTGCAAAGACAAGACAGAATATTTCTATTCCACGTTATTTGCAAACAGAGAATACCTCGTTAGAACTATTCTTTGAACAATAAATGTCCAGCCAATCAATCAATCAGTGAGGAGAAAAACAGGCATGAAGGGGGACAAAAGTCTGCATTACCTATCCTTCACTATCTGCAAAGGGAGACAGAATATTCCTATTCTTCTCTGTTTGTAGACAGGGAATATCTCAAAGAGCAATAATCAATAAAAAATTAACAACTTTAAGGTAAATACTCACAATATGACTACTCAACGAAGTTAAAAAGTAACGGATATAGGTACTTGAGAGGTTTTCGGTGGCAGATAATCTACAATATACACTTGTACGGTATGTTACACCTACAACGCAACTTTTACGTAGCATTCCGTTACAACGCAGATTTTACAACGCGGGATCCATTACATCGGATGTCATTACAATGCATGGCATTACATCGCAGATGCTATTACAACGCATACTATTACATCGTAAGTATTGGTAAGTATTTAATTTTTTTTTTATTTTATTTAATATTATTTAATTGATTTAATAATTATTAATAATAAAAAAATATATTTATTTTTGTTTTTAAATATTATAAATTAAATATATTCATTTAAGTGATTTTTTAAATAAGTATGAGTATAGGAGTATATGTTTCGGGGTACTGAGGTATATGTTTTGGGGTGTTTGGGTATTTATAGGTTTTAGGGCAGGGTTTGGGTTTTGGGGTACAGGGGTGTTTTTAGGTTTTAGGGCAGGGTTTGGGTTTTGGGGTACAGGGGTGTTTTTAGGTTTTAGGGCAGGGTTTGGGTTTTGGGGTACAGGGGTGTTTTTAGGTTTTAGGGTAGGGTTTGGGTTTTGGGGTACAGGGGTGTTTTTAGGTTTTAGGGTAGGGTTTGGGTTTTGGGGTACAGGGGTGTTTTTAGGTTTCAGGGTAGGGTTTGGGTTTTGGGGTACAGGGGTGTTTATAGGTTTTAGGGCAGGGTTTGGGTTTTGGGGTACAGGGGTGTTTTTAGGTTTTAGGGCAGGGTTTGGGTTTTGGGGTACAGGGGTGTTTTTAGGTTTTAGGACAGGTTTGGGTTTAGGGATAATTAAATTATATTTACCATTTTAAAATATATTTAATAAATTAAATTAATTATTTTACATTAATTACATTTTTTAATTAAATTAATTAAATTAAATAAATTAATATTTTTAATTTAATTTAATTTCATTATAAAAAATATGTACATTAAACTAATTACTTTTTTTAATTAAATTAATTACAATTTTTAATAAAATTACATTTATTAAATAGATATTATTTTATTAAATTAAATTAATGACAATTTTTAAATGTCTTTTAATTAATTTATTTAAAAAAAATTAATTACAATAAACTAAATAACATTTTTTAAAAAAGGTATACTTACCTATACTTACGATGTAATGCCATGCGTTGTAATAGCATCTGCGATGTAATGCCATGCATTGTATTGACATCCGTTGTAATGGATCCTGCGTTGTAAAATCTGCGTTGTAACGGAATGCGTTGTAACACAACGCGTTGTACAGACACCAATCCACTTGTACATATGAGTCTGATACAGGGCGGATCTCTGTATAACTATGGATAATTAGATATTAGGATGGCATACAAAGCTCCCAACCTTCTTACTTTTTCTCTTAAAGGGTTTCAAATTGGGTACAAATATTAGGCTGTGCTCTAGAGGTTGACGGTGTTGCTCCACTGGTACTCGGGCCTTCTCATGAAGCAGAAGGAGCCGCTCTCAATCTCCTTAACTCTTCCCTTGCAAAGTTGACCGGATTCTTAGTCTGCAACTGCTTCAGCATACTTGCAGTTCCACACAAGTCCTTTTTATTGGGGTCTCCTCTTGAAAGCAGTCTTGCATATGTGGCAAGTAACTTTTCTTGCATTCACCTTTTTTAAGGCTTGTGAAAATTAATTTCAAAACATTCAATAAATACGGTGTTACTATGCATTGTGTCAAATGCTTTATTAAAAATATGCAGAAAATGTTCCCTTTATTTGTTGTTAAGGTCTTTACAAGAGAATTTGAAAGGAGAAAGTAGGAGATGAATAACACATGTAGGACGTTATATCTTAAAGTGCAAAAATTGATAAAGAGGGTGGCCCAAAGTCTGCATGATGAATGCCAGTGGAAGCGTTTCAGGCACACTGCGAAGATTTAAAAAAATATAAATATTGTCAAGTTTTACTTTGACTTGTGATGTTTGATCTCATTTAGTCACTTCAATCTAATTTTAAACACTAATTTTCTTTTTGTTTTGCAGATTAACTACAATACCTATTTTGGACTCCATATTATATGTTGTTTATTATATTGTTTTGTTACTTATAGTTCTAGTTATTTATTGTAGTGTTATCTTTTAGTTATAGTTCCGGTTATTGTTTTAATAAAAGTTAATTAAAAAAGTACATACGTCTGTTTTTTTGTGGGGGTAGCAGTCATCAATAGAAATGATATTTTGATATTTTTCAAATTGAAGTATAATGCTGAAGCTCACTCATTAGCAACATATGGTGGTGACATTTTAACCTATGTGCTGACGTAAGTGTTCCATAAACTACTACTATGGTAACAGGCAAAATACTGTTTGGGGGTAGGGTATAATACGCAGGAATGCTGTAAAAATAAATGGGCAAGGGCTGTTTTGTTTTCCACTGTTGCAACATAAAGTGATCGATAAAAATCCGATAATCAGGCCTATCAGCGACTAAGACAGCAGGCCGAGTCTCTTTTGCTCAACGGCTCCCTCATGGGACGAAGAAACGCCCTTTTTCACGAAATAGGAATATTTTACTTGCAGGACAGTTGTTAATTTCCCGTGAAAATACATTAGCCTGGAACATTGTTAGTGATAAACTGTAAATGCATCTGGGTCCTTTGCTTAAAAAAAAATATATAAGATATATTTGTGAATTAGAATAAGAATATATGTTACAGCTATAGATATTTGCTATTAAAAAACCATTGAAATTCACTGAAAAAACCATAGGTTTTTGGCCATATATAGTTAGGGATTAGCATTTACAAAACCTTAATTTACTCGCAGAAAACCATTGAAATTCGCATATATAGTTAGATGCAATACCTATATATCGCGCACCCGCAATCCACTGCTGATGATGTCACATATTACATCATTCATGACATGGTCAGTGACATCACTGATGACATCACTGATGACAACTCAAATGACATCACTGACAACATCACTGATGACATCAATCATGTGATAATACGATCAACCTCTTCAGACTCTAATATAACCTTAGATACACTCAGAGTAAACAGACACTCACAGACTGTCACTCATCCATGGAGTTACTCACACACCTAGTCAGTCATGCACTGAATCAATCACACCTCCATTTCATCAACTATACAGTTATACACACCTTACTTATTCAAACATATACTAACACATATTTACTCTCTTATACAATTCCTGATACAAGTTTTCAATGATCCATTCAGCCACTCACACATTCACTGGCTCTTATACACAGTAATTTATATATGTGAACTCTCACATGTACTGTGTTTTACATATGTACTTACTTTGACATGTAGCACTGAGATATCCATTCACTCACCAATACACTCGTACACAGTCAACCACCCATACAGCTGTTTCCACATGCAGTTTTGAACCCATAGATCTAGTGAATCAACTGTTCACACATGTATGCACAGAGTCACACACCTCCCAGCCACCCCCACACACACACTCACTCTCCCATACAAATACTTGGGCAACCAATAAATAACCTATATAGTTACTCATATAGCTACTGATCAACACATGCAGCAGTTCATAGAACAACAGATATAATGATGCACAAATTAAGACAGTTTAGTCAGTAACCCATGCACTCAGTGAGACACATTTAATCACTCTCTCATACAGTCAGTCATGCACCTACTAAATCCTTCATCCAGACACTAATACATCCACTCATTCTTCAATATGTAAGACATATTTTAACTTTACAGAAACATACAGTCACTGGATGATGTCATCAGTGATGTCACTGACCATGTCATGAATGATGTAATATGTGACATCATCAGCAGTGGATTGCGGGTGCGCGATATATAGTTATTGCATCTAACTATATATGCGAATTTCAATGGTTTTCTGCGAGTAAATTAAGGTTTTGTAAATGCTAATCCCTAACTATATATGGCCTAAAACCTATGGTTTTTTCAGTGAATATATATATATATATATATATATATATATATATATATATATATACAAAAAAGAAGAAGAAGTTGGAGAGAACTCTGGGTAGTTCTCAAGTTAAGGTGGAAAGCAGCTCCTGTTAGAGCACTCTCAACACCAGCGACACTCTAGATCTGCTCACCTCAAATGTCTGTTTTTCTATCAACGTTTTTAAGCATAGGATTGTCCTTGCCGAGCTGTAAAATGACAAAAGCCATTCATCACTCCAGGCACAATATTACAGTTTTGAATTGGTAAAACACCAACTCAAGCTAACCTGAAATGAGTAAAAGCAACCCTTGACACAGTGTTTCGCCATAATTAGAGCTCTTCAGAGAGGTATAGCTTTGTCCAGACACAAGGGAAAACCCAGTATTAAGTCAAAACAAAACCCTTTCAGGTATAGAGTGACGCATAAATTATGCAAAAAAGAAGGAGAGAACTCTGGGTAGTTCTCAAGTTAAGGTGGAAAGCAGCTCCTGTTAGAGGACCCTCAACACCAGCAACACTCTAGATCTGCTCACCTCAAAGGTCTGTTTTTCTATCAAGGTTTTTAAGCATAGGATTAGCACAGTGCTATCCACGCTGAGATAGAAATGGACAAAGTCTTTTGCCATTTATACAGCAAAGTCTTTAAGCATAGGACTAGCACAGTGCTGTCTTTGCTGAGCTGTAAAATGACAAAAGCCATTTATCACTCCAGGCACAATATTACAGCTTTGAATTGGTACCAACTCAAGCCAACCTGAAATGAGTAAAAGCAACCCCTGACACAGTGTTTCACCCTAATTAGAGCTCTTCAGAGAGTTATAGCTTTGTCCAGACACAAGGGAGCACCCAGTATTAAGTCAAAACAAAACCCTTTCAGGCATAGAGTGACGAATAAATTATGCAAAAATGAAGGAGAGAACTCTGGGTAGTTCTCAAGTTAAGGTGGAAAGCAGCTTCTGTTAGAGGACTCTCAACACCAGCGACACTCTAGATCTGCTCACCTCAAATATATATATACTAGCAGCCCGTCCCGACGTTGTCCGGGTATGATTTGCTGCCGGCCAGTAGTATATTGTTTTGTAGGATTTCGTTTTGATAGCATTTCTTATTTGTGACAGGCCTGTGAAACGCTCCGATTCACAGTACTCTGCTGATGCACTTAAGAGTGCGCGTTCAGTAGTATGTGAACTCGAGTTTCCCTACTTTATTTTTCCTTGCAATATTTTATAGCGCGAACTCGACAACATGGCATGAGCACAATTTACATTACAGAAGAACACATTAATTTGTGGTATGCACAGGGAGACAAAACGATTTGCCTGGAATCACAGGATGTCGAGCTGATGCCGAGATTCGAACGTAGCTCCCCAGCTCTAAAGTTCGCAATTCTAGAACTTGTGGCGGGAGGTGTGTCTAAAAGTGTATGTCGGTGCTGGCCATCAATGAGAGAGACCTGTGCATTTTTCAAATGGGTGGTGAAAAAATATGAGTATGTTGTTGGAGATGTGGCCACCAATGTACTTACCGGGGGAGGGTAAACACCCATTATTCCGCAACTTTCTTTCCGCATACCAGCACTCTGCATACTTTCATTACGAAAGTACCATGACTCCCCAATGCCATTATAACAAATGGCATTACATTTTATATGCTTTTACCACGCATACATTTACAACGAAATTAGTTGTAAATGCATGAATGGTAAAAACATGTATTTTTTATGTTTGGATAAGGTAATGCTGAAAACATTTCTGTTTCAGAACTAATCCTTTCTCAATTGTTTGTGCTTTTGGATCTGTTTCTGGTGTTTTGGGAGCAGAGGTACTCCTTCGGGAGTTGATTCAAGCGCGATATAAACCCGCAAATAAATAAATAAATGTGTATAGGGGTATATGTTTTGGGGTTCTGAGGTATATGTTTTGGGATGTTTGGGTATTTTAAGGGTTCAGATATAGTTTTGGGTTATGGGGTACAGGGGTAGTTTTAGGGTTTAGGGATAGGTATGGGTTTTGGGGTACAGGGGTATTTTTAGGGTTCAGGGCTAGGTCTGGGTTTTGGGGTATAGGGGTATTTTTAGGGTTCAGGGGTAGGTTTGGGTTTTGGGGTACAGGGGTAATTTAAGGGTTCAGGGCTAGGTTTGGGTTTTGGGGTACAGGGGTATTTTTAGGGTTCAGGGCTAGGTTTGGGTTTTGGGGTACAGGGGTATTCTAGGGTTCAGGGATAGGTTTGGGTTTTGGGGTACAGGGTTATTTTTAGGGTTCAGGGTTAGGTTTGGGTTTTGGGATACAGGGGTATTTTTAGGGTTCAGGGGTAGGTTTGGGGTTTAGGCTACAGGGGTATTTTAAGGGTTCAGGGCTAGGTTTGGGCTTTGGGGTACAGGGGTATTTTACGGTTCAGGGGTAGGTTTGGGTTTTGAGGTACAGGGGTATTTATAGGGTTCAGGGCTAGGTTTGGGTTTTGGGGTACAGGGGTATTTTTAGGGTTTAGGGATAGGTTTGGGTTTTGGGGTACAGGGCATATTTATAGGTTTAAGATGGGTTAGTGTTTAAGGGTGTTGGGGTATTTTAAGGAGTAAGGGTGGGTTATGATTATGGGGTGCAGGGGTATTTAAAGGGAGCAGGGTGGGATTAGCACACAATATGAGACATGGCATGAAGGGCGGAACGTACCACACGTCCCCAGCATTTGTCACGCCCACAGCACAACCCAGACACGCCCACAAGGGACTACTTTGCTGGCACGGTTCTTTTACCTTTTAAGTGTATATGGTGGGCATCTGCATAGCCTATGTCCTTCTGCTGCAAATGCCCTTTCCAACGCTGTATTGGGTGTTGTGATTGGTGCTGTGGTTCCTGAGATTACCCGCCTCAAAGGTTTGGGCTCTCTCTTTATTATATTAGTATGGATTTTATATGTTTAGTTCCCATTATTAATTACAACTAATTATACATATGCTTTGTTTTGTGTATGTTTGTTAATTTTTTGTTATCATTAATATGTTTAATTTGTATCTTTTTTTAATTATTGCTTTATTACATTATGTGTTACAGAGTGGCGATAACCACTCTGTAGTATTAGTTAGGATTGTGAGAGCTAGGAATCCCTCTGATTTTTGATTGGTAATAACTGCACCACTGTTTCACGAATCTCCACAAACGTTTGCAGACCTATTCCTATTACTACATCGGCTGATGATGCAAAGTTGTGTGGTGATTAGTTATGGAGGTGCAAAAAAAGGGGTGTCCCAAAACAATTTTTTACACCAATGCATTTGTCTACAGATTTTTAGACAGATGTAGTGGCAAAATGGCTGAACAGATTTTGATGAAACTTAGGAGGAATGTAGATTATGGTTTGGAGAGAGTCCTTTTTGTTAGTCGAACTATATTAAAAAGGGTTTTTAATTATAGTTTCTCAGACACAAGCACAATTTTTTTATCAGTTCCTAATCAAATGTTAGCACGTATTACATGTAATAAGGCAACCCAATGTTATCCTATGGGAGAGGTAGGCCTCACAGGAGTAAAAATCAAATGTAGAAGTTTTGCATCACCAGTGCATGGAAAACCTAACAGTACATGTCCAACCTTTTAATTACAATGCATCCTGGGCGTACCTTAGGGGTAATGCATACGCAATAAAAGGGGAGCTTAAGGGCTTGTCAAGGGGTTATATTGCCAAGTCGAATTAGCAGTTTAAACCTGCATTCAGGCTGCAATGGCAGACTTGGGACAGGTTTTAGGGAGCTATGTAAGTGGGTGGCACAATAAGAGCTGCAGGCCCACTAGTAGCATTTCAATTAAATGCCCTAGGTATAAGGTAAACCACTTTACTTGGGACTTTAAGTAAATTAAATATGCTAATCAAGTGTAAACCAATTTTACCTTGCTTTCTGGAATGAGCACACGCACTTTAACACTGGTTAGCAGTGATAAAGTGTACAAAGCCCTAAAGCCAACAAAAACGAAGTCAGCAAAATAAGAGGGGTGAAGGCAAAGAGACTGGGGGTAACCCTTCAGGGAAGGCCAAGTCCAACAGAGGTGGCGCTGCTCTATGCCTCTCACGGAACACAGAGGCTGCTGTGCTGCATTGTGTGACAACTTTGTAAATCTGTCCCACAGTGTACTGTGATTTCCTTTTCAGATGTCCCATTCATAATGACACCCCAACCTTTCAAATCAATAATTCCAACAAACGAATGCTGTGCACTTAGCCCAGTCCTATCTTAAAGATAGAAACTGCCACACAAGCAAACCTTAAAAAACCAACCTTTCATTGATTCTTACAGATGAAGCTGCAACAAATTAGACCCTATTCATGAAAGTATCACGATGTATAAAAACCAAGGCGAATGACATAAAGACCAGTAAATCAATAAAGTGCAAGAGCAAAATAATAATAATAACCAATGTACCAAAAGTTGAGCTCCGAGAATTGTTTGATGCTTTGTGAGGCAATATCTTAGCTTGGCTGAGTGCCAAGGTGAGACCAACAATTGCTAGCTTGAAAACTTTAAGAAATTGATGAGCGTCTAGTTTCACAGGGCGATAACTATCGTTATCCTTCCTTGCTTCACAGCCCTTTCCACCCTTGGTGTACTACAGTGGAGTAGCATCCGAACAAAGATTATAGGATAGTTAGTTGCAGAGCAGGACACTTGATCGATTTCCTGAGAAGGGCGAAAGCTGGCAAAGGGAAAACTTCCCAACTAACATTACTCATTGATTGTGCATAGCATGTCTTGTCTTTCCTGTCCCTAATATTCCTGCCCGTATCTTCCTACGCACATTCAATGGTAAAATAGTGCCATCGTGTGGCAGATGGAACAAATCTTTCTTAAGTATTTCCTTCTGACATCTAGCCACGTGAAATAACTTGTGTCATACATGGCAGAATTGCTTTCCAGTTTGGGAAACTTGCCTTTCCTAATTCACACATCTTTTCACATATAATGACTTTTCTATTGTCAAGACTGAGATTACCAATCCCCCCCCCATTTTGACATATCAAAAGTTTCTTTGTAACAAATGATTCCTAATGCTACCCTACCTCATTCTGGTATATTCCATAATATTTTCATGTTCATCCGCAGTTTTATAAATATTGCCTCACTTAAGAAAGACCAGATAACAAAGGGTGTTTTTAAGTAACTTGAACTTGATTGGCTGCCTTTCAACCAATCAACCTTAGTCCCTGTGTTTAGACAATTCTCAGTCGCTGAAATCAGACTTGCTAAGGGCAGCGATTTAAGGTTCATGGAGGCAACTCAGCCAGAACACTCATTTTAGCCTCACTGCAGAGAAAATATTTGCATAACGTTAAAAGAGCCTTAATCCCTTGCTCCCCCTTTCTCCGCCATAGGTAGAGTGCAAAAGTAGCCAGTTTCTATCACTTTCACTTTCCGGTGGAGGCTTTCATATATCCCTGCTAATGATAAAAATAGTATCATTGTTTTGATCCGATTCGTCAATGCTTTAAGTAGCCGGATATATTTTTCTACTTCTTTGGGCAGGTTGAGTGTCGAGTGTAAGGCTGGGGTTCATAGTAAGAAAGTTGGGCCAAGAGGCAACTGTGCAGGATGACTAATTGTTTCCCAAATTAACGAGATATGAAGGATTACAGCTTGGCTAGATGCAATGCTGACAGTGCCTGGTTTAAAAAAACAAAACGCAATGGCCCAGATTTACTATATTTGGCACAATGCAACACTGCCCCAAAGTTGGTTCACTGTCTTGCATCAAATGGAGAGAAAAGAAATGTGGAAAATTCACTAAGATATGGAAAACAAATTCTCTCCCTCAGTGCTGGTGCACTTTTGGCAGCCTTGCGTCAACAACGCTCACAGCCTTGCATTATTGCTTTGGAGTTGCAATGGCAGGGGTCCCTGCCAATACAAAAACAATGCTTTAAGGATGTCCCACTTTGTGCGTGTACTGTACAATGCGGCACACATGCAACGTTGTTAAAACGAGGAGAAATTATAAATGTTTTCTTTGTTATACGTGCCTCAATAATAATTTTGGCTCAAATCCTGATTTAAGTTGGATAGTAATCCTCACTCTAAGCATTTGGACTGGGTTAGCATCACTAAAGTGCGCAAACCCAGTGCAAAATGTTAGTAAATCAAAAAAAATCAAAACATTCATTAAGAGCCTGAATTAGAGTTTACTCCATTACAAACATAGCAGATATCGTAATCACTGTATTACGTGTCACTGGATATAATACACTTGTAATACAATGGATGGGATATCCGTCACATTTGTAATGGAGTAACCCATCCGCCGAACTCTAAATCAGGCCCTTGGTATTCAAATTCGAGCTGAAAAAGTTATATCTACACAGTGCAATGAATCAGAGTGCATAAAAGTGCCTTTAAGTACATTAAAATAGACCATGGTTGGAAAATCCGAAACAATCTATTGAAAATCACAAACAGGGCATTGGATCCACCTATATCAGATGTTTTTCTTCCAACTCCAATTTGCTCATCTTTCATCATGTCTAGGCTCGAGTAGTTTTGAAGACACCCCAGACTTTATGATTCGAGAGCTTGATTAGTCTACTGAAACAATGTGCCACAGTCTTCTTCTTTAGAATTCCATCAGTACATTCAGAATCTCTGCTCCTTGATAGTGCTAATTTGTAGGGCTCTGCTAATCTATCGGAAGATGGAATTATGTTTAGATTTTTTAGAAAATCAAAGATTTGTTTTCCTTTATGTCACCTTAAATTTGTATCAGAACTCCCAACTCAAGACAGAGATGATAGGAATTGGTTCCAAATTTCTTACCACCAAAGTAGGGCTGACAGGGATCTCTCTCAGTACAGCAACTGCCTGCACAAAGGAGTTAGGGGCATATTAGCAAGAACCTTGTTAAAATTATCGCTGTTTTAGTGGCAGGAAACTGTCGCTAAAACAGTGATAATGGGCTTGCTAATATGCGTTATAGAATTCCAATAGAAGCCCAGGTTAGATGTCCTTCACATCTAACCTGGTCTACTATTGGAATTCTATAACGCATATTAGCAAGCCCATTATCGCCGTTTTAGCAGCAGTTTCCTGCCACTAAAACAGCGATAATTTTAACGAGGTTCTTGCTAATATGCCCCTTAGTTCATTATCTTTCTAGTTATTAGACTTAGCAATTGCTACTCTTGACTGTAGGACCTCACCTTAAACCCAGAACTCTCAATGCCTGTATAATTGAAGGATGATTGTGAGATAGTGCTTACAATGTCTGACTGGTGCAAGATATGCTCCCTACATTTCTCTTGCACTCTTGAAATTAGTATCTGCATAATGTTTATGAATGCTGTATCACTGCCTTGCATATCTAACCCAAGTCAACCAGAATATCTCCATCACTGTGGTTTTACGCAAAATGAAGGAGTCCCCTACAGAATATGATGAGGGGCCTTGAGTCTTCCATATCTCACAAAGATTAATTGTGTTTGAAGGAGTCCTCTGCAAGGTTGGGGACCCTCTGCACTGGAGTGTCTGCAGGGGCCTGCGTTACATATCTGCCCTGCTGCATGTCCTTATTCTGAGGCTCAGGACAGAGCTTGGACGCATGAGATTTGGTCCTACAGGCCAATTGTTCAAAAACTGGCAAAAGAGCATTCACTTTCTTCATCTCTATACCTCCCTGGAGATATTGGCTCATTCAGCAAAATGACAACTGTTGGTCTTAGCAGAAGACGCAATTTACAGAGGGTGCTTGTGGTTTCACCCAATGTATTTTTATTGCTATGCTGCTCTCGTGGACTGTCATTACTGACTGTTGGAAGTGAAGTACACTACCCAACTTTCAAGGATCAAAGAATAAACCGACAAATATTAGAAATCTGAAGAATTGATATAATTTTAGGAATTTTTCACAAAAAAATGTTTTCAATAATAACAAATTTAAGAATAACGCTTCAGAACATAGGTTCTTGAGAAATGTGTGATGATTTCGATACAAACGGATTGTTGTAAACTATAGATAGTTTTATTCATGAGTTCTGAATTGAGTTGGTGTTCTATTCATCAGATACGTTGTTGTATTTATTGAATCATAAAAGCATTCATTTATTATAACGTCTTTATTTTATTTCTATGTAATTTTCGATTTTTCTATCATTGTTTCGTAATACAAAAAATACATTACAAATAATGCATTTTAAAATTGTAGATGATTGGTGTTATTTTGATGCAATTGATTTACATATTTTACCGGATTTTTTGGTGCCTCGGAGAGTTTATGGTTTGACAGGAAGACTTAGGTGTCTATACCACAGTATAACTATTTTCATTTAGGTTCCGAGCTAGCTCGTGACAGTTGCATGTTAACAATAAATGCAGTTAGACAACATTTCAGGCTTCTACCTCCTCGCCTGCCTAATCTTCGTACTTGTTCCCACCAACTGTTGTTTTGGATTTAAGCAGTATCACACTGCCTCAGTTACCTAACATCTAGTGCAAATATATAATCATGCTTTCTGTTATTCTAGTAAACCCATTCATTAAAGCATGCTCGGATACCTGGAGGTATTTGCGCGCGGAGAAATTTTAAGGCAAAGCCGTCAATTTCAGTATTCTCACCGTTGCGTTCATACTCCCTTTTCAGGCCTCTATTCCGCGTCCCTTGTGGGCGCCTGCAATCTGTTTCATGGATTTCAAAAATCTAAATGACACCTTGTGATGCGCAATTAGTAACCGCTCAGTAGTCGCCAGGTGCTAAGCAGACAGTGAAAGACGGCCCCAGGTAGCGGCAGAACGCCAAGAAGTGATCCAGCTAAAGATAATTTCTTGAAATAACATTATCCAGAGAGGTGCTGCCTGACCCTTTGTTGTGAGTCTGATAACCGGGAGGAATGAACGTTAATTTCCCAAAATGCCAGTGGCAGCGTAAGTGAAATCACACGCCCTTTGACCTTTAATATCACTCACACACATATGCGTACGCATACACACATTAACACTTACACATACTCTCTCACATACACAGACACACAATATACATTTTAAAGCATGTTATACTCACCTGAGCAGCCAGGGAGGGCCATATTCCAGCTAATTAAACACTATTCACTATTCGAGTAATACGAAAATTGAGAGAAAACAAAGCGAAAGCAGCCCCAACCAACGTCCATGAGAACGAACTGTCACTGTGTTCTTGGCACTATTTTTGCCTACTCTAAGGCCAGGGGTTGCAAAGACAGTGCCAAGGGCCACAATGGGTAAGCTAGGGGGTTGCAGCTGCGACCCCTGTTGACCCCTAAATGATGTCCATGCATGGAGGTTTGGAAAACACAGAAATGCAGGTGCAATTCGGCATTCACATATGCATGGAAGGATTGTTTTTTTTTTGCAGGTCCTTATTCATTGGAGCATCTGTGTCAGGGATGTAACATAGATCCTTGCAGGCACTGCGGCATATGGGGTGGTCCCCAGCGCTCATCAGGGAAAGGGCTACACATGTATCTGGCTTTGCGTGGTGTATCTGCCTTTGCGTGGGTCTCCTACGTAGGATTTTTCCCCTTCTGCCCACTTCTACTAAGAAAACCCTGATGCAGGCCTTGGTACTCAGCAGGATTGATTACTGTAATGCCCTTTTGTTCTCAGCACACACTTCGGCTATTAAGAGATTACAGGTCGTACAAAACACCGCTGCTCGCCTTACAGTTGATGCTCTGGCTAGAACACCCTCAGCACCTCTCTTAAATCAGCTACATTGGCTCCCTATCATAAAAAGAATACAGTTTAAAATAGGATGTATCATCTACAAGGCGCTCAGAGGGTTGGGACCTATATATTTGACTTGCAAATTGACCCCCTATTCTCCTATGCGCTCTCTTAGATCTAGCTCAGAGCTACTGATTACTGTGCCGAGGATCAAAAAAGCACGTAGTGGATCCAAATCTTTTTCTTACAAGGCCCCTATGTTCTGGAACCATCTGCCTCTACATTTACGTGCCTGCTCCAATCTGATCCTATTTAGAAAAATGTTAAAAACATACCTTTTTTAATCATTCACTGGCACTGTCATTATGTTTAGTCCCAAGCGCCGAGATACCCTCATGGGTGATTCAGCGCTATATAAATAAATAAACATAAAAAACATAAAAACATATGGAGCTATATCATGTGGACTGATGCTGTTTCTAGGGTTTCGGTCGAGTCGAGCAGTCAGCTGTCCGTTAGCTGGTGTTGGGGACATGGGTCATCCAGTATTGCTTCAGGAGATCTGGTCATAAGGATTCTAGTTATCAATTATATTGCCACAAGGGTGTCTATTTGGAGTACTTCCCATCTGTGCCTTCTCAATCAGCAGCTAGCTCCCTCCAGATAATTCATATGACACCTAGAAGGGGTCTGTCATATGTTTTAGACTTCAATTTCATGATCATTTCATCCTACATTGTGGCAACCCAGATATCTCCTGCCTGAGAGACACAATCGCCCAGATATATCCTGCCTGGGAGACACAATAAAAGTCGCCCAGATATCTCCTGCCTGGGAGACACAATAAAATACTATATTAGCACTTTGAGAGCGCCAGCAACAGCCTTGAAAGCGCAAATTAAAACAATCTTTGAAGAAAGCGGAATCCCATGGCAAGCGCAACTTACAGCAGCCACTCATCTGCTAGAAATAGAGGTGCAAAACCTGGTCAACGCTAATATTCCAATAGCTGCATGGAAAAGAGCAGTGAACAGACAGGTCAAGCATATATCATTCGCAAGAGATCTCAATAGTCTGCATCACCATCCAAATCTTTCCACATTGGATGCCTCTTATAAAGTGGGAAAAGGACAGCCGTATCTTGAGCAAGCAATATCCGTCCAAACCCGTAAAAAGATCACTTACATGAGGCTGCTCGCATTACCCATAGCGGAGTTTATTCAAAGTTGGGCCCGTGTGGATAAATCAGCAGCATGCAGACTTTGTGATTATCATCAAGAATCCTGGTGCCATTTGTTGTGTTGCTGCCCAAAGCTAGCCAGTGAGAGGCACCGTTTGATCACCCCAATCTGCAGAGCTCAGGGCCTCACTCGATGCAGGGAAATCTCTGACTTGTGTTTTTCTTCAACAGCAAGTCAAACAGTAGCACGGCTGGGGAAATTTATAGAATTAATTCGTGCTGCATTGTCTGCAAAGGCAGAGCCGTACAAAGAAAATTGCAGGTCTGCTAGCATGGGAGAGGCGGACACACCTTCCACTTAAAAACCAATGCACTTTGTTCTTAAACTGTATAGGCAGATTATGAGGCTATACTGAATGTTTTACGCTTTATTAGGCTGTAGTAATAATTAAGGAATTTAACTTGTTTGGTTTTTAGACAATTATTTTATATTGTTAGCATATTGCAATGATTTTAAATATTCGAACAATAAAAGGCTTTTTCACATTTTCATGTTTCACTGTGGCAACCATTGTGCCCCTACTTCGTCATCGCAGTGTATTGAGGGTAGCGCCCTCCCCTCGCAAACATCACCAAATCTTTCGTCCCCGATTCCAACATTAAAATACGAGCTGATATTTGTATTTTAGCAAGTAGCCATGACACATGAGCAAACCGGTGCACGAGTTTTGAAGTCTTAGTTCTTTTATAGAGGCCCAATATGCATGACAATTACATGCATGGTAGTGGGTCCCTATATTTATATGTGATTAATTGCCTTTATTCCTTAACATAGGGGAAAAAGGGGTTGTGCATATAAGCTGCCCTTCTCTCAATGAGCTATGGTCCTTTACAGTACAATAAGGCATTTTACCACACTTTAGAGGGTCCTTACCTCTAAGGGATTGTATTACTATTCCTAAATGTGGGGAAAGGGTGTAGGCCCTATATTATATATATTCTTGTGAGCCAACAATAAAGCCTATTTGCGTATGACCGTACCTAAGTGTATGGGGTTTGGAATCACTTGCGGTGAAGGGTCTGCACTAAAATACAGTTGAGTTGGCTGTGATGTGCCTGTTGTAGACTGATATGAATGTCAATATTTATTTAGCAGAATTGATATAGGGCTTAAATTGTAAAACTGTCCTGAAGAAGGTGATGTAAAACATCCCAAATGCCACCGAAACGCTGCAAGAGAAGGCCCTTTTTGTTCTTAGTGTATTATGTTCTCCTATTGAAATGTAAAGAATGGGTAATAGACAATGATGTCTTGCAAATCTTAGATGTAAAATAGATTGACGTAAGGAAATCACTTTGGTTTTAATAATTTTTATTTCAGGGTATGTTTTTCACTTGTGTACATTATTTGAATTATGGATGATACTTTGTATGGTATATATTTTTGTATAAACAAATATGAATGAATTATTTAATATTAATGTGATAGAGTCACGCAGTTTTTAAGTGTGTTTAAGCTGCTCACTGTATACTATTTCTAAGTGCATCTCCATTCAGGGCAGGAGTAGACGGTTGAGGTTTTACTGTTAAAAGCTTGCACAAAAGGGAATATATTTTGCTTCCAACATGCTTGACTTCATTTCTCAATAGTCCCCCTCAAAAATATTTAGCTGTAGACCCTAATTTACTGTCGCCTGGGACATGGAAAGCTTGTGAAACAGGGACATATGTAAATTGACGGAAAGCCTCTGTAATAAGAATATTCCACTTGTCAATTGATGGCCTTCACTTTCCTATTAGGGCGCTGATTACTGAGTAGGGTGTTAAATTCCGATCCCTGTACAAACTGCACAAGGATTGGAATATCAAGCTGAGCAATCATTATGGCAATCCCGCTGTTTCCTTTTAAAGATTTCGGCAGGGCAAACATACTGAAATTTATCTGTGGAAAAGGCACAGAAAAGAACCAAACTTGCAATTCATTGTGGTAGATACCAATCTTACATATTATGCCTCTTTTACATATGAAACCGTGAACTAGGAGGCATTGACTGCAGCCTATAAATTCATTAGTCATATCTAGCCCACTTGCAATCTTCAGAGGATGGTAAACGTTTCTGTGTTGAAGATGCACTCCTTCTTTAGAGGGTAATGGGCCGGACTTAGAGTTTGGTGGATGGGTTACTCCACCACAATTTCTGCCTTGATAGAAGTGCATTGGGATAATCTCTAAATCAGGAGCGATGTCCACCATCACAATGTAGCAGCTGGGCCAAGTGGGCATTCTTCACTTGTTGATTACGACAGGGGCAAAAAATGTTCGGTTCATGTGCATCCATGAAAATATGGCTAAATATATTTATAAAATGCAAAATGACCCCCATGAATGTGAAGAATCATTTTTTAAACCTACAGGTTCTGACTCCTACATCAGGCTTGGGTCAGTGGCGTAACAAAGGCCCCCGTAGCGCCTGCGGTGTGGGAGGCCCAAGCTCCAGGGGGCCCTCCTCAGCATAGAACCCTGAGAGCCTGAGAGCTCCTGAGTGAGTCCGCAGGGGGCCCCCTTCCATATACTTGGCATGGGGCCCCCTCAAGGTTCGTTACCCCACTGGCTTGGGAGCTGCACTCGCAGAGTCTGGTGGGAACTCCATGAATATTCGAGCAGCAGGTCCCATAAGCCAAGTGGGTATAGGAGTTTGCTAGTGTCCACAAGCTCTTGTCCCTTCACCTGAAGGACTTGAAATGACCTGCCTGGGCCTGTATGTTTCAACCCCTAAACTAGGGATGGACATTTTTAGACCTGCCATCCATGGCGTGACATTGTCCCAAACCTTTTGCCTTCCCTTCTTCAGTTTGCTGAATTAGTTTTTGTTGGCTTTAGAACTCTGTTAATCAGTCTAGAGTGCTTGTGCTTTCCTTCAAACAGTAAAAGTTGACTAGATCTAATCAAACTACTCGCCTTCTTATCCCTGTTACAAGTACCAAACATTAACCTTTTCCCACTGACATAATCAACAACACAGGGACCACCCTCCACAAACTTGATAAAAAACATATTCACTGCATACCCAAATCTACATTAACCTCCCTATGGCATAATAAACACATTAAACTTGATAGCACAGCCATTTACTAGGAATTTTGGGCAAACAACTGCATCAACACAATACATGACTTGGGCACCAATGATATCTCCATTCTCATCACTCCAATTCACACAATTACCCAATATGGACTTTTATAAGTTCTTGAAACTAAAATCAGTGGTACGCAAACTAGGTAATCCTCATACTCCTAACCTGCCATCACTTTTATGGAAACTTATGGAAAATGGGCATATTGTTCCTAAGACATATGGACTACTAAATACAAATAATACCCCAACTTAAAAAACACACTATTACAAAATGGAAAGAAACACTTAAAGAATCAACAGACATTAACTTCCCACTAGCGACATGGCAAAAAATCTGGCGCTCATTCTTCAAAGGAAAAATCACATCCTCACTTGCTCAAACTAGAGACTGGTTGATAAACAATGGGCCTTATTAGGATGGTGGTCAGACGAGCATCTGATCGCCACTGTTGCGGGATGGATACCGACAGACAAGTAGTCGGCAGTTCCACCCGACAAATTAAGAAGCTACTACCATGTGAGCCGTCGAAACATCCCCTTTTTAATTGCGGCTTGTGCTGCGGCCCCGGAAAAGTGCTGCAGCACAAGACAAAGTGGAAAAGGGGATGTTTTGAAACATCCATACCCTGTTTGTCAGGCACCCTGTGGTGCCTGGCCCATCGGACATGGATGTTTGAAGGGGAACTACAAGTGCCCCCTCGGGCATCATAGTGGAGGCCAGCAAGCGATCGGGCCCTGCCAAGGACCTTCAAAGGCCCTTTCCAACAGCCTTTCCATGGCGGCCCGATGTCAGAAAGAAACATCGGAATCCCTACAGCGGTGCCTGGGCAGGCACCACCTTAAGTATAGGGAACGCGATCCAGCCGGCGGGCGGACCGCAGCGGTCAGACCGTCCAAATCCTAATGCGGCAGTCAAGACCACTATGCTGGATGTCGGTCAGAACACCACCGACAGGCCATCCGACAAGCATCCTAATTAGGCCTAATGTGTTTTGGACCCCTTAGCAAACTACACAACCATGGTCTGATAGAATTACAAAAATGCTGGAACTGCAACTCAGAGGTAGGTGACTTACCTCATATGCTCCTACACTGTAAATGTACTCTTCCCCTCTGGGGTCAGATCCAAAGTTTAATACAGAAGTATTGGAATGGCCCTTTCTGCAGGATCACCCCCAAACTTTTGGTCTTCCTCCTCCCCTTTTTGTTGAATTCGTTTTTGTCTGCTTTAGGACTCAGGGTGCTTTATCACTGCTAACAAGTACTAAAGTACATGCGCTCTCTACTTAAAAGATGCTAACACTGGCTTCTACACATTTGGCATATTTAATTTACTTATAAGTCCCAAGTAAAGTGCACTATATGAGCCCAGCACTGTAACTTAAATGCTACTAGTTTGCTTGCAGCACTGGTCGTGCCACCCACTTCAGTAACCCTTTAAACATGCCATTGCACAGTCTGTGTGAATGGTTTTAATCTGCCCGGTCGACATGGCAAGGTAACCATTCTTGCTAGGTCTAAAACCTTCCTTATTAATACATATAAGTCACCCCTAAGGTAGGCCCCGGACAGCCCCAAGGGCAGGGTGTAGTGTATTTAAAAGGTAGGACATGTACTTTTAAGTTTTACATGTCCTGCTAGTGAAATACTCTTAAACACTTTTTTCACTACTGCAAGGCCTATCTCTAACATAGGATAACATTGGAATAGCCTTATCACAGTTTAAAAGTATAACCTCCAATTGGGAAAAGATGGGACGGCCAAATTTGGTGTCTCTGGAATCACAATTTAAAAACATAACTCAAGGTGAAATCGTTTTCTAATTTGTAATCCTGAAAATGCCACTTTTAAAAAGTTGGCATTTTCTTACTGTGCCTTCTACCTGTCTCTGCAATACACATCTGGGGTGTGTGACAGCTGTCTTCTGCATTCCCTCTAGATAGTCACACACAAAATGAAGGGTAGGTGTGACTGAGTGGCCATCTGCATGCTGATGGGTCATCTTGAGCAGGATGAGAGGGAGGAGCTGACACACCTGAAAGGACTGTGTCTTGTCCTAACACAAAGGGTTGGGAACTCCCCGTAGTGAGTCTGGAGCCAGGGAAGGCAGGGTCTTGTGCACTTCAAAGGCATCTCTTTGAAGTCTCTCTACTTCAAAGACCCAACTGGGTATAAGTACTGGACCTCTAACACTAGCAAAGGAGAAAATGCCTGGAACTGTGGACATTCTACCAGGAAAGTGCAGCCACTTTGCTAAACTGCTTTGATGTTTTGGTCTGCTGCCTCTTGCCTGGGAGTGACCAGTCAGTCAGTTAATGATCTTTATTCGGTTACTAAAAACCATAAAAGAATACTCCTAAGTTTACTACTACTAAATGCCTTCTGTGAATACCAAAAGTAGTAAGTTTAGGATTTTATCTCAGTTTAGTAGTACTAAAGTTATGAGTCCTAACTTTACTACTACTAAATGCCTTCTGTGAATACCAAAAGTAGTAAGTTTAGGATTTCATCTCAGATTAGTTCTGTGAATTGGCCCCATTGTCTTTACTGTCATTAAAGGCCCATGTTTATCAAGGTTTTGCGTACCAACAATTATCTCTTAAAAAAAAGCAACACCTTTTATTCACTTCCAGTCAGTGATAAGAACACCTTGAAAATGGAATATTCAATGTAACTTTTCGATCGTTTTAAAATGTCTCCACTTTGAGTGGTTTCTAAACCCAATTATCTTTTTTTGTGTTAAAGAGAGAGATGTGATTCCCAATAAAGAAAAAGGCATCTATCTGTTCTTTCCATTTGTGTGATACTATTTATTATATTCGTTGCTTTCATATAACAATCAAGCAGGGAGAAATTTGCTTGAGAGCGTCAACAACATAACATGCTGATACAAATGTCTGTAATCCATCCCTGATCACAATTTAATGATTTTGATGAATTTAATGATTTTGTAATTTTAATTACAGAAACACAAGCGTGCATCTGTTCTTCAAGCAATCTCTTGCTTCCCTAAGTTGTGTTTAACCATTAGATCTCTTGCTTCCCTAAGTTGTGTTTAACCATTGGATGGCAGGTATATTCAGGTATGGTGGTTGCCGTACTTCCGTCTGCAGAGATATGTTTACTTGAGAAATCTCCATTTACGTCGCCAAACGTATGCTTGCTTAGGGCCCTAGTTAGAATGCAATACACAGTGCTTAATTTGTAAAAAAAATAAGTGTCAGGGCTCTAGTCACCAGGCCACTTCCTCTTGCACTGCCCATTGCAGCTGTCAATTACAGTAATAGCATAACTAATAAGTCACACTCCTACAAGTGTGACAATTCTGACAGTTTCAGGACCCCAAAATGAAAAGAATGGCTTTGGCAGCATGTATAAGTCATTCTTAATGTATATTGAATAATAAACAACAGTTGCTGTGCTCATCACTGAATAAAAAAAACAGTGCCACCATGTGGCAGACTGTCATAGGTACTGGTGCTGACAATTAAGTGCCGGTACCAAGCACCGGAAACCACCGGCTCAAATTAAGCACTGACAAAACATATGTTAAATAGCTTATTGATTTTCTCATTGTGTGTTTTTTATGTGTATGGATGAGTGCCTCTGTATGCTGAAAAAGAGGAGGCGTCACGGGGCGTGGTTGGACATTTTGGCTTAAGTAGCTGAAACTCTGAAGCCAACCCCGCAGGCACACAATCCTTTGTGAATCATAATTGTTGCAGGATCTAAGGGCCAGATGTAGGTCGGTCGGTAATGGCCGAAAATCGGTATTTTCGGCCGTTACCGACCGGTTTACAATATTTGGCATGTAGGAGGCAATATTTTACCGAATCCGTAAAATTACCGATTCGGTAATTTTACCGATTTGGTAAAATAAAAAATCGGTAAATTTACCGATTTGAAGCCACCCATATGTAGGTGGGACTCTTCAGAGTCCCAGGAGCCTTTACGAATCGGTATTTTACCATCAAAACCAATTTGATGGTAAAATTCCGATTCCGGTGTGCATGCACATGTGTGCATGCACACCTATGTCATGTGACAGGCAGACCTGCCCTTAGGGCAGGTATGCCTGCCACATTGCACCTTTGCCTGTTTTGGGGGTGCCAGAGTGTGTCAAAGTGACACCCCCTGCACCCTTGTGAATTCTTTAATTACCGATTCAGTATTTTAAAATCGGTAAATGTTTTTTACCTACATCTGGCCCTAAGTCTGGTCTAACCCTGGATCTGCTGAAGGGATCATTTTGGCTTCTGAAGGCACTTGCTGGGAGAACACGGAAATTGCAGAGCTGCAGCACATTTGACACATTAGTTTATAGGCCTGTCCATGTGTAATTCGCAATTTTTTTCTGTTTTGCTAATAGTGATGGGTGTGGCTCAGTAGACACTGCAGAAGTCACAATCTATGCTTGTTCCAGCCTCATGTATTGCATGTGTGTCCTTGCCACTGCTCATGAACCCTGCTTCCTGCTCACTGCCCTGATCCCATGGCTTCCTTGGCTTGTCTTCCACTTCTGCACGTTATTTCATTGTTAATTCATCATTTGCAGGAGCTACTTTCTCAGCTCTCCTAGTTGGCATCTTACTGTGGTTGTCGGTGTTCACCGACACCTTCCCCACTTTCCTGCCCAACAACCCATTGGTAAAAGAGAAAGGTCATAGAGAGGGGTAAATCTTGGAGCACCACTATAAGCAGTGAGAGATGCAGGAGATATGGGAATTTTAGAAGCCATAGAAGTTCTTTGCTTCAGATGTGTAGGAGCCGCCCAGTCAGACTGGAAAGTTGAACCTGCAATCCTGGAATCCTGAAATTTAGGGGATTATGTATGAGAGCCTTGGTCACACTTGCACTACGTAAAGTGGTACGGTTCACTGACAAACTATCAATAGCAAAAATAAAGATAACAAAAATATCGATGGCAAAAATATCAACACCCTATACTTAACAGGTAAGTACAAGAATATTGAATCAAAAATATCAAAGTTAAAAATATAGATGTAAAAATTATCGATTTAAAAATATAAATAAAATAATATATAATAACTATATAAAATATTAATATTATCTTTAACAAAATAAATAAAATGTTATATACCTATTAACTAAATATAAAAAAGAAACTTATTTAAAAAAATATAAACACATAAACATCATAATTTATACATATACATATATTTATTTTCAAATAATTTATTAACTTTATCTTTATTTAACTTTAACATTTTTAACTCTTTAAAAATAAACTATATACATATATCAATAATTTCAAATTCAAAAAGCATTCTCTAATTAATTAAAACATTAAACTATTAAAAAAAACGAAAACATACATTTCGTTAACAGTAGGGAAAATGTTGGATAGCGGAATAATTAAATGTACTATTCCAACTCCAGTGAGTGCAACAGTAGTGAAAATGTTGGATAGCGGAGGGGTAAAACTTACTATTCCCACTCCAGTGCGTGCAACAGTAGGGAAAGTGTTGGATAGTGGAGGGGCAAAAATTACTATTCCCACTCTAAAGAGTACAACAGTAGGGAAAGTGTTGATAGGGGAGGGGTAACAATTACTATTCCCACTCCAGTGAGTGCAACAGTAGGGGAAGTGCTAGATAGCTAGGGGTACAAATTGCTATTCCCATTCCAAAAGAGTGCAACAGCAGGGAATGTGTTGGATAGTGAAGGGGTAAAAATTACTATTCCCACTCCAAATAGTGCAACAGTAGGGAAAGTATTGGATAGAGGAAGGGTAAACATGACTATTCCCACTCCCGTGAGTGCAACAGTAGGGAAAGTATTAGATAGCAAAGGGGTAAAAATTACTCTTCCCACTTCAGTGAGTGCAACAGTAGGGAAAGTATTGGATAGCGGAGTACACATTCTTTAACATCCACAACACACACCTAAAATTAATTACACAATTACCATAAATAATTACTAATAATTAGTTTAAATTAATTAACAACTAATTAATAATCCATCAATAAAAAATAATTTACTTCCCACCGTTAACGCCTACAAACACCACAACACACACCTAAAATTAATTACACAATTACCATCATTAATTACTAATTAATTCATTAGAATTAATTAACAGCTAATTAATTGTTCATCAATTGAAAATAAATTACTTCCCAACCTTCCCACCTTTTCACCTATAAACACCTATAAACACCACAACACACACCTAAAATTAATTACACAATTTCCATAATTAATCACCATTTAATTAATACAAATTAATTATCAACTAAGGGGCCTATTATGATGGCGGGCGGACTATGTCTGCCCGCCACTGCACCGTAGCACTGGACTGCCCAACCATGTAGCAGCGGTCCCGCCATAGAAATTAGGATGCGACCGCCACACTGACGGGTGCATTCCAAATTTTTAACATGGCGGTGGGCGGGGCTGTAACACACCGCAATGTTAAAAATGCATGTTGTGCATTTGCATGCACAACATGACAGGCACCGCGCAGTGCCTGCCACTTTGTGCATGCAAATTTAGTGGGCACCATAGGTATCCCCATGTGTCCCAATCACCCCCCAACACCCTGGGGGCCAGCAACAGGCCTACAACAGTCAGAACCGCCTGCCTTTCCATGGCGACAACGCCGTCATGGAATGGCTCCTCTTCGCCTGCATCATAATATGGATGGCGGTGTCTAATATTCCCCTTTTCCGCCCGGTCGACGAGTCTGCTATTTATAGAGTTGGTGTATGGGTTTGTGGCACTTGCTGTTTATGATGAGTCAGAAAAGGATGTTTAAGAGGAATAATGTGGTGTAATCCACCTCTTCATCGGAGGAAGAATCTCCTGATCCCCGTAAGAGGCTTTGTGTTCAGAGTCCTGAATGGGTGTAAGGCCTCTCATGTCCAGGGAGGAAGTGCCAAGCATGATTGAGACTGAGGTGACCAAGTATGTTCTTCTTCACTCTGTTGTCCATCTCTATTTTGCTTGCTATTTCCTAATTGGTTAAGAAGGAAGGTGAAGGAGGGATGGGAAGTAATGAGTCCATTGCTTATTGGCATTACTCCTAGTCCTACTCACTCTCCTTCCTTCAAGTAGCCTCCCGTCCTCCAGGTGCGGACCAACTGAGTTCTGGCTTGGCTTGTTTCACTTTGGCATAGGGCAGAGCATCAAGGTGACTTGCTGTGCTGTCCTCTGCCAAAATCCTGTTCATGTGGGCCCCAGAGCCAAGTGCAAGGAGAGGTGGAAGTGGGGCAGTAGAGTAGCAAGCTGAGAGAGGCAGGAGAAACTGGCAGCTGGTGTCACTTGCGACCCCCATCACGTGTTTGTTGATCCTACTATCTGCACACTCTTGAGGGAATTTAGATACCTTGATGGTCACATAGAGGACTCACTGCTGTGTAATGATCGGAGGGCAAAAGAGCAATAAAGTATTGAGAGCCTACTCTAGATTACATATATAATCACTATTGTTAAATATTTTAATTTATACTGGCCTCCCTTTATTCCCCTATAATTTACTTTTATTCAATCACTAAACCCCCTTTTATGATGCTTCACACCAGGGTTTTTAAATAACCTAGGATAAGAATAAGGTGGAATGAGAGTCAGTACCAGGCAACATGACCTCATCACCAAAACACAGAGCCAGATTTGGGAAAATGTCATGCAATGCAACGCAGCAAGACATGTTGTTGTGCTGCGCCATGTGAGAGGGAGAGAGCAGGATATCTACTAAGATATGACTCATTCTTGCTCTCTTCCTGTGCTGGTGCACTGATTGCAGTGTAGCACAAAAGAGGCACCCTTGCACCATGGTGCTGGGGGCCTTTGTTCCCTACCTGCACAAAAACAATATTTTGAGGCATTCTCCTCTTTCTATTTTTGCTGCGGAATGCACCGCTGGTCTCATCAGAGCTAACCCAGATCTCTTGACTGGGGGTGAATGTTTTGATTTGTTTTGTTTTGATTAGTTCAGCATTCTGTTCATCAACTGTGTGTCTTTTGCTTTCTCGCCCTAAGTGCGCCAGGTGTGTCCAGATGTGGTTTCCGGGCTCACTGTGCCACTGGAATCAAGCTATCCTGGCTGATGAGGGCTGAAAGCCAGAAATCGGTCCCAGGATGCTTGTTTCCGGTCCAGAGAGGACCTGGCTTGGCAGTTCGGGCTGGACTGTTCTCATGAGGCACAGGGTCAAGGCTGATTTCCATATGGCCAGGTCTAAATTGGGGTGGCATGTTGAGCAAATGGATGATGGATTTAACCCAGATCTCTTGACTGGGGGTGAATGTTTTGATTTGTTCAGCATCAATTGTGTGTCTTATGCAAAGCAATGCAGCAAGACATGTTGTGCTGCACCACGTGAGAGGGAGAGAGCAGGATATCTACTAAGATATGACTCATTCTTGCTCTCTTCCTGTGCTGGTGCACTGATTGCAGCCTAGCACAAAAGAGGCACCCTTGCACCATGGTGCTGGGGGCCTTTGTTCCCTACCTGCACAAAAAAAATATTTTGAGGCATTCTCCTCTTTCTAAGTGTGCTGCAGAATGCACTGCTGGTCTCACCGGAGCTTTGCATTTGCAATTGTCTTGGTCAGCAGAGTCTTAGTGCGAACTGGCCAGTTTGTGGTTTTGAGGGCCCAAATTTCAGACTTCTCACCTTTTATTTAGGAGGAGTACACTCTAGTTCCAGCCAAAGGTCCAGGACCTGAGAAGGCACCCCTCTGGGTTCAGGGACTCCCTCCAGGAGAGACCAGCAGGGCTTAGGCAGGCCCAGTTGGCCCAGGTCTGCTGGGCAGTTGCAGGGAGGCCTATGAAGCTTGCTGTTTCCTTGTGGAGCTCACACAGAAGTTTAGTTAACTTCCCCTTGGGGTTACTCTGGTTTGTTTAGGATGCAGGCAAGCAGGTCCACTCTTCCTTCTCAGACAGCAAGGCAATCCTTCAAGCAGCAGGTCAGCCATCTGGCAGCAAGGCAGTCCTTCTTCCGTAACTTCCACCGGTCCAGGAGTGTACTGGTGAGTGGCTCTGCAGGGCAACTGCAGCAGCCTTTCTGTGGGGTGACTCCCTGTCTTACCACCAGTTCCAGGAAAGTCTCTGTCACAGTTCAAAACTGTCTGGGGTGACGACAGGCTGGATACAGCCGGTCCTAGTAATTCTGCCATGATGACCCATCCTGTCTACACCAACACCCCCTTTGTGTGACTGTCTGAAAGAAATACACAAGCCCCAACATCAGAACCTTTCACAGTCATGTGACCCAGGACACTGGCAGAAGGAAGAAATGGTTGGGACAAGAAAATGCCAACTTTCTAAAAATGGCATTTTCAGAATTGGAATTTAAAATCTGACTTCACCCTTAAAGATGATTTAAAATTACAATTCATTTGAGTGTAAACAGCATATCGCTCTCTACTCCCAATCTAAAGCTAGCACTTATTACATGTAATAAGGTATTCCAGTGCTAGTCAATGGGAAAGATTAGCCTTACAACAGTGAAAATGACTTTAGGAGTTTTTTATTGTCACGGTATGTAAAACTTAAGTACACATATCCTACTTTTTAAATACAGTGTGCCCTGTCATATGAGCCTTTATGGGTGACTTATAAGTATTAAAAAAAGAAGAATTAGGCCTGGCAAAAGTTTTCTTTTTGCAGGTCAAAACAGCAGTCTAATACTGCACTATAGGCGAATGTATGACGTTACAACGCATACATTCACAACGCATACCATCACAACGCAACTTTTACAACGCAGGATGCATTACAACGCATGCCATTACAACGTATGCCATTACAACGCAGATGCTATTACAACGCAGATGCTATTACAACGCATGCCATTACACCATAAGTATAGGTAAGTATATAATTTTATTAATATTAATTTAATTTTAATTTAATTACAAATTTTTCGGGAATCAAAATAAAAAATCTGGTGGTGACCTCACAAAAAGGGCCATGTCCAAGGTATCCCAGCTTAAGAATGGTATGATTCTACAATTATTCAGCAGAATCTGTGCTTGGAAAACCTACCAGCATAGCATTGCCATGGACGCTGATGCAATCCAAGACTCCTGTTTCCCCATATCTGGTATCCTTCCTGGAGGACTTCTTAGTTCAAAGATAAAATAACTGTGACCCATTCCTTTCCATGGGGTGTGTTTATCCAACTAGTTCCTTGCCCACTTGGTAAAGTGAAAAAATAAGAAATCACCATCCGAAGAATCTTCTATTTAGCTGGCTATGACATAATATACTTAGGAATCAACTCTCTGCATCTGTTCTTCACTGCATCGTAGCTGCACCTCTGTCATTTCCTACTCTCCTGTAGTCCAGTAGGGCAAAAAGACCATAGTTTCAGATTGCAGTGTCCTCTTCCAGCTCACCAACTTCAGGGGGGAATTCCGGTTTCTGTCCTTATAAATGAAGAGATCACTACTCAGCAAAAGTCACCAGATGGAGGTGGAGAAACAGAGCCCTGTGTTTTGTCTTTGTAATGGACTGCGTTGCTTACCAGAGTAATTAACAGTGGCTTAAATTAATTTAAGCAATCCAACCTTCACTTTTTTATTTGCATTGAGGTGATGCCATAAGTGGGATGGCTCTGCCCGGGCTCACTGTGCAGTAGGACTCAAGCTGCACCCAGCAGATGAGACACAAATAGACTAAATCTGATTTGGGCGGATGCTATGTCCATTTAGGGAGGACCCAGCATGGCAGTTTAGGATGGATTGCTCCTCTTGAACCATGGCAATGACTAACTTGCGTATGGCTGGTTACTGTCTGAGGTGGCACATGGGCAAAATATTGAGGGACTGGATTGTGGCCTAGAGTAATTACTAGTGGCTGAGAAGAATTTGGACAATTCATCTGTCACTTTTTTTTGCTTTCTTCTTCATCAAGAAGAATGTCACATGTCATTTTCGTCTTAGGTCCTATTTGATCCAACCAGATAAAAGTAATTCCAGGCTCGGACCCTTTGCCTTTTCCAGGAGGCTGACCATCCAGATACTGCGGCATCTTGATCGCCCCTCAGCATACTAAGTATGAGCCTAAAGTCTTCTAGTTGCCTCGTGATGTTCAGAGTCTTCTGTATGCAACTTCACTGTTTATTCAGAAACACATTTGGCTTTTTCTCAACCAGGGTCACCCTCTCTGAGACTTTATGTGTGCAAGTGCTGACCAGGTTTAAGTCAATGGCTGTTGCTTCCACACTTGTTTCAAAGTATCACCAATTAGGTAGTAGTGTTCCCTAAAAGGGAATACTGCACACATTAGTGTGATGTATTGGCTTTCTTGTTTTGATTTGTTTCAATGTATGTTCTGGTCTCCCTTATTGTGTGTATCAAACCTAGGCATTCTATAACAGCAAAAGGGGAATCAAGATTGTCATAAGAGAGAACAACAAAGGCAAGAAAACGTTAAAAAGTTATATTATCTTTAATTTAAACATATATAAAAAAAAGGGGAAGATTCATTTCATACAAATTCAACAAAATCAATGATACACAATTAATTACATGAAATCATATACAACTTAATCAAAACAGCAATTTAAAATCAATTAGTGGCATTTATAAGTGTCTCCCTTATTGCCATATATATGTCTGCACTGGAGTGAGCTGGAGTTGCAAAATATACATTTAGTGGAGTATCCTGCAATCTTATTTGTGCAGATGCTTGGCAGTCCACCACCTATTTAGTGTACTTATCTACTTGGTTTGCATGTGGCACCTTTGTGAGCTTATCCTTTACCATAATGGAGTCAACAGTACACTTAAATACTGCATCCTTTCTCTGGGGGTCAGACTGCACCTATTGAATACAATTCTAGGGTCATTTCAGAAAAAGGAAGAGGAAACCCCAGGGGCGTAGGTTGGCCAGTAAGATTGGGTAGGTGTGAGCCTCAAATTGTCCAACAATCACAATGATATATAATGCTAAAATACATTATACAACATCCACAGCGCCTGACAGGGGCTTAAGGGGTAGTGGAAGTGAAAGTAACGCAATTGATAGAAGTACCAATATTTTGTAAAATAACCAACCGTTTTGAAGACTTTCAAAACAGAGAGGAACATTCCTGGTGAAAGCAGACAGGCACATCACCATTCCAGACTGAAAGCACTTGTACCCAACCATGTACAAGAAAATATATTTTCCGAGGTTGCAACATCCCAAATACCCCCCTGAAGCTATGCCCCTGGGAAACTCCCAGATACAGAGGAATGCAGAGTAAGTCACAAGGCACATTCCTACAAGGGGACCATTTTCTTCTCAGTGTCAAGCTGCCACTCTGTACATTTCTACAGTCCAAGGCATCACTCCACTGGTACTCAGCAATCATCCCTCCATCACTGAGGGTCCATGCAGCTCAAAATCAATTTTTTCCCACTATAATGGCGTCAGCTGTCTATGGGCTTTTTTTCTGTAGGTATGCTGCCCTGTTAACAGGTGCCCTGGAGGCTAGGAAAATGTCCCATGAGGCAAAATTCAAGAAGATGTCTGTATGCCATTTCTAGGACAACTCAGTGTTCTACCACTCAGTATTTCACGACCCTCAACTAATTACAAAAATATTCCCTGAATTAGGTCACTCTTCTACTGCCCAGGCATACATTCTGGCTTTGGGCAACATGTCTAATTTCGCACTTGTAATGAATGCTGCTTACTCACCTCCCAGTGCTGTTGTACCCAATAAGAAGCGAGGAATGCTCCGAGTTACCTATTCGTCTACTCAGATGTCCAGAGCAAAAAAAACATACTCCACCGTCTCTCGCCCTACACATGTGGGACTCCCATTTGTTAGTTATTGGCAAGGGTTTAAAAGAGTCCCCCAAATCAAGCATGGGCTGTGTGTCTATCTTTTTTCTCCTGGGGGTATTTTAATGCTCCATGAGCAGACCTGTTGTCTGTTCATTCAGAGCTTGCTCTGTCCTAGAACTTCATTCCTGAATCCTCTGTGGCATTCACCCCAGCTCTGGAGCATGGTAATGACCACACCACACATGGAGCTCTGCAAAACACATTATTCTTCGGCATGCATCCATTAACTGAACACACTACGTTATAAACTTTATTGAGCACACCCAGGCACACCAACATACATCCTAACTGTTTGTGTAACTTTGCGAAGACTTCAGCAAGGACCACTAGGGTCCTGCTGCACATGATCATACAACACTCCCTCTTTCATCTTTATTTCGGTCGCAAAGATCACAAAAGACACAATACATAAAACATATCACATAAATATATAAAAATGTGAAATAAGAACATTTAAAAGACTCTAAAATCTAGGCGATTCTACGCAGCAAGTATCCAATCTGACACACAATAATACATTGCAAATTCAGAAGGAGAGTTAGTGCAAAAGGGCATTAAAGTACAAGCAAATGTTTATGTAAAACAGTAACACTTCCTGACGATAAAATATCTAGCATAGGGTAGCACATCTCACTGTCAATATACAAATTCATGTAAAACATAGGTACTATAATGCAGTGTAAAATTGTGACAAACCTCATAGTTTAAAAGAGGTTCATCACAACACATTCTAGAAAAGCCCTGCTGGAGCTCAGCTGAACACTTGTACCATCTGCTGGGCCAACCTGCAGCGCAGCAGGTCTAAGCAACCAAGCCCAGTCTAAGAATTTTACAAGTGCAATACAATGGGTTCAGAAGTGTCCAATGTTAATATGCATAAGGCTCCCCGGCACTGCTTTAACTCAGATTGTGACAAAGGGCCAAAATCCACCTGGATCTCGGTTTGTAATATTTCTTACAAAATAATAGGAAGAGCACCTCAGATTCTGACGATTTGGGATAGAACAGACACTTGCAATTCTGTTCCTCCACTGTAGGCCATCTAGAAGTAAAGACCCATAGTGGTGAGGTTTCCACCCCAAAACGAATATTTAGTGATTTTGCTACATAGGGAATAATTCTGTCCAGGAATGGCTCAAAAGATGGTGAATATTTGTGGCTTAAGAATTTGTCTGTCAGGCCCTCAGGTCTTGCCTCTCGCCATGTCTTTTGCAGAGCATGCTCCCCAAAAATATATTTGGCCTATTTGACCATATTGACCCACAACTTTTAACAGGGATCCTACATGAGAGATGATACTGCACGTTCCATTTGACCTGAGCCAATGTATTTGTGTGGAGTCTAGCAAGGAGATGAAGCAAATCATGTGGAATCCCCATTTGGGCTAATAACTCCCAGAAAGTGCACCTTGGTACCAAATCAAATGCTGCCCTCATATCCAAGGGGATTTTACAGAAAAGGATATAGAAAATATGAATACGGCAGGAAGAATAACTCAAATAAAAGAATTGGTTGTGTTGTTGAGAATATGGGGAGACATTGTTAAGTGGAAAATAATATGGGCAAAGAAAAGAGAGGAAAACAATGACAAATCAACATTAGCTTCCCCAGTAAGAGAAATGGAAGAAGTGGTAAATGAATTCCTATGAGAGAAGTAGACAGGACATATTATCATTTACAAATGACTTTCCTAGACTGAGAGAGAAACCGGTAGAATGGTATAGACAAGTAGATCGATTTGTAAAAGTTTCGAAGGTTTTATGGGAAGATTTAGATGGATTGTTTGACATAGTAGTACCAGCAGATCTATGGTCAGATTGTAAGATCACCGTACATTGGCCCAAAACTGAATATCCACGAGATAAAGAAACAGGTGCTCCTGGACCTGAAGTAATGTGAAAATATGAGCAAGTAATAGTGTTTCTGAAAAACAAAATCACACCAAAAAAGACAGATTGGGTAAAGATTGACAGAACAATGCAAGAAGCAAAAGAATCAGTTCATGCATTTTATGAGAGACTGTTATTAGTATTTAAACAATTTAGTGGATATGAGGAATTGAATAAAAAAGATATGAGTCATTTTGTATATCGTTTTGTGTTTGGATTAGGACCAGAAATAGGGGATATGATTAAGCATAATTTTATGGGGTGGCAGTCATGTTCAGTTGATGAGGTTTTGAGGCATGTGAAATACTGTAGTGATGAAATCGAAGTAAAACAAAGAAAGCTCAAAGAAAAAGCGATGTGGGCACAAGTGAAAGTTGCAGAACATCAAGTAGCTCAATTAGAGAATAAAATGCAGAAGGAAATCAGAACAGAATAAAGGGAAATTTCAGTAAACCAAAATTAATCGGAAATATAGAAGAACTAAAGAAGAAATATCCATGTCATAATTGCGGCAGGATAGGGTCTTGGAGAAAAGAGTGTAAGTATCAAACGAAAGTTAACCCAGAAAATACATCATTGAATCCACAGGTGCAGAATGAGGCAATACAACATCCATTGCCACAGCAACAGGTAGTTAATCAACAGAGTCAGGTGCCACAACCTTCACTTCCTCACAGTGTAAATCCACAGAGATACAGTGCAGAGACAGGATTCTGCGCAGGAGATAAGGTAATAAGAAATTCAAGAGTGAATGTGAGTCCGCAGTATTGGCTGAAGGAAGACGGGAATGAGTCGGATGACAGTTTCTGACGGTGCCTGAGAGAGGAAGAAGAGTGCGTACTTGGCGCTACTCTGGAGGTAGATCAATATGGCCCTTATGTGAATGGAAAGGTGAATGATGTAGAAGTGACTTTCCAAGTGGACACAGGTGCTACCCATTCTACTGTTAGATCAGTGAAATTTCAAAATCTTCCTCTCTCGGGAGAACATATACAAGTTGTAGGTGTAGCTAATAGGCAGATCAAAACATCCGTAACAAAACCAGTTGAAGTAGAAATTGGAAATTTCAAAAACATGCATCGATTTGTGGTGTGTGACAGTAGTTCTGTTAACCCTCTTGGCAGGGACATACTCTGCAAAATGAACTGTGCCATTTACTGTTCACCAGATGGCATTGAGCTTCAAACCCCGGATGAGGATAGCTTGTATAAAATGACTATGTCACTGATAGAATCAGAAACAAATAGTATGTTTCCTGTGTTTGATCGAGAGAAAATACCTGAAGAATTGAAGAAGGTAGTCAAAGAGCAAGTGTGGGACTACACAGGAGAAGATATTGGCTTGATGAAAAATGTAGATCCTGTGAAAATTTCTGTGAAAGAAGGAATAAATTACCCAAACATCCCTCAATACAAAATGACAGCTGAGATAGATGAAAGAATAACCCCAGTGATAAATAAAATGATTGAACAAGGAATCTTGAGAGAAATAGAAAGTAGTTCTTGTAATTCGCCTATAATGGGATTGAAAAAGCCTAATGGAACGTTTAGAATAGTACAGGATTTGAGAAAGGTTGATAACATTGCTGTCCCATGTTGTCCAATTGTGCCAGACCTGGCAGTAATTATATGCCAAATTCCACATGATGCAGAATGGTATACAGTCATTGATTTATGTAATGCATTCTTCACTGTTCCCTTCCATCCTGAAAACCAGCCAATATTTGCTTTCCGGTTCAGAGATCGTATTTTGGCATGGTGCCGAATTCCTCAGGGGTATACGGAGAGTCCATCTATCTTTAATCAATTGCTAAAGAAATCATTAGAAAGTTTAAGTGTGCCTGGAGAGTCAGTTATAGTGCAATAAATTGATGATTTGTTAGTGGCATCAAAAACAAAAGATGAATGTGTTTCAGACACAGTTGCACTGCTAAATCATTTAGCAGAAGAGGGACATAAAGGGTCTCCGTCAAAACTACAGTTTTGTCAGAAAGAAGTGCAATATTTAGGCCATAAGATTGCTTAAAGAATAAGGCAAGTTACCATAGAAAGGATCAAAATGATACAAGGAATGAAACCTCCAAAAACACAGAGTCAGGTGAGAATGTTTTTTGGAATGGTTGGATATTGTCGACAATGGATTAGTGGATTCTCACTAATAGCTAAACCTTTACAAAGATTGTCAAAGGCAGATGTAAAAGATCCAATAACGCTAAACAAAACAGAGAATGGAAGCTTTTGAGCAGCTAAAAACAAGTCTATGTGAAGCACCCGCATTAGGAATGCCAGATTATGGAAAAGAATTTGAGCTGTATTGCAGTGAGAGAGAAGGATGTGCATTGTCAGTTTTAATGCAAAGACATGGAAAACTGAGAAAGCCGAGTGCATATTTTTCTGCTGTTTTGGATCCCGTTGCAAGGGCATTGCCAGGATGTTTAATAGCAGTAGCTGCTACAAGTATGAGTCTGGAACAAAGTGAAGGCATAGTGATGGGATTTCCTTTGAGAGTATATGTACTTCACTTGGTGGAGATTCTCCTCACTAGAAATAAAACGCAGTACCTTACCAATAACAGAATGACAAAATACGAGAAAACAATTTTAGGTGCAGATAATGTAACAATTTCGAGATGTGTAAATGTAAATCCATCTACACTGTTACCTGATGTTATGGATGTGGAAGTGAGAAATGAAGTTGATCACAAATGTTTAGATGTTCTTAAATACTGTACCAAACCAAGACCCGACATCAAAGATGAACCATTGCCTGAATCTGACTATGTGATGTTTGTTGATGGCTCATGCTTAAGAAGAACAGATGAAGGGGCTCTGAGTGCTGCATATGCTGTTTGTATAGTGGCAGATGTCCTAGAAGCATCTTGTCTGAAAGGAACTCGTTCTGCTCAAATAGCAGAGTTGATTGCTTTGATTCGAGCATGTGAACTGGGAAAAGAGATAAAAGTCACCATAGTGACTGACAGTCAGTATAGTTTGGGGTTGCCCATGATTATGGTCTACTGTGGTCCCAAAGAGGTTATATGACTTCAGCAGGATCCCCCATTAGAAATGCTGAATTTGTGAGAATGTTGATTGATGCAATTCAATTACCTGACAACATTGATGTTGTGAAGTGTGCAGCTCACAAGAAAGGAGATGATTGCATTACCAGAGGTAACAGATATGTTGATTCAATTGCAAAATACTGTGCTAAAAATATTGCATCTATAAATCGGGATAGACAAACTGAAAGGTTTCAAGTCCTTTGATGCTAACCACAGTAGTTGAGACATGGCAGGAAGTGAGACAAATGCAGGAAGAATAAAAAGATGACTGGTTAAAAACAGGATGTAGACAGAGAGAAGAGGATGAAATTTGGGTTTACAAAGATAAAAGACCAGTAATGCCTGATAACATGATTTCAAATATGGCCCGAATGTATCATGGTCAAGCTCATATTGGGAGGGACGCTATGATCAGAATGTTTAGACAGACACGGTACAATCCTAAGTTTAGGATGATTGCCAAAAGTCTTTGCCAGAGATGTCTTGTATGCCAGTAATTAAATCCAAGAAGAAAAACAGTTGTGAGTTTGGGAACCATAGGACGGGAGGGAGGTCCATTTACAAGAATGCAATTGGATTTCATTGAGCTTCCACCATGTAACAGACTTTGGTATGTACTTGTGACCATTTGTTTGTTTTCACGGTGGATTGAAGGCTTTCCTACCTGGATAAATGATAGAGTCACTGTTGCAAAACTCCTGTTGCGTGAGATAATACCACGCTACGGTTTCGCAGTAACCATTGAGACAGACCTTGGAATACATTTTCATAATGAATTAATGCAAATGATTTGTGAAGCACTGGACATTCGGCAGAAATTACACTGTGCTTACAGACCAGAGGCTTCTGGGGTAGTTGAACAAGTAAATGGAACAATAAAAAAAAGAATTGCAAAAATGTGTTTGGCCATAGGACTGAAATGGCCTGATACACTGCCACTTGTTCTAATGACCTTGAGGAGCATACCTGATAAAAGGACAGGATTGAGTCCTCATGAGATTTTGATGGGAAGAGTGATGAGACAAGCATTTGTGCCAGTTGATGAACTGTTGACTATAAATGATGATATCATACTGGATTACTGCAAAAATCTGTCTGACGTGGTAACTTCTGTGTTCCATCAGGTGGGAACTGAGGCACAAACGAAAGAGAAACATCCAGCTCATGATCTAGCTCCTGGAGATTGGATGCGGATAAAGGTTCACAGGAGAAGAAACTATCTAGTGCCTCGCTGGCAAAAGCCCAGACAAGTCATTCTGGTTAACACAACTGCAGTTAAATGTGGTGGAGTCAAGAGATGGGTGCAAGCTAGACACACCATCCGTGTGCCTGAGCCTGAAAATCCACAGGAAGAGGGTGAAAGCACCACTGATTCAGAGGGTGAACCAGAAAAAGATCCAGATACTGAAGCTTGACCTGTTCGTCGACATCTGGAGATATCAGATACTAGCTCTGCATCTAAAGGAGAAAGTGAACATTTTGAAGATCGACCTGTAAGTCGAGATTTAGTAGAGACTGATACCAGTAAGGACACTGAGCAAAGTGAAAATAAGACTGGTATTCAAGAAAATACTGAAGGACCGTCTGAAAGCTCTGAAAGCAGAAACCAAAATCTCAAAACTGGTGAAAAGGAAATAACTCACAATGAGGATGAGCTTCCAGGTACCAGCTATGGAGAAGTTCCTAACAGAGTGAAAGAACTGACCAAAGAGAAAATAAGCACAGAAAAAGAATCAGATCCTATAAAGTTCATTATAAATAAAACTGTAGAAAGATCTGAAACAGACTGATGACGGTGATGATGACACTCAATTAAGGAGAAGTTCAAGAAAAAGAGTTTGGAGAGTGGAATGAAACATTGTTGAACCTGATATAAAAAGAGTTCGAAAAGGAGATAATTTGCCTAAAGGAACTGATGGACTGAAATTTAAACTGGTTAATAAAGCAAAAGTACCAGAAGATCAAGTAAATGAAATCACCAGTCAAAAAGAATCGTTGGGAAAGAAAATAGAGATTGTACAAACCCCAAAAAGAGTGAGGAGACCAAATCAAAAATATAAGTCACCTGAGTGGAGCTATATGTTATTGCCTCCAATAAGTGAAGTAAATAGCAGCCAAGAAAACTTGAGTTGTCAAGGTGAAGAAAAAGAAAGTAAGTGAACTGTGACTCAAAGAAAGTAGAGAGATAATAAAAGTTTTTGGGAAAACTGTGAAAAGGAAAAGCATGTATGAAACAAAATTTGGAATTTTGATTAAAAAGAACATTGTAAGTGTAAAACAAAGGTAAATAGAGAGACAATATAAAGGTGAAAAGATTGTGAAAATCGCTGTGTAAAAAAAAAAGGCTACTAATGAAGTAACGGGTCCATTACGATGTCGGGCGGATCGCCACCGCCATGGTGGCGGTGGCGATCCGCCTGACATTCATGCCCTCCCGCCACCCATTTCGCCCCCACCATCTTACTATGGCGGGGGACCGCGGCGGACGTAAACACCATCTGAGGCTTTTCCGCCCCGGTCACCGTGCGGCAGGGGAGGAAAATGTTTAATATGGTGGCGGTGTCTATTAGACACCGTCAGCCATATTATGATGGGCTTTCAGACATGCCTTTCCGTGGCGGCAATGCATGTGGAGACTCCCTGCGGGGGCACGTTGCGGGCCCCTGGGACTCCGGGGGTGGGGGTGCACATGAGGGGTACCATTTCAAAGTGCAACATGGCAGGCACCGCGCGGTGCCTGTCATGTTGTGCTTTAAAAAGCACAATGTGCATTTTTACTATTGCGGCGAGCGGCGCTTTCAGCACCGCCCGCCGCAATGGTAATAATACAGGATGCACCTGCCAGTGTGGCTGGCGCATCCTAATTGCCAAGGCGGGACTGCCGCTCCTATGGCGGGCGGGCCCGTTTTGCACGGGGATGGCGGGCAGGCAAAGTCCACCGCCATCGTAATGGGGGCCTATGTGTTCTATTTTTAGAAAATGGTGTAGAATGTGGTTAATATGTACTGGGTTATTAATGTTAGTATGGTTGATTATTGCTATTATTATTCCTTTTAGATCAGATTTTGAAAAATTGAAAGCAAATGAGAGAATGAAAGAAAAGAATATTGGTTTGAAAAATGAAAAATTACATGTGTATAGGCCTGAAATTCATCAAGATAACTCTATTAGTGATTTCTACCATAATACCTTTTCAAGATTATTATCTGAGTATGTGAGGACGATGGATGCTAGTGACTGTTATGTCTGTGTGAAATTGCCAGCATCTGTGTCCGAGGGTGTGACTTACCACCATTTACCGTTAACCTATGGAGTTACATGTAGTGAATTAACAGGTTTATTTTATAGGACAGGAAAATTAGAATATTATTATTCAGATTCTGATGATGTATTTGACAAATTGAAAATTGTTGCTGAAATAAATCAAAGTAAGCCTGCTAAAGTTTTTGGAGAATATTTAATATAAACACAAGAATTTACACATGATTATGCTTTTAAACATAATTTGACTTGTAAGATGAGAAATGAAGAGAAAGTCTTTTTAAATATGGTAGAGGAAAGAAGGCAACAATATAAAAGGAAAGAAAAAGTGAAACAAACTAAATCTACAATGTGGACATTTGCAGATGATAATATTGAGGGACATAATATGAATGCGGCTATAAGCATAGATTCTCCATTATTGGGAAAACTATGTATTCGAAGAGATAACACTGTGTATGACAATAATTTTGTGGGAACAAGTCAATGTGAAGATACCTATGTGATAAAAGGGGGTTGAGGATTTAAAGGTGGTAATGACCCAGTTTTTCCAGGAATTTATTTTTATGAGGGAACAAAGCTTATTACAAACTACCAGACCACTGGTACGGTTCATGTTATATTGGCTTGGTCTTTCCTAAAATCTTTCATGTAGATAGAGGTACTAGTGGAATTCATTAAATAGGTAAACCTTCAAGTCGTAGAAGAAGACAAAGTGTGATTGAAATAATAGGTGATGTTTTTGGAGCATTGATACCAGCAGTGGGTATATCATTTAATGCAAACAGAATTAGAAAACTGTCAACAATAGTAGACCGCTTATCAACAGATACAGCTGGAGGATCTTTAATGGTAAACACTGAAATGGTTGCTATGCAAAGTATGGTGATACAAAATCAACTTGATTTAGACATAATTTTGACCAAAGAAGGAGGAGTTTGTGGAATTTTAAAGGTGCAACACTGTTGTACCTACATTCCTGATAAAAGTCAAAACATTGAGAGATATATTACAAATATTACAGAATTGGATAAGGAAGTTGAACCACTGGAGGTTGAAGGTGTTCTTGAGAAACTCAGTAGAAGTTTTTCAGCAGTCAAAAATTGGTTTTATGAAATAAGTAGATCCATTATAGGGAAGATACTAATTCCAGTTACTGTAATAATAATAATAGTGATCTTAGTTTTGAGATTAAGTTGCCAATGTAGAAAGAGAAGAAATGTCAAAAGAGCTTTAAAGAAAGTAATTGAAGAAAAACAAGACAGGGAACGAGAAAAAGGTGATATTGAGATGGAAGAGTTTAAAGAGAAGCTTTATCAAGACAGAAAGAAAATGGAAGAAACTAAAGTGTAATTCATATCGATTTAAAGAATTTGAAACATGTTGAGATAAAAAAAGTACACATTTTTGGGTGATATTTGGTGATAAATCACAAAAGGAGGGAGTTGATTGAGCAAGATGGAAACAAAAAATGGTGTATACCCCTTGTGAAGTTACTTCTCCATAACAGTAATAAGTATTAATTGTGTGGTTTTGAAATTAACCAACATAGAATAGAATGCACCAACATAAATACACGTGGGATACTAAAATTGCATGTAATTGCAAATCGTAATCCACTAATTTGTAACGTATTGTGTTTTGAAAGGTACGCATTTGTCATAATCTAATTGAAAATTGCATGAATGTGCTTTCTGTTTGTTTATTTGTGGCATAAATCATGAAGATTGGTAAGTAAACAATGCATATATGTTGCTTAAAGCTAGCTAACTACTACCTGGGATCCTGTTAGTATGGGGGAGGTAAACAGAAGGGCTTTATTTCTCAAAATGTAGGTTTAATTTGTGTTTGTTTCTATAATAGTTCCTAAAAAGTGGCCTATGTGGTCAACACAAAATGGAGGCTGACTGTGACTCCGAGTTTGCGAGGAAGTACGCATGTGCGAGTTTGGAAGGGAAAAGGAGCGAGCAGCCTGTCCCTGTACAGAATGGGTCAAGGATAGTGTGGCCTGCATCTTGAAATGGATGCCAATTTTTCGAATGTCAGCATCTTGAACGTGGGAATAGAGCATCGAATAACAAATTAAAGGACATAAACGGAAGAGGCATGACATGAACAATGGGCCTACTATTTTTTTCAATTACAACAATGACTCTGTAGAAATTGAACAGAAATGTGATGAGGCTCATCCACCCCTCAAGTACCCAATCACGGACAGTCTAAAACCCCAAAGTTACGAATTTTAGGTAGATAAGTTAGTGAAAAAGGGTATAAAAGAGGACATTTGGAAGGATGATTTATGCTTGCTTTTCCGATTTTATCTTTGCACCCCAACATGCTGTCGGTCTGCCCAGATTTTCCTATGGCGCAGGGACTTTGAATTTTCTTTGAGAATAAAAGGTTGAGGTCATGCTAGGAGATATAGGGCCAGATGTAGGTAAATTAGATTTACCGATTTTTAATTACCGAATTTTACCGATTCGGTACTTAAAAATAGGTAAATCTAAAGGGTGGGTATGTAGGTATTTCCAGATGTGGAAATACCGAATCTGTAACAATCGGTATTTATCGATTCTGTAAATACAGAATCGGTATTTCCCATTGATTCCTATGGGCTTTGAAGCCCATAGGAATCAATGGGAAATACCGATTCTGTATTTACAGAATCGGTAAATACCGAATTTTGCAAGGGTGCAGGGGGTGTCACTTTGACACCCTCTGGCACCCCACAAATAGGCATGTGCGCCATGTGGCACACAGACATGCCCTTAAAGTGTTTGGGCCAGCCAGTCGGTGTTTTATATATAGTACTATACCAGTTAAACCTTTAGAAGATGTAAGACTTGGACCTTTGAGACAAATCGTACTAAAGAGAAAGAAATCTGTGCCTCAGCGTGTATATATATGCCATTTTGATTGGAGCGAAGAGGCAGGCAACAAAGCAGAAGGCAGAGTCACTCCCAGCATTTAAAACAACCACTAGTTGTAAAATTGGATATTAAACCAAAAATTGACAGTATCTTTATTGATAAATCCCAGGGGGTGTCCCAGCCCAGCCTCTTCTGGCCGCTTTTCCTGGGTATATCCCACACATGCTGCAGGGAGGGTAGATGCAATTTATGTGCGGCAGCTGCTGGTGTGGGCATGACGGCTCCTGCCACTAAGAGTGCTGGTGCCTGTAGTCTCTCCTGGGCTGAGAAAGGTCTCCTGCACTGTAGTCGACATTCGGCATTGGACGAACCTTGGCTTTCAATGTTTTCTTGATTTGACAGTATGGTATTCCAGCTTGTGATTTTTTCTTGATCACTTCTTTCACCCCTTCACCTTCAAGGCTCTTTAAGTACTTGCCATTCTTTTTGTCATCTACTTATTCTAGAGCATCTATGAGGTTATCAAATGTTTTGATCCATGCAGTCCATCTGGCACCAATATTCTGCTTTTTAGCGATGTCAAATTGCAGTGGGGGTTTCAGGAACGTGGCTGCTCTGTACTTCACGCTTCTTAAGCAGCCATTGAACAATTTCACAATTCTGAAGGTGTTTAGGCATATTGAATGTCCACCTGCTACCTTGCATGCATCAGCACTTGTCATCACACCCAATTTGAGATTGTGTGGCACTTCCCTTGTTCATGCTGGGAAGTCCGTTTGCACTCCCTGTACCTGATTGTCTGTTTGCATCTAATTGCCTCTGCCTTTAGTGCTTTCTTACACTTGACAATCATTGCCTTTAATGCTTCTTCATACTTGGTTGTCGCTGTCTTTAGTGTTTCTCCTGTGTATGGACAATGGCTCTGTGTAATGCTGTGGCACAGTATCTCTTCTTTCGCCCTTACCAGTAGACTTCTGGCAGACTTCTGACGGTGCTCCTCTGCAGGGCGTTCATTTCTTCAGTGGTCCTGGATGAACTAGAGCAGCACTTTGACTCCACATAGGACAACCGCTGCCTGCTTCTTGGGGTGCAAGTGGCACGCACACGCAGATTGCTGGAACTTGACAACCTCCCAGGGAGAGCAGTTTTATTTTCCAGGGACATATCCCCCTACTCGTCACCAGTTTTAGTGTTGTGTGGCGTTTTAGGCTCCAAGTGAATTTTCCTGATTCATGCCCTTATATAGGTACAATTCACATTGCCCTTATGTAGGCATAGAAATCAGTCCCTTATTTAGACATAGCCCACGCAGACCAAATACAGGCATGACTACTTCCACCCATACCAAACGTCACAACGATTTCTTGTAAAATCGGCTTAACCAGTTTGGGAACTTCCCCATGCTTGAATATTGATTTGTCTAAGAACTCATGTACTTTGCAAAGAACAACTATTCCCTAGGGGTTCTTTCCTGACGTTATTATGCCTGACTTTACGTCAATCTATGGCATTCCTAAACACCTTCAAGGTATAAATATATTGTCACTTGCTATGGCAAACTACGGTGGTTCGGGGCAGCTCGACTATCTACTTGCCCGACGCAGCTCGCTACAGCAAGTGCTGAAGGAAGCCGACCCTCCATCTGACGCACTGATCAAGAGACTGCCTTTCTCTCGCCGAGAATCCAGCTCCAGTGTTTCCAAGCGCCCCTTGCGGGGTGTTGGGAAATCAAGTCCTGAGACAGAGATACCAGACCTCCTTCATTCTAAACCAAGGTATAGAGCTGATTAGAACCTAGAGAAACCTTTGGTAGATTCTTGGCAAAAGCAACAAAACCTATGCTACACAATACTTACTTCTTCCCTCGTACTAGAGTTAGGTTAGCTACACTGGGGTAGGCGTATTTAGAAGCACCAGTTGAGTATTTTAGTCAATGTTATTTATGTATGTATTTTTATATGGCTTAGAAACCATACAATGCTTTTACAGTATTATTTTATAATACTATTCTCGCTGTACGCATTATACTTTGCAGTCTGCTTAACAACTGTAGCAGTTCACTTCTCTTGCATGAGAAAGAAGACTGTTCAATAAACCTTTTTATTGAAAATGCCTGTCCCTCTATTTCTCTGCAACTCTGTTGAAACAAAGCATGCACAATTGACTGAGTGAAATACTTATCTATTGTTTCCGCGACTCTAGAGATATATTTCTTATTCTTGGGAAAAAAGTTGTCATGTTTATGCGGTTCTCAGAAACTAATATGGAGACAGTGGACTTGAATGAGTACATCCAAGTTGAAACCGCAGATACCAGGGTTAGTGTCCCACATAAGTTATATGAAGTAACACTCCGGATGGAGGGGGACATAACTAGAAAAATAAGAGCACTCTTTTCGGAGAAGCTCTCTCAGGGTTATGACATTCTTTTAGCTGAACAATATAGGAATTACACTACAGTAGTATCCACCCCAGCTCTAGAGCATGCCAATGACCAAGCCACTCATGGCTTTATTCTTCGGCATGCAACTGTTAACTGAACGCATTGACCACAGCCAGACACACCCAGATACCTCCGAACCGATTACGCAACTTTGTAGGGAGTTTGGCAAAAACCTCTAGGGTCCTGCTGCACATGATCATACAACACTACACTCTCGCTACCTTCAGCAGCGTCATGATGTTGGCTCAAAGAATGTTCTCTATCGGATCTGCTCCTTGAATGTGGTCACAGTCCCAGTCTCCAGCGTCCAGATCACTGCAGTCAAGATCTTCAGGGGAAGCAGGCACAGCACACAGTCCGCACCACCCGCTGAAGTGCAGCACAGTGACGCACCACTGAGTGCACATCCCAGCAGTGTGTGCTCCTCCTCCAGTCCTGTTTTCCACAGCAGGAGAAGGGGGAACACTAACCCAATGGGTGAATTCTGTGAAATTTTCCTCCACCGAGTGGGGGAGTTTCAAGTTTTCAAGTGGTTTTTCTCTTCGTAGTGGGGAGTTATCTCATATTGTAAAGATTGGGATGAGACCGTGATCAGAAGGCAATACATGTGTTTATGGTGTTACCTTTCTCCTTGCTGTCTTAAAGACTGCCTTTGCTTAGCCTCTTACTTTACCCATTAGCTGAGAGGCCCTACTTGCTCTCTTTGTCTTTTTACTATACTTTAGATATCATCTGAAGGTTGGGCTTAATTGGGGCAGACATATAACGTAACCGGTGCACAACTTTTCTTTATAAAACATCACCATTGACATCTGGAACAAGATAATTCTACATAGGTGGTGTTTTCTGCATGGTTATGGATTTACCACATATGCCAAATAATGAACCACTTGCTGCATAATCTGCGGATTTCAACAAGAAAAATGTGTTTCTAGCTCAAATGGATCAACATTTAACAGTAAGCCTGACACATGACACACTGCACAGTTGCAGGCTATTTGCAAAAGTTAACTTGTTACGTTCCAGGGGATAGTTTGCTGTATTCAGCTGTTAAACTGGTACTAATGAGACAAAACCTTTGCCCAGATTAATAGGTGCTAAAGTGACAAAGCAGCGACATATTACTACCACAGAATGTTACATATAACATTTTACATGTTTCCTTTACTTACCACATATTTGTAAATCTCCCTTGCCACATAATTCCAGTGACTCTTGCAATAGCTGCCGCATAACATTTCGTAATGCCATCATTGGATACATATCTAATTATGTATAGGATATTAATATGTTTCTATTGGTAAAAGTGCATCGCACTGAAGATGCAGCGTTCATTTCTGCTATTCTTTCTTTACACTGTCACTTCAGCAACTTGCGCTACAGCTCACCCCCCCCCCCCCCCCTTACGTCTAACAGTGCCTGTACGGATTTGAGGCTATAATGAACATCTGCTTCCCTGTGTGTGACCTAGCAGATTAAACTGTAATCGCTCTTCTTGACCAGAGGAACCAATTTAAACAAGAACAGTTTAATGGCTATTATTACAGAAAACCACAGCTTTTACAATTATCTCTTCTGACGTGCCCGACTTCACATCACGAAATCCTCTAATTGTTTGTACGAAAGGATCCAGTTTACGAGTATTTATGTCTACCACTAGATGGCAGCAGATATCCTAGAGACAAAGGTTCGGAAAAAGGAAGCTCGCAAAATGTATATATATTGTGCTTTCTGCAGGCTCACACATCCAATTACATCTATTTATAGAACTAGAACCTCAATTCTCCTGCGAAATTAGAACTTGAAAAAGTCATTAATACAATGGGACTGCTATGATATGTTTCCTGTGGGCTTTTTTCAATTGTAATGCAAACATATTAAAAAGTCAACAATGCTTCTCGACTATCTCTTCTGATATTCTTCCCTTTAGAATTCTCATATCGCGGGGAGGCATGCTTCTTCACCTCCATTTCCTGTGAGGTTAACAACATGTGGAGAAAGGTTATGAGCTTGGTGTAAAAGTGGCACAAGATTTACACATTCCCCTTTTACACTCAGCCACAGTTGCCATGTTGGAAGTACTTTTTTGCTCTCAGCTACACAACGTTTTAGTTGTCTGCCCCAGTCCTATTGTTTCGGAGACAGCATATACTAAGGGCCTTATTGCGACTTCGGCAGTCCGACCACCCGACTGCCTAAGCCGCATCCACCACTAGACCGCAATGCTGGTGGCCTTGAGCCCGCCGCATTACGATTGGAGTTCCAGATATCATAACATAACAACATAACATAACGTGTATTTGTAAAGCGCACGTTCACCCGGAGGTATCTTGGTGCTGAATAACAGATGTTTCTTGTTACCCAACTCAATGGTATTCATTTGATCGACCTCAGATGGATGAAAGGCTGAGTGGACCCGCCGATATTTGAACCTATGATCATGAGGTCGAACACAAGCCCCTGCAGTGGAAGCATTAGTCCACTGAGCCATCAGACCTGGCTTAGTAGTGCATGTCTTTCCTACATCGCTTCCCCACTTAATGCACCCTATACCTAAGGGCCCCATCCCCCTCTCTTAATTAGCCTCCCCCTCACCAATTCATCTGTTCCTCCCGATGCTCCCTGTCCTGTTCCATTGCTCCCCTAGTGCTCCATATCCCACACCAGTCCCAATTTCAAATTTGTATGAATATTTAATTAATTTTTTTACAAGTTCCAGGCACCTGCAAAGTGTCTCAAATCCTTTATTTGCACTCTTGCACGCTTTCTTTTTCACTTTTAATTTACCGTTCTAAAATGGTCATCTTGGAATGGCTTCCTCTGCACGCCTGCATCAGGATGCGTGCAAACGCATCAGTGGCCATCTTGGAATTTATTTTCTTTAAAATAGAACTCATTCCAAGATGGCACTTATGAGTCTGGATGTGTGTGCATGCATAATGAAGCAGTGGCACAGATTTTGCTATTATGTAATGCTAATGCAAAGAAGCCTTGGCAAAACCAATAACTTGGTCTTTTATAGTCAAGACCTATTGTCATTACCAATAATTGCTGATTCTATGACAGCTTAGAAGTTGAAACAATGGCACATACTATGAATACAAAGGACTTGCAATTAACCTTTCTATCATCTAGTTTTAAATACATACTTGAATTTATAAGCTGTGATTTGTAATGAAAGCCTTGCTTCTGTCTGTGGTCGAACATCTGCGCCAGATGAAACAGGAAGTTCTAATACCAAATGAACCAGGAACAAACAAGGGGCAAGTGAAATATCATCAGCTTTTCCTACTGATAGCCAGTGCTTTAAATGGGCCGGGACTCACCGGTACTGAGTATCGGTACTTCTTATTTTTACTGATCAGACTACCAGCACTTCTCCACTGCTAAGGAGAGTACTGGTACTTATTGAAGGTAAGCTAAAATTGGTGCTTGTACTGCGGTGCTCGAGGCAGTCAAGAGTGCAGCAGATCTGTAGGGCACTCTGACAGCCAAAGTGCCTTTCTTTTGTGCAATTACGCGAAACTTCAGTAAAATTATGCGAAATGCAAAACCTACATTTGATGCTATATTTTAGCATGGAGTGCGTTCTTTTAGATGCGCGGACACTTAGTGCCAAAAAAGCACAAAGACAAGTGTTGCAAACAGCACCTGCTCACATTCTGGCAGGTCGCATTGTTCCTGTGTGCTTGCTCTAAATTTTTGCCGCAAACAGCACGTAATTATCCGATATGGCGATATAGAGCTATTTTCAGGATTTTGCGTAAAACGTGAAGTTATGCAAGTTTTCGCTTGTCTAACCGAAGTTTCTCCCAGGCTTATATATCAGGAGTACAGTGCACGAAAGACAGTGACTTTAGGATCCATTGAACACGTAAATAAATGTTATTTAAAAAATATAAGTGCCGCAATAAAAAAATATGACAGACGCTACTTTATTTCACACCCTCACTAAGGGTATGCTTTTGCTTCAAGTCACAAAACCCATGACAAATAAAGGTTACATGCTTTGGGAACAATTATCTTTTCCTAATAAAAATATACAGAGGTGTCATCGAGTGGGCTTTTCTTTAAATAGTAAATGATTCATTTCGGCATTATTCTTGCTACACGCTCGCCCATGGGATGATGATATACTGCTTACGACCAGAAGATGTCCCAGAAATTAAAAAAATAATTGCCATTACAGCTGCTAACGTAGGAAGAGCAGTTTGTCTCCCACTCACTGCTCAAAATATGAGCTGCGAATCAGAGTGACTCCCGCCCTCCGTCTTCTTGAGCAGACGATGGTGTTTTTGTAACACAGGGTAAAGTTACAGTAAGCATTCTTCAATCTTGCGCTTTTCAGTGAAATAACTGGCAACTGTGACTGGGTGAACATCTGAAACAGATCATGGAACAACATCTTTCCACCCAAAGAAGACCCCCCAGAATCAATCGCGGCCGGCATGACCCCCACTCCCTGGGTTGGGGATCAAGGTCGCGGGGGGGGGGGGGGGGGGGGGGGGGGTTCTTAAAACTTGTAAACTTACCCTCGCCTCCGGTCCCACGTCGCGTCTCCTATCCACGCCTTACAGGAGGCCGGCAGGCTCCCTCTCCTCCGCATAGCCAATAACAACGCTGCAATGGCAGTGCTGTGATTGGCTAGGACACCGACCCCACAGGCATATATGGGGAGCCCATTTCCTCTATGTAGGCTGCATGCAGCCTACATAGAGAAAATGCAGAATGTGCATGACTGGATGGCCGACCAAACAGGCAGTGCCCACAACAGTGGGCAAGCCACTCCTCCCCTGCCTGGAGCAGGTACGCCCACCCGCCCTCCCCAACCAATCCCTGCCTTCTGCTTTCTATCAATGTGAGAAGCAGAAACATAAAATGGTTTTCATAATATCATTTTATGTTTTTGCTTCTCACACTGTGAGAAAGCAGTAGGGCGGCACTCCTCCACCCACGTGGAGGAGCCTCCCCTGCTCAGAAAAGAGAACACCACAAGTATCCTTCAAGGAGGCAGGCAATTAATTAACAAGTACAAAGCTACTCCCAGAGTAGCGACTTATTTTCATAATACCGCACATTTAGTCGAAAAATTGGAGATAATATTCGGAAATATATTTATTAATAGAAGCAACGATTTATATGGGCAGTTGATTCTTTGTCAGCATCCTTGCTGATTATTCATCGGGGAACTTAATTTTTGAACTTAGGGGCATATTTACAAGCCCTATTACCACCGCAATGTCACTTTTAGTGGTGGTGATACGGGCTTTGCCTCATTTACAAGGCACAGTTAAGCCACTTAACGTGGCTTAAAGCTGCCTTGTAAATAAGGCACCCTTTCACGCTGTACTTAGCGTGAAATGGGAGGGCAATGGGTGTGCAGTGGGCGTTCCATCACAACACTCATTGTTCTTAATGCTGCCCCCTTTTACAAGGGCGGTGTAAATAGGAGGCAGCGCCAAAATTAAGCCTAGGGAAAACCTGCTCTTAAACATGCAAAACAAGGATAAATGCTTTTTTCCCCCTAATTTCTGCTGTCTAAAACGTCATTTAAAGATTGCTTGTGTGCAGAAAGAGAGACCTTCCTGCACATAAACAATTTTCCCTCGACGCAGACACCCTTGCACTATGGTGCATAGGTGCCTGCGTTGGCGCTAGGCTGCTAAGTTTAGCTCCAGTGCAGGGGGAAACACAGGGCTGAAACATATTGCTGTAAATATGGTGCAGTCCTGCATTTCTGAAGTGGTGGAGTGGGCATTAAGCCAGGGAGGCTAACTCTGCACTCCATCACTTCATTGTAAATATGCCCGACAGTTTTTAGCTGGACGTGAGCACACATTTCCTCAGTTCCAATATGGCTTTTAAGTAAATTCTGGATGCTTTTCCTTACACAGATGCTCTTAAACAATTGACTCTATACCAGTTTTGAGTGGGTTCTTTCATGAAGTAAATCCAACATTGTTGATGAGCTGATGTGCTCCTGCCAACTGATGAATTATGATTACTTTTTAGCTATGAGGCATCAGCAGAGCTTAATTTGTGTCACTGGTTTCTGGTGCTGGGCACCAGCACTTACTTGTCAATACTGACACTTATGACAGTCTGCCACATGGTGGTTCTGTTTGTCTAATTTAGAGATGACCACAACAACAGTTGTTTATCAATTAAATATATATTAAAATTGGCTATAACCTGCTCCTTAAGCCACTCATATCTTTCGTGGCCTGGAATAGTCTGAAATGCTGAACTTATAAGAGTGAGATAGTAGTTGTGTTGGTTCTGTCTTTGGCAGCAGTGGCATGGGAAATAGGTAGTGCAAGGTACGGTGGCCTCCTGACGAGGGTCCTAGCACTTATTTTATTTTACAAATCAAGCACTGGACTGGGTAAGCACACCCCCAGATGATGATCCTAATTTGAATTAACCTTACATGAATGAATGAATGAAACATATTTGTTATAGTGCAAGACGGCTACTCAAATGAGTGTTCTGGCGCGGCCAGAAATGGTTAGGAAAGCTGTGGAGCGCTACTACATTTTAAAAAGCCATGTTTTCAAGTGTTTCTTAAAGACTGAGACATCTAAGATGGAACGTAGGGAGGCTTTTGAAGATAAGGGGTGAAAGGTCCTGATCCCTTACTTGCCGTAGGATGAGCAGAAATTTGCTTGTTTGATTCCTGCACTTGACAGGGGGAAACCCCTAGCCCCCTAATACGTACAGAGTTCACCAGGAATGTCTGGGCAAGAATGATTTTATGATTCTTTGCAGGGAAAAAAATTCCAATCATGCACTGATTATTGTGGTGTGAATTATTTATGAAAGAACTTTAACTCTATCCTTAAGAGTGAGTGGGGAGACAGCCAACACATGTTTCGCCCCCTTACATGGCCTTCCAGCCTAGGGCTTCCTCAGGGCGTTTTAGTAACGTTGAGTATAGAATAAGTCTTTCAGTCGAAAGAGTCCTAGGATTTTCTTAGTCAGCATATAATGCCGGTCCGAGCCGTGGTCGTTAATAGTAGTCGATATAACATAGGGAAACTGGGAGCCTGTTCCAAGCTTGGGACTCTAAGAACCCAAAGGATCTGCCGCCCATTCGGGCTAGACATACATCAGGAGTACAAGCAAGTTTAGAGGAGATATAACGCTTAACTCGTTTGGTAAGGTAGCCGGCTCCTATCCCAGGAAAGTCTTTAAATAAGACAATAAGAGCTTTGAATTTAATCCTCTCCTTCAGTCTCAGCCAGTGAAGTGATTTAAGGAGGGGGGACATTGGAGAACTTGGTTTTGGTTGGGGAATCGTTCTGGCTGTGGCGTTCTGTACCACTTGCAGGCACTGTATAAGATAGTATGGAAGACCCAAATACAAGGCATTTGCGTAGTCCAGTCTTGATGTCACAAAGGCCTGGACTACTATTTTCCTGGACTCAATTGTCAAGAGGGGAAGACATTTTCTCAACGTGTGCAGAATGCCAAAGCAGGTGCCAACCAGAGCTTGGACCTGGGACTTCATTAACAAGGTGTTATCCTTGGGTGTTAAACTGTTGAAAATATAGACTGATTGGGCCATTGACCTGTATTTTATTTTGATGTGTCATTGTTATTTGTACACAATTTTTCTCTTTGTGTCTGGCAGTATAATTATTTAATGTAGAGTTTATTTATTTATTGGGATAGTTTGAGTTTTTTCAAAGTATATGTTATCGTCTATATGCTACTCTGTTCTTTATTACTTCTCTAAAAATAAAAAATACTTGGTTATTTTGTCCCCACTTTAATATGGTGTTATCAAAATGGAAATGGTTGTTTCTCTTAGAAAATATATTTGTTGAATATTATCTTTAATTTGGTGAATAAGTATATTGTATTGTGAATATAAGTGACTCTTCAGGGAGTATCTTTGCAGCTGGTGCCATCCAGAGAGGTAGCTGACACATCCACAGGAATACTTTTAAGGCCCAGGAAGTAAGGCAAAATTAGGCACAAATGGTATTTGCGCCCATTTTTAAAAACAGTGTTGTCCAAGAGATGAATGCAAGTTGTGCACAGGTAACAGGGCCATCTGGATATACTGAGTGGAAATTGCCTATGAGAGCTAGAGGGCTAGCGTGAATAGCTGATACTTACTGAAAGCTTAATTTGGGTTGCATGCCTCATAAATGAAAAAATAAAAATAAAGTGCATAACATTTGTGCAAATGTTATATGCCACTCTTGAGCACTGACCTCATAGCTTTACACCTTTGTGAAAATTTGTTGCAAATAACACCCACACACTGCCACAGATGGTATTTACATCAGGGCAGTTTTGGGGACACACTTTACACCTCGGAGTAAATTTTCCCCTTCATGTCAGATAGAAACCACGCAACACAAAGTGACTATCTCGTCCCCCATTTTGAATCGTGCCAAGTAGCTGTGCATGGTTGTAGACTGTTGCAGGGAACTGTGGCAATCACTTGCTAAAGCCAAACTGTGAGGGGACGTGTAACTCTGTAACCATACAGCTTAAATGTTTACTCGGGGCACAGGGACAGTATTCGACAGCTTGGAGGGCACTGGGCTGAAAATGGTGCCGTCTCCCCTTCCAGTGAAAGACAGAGCTGTGGTTTGACACAGAAGGTCCATTTTTCACAGTTTCTTTCCATAAAGTGCTGCACTATTCCTGTGTAGACTCGATGGGCACAATTAAGGGTACACCCTGGTGCAGTCTGGGCAAGACACCAGATATGTATTATGGTTCTTGATGACTCACCACAGCTAAGCATGCAACCTAGTCTCTTCAAAGGTAATATTTATGCTAAGTGACTTGGCTTCGATCAACTAAATCGTACGTACTCTGAATGCTCTTCTTTTATACACAATATGGTCTTTAAATAAGTCTACATGCTAATAAAAGCACTGACAGCCACCCTGCTTGTGCTTCTAGACAGTCAGATCTTTATGGCTCTATTATTAATTTAACTTGCTGCTACCTGAATTGTCTAATTGGCAACAACATCTCTTCGTAGTGCCAAGAACAGCGGCGGCTCCTCTGCTAAGGTGGAGGAGAGTTGCCTCATCGCTTCAACTGCAAGCTGACCACAAAAATAAAATGATAATAACATTCCGCTATTATCATTTTGTTTTTTGTATTCAGCTTGCAGTTGAAGCCATGTGGGTGGGGCTGGGCTTCCCAGTGTCACAGGGAGGAGGAGTTGTGGCTGCACCTTCAGTGCGCATGACTGTTCGGCTGTCTCAGGACAGCCAAACTGTCATGCGCACTTTGCATCTTCTCCAACCAGGCTGTATTACAGCCTGGGTGGGGAACATGCCCAGCCTCCTAGTCCCTGTCTGAGCACCTAACAACGGGGTTCAGACCGATCACAACGTTGCTGTAAGAAAGCATTGTGATTGGCTGGGAGAGACAGGGAGCTTCCAGCTACAGAGAGGAGGGCAGAGAATAGGCGGTGGCTTTTGGTCGGCGGTATTAATGTGACGCAGGGCGATGCAAAACGTAGAGTGAGATTCACCAAGCCACGCAAGGCCACCTTGCACGGCCCTGCATTGCCTGGTAAATCTGGGGTAAAGCAAGGCAGCCAAGTCGCTGCCTTGAGTTACTTTGCCGTCAGAAGATGTTCTGATAGTGGAGCAAAGGTATTCCCAATCATCCACCCATTGGTTTTGGTGCATTCCCAGATTCATCAAGACAAGTAAACTTGGGAATGCGTCAAACTGCTACACCCTCCCAGGAGAGGCACAACGAGGAGAAATATATGTATTTCATCTAATTGTTTCCTCTAAGTGAGCTGCATTCTGCAGCTCACCTAGAAAAAGAAAAATGCCTCTGAGCATTGTTTTGTTCAGAAAGTTGCCCCTTCTTGCACAAAAATAATTCTGCCTTCAACACAGTCTCCCTTGCGCCAGGGCACCTGCACAAGGTAGCACATTGTGCACCAGCGCAAAGAGCGGACAGGAATAAGATATATATATATATATATATATATATATTCACTGAAAAAACCATAGGTTTCGCAGTAGTTACGAATTAGCATTTAAAAAACCATTGAAATTGCTCCTATATAATTAGTTGTACTAACTATATTTCGCGGACCCGCAATCCACTGCTGATGATGTCACATATTACATCATTCATGACATGGTCAGTGACATTGTAGTGTAGTTCCTGTTTTCCCAATAGGCCCTGCGTATTGGAATAACATAAACAGCAGTTTTGACGTAGAAGTGCGGTCTTCCAGGTCTCTACTGACTATGCTAAACTTAATTGGGTTTGTTACCAACTAGCTCAGAGGTCACTGGAAACTTTCTTGACTGAATAGAAAGTGATCAGCTCCCCTGGTACAGACAAGAAGGGATTCAGTTTTCCAACAACCGCATAAACATGACAACTTTGCTCCTTAGAATAAGAGTCAATCTCTAGAGTCGTGTGAAACAATAGACAGTTATTTTACTCAGTCAGTTGTGCAGATTACTTTCACCAAGATGCAGAGAAATAGAGAGACGGGCGTTTTCAATAAAAAGGTATTATTTATTGAACAGTCTTTCTTCTCATGCAAGAGAAATGAATTGCCACAATTGCAAGACTAGTTATTATAAAAAGTGCGTACCTTAAAATGAGGATTGCGAAATAATACTGTAAAAGCATTGATATGGTTTCTTAGCCATACAATGGTTAAAATGAATAAAATATATACATTCATATATACATTTAACTAATGTACTCAACTGGTGCTTCTAACTACGCCTACCCCAGTGTACCTGACCTAAGCCTAATACTTGGGAGGGAGTAAGTAAGTACCAGTTTTAGTTAAGTTGGTTTTGCCAAGGTTTGCTTCAAGAATTCTTTCTAAGGGTTTAGTCAACACCATACCTCTGAAATAGAATGTTGGAGGTCTTGTATCTCCTTCCAGGACTCGATATCCCAGTCACTCGCAAGAGTAGGCTGGAAACGCCGGTGCTGGATTTTCTCGGCAAGAGAAAAGACAGCGTCTCTCTCAGCGCGTCGAGGAGGAGGAGGGGCAGCGTCCGTGGGCAGCTTGTATCTGCTGGGCTCTGAAGGGGACAGCTGTTCTGCTCCTATGTTCACCACACCATCGCTATCATCGATGTCGTTGAGGCAGCGTTTGCTTAAGGCAACGTTGGTAATATTTATACCTGAAAGGTGCCTTGTTTGACGTAAGTTTTTGGACATAAGACACCAATAAAGATGTCACTAGGAAGTGATCGTCTCTTAGTGCTCATTAGAGTTCTATTACTAATCAAAACATAGCAAGCGGTGCTTTCCCAGGTTGCTGAGTTTTTATCTTGTTGAAGAACTCGGAGTGTAATCTAGGAATCTTAGATAGTGGATTCTGCTGTGTCATTTGCTCTAATGAGCTGCAGAGAAAGTGATTCTGAAATGTGGCTCTGAACGTGTTAGGCCAGAGACGAGTTTCTGAAATATCACTCTTGATCGTTTATGCCATTATAGGGGTACAAGTGGATTATAGCCGTATAGGGGCATAAGGTCACAGTATTGATCGGTGTCCTAGATTAGAACGCGACACCCACTCCACGAATTTATGTCCATCAAATTACTAAAAACTATAGCAATAAGATGCATGTGTAACATTACCCACCCCAAAATACATATTCGAATTTGAAATGGCGTATTTTGAAATACATGGAATTATTTGTACTGTACGTCTTTAAGCATATAAATCATTCAAAATTATAGCATATGTAATCAGTGAACGATTTTTCGAAAAAATTACACATGAAATATCTCTTAATACAGAAAAGAAGGGCAAGACAATTTCATCACATATAAATGCAATTGCTGTAACATGTGCTAGAGGCTCATGTAAAGTTATTATGTCTCTAGATTTACCTAAAAATAGAAGCTTCTGTTCTTTATGAATAGGTCTACTTTAAGCAAGGAATTTTTGTGCCAGAAAAAGGTAAATATTTTTAAAAATTTTCAATTCCCCCCCAAAAAATTTAATGGTGAACGGGGGAATAGAGTTCCAACGCTTTTCAGTAGTTTTTGTTGTTCAAAACTGAAGGCCGAATTCAGAGTTCACGGGAACGCTGTGTGTCGGAATGCTTTTCAAAAATGATTGTTTTTGTTCAGGGGAGAAAATCATATCAGACAGGCTCTCAAAGAATTGGTCTACAAAATCAGGTGACAGTTCGACCAAGTTCGATAGTGCTGTAACTTGGCAGGTGTGAGAATGATTGCTATCATCAAAATCTGGATCAGCAATGCTCACAGAAGGTCGTACCTGGGTGATGTTGCTTTTATTTCTCGCTCCACTGTCACCACCTAGTCGTAGCACAGGAGTCTCAATGAATGCCGTCATCAGGATTGGTAGCCGCTGGGGACAACACAATGCGTGAGCCGTTATAGGACTTAGCAAAGTATCGATATCCATTGGTACTGCTGATGGAAGTGCAAGACAGATGTCCAACACGCACTCATCTCCGCATAGCATACATCGAAGCACAGGTAAGATGCAGGTCTGCCATATAGGTCTGAATGAAAGAAACCAGGTCATGTTCAGATCTCTCAGCTTGGCCAATCCAAGGACTCTAGTTATTCGGTCCCGGTAGCGTATTGCTAGAATCGTTTCTTCCATCCTTGTCGGAGTCATGTCTGAGTTTTGGCTTGCCATATCGGAGCAGGAGGGTCAAAAATAAAATGCCTGCTACAAGTCCCAAAATCAAGGGTATGCCGCCAAAGACTGAATGGACAAAATTAGGAATGATTCCTAGAATTGCTTTGAATGGTGTTAGCAGTCCCGTAAAAATCGTTTTAAATATGCCTGGGATGCCTATGGCACTAGACATGTTAAGAATTTGGCTAAGCATTTCTGTGAAATGCACGGGCAATTTGTTGATAAAAGGTCATGAATCTCTGATGTTGTCCTTGCAACTAGGAGATCATACGTCTCTTTTGATGACGTGATGGGCACTGTTGTCTGCAAAAGCACAGACTTCATTCTGCTTAAAGTATCAATTCGTATAGAAGAGAAATTCAAACGAGGCCATATGGGAGTCTCAGTGTCTCCAGGGCCGTTTGGAAACAATGCTTGCATACAGCATTTAACCATGGAAGTTACGCTTACGAGATATGCTTTCCCTGGCAAAAGGCCACAACAGCTGCGATCCGTTATTAGAATGTAACTCCCATTCGAGAGCTGCTTAAAGAAAGGCTCTATCTGCGTTGCAGGTGTGATATGCTGGTGGCATGAAAGGTTGTTAGAATTTCCTTCACAGGCTCCGTGTAAATTAATACCCTGGCACAAAAGTATACCGCTTAGTGAATGTTTACAGTTTTCACCACTAAGAAATACATTTTTGTTGCTGTCACTATAGCATGTGTGTGTGTATGGTAATTTCCATGTTGACTTAATGTATCCTTTACCCAATCATTCATACTGGCCAGTAGGTATGTATTCAAGGCAATTTTTAAATTGGAAAGTTGTTATCGGAATTGTGATAATCCCGTGTATTATCCATTCAATGACAGGACTTTCTGACATTGTCAAAGGTAATCTCTCAAGTTTTTCGATGCTCAGGATTGTATAGTCTGCTCCTTTCTGTGCCAAGCTGATTTGTTTATCAGTAAGGTTAAAGATGGAAAACAATGACGTTGTGTTGATTAAACGCCAAGGCACATAGCCTGAACGAAGATTTTGCAGCGTCCAGCCTAACTGTACAATAGAACGCAATTGTGACTGGCCATGCTGTAACATTAGCAAGTCTTTGTCTATTATATCTATGGCAGATGATACAATACTGTCCAGTGAATATATTCTGGAGGACAGAGTCATTAACCCATTGTCCACAACAGAAAGTGATTTTTCCAAATTAATACGATCAATTTCTCGTATTTTTTCTGCTGTTTCAATTTGTGTGACTTTCCAAGCCTCGTTGTATGCCGCAAAGATGCTGGCCGCTATGAAGCGTTTCTGACGCTGTTTGCGTGGTCCCAAAATAAAATCGCGCAAATCAGCACCATCTTTAAGTAAAGATAAGTGTTGCTTAATGTCTGCCAGTGTGGAGGATTCTAGCCATTCAAGGCACAGCTTCCCTACACTGTATGTTGTTACCATTCCTGGATGTGTTCTCTGGGAGTATCTAGGGTCTGGTCTGGACATTGTTAACCCCTGTGTTTTATTCAGGAATCTATCTTGACAGTTGTTTGTATCAGTAGGCCAGATTAACCACTTTTTCCAATCAGGATGTGTTCTGTTTAGATGTAAAATTTTAGATACGTCTATTTCAATATCTGTTGTTGCATTATCGGGTATTGGCTTTGGAATAGTCGGTTTGTTAAGGTCTTTGATCTTAGCTAAGCCAAGACAGGATGTTTGTTGAATTGTGTCATTTAAAAACATTATTTGTTCTGGGATCATGCAGGCTCGAAATAACGCTTCTAGGCCTTGTACCTGCCAATCTTTTGTACCCCAGATTGTTTTTGTTTCAATGTTATTTTTCCAATAATCAAAACCAAATGTCATCATTTTTTCATAAAATGCTTCTGAATATATCAATTTAGTATTTGTCAGCATTGTTTTCAACCCTGTTGTATCTAACAGTTTGTAATAAAACGTTTCTGCATCACTGGTGTTAAACCCTGAGAAGTACTGAAATTTCTTATAGAATGTTTTAGAACTGCTTCTAGGTGGAGTAGCACAATGTTCCCATGGGTTATATTTAAAAACATTGCTAGGTTTTGCAGATTTATGCAAGTAATGATCTCCGTAATGTGAGAAGCAGTACATCTGTTCATAACTAGACGAACCTTGTAAATAATCATGTTCTGTAAATCTTGCTGACAACACTAAATCAGACATCATATTATTAATACTTTCAAAATCCCAATCATCAGAAAATGTACTTGGTTTTACAAAGTCACTTAAGGAAACCTTGAACTGATGAGGATATTTCAGGATTTCGACCAGACCATATATTTCATAGTCAGTTTTGTCCCATACTACCCCGCCGGGTATTGGAATGGCTGTGACATTTACTGTTGACAGTTCTCTTTTCTTCACGTGGGATGATCTGTGTGGTTTGAGGACTAAGTTGATGTTCTGACTTGCTGTGCCCATTGTACTGTATTTTCCTTCAATGAATTTTCCCAAACAAAGTACCATGATGAGCCAAAGCAGGAGGAAAAATACACCTAGACCAAACCAGAACTCTAACCATGGAGAAATAAGGTACATTTCCTTCAGTTGATGAAAGAGTTCTGTTGCCTTTTCTTTAAAAGTCTTTGTTTCTGGCATCACTTCGGGGTTGCTTTGATCCTCAGAAAAGTTGTCGAAGTTGATGAAGTAGCCAGTGGCAATTCTGTCAATTGTTGGGATTGTTCTCTCAATTTGTCTTTCGGTAGCACATTCTGATGCCACGTCATTGTAGACTGGTGTTTCATGACGAACTGTTTCAATCTGAGTTTCAAGAGGCACGAGTTCCATGGCATTATTGCGTAGTCCCCCTCTGTACACTGCAGGTTTATCAAATGTGATTAGTCTTTCAGTTTGAACCTCTTGAATTGTTGCAAGTTTGGGTATTCTGTTGTTTCTCTGTAGTCCACTGGGCCTACTGTTGTTTATAGGCCACATGCTTGTGGTTTTACCAGGTCGAGTGATACAACTCTGTTTTCCTTTTTACCAGCAAGGGGCGGTAGTACTACTGATCTTGTTCCTTTGATAGCTAGGACAGGTACTGCTTTTCTGTAAGAAGGCCCAAATTCCTTCTTCACCACTATTTTTTCTCTGACTAGATCCCCAATCTTTGGAATCCAGACAGGCCTTGCTGGGGCTGGTGGTGCCTCGTCAGTGGTAGCTGGCTGTTGCTTTAACTTTATGTTGCTTATGGATTTTCTTGTTTCATTCAAGTCCTGTAAAACAGCCAAACGGTCTTTGATGTCAAAGTCTGTATTCTTATCTTCTACCACTGATACCTGACTATCTAAGTCCTGAATGTGCATTCTAGTTCCGAACAATAGTTCGTACGGGCTGAAACCTTTTAGAGAATTTCTTGGCAAATTGTTAAGACTTAACTGGACACTTATTAAATGTTTGACCCACCCATCACCCGAACCTAATACCTTCGCTGTTATAGATTGCTTTATGTCCCGTTTTTTTCTTTCTACCACACTGTTCCCTTCGGGGTGTGACGGACAAGAGTACCACAAGCCAACGCCCATGCTGGCCATGGCCTCCTTATAAGCTTGAGAGCTGAAAGCAGGACCCTGGTCAGAATGGAACATGGCAATTGCGCATGTGCCAATAAAGACTCGCAGATCTTTAATAACCGTTCTGGCGTCAGCCGAATGCTGGGGCCACATTTTTTTAAAGTGGATTTTGTCTTAATAATTAATAGGACGCTGGATGGCATGTTGACAGCATTACGCCTACCATGGCATTAATGCGCTTGACTCATTGCTGCGATCTCTGTCGCAGTCCGGGCAGTTCTTTACATATTTATAGTGGTGCAGGCTCATTCCCGGCCACCAGTATACTGATTGTAATTCAGTCAGAGATTCCTTCATCTGTTTGTGCCTTGGACCTTCACCCATGTGTGCGTCAGCTATTAATAACTTTCTCCAGTTCGTGTTTGGAATTACCCTATCCCCCACTCCAGGGATTCGAGCAAAAGGAACGGAGTTTGCATAAATTACGTATGCATAATTGAGTGGATAGTCCACGGGTAGTGCTGCACAGTCGCCTTTTACAGACGTTTTTACTGCCAGCATGGTTTCCCCATCTATATGTTTTTCTGAACGCTTTTTTGTGGCTACGGAAGCCGGTTTAGTTGCTTCCGCTGTGGCTGTATTAGCCAATGAATTCCCTGCAACGTGAGCGCCATCACGTTGATGACTCAGAGAGTGTATCACGTGAGTCTTTTGTAGTTCTTTCTGTAAAAGAGCTACCTGTTTCCAAAGCATTTTATGCTTGATTGTGGCACCTGTGTCATCTTTGTAATTGTTTTGAATCCATCTCTGCAATTTATTATTGTAAGAGTTGACGCAAAAATGCGAATCACACACGATTAGTGTCGGGAATTCACGTTCTGCATTTTCAAGCGCCATCTTTAAAGATCTGACTTCAGCTCGCTGAGCCGAACAGTTCCTCACTGATTCAGTTTTTGTTATTTTTGGTCTGAATTTACGGCACAGCCAGCGAACTTTAACAATCGCACAGGCTGCATCGTAGGAATTGTTCTCTACGTTGAAATGCTGTACAAATCTATCTGTATAGATTATACAGGCATACTGTGGGAGAGGCAGGAGTTCGATTGGCAGAGGATATTCTTCTTCATATATCAAATCATTCAGTTTTTTGAATTGCGGGGCGAAATAGTATTTCACATCTTCCGCCGCTCCAAGAGAATTTACACACTGTATCCATTTCGGATCCAGTGACACTGTAGGCAGGTTTACTGGGCTGAATAGCGCCTCAAAGGCGGATTCCGCTGTGAGGATATTAATCCTTTTGCCATGTGCTAGTTCTCGTTCATTCGCTAATGCAGTTTCTACTGCTTTCACAGTTTTTTCTGTGGGACTAAATGTTTTTTCCGCTTGTGTGTACAAGTGAGATTTAATTGAAATTGGTACCTTTTCTCCCTCATTAGAGGTCAGATACGTGAATCCGCATCTTCCTGGGATGACTCGGATTACAAGATCGCATGTGTTGTCACGTGTATCTAATTTTGTTTTTGCTAACATGTCTGTTTGCAGTGATCTCAAAATTTCTGTGTGTTTTTGAGTCCAAGTGATTGGTTTAAAATCAGGTTTAATTAGTTCATAGAGAGGTTTAACCCTCTCCGCATAGTTTAGTATGTAAGTTCTTCCGAAATTCAGGAAGCCTAGAATCGATTGTAAATTCTTCAGCGTTTTTGGTGCATGGAGCACAGCGCACTTCTCTAAGAAGTTGTCCGCTAGGCTTTTTCCTTCACTTGATAATTCGTATCCTAAAAATAATACTGTCAGATGGGCAATTCTAGACTTTTTAAAGTTGAATTTGTAACCCTCTGCTGCGAACCCAAGTATTATGGTGTTCACTCTTTTCAAGTGAGTCTCCAAGTCGTCGTCTGTGAGATAGATATCATCTACATAAGATAATGCCTCATCATCATATATTTGTTGTAACTCTGTTACTCTGTCTGAAAATAGTCCTGGGCTGTTCTTGAATCCCTGTGGGAGCCTACAGAAATTTTTCTGTGACCCCATTACTAAAAAAGCGGTCAAATATCTGCTTTCTGGTGCAATATTTTGACAAAAGAAACCATTTGATATGTCTAATGTCGTTTTATATTTTTTCCTAACTATGTTATTCATTAGTGCAGCACTATGCGAATTTTGTACTGCAAATGTTTTGCAACATGCATTAAGGTGTCTGTAGTCCAAAACTAGACGATATGAATTGTCTGGTTTGGAGACAGGAAACAAAGGATTATTCATTTGAGAGGTGCATGTTTCAATCACCCCCTGGTATTCAAGTTGATCTAAAATCTCCCTGACTTGTTTTTTAGCTTCTTGCTTAATGGGATTCTGCCTTTGTGCAGTCGGTTGATTTTTTAACTGGATTTTGTGAGGAGGAGAGTCCTCATCCCATCCTACATGATTTTTATATAATGCTGGTGCCTGGGCCACTGCCCATTTCCTTGCATATATATATTTGGTGTGAATCGGAATGTGATTCGAGAAGGCAGGCATAATCATTTCTTCGCCACGAGGGCACTCCCTGACAAACTCTGGGGGCCAATCTTTTTCAGCTAACAGAATGTCATAGCCTTTTGAGAGTTTATCCCAAAATAGACCCCTTATTTTCCTAGTCTTATCACCCTCTACACGCAGTGTTATTTCGTATATCTTATGGGGCTTGCTAACTCTGGTGCCGGCAGTTTCTACTTGAATGTATTCATTTGTGTCCACTGTCTCCAGATGACTCATCAGGATCTTGCGAGCTATGGTGATTTCTGCTGCACTGTCTAGCATTGTCTGTGCCAACTCCCCGTTTTTCAACTGTATCCTCAGTATTCTCGGCATGTTCGATTACTCTAATACTGGCTACCTTCTTTCTTGGAAATTGAGATTTTTTACTCTGAGCAGGTTCCTTGTCTTTGGACTTGGTGTGCTCTCCTGGGTCTGACCGTCCTCTTCTTTCCGATTTCTGCGAAAAAGATCGAGAGGGACGTGTATCAATAATTTGATATCTATCAGGCTTCTTCAAATTATCCCTATTTCTAAGGTTATCTTTTCTCAGAGGGCTCCCTCTGGGGAGACTGGTGTTCTCGAGTCGGAGTTCTTTCCCTCCGTCGAGGAGACCTTCCTCTGGACTGGAAAACTTTTTCTTTGGGAGTGGATTGTTTATTTCCATCCCAGTTCTTTTTAGGAGTGTTTGAATTATTTTTAATAAATAATTTTTCAGGATTTTCGAGCAGTTGGGGCTTTACTGGTTTTCCACCCAAGCTGTCTCTACCTAGTTCTTCATAACATTTTTCTATAATTCTGGCAAGCTCAATTGGTTGATCTGTTATATCTGTTTCCTTCAACTTCTGGCGGATCGCCACAGATGCTGCTTCTCCTTTTATATTGGCTAGTAATATAGCCGAGACCTGCTTGAAGTCTTTCAGTAATTTCATACCAAGAGTTAAAGCAGGTTCTGGACCGTATTCATTCTGAATCTGTTTTAGCACTTCTGGTATTACCGCCATGGACGGAACACCATGTGTTTTTGTGTAAATGGAAGCAAAGACTGTACCCCAAGTGTCACAGTCCTCCATGTGTGGTGCGACCCCCATTGGAAGGCAGATGGTCAGGATCCTGTGTTTCTCAATAGGGGTACTATTCGGAAATACTGCCTCTATTTGAGTAATTTTCTGCGCTAACCAGAAAGGAATTTGTTCCCGTTTTATGGGTGTTTTACCAAGACATGACTGTATGTTCTGTGGTGTAATTTTATTTGTGTTCCCCTGATGAGAGGTCAGCTGTGGTACATTAACAGCTGTTTGGACTGTTGCAGTCCGCATTACACATTGGACTAATTGCCTATGTATTTTGATTAATGTTTTTAGCTGTGCTAACAGCTCTTCTCTAGACATTTTTGCAATGTCTGGATGTGGTGTGTAGCTGGCTAGAACCGGCCACGTTGCTCCTGGTCTACCTAGTGGACCGAGCCTGGTAATATGATCATTGTGTTTTAGGGCGCCTTTAAACCAGAGCAGGTGCTCTTGGTATTTTAATGGGATTTCAATCTCCTCCAAAGGAGCGTATTCTTCCGGTGGATCCCCTATTCTGTAATAGTGGAACTCGTGTGTTGCGGTGTTTGCGGCTGGAAATTTTATCCAAGAATAGAATACCTCTGTCTGCCGATATTCGTGTGCCTCTATCACGAAGACGACTGTGCCACCTTGTGTGGTCAGTCCATTTTCTATAAGTTTTGACGTTATAGATTTTCTTAAATGTACCGTAATGATTATTGCACCCGGTTCATTAGTACCGTCGGGACCCTGCTCAGTCGCATTTACTGTGGGTGCAGCAGGTCCGTTCTCTGTGTCTGACATTTTATTGTCAGAAAGGTTTTTGCAGAGCAGGTCTCCAAGGAGACAAAGATTAGGTGCACAATATTTTGGAACACTGTATCCTTCAACGTTGAATAAACCAGAGCTTTACATAGGAATCTCTTCCTACTAATTTCGGGCGGATTTTAACCTTTCACCCACTCCAGACGTCTATTGGAGTATTTACGGTAGAAAGGGGTCTGTGTGAAAAATGCACGACTGAGTTACTCTAACGTCTTGCATTAGTTTTATCGCCTTACCAAACGTTGGGCGCCATGTAGTGTAGGTCCTATTTTCCCAATAGGCCCTGCGCATTGGAATAACATAAACAGCAGTTTTGACGTAGAAGTGCGGTCTTCCAGGTCTATACTGACTATGCTAAACTTAATTGGGTTTGTTACCAACTAGCTCAGAGGTCACTGGAAACTTTCTTGACTGAATAAGGAGTGATCAGCTCCCCTGGTACAGACAAGAAGGGATTCAGTTTTCCAACAACCGCATAAACATGACAACTTTGCTCCTTAGAATAAGAGTCAATCTCTAGAGTCGTGTGAAACAATAGACAGTTATTTTACTCAGTCAGTTGTGCAGATTACTTTCCCCAAGATGCAGAGAAATAGAGAGACAGGCGTTTTCAATAAAAAGGTATTATTTATTGAACAGTTTTTCTTCTCATGCAAGAGAAATTAATTGCCACAATTGCAAGACTAGTTATTATAAAAAGTGCGTACAGTAAAATGAGGAGTGCGAAATAATACTGTAAAAGTATTGATATGGTGTGTTAGCCATACAATGGTTAAAATGAATAAAATATATACATTTGACTAACGTACTCAACTGGTGCTTCTAACTACGCCTACCCCAGTGTACCTGACCTAAGCCTAATACTTGGGAGGGAGTAAGTAAGTAGCAGTTTTAGTTAAGTTGGTTTTGCCAAGGTTTGCTTCAAGAATTCTCTCTAAGGGTTTAGTCAACACCATACCTCTGAAATAGAATGTTGGAGGTCTTGTATCTCCTTCCAGGACTCGATATCCTAGTCACTCGCAAGAGTAGGCTGGACACGCCGGAGCTGGATTTTCTCGGCAAGAGAAAAGACAGCGTCTCTCTCAGCGCGTTGAGGAGGAGAAGGGGCAGCGTCCGTGGGCAGCTTGTATCTGCTGGGCTCTGAAGGGGACAGCTGTTCTGCTCCTATGTTCACCACACCATCGCTATCATCGATGTCGTTGAGGCAGCGTTTGCTTAAGGCAACATTGGTAATATTTATACCTGAAAGGTGCCTTGTTTGACGTACGTTTTTGGACATAAGACGTCAATAAAGATGTCACTAGGAAGTGATCGTCTCTTAGTGCTCATTAGAGTTCTATTACTAATCAAAACATAGCAAGCGGGGCTTTCCCAGGTTGCTGAGTTTTTATCTTGTTGAAGACCTCGGAGTGTAATCTAGGAATCTTAAATAGTGGCTTCTGCTGTGTCATTTGCTCTAATGAGCTGCAGAGGAAGTGATTCTGAAATTTGGCTCTGAACGTGTTAGGCCAGAGACGAGTTTCTGAAATATCACTCTTGATCGTTTATGCCATTATAGGGGTACAAGTGGATTATAGCCGTATAGGGGCATAAGGTCACAGTATTGATCGGGGTCCTAGATTAGAGCGCGACAACATCACTGATGACATCTCAAATGACATCAATGATGACATCACGGATGACATCATCCAGTGAATGTGGTTTGCTTCGTTATTTAAATATGCATTATATATATAGCAATTTGCATTGAAGTAGGAGTGGATATATAAAAATAAATATTTGGATGGAGGACTTTAACAATTTATAGTGTCTCACTAAATATAGTGGATAGTGACTAAACTGTGTGAATATCTGTATCACTTTGTCAGTTGTTGTGTAAACTGGTTCTCCAGTTGGTTACTAGCTATGTGAAAGTCTATATCAGTTATTGAATAGTTAACTGAGTATTTGTATGGGAGAGTGAATGTGTGTGTGGTTCGGTGGTGGGTGTGTGACTGTCCAAAGATGTGTGAATAGTTGATTCAGTAGATAAATTAGAAAAATAAAAGGCAGTGTATGTGTCAATTGTTGTATATAAATAAGTATACATAAGACTCAATGATTGTGTGTGTGACTGTATGGATAACTGTATACTTGTAATAATGATTTTATTCTACACTAAATTTGACTTACTATCTAAATAAATAGATGAAGTCGTGTTTGTATAAGTGTGTAGCTAAGTAAGTATGTAAGTATGATCCATTGTTTGCATAAGTGAGTAGGATAACTTCATATGTGAATAGGTTGTGTTTTGGTGTGTAATGTCGATATAGGTGTATAAGTATTTTTGATAGTGTTCTATTGATCATTGACAGCATGAATGAGTGAATTTACAGGTAAGTGATTAGATGTGTGTATACATTTAGGAATCAATGAGTGGGTTTTTAGATACTTGTATTGCTGTGTCACTGGATTCAAATATGATACTCTGCATTTTACAAAGAGTGGTGAAAGATTTTACTAGTGTATGAAAAGGTGTAAGTGATTGTCATATGGATGATGTCATCAGTGATGTCATTTGAGATGTCATCAGTGATGTCATTTGAGATGTCATCAGTGATGTCACTGACCATGTCATGAATGATGTAATATGTGACATCATCAGCAGTGGGTGCGCGAAATATAGTTAGTACAACTAAATATATAGGAGCAATTTCAATGGTTTTTTAAATGCGAATTCCTAACTATATAAGGCCTCAAACCTATGTTTTTTTCAGTGAATTTGAAAGGTTTTTTAAATGCTAACTCCTAACTATATATGACCTAAAACCTATGGTTTTTTAAGTGAATTTGCAAGGTTTTTTAAATACTAATTCCCAACTATATATGACCTGAAACCTATGTTTTTTTAAGTGAATTTGCAAGGTTTTTTAAATGCTAATTCTATTAGCGGATAACGTTTAAATATGTTAATATCCTTCTGGGACCACTTTTTAAATGCTAATTCCTAACTATGTCAGGCGTGAAACCTATATTTTTTTTCAATAAATTTCAAAGGGTTTCTAAATGCTAATTCTATTAGCGGATAACGTTTAAATATGTAAATATCCTTCTGGGACCACCTGAGCAGCCCTAGGGGGTCAGGGTGTTTCTACCCTGCCCCTTTTTTGTGTTCTACACGTTTGTTTTTCTGCTTCTTTTGTGCCTCGGTCTACATAGCACAAGATGAATGCCAACACTTCCTGGTTAGAAGTGTTGACAGCCAATGAGCATGCTGCTTTCCTGTGAAAATTGCAAAAAACACAGTTGATGGACAGTATGTAGAACATGTAGAAAGGCATGCTGATTGGCTGCCACTGTCTGTCAACACTCCAAACCAGGAAGTGTTGGCAGCCATCTTGTGACTCGGTAGAACCAAGGCACAAGAAAGCAGTGAAACAAAGGTGCAAAACACACAAAGGGGGCAGGGTAGAAGCACCCTGATCCCCTAGGCCTGCTCAGGGGGTCCCACAAGGACCCCCAGGCCCCCCCCAAATTTTATTTAAAACATTTCTTTTTAAAAATCGCGGGGTGCGTGCACCGTGCGCGGACCCCGCGATTTAAAAAAACCAAAAAAACATTTTGGGCCAGGGGGGTCATTGTGGGACCCCCTGAGCAGGCCTAGGGGGTCAGGGTACTTCTACCCTGCCCCGTTTTTGAGTTCTACACGTTTGTTTTTCTGCTTTCCTGTGCCTCAGTCTACCGAGGCACAAGATGGCTGCCAACAATTTCTGTTTTGGTGTGTTGACAGACATTGGCAGTCAATCAGCATGCAGCTCGTGCACGCTAAGGTCCGCGCACGTGCAAGGACGGTGCGCGCAGGGGCGCGCATCGTGTCCCGCCCATAGATATATAATTTGAAAAAAGTCGATTTCTCAACAATTACTGGAGGGATTTTCACCAACTATACAAAAGGCACTTCTGCATACCAGGCTCTACCATTTTGCCAAGTTTGCAGTAATTCCATTCAGCCTTTCGGGCTGTAGCTGTGTCTAAAGGTCCTATGGAAAATTGCATTGGGCTACATTTCACATTCAATTTTCTCAAGAACTACTGGAGGGATTTACACCAAACATACAAAAGGCACTGCTCCATAACAGTCCCTACCATTTTGCCAAATCTGGTGTAATTCCGTTCAGCCGTTCGAGCTGTAGCCTTGTCAGAATGTCCCTATGGAAATTAACATGGGGAAAACACGTTTTGGGACCCCCCTTTTTTCTCAGCCCCCGCTTGACGAATCCCCCCGAAACTTTCAGAGAAGGAGCAAAGCGCAGCGAGGCAAATTTAAGGAAAATTACAGGCAGATCCCTCAATGGGCGCCAAAGTTATTCCCAATAGAATGTTCGGCATTTTCTATGGTAACTTGGTCCTAACTATATATACCTACTGGCTATCGCCAGTAGGTAATATATATTTTTTTTATTATTGGTGTTTTTTACATAGTCACAGATAATCAGATACAGTCATTACAATTTTCCGTTCTCCCATATTACTACAATATATCACTCCAGCAGTAGACCTGGTCTCATTGCACAGTATTCAATCCCATCATCCACCGGTCTCGGTTAGGGTTCACAACACACTCATTATATACAGGAATGCTTAACCTTCCTGGCTACTGCTGTACTCATATGAGTGTACCTGCTGCAGTGTATTATCCAAACTTCATGTATCTATAAGTATCTGATGGTCCAATCCATCTCGAATAGGAGCTCCAATGGGGAGATCTCCCGTATAATGCTCGTTAAACCCAACTATCAACAAACAAATGCACGGTGGCATAAAAGCTTCCAGGATCTGGAGAAAAACCAATCAGTATGCATGCAACGCTAGTTGGGCGGGGATTGGGGGGGGGGGGTCAGTACAGTCATCTAGCAGCCATCCCACTCATCCTGTGCTCAGCAAAATGTGGAGAGGCCAGAAGAGTGTCCGCCACCTCTACCCCACACCTCTGCACTAACTCACCATGCTCACCCCCAATCTCCATCACTCTTGCTGACTGTTATTAACCCTTATTGAGGGCCGTCCCCCTAATCTGAGTCCCAGGCTACAGGCGCACATCCTTCACCTGCCTGAGATCCATCTTGGCTTCCTTCTTCAGTATCGCGCTCCTGCTGCGGGTGTTCCCAGGCACCCAGGATATCCCTCCATTGCTCTGCAGTGGGGCGCCTAGGAATGTGCCATATAATGTTAAATATGGCGCACTCCTGCTATCTCCCTTTCACGCAGTGCAGCAAGGCGTCTTGCTATGTTGTGTTACATGTAAGTATGATAAACCTGGCCCTCTGTGTTTAAGCTCTAGATAGTCAGTAAAAGAACACATATAGCAATACATTGTATTTTCCAATTACACTGTCAATGGGTGGAATGACTGCACTTTGCCATCCGTTACTTGTGAAGCGCTTTACTGCCCTTGCAGCTAGGCAGCGCTATATTAACATCTTTAATAAATAAAATATTACATCAATTCACTTTAATAAGTCAGGAATAATGAAAGAAATATCTCATCAAACAATGTACAAGTTCTAGGTCACAAAATATCTTAACTCAGGTTTTAAACAATAGGATGTATTAACTTTTCAAAGTAACAAACTCAAAGGACTGTAATATTTTACAAGTACTGCAGTGTACGTGCACTTAATAGAAGCTACTGCACCTGTCCCGCAGTGTCATAAAGTCCCAGTAAGTGCTGCTTTCCTCCCACAGTCACAGTCACTGAAAGAGAGAAGAACAGAAATAGATCAAATCTCTTTTTCCACGCACTGCAGTGCTGTAGATGGAATTAGCAATGGAGGAGGAGGGGTGACACCGAGTTTCAACATTTCAAGGTAAGAGAACTGCTCTTTAAGCAGATTGAAGCAGATGGTCTTTGTTAATTCTTCAGTGGAATACATCATGCATGGCTGAGGCTGGTATATTTCTGTCATTCTAGCCTCCTGGGAAAATATGGTTTTCAGCCTACAAACCGAGGCACCAGTAAACATCTAAGAGATTTTCTGAAACACTAAGGAAAATTAGAGATGATGTTTCTGTCAATAGTTTTAGTAACTCATAGTTTGTCTGTTTTATCGATCAATGTTCATTGACATCCAGCAACCTCGAATGTTCAAAATTTGTACATAAACAAACAATGGGCAATAACCTGGCACATAGGTTCAAAGGCATCAATTCAGTGGCGTAACTCAATGTGATGGGGGCCCTACAGAATGTGGCGGGGCCCTTGAAACCAGAGGCATAGCAAGGGGGAGGGGAGGGTCAGGGGGGCACGAGTTTTGGCAGTGGCAGACACCCCCCTTACCTGCGGCTGTTGCGGGGTGGCAAGGACAGCAATTGCCAGTAATCCCCCTGCTCTTACATATGGCTGCGGGTGGCAATCTCAGGGGCCGCCACGGGTAGCAAAAGGTGTTGGTACGCCACTTCTTGAAACTTCCATATTTCACAGGCATGCATAGGCTTTGACTAAATGTGGGGGGGTCCCCTGATGTATGGGGATCCCTGTGCTGCAGGGACTGCGGGGTCCTTCGTTACACCCCAAAGTCACTTCCTTTAATACCATTCGGTGGTCAACGACAAAAATGCTTTGCTTATGACTGGTGAAATCAGAAGCTTAGAAGGGGGGATGCAGTGGGTGCGGGCCACCCTGGGTGTCATCACAAAGGGGGTGACAAAATGCCAAAAATGTGTTTTAAAAACAGTTTTGCCATTTTGTCAAGCCGCGTGTGACGAGTGTCATCACTGAGGGGGGTGACAAAATGGCCAAAATATGTGTTTTACACACATATTTTTGCCAATTTGTCAAGCTGGGGTGACAAGAAATTTTCCGCACCGGGTATCACCTGACCTTGCTACACAACTGGGTGAAATGACGTAAGTCAGGGAATATATAAATCTTTTCCCTTAAAAATTGCATAAAATCAACTTGGATTTCCTTCTTGTTTGTAGTTGGTGCAGTGTAATGTGTGCTACAAACTTTTCCGGACGTTTTTTACCACTTCTTTGGCATCTAGAGTGGAGCAAGAAACCAAACAGGGCTGTTTGTTCCTCCTTAGATGAGGAGCACAGAGGGTCAAAGGCCTGCAGGGATGGGGGTCATGGCAGGGAATCCACATTCAATAGAGGGATTTGCAAATCGACTGATAAATTAGTTCCTGGTATGGTATCAATGTTTTGATGCAGTTTTAAACAACAAGGGTAATCAACAATATTATTGCAAAAAGGTGCTTTAATGGGATTATCTTTTGTGGGTGAGACGCAGTTGCTGGCTCTGCTATCAAAGAGATCAACCCCTTGCAACTAATCCTTGACTAAGAACTATTCAATAATAACAGACCAGTTTTGGCTAGTATCATAAAACCTGAACATAGTAATAACTGACTTATTTTGGCTTCAATATATGCACTATAAAATATACTATGCAATATTTTTTTCCAGGCACAATTGATGTAGAGAGCGGTTTTCAAGTACATTTCATGCTGTCAACATTTGCGCAGCCTGAATGGAGCCATACATCTTTTCCATTCTCTTAAAACAATTAATTTTTTTTCTTCTTTTTCTATAGTTATTATTATGTTTCAAATAATTTCATTGTTCTTCATGAGCATCAACATCAGTAACAAAGAAAAATGCTTGTAGTCTTTCAATGCAACACTTTAATAAAATGTATTTAGGGAGCACTAAGAGTGGTAGGGCCAGATGTATCAAAGGGTTTTACCCATTCTGTGTCTATGGGAAAATGTGTTCGTACATATGGCTGTAAGTGTCTGGGAAGAGTGAGGGCCTCATATATGAGGTTTTACCATAGGGCAGCGCTGCAGGCTTCCCTGCTGCGCTGCCCTACGGGAAAAGAAAAGGGCAAGAATGTACATTATTTATGAGATACAGCTCATTCCTGTCCTTTTCCCCTGCGCCGGCGCACAATGGATGCCGTGCGCCAACGCAGGCACCTTTGCACCATGGTGCAAGGGGGCCTGTGCTGAGGGGATGATTGTTTTTGTGCAGGAAGGGAAACCTTCCTGCACAAAAACAATCACAAGAAGCTTTTTCCTTTTTTTCTGTGTTTGCTGCAGATGCTTGTACATACTCGTGATAAGAAGGTGCATATTGTGAAAACGCACAGTAAAATTGGGGTAGCAGGGCTGCATTCACCCCAAAAAATTAGGCTGCGCAAGCCATTCTGCTGCACCGAGCTGCGTCACTTTAAAAGTACAACAATGCGTTGTATTAACAACAATACAACAGATCCATGTGTTTTTCCCTGAACTGGTGCACAATTGAATGCAATGCACCAGTGCAAGCACCCTTGCGTCATGTTGCAAGGTTGCCTGCGATGCTGGGATGATTGTTTTTGTGCAGGAAGGGGCACCTTCCTGCACGATAACTGTCATTGATAGCATTTTCCTCTTTCTATGTGTGCTGCAGAATGCAGCACACATAGAAAGCAGAAAAAACTAGGAGCAATAAAAGTATTTCTCCTCGTTGCACCACTCCTTTCCCTCCCTTGGGGAGGTGTAGGATTCTGCTGCATTCCCAGCTTAATGTGTCAGGTTCCACGGATCTTGTGTGGGAGCACTCACAGAAACACCCAGGGAACGTCCCTTTCACGCAGAGCAATGTGTGAAAGGTGCCAAAATATACAAGGTCATGAAAGTCATGTGTGGTGACTTTATGTGGCCTTGTAAATATGGACAGGCGCACAGCGCTGCCGATGTGTCAAATAAAGTGACACACCGGCGTCGCAATGGGTAAATGAGGCCCGCAAAGTGCAACCCATGCAACAGAGTGTGTCAAACTTCTTCGCAGATGTCATTGACAAACAGAGACCTCATGTTGAAAACAATTCAGAGCCAGATTGGCGTTTTACCATGGCACAACCTAAAAGGGGCCATCCGTTGAATGATGACACAACAGATCACAAAACCCAATTTGACGTCATCAAATAAACAAACATTCTAAAATGCCTAATGCTGGAGATTGATAGAGACTGAGCATTGGACAAATAGGACTGCCTTTATATACAATTGTATGACCTCTTTAAACTCTCGAGGCAGAGACATTGGATACTGTTGTTTTTGACATAAAACATAGACGTTTCTAAAGCTGTTAGATTCTAGACAAATTCAATCAAAACAATAGGACATATTTGGGGGCTTAGAGTTAAAAAGGTACATATGGATAAAGTGTTCCTTCTAAACACACAGCAGTGTATTTGTATCAGTCGTTGCTTCAGTGGTGAAGAAGGAATCATGAAGTGTGCATAATAGGACTGTGCTGAATGTACAATGGATTCATTACTTTTTAGCTTCTTTACATGAACCTTTATACTAAAGTCTGCAAGTCGCACTTTTCACTATTGGGAGAACCACATTTAAATGTTAATGATGTGCCTTGCAGATATGTATCGTCAGCTTACCTTTGAACCATGACTTCATTCTTTAGTGCACACTCTTCCTGGACCTTTAATTTTATGTGAAATATTTTAAGAGGTATTGGAAAATACTGAAGGACCCCACATGCTGCAAGCCTAAATAGAAATGAGAATTCTCATTTTGGAATGCATACGTGCTGGAAAAGTGCAGGTGCATTCAATTTTAATTTCCATATTACAGAAAGAGATATGCACTTGTGCTTCTATAATATAAAGACGCGCCCCTGCAGCGCACAGGCATGAAGTGACCTACGAGCAAGAGATGTAGCTTCAATAATATGTTCTTTTGTATATTCATAGTTAAGAGCCAGAAAATGTAATCTGCATTGCATTTAGGAGAAGTGTGGCTCAATGGTTAGAGCGGCAGACCTTGATGCAGAGGTCTAGCCCGGGACCAGGGTTCAATTCCCCGCCTCAGCGGGTCTTGGGCTCAGAAATTCCACGGACCTGATCATTCTCGCCTCGGTGCCTATTCCAATCATGGAGTCCCACTCTGCAACTCTGGGCAATAGCTTGCTTAATCTCCACAACGGCCCCCACAACGCTAAGGATGCCTGGCCTCCACCTTGGGGGTGCCCAGGAGTGGACGCCTCACAGGGAAAGCCAGGATGGGTTCCACAGCGGTATTCGTACAAGCGCCTTGAGACCCTGCGGGTGAGTAGTGCGCTATACAAGTATCAATTTACATTTACATTTAGAAATAGGTAAAATATGTGACAAAGGTGTAAGTGTACATTTTTACACAATACGTATGGTGTTGCACTTATCGTCGTCAACAATATTTTAATGATATGAGCATTATTGGTATAGCAGTGTGAAAAATAGATACCTTGCTGAATTAAATGCTGCCTGGAATTGAAAAATGTGTAGGGGCAGATTTACAAGCCTCTTGCTCCACTTTTGCATCACTTTACCCATGTTAAAAGTGACGCAAACGTGGCGCAAGGGGCTTGTAAATCTGCCCCGTAGTGTTCTAGATCCCCACGTTGCGTCCAGATTTTACTTAATTAAATAATTTCAAAAATTTGCAGTCAGAAGTTGGAAATGGACCTCGCAGTACGAAAGTGATAACGTGCTTGTGAAAAAAAATAAAAACCTGCATTCACAATTAAAAAAAGAAAAAGCAGTTTAAAAAAAAGCTACGTTTTCTTTTTATTAATATCAACCTCTGAAAAAAACAATACCTGCTATCCAAAAATATATTTCATGGTTTATGATGTTCTCCAAAAGTGTAACTTAAGAAAACCACAATCTTTGAGGCCCAGATTACCTAAAATTCACGCTCTGCAGCACAAAGGGTAGAAAATTGGCAGCACTAAATCAGTGAAACGCTAAGCATTGTTATTTGGATCAAAGACGAGCCAGCTCTGCCTAAGGTAAGGATTCTGTTGGAATTACACCCTCCAGTTTACATTTCAACGTACGGGCATCAGTGAAAAACGCGGCATTTTTGGTAAATAACATAACGTGTGTATTTTTAAAGCGCACGTTCACCCCCAAAGTGGCATCTTGGTGCTGAATAACAGATGTGTATTGTTACCCAGCTCAATGGTACTCGGTGGTACTAAATGAACATTTCACATAGGAATATCGTTATTCTGCTTGTACACTTTGGGGGAGATTGACTAATATTTTGTGCTGTGTTTGCGTCACAAAAGTGATGCAAATGAACACAAAATCTTTTTTTCCTAATTTACTTTCCCGGGCTAAACTTGTTTAACACTGGAAATAACGTAAAAGTAATGCGAAGAAGCGCATAGCGCTACGTTAAATTACTTTGCGGATCCCATGCAACCACCCAAGGGTTCTCACGCTAAACCCAATAAATGTGAGAAAACGACGCCCTTTTAAATTAGGCGCAACAAAGGACAAATGCTTTCATTTCTCCTTCTTTTTCTGACTTTGCGTGCATGCTGCACTCTGCAGTACGCATACAAAGTAGGAAAAGCTTTCCCTCATGTCTAGGCATATAAATTTGTACAGGAAGGGTACCCTTCCTGTACAAAACCTATGCTAGACTCACAGACACACCATAGCGCTAAGGTGGTGCCTGGCGTACAGCAGCTGTAATCAGTGCCAGTGCAAGGGAAAGGGGAGGAGAGAGCCATAGCTTTGAAAATATGGTACTCTCCTGCTTCCTTCCTGTCATAGCAATGCAGCGTAGCCTCACGGAAGGCTGCACTGCGTTGCGTGGAGATTTGGTAAATCTTCCCCTCTGTGCACCTGGTTTCATTTGGCCTTAGCGTTTCCAGAACGCCATATAAAGCATAAGGGCATTTGCATTGGCATTGTTGCCACACTGTTGTGTTCCTTTTCCATAGACATTAGTTAGTTAATGCTGGTACTTTTAATGCAAAGGGTTTTTGTCACTGCGATAAGATCAACTTTTGGTGCAAAATAGTGGTTGCGTATGGTGCTTGATCGCCTTTGCTGCTTATGCTGTTGAGCATCACCTTACACCGAGTGAGTGCCCACACTAACTCAGAGACATTTTAAAGTGTGGGCAATTGCCCAGGGCCCACAACTTCTAAGAGGCCCCTGAGAAAGTGAACCTTTTTTGTATCTCACTTCTATCTATTCCTCTCTTAACCTTTATTATTCAATACTTTTTGGCACCATGGCACTTTAATGAGCAGAACATGACTAATTAGAATCAAATTTGTTCTGAACATGGGCCTCCAAAATATTTCTTGCTCAAAATCTTTAAGATGCCACTGACTCTGAAGTGCAATAAATCTGGACTTGAGTGTTCTTTTGATGCCAAATCCATATCAAAAAAGCTGCAAAATGTACCCGCTTATATACAAGAAATGTTATTTAAAGCACGGATGCGAAAATGCTAAACCTAAAAGCAAGTCCTTAGCAATGAGTTTTCACTTAAAGTGTTAATATGCAAGAAGAGTAGTGTTTAGAAAATGATGATATCCCATCTGTAACCATTTGAAAGTCAGAAGGGCCATTGGACTCCGAATATTGCCTGCTAATCTGCCAGGAGGGAGCGCAGAGGCTGCCATAACTGCAAATGAACGTGGACGAGTTAATCTCATATCCATGGCAGATTACATTCCATGTCTTCAAATGTTGTATAAAATGAAGCGTAAATATCAAAGTTAAGCTTTTTGCACATGGTACTAAAGCTCTTAAGAATTGCATCGAATGCCGCCCAAGATAATGGCGTTGGCCCTGGGCAAGTAATTTAACGCCTGTCATTATCTGGATGGTACATGTTTGCTTCATCAGGCTTTATTACTTCATTATTTTGCGTTCTGATTGAGATGTACATCTATTGAGGCCACCTTGCAAATGTGCACTGCTGCAGGCCCAGGCAGATACATGGTCCTAAGGGCGACTTATAACCAGTACAGTATATAGGAATCAGGTCTACAGTAAAATATAAATGGGGTTTTATTTCTGTTTACACATATCTTTTGCTTCAGGTCTAGTTTGCTGTTTTTCTGGTTGGATGTATGTTTAAAGGAATCATCGACAATTTCCTATACATATCTTTTGTATCACCGTGCATACTGAATCCCAATGTTAGCAAGAGATTTTGCCATGGTGAAGACAAGATGAAAAGTCCCCCCCACCCAGACCCACAAATCCAAAGTATTAACGGTGCAAAGATTTTCAACACTCGAGGTAATATAGCATTTTACCTGATGCAGTGCTCCTTATAAACTAAAAAGGACAATTTTCAGACATGTTCTACTTATTTGGCACCAGGCCGAGATGAGGCTATAAAGGGATGCTTTAACTTGCATTATGAAAGTGCTACCCCTACTTCAAACAGATGAACCAGGAAGAACTGTGATTACCCACCTTAACTTGTCAGAAAACATCTCAAGCTACTTTACAATTCAATTCTGACCAACTCTCATGCAGGCCTTCATTTCAACAAGACCAGATTACACAAATACTATCTATTTCTTTATACATTGGGGGCAGGAAGGGTGGGGGCCGTGTTTTGACCAGTGGGGGCCAGTTTTTCAGCAGAAGTGCTTGACACTAGCTACCCCCAACTGCCTCTCAGTAACACTCCCCCCTCACCCTCGGGCCGATCAAGCGGAATTGCTGGGGCTGACTTCTGTTCTCAGTCCGGCCGTGTATTTCTATTTGTGAGCACACAATTACCAAAAATAGAGTGTCCCAGTGTTAAATACGGCCACATTGGGTTAACCAGCAAAGAGGTAGGTTTTGAGCAGTTTTCTAAATGCTAGGTAGTAGGTTGTGAGTCAAAGTCAGCATGGAGCATGGAGGCTATGGAACGCTCTCCCACCTCATCTTGGTCTCACAATGTTTACCATATATACGCTTACCAATGCCTACACAACAACGGACCCAAATACCTCAACAACAGAATAAACTTCCACGTTCCCAAAAGAAACCTCCGATCTGCGAACCTCGCACTAGCTGAAAACCCGCGCAGCCGCAGAACCAGAGCAGGCGGATGATCATTCTCTCACATTGCAGCCGAGACCTGGAACGAGCTACCAACATACATCAGATGCGCCCCCTCCTTGGACACCTTCAAGAAGGCGCCGAAGACCTGGCTCTTCGGCTGAACAGATCTGCGTACCCGCCCTCAGCACCTTTAATTGAAATAATATGAACAATACTTTTAAAGAGTCACTGTGTAGAATGTAAGTATTTAAGGAAAGCTATACTTTCTAGCTAGACCAGTTCAGAAAGTGAAAGAATTCGGTGGGGTCGGTGGGAGCCCCAGAGTGGATGCCTTTCATGGTCATAGCGGTGTCCTCGGTAGTGATAGTTGTCCAGTTGGAGATTGTGGGCTGGCTGGTGTCTCTGGGGGATATGGCGTCTGGTGGGTGGTTGACAAAGTTGTCGTAGAGTGTTCTGATCTTGAGGTGGAGGTAGGTTCCAAGCTTGTTACAGAGGTCCTGGAACGGGGTGATGTCTGTGGCTTCGATGCGTGTGTTGGTGAAATCCTGAATGACACTGAAGAGTTCCTTGGAGTTGGCGAGGATTTTGTTGTGGATAAAGTTCCTTTTGGTTGTTCTGACTTGGTTGTGGTAGTCAGTCATGGCCTTGAGACCCTCACAGGTGAGTAGCGCGCCTACAATTTCCTGATTGATTGATTGGCTGATTGACTTATACTCTGTGGTGTAAAGCAATTGTTACGTGCATTTTGCGAGGCAGTAAAAAGTGTTTTTCTCATGTCACTTTTCCGATACTGTGATACTGTGATAACTAACTCTAATTAGAGTTAGACCATTGCACTCTGGTAATAAATGTGTGAATTCGTGATGTTTCTTTCCGATACTGTGATACTGTGATAACTAACTCTAATTAGAGTTAGACCATTGCACTCTGGTAATAAATGTGTGAATTCGTGATGTTTCTTTTAAAACATTTATTTTTGGATTCCATTTATTTTCATTGACCAACTATAAGCACATTTTCTGGATACCTTTTACAAACATCACATTCCATGCACAGCAAAGAAATTCATGTATTCAACGTCAAGTCCGCATCTCTGGATGCTTCTTCTATAGAGATCTCTATGTATAAAGCAAGCTAGCTTATAAATTATGACTGTGGAGTCTATTACACAGTTCAGGAATGAAAGGGATCCAGACAGATCACAGATTCAGCACCCATTATAGAGATGCCTAGGGGATCCATCTGGCCCAAGTGAAATATGCTGAACTTGTCCTGGTGTACTCTGCCAACACCGGGACACAGCTCAGCAGCGGCACAAATTGTCTGCTTTCTGGTCAGAATAGCGAAGTGCAGGCAGGAGGTTTTCTTATTTTAGATTCAAGCTGGGCCCAAAACAAAAACGAATTTAAAGAGCCATCAGCCCTCTTTTTTTTGTTTACTGTGATTCTGGTTGGTAGCAATTTGGAGCCTAACACCTAGATGCTAAAGTAATGGAGGGGAAACAAAGGCACATCTTGTTATCATTTCACAAGCACTTAAGAGAAACTATGATTTGGAGGCAAGCTTTTGACTTTGTTCAATCCCCGTATATAGGAGATTTTCATGCACTGTAAGAATGCCAGATGTATAGGTCCGTCCATGTATTTACACTAATAGCAATTTAAAAATCACACATTGTTTAATTTAATTCTTATTTAGCACTACTCATCCCAATGTGGGATGCCAGAGTGCTTTACATAACATGCATACATACATACAACATATATAACACACATGCAAATTTCATTGCACTCGCTGAAACTCCAAATGTGTTTCAGCGCGCACAATGAAATTTGTTTTATTTATTTATTTATTTACATTACTCCGGTTGGCCGTGAGCCGGAGTTTACTACCCCCAACCTGCCCCTCCTTCGCCCCACCACCCAGCGGCACTTCCTCCACGAGCCGCTACTGTCTACCAGTCCCACTTGGTTTCTCTCATTCAAATTAACCACCCTTACTTGGGACAAAGAGAGTATTAATATGGAAAGAAAATAGGCTCTGTTTGAAGTGACAGAGCAGAAACCCACTGAAACCCAGTCCCTCAAAATAAACACCTATATCTCGGTTCAGAAATAAAGCAAATGGGACCATGAGAGAAGAAAGTTAGAACAAAACAAGTGGAAGGAACTTCATATAAGTGTACTACTAATGAGGAATCTAAATTCAGTAGGGTACATTTTGGGTAAAACGGTCACCAAATAAAATTAACATGCCTCTCAAGCTCCATTATCCAAAGAACAAATGTTTTTGTATTATTTTCTAATAGCACTGCTGATGGGTGTGAAAATATAAAGGGTAAATTGATAGAAATACAAATACCTCTTCCCTAAAGGAACACTTCTTCCGGTGGAAAAAAGCAAACATGACCTCAATTAAATAACAGTTGATCATTTAACACAAAACTACTAAGAGTCAGTCATTGACTGCCCACTTAGTTCTCCTCTAATTGACTTTTATGCCAATTAATAGCTTTACTTTGTCAGTGAGAATGGCAGCTAATTATTTTTGTCAAGAGCCATTGAAAAAGGAAGAAAGAATTGAGTGGAAATTACAATTTCTGTAACAAGAAACAGCTACGGTCTACATATACACAAATTGAAAATGTAAATATTGGGAAATTTGTCTTCCAGTGTCTACTTAACCTATGGACTAGAAGTCCCAGGGGGTAACTTAAAAAAAATGAGAAGAGCTCCCTCAGCCCTTTCGGAGGACAGGGTATGTTGATTTGTATTTAAGAAATGAATTTAAAAAAAGGAATAATGGGGTTTATTCTACCAGTGTCACATGTAACATCATTCCATATTCACTCCCATTCGAGCTCACCTTTTACTATTTATAAAAAAGCCTTTTGACTAATTTCTCAATACACTTCTCAAAGGAGAGACAGGAAGAATTTTATGGACATTTATTGACTAAAATGTCTCACTTTACTGAAGTTCACCATGTGATTTTGAGAACTTTAGTATGCTAAAGATAAGTAAGCAATAACGAAGTTCTCAAATATTCCAAAGATTAATTCTGTTCTGTTCAGTGGCGTAACGAACCTTGAGGGGGCCCCCCTGCAGGGTAAGTGAAGGGGCCCCCCTCCGCACTCAATCTAGAGCACCCCAGCAGAAGTGCGGTGCTGACGGGGCCCCCTGGAGGGTGAGGGCCCCCCGCACCGTGTGGGCTGCAGGGGCCTGTTTTACGCCCCTGGTTCTGTGAGACCTCGGTGTAAAGGATCTCTGGGGCTAGTCTACTCTATCAGTAAAGAAAACCTCCTTCATCTCACTGCCCTGTTGAGTGTGAGTCACGTAGATTACGTTTTTACGATTGAGACTTTGGAGGTTGCTTTGAGAAGGCCAAATTGTGTCCAGTTAAATTCTCTTATCAGATATGAATGTGGATGAATATCAGACGTAATGGTAAAGGGTAACCTAGGGCAAGCAGAAGGAAGCTTCCTCGTAATTTGTAGAGGGATCTGGTGTGTGCTGCAGAATTTAGGAAAGATTTAGAGGACCATTTAAAATCATTATCATGGAAATGTTTATTATGAATCAACATGCTGGGACGTAAAGCATCGAACGGATGCAAACCTGCCTCGCCTTTTGAAATATAGTGGCACATGAACAATACAAGCTTAGGGCCTTATTATGACTTTGGCGGTCCTCCAGTGGCAACGCTACCGCCCCGTCCACAGGAGGGTTGCCAAGGCCGTGGTGCTCCCGCAAGGCGAGTCAGAGTTAAATACAGGTCAGGCGGGCGGTGCTGCGGGGTCTCACTGGGGTGGCCTGTTCAGCTCATAGGCGAGCCTAACATGCAGCCCGCCGCCATGACACAACCGACTGCATGTTCCAGCACAGTGTGGCTTGCATGCCACACTGTGTAGGAACAGGGGTACAAATTACAGGGGGGCACATGTGCCCCATCTGCATGCACCCCGGGACTAGATCCTGTAGGGGTCAGATTAGAACCCCCATAGTTGCCTCTACGGCACACTTTTCATGGCCAGCTCACTGCCATGAAAAGGGCAGTGGAACGGCAGCTCAAAATGTGCTTGGTGGTGCTGCAGCAGTAACACCAGCATATTACTGCCCATTTCCAGACCACTGGAGCAGCGGGATCGCTGATCCCGGTGGGGCTGGCGGTCTTGTGGCAGTTGGACCACCACACTTATAATTCTGCGTGTGGGCAGGCAGTGTGGCGGTGGTTGGACTGCCACCATGAGCACAGCCCTCGTATTCAGGCCCTTAAAGAAAGAGGTATGTGAGACACAGTGAATACCAATAAGACACACTCCCACATTCTACTCTAAATTAAACCTGTTGAAAATACGAAGGGAAAAATTTCTGGAAAAAGGCAAAATATGCAGAATTCAATATGTTAAAAACAGAGTCTGCATGATATGTCTTGTTTTCAGTTGGAAACTAGGAATTTGAGGTATTTACCACCTGTGGTTAATACCTCACCCAGGATAATGGTAAATACATCACCCTACTCCAACAAACTTGTAGTGAGGGCTCTTGAGTAGGAGTAACCTTTTGAGGATAGGATCATGATGCTTTTGTGAACAAAGTCTATTATTATTATAGTTCTGAAAGTGGTCCACAGATAAGACTGCTTTCTTCTACACTTCGCCCAACTTGAATGAACAATGACTCCTTATCCAATTGGTATATACAAGAGGGTGTTAAAGGATGAAAGGCATACCCTGGTGCGACTTGTGTGGATAGTACATTGGACTTGGTTCAAACTAGAAGTTGGTACTAATTCAACCAGTGGCTTATCTTCTAGATTCAGTATTTTCTCTAGAAACTAACATTATTTCCTTCTGCAATGTATTCTAAATCAGGCAATGAGAGAAGGAACACAATTTAGCCCATGATGAACACGTTGGGTGATAATGGAAAATTCTCAGATTTTTACAATAAAATATTAGGGGCCTTAATATGACTTTGGCAGTCTGGCAGCAGGCCGCCACACCAGAGTACTGCTGCCCCACTGCCAAAGCCATATCGAGATTGCCTGAGAGATTCCGACAGGAATCTAGGTCGGTGGTCCTGCGGGGCCTGGCCCATCGTGGTGCAGTGCTAAGACTCATACATGAGCCTAAGCAAGTAATCACAATGGGAACGCCTTTGCACGTACCTGCAGAGCTTTGAGTGTCAAGTCCATACCCTGCAGCAACTGGGTGTGCATGCAGACAGGGGGGCACACCATGTGCCAGCATATTAGAGGCTTTAGACCACTGCAAGACCGCCAGGCAGTAGCGGCCTGATGGCAGTTTGTCTCCTCTACTTGTAATAGGGCAGTCGGACGACCAGTGCGGAGGTAGCCACACCATCACCGTGGGTTTGGCGCAACTCACATTAAGGCCCTAAATCTGGAAAAAAGTTGATGAAAAATGTCCTCAGTACTTACTTTACAATAACACTATGTAGGGACCCACATATTTTGTACTCAGGAACCATCCACCGAAGGTGCTGAAGGAGGAGGGGGCAGCCAAATGCCCTGGTAGCCTAGTCTTCATTCCACTTCATGTCTCTTTGAACAATCACACTTTCTGTCTCTTTATCTCACTCTTACGGATTCTTTTCAATTGTGTACTGCTCATTTGACACTGCATTTCTGACCTTTTCTTCCTCCAACGTTATCCTCTTTTATGTGTTTCTTGTCTCTGGGTAAAAGTCTGAATATAAAAAATATATCCTGGTTACTAAAAGTAATATCCAGTATCCATCCCCTGCAACATACTGTACAAAGTAACCACTCTGTTTTCACAACCACAGGGAAAGCCCTAAGCTTATGTAAAGTGTTCTTCTTGAAAGAACTCAGGCTGATCAATTTACTGTCTCTGTTTTTTAATTGATGTAGCTTTAATAATTGATGTAGACTATTCTTTACACAGAGCGTAGCTGATGATCTATTTCTAAACGTGTCATTATTTACAGTCAATCTGCGATTATAGTTAATTTTTCTAAGAACATTTTAATGGCTTACTAAAATTGTTTTAGTTGACATATATTAATTGTTTTTTACCCAATTAATTTTTAGCACTTCCGAAGTATATAAATGGTATGATTTTAAATTGATTTAATCAATATTTTAATTATTATTTGGATTTTCTATTTCTTACTGTAATAAGATATTTAAAGGTAGATTACAAAAAAGATGACTAAGTACTACGTCCAAGTTGTAGAAAGAAATTTAAAAAGGCGATCTCATGAGAATCTATATGTGAATACTTGCTCCGTCCAAATAAATCCACTGTGCTGAGGTTAAGTATGAAGTCCTCATAATATGCTTTTCTTTGGCACTCACTTTAAAAAACGTAACAATGTGCAACAGCACCGTGTAGATAGTGCCATTCATGTTAACACAGGATCACAAACTTTGGGATTTTAGACACAACAGTAAAGCCATACACAATAGCAGAACTGCTCAGAAGGTGCTGCACCAGCCTTAAATGTAGGCATGCTCTTCAAACAATAGGTGGATTTCACACATTTTACAGGCCTGCATACATTACTGTGTTGCCTGCATACGTTTGCACCAATGTTTGCACCACCTGGCAAGTGAGAAGAATTGTGCCACAGACTGATTCAAACGTTGTTGCACACAGTAATGCAAGACTGCATTGGCACCAGTGTATTCTATGTAATGCAGAAATGCTGGGGCAATGTAGGCCCTGCACTAAAAACCTGGCTGTTCCCCCATTAAGATCTGTTATTGTCATCATCTGATCAGTTAAGCGCCGAGACACCCCCCGGGTATTTGCGTGCTATAAAAATTGCCAAAACATAAACATAAACATAATTCAGGTTCCGGCCACAGGTGTGTTTATGTGGTGTGGGAGTGAAGTGGGCGTGCACTGTTTCTTGCATCCCTACTGCAAAGGTCCTTTACTTATCCCACTGCAGCTTGGAAAGTGAGCAGGAAGATGGCGGTGTGCTTCTTTCAAACACACCCTTCCATGCCGGTTTTTTCTGAGAATCAAAGAGCAAGTAAATAATATGAATATTGTGCACAATAGAATAAATCAACTCTTGGCCTTTTAAGGTGTGATGTATAGTGTATGAGCGGTCCTAGATTAAAACGACAGGAACCACAAGGGTCTAATTTACAAAGTCTCGATGCAACGCAGCACAGCAGCCAAAATTGCTGTGTTGTGTTGCGTAGGAGGGAGAAAGCAGGGCCGCGGCATATCTACTAAACTATGGCACTCTCCTGCTCTCTCCCTAGTGTCGGGCACAATTAGGCTGCCTTTCTCCACACACACACACACACATCTTTGCAGCATAGTGCAAAGGTATCTGCATCATGCCTAGCATAGGTTTTGTACTGGAAGGGTACCCTCCCGGTACACAATATTGCCTAGACAAACATTAAAATGTTTCCCATTTTGGATGTGTGCCGGACAGTGCACCACACATGCAGTTGGAAAAATTAGAGAAATAAAAACATTTTTCCATGTTAACGTCAGCCCCAAAGAGATGCTATTTGTTGCCCCAATATCCTGTCAACTATTGTTAGCAGATAGGGCTTTGTATCAAAAGCCTCAGGTGCTTTGACCAGAATGCTCAAGTAACACCCAAGAAATGGCCCCCTGATACAAAGTAAAATTCAGCGGTGTGAAGCAATGCTTTGTATTACTTTTAGGAAACTTTCAAGCACAATATACGTTTTGTACTGGAAAGTAAATTCCAAAAAGTTTGCATAAATTTGCATCACTTTTGTGATGCAAACCTTGCACAAAATGATAGTAAATATGTCACCTAGTTTACTACTCCAGCTCAAATTTACTGACCACTATGCTAATTACCTTCAACAGAGGTTAAAAAATTAAGCCATGTTTTTCTTTTTGTATAACCAATTTTTATTGAATTCTCATAGCAAAACAAAAGAATCAGCCACACTATCTATGTAGCAGTCCACGTTTCTTCATTGTACCGATAGTTAAAGGGAGTGTTACTATCCCCGTTAATCAACAATAGAGAAGGATCAGAGACAATTTTACAGAGGAAATATCACAGCTGACCAGTCATCCCAGGTGACCCAGGCACTTTCCCCATATCTGATCATGTTTCTCCAGACACCCCTTTGCCTCAAACACAAGTTTTTCCTGCAGCGCACACCAGTCTATCCCCTTCTGCCACAAAACGATCCCCGGCGGGGCTGGGTTTTGCCGTCGTTCTGCCACATCACGTTTCGCCACTAAGGTGACAGAACCTAGAAATGCCCTGTCTGCTCTGGTGCCTCCAACCCCCTCCAGGTCCCCAACCAAGAAAGGCAGGGAGAGGGGTCGACTTCCCACCCCAGCACCTCCGAGAGTTACCCCACTATGGCCTTCCAACATCACCGAATCACTGAACAAGACCATATCATGTGGTAAAAATCTTCAGGTACCTTGAGCAATGTCGGCAAGCCAGCTCATAAAGGAGAACTGCGCCGTGCAGTCTAGCTGGGGTGAGATATGCACAATGGATCAGACATAGCCTGGCTGAGGCTGTGATGGTGTGAGGGGCATGCCTCAGCTGCAAATATTTATAGAACTGGGAGGAGTGTAGTGCACAAATGTCTTGAAGGTCCTGGAAGGAGCGCATGTGTGTCCCAGTCCAAGTCGCGTTATTTTACACATTACTGCTGCAATTGTACCAATAAGGAAAGAAATATGGGTGGTTTGGGAGTCGTTTAGAAAATGGCTGTCGACTCACTGGAAGGTGCACTAAAAACATTACATCATTTGTCAAATATTATCAAATAACTCTGTTACCCATGATTTAATATTATTATTTAAGGTATTATATTCGAAACAGTAACTTACAACCAAGTGGTAGTCTTTCTACCCTGGTTCCTAACTGTATAGAGGCTGTTATGATGTAGCAGATCCATCCGCCACCACATATACATGTCTATGCCACCGTACGCCACTTTCAGACCTCTCCAAGGGAGAACAAGGAAAACCACTATATGGAGAGCATGGGATAGGGGATGGGGCACCGGAGTAAAGAGCAGGAAAGGATCAAAACAGAGGCAGGAAGTGAGGCAGGATGGCACTTAGGCAGTGGTGGAAATGGATTTAGACGGAAGTGAAGTGAGGAAGATGTGGGGAGCGGAGCAGAATGGGGGAACAGCAAATAACGCCTCCTTGGATGTCATTCAACACCATGCAAAGTCATGCACTGACTTTACCCCAAAACTGCCAAAGAGACGATCCATCCAACCACCATGGAACAAGGCTCAAATAAGAAGGTCCTTCAAGGACTTCCTCTCTGCAAGGTCCCATTCACAAAACAAAATGTACTGATATTTATTTTTAGAAATTTCGCATTGTTTTCCTCATTTTTCTTTGTTTACAAATGTGCAATGCCCGATGCCTCCTAATTATAATTCTTCTCCCTAGCCTGGCCAGAATTTTGAACCCAAAAACTGGGCTGTCGTATGCACAGAAGTAGGACTAAACGTCCTACCATGGATGTTAAAGTATCACAATGAGAATGCCCAAGACATAGGACCGCATGAGCGTAACCACAATTATATTAAACAGTCTACAAATAAAACAAAAAAAGTGTATTTCAGACGTTGTGCACCTCGTTCCATTACAAAAAGTTAATAGTACTCCACATTCAGTCACGCTTTCGTTGCAGTCCAGGACTTGAAGTCTTTATATTTATAATGGTAAAACAAGATTACAAGTACCAGAAAAAAAATGCAAAAAACACAGGACTGTGCAAGCTTCAATTTGTGTTTCTGTAAATGTAAGACTGGGATGCCTCCTTCCTCTATTCAAAGCCTGTAGCCTGAAGCCACTCTGAACCTAACTCTGCCTGTTAATGCCTTCCCTTCCCATGTGGCGATGAACCCCAAGACCAGGCTGGCGATCCAGTGGATACTGTTTCACTCCTCATTAAAATCTGCTCTGCTGTGTGAATGGGGCAGGATAACAGGCACATTTTCCAAGAACAGAACTTTGATCCCCTGTGTGAGAAGAGGGCTGGTGAAAATGTGAGCATGCACTACACCACTGTCATGTAAGTGCTCACTAGAGGTGGGCGAGAAACCAAATCAACATGGTGAGCTGAGTCAGGGCCGATCCGATAGTAAGGCTTGGGTCTTACAGCCTGTGCATGTGGCGATCCCCGAAAATGTTTGTCGGGTCAATCAAAGAACTGACAGCACCTAAAATATGATAAAGTCTTTTCAAAATTCAAAACGTGTATTTGTTTAACATGTGTGAGCTCTGACATGTATATGTCACATTATATTTAGCACTACACTGAGAAGTAATTGAAAAAAAAACAAGAACTTAGTACCATTTCTGTCCCTGTACCCACCCTGGCAACAGGGCCATTAGTGAATTGAGAGGCAAGACAATTGTCATGTGGACCCTGTATGCGGCTCAGATGGTTATAGATAAAGCAACATTATAGTATCGTAAATCAAACACAAAAGGTTTTTGTACAGCTGGTATTTTGAACTAATGAATTTGAAGGTGCTTTCATATGCGATAATGAAGGAAAAGGAGATTCAATGAAAACAAATATTTGCCAGTGATCGGACAGTTGGGTTAAGATGAAAATCCGCAATGAATCCAGGTTTTCTGGTTTCACTTTGTACAAATCAGCCACTAAAGGGGTATCTATATGTCTCTGCTTGTTACCTTAAATGTTAAAGCTTTGTTTTTACCTCCGTGCACAAGTGTTGAGCGAGGGTGTCCAGCAGAATCGACATGAAAGCTTGGCTTTTTATGGGCTCTAGTTCCAAAGGAGCCTCGAGCTAAACCAGAGCTTCAGACTCAAGCATGGCTCGAGCGTTCAGTGGCTCGGCCACCTCTAGTTCTCATCTGACACTCTCTCAAAAACCAGGACATTTATTACTTATTGAAAAAAGCGTCTGAACGCCAGTACAGGCCTTGTAAGACCAGAACTGCCTGGGGGAAATCTGGGACCTCTGCTCACCCTACCCCCTCCAAAGGCCCCTCCCCTAAACCACTGCTCCGCTGCCCTAAACCACTGGTTCCGCCTCTTTTTCACGCCTTGATGTAAGTAAGTAAGTACAAATTTTATTGCACAAATATTTTAAAATCATTGCAAAATGCACATGCAAAAATTACCATTAAAATAAAAAAGTGCATTCAGGTCTGGTAAAAGAGACAATAGAATTGATGGGTAAGGTAAAGGGAAGGGAAAGCAGAAAAAGCCAAGGGAATGTCACTTAGGGGGGTTAAAGTTTAAGCTTGGTCAGATGGTAGAGGCAAGCAGTTAATTTCTGTGATGAATTTTACAAAGCGAGTCTCCAACTGTGGCGAGTCCCCCCTCATACATGCCTCGAGCGCTTCTTGACATGTCCTGATTCCTAGAAGAAGCCAAATTGGTCTCAGCCAGAATATTCTTTGCGCCCGAAGGCAATGGCAAATGCACAAAATGTGGGTTAAGCTTTCCTCTCCCTGGTTACAAAAACGGCACTGAGAAGAGGCTTCTTTCTTGTATCCTTGGCCAAACTTATATGCCTTCAACGGAATTAAGCCAAAACGAAATCTCATCAATTGGTGTTTGATATACGGCTTCATTGCTGATGCGAGATAAGATGGAAGAGTTTTCGGGGCATATAGTTTGGCAGTCCAAGTACCATGAAAAAGCTGAAGAATTTGTTGCGTGTCCGATTGATTTAATAGGATTTTAGCTTGCTTGGTTAAAAGCTTCGATTTTGTTTCGTTGGACAAGGAAGAGGACCATATATCCCCTGCTTCGCGAGATTTGTGGCAGAATGTCAGGTATTTATTCCATGATGTAGTTGGGTTGTTAAGCAGGAGCCATATGCAGCTCTTCAACGTATGGGGGTTAGCTTGCTTCGGTTTCAGACAGTATGAGACATATCTTGCACCCATAATCCAGCGCATAGAGGATAAGGAAAATTCTTTCCGGATTTGGGCATGGGAAGTTGAATTTGGCAATCAAAAGACCCGGCGATAGCATGATGATTGTGCTCTATCTAGCCAGTTGTTCATATGGCTGAGATACCCGCCACCCCCTCTCAACACAATCCCCAAAAGGAGGGAAACCGGAAACAGTTCTTAAAGTTTTTGGATGTGGGAGGGAGTGACCCTCCCGGCCGTATTTATTAAAACAAAAAATTAAAACATTAAACGTTTCATGTTATGTACAATTTCATTATCACATTGCGATGTTTGGCTAACCTTAACATATTCTCTAATACAGAGGTTCTCCTAGCCGAACTAGCATCCTACAAAAACATTCTCTAGAAACACTGAAATTGTACATCCTAACGTTTAAGGGCCAACGGCAAGGTCATAACCGGTGTCAAGATCCCTAACCAGACTTACCCCTCCCACTTGGGAGGGGCGACAGCACAGAGGCTTACCTCAAGTGCAACTACTAACAATTTCCCTTGACTTGACGGGGGCACTTAAGACTCGACGCCATTTAAAGGTCGTTCGAGGACTTGTGTGTGGTATCTAGAAGGTATCGTGGACCTCCCCCCCACCCCACACAACTTACCGCATCTGCCGTCGCAGATGACACTGGCCCCGGGAAATTCCCCAGGAGGGGGCTGTAACCCCTCCTACAAAGGAAGGGGCCTTGACCGCCTTTCCTTTACTTCCGGCGACCCGCCCTTAGACGGGACCGCCTCCCCATTGAGGGGCCAATGGCCACCTCTCCCGAGCGCTCCCATCCGTGTTGGGTGACGCCCACTCATAGGGATCTACCAATTAGTGCTCACCGATCATGACCTTACCGCCTACCAAAATAAATACGACAATTCTTACTCGCACCTATGAAAACATTGGTCGCTACGACCGAAAGAACATGCTAAAAATGCAACACTACATCAAATCATTTTAATCGTAACAACTTACACGATATTCACCATACTTTATTATGATCAACAACAAACTGATACTTTCACAGCCTGTAAACGAAACGGAAAAACATACTTATAAAATTCACTTTATTGCACAACAACTTGCTGTCCTCAGGGGCTGGTGGGTGGGTCAAAATTGGCTCTTCGTTCTGTCCCGAGCTCACGGGTAGCGAGGAGGTGCAGCTTCGGAGCACAAGAACAAGAGGACGTCTTCTGGTCTTGCGTCTCTTTTTATCCGTCTTCAGGGCGGGCGAGAACCCGCCCCTGCCTGCCCCTAGGGCGGGACTGGCTACGTCGGTGTCTAGGCCAGCCCACTCCAGGGCGGGAAAAAGCGCGCCCCGGCTACGCCGCTTCGGGCATACCAGCCGAGACGCGCCTCCCGCCCAAAAATGGCTTCCCGGGGGGATCGAGGCACTCCACCATACGTTCGGGGGGACCGAGTGGTCGCCCCTTTCCATATGGCTGAGATACCCGCCACCCCCTCTCAACACAATCCCCAAAAGGAGGGAAACCGGAAACAGTTCTTAAAGTTTTTGGATGTGGGAGGGAGTGACCCTCCCGGCCGTATTTATTAAAACAAAAAATTAAAACATTAAACGTTTCATGTTATGTACAATTTCATTATCACATTGCGATGTTTGGCTAACCTTAACATATTCTCTAATACAGAGGTTCTCCTAGCCGAACTAGCATCCTACAAAAACATTCTCTAGAAACACTGAAATTGTACATCCTAACGTTTAAGGGCCAACGGCAAGGTCATAACCGGTGTCAAGATCCCTAACCAGACTTACCCCTCCCACTTGGGAGGGGCGACAGCACAGAGGCTTACCTCAAGTGCAACTACTAACAATTTCCCTTGACTTGACGGGGGCACTTAAGACTCGACGCCATTTAAAGGTCGTTCGAGGACTTGTGTGTGGTATCTAGAAGGTATCGTGGACCTCCCCCCCACCCCACACAACTTACCGCATCTGCCGTCGCAGATGACACTGGCCCCGGGAAATTCCCCAGGAGGGGGCTGTAACCCCTCCTACAAAGGAAGGGGCCTTGACCGCCTTTCCTTTACTTCCGGCGACCCGCCCTTAGACGGGACCGCCTCCCCATTGAGGGGCCAATGGCCACCTCTCCCGAGCGCTCCCATCCGTGTTGGGTGACGCCCACTCATAGGGATCTACCAATTAGTGCTCACCGATCATGACCTTACCGCCACAGGTCCGGATAGTTGACCGGCTATCCGGACCCCCCACAAAACTCCTACCTAAAGGTCATGTGTTAACGATTTTAACCAAGCTAAGAAGTCTCCTATGAGTAACTCATTCCCCACCCTCGACAAATGCACACCATCCCCCAAATACATACTGTCATCATTAATACAACTATGCGAGATCGAATGCAATGTCTTGGAACGGAACAACCTACTCACTTTGTTATTGAGTTTTCTAACCGAATGATTCAAAGCAGGGATCGAGATAGCCCCCCGCCACACTTTTCGTGGGATCATATGAGACCACGCAATTATGCACCCCGGAACTCTCCTCGCTAACCAACTTACCGTGGAAAGCATAGCCTCCAGGAGAAGTCGTCTACCGGTGGTGACCAAATCATTGCCCCCCAAATGCACTATGACTATGGACGGCGGTGACCTTATCCGCTCTAACAAACCCTCAAAGAATGCTTGAAACTGGTCAATACAGAGACCGCCCCTTCCGTAGAAGGACACTCTGTACCCGTATTCCCCAGGTACGTGAATCATGTCACCTGCTTTGAATACGTCTGCGGCCCGTCTCACGTATGAGTGGCCCACGACCCACACCTCCTTCCTCACAGCCGGTGAAGTGCGACCGCTGGCCTGGTGTTGGGTCGACTGCACAGTCCGCCCTGCCGCGTAGGCTTGCGCAACTGAAAACAAACAAAAGACAAGAAGCGTGAGTACATGATTATAGCTTCACAACATGTGCAATCGCACGTACCTCTTATAACAATTGGAGGACCAACGCCCCACTCGTTTCACTTGTTCCACATTAAGACCCCTGGCTGTAGCTTCAGTGGCAGCCCCTATTCGAAAGGAATGGGTCCCAAATTCGCCCGGGTCCAAGCCCGCTGCGGCAATGGCCATTGCAAGCACCCGCTGAAACTGAAACCTCGTCAGCGGGGTGGCGTCTGCATGCCTCAACAATGTCCCCCCCCCATGATGCCACCCTTCGTGCTAGGTAATCTTCTAAGCACTGTACCGGACACATGGATGACCCGGGGGTCCTGCGAATGATCGTGCAGTCCCCCCTCCCATCTTGGTCGATCTTGGACCTGAGAAAGGAGACAATCATCGCATCGCCCCTGATCTGAATATGTTCCCTGCACAAGCCCCCCGCCACATCCTGCTTGTTCCTTGCAACCAGCTCACTTATCCTCATAGCCCCGTGAAATGCCAGCGTAAATGCAGTCCGGAACAAACAGGTCTCGAAAGGAGACGAGCATGTGTTAGGGAGTGTGGCCAGTAACTGGGACAACCTATCTAGACCTATCGGTCGTCTCACGTCTACTCTGCGACCCTCTAGGCGTTGCCACCCACGCAGCGCCTTTTGTACTGTAAAAGACGCCGTCGGGTCCTGGATGCCATGGGCCCTGGCAACAAAGGAAATGGCGGCACGATGCCTTTGGGCCGTAGCCACCGACTTCCCAGCCCTACGTAAGGACATCAGAAAATGTACTACCCACTCTTCCTGACCCCAAAGTCCCCCTCTCTCTGCCCCCAAAAAGGCTAAATAGGCCTGAAACGCCCCTTCATATGCCTTCCTTGTCCTGGGTGCTAGACTCTCTCCCACGAGGTGACGAAGTTCGGGGCACCGAGAGACCAGAGAGCTTCGGGGAAGGGTGCCGGCTCTGGGTCCGCTGAAGGAAGGAAACCCGAGAAAGCCTGCATGTGAAAACGAGACAGTGCATCAGCAGCCTGATTCATCACCCCCGGGACATGTTTTGCTCTGAATATCACGTTCAGTTGCATACACAGTAAGACAATTTCTTTGAGCAGCCTCAAAATCAATTTACAACGAGCTGCCTGACTATTGATGCATTCTACAACGGTCATATTGTCGGACCAGAACACGACAGAATGATCTCTGAAACCTTCTGGCCAGGTTCTCAGGGCCACCAGAATGGGAAATAGTTCAAGGAAAGCAATATTACTCGTCAGCCCCCTCTCGTGCCACCATGGGGGCCACCTTTGTGCCGACCATTTTGTGCCGAATATGGCGCCAAAGCCTATGCTTCCCGCTGAATCTGTCCATAGCCCAAGTTCCTCGGAGGACACGGCTGGCTTGTTCCAGACGACTCGGCCATTGAAGTCCGCCAAAAATGCTAACCAAATCCGCATGTCCTGGCGGACCTCAGCCGATAACCTCGTGCGATGATGACCTTCCTTTAGGCCAACCATCGCTTGGGCAATTGAGCGGGAAAAGGGGCGGGCCATTGGGATCACCCTCAAGGCAAAGTTCAACTTTCCCACCAATTGTTGCAACTGATGCAGAGTAACCTTAGATGCATTTAAACATACTTGGAGGGCTGCCCTGAATTTCAACACTTTGCTAGCTGGTAAACGGAAACACCCCTCCCTCGAGTCCAACTCGATCCCCAAAAACTCGAGGCAAGTCGTGGGACCCATAGTTTTACCCGGTGCCAATGGCACGCCCAAATGACCCATCAACACACAGAATTCAGCTAAGGCCTGGGCACATTCGGGATTTCTGGCGGGGCCAAGGAACAAAAAGTCGTCAAGATAGTGCATTACATTCCGGAAACCCGTTTTCTTAGTGAACACCCATTGCAGGAAAGTACTGAATTTCTCAAAATAAGCACATGATATAGAGCATCCCATTGGCATACACCTATCCATGTAAAATGACCCCTGAAACCCGAATCCCAGAAGACGCTGGTCGTCTGGGTGTACCGGGAGCAACCGGAACGCTGACTCGATATCTGATTTCGCCATCAACGTCCCGGGCCCCAGGCGATTCAAGATGGCTACTGCCTCGTCAAATGATGCGTATCGCACCGAACAAACTTCTGGATCAATTGCATCGTTCACCGAAAGACCATGTGGTGCAGACAGATTATGGATCAATCGAAACTCACCTGGGTCCTTCTTGGGGACCACCCCTAACGGAGAACAGACAAAATCCGGTACCGGGGGTACACTAAACGGGCCGGCGACCCGTCCCCGGCTAACCTCTTTCTGAATCTTCTCTTGCACTACAGATGTATGTTGTAAAACGGAAAGTTGATTTTTGCACATCCCTACACCCTGAAAGTCCCCCACCGGGATGCGGAAACCATGCGTAAAACCGTTCCGCAGCACCCCAGCAGAAGTACGATCCGGGTATTCGCTGAGCCAGGGAATCATTGCCAAGGTATCAATCGGGGTTGGTAAAGGCGCCCCTCGGACTAACTTAGACCTGTTTGGCGCCTCCCTTACCCCCATTCTCACTCGTTCTGGCTCTGCACGATGACTCAGGATGGGACGACCCACAAGTACTACATTCGTGTTTGAATTTACACGATCCCGGAGGCCTGGTACATTTCCCTTTGTTGAAATTAAAGCAAAAACCCTTTCTCCCTGTATTGCCTGCGGGTCTCGAATAATCGTCGGTGCTCGTACTTGGTCGAAAGGGTGTCCCCACATTTTGGCGGGAGTAATCAACAACATTGCACCCGACCAATGGCATTTTTAACATTCCTGACTCTTTCATTTTATCCCATGTCACAGAATCGTAACAATCCCAAGTCAAACCCTTGTTATGCTCCTTTTCTTTCCTGAACAGATTGTCATAACAGAACCAATGGTTACCTTGATACGCTGTCGAGTAACCCATAATGCGTGATTGATAAATGGGAAACTCAGGAAGCAACTCGGGCCTACGTTCCCCCAAAATCGATGTAAAAATACCCCACGCATTGCCCCAGTTGCCAATATTCTCATTTACCTTAAAGGCGGCCATTTTTGCGCGCCAAACACTCGGGTGCATTAGGTCCTTCTGACTCTTAACATGCTCCACCTCATAATGATCAACAAGCAAGGAAAAAATATTCACATACTCCCCCGCCCAGATCTTTTCCTTTACTGCTAAAGGCACATGTTGTCCCAATCTCTCTCTACGAGAGGGTGCTGACTCGTCCCTTGCAATCGGCAACGGCCTGAAGGACTGGGTTCTTTGGACCCAGCGGTGCCAGGGCACAACACCTGAAACCTTCGTGGGTAACCTGCTCCGGCGTACAAATCACAGAGACACGGGACACTTCCTTCGGCGTCAAAGAGTCAAGGTTTATTTACTGCAGGGAACACAGAAGTCACAAGAAGTACATCGAGTGTAATTCGGGGAGACTGCTTCAAATTGTATTTGTGGATCGCTCCTTTTATACAGTTTCTACCCATAGGATAACATGATACACAATAGTTTACAACCTGGTTCCCACAAGTCGCTCTCAGAGGGGTCGCTTAGATCACTTTGAAACACACAAGATCCGGAACATAAGTGCGGAAACATTTGGCGATTCCCAACTGTAAAAACCCATCTTCCCACCATTAGCAAATTCCAATCAGCAGTAAAGTAGATCGAAACAGGAACGAAGACAGGTGCAGAGGAAGACGGAAACAGTGGGGAGATCGGAAAGGGTGTAAAAGGGGAGTGTCGAGAAGCACGAGATACAGGCATCAAAGGGACGTGCCTAATGAGATGCACAACTGAGACAATAAGCCCGTGCGGCAAGATGAGCCTCGAGCGGCGCCATCTGCCTTACAGTAGCATCCCCCTCGTCATAAAGACACTTTCAAAGAACATGTGTCTTCCGCAAATATCTTGGGAGTCCCAGGGTCGCGAAGCGGACAGCGTCCGTTCGCTGGCTACTTGAGGGCAAGAGACAAAATGGATGCCGTATCTAAGATGGAACCCGTGGGTACAGATGACAAACCCACATAACAAACGAACGGTTTAAGTTAGCACAGCGAAACTGCGCACACTTGCTAAACTCGTCATTTGCGGTTCATAGATACTAGACTCGACCATATTCGTGTGAGTCGAAAACACCACTTACAATTGTCACGGAACCTCAGACGCTCCTTTTGCCCTCATGTAGGCAAGCACTAGTCGGAATCATACTCGATATTCATCAGACCATCAAGATGTCGTTGTAGCATAGCTCTGTCCAACCGAGTCCCCTTGGTAACAGATGGTTGTCTCATACACGTTGTAGCACAGAGGCCACATAAGGCAGGACCACACTGCACACAAAGGCAACACGTGAACAGGAACACTACCACAACCCCGATGATCGTCAGAATCTTCCAACCCCAAGTCGACACCAGGCCCCAAAACCAACCAAGTAGCGTCCAATCCCCTACATCCACGTGTATGGATTCGGAGATCTTGTGCAACTTCGAGATGGCTTGATAGACAGTAGGAGCATTATCTGGAATGAAAATGCAACAGCTCGAATGGATCACTTTACATACCCCACCGCGATCTGCTAAGACAACATCTAAAACCATACGGTTTTGTAATGTCATAAGTCTCTCCGCCTGAAGTTCTGTGGTGATATTACCAAGGGCACTGGCAGTAATGTTAGCTGTCGATTCTACCACTCGAGTCAAATGTCTCAGGTTCCTACTATTAACCATAGGTCCCCAAAACGGGAGGAAACCCTTGAAAAAGTCTCCTGCCTCTTGACCGGCAGTATCCTCTTCACTAATTACGCCTCGTACAACTCTAGTCTTATGATAATCGGCATCTACAGTAAACGTCGGAGGCAACAGATTTGCAACAAAACATGAGCCCATGAAGTCTGCGGGCAACCATGTGTATGCACGATCATGACAGATGAAGTACGTACCCTTGGCAGCCAGAAACACAGGGATCGGGGACATTGACAGAACGTAACTTTCAGTGCAAGCACTTACTCCAAGTGAGGCTTGCGAGCCACGACCCACAAGACAAAGATTACCAGTGTGGGGTACGACCCATATTGGAGACGAGCTTTTAAGCTGCTTTTCATTAGTGAACGTACTATATTCCCCTTTATTCGGTGCCCTATAGGCTTGTACCTCTGCCTTAGGGATGAGATAAGCATCATAGATCTCATCTTCCAAATCCTGTATTATCATCGATACCACCCACTGCCATGAGGTAGGACCCGGTTTGGGGGAACGTTCTGGAGAGGGGTGGAAACCTAGTGCGCTTCGAAGCATTGTTTGGTATGCTCGAGCTGACCCTTGGGAACTATACGGTAACACCAGATATGGAATTCCCTTACCTGTAGTATGTGGCATCAACCCACACACCCAACAATTAGTAGTGTTAACCACTAACTGATGCTGATGGAGGAGCTGGATAAAGGAATTGTTGCGGAATTCTACACGTCTAGCCTGTTCGTGTTCTGGTAACATATGAAAGGAATGAGGAGAAGCAGTAGAAGTAATGTTAGGGTAAGGAGTAGGAGTAGGGGTAGGAAGTAAGAAGTAAGACATAGTGTAATACACCCCACCCGCCAAAAATGCAGAAGCAGTTAAAAACAGTACAAACAATTGGAATACAAAACATTTAGTACGACTAAGTTTCTGCAGTTTGACTCTATACGCCTGCGTTCCTTCCAAATCGTTCAGCTTTGAAAATGTCATTTCCCTACGACCGTCCGCAACGTTTCTTGACGCACTTCGTTCTGTGCAGCAATAGTCAATTCCCAGGAGTTCCTAGGAACCGACGGCCTTTAACCTAGCGTCAAGACCTACTGTCCAGAAGGAAGTACGCGCGCGGCCCTACGGCCCTCAATACACAATATGTATTTATTTAGCACAATAATTCAGCTGTGGAAGGAAAAAGATACAAGGAAGAAGCTTGATATATATATATATACAAAACAATTTTCAATGATACGAATGTTCAAAGTTGATCATGGGAAACGAAGATATTGCAGTTATCAATTTCAGCAAAGCAAGCAAAAAAATTATTTGTCCTTAGTATGAGAACGCAAAGAATATCGATGTTTCCCAGGACGTGTCTGCTCGTCAAACAAAGGATCTGTCGAAGAGACAGCGTCCTGCTGATCAGTTTGTTGGTCTGGTCTTGAGTCTCTTGCTGACAATGTTCCAACAATGGCTTTCTGCTGCGCTGAGTGTTCACCAACAAGTTGTGCGTCACTGAAAGGTACAAACGCCGGCAATGTCGCTGCTTCTGTTGACGCAATGCCTTTCCTCACCCACGGGTCTGCCGGCAAAGGAATAGGGACTCGCTTACAATGGGTAGCATGTACCCAGTTCTTCCGTCCCTCAAGACGAACGGCAGTCCTCGTGGCCAAAAGCACCTGGTGAGGTCCAACAAAGCGGGGGTCCAGATTCTTCTTGCGCGAAAAATTTCGGGTGACAACCCAATCACCAGGCTGGAGCTGGTGGCCTGGACCCTCCGTCTGCGTCGGCAAGGCGTCGTAAACCTGTTGATGAATTAACCTCAGTTTAGCAGTCAAGTCATGTAAGTAGTCAATCAACATCGGGTACTCAAGATCAACAAACATACCTGGCCTAGGAACCCCCCACACATTCGCAGGACGGCCGAACACTATTTCATAGGGACTAAGCCCTATTCGGGAGTGTACAGTCGCCCTAGTTGACAGTAATGCTAGAGGCAAAGCGTCAGGCCACGAAAGTCCAGTCGTAGCCTGGATCTTCGCTAATTTCAGTTTAAGGGTGCCATTGTACCCTTCAACCAATCCAGCTGACTGGGGATGATTGGCGCTATGGAATTTCTGATTAATTCCAAGGCCCTTACACACACTCCTCATCACACTTCCAACAAACTCACTTCCGTTATCTGACCACACGACTCTAGGCATTCCATACCGAGGAAAGTATTCCTTCAGTAGGATTTTCGCAGTAGACAAAGCAGTATTATCTTTGAGGGGATAGGCCTCGATCCATCGGGAGAATGCGCAAACCACAACCAAAACGTATTTCAGGTTATTGCATCGCTCCATATGGATGAAGTCCAATTGGATCACCTCAAAGGGATACGAAGGAGGAGCAAAACTGCCAGGGGGAGTTGGGGTTCCTTTGCCAGGATTGTACATTATACACACCATACAATTCTTCACCAAACGTTCAGCACACTTAGTAATTCCATCATTCTTCCACACATCAGCCAACAACTTGCAAATACCTTTCGCGCTAATATGTGCTAACCCATGTGCCATTTGCACAACGGCCAGTACATACGCATCAGGCAACATCCATCTTTTCTGATCTGACAAATCAATCCAGCAACCATTCACATCCAACCTTCCCGTACTTTCTTTCCACTTCATTTTTTCAGTGTCGGTGGCCTCATTCTGAATTGCTTTCACACTCTCTATAGTATTCTCACACATACTTGATTCTGTAGGCCACCTAACCGAATTCGTCACATACATTCGAGTGCTAAGGTTCCGGGCAGTCTCCTTAGCAATCTCATCTGCAAACGCATTACCACGACCAACATCATCCGTCACCTTACGATGCGCACTACATTTAACAATTGCAACTTGAGCAGGCAAAGTCAATGCATCCAAAAGATCGTTCACAAGCTGGCCATGCTGTATTTTCGTGCCATGTGACGTCAAGAAACCACGTTCTCGCCACAATCGTCCGAAACTATGCGCTACACCGAAAGCATACTGACTATCGGTGTACACATTCACACGTTTACCTTTTGCTAATACACATGCTCTAGTAAGAGCGATCAGCTCTGCAGCTTGGGCAGAATTCTGATTCAATCTCGCAGTCTCAACAACAGTATTCAATGTCACCACAGCATAAGCAGTAGTCACATCACCATTCGGCAATTTAAAACATGACCCATCCACATACAGGATGCCATCCGGGTCTTCCAATGGGGTGTTTTTAAGGTCCACACGACCTTTTGTTTCCTCCTCTGTCCGCAAGTAACAGTCATGTTCTGTTACTGCATCTGACTCTGCACTAATTGGTAACAAAGTTGCCGGATTTAGGACATTACAACGTTTTATCTGAATGTGGCTTGCCAAGAGCGTCAATTCGTACCCAGATAACCTCGCACTCGTCAAGTGCTGAGTTTTCGTACGGTTCAAAAGAGTATCGACTGCATGCGGAACCATCACCGTAAGCATATTATCCATGACCAATCCTGCTGATTGTCGGATGGAGACCGCAGCTGCCGCAGTTGCTCTCAAACAACTCGGCAATGCTCTAGCTACTGGGTCTAAGGTCGAGGAAAAATATGCACATGGACGTTGCTTACCACCAAAAGGTTGCGTTAAGACGCTTAAAGCACAACCTTCCCTCTCGTGAACATATAACGTGAACGGCTTGCTGTAATCAGGGGTACCTAACACAGGGGCCGAACACAATGAATCACGTAATTCAGAAAAACGTTTCTGACATTCTTCCGTCCATGGTAAAGGAGTCGAAACATCCTTGCACGTAAGAGCCACCAATGGTTTCGCTAGCAATGAAAAATTAGGAATCCACTGCCTGCAGTACGATGTGATACCTAGAAAGGCACGCACATCTCTTTGGGTTTGTGGCACAGCCATGCGCGCAATCGCTGCAATTCTCTCTGGGGCCAATCTCCTTCCCTCCTTTGACAATAAGTGACCTAGATAGGTTACTTCTTGACAACAATATTGGAGTTTAGAAGGTGACACCTTGTGATTTAACTCACAGAGATGTTGCAGCAACGACACTGTAGCAATTTTGCAAATGTCCTGAGTATCAGCAGCCACCAATAAGTCGTCGACGTATTGGATTAAAGCCGCACCAACCGGCAACCTAAACGCATCTAGTTGACCCTTCAAAGCTTGACTGTAAATCGATGGACTTTCACAGTAGCCCTGAGGAGCGCGTTTGAACCGGAAGCTACGTCCACCAAGAGAGAAACCGAAAAGGTCCCTGCTCTCTTCGGCAATCGGGATGCTGAAAAACGCATTTTTCAAATCAATCACCGAAAACCATGAAGCCGTAGCTGGAATCAGAGTCAGTAGCGCCGTAATGTCAGGCACAACAGGGAATTGAGGAACCACAATTTTATTCACCTCCCGTAAATCAATAACAAAACGATAAACAGGCGGTTTGGTAGGATCAGTACGTTTAAGAATGGGCAGTACAGGACTATTGCACACGTTTCCCCGAGTTTCTTCAATGACATCTTTCTCGATCAAATCATAGATGATCGCTAACAAAGCTCGTTCACCATCCAGGGAGATACGATATTGGGGAATACGTGGCAATCGCACATTCGATTTCAACTGAACAACATAAGGGGAGATATCAAGTAGGCCCACGTCGTTTGGACCCGTCGCCCACAAAGATGCAGGAAGAGAATCCAATTCCGGTGGAAGCTTATCGAGGGACAAATACATGGGAGAGACTACCCTCTCTCCTAACGTAAGCTTTATACCCGCAGGAGAACAATACAAAGTCGCATACAAGCGTTTAAGCAAATCCAGACCCAAAAGATTTTCACCACAACCAGTGGTTAAAATCAACGGAGCTTCGAGCTCACGAGGCCCAATTTTAAGGGGCAAAGGGCGCGAAACTGGATTGCTAACGGGGGCGCCAGAGAATCCAACAGATACATTTGTTAAGCCAGACAAAGGTGCGCCAGGGAGTTTCGAATGCATGATAGAACTTTTCGCTGCACCAGTGTCCAACAGAAAAGGCTCAACGACGCCCGATGTAGCAACTGCGACGTAAGGCCCTCTCTGATCAACCGGAACTGATACCACTCCCTCTCCTTGTCTTTGGCTGTCCTAGTAATTACTATCGTCAGTTCCCTGATCGACGTAATAATCGTCTACATTGTACTGCGCCGATCGTCCTTGCGATGATCCACGTTGGTCGAAACAATTATTAGAATTTGACGAGTTATCAGAACAGTCGTTCTGAGCACCACGACCTCTACCACGTGATGCGTGCTGTGCACCACCACGACCTCCTCTAGACGAATTACCACCACTACGGTCATTTAAAGCAGGACAATTGAATTTAATGTGTCCCTCCTGTCTACAATAAGCACATTGATTGTACCCCAACGAAGATCTCTGAAAAGATGAATCATTACGCGGCTGCGATCGATTCGATTGCGACTGCGATCTATTCTGCTGAGGCGCATTCTGATTAGAACGCGGCGGATATGCTTGTTGTAACAACACTTTAGTTTTCAGCTCTTTCGTCTTTTTATCGGCACGGTCATTTTCCTCTTTTTCTCTATTTTCGTAATATTGTGCCGTAGCCAATATCTGAGCTGAGGTAGAAACGGCCCACGCACTTTCTGAATTCTTCAATTTATTGCACAAGTCGGGCAATAAGTTCGATACAAATTTATCCACAAACAGCCTTTGTCCACCCTCAGTACCCATATCCTGCCCACTATGATCGACGAATGTTTCCTCGAACCTCGTAAAGAAGTCTGAAACACTCTCATCTTTCTTCTGCTTACAGGCTGACAACTTGTCCCAATTTACCCTCATAGCTGGCATAAGCGTTTTCATTAACGTAATGATTCGCTGGGGAAGAAGTTCAATCAACTGATCGGGTTTAGTAGCAGCCACTTGTCCAGCGTCTGCCGCTGTAATGGCAGCCCAATCACCACCTAGTTCATTCGCGTGATCTTGGTGACGAATCTTGGCCCATACCGGTTGCGGTACGACATTGCCAAACAACATGTCGATATCGGCCAGATTCATTATCGTAGCGTCTACGAGCTGCGATAATTCTTTGTAATACCCCGCAGGATTTTTGCGAGGATCAGGCAAAGTTTGTTTCACCTGAAGCACTTCCGATCGTTTCCAAGGGAGGTGTATCCACACTCTCTGGAAATGTGCTGGTATTGGAGCATTAGCATTAGTATTATCAGCGGGTACCCAAACTGGCGGAACTTCTCGCATAGGATATTGGCCAGACCCATCTCGTTGTTCAATGTCCTCAACGAACAATGCATGAGGAATAGGAGCGGGACGAAGAGATAGCAACCGTTCAATAGCACGTCGGACATTAGTATCGACTATCAGTCCAGTTGCGAACTGAAGCCGGAGTTCAGACAGGGCGGTCAGCACCTCGTCAGGCGCAACAGCCGCTATCTGATCATGTAAGAACTTGCACATTTCATCAAACACATATCTCTGAGTAGGTATGTTGAATTGATCAAACGTTTCGAGGACAACACGAGGTGGATTTCTAACAGGGTTTATCATCCAACCCATCGCCATATTGTATAGCGCAACACGTTCTCTATTACCAGGAAGCTGGCTACGTCTCTGTGGACCATCAGAACCTGCAGACCCAAAAACAGGTCCGAGCGACTGAAAGAAGTTTGTCGCAAGGGGAGAATCACGATTACGAGTAGAAGGAGAAGAGTAAGACACAGGACTAACAAGAGAAGGAGTAGAGACGTTAGCAGCAACAGGGGTTAACAACACAGGAGCAGTAGCGTGAGCAGTAGCGGGAACAGGAGTATGTGGAAGCGGAGGAGCAGTAGGAATAGAAACAGGCACAGGAGCAGGAACAGTCGGAAGAGCGGGTGCAGGTTGAGGAATAGGCGGAGGAATAACAAGTGGGAGAGCAGGTACGGCAGGGACCACAGGAACTGCGGTACCCTGTACGTACGGAGGTGGCGACTTCATAAGATAGGACATTAAAGAATCCTCAACTGCCTCTTCCTTCTTATCCGACTCCGTAGACAAAACAGGATAGCATTTGTCTATGGACATACGCTGTAATCTCTCAAACACTTCCTTATCCTTATCCTCCTTATCACGCTGAAACTGCTCAGCTTTCTTTACAATAGTAGCAACAGTATCTCGCTGACTACGTTTATTTTGTCTGATCTCTTTCTGTCGGGCTTCTTTGCGCCAGAACCGAAAGGCATCAAACATGGCCGGCCTAGATTTACGTTCGAACAACTTTATTTCCAAATTATCTAAGATCGACGCTTCGAAGCTACCGTGAGGTGGCCAACGAAGATCGCCGTCTTTCTTTGTATATTTGATCCAATAATCGTTAAAAGCAATCGGGCCTAGCCCATGTTTGCTATATAAGTCATATGTAGGAGTTCCAACCGGAGGTATCGGACACGAGTCCTCCAGCAGGGAATCCGCACCACAAGGTCTAAAGCAACTGAACAAAGTACTGCGACCAGGCATCTTGCACACTAGCCGAGTTTCACAAACTTCAAGGGTTACGGGATTTACCAAGTCCCAGCAAGAACAAAACCCTCGGTCTTTGGCGGCTGCAGTCGTCAAACAAATACAACAACAACAAAGTACGCTAGCAAAGTGTCACCGACAAAAACACTCACACAGCGTGTACAACAAAGACACCCGCTAAAGTGTCTACAACAAAAACACTCGCTAAAGTGTTTACAACAAAGAACTCTGGGAGCGACCCACAAATACTTAACTCAAAGATCAATGGCGTCCTCAGGAAGGCCCGTCAATCGTCTCGCTATACCAAGGTCTACGCCAGGCGCCAAAACAGGTCTACAGTCAGGGTAGCAGTCCGTCGCAGCCGTTAGGAGGCGGGAATCTTCGCGGGAAAAGTCTTCGGGCCACTTATTTCGACAACAGGATCGATGAAGCGGGGTGCACCTTCCCTCGGAGATTTCACACGAAGTTCCTCACGATCGTCAGGCTTGGACCGGTACCACTGATGAAGCCCCACGTTGGGCGCCAACTGAAGGACTGGGTTCTTTGGACCCAGCGGTGCCAGGGCACAACACCTGAAACCTTCGTGGGTAACCTGCTCCGGCGTACAAATCACAGAGACACGGGACACTTCCTTCGGCGTCAAAGAGTCAAGGTTTATTTACTGCAGGGAACACAGAAGTCACAAGAAGTACATCGAGTGTAATTCGGGGAGACTGCTTCAAATTGTATTTGTGGATCGCTCCTTTTATACAGTTTCTACCCATAGGATAACATGATACACAATAGTTTACAACCTGGTTCCCACAAGTCGCTCTCAGAGGGGTCGCTTAGATCACTTTGAAACACACAAGATCCGGAACATAAGTGCGGAAACATTTGGCGATTCCCAACTGTAAAAACCCATCTTCCCACCATTAGCAAATTCCAATCAGCAGTAAAGTAGATCGAAACAGGAACGAAGACAGGTGCAGAGGAAGACGGAAACAGTGGGGAGATCGGAAAGGGTGTAAAAGGGGAGTGTCGAGAAGCACGAGATACAGGCATCAAAGGGACGTGCCTAATGAGATGCACAACTGAGACAATAAGCCCGTGCGGCAAGATGAGCCTCGAGCGGCGCCATCTGCCTTACAGTAGCATCCCCCTCGTCATAAAGACACTTTCAAAGAACATGTGTCTTCCGCAAATATCTTGGGAGTCCCAGGGTCGCGAAGCGGACAGCGTCCGTTCGCTGGCTACTTGAGGGCAAGAGACAAAATGGATGCCGTATCTAAGATGGAACCCGTGGGTACAGATGACAAACCCACATAACAAACGAACGGTTTAAGTTAGCACAGCGAAACTGCGCACACTTGCTAAACTCGTCATTTGCGGTTCATAGATACTAGACTCGACCATATTCGTGTGAGTCGAAAACACCACTTACAATTGTCACGGAACCTCAGGCCGCTTACCTGAACCGGACGCTGCTTCTGCCGCTTGCGGCTTGTCTATTCCCGCCAACGGCGCAGTCACTTTAGCTGCATCTCTCTTCTCACGCAGCCCTCTTATCAGCGCCTGTGCCTCGGCAGCCATGGCGCCCTCACTACTATCCCCCAACCATGCTGCTAGCTGTGCTGCCAGCTCGGGGGGCATGTCTTCATTGGATGTCGGGGTGACGACAACGGGGATTGGATTCCCCTCCATCGGTACTGGGGTCGGCGCCTCGAGCGGGGCAAAGGGAACCGGGACGTCTCCACCGGCCGGAACCCTTCTCGGCCTCTTAGGTCTCCCTCCAGCCGGCGCAGGGCCCGAACCCTCCTCCCCGTCTCGCTCTGCCAACCGTTTCTTTATGTCGGACATCTCTTTGAAAAGGGCCCGCACCATCTGGTCGGTCGTCATTCTTTTTGCGCCTTTCTTGGGCATCTCTCCGACGAAGTATCTAGAAGACAAAGAAAAAGATCAAAACGCTCAAAATTGGCTCTTCGTTCTGTCCCGAGCTCACGGGTAGCGAGGAGGTGCAGCTTCGGAGCACAAGAACAAGAGGACGTCTTCTGGTCTTGCGTCTCTTTTTATCCGTCTTCAGGGCGGGCGAGAACCCGCCCCTGCCTGCCCCTAGGGCGGGACTGGCTACGTCGGTGTCTAGGCCAGCCCACTCCAGGGCGGGAAAAAGCGCGCCCCGGCTACGCCGCTTCGGGCATACCAGCCGAGACGCGCCTCCCGCCCAAAAATGGCTTCCCGGGGGGATCGAGGCACTCCACCATACGTTCGGGGGGACCGAGTGGTCGCCCCTTTCCATTTTGTCTTTAAAAATTATTGCACCAAAGGAGATTGTAGGAAGGAATTTTGCGTTGATCAATTTTATCAATGGGACAAGGTCCTGGGAATGCAGAGCGCTCTTCGTTCTCATGAAGGCCCCCTCTAAACTACGAGCCACTGCCTGCATCTCGGTTGTATGTACCACCTTGATGTATTCCCCCATCCTCCCCATTATTTTCACAGTAAATCTCACTTTGCATAGAATCCTCATTGCTTTGTGGCTACTTTTGCAGTATTCATCACATACTTACAGATGCACGCAAACGATAAAAGAAGATTGTTGCAGTTTACCTAATCCTCCAAGACTGTAAAATCTTCCCAGACCAGGACAAATACAGGAACACGTTTTAGTTTTATTACTGAGTTTCAGCAGCACCGTAAAAAAAACAATTATAATAACATTCTTTTATGAAAGAGCAAATCAGAAAATACCTAGTCAAAAGTAAGATGTAGTTTGATGAATAATTTGATCTGTAATGAAATCACCTTATTATTATACAAATGAAACATTATTTCGTATGAATAATTCCAACACTATAACCCAAAAAGAAATATGCTATAACTCCATGGATAAAACTAGTGATTCAAACAAAGTAGATAAACCACATGTGCAAATTCCAATCAACCTGAGCAGTGCTAGTAGATGATACGTGCAAATAAAACCAGGTATTAAATAGCTCCTCACTTTTTCGATGAAGTTTTACGGTGTGTAGAATTTGAGGGCAGTTTGCGCACTGACTGCACTTACAAAATAAATGTTCTAACTTCACGAGCACAGAAAGACATATTCTATTCTACTTTCTCACTCTCCAGCCACCAGATTGGTAGCTCCTAACAGTGCTTACACAGCTACACAGCTTACCCCAGGACCAAATACTGAACTAATCATAGAAAAAAACACTTTTTTCATCAATAGCAATAATAACAATTCCAGAACATAGGTTTCCCAAATGGTCATTACGTGCGAAGGCAACATGGTAGTTTCAGACTAACCCTCAGAATTATCTTGTTGAATCAGGGGAAGCTTTTATCTACCACAGAAATATCATTTGTAATGAAGGACAATTGCGACTACAGAGCTTAATGTAAAAAAGTGCCAGAGCCAATGGTATCTCTTAGGATGCCCCTGCAGCTGCAGTATCTACTTCCCTTGCCAGTACTCGGAATTACCAGTACCAGGAGCCTAGATGTGCTGCTATTAATAATTTTTAGTGAACATTGAATTGCTAAACTAACCTACTCTACTGAAAATAGGTAAACGGCACCACCATCTGGTATACTGTCATAGTAAAGTACAGAGTTAAGTTTAAGCACCGGCAAAGACCAGTACAGATTAAGCACTGTAAATACCCCCGGAGTTATCTGGTGTAACTAAGGGCAGTGTTTGTCTAATACCGGAAATATCTTGGTAAGTCACAGGCCTTTTGCCTACCCCCGAAATGATCTTCTTTAATTAAGGGTAGCTTTGTCTACTCCTGAAACATTTTGTATAATCAAAAACACTTTTTATCTACCAACTGAAATACCTTATTTTAATCAAGGGCAGCTTTGATCTACCCCCGGAAATATCTTATTAGCATGCATGAGGTTAGGATAAAAATCAAGTTGGACATACTTTTTCTGCACATGGAAAACATGTTTCAACACAAATGTATGCCTGCATTAACATACCATGAAAAATGGGGATTTCTGCGGCTTTAACTCTCTGCTGGTTCACCACCCATGCCCACTTTAAGTACATGTTAATGTAGTAATGCATTCAGTTTGAAAAAATGCATTGAAAATGTTCGGAAAGTATATTCGATACTTGCAATGACAGCTCTCATGGCAGCCTCTAGAAACACAATTTTCACGACCTTTTGACATACGTGACTGTGGAAAATCTGCACAGCTGGCGAATTTTCCACAATTGTAAGTGGCATTCTAAACAGGAAATTCTTCAGCTTCTGATCCTGTATTACAGGATCTGGGAGGTCCGGCCACAGATGACCCTTTTTGTGCCCGGCTGTTGGATTACACATGGAAAAATCGTTATTAAATGTCCCATTCAGAGTAGAAAAAACATTTGTTTTCCCTGTCCTGCATGCCTGACAATCACCAACTATAAGAATGTCAGTTTGTTTAATGATGTCATCTAGGGTTTTGCGACATCTTAACATCTTTCTATGGATGGCCCCTTTATTTGGCCCCACTCTTAATGTAGATGTTAGACGGAGGAGACTGTTTAACACCATGCAAGAAACGTACAGCCGGTATTCAACTGTCTACATAAGGAAACAGCATCAGTTTTTAGTTGGTAGTGAATTCACCTTATGCAGCAGAGAAGCATACTCTTGTTTTCCTTTGTTAAATCCACTGTGATTGGTTTAAACTAAAGATGCTCCTGGAAACAGGTCACAAAAGGCACTTCCTCTGACTTTCTGGTAACAGGTTATGATTATAGATTATTTTCGCTTTGACTCTTTCAAAATGTTACCCCACACAGAGCCCATGTCGCCCCAGTTTTCGGTTCATACTGGTGTGTGGATTCAGCCTTGGCTTTACAGAAGCCAGACTATATTTGCTAAGCTTTGTCACAATTTTCATTTAGCCGTTAAACCCTTGCGTGCGCATGACGGAACCACGCCGTCATGAGCCACGGGCAGCGTGTGCTCATGACGGCGTGGTTCTGTCATGTGGCTGCCGCTCCACCCACACGGTATTTAATTCCCCGCCTGTGCGGGCGAATTAATGAGCAGGGGGGCAGTGACGGAACCACGCCATCATGAGCACACGCTGCCCGTGACTCATGACGGCGTGGTTCCGTCATGAGCACGGAAGCACCGCGCTCACCCACCTCCTGCCCCGCTGCGAAATTTGTGCCACGGCGAAATTTGTGCCGCGGCGAAGGGGTTAAAGATCTTTGCAAAGATTAGCAAAGTATGACAAATAACATTTCAATAAAAATCATATTAAGAGTTAAAAAACTATTTTTTGAGATACTAAAAATTACTATTTATTCCTGTTGAAAGCACACTTTGCTGAACTGATAGGTTGACACTAACATTGTATTTACCACAAAGAAACTGAAGTAAATGCATGGAATGGTCTGCTTGTGTGCACACGTTTAATACCAATAACCAACAATAATCAATAACACTGGAGTAACCACTAACCATGGGCTTCTGAGCAGGGTGCTGCAACGCAAAAAGCACTTCAATACCTCGTTTTGGGTAGTAGGCACTCTCTAAGTTCAATTACAATCCAACCGAATAATGTCTAGAATTAAACGCAACTAAATCTTATATAAGATTGTTGTCTGTCTGGTGAAAGAATTTTTTTTGCATCCGTGATCCTCCCAATATTCATATGACAAAATAAAGGTGGCAATCATTACAGTGATTCGGGCAAGAGCAGAGTAAACATGTCATAAACTCAAACTGAGACTAAAAAAAATATATTTTTTGAGTATACCAAAAAGCATTATTTATTCCCGTTGAAAGCAAGATTTGCCAAACTAATATGTTTCCAGCTAATTTAATTTAACACTAAGAAACTAAAATAAATGCATGAAATGGCCTACTTGAGCACACAAGACTAATACCAATAACCAACAATAATCAATAACACTGGAGTAACCACTAACCGTGGGGTCCTGTGAAGCGTGCCTTTCAGAATAAAGCACTTTGACACCTCGTTAAGAGTAGTATGTGTTCTATAAATGCAATTACAGTACAGCGTAATAATGTATATAATTAAACTAAACCCTAGATGAATTTGTTTGCTGTCTCATGAAAACCCAATATTTTTCTGTCTGAGATTGTCCTGATATTCATATGGCAAAATAAAGGCCACAATAATTGCTGTGATTTATGTGTTTTAGACTTGAGCAGAGTAAATGTTTTATAGACTCTTATTTGTATCCACAGAGTAGACCGTTCCTTTCTGAGTGTCTTTTGTGCCAGATTCCTCTAAAATCTTCAATAGGGATATTGGCAACAATTCACAAAAACGCCTGGGGTAGCAGAATTGACATCACCCAACAGATGTCCTTAATGGCATCACAGGAAGTGACATCATATGACCTTTGACCCTGAATCTGCCAGAAAGTGCCACCAAATGTCCATAACCCTGATGACATCCCAATAGTTAACATAGGTGAAGTTCTATATTAACTGCACCATTAACGCCTTAACCGGCGGGTGTTCTAATAGGTGGGTGGGACTTCACCGGCCGTTGGCCGACGGCAGCACTGGGGAGGGAGGCCGACGGGAGCACGGAAGGGGTTAATATAACAACTCAACATAGACAAATATCTACTTTAGATACCACCTAAATCTGGGTGCTAACATGATATTTAAAAGTGGTGTAGCCCTGAAATGTTATAAGGGAAGCAAAGGAATCAAACGTTTTCTAAAGGGGTTAGGTGGGGGAGGGTCTACTCTGAGAACATTTTCATACCAATTGGGTTAAATAGAGCATTTTAAGGCGCAATATCCACATACATGCTCCACAAACCATAAGCTCTGTAGGAGATTGCAGTCTTTTGATTATGTAGTAAGCTAATGAAATTTGTCATTCTCCAGAAGTTGACCCCATGTTAAAATGGGTGTCTGTATATAAAAAATGACATCCATTGAGGAAAGTCCAGCATTCTGTCGTGGGAGCCTCATATGACATGTCAAAAGTTACATATAATGTGTCAGTACTAAAATGTTATCACTAACACTATCCATATCTTATGTGAAAGGTTACTTCTAGTATGTCAGTACCAGGATTTAGTCATGGTTGCTTCTTTCAAATAAGCGATGCCTCTCCTCCCTTGTGCCAAGAATTACCTCCAATGTGCTAGTGTCAACATTTTGCCACGAGAGTTCCCAATGCCAAGAGTTTCTTCAAGTATGCCAGCATTAACATTTTTCCGGGGGTACCAAGAGTTACTTCTAGTATGCCAGTACTACTGTTTTATTGTGTATGCGGATTATGCCAAAACCTACCACTAGTATGCCAGTGGCCCTATTTTGTGACAGGTGCCTGATGGGCTAAAAATTGCCTGCAGCATGCCAGCACCACTATCTTGCCATTGCTACATTTGCAAGAATTGCCTTCAGTATGACTCACAAGTATAACACCACATTTTTGCTTATGCTCACATAATTTACTGACTCACACTCAATCTCACACACATATTCATTCTCACTCACTTGCAATCACACTTTCATTCTCACTCACTCTCTTGTACTCACTCCTACTCATTCACATTCACTCCCCCTCATCCCTATTGACTCGCTTACACTTTTTCATTCACTCATACTCACTTGCCACTTGTACACACTTTCACTCTGTCTACCTCATACTCACTCACTCTCACTCATTCTCACTCAATATGACTCCCTCTTTCTTATTCATTCCCACTCACTCTCACTTAAGTTGACTCTGTTGGAAAACGAGGCATTAGTTGTAAGGCCTGCTCAAATAATGTGCCTACATTTGTCCTTCACTGGGAACGAAATACCCCATTGTAGTTTTTGACTCTCAGAGGGTAGCGTTTCAGAGCAGTCTGAGGCTGACTCAAGGGAGGTCGTGTGGGCTACTAATCGCCATTTACAGGTACACAGAAATAACACTCAATAATTGATTGCCCAGTCTGTACTTTGCTTTATTAAAAGGAAGAGTATATTTATCACACACACACACACTACTCAATACTATGCATCAATATACAAATATACATTAGCTGTTGGAAATACTTCCTGACATTGCATGACATCCCCACCCCTCCCTTAGTGGGGGTCTGGTACCACCACTCACATGTATGAACATCATCTTGCCCCTGAATGCAGTGGGTTGACCATAACCTGGAGCAAGGGACCTTCCCACTGGCACTACCCCAGTGGTGGCCCACCCCATTATTTCAAAAAGCATTTATATTGGGAACACCTGCAATAGTGACACATACGCCTGACTGAACATCTCATACTGACCATACAGTATACAACCTTGAATAACAGTGGCTGACAGGTTGGTTATTCAACTAACGCAGTAGCAAGAATACATGTCTAGGCATCACTTAGAATGACCAGTTCTTATCATATCTGTTAACAGATATAATTCAAGTCAATCTTAGCTCATAAAAGGCATCACATCCATAATTCGATGATTATGCAAATACAAACAGGCACCCTGGCAGGAATGCCTAGCAACATATTTCCAAATTACCTATTCCACATATTAAATGTGACTTCCAGTCCCTATTAGGAACAACATTATGTAAATGCACCACTTGTGCAATTGCACCTCTTCACCTCTAGGGGATGTCTCTCCGAAGACATCCCAAGTTCAGCCTCTCACACCTCAGTGGAGTCTTGAACATCATCCCCCAGCTGCAGAACAAAGTTCCAGCAATAGGTTGGCTTAACAATATGGCTGAACCCTTGAGGGGATAGTTCCTTTGAGCCCCCAGAAACTTAGGGGTGAACTTTCCTCTTTTCTGCTGGGGGAGTCTGCGTTGCTCCTGCAGCCCCCCCCTGCACTTTTTGGCACCACATGGTGGTGACCCTGTCCTCCTGGGGCCACCACACTCGAAAACAAGCAGGTTTTCATGCCCTTCTTTGGGGTGCCCTGTCCCACCCAGGCACCCCGCGTGTAGGTAAGTTGGAGAGCAGCTCGGAGAGCCCACCCCGGCTGACCTCACCGGCTCCCAATTGGCCAGCGCCCTTGCGGGTTGCAGCAGGAGCCGGCCCTCATTCTGATCTGCCCACTCTTGTGGGCAGACTCGGATGCTACAGCCTGTTGGGCTGGGCCTTGGGGGAGTGCGATGACACTCCCCCTCCTTGCTCCTGCCGCGGGGTAGTGCGGCGGCACTCCCCCCTCTTTTCTCCTGTACCAGGGCCCAGGAAAGGGTTCTGGCCCCCACCTCACCTTCACGGGGAGCTCAACGGCGCTCCCCAACTTCTGCTTCCCTCGGGCCCAGTATTTGGGTCCGGGGTCCCTTTCATCACTTTGCAGGGTCGTAACGGCGCTGCTCGACTTCTGCTTCTGCGAGACCAAGAGTTGGGGGTCCTGGGACCCTTTCATCACTTCACAGGGGCGCAACAGTGCTCCCTGACTTCTGTTTTCAATGATGGCCAGGGTGGGTTCCTGCCACCCCGAGGGCCATTTCACAGGGAAAACGATGACACTCCTGGACTTTACTTCATGGGGGGCCCAGGTTGGAGAGCGTAGGCCCCGTAGGCACCTTCCGGGGAGGGGGGGCACCACGGCGCTCCCCGGCAACTCCTTCTTCAAGGTGTCAGCCCCTGGGACCTGACCCACCTCGGGGGGACATCAAAGAGTCAAAGGTTGCCTACCTTCTGGGGGGGCATATCTCGGCCCCAGTGCGGCAAATCCTGACAATCTTGGCCTCTCATCACTTCTGGTGGCCGGCCCTAGTCATCTGGAGTACTTTCTTACCACCCTCCTGGCCTCCAAGAGGATAACTTGGCAAGGAGCCAACTTCACTGGCTCCTTGCGCCAGCCTTTCACCTGGCTCTCCTTCTGGACCTCTCTTCTCTTTGTGCAGAGGCCCATGCTTCTTCTAACTGGCTCTGGACTCCCTCCAAGGGGGAAACATTCTTTACGACGCAACTTTTACCACGCAGTGCCTTTACAACGCAGGTTTTTCAACGCAAGTCATTACAAAGAATTGCGCTGGGGGGCGCTGTAGGATAGCTAATAGTTTAATTTACCATCCAACACCTTCCCTACTATCCACGGGGACTGGAGTTGAAATAGTAAATTAAACTATTCACTATCCAGCACCCCCCAACGCAAGTCGTTGTAATGACTTGCGTTGAAAAACCTGCGTCGTAAAGGCATGCGTGGTAAAAGAATGCGTTGTAACAACATACATCCCTCCAAGGTGCAGTCCAGAGTCCTGGGACAGCAGGGGGTTCCTCCTTCCAACTGCCCATGGTGCCAGGTTCCAGCACCAGTCTTTCTCAGTCAGACCCACCCCCAGAGAGAGCTCCTCTTCCTGAAGAGAAACTGGAGGGGCTGGCATGAAGGCACTTCTGCCCTATCCTGCAGCGACATATCACCTCTATTCCCCTGCTTGCTCCTTCCTGCATAGGCCTCTGGGATACTTCAAGATGTCGTGATCCAGGGGTCTCATGCAACATGGTCTCTGAAAAGCCCCTTACCCCCTTGCTGACTTCATGGCCCGGGCACGAAGCAGGTCTGGTGCCTGGTGACAGCTTCTGATTGATAACCTACAGCTTCACCCCATCTCTCTCTCCTGGAGAGAAGACTTTCACCCTTGGGAATGCTTGAAGTGAAGGGACAGGTCTCTGATACTTCAGCTTGGGGAGGAAGGTAATTATTCCAGCCTGGCAGGGTCACACCCGCCCAGGCTCTGGTTATGAGCTGAGCCAGAGAAATATGACATTTCTGGATGACCCATAAGCAGTACAGATATGGCTTTGGGCAGAATACTTCTTTTTACACAACTTATACTGTACTTTGGTGTGTGTCTGAAAGCTGTAGGCCTTGGGAAGTTAAATTACCCCATGTGGTCTCTGTCTCCATAGGAGAGTAATGGAGTGTTCCTACAGTGAAACAGTAAAGCACACTGACTTTCCCTTATGTGTGTCTCCCCACATTATAAAGCCTATTCTATGTCACCAAGCAATTCTGCATAAGCCCTGCCACACCATTCTATATGTACCAGCTCCTGGGCTGCACATGACAGGGCTCTCCCCGACAGCCATTACACGGGTGCACACACGTGTGCGCATGTATCCACATATAACAAGTCCGGTGCCCCTTACCATGGCTGCAGTCCAGCAGCCTTATCTCACAAGGCGGACACAGGTGAAATTCACATGCAGTCCATTGTATCTCCCAAAGTAAAAGCTAAAAAATCAGGTCGGAACCACCTTCTCACACACTCTTACTCTAACTGGCTTAGTCTTTCTTACTCTTACTCTCACCTACTTTTTCTCATTTATTCTCACTTCCCCTGACTAACTCATTCACATTCAAAGTCAAAATCGCGGTTACTCACTGCTACTAATTTGCATTCATACTCATTCTCATTCACACCCTGTAACACTCCATCGGCTGATTCTAAGTCATTCATTCTTGGTCAGCCACTCTCACTCACTAACAGTCATTCTTACTCTCACTCATTCTCAATCACTGTGAGTCACTCATACTTATTACTTACTGACACTCGGTCTCACCCCTTATCACTCATTGCGTGTCATCGACGCTCACAAATATAAACACGTTCCCACATATTAATGCTCTTTCTCACAAAAATATAGTCTTACATACAAGCACACAAAGAGCATACACTTAAACGTGAATTTATTTTACTTATCTCAGTTCCCATTCCAGCTCCTGATAATCCATTTCTATTACACTAATATTAAGCATTAGAATATCACTTGTTATTAGTATAATAAAAAAAATGGTCCATCCATGTGTTCTTAGCACTGAATTTGCCACAACTGAGACAGAGGTAGAAATGTCAATACCATTGGTTGCAAGGGGCAAGCCAAGGGTCACAGCTGTGACCCCCGAAGACCCCTAAATGACATCCATATATAGAGAGGAACAAAAAGTGAAAAAAATGAATTTAGTAAGTACTGATTTCATGAGTGTTCCCAACTGTAATGCAGGTCTATATTTTTATCTGACAGTGATATGAATTTTGCCAGATTACATTTTAACATTCCACAATTGATTTTAACTTCACTCCTTTCACGTTTGTTGCTGGTGTGTGTATGTGGAAAGCTCTGGTAGCTGATTTTTGTACTGCAGCAGCCCTGAAGTACTTGGCTCTGCTGAGAGAGCAGCCAATATCTCCCTAGAGAGATTGTGCTTCAATCCAACGGTACACTGAGCAGACCGAAAGCCAAGCAAGTCCCGGCTAAACCCAAGGAGCAGGAATTTCCATAACATGAACAAAGAGATAGCGAGGGCTTCATTTCTGAAAAGTGTTGCATCGCTGTGGGAAAACAATGATGCAACACTTTTCTGTGCGCAATCCTTGTAACACCACGGATGTGCCATATTTACTGTACAGCGCTCCATGTTGCAAGGATTTACAGATATGTCAGTGTTTCTGAGGTATCTGTAGGTGCAAAATTGTCGCCTTTCTGGAGTGTGTCTTGAAAAAAGACGCAACTCCAGCAATGGGGCTTGCCCCAAGTGAAAAGCCCTGCGTCAATCCTTATGCCTGCTTTAAGCAGGCGAGGGGATTTGACATAGTGACGCCCAAGAAGTGTCGCAGTGAATTCTCATAGATTTCACTGAGTCACTTCTACATGGCCTTCCTGCTTTGGAATGCCCACCTTGCATACATTATACCTGATGCAGGTATAATGTAGCGCAGGGTTTAGAAAGTGACGCATCTGCGTCACTTTGGAAATACGGCGCAGTGTGGTGCAGTTTTTTACACCTCCGCAGGGTCACAAAAAATTATGCAATGGCAGCGTAAAGGCCTCATAAAAAAGGCCCCTGATTTCAGTATGTTCATCTCACATTGGTGCTTTACCCTATATAACTGATTGTATTATGGTACACAACTATGGGACTCAAAGCTAGGGGTCTCGCTTGCCAGAAAGATTATGAAAAGTGGAGATACAGGGGATAAACATGGCTACTTAGGAGAGAGCTTAATTTTAGAAGTGAATTTATACTTTTTTGCGTACACGATTTCACTCAATACATATCCTAGCCTTCTCCATTCACTCTTTCCACATCCAACCTAGCTTCCCCCTTTCTTTATATCGCCCTTCAAGTATTCTTTGCTGTTGTATTTATGAGTTACAAGACAGAGCGCTCCCCGCCTTTCATTAGGCGATCCAACATTGCTTCAAACGGGTGTGGTGACATCATCACAACAGATGTTCAGGATACTCCCATGGCAAAAATGTACACGTTATCAAACCGGAAAAACTGTACATAGTCAATGGTTATCTTTCAAAACGTTAGATAGTGTGAAGGCTGTAAGAAGTGCTTTGCTTTGTTAAAATCTATGTCAGGGCTTGTTACATTTTTTACACTTTACCTCTTTTGATAACAAATTACTTTCTGAATATTTCTCTCTTTGTTCCTTCTATTTACAAAGGAAAACCGACTTTTGGGAGGTGTACAATAATAAATTATCTAACAAGATCTTTATTGTTCATTAATATGTCTTTTGCTTTCCAGCAGTGAAATGTTTTCTTCCCACAAATATGGGTCTTGGTTTGATGCTGGGTATTTTTCAACTTCTTATGAAGGATTTCAGTATGTAACATAGGAAAACAAGTATATCAAATTGGTTAACTTCATAGAGTAAAAATTGTACCCCAGATTTATAAAAAAAAGCCATGCACTGCAGTGCCTTTGTGAAACAGCAGAACAGCAACGCCACATCTACTAAGGTATAGCGCTGTTTTCTTCTTTCACTTCACTGGCGCACTTTAGGCTACCACGCGCTAACGCACACATCCTTGTGCCGCAGTGCTAGGGTGTGTCCGTTCTGTAAGGAATAGTATTTCTTCTGGAAGAGTATCCTTCCAGTACAAAAGTTATCCTTTAACACATTTCCTGCTTTGTATGTGTACAGTACAATGCAGCACACATGCAAAGGAATGAGAAATTAATACATTTCTCCTGTTAATCCTGCCTCGAAAAGGTGTAGGATTTTGGCACAAATCCCTGTCTACGAATATTTGTATTAGAGATTTGCTTCAAAATGCATGGATGGTTGAGTGGGAACTCCCATTAAACGTCTCCTGGATGCAAAGCAATGCAAAGTAGAACAATTTTGCGTTACTTTGGTAAACTATCCAATTCAAATCCTGATTTACAATGGATAGTAAATCTCAACGTTTCACTTTGCGTAGGGTTTGCGTTGCAAAAATAATGCAAATCTGGTGCAAAGCGATAGCAAATCAGGCCTTGGTTTTTACAGTAGCGAAATCTACAAGTTTGTGCCCCGCAGGCTTAGAGGCTGCAAAACAAAAACTATAGTACTTCAGGCCCCAAATACAAAGGCCACTTGTTGGGAAAAAGGCCAAGTATTTAGCTTGCAAGCGAATACCTTTGAGTCCAAGAAGTTAGGCTCTTTATGCCCATCCATGCCATGTAATAACCACAAGAAAAAGAAGTCTGAAAAAACCTCTATTCAATAAAGCTGGTTGTTTGTAAAATAATTAGGCTCTAATTCACTTAGAGCTTCCGAACTCATAGCAGAGGCTCAGCAGTTGTCGCAGGATCTCCGCACTGCAGTTTCCCATTGCAAAGATCCCGCCAGAAGTGCAGAGGCTCATGGTAAATTGTGGCTTGAGTCTGTATTAATTAAATATTTACTGTTCCTTATTTCAGAATAGGAAATACCATGAGGGTTGAACTGGGCAGGAAATAGCTGTACCCCAGGCTGTTTGAAGCCGGAGCACAGTTTAAATTTTTATAACATATCCCTAAACTGGTGCTACTATAAATGCCACTCTGCTCAGATGGACTGGTAAAAAAACTAAAGCCCTCTGGAGCCATTAATAGACTGGTTTGCGCAGCAAAACATGGTTTATTTCGGCATCATGATTATACTGAGGGTTCCCGGTTTTATGTTATTTATATTTTTTAACATTTCCGTCTGCATTTATCCATATTTATTTTGTGGTCATTTTATCTGTATTTATCCACATTTATTTTGTGTTTTGCATAAAAACGAAGTTGTAAAACTACATTTCGGTATTTATTTAACCGATCGACGTGCACTCATACTTTGATGTCTGTCGTGTTTTAGCTATTTAGGCTGCCAAAGAATATATAAAAAACCTCCACTGTTTAATATTAGCATTATACCACAAATGTATGTTGACATATGCTGTTATTTGAAACAATTTTATCCAGCTGTTCAGCTGTTGGGCTATAATTCATGAATAACAGCAAGGAGGTTCACTTAAAGAAGAACCATTTTCTGTATTTATCCACCTTAAAAAATAAATGCAGACCGAAAACACATTGTTTTCTGCGCGTTTTTATCTGTAAAAATCCACAAAAACGGAAAGCAGGGAGCCTTAATTATAATTTGTACTCCAGTTTAAGAGTTTTCCTGATATCTTTGCCAGTCTGCACACAGGTTACCCTTTTGCACTGGCAGCATTGAATTGAGGTCAAATATGTGATGCCTATTGGTAGCTGGTGAATGGCTTGCCACTCTTTTGGAAAGGGGCGACCATTCGGTCCCCCCGAACGTATGGCGGAGTACCACGATCCCCCCGGGAAGCCATCTTGGGCGGGAGGCGAGTCTCGGCTGGTATGCCCGAAGCGGCGTAGCCGGGGCGCACTTTTTCCCGCCCTGGAGGGGGCTGGCCTAGACACTGACGCGGCCGGCCACGCCCTTTGGGGCAGGCAGGGGCGGGTTTACGCCCGCCCTGAAGACGGATAAAAGGAGCAACAAGCCAAGAAAGCATCCTCTTGTTCCTGTGCTCTGAAGCTGCACCTCCTCGCTGCACGTGAGCTCGAGACGGAACGAAGAGCCAATTTTGAACGTGGTAATCTTTCTTTTTGTCTTACAGATACTCTGTCTGAGAATGCCTAAGAAAGTTGGAAAGCGAGTCACTACCGACCAGATGCTCTGTATGCTCATGAAGGAGGTAACCGACCTAAAGAAGAAGGTGGCGGCTAGAGACGGGGAAGGGGGGCCGAAACGACCATCGGCAGGAGCCGCTCCAGGAGGGAAGGGCAAGAGGCCCAGACGGGGGGCAGCGGGGGGAGACACCCCGGTTCCCGATACCCCACTCGAAGGGCCAACTCCGGTGCCGACAGAGGGGAACCCGATTCCCGTGGTGGTCACCCCCGTGTCCGGGGACGATATGCCGCCCGAGTTGGCAGCACAATTGGCAGCGTGGTTGGGGAAAAATGGCGAGGGCGCCACGGCTGACGACGCACGGGTGTTGATGAAGCAACTGCGTGAAAATAGGGAGGCGGTGAAGGCACCATCGCCAGTTATCACGCCGTCTCCGGCGGGTGAAAAATCGACAGGAGCAGGTTCAGCGGCAGACGCAGCTTCCGGTTCAGGTAAGTGGCCATTGCCGATTGCGAGGGATGAGTCTGCACCCTCACGAAGGGAAAAATTGGGTCAGCATGTACCTCTGGCTATTAAGGAAAAGATGTGGGCAGATGAGTATGTAAACATGTTCTCGTTGCTTACAGATCATTATGAGATGGAGCATGTTAAGAGCCAAAAGGAGCTCATGCATCCGAGTGTTTGGCGCGCAAAGATGGCCGCCTTTAAGGTTGACGAAAACATTGGCAATTGGGGCAGGGCATGGGGAATTTTTACCGCTATCATGGGTGAACGTAGGCCCGAGTTGTTGTCCGAATTGCCTATTTATCAGTCACGAATCATGGAATATTCTGTATCATATGGGGGCAATCAGTGGTTCTGTTACGATAATATTTTTAGAAAAGCGAAAGAACACGACAAGAACTTGACTTGGGATTGTTACGATTCTGTTTCGTGGTCAAAAATGGAGAGTACTGGTATGTTGAAGTTACCATTGGTAGGGAGTAGCGGGGGTGAATCCTCCCGCCAATATGCTGGGACACCCTTTCGATCGAGTACAGATAATGACTTTTACACGGGTGGCTGGGAGTGCTCAGTCTTGCAGCTCACGGTGAGACTTACCAGTTAATTTGTGACTCGTCTTCCTAATATTGCGCTAGTGTTGTCTCTCCGACGTGGTCAGGAGCAGAGGAAAAGAGGCACTGATAAAAGTTAATAATGCAGCCCTAAATCAGCAGGTGACAAGCTCTAGATGAACTGCTGTAACTAACCAACCAAGCATTCACCCAATGGGAATAATGAGTTATACTTCCAGTTTAGAGTGGGCACTCTCCCGCTAAGAACATTTACATTCAAATGGTCCAGTGGGGCCACTGATGCCTGCACCATCTGTAACGCTACAGCCTAGAGTGTTGCAATGTAGTTTGTGCCTGCTCAGCTTACGCTCGTCCGCGCAAAACCTGGCTAGCTCGTGTATGCAGACGCCATCCGTAGACATCTTGCTGCCCTTCGCATCGGGAGGTCAGACTGTAACTTGGCGCTTGCCATTCAAGTAGCCAAGTTTCTGGGCGCCATGTGGATACTCTGCAGGAAGGTACTGCCCCCTCCTGTTACACCACATTGATTAGTCTGCCTTATTTTGTTTTAATCTGTAAATTTGCAATGTCATTGGCGATTGATATTTTAATCTTTTATTGTATTGATATCGGCCTCAAATTACATGAATTATGAAACTGTCACACCGCAAATGTACTGTTTTATCTATTTATTATGTATTTTTATCTGTATTTTCATTTTTATGGCCCTATTGGCTGAAATTAAGTTATTTTGACTGGCTGAGAATAATGACAAGTTTGTACTAGGTCCAAGGGGCAGTGAAGTGTTTCACAGAGTACAATTGATTGTAGAAGGAGCATCTCAAACAAGAGGTACTGCACTTCAAATGGTATTACTTCGAATAAAACAAATATGGGTCAAGATAAGATAACAAGGGCATGCCATTCACCACTTAGGGCCTATTCACAGGTTTGGCGGTGTAGGAGCAGACCGCCACGCTGGCATCCTGCTCTCGCACTGCCAAACCTGTGTGCCTACTGTCCGCCAGATTATGAGTTTCTTCGTGTCTGGCGGGCTTTTTTTGGTGGTCCCATGGCATTGCTTCTGAAAATGGGCACCGCAATGGGAACACCAGAAATAGTTCCTGCATGGTATGGACTGTAAAGTCCATGCTGTGCAGGAACTGGGGTGCATACACACAAGGGGGGGGGGGGCATTTTGTGCCCCCCTTCATGCATCCCTATGCACATGGGCAACAGGGGGCCCTGTTGTTTCAGTAACGCCAGCCTTTTCATGGAGTAAAGACCTCCATGACACCGCTGGCCATCCTTAAACTCGTAATGTGCATGCCCGTGCCGCAGCGGCAACTCCAGCATATTGTTGAGTCCCTGACTGCTGCGCCATCACCAGGGAATGGATTTTCACTGGCGGCTGCAGCAGTGCACTGGCGGTCTGACTGCCAAAGTTGTAATTAGGCGGTCGGAACGCCGGTGTGGCAGTGGCTGGACCGCCACCTTTGCGCCCACTCATAATTAGGCACTGCGTTCTAAAAACAGTAAGCACAGTCCTGGCATTTTTGGCTGAATTCAAGAATGAGACAATTGGAAGTAGTAGAAAGAGTGAGATCATGGATGGATGACTAAATATGTGACTGAATACATTACTGAGTGAATGGAATAATCACTACTCACATGCATGAATGAGCGTATGGATGTTTGAATGGGTGAGTGCATGGATAAATGAGTGAACACACGGGTACACAGGTGATTGAGTGTGTGAATGTGCGGATGACTAGGTGCATGGATGATCAGGTGATTGAGTGCAAGGGTTCATATGTGAATGAATACATTTACCTCAAAATTTGATTCTCATAAGTCTTCATAGGTGGATGCTAGGAGATAAGACGTAGCTGTAGAGAATGGGCTGGCAGTGGACTAGTAAACACAGAGGGCTTAAAAGGCACAAGAAGCATACATTTCCCTTCTAGGGAAATGAAGAGTGCAAGAACAACTGGGAGCCAGTGGGGCCTAGCATGTGCCGTGGGCTGTGAAGTACACATGAATTAAGATAAGGTGGTCGAAGAGTAGGGAGAATGGTGGTCAGCAATATAGGAATGTGGGGGGAATTACCTTAGGGGTAAGGACCACAGCTGGTAAGCCCAAGAACGCCTATTCTTTTTAGGAAATGCTTATGAAAAACTTCACTATTTGAGTCAAAATTGTGTCCAGTAAATAGCCACCCTTTAGCCAATTAATCTCCTTCACCTTATCTCGCTCGCCGATTGAAATGTGTGGAAAAGGGTTCCTCTCTACCACTTTCAAAGACCACCACCCACCACCCTCCACTGATTTCTACCCTAACTTATGCAACGCAGCGCTTTATGCGCCAACAGCGCCAAAGTCAACTGTAATTGATCCTTGATATGTTTTTGTTTCTGTGAGTAACATTACATACATAGCTTGCCAGTTAGTGGTAGTTTGACGTAGAGGTGTTCTATCTCGCGAGATGCAGCCATCTGTCACAGACATGTGACTCCATGACAAAGCGGAGACAGCTGTCATCCCGCCAATGGCTGCCAAGATTTATCTAAAGCTTATCTAAAGCTGACAACCAACACTGGCATACTTACGTCCCCAAGCGCCTACACAGCAAGTGGCCCTCCTGGACTGGTGTATCAAGTGACTGGGCCAGACTTCATTCAGGGTTGCTGGCTTAACATGTCGCCAAGAGACCGAGCAGCTGTCTAGGGTCTCCTTACATTGAAATTTATAGTCAGACATAACGTGTATATTTAAGAAAAGTATAGACACCAATTTTGGATAACTATTTAAGATCCTGGACTAATGTGTCCTTCATGTGAATGCAGTGGTTGTGCCTGGGAGTAGTGAAAGGGTTAAAAGCTGAACTGCAGGATAAGTATTAGGGACTCATGATTCCTTTTTGCACGCACTGGGACTGACAGTATGCACAATTACATACAAAAATGTGAACAAACAAAGAACATTCTCAATATGCTAGAACACCCAAGTTGGTAAGAAAAAAGAACGAGGCAGATTTTAGCGGTGTCTTTCCTTGCAAGACTGAAATGTTGCAAGACCAAGAAAGAAAGTTTGGGACAGATTTACTAACTTTTCACAACCAAAGCTGCTGCTGTTGTGTTGTGTGTAAGGGAGAGATTAGAACAGCTTCATATTAACTAAGATATGGCACTGTTTTTCTCTCCCCCAATCATGGCGCACATAAGGCTGTCTTGAGCCAATGCACGTACCACAGCGCCATGGTGAAGGGTAGTGTGCATGAAGTTTTTCACATTTGTACTGGAAAGAGACCCTTTCTGCACAAAATACAATGCATAGACATAGTTTAACATTTCCCCCACTTTATGAGTATGCTGTTAAGTGTAGTGCACAGGCAAAGTTGGAGAAGTCTGGAGAAATAGAAACAAAGAAGCATTCTTTTTGGTACAAAACTGTTGCTATACATTTTGATAGATAGGGCTTTGCATCAAAAACCATGGGTAGTTGCATGTGAATGTCCATGGTCAAACCATGGTATGCCCAGTTAACACAAAGCAACTTAAACCTACTTTTATGAGTTACTTTAAGGGTACTATCCAAGGCAAAATTAAGTTTTAAGTTGGAAAGTAAATCCCAAATCAACAGGTTTGACGTAAACATGGAGCAAATTGAGTCAACCACTGTCAAATCATTTGCGTAGCATTCATAAAATGCAGTATATGTAGAAAGCACACCAGCAGAAGACTTCTTTCCAGGCTCAAAACATTGAATGTAATTTAATTATCACAGCTCAATGAGCTTTTCGCAGCATGCTGTGTAAATCTGTAGTCTGGATGATTATTTAGTTGCGGGTAATTTCAGCATACCACAGATGCTTACTAATAGCATATATGCAGATGTGCAGAGTTTAATATGCTTTTTATTGCCATTTTTGAGTGAGTGTAGATAGCGGCCCTGACTCACGAGAGGCGTGGCATTTAGTAGGTCATGATGCCCTTCCCCTCCATCAACAATGGTAAGAAACAGCATATTATGCTCTTCACAACTGCAAAAGTGCTTTATGCCCTGGTATTTTTCCATGTGTACCTGTTTTAACAAAAGAGATTTAACCCAAACCAGGATTCAAGGGGTTACATTTGTTCAGTATAGGAAACTCACAATGAGGGAACTTTATAGCTGTTAGCAACGCTGTTTTTTTCCCATCGCATGTGTAATTGATACATGCAATCTGTGAGGCAATAAGAAGTGTTTTTCTAGTGTCACTTCTTCTCTACTCTGGTAATAAACCCAAACTTAACATTTGGGTTAATTACCAGAGTAGAGTAGAAGTATTAAATGTGTGAATGCAAGTTTATAAGTACAGCTTCTTTAAATATTATGCTTTATTGGCGCATATTTATTTTAACTCCTTGGTATAACAAGGTTTTCTGTACTTATTAGTTTTTTTAACAGAGTTTTATTTAGGGCGAACTTGACCCGAATCGGGTATCAGAGCGCTTTACATAGCACCAGTTGCGTTACATGAGGACACATTCATTTTTTGTTAGGCACAGGGAGATTAGGGGCCAGATGTATCAAAGAGTTTTACCCATTTTGTGTCTATGGGAAAAAGTGTTCATACATCTGGCCCTAAGTGATTTGCCCAGAATCACAGGATGTTCAGTGTCGTTGCAGAGACTCAAACCCAGTTCCCCAGATTCAGGGATGACCGCCCTAGCCGTTAGGCCAACTCCTCTCCCCATCTTTTTCGGAAGATGGTGTGTGCCGCAGAACTACCAAACGAAATGAAGCAAGTACCAGCAGAAAATTGGCTGCAAGTTGAAGCGCAGGTGACACTAAGAATACTCATTGGGGGGAACTCAGATACAGTGATGTTTTTGGATTAAGGGTTCTAAGTGACAACACAGATAAGACTGAAGGTGTTTTGAGGTCTGCTTTCCTCTGTCCTGCAGCCTCAGAGATGAGGCTGGGTTGAAGATTCAAGCTTCAGATGACATTAAAGATGTCTGCCGGGATCCGCTTGTTTGACTCAATCGGACTGTAGAAACCTGCACATGTTACTACTATTTGCTCCAGCACCAATAACTCAACAATTGCTCGTATGTTTAATGCTGCTGCCACTGTTAGGGCTGATAGTAAAATTACTTTTGCTGCTACTAGTACTGTCAAACTTGAACTACTATTACCACATTTACTAAGTAATAGTAGTGCTGCTCTTCCTACTGCTACTAATCCAGCTCCTACAACTAACACTATCATAAATGCTAATACTACGACTACTTGTACTGAAAGTACTGTAAGAACTGTCAATCAATCAATCAATCAATATTTACTTTATTCGATTCAAGTATTAAATCATGAAAGCACAAGAAGTATCAGTCAACATTTAAAAATAAGCATTCATAATTTAAAAGATTATCAAGCTAAAAACTGATTAAAATCCATTACAATTACCATAGATATGAAATAACAGACAGATTTCAAACTGCTAGCCGCATGCTCAGGTAGTAACAAAATCATCATGTGAATCAGTTAAGCACTGTCAAATATGAGTAGTAGCAGCATATTCATTTTAATAGAAATGCTATAGTTACTTCTACGATCACTATAATTAATCCTAGATTTCCCAGGACTTTTCTTACTTTCAGTATTTTTGTTACTAATGCTGCTGGTGACTGTACCTTCTACTGCTGCTGAGCTCATAAAGAAACTGTTACCACTGTTGCTGCTAATATTAGCATCAGTAATATTGCGAAACCCAAGTATCATTAAGAATATTATGAGGACCATTAAAACTAATAGTAGCAGTACTCGAAACACTATTCCTAAAACTATTGTCATTTAGAGATACACTAACTTGTATTATTACTACGTTACTAGCATTTCGATTGGAATCATTTTATTTCTGATACTGTTACTAGGAAATGTAATAATGCTGCTGGTGCTTATTACTAGTACCAAATGTCAAACTATTATGAATTCTGTCACTACTAAAGCTATTACTGCTGATGGTAGTGAGAGTATTATGACTACTAGTACTATCAATAACAACAATAATAATTAATAATAAATATAATATTAATCATGCTAGTCTCGTCTTGCTTTTTATACATTTCCTTATTTCATAGCACTATAACCAGAAGGTGCTACCATTACAAAATGAAGGCTATAGCTGCAAGATGATAACTGATTGAGAAATCTTGTACTACTCGAAGGACTAATAATATTGAACTAGTTTAAGAATAGTACTACTCCTGGCATTGTTATTATTAGTACTGGCACTGCTGGAGTTAGGTTGTGGGTTAGTAATTTACCTGGAGTAGTTTTGTCCGGTTTATAATTAGGGACGTCCTCTAAGCTTTAAATCAGGCGGAAAACAATACAACTAAAAAGCACGGTAAGCAACAACATGGAGAGAATGAGAAAGATTAGAATGCAAAATAGAAGTCCAATCAAAAGTGCTTGTGCTTTCAAAATTAATAAACCAAAACGTTTCACGTTAAAAAGTAGAACCTTTAAATATACTGAAACACATTTCAAAGCACTGAATTTCATCAACACATACTGGATTACACAACCAAAAGTAGGTAAATTAGATGAATGATAAATTACAGGGCAATCCAGACTTGTTAACCTCATCGCTGCTAGACATATTCCCCCTCCTGTGCTGAAAATCCTTATCATTATAGTTTCATGACGGAACGGGGCCGTCATCAGCACAGCTCCACTGTGCCTCATGACGGAACCATTCCGTCATGAGCATCGAAGGGGTTAAGAACTATGGGCCTCATTATGATGTCGGTTAGGCTTGCATCCGACATTGTTAGGGACTGAAACCGCCCGCAGTATTTGAATGTGACACCCATATGGCTCCGCCATCAATATGGGATTATGTGTCATTACGACGCTCCAATGGGTTTTATGGAGCCGGTTGGAGACACTGCAGAATCCCCTTGTCTTTGTAAATTAGGTCATGTTCATTGTTTGAACTGCTTAGTGCTTGTCTACTTAGGCGTTCATTGGGTGCTTTAGCACTTGTCTCAGCAGTAATGCGTTCTGCATTGCAGAATGCCGCACACATAGGAAGAGGAAGTAACAAGGAGAAATAAAGATATTTCTCGTTGGTATGCCTCCGCTGGGAAGGCGTAACTTTTTGGCTCATTCCCTGGTTTACCAGTTCTGGTAAACCTGGGAATGCATAAAAACCATGGGATTTGCGTGGAAACTCCCACGCAACACCCATGGAATGGTTTCTCTGGGCAGCTAAGGCAACACAGTGATTTGTCCTGCGTTGCCCTACTCCTGATTTATGGAGGCACTCAGGGCCACACAAAGTGGCCTTGCGTGTCTTCATAAATCACATGTAAGGTTTGCCTCACTTGCAAACCAGCTCATAAATATGCCCCTTGAGGTTCTGTGACAATTGTAAGTGATGTTTTTGACTCGCACGAATATGGTCGAGTCTGGTATCTATGAACCGCAAATGACGTGTTTAGTGGGTGTACGCGTTTTCGCTATGCTAGCCTAAACCGTTAGTTTGTTTCGTGGGTTTCTTCATCTGAACCCACGGGTTCCATCTTAGATACGGCATCCATGTTTTTCTTGCCCTCAAGTAGCCAGCGAACGGACACTGTCCACTTCGCGACCCTGGGATTCCCAATCTCTTGCGGAAGACACGTGTTCCTTTGAAGGTGTCTTTATGATGAGGGGAATGACACTGTAAGGCAGATGGCCCCGCTCGAGGCTCATCTTGCCGTGCCGGTCTATTGTCTTAGTTGTGCATTCATTAGGCACGTTCCCTTTGATGCCTGCAACTCGTGTTTCCTGATACCACCCCCTTTTACACCCTTTTCGATTTGTTCACTGTCCTCATCTTCCTCTGCACCTGTTTTTGTTTCTTCCTTGATTCGTTTACAGCTGAACGGAATGTACTAATGGTGGGAAGATGTACTTTTACAGTTGGGAACTTCCAAATGTTACTGTAATTATGTTCCGGGTTCTGAATACATGAAAGCGACCCCATATGATCTTTACGATGGGAACCAGGTTGTAATCCTTTGTGCACCACGTTATCCTATGCTCAAAAACTGTATAAGAAGAGCGATCCACAGATACAATTTGAATCAGTCTCCGCGAACTTACATGCTATGTACTTCTCATGACTTCTGTGTTCCCTGCAGTAAATAAACCTCGAATCTTTGACGCCGAAGGAAGTGTCCCGTGTCTCTGTCATTTGTACGCCGGAACAGGTTACCCACGAAGGTTTTAGGTGTTATCCCTGGCACCGCTGGGTCTTCGAAAAACCCAGTCCTTCAGTTGGCGCCCAACGTGGGTCTGCATCAGTGGTACCGGTCCAAAGCCCGACGATTGTGAGGAATTTCGTGTGAAATCTCCGAGGGAAGGTGCACCCCGCTTCATCGATCCTGTTGTCGAGACAAGTGGCCCGACGACTTTTCCCGCGAAGATCCCCGCCTCCTGACGGCTGCGATGGACTGCTGCCCTGACTGTAGACCTGTTTTGGCGCTCGGCGTAGACCTTGGTACAGCGAGACGATAGACGGGCCTTCCTGGTGACGCCATCGATCTTTGAGTTAAGTATTTGTGGGTCGCTCCCAGAGGCCTTTGTTGTTGTGGGTGCTTAGTTGTTGCATGGTTCCATTGCATTTGTGGTTCTTGGTATTTTGTTCTTAGTTGTACTATTTGACGTCTGCAGTCGCCAAAAACCGAGGGTTTTTGCTTTTTGCAGGGACATTATAATCCTATAACCCTTGACGTTTGTGAAACTCGGTTAGTGTGCACGATGCCTGGCCGTAGTTCTTTGTTCAGTTGTTTTAGGAGTTGTGGTGTGGATTCCCGACTGGAGGACTCGTGTCCGATACCTCCGGTTGGAACTCCAACTTACGAGTTGTACAGCCGACACGGTTTGGGTCCAATTACATTCAATGAGTGTTGGGTTCGTTACACTAAAAAAGACGGTGTCCTTTGTTGGCCACCTCATGGTAGTTTTGAGGCCCCGATTTTAGATAATCTTGAAGCTAAATTATTCCAAAGAAAAGCAGGGCCGGCCATGTTTGATTACTTTCGGTTGTGGCGTAAAGAAGCCAAGCAGAGAGAAATCAAGCAGCTTAAACGTAATAAGAGAGAAGGTATTGTTACAACGGTAAGAAATGCAGAGCAGTTCCAGCGAGATAAGGAGGAAAAGGAAAAGGAAGTCTTTGATAGATTGCAGCGTATGACTGTGGATAAGTGTTACCCCGCTTTACCGACGGGTACGGATAAGAAGGAGGACGTAGTAGAGGACCCCTTGTTGTCCTATCTCTTGAAATCACCACCTCCGTATGCACAGGGTACCACAGTTCCTGTGGTTCCCCCTGTCCCTGTTCCTCCACCTGCTCCTGTTCCCGTTCCTCAACCTGTTCCTGCTCCCTTACCTGTTCCTGTCCCTACTGCTCCCCCACTTGTGCTTCCTCATACTCCTGCTCCCGCTGCTTCTACTGTTCTGGTTACTCCTACTGTCCCTTCTGTCACTGACACTTCTCTTGTTACCCCGTTGTCTTACTCTTCTACCCCATCTGCTCGACGTCGTGTCCCTTCTGTTGCTGCTAACTTCTTCAATTCTCTTGGACCGATTCTTGAGTCCGCTGGTTCTGATGGTCCCCAAAGGCGAAGTCAGCTTCCGGGGGTAGGGAACGTGACTCGCTATATAATATGGCGATGGGTTGGATTAGATACCCCCTTAGGAATCCTCCGCGTGTGGTGCTTGATACGTTCTCCCAATTCAACGAACCGACACAAAGGTTCGTGTTTGAGGAAATGTGCAAGCTTTTACGTGATCAGATATCAGCCGATGCGACTGATGATGTATTGGATGCTCTCACTAATCTTCAGCTTCAGTTTGCGAGCGGAATAATGGTGGGTAGCAATGTTCGACGTGCTGTCGAGCAGTTGCTCTCTTTCCGTCCTTCTATAATGCCTCGGGCATTGTTTTTAGAAGACATTGAAGAACCGCCGGCAGCGCCTGGTCAGTTTCCTATGCGTGAAGTTCCACCAGTGTGGATGCCAGGTAACCCTGGTGCTGCGCCGCCGATCCTGCCACATTTCCAGAGAGTGTGGATACATCTTCCGTGGAAACGGTCGGAAGTTTTGCAGGTTAAGCAGACATTGCCCGACCCTCGCAAAAATCCTGCAGGGTATTACAAAGAATTATCTCAGTTAGTAGATGCTACTATCATGAATCTTGCCGATATCGATATGTTGTTCGGTAACGTAGTTCCGCAACCGGTATGGGCAAAGATTCGCCAGCAAGACCATGCAGCGGTATTAGGTGGTGACTGGGCTGCACTTAGAGCTGCAGATGACTTACAAGTCGGTGGGGCTAAGCCTGACCAGCTCATTACCGATCTTCCTCAGAGAATAATTACTCTTATGAAAACGCTTATGCCAGCTATGAAGGTAAATTGGGACAAATTGTCCGCCTGTAAGCAGAAGAAGGACGAAAGTGTCTCCGATTTCTTTACGAGATTTGAGGAGGCATTTATAGATCACAGTGGTCAGGATATGGGCACTGAGGGAGGTCAGAGATTGTTTGTGGACAAATTTGTGTCGAACTTGTTGCCGGACTTAAGCAACAAGTTAAGGAATTCAGAAAGTGTGTGGGCTGTTTCCACTTCTGCTCAGATATTGGCTACGGCCCAATATTATGAGAATAGAGAGAAAGAGGAAAATGATCGCACTGATAAAAAGACGAAAGAGCTCAAAACTAAAGTGTTGTTGCAGCAGGCGTATCCTCCACGTTTGAACCAGAATGATTCGCAACAGCGGAATCGATCACAGTCTCAGTCGAATAGGTCGCAATCACGAAATGACTCCTCTTCGCAGAGATCTACGTTGGGGTACAATCAGTGTGCCTATTGTAGGGGGGAGGGACATTTAAAATTCGATTGTCCAGTTTTGCGTGATCGAAATAGTGGCAATTCATCTAGAGGAGGGCGTGGTGGTTCTCAACAGGCATCGCGTGATAGAGGCCGCGGTGCTCAAAATGATCGTTCTACTGATTCCTCTGATTCTAATAATTGTTTCGATCAGCGTGGATCGTCGCAAGGCAGATCCGCACAGTATAATGTGGATGATTATTACGTCGATCAGGGCACTGACGACGGTAATTACTAGGACAGACATAGACAAGGAGAGGGAGTAGTATCAGTTCCGGTTGATCAGAGAGGGCCTTACGTCGCAGTTGCCACTTAGGGCGTAGTTGAGCCTTTTCTGTTGGACACTGGTGCAGCGAAAAGTTCCATCATGCATTCGAAACTCCCTGGCGCACCTTTGTCTGGCTTAACAAATGTTTCCGTTGGATTCTCTGGCGCCCCTGTTAGCAATCCGGTTTCACGCCCATTGCCCCTTTCAATTGGGCCTCGTGAGCTGAAAGCTCCTCTGATTTTGACTACTGGTTGTGGTGAAAATCTTTTGGACCTGGATTTGCTGAAACGTCTGTATGCGACTTTGTATTGTTCTCCTGCGGGAGTAAAGCTTACATTGAGCGAGAGAGTTATCTCTCCTATGTACTTGTCCATCGATAAGCTTCCACCGGAATTGAGTTCTCTTCCTGCATCTTTGTGGGCAACAGGTCCCAATGACGTGGGCCTGCTTGACATCTCCCCTTATGTTGTTCACCTGAAATCTAATGTGCGTTTGCCACGTATTCTCCAGTATCGTATCTCCCTTGATGGTGAGCGAGCGCTGTTAGCGATCATCTACGATTTGATTGAGAAAGATGTTATCGAGGAGACTCGGGGAAACGTGTGTAATAGCCCTGTGCTGCCCATTCTGAAACGCACTGATCCATCTAAGCCTCCTGTTTATCGTTTTGTTATCGATTTACGGGAGGTGAATAAAATTGTGATTCCTCAGTTCCCTGTGGTGCCTGACATCACGGCTCTACTGACTCTGATTCCAGCGTTTGCGTCCTGGTTCTCAGTGATCGATCTGAAGAATGCTTTCTTCAGCATTCCGATCGCTAAGGAGAGTAGGGACCTTTTCGGTTTCTCTCTTGGTGGTCGCAGCTTTCTATTTAAACGCGCTCCTCAGGGCTACTGTGAAAGTCCATCGATATATAGTCAAGCCCTGAAAAGCCAACTTGATGCGTTTGTGTTGCCGGCCGGTGCGGCCTTGATCCAATATGTCGATGACTTATTGGTGGCTGCGGACACTCAGGACATTTGCAAAATTGCTACGGTGTCGTTGTTACAGCATCTCTGTGATTTACATCACAAGGTGTCACCTTCTAAACTGCAATATTGTTGCCAAGAAGTAACCTATCTAGGTCACTTATTGTCAAAGGAGGGAAGAAGGTTGACCCCAGAGAGAATTGCAGCGATTGCTCGAATGACTGTGCCAACAACTCAGAGAGATGTGCGTGCCTTTTTGGGTATCACGTCATACTGCAGGCAATGGATCCCAAATTTTTCATTGCTGGCAAAACCATTGGTAGCTCTTACGTGCAAGGATGTTCCAACTCCTTTGCCATGGACGGAAGACTGTCAGAAAAGTTTTTCTGAACTACGTGACGCGTTGTTTTCGGCCCCTGTGTTAGGTACTCCTGACTACAGTAAGCCGTTTACAATATATGTTCACGAGAGGGAAGGTTGTGCGTTGAGTGTCTTAACGCAACAATTCGGTGGTAAGCAGCGTCCATGTGCATATTTTTCCTCGACCTTGGACCCAGTAGCTAGAGCATTGCCGAGTTGTTTGAGAGCAACAGCGGCAGCTGCGGTGTCCATCCGACAATCTGCAGGATTGGTCATGTATAATATGCTTACGGTGATGGTTCCGCACGCAGTTGACACTCTCTTAAATCGTACGAAAACTCAACACTTGACGAGTGCAAGGTTGTCTGGTTATGAGTTGACGCTTTTGGCAAGTCACATTCAAATAAAGCGCTGCAATGTCTTAAACCCGGCGACTCTGTTGCCAATCAGTATGGAATCAGATGAGATAGCACCTCATGACTGCTACTTACGAACTGAGGAGGAAACAAAAGGTCATGTTGACTTGAAAAATACTCCATTGGAAAATCCCGATGGTATCTTGTATGTGGATGGTTCGTGTTTTAAGTGGCCGAAAGGTGATGTGACGACTGCGTATGCTGTGGTAACGTTGAGTACGGTTGTGGAGACTGCGAGATTGAATCAGAATTCTGCACAGGCGGCAGAGCTGATTGCCTTGACTAGAGCGTGCGTGTTGTCGAAAGGGAAATGGGTGAATGTGTTTACGGATAGCCAGTATGCTTTTGGTGTTGCTCACAGCTTTGGACGATTGTGGAGAGAGAGAGGTTTTATGACGTCGCATGGTACGAAGATTCAGCATGGACAGCTTGTGAATGATCTTTTGGATGCACTTACATTGCCCGAGCAGGTGGCGATTATTAAATGTAGTGCACACCGTAAGGTAACGGATGATGTTGGTCGTGGCAATGCGTTCGCTGATGAAGTTGCTAAGGAGACTGCCAGGAATCTTAGCACTAGAATGTATGTGACGAGTTCGGTAAGGTGGCCTACAGAAACGGGTATGTGTGAGGACACTATCGAGAGTGTGAAAGCGATTCAGAAGGAGGCCACCGAGTCTGAAAAGACAAAGTGGAAAGAGAGTACGGGAAAGTTGGATGCAAATGGCTGCTGGATTGATTTGTCGGAGAATAAGAGGTGGATGTTGCCGGATGCGTATGTGCTAGCTGTTGTAACGATGGCACACGGCTTGGCACATATTAGTGCGAAAGGTATCTGTAAGTTGTTGTCCCCTGTATGGAAGAATGATGGTATTACTAAGTGTGCTGAGAGATTGGTCAAGAATTGTATGATATGTATGATGTACAATCCTACACCCCCTGGCCATTTTGCTCCCCCTTCATGTCCCTTTGAGGTGATTCAGTTAGATTTCATCCATATGGAGCGATGCAATAACTTGAAATACGTTTTAGTTGTGGTTTGCGCATTCTCCCGATGGATTGAAGCCTACCCTCTTAAAGACAACACTGCTCTATCCACTGCAAAGATCCTACTGAAGGAATACTTTCCTCGGTATGGAATGCCACGAATTGTATGGTCTGATAACGGAAGTGAGTTTGTGGGCAGTGTGATGAAAAATGTGTGTAAGGGCCTTGGAATTACACAAAAATTCCACAGCGCCAATCATCCCCAGTCAGCAGGTTTGGTTGAAGGTTATAATGGCACCCTTAAATTGAAACTAGCAAAGATTCAGGCTACGACTGGTCTCTCGTGGCCTGACGCTTTGCCCTTAGCTCTTCTGTCAACCAGAGTGACTGTACACTCCCGAGTAGGGCTCAGTCCCTATGAGATTGTGTTCGGCCGCCCTGCCAATGTTTGGGGGGTCCCTAGACCCAGTGTGTTCTCTGATCTTGAGTACCCAATGTTGATCGATTATCTTCATGATCTGACTGCTAAACTGAGGTTAATTCACCAACAGGTTTTTGAAGCACTGCCGACGCAGACGGAGGGTCCAGGCCACCAGCTCCAGCCCGGAGATTGGGTGGTGACGAGGAATTTTGGCCAAAAGCGGAACCTTGAGCCTCGTTTCACCGGACCCTACCAGGTGCTCCTTGCCACGAGGACTGCTGTTCGTTTGGAGGAGCGTAAGCATTGGGTGCATGCCACCCATACCAAGAAGGTACCCATCCCTTTGCCAGCGGACTCGTGGGTGAGGAAAGGCATCGCCTCATCTGAGGGTGAGGTTTTACCGAACTTTGTTCCATTCAGCAACGCTCAACCTGTCGGAGATACCTCAGTGCAGCAGAACGATATTGTTGAACATTTGTCATCACAGAACTCAAGATCTGAACAATTGACTGGTCAACGGAACTCTGTTTCACCATCGGACCAACTGTTTGATGATCAGACTCGCCCAGGGAGAAGTCGATATTTTCTCCGCTCCAACACCAGAGACAAATAAAAATATTTTTGCTTTCTCCCCTGACATCCACGTTACCCCATTGCCACTATTCAGTATGAACACACTTGCATAATTGTGATTTCGTGAATTTTGAGCCTTTTTTCCATGTATGTGTTTTTGTTTCCACAGCTAGGAGATTTTGTATATACTGTTTGATTAAAATACCTTACATCCGGGTGGACCGTAGGGCCGCGCGGGTACTTCCTTCTGGTTAGTAGGTCCTGACATTAGGTTGGAGACCGTCGGTTCCTAGGAACTCCTGGGAATTGACTATTGCTACACAGAACGAAGTGCGTCAAGAACGTTGCGGACGGTTTTAGAGGATGGCTTTCTCGAAGCTGTCAGAATTGGAAAAAGCTCATGCCCAAAGATTCGAATTGCGGAGAATTGCTCGTACAAAATGCTTCATGTTTCAGGTGTTCCTTCTGTTCTTAACTGTTTACTCGTTATTGGTGGGTGGGGTGTATTACATGATACAGTCACTGTTGCCTTCTGCCTCACCTACCCCTTCTTCTGAACCTAAACTTACCTCCACTGTCTCTCCTCATTCCTTCCACATCTTACCCCAACACGAGCAGGTTAGACGTGCGGAAGTTATGAACAATTCCTTCGTTCAGCTCCTTCATCAGCATCAGTTGGTGATGAACACTACCAATTGTTGGGTGTGTGGGTTAATGCCACATACCACCGATAAGGGAATTCCGTACTTGGCCCTTCCTTACAGTTCCCAGGGTTCGGCTCGAGCATTTCAAACAATGTTTCGAAGCGCACTAGATTCTTACCCCAATCGAGAGCTCCGTTCTCCACACTTTGGTCCCGGTCCGTACCATAAGTCTTTGGCAATAGCGATTGCTGATTTAGACAGGGATATCTATGAACCATCGCTCATCCCAGAGGAAGAGGTGCGAGCCTATAGGGATCTGAGTGAGGCTGAATATAGTGTGCTCGTGGGCGATAGACAGCTTAGAAGCTCGTCTCCAATATGGATCGTACCCCACCTTGGTAATTTCTGTCTAAAGGGCCGTGGTCGAAGCCCGAGAGCTCACCTTGGAGAGAGTGCTTGCTCTGAGACGTATGTCTTACCAATGCTCTCTTCCCCTGTTCTCTTAACTGCCAAGGGTACGTACTTTGTCAGTTACGACCGTGCATATACGTGGTTGCCCCTTGACTTCACGGGCACCTGTTATATTGCAAACTTGTTGCCACCAACCTTTACGGTTGCCGCAGATTATTACAAGACCAGAGTTGTGAGGGGCGTGATTAGCAAAGAGGACACTGCCGGTCAAGAGGCAGGAGACTTTTTCAAGGGTTTCTTGCCGTTTTGGGGACCTATGATCAATAGTAGGAACCTGAGACAGTTGACTCGAGTGGTGGAATCGACCGCTAATATCACTGCCAGTGCCCTTGGTAATATCACAGCAGAGCTTCAGGCGGATAGGCTTATGACGTTACAAAATCGTATGGTTTTAGACGTTGTCTTAGCAGATCGAGGTGGAGTATGTAAGGTGATCCATTCGAGCTGTTGTATTTTCATTCCAGACAACGCTCCGACTGTCTATCAAACCATCTCGAAGTTGCATAAGATCTCTGAGTCCATACACGTGGACGTAGGGGATTGGACGCTACTCGGGTGGTTTTGGGGCCTAATGTCGACTTGGGGTTGGAAGATTCTGATGATCATCGGGGTCGTTGTAGCATTCCTGTTCACGTGTTGTCTTTGTGTGCAGTGTGGTCCTGCCTTATGTGGCCTCTGTGCTACGACGTGTATAAGGCAGCCGCCTGTTACCAAAGGAACTCTGATGGATAGAATTATGTTGCAGCAGCATCTAGATGGTCTGATGAATATCGAGATCGATTTTGATTCTGACTAGTGCTTGCCTACATGAGGGCAAAAGGAGCGTCTGAGGTTCCGTGACAATTGTAAGTGATGTTTTTGACTCGCACGAATATGGTCGAGTCTGGTATCTATGAACCGCAAATGACGTGTTTAGTGGGTGTACGCGTTTTCGCTATGCTAGCCTAAACCGTTCGTTTGTTTCGTGGGTTTCTTCATCTGAACCCACGGGTTCCATCTTAGATACGGCATCCATTTTTTTCTTGCCCTCAAGTAGCCAGCGAACGGACGCTGTCCGCTTCGCGACCCTGGGATTCCCAATCTCTTGCGGAAGACACGTGTTCCTTTGAAGGTGTCTTTATGATGAGGGGAATGACACTGTAAGGCAGATGGCCCCGCTCGAGGCTCATCTTGCCGTGCCGGTCTATTGTCTTAGTTGTGCATTCATTAGGCACGTTCCCTTTGATGCCTGCAACTCGTGTTTCCTGATACTACCCCCTTTTTCACCCTTTTCGATTTGTTCACTGTCCTCATCTTCCTCTGCACCTGTTTTTGTTTCTTCCTTGATTCGTTTACAGCTGAACGGAATGTACTAATGGTGGGAAGATGTACTTTTACTGTTGGGAACTTCCAAATGTTACTGTAATTATGTTCCGGGTTCTGAATACATGAAAGCGACCCCATATGATCTTTACGATGGGAACCAGGTTGTAATCCTTTGTGCACCACGTTATCCTATGCTCAAAAACTGTATAAGAAGAGCGATCCACAGATACAATTTGAATCAGTCTCCGCGAACTTACATGCTATGTACTTCTCGTGACTTCTGTGTTCCCTGCAGTAAATAAACCTCGAATCTTTGACGCCGAAGGAAGTGTCCCGTGTCTCTGTCATTTGTACGCCGGAACAGGTTACCCACGAAGGTTTTAGGTGTTATCCCTGGCACCGCTGGGTCTTAGAAAAACCCAGTCCTTCACCCTAATAATTATGCAATGCTTTACACCACTTTGCACCAGTACAAAGCCTTAGTAAATCTGGGCCATGGTGTTTCAAGGGACAGCCAATCAAAATGCAGTGCACACACAAACTGCTAAGCTGTGGATAGTCATAACTATTTTGCAGATAATTGTGTTGAGGATATGAAGTAATATGCGAAGACAATCATTCCATTTCATAAAAGCTGTAGAACCAGACCATTGCTAGTTTAAGGAGGTGTAATTTCATCTGTTCTCATTCCACAGCATTGCTTTAGAGACATGTATTTCTAAAGCTGAATTGTGTGTTGCACTTCCTGCGTCAAAGCTCCTTCCAACTAGGTTGCGTGTAAAAACATGATGGCCAGACTTAGGCACATCTGCACAGCTCACACTGACAGCTGGTACGGCTTCACAAAGATAATCCGATCCTTGCTGCTCGAAGCAGTTCAGATTGGCCTTGTCCATACCCCCAAACATAAATGTGCAAGTACACACCTTGATGTACCCTTATCCTCTAATTTATTTAATGAATGGACAAAGGGACTTGTGCTTGAAATCAGTCCTTCCTGACTACATGTTAAACATGCCAGAAGTTCTTTGATAAGAAGCTGTGTTTATTCTTGATATGGAATCAGTGCTTAATCTGAGCCAGTGGTTTACGGTGCTCAGCGCCAGCACTTAATTGTCAACACCAGTACTTACGACAGCTGCCACTTGGTGGCACTGTTTGTGAAATTTAGAGAAAAAGAGATCAACAGTTGTTTATTAATTCAATATACATTAGAAAAAATTGAAACTGGCGTCAATAGCCATTCTTATAGATTTGTGGGCCTCAAACATGCTACATTGTCATACTTGTAGGAGTGTGGTTGTTAGTAGTTGTGTAGGTACTGTCATTGGCAGCGGCAATGGGTGGTGCAAGCTTCGGTAATCCCCTGACGAGGGCCCTGGCACTTTTTTTTTAAACAAATGAAGCACCGGATGGAGTTAGCTTCAGAGGTCATTAGTGTTTTTGACCTGCTACTTCAATTCCATTTAAGCACGTGGGCCAGACTTTGTGCTTATCATTGAGTAAAAGAGCCCTCATTCAAATGCGGGGGCCCCAAGCTCCAGGGGGCTCCCTCCAGCAATATGCATGGGTGGCAGACCCCTGGCCTGAGAGCTCCTGACTGGATCTTGAGGGCCCCCTCCATATACTTTGCAGGGGGCATCAAGTTTCGTTATGCCACTGCCCTCATTATGAGAGGTCTGCAATTAAGGAGAGGTAATACTAGAACTGGTATTATCAATATTAGGAGCATTGGTAATACTGAGACTCAGTAATACAAAGAGATGAAAGGCTGATCCCCTGTGCATCCCATGGAATGGGAATGACATGTGAAAATCAGGCCCACTGCACCAATTTCACTTATGGCAATTTCAGTCTCATTACTTTTCCCGGGGACAAAGTCTGACAAGAATGATCTGGAAGATGTGTCCCCTGTCACTATGTGGTATGCCTGTACCTGGTAATGGAAGCATCACTACAAGAGTAATCTTTTATGTACTCTTACACAATTTTGTGAATATGCCCTATATGACTTAAATGTTGCTTGGCATGAGTTGAGATGGTGAACCAAGATTTAAGCAATGGGGTTTGAAAACGTCGAAGACTGTGCACTGCTGGAAAGACATTCAACTAGCGACAAATCGGTGACTAATGCAAAATTGTTCTGCAACTAATACAGTCAAACATTTTCTTATTTGTAAGAATAATGATGTAATTCATTAAAAAAATTACTAATACATGACCAAAAATAATGAGAGTCATCAGTTAATATGTGGTTTTGATTAGCTTCAGAATATATCTAAATATTCTGTAGAATATTAACATTAAAGTAAGAGATTATTTGAAAGTAATCACGCTATATTCAAATACTATTTCAGAAACATGACAAAAAAGATGAAACTATAAAATATTAATTATGGCAAAATTAAATAAGTATAGTGGTGTAATCCATCAATAGAATAATACATGTTAAATATGAACAATAGCAATAAAGAATAATATTAGCTTTTAAAGCCCAAAACATTGAATAGATTGTGAGGTATATTTACAATAAAATGGCGCAGTGCCGAGGGGTGTAATTTTAAAAGGGCAGGGATGCGCGTATTTACAGGAATATGGCGTACCTCTGTGCTCTCCCCTGCATCGGTGCTAAGGCAACAGGCATGCGCCAAAGCAGCCACCCTTAAACCATGGTGCAGCTGTGCCTGCTTTGTGGGGCTGATTGTTTTTGTGCAAGAAGGTGGCCCTTCCGTTACATAAACATTGAATAATGGTGTTTTGCTCCTTCTATGTGTGCTGCATTCTAAAAACAGTATTTCTCCTTGTTGCACCACTTTAATGCCTCCCCCAATCAGCAGTGTCAAAAAGCCTTCGGGGTTGGGTGGGAATGCAGAATACTGTGTGAAAGAGGGCCATATTTACCGGGCCATGTAAAGTCACGTAAAGTGAGCCAGCACACAGTGCCACCAGAACGTCAAAGAAATGATGCTCAGGTGACGCTAGGGGTTTGTAAATATGCCCCTATGTTCTTTCTTGCCGATGCAGTTTGTAGTAGGTTCATTCCACCCTAGCTCACCCTAAAAAAGTGCTGGACCCTTTGGAGAATCTTATTAATGAATAAAACGATCCTTCTCTATGCAGTTAATTAGGTTTTCCTTGTTTAACAATCATCACACAGTATGCTGCTTAGATAATAAGGCATTCAAACCATATGTTTGCTCTGCTTTCAGTTTCAGTGTTGTTCTGTTACCTAGAAGACCTGCAGGGCATTGCTGATTGTCAGGAAACACTCACCCAGAATCTTAATACTCCATGCCTGAACATCATGTCAGTTGTTTTATGTTTCATATTTAGTTTGCTGGTTTTGCTCCATAGATTAAACATAGGCTAACAAAGCTTGCTTACTGGCGTGGAATAAAGCATGTAAAAGTCCATAATTGCTTTGATTTAGTTTTTTTCTGAAATGCTTTAAAGCTTTCGCTATATATGTTGAGAGAAAACTTGCTATACTATAGCTTTAAATGATGATGCATGACAATATAAGTCCATCTCTAATGTTGGGGTGCCACATGTACTTGATTTACATACTCATGGTTCTCTTGTGTTACTACTAAAGAGAACCAATTAAGTTACTTTATTCCAGCATTAACTTTTTAAGTGTAGGCTTCCCACTGGAAGGTGTGACATTTCCAGTACAGGAAAACAAGGTCATAAGTGTGAAAGAGCGCAGAATTTGCTCTGTCATTTGTAGAGGTGCATTATAGTCATGAGTAGTCCGCACCTGCATATAATCTTTATCATGTTAACATTAGTGCCACTAGATGGTGTATTGTAATAACGTGCAAGGTGAAGTGATAGGCATATTTTGTATAATGTGAAGAAATCAACATTGCAATTATGTGTGATTAGATGAAACCATAATGTGTAGAATTGTACATGTGACTAATGATCGGTTCATAATTCGTAAAGTTTATGTAACATATTGATTTGAATCTGCCCAGTAACAATGATCATGTATAAGTGTGTTTATGAAACTATGTGCTACTTCTCATGTTGGTAGAATGCTGTAGGCCTAACGAGTATTTCTCCATGTTGCTCTCACGTTAGGTTTGCTAGTAGAATTTATGTGAATGTTGAACTTGTTCTTTCTCACGTTTTCTGTTGTAGGTGGAGAAATGCATCTTTCTTAGTTAGAATAATGTATTTATTTTAGGAGTTAGGCTTAGGGAGGAGAAGATACATTGAATGGTGATGCTGATAAAGTGGCATGGCGTTCTTTCTCACGAGAGAGAGCCTGGGAGTCAAGGTAATCGAGCCAAGGCCTAGGAGCATCGCTGCTGCATGGAACGTTACCTACGAGGAGGTGTCTTTCGTGGATAGGGTGATGTTGCAGAGCATCATGGTAAGTCTCGTACCAAGTTTTGTATTGGAGTTAGGGACAGAGTCCGGGGTCTTCTGCCTTGCCTTGAGATGAGAGAGCATCTTAGAATGAGCTCTGTAGCTTTTTGCTACTTGACCCATTCAACGTCAGTGGCCTTCTTAGGAATCATTCACTAAGTAGGAATGTCACTTTAACAATAGTTTAGGGATAGACTAATGCTTTTTATCTACGAACCTCCAATGAAGGGGACTCTTGACATAAGAGCTGTTATATTTTGCTTCTTGGTCCTCTATTCGTTATTTTGTGTATGCTACATCATCTTAACTTCGCCTGTCGGTTTGGCTTTGTATTAGTTCCAATGTATTTCTACACCCTCGTTTTGAGGTGTTTGTATGTCCAACTGTTCTTGGCTTTGTAATAAGTCTTACCAAACTTTGGATCGAGAATCTGTGATTCTTCGGAGTCATGGTTCATTGGAACAGTGATGAGTAAATGCCATAACAATTATTTTCCCCTCTACACTTTCAAGCAGACAAAAAGAGACATCGGCCAGTTGTTCCCGAGTAAGTCTAGATTGTTGAACCCGGATCTTTCAAGAGTCTCGAAATTCTCTGTAAGGAATTAGAAAATTAGTTTTCCAATATAGTGGTTTCCATTAAGCACATTAAAGATAATCCATCATATTCTTGACATTTCATATTTGGCAAAAAATGTATGACCTTTTTTACAATTTCATCTTACGAGCATAAACTAACCTCCAACCATAATGTTAGAGGTATACCTGAACTGTGGGTCCCAGTGGCTTCCTTCAGACTCAAGCCTTCAATTGGCAAAAATATATTTTTGACATCTAAAATAATGATCTCAATGCCATAAACCATCATCATTAATAGTTTTCCTTTGAATACCTTAATAGAGGCATGACTGAAGACCTCCTATAAAGCCTTTTATAGCGTAAAGGCAAATTCAGAGCAGTTTCAGCCTCGAGTTAATCTTTATGGCAGTGTTCCTCCAAGTCATTGGACTCGTGAACACTAAACCTTAGAACTGATATTGGTTTCCAATTTCCAATTTTTTGTTATTTAGCAACCAACTTAAGCAAAACATTTTCTTTTCACAAAGCACTATTTTTGCTTTCTCATTATTTATAGATCATTTGTTCTTAATGCAATAATCTTGCTAAGTATGTATTTTAGATTGTAAATCTTGTGATGAACCATCTAACAGAACTAGCTCATCAGCAACCAACAAGGAGCCAATATGTCTAGGCCGTAATTTGGTGAAAATTATATTACATTATCAATGACAATAGGTAGATTCACAATATATAAATAAGCAATATATAACCAATACAAGGTATCCTGCACTAAACAGCCTTGCTTTAACCCTTTTTAATGGCAATCTTAGAGAATATTATTCCATTTAAGCTCAATCTGGACCTAATTTTTAAACTGTGATAATTTTAATATTGACAAAGGGTCTGAAGTACATGAAGTGCTTCAAATTTTGGACACATAATTGAAAAGCAACAAAGCAGCAATACAAACAATTAGCTAACTCTTTGGATGTATTACCAATTTCACCTGAAAGCAATGGTCAAAAGTGGAGTTATTCTTTTTGAACCCTGCTTTTTCAACCAGGATAAGATTACTAAATATTTCATTGAAGCAATATGTTTGTGGCAATATTTTCAACTGATGAGTCAATTAAGGATATTAATCTATAGCAGGATTAATAATTGCAGTACCTTTTAAAAAAGGTTACAATACTGCCTCACTCTAAAATGGTAGGATGTGTCTCTAAGAGGTTACTGACCTAGCATGCTCTCCAGATACTCTTAGGCTTTCAGGCTTACTAAGGCCTTTATGCTGCCATTTGGAGCTACTGACTTGGTCACATGGATCTTGGCCATAGACTGTTTCGCACACTTACTACTTTTGCTTCCTTTTACTCCCAGTTCTTGGACTCAATACCGGAATGCCTCACCTGTAACTTTTCAGGGATATTTCCTCTTAGAGACGCATCTGCTTTGATGGCCAGCTTGTTTTTTTTTTATATGTTTGTGGGTTGCAACATGGAAACTGCCACCTAGCTCATTACTGCATTGTTCTGACAAGACTTCTAGCCTTGAAAATGTAGAAAGGACTAAACACGCGTCGGCTGCTTCTGTTGATTGTATTTATCAAGACTTGGAAATGTTCAAGAATAATATCACATATGAGAAAAGAAGAATTGCTATCGACCATACAAGTTCATTCACTTCGGATTACCTGTGTTAATTTATCCATACTATACTGACTTCTTGTGTGTGCTTCAATACTTATTATTATATAATTCTCATTTTCACTTAACCCCTTCCATGCTGGTGACGAACCCCAGCCGTCATGCACTGCAGTGCTCGTGTGCTGATGACGGCTGGGGTTCGTCATGGCCCGCCCGTGTTCTGCCGGCGGCCGCACACGGGGAAAATCGCGGCCGCACGGAAGGGGTTAAAGCCACAAAACACCAAATGGCACAAGAGATACCCAGCGTAATAGTTTCTAACATAAGACTGCAATTTAATGAGGGCGTGGCTTGGATGCCGAGGAGGTAGGCAGCGTGAGCCCGGAGCTCCGCGCCCGATCCCAGATATCATCCTGATTATCCACGCGAATTCCACAGAAAATTTGAAAATCCGTGATCTAAAGGTGCCACGGAGGCAACGGCGCTCAGAGTGGGCGACCTGTGGCCGATTATCGTCCTGAAAAATCGACCTCTAGCAAGTGCCTCGGGTGTGATAGCTATTGATCTAAGATGGCGCCCTGAGGCCTGGACGAGTGTCGCAGAAGGCGGAGGTGGCTTATGGCCCGGCTCTCCTGTTGACCCAGTACTAGCGGTGATTGCCGGACCGGAGGGCCTCTCTTAACCCCGTAAGCGAGTGCGGGTGTCCTTTTCCTCGCTTTGGTGGCGAGTTGACGGGACACGAGGACACAGGAAAATTCTCCGGAGCGGTCCCCAAAATGGCGACGGCTTTGTGAAGGCGACTCCGACTCTTCACGCATGAACCGGAACCTCGAGGCCCTGTCATAGCCGTTGACTTCCAAGAACTGAATTGGACCCCGGGTGAGTTCAGGACAGTGCTCAGTGCCCTGCGGGTGTCTTAGATCCCCGGTCCCATTGTTCGGGGTACTGTCCAGTGGCGAGGTCCTGCATTGCGGACGACTGCAAGGAGAGTAATTGAGATTCCGGGGGCCAGTACCTGCAGTGGCCGAGATGGTGAAACCAAAGGGGAAGGGAGACGGAGCGGCTGACTCGGAAACGCTGGATGGAGCGGACCGCGACCACCCTGCTCTCCTACGCATGCAAGACCGTATACTGGAGGCCATCACGACCACAATAGACGCCCTGCAGCAGGACATCGCCCAGGTAGCGACGGGCCTGGGCCTCCTGAAAGCGGACCATGATAAGCTTAAGGACAGAGTCAAGAATATGGAGGTATCCATACAAGAATTGGCCCCGTCTCATGCAGCGGTGAAGGCACAGATGGCGGATGCTCTGGACAGGTTGAAGGTGCTGGAGAGGAGGGCAGAGGACGCGGAAAATAGGAGTAGGCGCAACAACGTTCGCCTGGTGGGCCTTCTGGAAAAAATTGAGGGTGATGACATGGTGGGCTACCTCAATAATTGGCTACCCACTGAAGTTGCGCCAGAAGGGCTTTCTCCTTTCTTCTCCCTGGAACGGGCCCACAGGGTTCCGGCCCAGCCACCAGCCCCGGGCCTGCCACCATGCCCGGTGGTGATTAAGCTGCTTCACTACAAAGATCGAGACTGGCTACTGCAGAGGGCGAGGGAAGCAGGACCCTTCCAAGTTGATAATAGCAGAGTCACCCTGTTTCCAGATTACACTTTTGAGACCCAGAGACTCAGGGCCAGTTTCCTGTCGCTCAAGCGTGAGCTCCGTGGAGAGGGCATCAAATACTCCCTTCTCTTCCCAGCGAAGCTGAGGGTGGTGGTGGACGACAAGTGGCTTTTCTTTACTTCCTCGGCGGACGCTTGGGCCTGGTGGGACACATACAAGGCTGGAACGGACGGGGCCAAAGCCAGAGCGGTGGAGGCTCAGGTGCAACAGCCGATTAGGAAATCGCAACGCATTCGCAAAAATCGGCGGAGGACTGGGAAACCATCGGTATCACAGACTGAGGCGGAGAGGAAGGCTGCCCTACAGGCGGTGGTGGATCTCTCTGGTACGGCGCGGAGCCAGTCTGGGAAAGGCACGGACTCGGAGGAGCAGGGTACGGGATCGGAGACGGAACTCCCAGAATTCGGGGGGCCAAGGGCCCCGTCGTCACGCCTCAAACGTCTGGAGAGATCGTCGAGGCCTGAGACGCTGGACTTGAGGAATGGCCTGATGGTCAGACACTGGGGCGCTGTGCCCATGTGCACAGCTTTTCGCTATATGGGACTTCGTGAGTTTTAATGGGGGATCTTGGGGCGGGATATGCGGGCCTGATTTGGTTTAATGAATTCCTTTGGTAGCGGTCCGCGCCCTACTGGCCCTTAAGGTCATCGCAGTGGAGACTGCGAGTTCTGGTGTCTTTCCTTAAGGGGGTATCTAGTAACAACAGTTTGGATGGGTTCACTTCCAATTGTGGGGGGTCCTGTTCTGGGGGGGTGGGAACCGAGGGTAGTTGGGGATGCTCAGGTTGGGTTCAGACGGATGTGGGGTTCATTTGTTTGGAGAGGGAGGGGGGTCAGTATGTTGGCATGAGCGCATGGTCGATGGCTGTTATTGCTATGTCTTTGGGTGCAGGGAGGTATTGCTAATACGGGGGCTCTGAAATGTGTGACCTGGAATGTGCGGGGTCTCCACACCATGGTGCGTAGACACAAGGTCCATGCATATCTGAAACCTAGGGGAGTGCATATAGCTTTTCTTCAAGAGACGCACCTCACCAAGCAGGAGGGAGCAGCGCTGCTGAGAAGGTGGAGGGGGCAACTATTTAACACAACATACTCGGCCTTTGCGAGGGGGGCCTTGATTTGGATACGAGCTGGGGTTCCCTTTCAGGTCACTAAAAAAGTAGTAGATCCAGAGGGTAGGTTTGTGGCTGTGGAGGGGAGACTTAGGGGCCGAATAGTGTCTCTTTGCAGTGTGTATGCCCCGAATGTGGACTTGCCCGCTTTCCTGACAGCGCTTTCGGGCAAACTGGCGAGTTACTTGGCAGGGCCGATGGTCATGGGAGGGGATTTCAACTCGGTGGTGGATACTGTTTTAGATAGGTCATCCCCCATTGCACTCTTCACCGATACATAGGGTAGCGAAACGAAGGTTAGATTGGCAGGAAAGTTGGGACCTGGGAGATGCATGGAGGACACTACACCCTACCACGAGAGATTACTCCTTCCATTCCACTTTACATGACCTTCATATTAGGTTGGATGTGTTCTTGTGCTCTTCACCTGTGCTTGCAGCGGTGGGACATGCGGAGTACTTGGCCCGCACGTTGTCGGACCACAACCCTCTGTTGTTGTCCCTGAACTGGATGGTGGAAGTCAATTGTGTCCCAACTTGGCGGCTACAACCTGATACCCTAGATGATTTGCTATTTAGAGAGGCCTTGGGGGAGCGAGTGACGCACTATTTCGAAGGCTGTGGAGTGGGACGCGTTTAAGGTAGTGGTCAGGGGGCACTGTATTGGGAGCGTTGCAGGTGCTCGTAAGACATTGTTGGATGACCTTGATAGAGCAGAGCGGCGGTTGAGAGAGAAAGAAAGAGAGCGCCCAAATCATCCTGAACTTCAAGAGGGGGTTAGTAATGCCAGAGAAGCAATGGCGGTGGAGTTGGAACGATTGCGTAGTTTCGATCACAAGGTCTATCTGACGAGAGCGCATGCGGAGGGCGATAAGGCGGGGGCGATGCTGGCTTGGCTTGCCAATCCGCATCGGCGGGGTTTTCCAATCATGTCTATTCAGAAGGAGGGAGGCGGGCTCTGCCACACCCAAGCCGGAATCCTGGATAGGTTCAGGGCGTATTATGAGGATCTGTATGAGAGCAGGCCGACGGGCGGGGCGGAGGAATTGGACACCTTCCTTGGAGGGCTGCAGTTGCCGCAGCTAGAGAAATCGGAGGCAGAGGAGCTGGGTCGAGCTATAACGGTCGGAGAGATAGGGTGCGCAGTGAAGCAGATGGCTAGGAATAAAACCCCGGGGCTTAACGGTTTGCCGATTGAGTTCTATAGCAAATATTTGGAGCACTTGGCCCCGCAATTGCAATTGGTCTACAACAAGGCACAGTCGCGAGGTAGACTGCCGCGGTCAATGTGTGAGGCCCTTATGATCCCGTTGTTGAAACCTGGTAGAGCGAGTGACGCCCTCTCCTCTTACCGCCCATTATCTATGCTCACGACGGATTACAAGATACTGAGTAAAATTCTAGCGAATAGATTGTTGACCCACATGACAGGCCTGATCCATAGTGATCAGTGCGGCTTCATCCCAACGCAAAACACCACCCACAATATCCGTAGATTGACTAGGCTGCTAGGAACTCGGTTGCCGGAGGGGGCTGCTCCTTTAGTGCTCTCCATAGACATCGAGAAAGCTTTCGATAGCCTAGAATGGGATTATCTATACGAAGTGATGAGGCGTTTCGGACTAGGGGAGGGCTATATCAACTGGACTAAAGTCCTGTATACTGAAGCCACGGCTAGAGTTAGAGTGGGCTCGCTGATCTCGAGTCAATATCCGGTGCGACGCGGCACTAGGCAGGGGTGCTCACTTTCCCCCCTTTTGTTCGCGCTGGCAATGGAGCCTTTTGCGGCGGAAGCCAGGTCTGGCCGCTATTATAAGGGACTGGTCTGTAGGGCTAGGCCGCACGTCATCTCGTTGTATGCGGACGGCCTGTTGATGTTTTTGGCCGATGCGGAGGAGGAATTGATGGGAGCGAGACGTTTGCTAGAATTGTTCGGGAGGTTGTCGGGTCTGAAGGTCAATTGGACCAAGTCTTGCCTGTACCCGTTGAAACGGGGAGAGCCATGCCCTCTCACGGCACAGGAACTCAGGTGGGAGCCTCATTGCCTGCATTATCTGGGCGTTTATGTGTATCATACCCCTGCAGATATGTTGGACGGTAATATCACTCGTTGCATTAATGCCTTGAAGGGATGTATGGATTTCTGGGCCACTCTCCCACTCTCGTTGGCAGGTCGTGTCTCCTTGCTGAAGATGGTGGCATTACCTAGGCTACTGTATTATTTTAGGACCCTCCCGATATTGATACCCGGCACAGTCTTTCGCCGTCTGTGATCACTGGTCATAGCGTTCCTGTGGGGCACGTGTCGGCGGCGAATAGCGCTGGACACCCTATTGCGAGGGAGGATGAGGATGAGGGAGGCTTGGCGGTGCCTGATTTTGAGTGCTATTACCTAGCGGCTCAGCTACAGACTTTTACACAGGAGGTTGCAAGAGTATATCGAGGCCCAGAACACACTAGAGATGAGGGCACTCCGCGGCATGTGCTTGCGTATATCACGCTTCATCAGAAGCTGTTGCTCAGAGATCTGACAGTGGAGGAACAGACGTTTCAGCTTTGCTGGAACCGGGCGTGTAAACGGGCGGGAATCCGCCACATGTATGCTCCGGAGATCCCGCTGGGAAAGGTCACGGCCCTGCCCCATGGTGGAGACTGGTCGAGACTGTTGGGCTGGGAGGAAGCTGGAGTCCAGATGCTGGGTGACCTTTATGAGGACGGAGCCTGTGGTAAATAAATTAATTACCCTGTCATAATTTCTATACATAAACAAGGGTCATGCATATAATGAGAGGCAGAGTCCATGGTGTCCGATTCAAAAGGGCTTTATTCACTAACTGCAGTTAGAGGAGAATCGGGTTCCATCACCACTAAGGTTCAGGAAGGGTCGTCATCTAACGTTTATTCACAGAGTACATCATTTATAGTTCAAACATACATTAACTTGCATGGAGAAGGTGGAGCAAGTGAAAGAGAGAGAGATAAGAACACATAGGCGTGAAAGAAGGTGTACATGTGGGCGTTCCCTTGATGAGTCATAAGGTGTGTCATAGGTGGGTGGGTACATGGAGGGGGTCTGCATGGCAACTGGAACCTTTACCCTACTTGTGTGCGTAACCTAGTCATGACGTGTAATTGACGTGCAGCTGGGGAAAACAGGAGGGGCTAACTTTCGTGCTAGTAGAGAAGTCATGGATGTCAGGACGACCTGTACCTCTGGCATTATCTGATATCTTGAGTTTGGAGGATGTATTATCTGACATAAAGGTCGCTCGAGCAAAAGCTGCTCATCACCAAATGCTAGTGTGGGCCTATATTTCCTCGCGTATAGCATGGGGGCTGTGGGCTTTCTATGGATGTGAGCTCTGTAAATCACTTGAATGGAGACAGAAAGGCTAGGCCCTATCTTCTGCAGGCGGAATATGTTTACCCTTTTCATTAGGCAGCAATGTGTTTCTGTGGAGCGAAGCAGATAACTGTAGGCAAAATACTGTCTTGGCAGGCCTGGCTGGGCACCTCTCGGCTGAGCAGGAAGTATGTGAGAGGTCAAGGAATACATAACTAAACTGTAGCTTTCAGAGTGTCAGGAGGCTTGGGGCCTCGGAGCCTAAATTCGGGTCCTGGCTCGGCTGTGCCACAAAACGGGTGCATCTCGATATTTAAACGTGCACCATGTAAAGACATTGGCAAAATAGGCTTTAAAGCAGAATTATCGTTTTTTTCATGGAGGGCCTGGTAGTTGACATGCTAACGTTGGACGCAAATGCAAATGCGTCTTCATTTCGGCCACAGAGGGAAAATGCATGGATGTCATGCACATACACTGAACGTTGGGGTACACAATAGGGGACATACTTGGCCATATAAAATTTCATTTACCTCATTCCCTCCTTGTCCCCTACGTTCCCTTCAAGTCACATCTATTTGCATAAGACCTTGTATATGGTCATACTGCATAATTTGCTCTTCTTTTCTTTTCTGGATACATGGATGGGGAATACAGGCAGTGGCGCACAAGCCGCAAATCGCCGGGCCACATTGCAAACAGAGACAACAACTGAATATAACAAACAGTATCATTCCTAGGAACGTTAATACTGTCCAGCCCCATCCTGATAGTATACTCCAGAGCCAACTGGACCAGGTCCATGGGTCTTGCTGCATCTCGTGAGCTATCTTATGGAGTCTTGTTATTGCTGCATACACGGATGGCGCGTTATTAGGAATAAACACACAACAACTGGAGCCGATTACTCTACAAGCTCCGCCCCTATCTGCCAGGATGATGTCAAGAACAAGGCGGTTCTGAAGAACAACAAGTCTCATAGCTGACTGCTCTTCTGTTAAGTTCGCTAGAGCTGATGCAGTCTCATTTACTACTGCTTCCAAAGTTCTTGTTAACCTGCGTATAAGTTTACTGTTTTGGACGGGACCTATGAACCAGAAATATCCTTTAATGAAATCTGTATATTGCTCCCAAGCTGTCTCAGTCTGATCAACAACTGAGGAATTGATCTCCCTCCTGTGTCTAACATGTACTAGTCGGGAATCTCGATGATAATGGGATGGGGTTAGAAAGACTGGTGGCAACAGAAATGCTATATAACACGTCCCACCCCAGTCTAAAGGCAGACGTACATAGGCTGCCTGACCGCAAATGAAATAGGAATGGCGGGAAGCTTTGAAAGTAGACTTTCCTTTATCATTGAACTCTATTACAGTATTACAATCACTGTGTCCTAAATGTACTGATCCTTGCTTTGTAACGCATAATTCACCCTTTACTGGTAGGACTGATATGAACGGTGGACCTGTGTTTTTCTCGAGCTGGACATTTAAAATCATAAAGTTAAGGGAAACATTTCCTTGTTCGTACACTTCATTTTCTAAATCTGTTCCTTTCCTCTGGGGAAAACCATCTGTGTCTGGGTAACATGCTTCATTCATTACTTTATTCAAGTTACCATATATCCATCCATCCTTGTTAACTATGGCTTTTCTGTCTAATGATGTCATTAAAGCAAACCATGCTCCGCACGAACCATTGTGCGAGAACGGGAAAGGAAAGAGGGGCAGAACTCCCTTCGTTTTCTGATAAGGTGGGAGTCGGCCACATACCCAGCAATTCGTTACATTGCTGGCTTGATGAGAATGGTGCAACATTCAAATAAAAGTATTGTTGCGCAGTGCTAGTCGATATAATAATTCGTGGGGTGGCAGGTCACTGAATGTGTGCTCTGCAGTGTCGTTGAAAGAAGAATGTATATGTGAAGCAATAGGAGGAAAGAAAACATGTAGTGTCAAGCTTATACATATAATCGATATACTTAGAAAAAACATAATGATCAGAGTTACTATGCATCTGCTGCGTAAGTTTTTGCAGTATTTCTCTCTCATCTTTCTCTGCCTATCTCTCTGTCTATTTGGGTCTACGATCTTATACATGTCAGGAACCTGTCTAACCGCTTCACCCGAGGGGGACTTAAACAATTAAACGCTGTCTGACTTACTAGACCGTAACTTGGATTTATACTCCTGTTGCGGAGTTTTTTCTAGCAAAGGGGGCTTTGAGTCACTAGTTTCGAGGCAGTCCTTAGTTTTAATAACAGAGTCTGTTAGTCCATGGAGTTTTTTTATGTGCTGGGCATGGATCCAGCCCTTTCTTCCCTCGACCTTGACGGCAGTCCTCGTTGTAAGCAATACCAACTTCGGCGTCTTCCAGCGGGGCTCGAGAGGGCTTGAACGGTCAAAATTTCGAATGAGAACAACATCACCAGGAACGACGGTTTGCTCCTTCACTTGGGTGTTGTCGGGGAAGGCGGCTGCAACCTGTGAACGACAAGAGAGGAGTGCAGACATCAAGGAAGCCAGGTAATCTGTCAGCATATTACTGTCAACATCGGTAATTCTCTTGGGCATCGGAGTACCCCACATATTTGGTGGCCTACCATAAACTACCTCGTAAGGGGACAGTCCTGTTCTGGAATGGGCTACCATACGCATGTAAAAGAGGGCAACCGGCAAGGCTACCATCCAATCCACGCCTTTTTCTGCACAGACTTTCGCTAACTTCGTTTTAAGTGTCTGATTATGTCTCTCGACTAGTCCGGCTGCCTCTGGATGTCGTACACAATGGAACTTCCACTGGTACCCTAACAGAAGAGATACTTGTTTCATTAATTCAGAGGAGAATGGCTGCCCGTTATCTGAGTACACGACACGTGGCAAACCATAGCGTGGAAAATACTCTCGAACCAACTGCCTGGCAGTTGTTACAGCAGTGTAATCTGGGACTGGATATGCTTCTGTCCATCTGGATAGTGCACATACAACTACTAAGACATGTTTGTATCCTCGACATCTGTCCATTTGGATATAATCCATCTAGAAGGACTTCAAAAGGGTGGTCAGGGGGATGGAATCCACCTTGTTCCACCGGAATGCCTTTGCCTGGATTGAACTGGCAACAAATCATGCAGGTGCGTACTTTCTGTTTAGCTGCTGCACGCAGATGCTTGTTAAACCAAATGTTCTGTAAACTGTCTAGCATAGCCTTTTCTCCTAAGTGTGCTGGACTGTGTGCTGTGTTTATGATTACTTGAACCATAGAGTCAGGTAGAAACCATGCGGCTTTGCCTTTTGTCATCCAACCTTGGTCAGTCTGGACCCCTCCTTGTTCAGTCCATTTCTTTATTTCTTCTGGAGTGGCATGTGTCTGTATATCGAGTACATCTTGTGAGGGATCTCTGACTGTCATGCTATTCGTCAGTGATGGTACTTCTGTCTTTGTCGTGTCCATTGGAGTCTGGGCTGTCAATTTGGCTGTTCGATCTGCCAGGCCGTTACCCTGGGAAATGGTGTCTGTGACTCTCGTATGTGCTTTGCATTTCATGATGGCTATGGCTGTAGGCAAATGTATTGCTTCTAACAGATCTTGAATAAGGGGACCGTGCTGAATTTTGGCCCCATGAGAGGTCAGAAAACCTCTCTCCTGCCAGAGGACTCCGAAGTCGTGAACGACTCCGAAGGCATACTGTGAATCTGTATAAATATTCACTTTCAAGTTCTTGGCTCGTATACAGGCTTGTGTCAGAGCGATGAGCTCTGCTGCTTGTGCGGACAGTTTGTCTATTCTGTGTGTCTCAATGACTTCAGTATCAGTGGTCACGGCATACGCGGCCACTAACTCTCCTGTGCTTGTTCTCATGCATGAACCATCAACATAAAGTGTCAGGTCAGGGTCAGGCAATGCAATGCCTGTCAGGTCTTGTCTTGGTTTTGTTACTGTATCAATTACTTCCACACAGTCATGTGGTGCAGTATCTACTGTACTTGAGGGCAAGAGTGTAGCAGGGTTCAGTATATTGCATCGTCTGATTTCTATGTGCGGCTGGAATAACGTCAGTTCGTATCCTGTCAGTCTTGCTATAGTCAGGTGCTGTGTCTGTGTTCGGTTCAAGAGAACCTCAACTGCATGTGGGACTTGTACTGTCAGGGGATGGCCTAACACTATAGAATCGCTCTGTCTTATTGCTAGGGCTGTTGCTGCAACTGATTTCAGGCACGCAGGCAGAGCCTTGGCCACTGGATCTAATGTACTAGAAAAGTAAGTGCAAGGCTTGTGTTTTCCTGCCTGATCTTGTGTAAGGACAGATAATGCTGTTCCATCTCGTTCGGTGACAAAAAGCGTGAAAGGCTTGCTGTAACAAGGAGTCGCTAAAACTGGTGCTTGACATAAGGCTTTTTTCAGTTCCTCAAATGCAAGTGTATGTTCTTGTGTCGAAGGGAGGACAGACGAAAACGCTGCCTCCTGTGTTGTCAACTGTATGAGTGGTTTGGCTAGATATGCATACTGGGGAATCCATTGTCTGCAGTAAGAAGTGAGGCCAATAAAGGCCCGTACTTCCTTTTGTGTCTTGGGCTGTGAAAGATTGGCAATTAACTGAATACGATCTTGTGTCAACTGTCTACCCCTCTTGGACAGCAAGTGTCCAAGGTAGACCACTTGCTGGGCACAGAATTGTAGCTTTGAAGGGGACACCTTGTGCCCCTTGTCTGCCAGAAAGTGTAAGACTATCAGTGATGCATGTTCGCAGTCTTGTTCTGTACGTGCAGTTATCAAGATATCGTCAACGTATTGGAGCATGGTAGTGTTGGTAAGCATGTGAATACTGTCTAGTTGCCTCTTTAATGCTTGACCGTAAATACTAGGACTTTCTGTGAATCCTTGAGGAGCTCTCGTAAATTTGAAGCTGCGTCCATTTAAACAGAATCCGAAGAGGTATTGGCTCTCTGGATGTATTGGGACACTGAAGAAGGCGTTCTCCAAATCAATTACAGTGAAGAACGTCGCTTCGGAATCAATCGCAATCAGTAATGAAGAAATGTCTGGGACCACTGGGTATTGCGGTATTATACACTTGTTTAGTTCTCGAAGGTCAATCACTAGTCTGTAGGCTGGTGGTGCATTAGGGTCTGTTCGTTTGAGAATAGGGATGACAGGAGGATTACATATATTCGAGTCAGTTTCGACTACCACTCCTTGTGCGATGAGTTCGTCAACAATTTTCAGTAATGCTACTATGGCTTCAGGTGGCAACTTGTATTGTCGGATTCGTGGCAGTACTACTCCTGGTTTGAGAGTGACACGATATGGTGTGATGTGCATGTAACCTACATCAGTCGGACCTTGTGCCCATAAATGCTGTGGTATATTCTGGAGTCTGTGGTCAAAATCTCTCATCACATAATGCCCTTTAAAATCACGTAAAAACAATCGCACTCCTTCCGGAGAACAACAAATCACTGCTCCTAGTTTTTTCAATGTCTTTATACCAAGCAAATTTTCTGGACATGACTTAGTTAATAACAAGTCTGTAGTACGGGACAATAGACCAACTCCTAGGGAAACTGGCTTTGACACTTCGTTAACAATAGGCTTTCCTGAAAAACCCAGGGAAACATTCTGTGAGCCTGAGAGGGGTGCCCCTGGAACCTCGTCATGACTGATGGTAGCCCTGCTCGCCCCTGTGTCAATCAAAAATTTTCAGTCTTTTCCCAATACACGACTATGTACATAGGGACCTTCTTGATCTACAGGAACCTCAATAAGAGGCAAGCCAACCTCCCTCTCTAGGCTATTTCATGAGTACTGCTGAAAATCTGGATAGTCTGACTGTGCGTACTGGTACATTTGTTGCGTGACCTGTTGTGTTGCAGCGATTGGTTGTGGTAGAGCTACTGTCTGTTGCGTATTCTGTGGGGTGCTATTCTGTCTAGGAGGATGCGGTCTTTCCTTTGTCTTGCCTGTAGCTATATTGTGTTTCAGGACAGCACATTCATTCACATAGTGACCTGGTTGCTTGCAGTAGTTACAGTTCCCTTTGACTGGTGGAGTGCCCTTTCTAATTCCATTAGCTGGTACCGATTGTGCAACTAGCACTTTCATTTTCGTATCTTTCAGGCGTTTCTTTTCATGTTCCTGTTCTTCTCTAATTCTGTTCTGGTGGTACTGTAACATTTGTAACATTTGGGAAGGGCTATTTGCTTGCCAGGTACTTTCAACCTTCAGTACTCTATTCTTGATCAGGGGTGAGGAATTTTCTACTAGTTTGCTCACAAATAGATGTGGATATGACTCACTACTTGGCTTAAGGCCACTATTAATGGAAAAACATTTCTCAAATCTGGAATAAAAATCACTAGGGTCTTCATCTGGTTTCTGGCTGAAATAGCGTCCCAATCTTCCTTTTTAGTAATCAATAATCTCGGCAGGACCTGTATCAAGAGTTCAGGTAATACTTTAGCATGTTCCCCAAGACCAACTCCAGGGAGCCGTCCTTTATCCTCTGTTTCCAATAATGCCCAATTTATCTTTTTCTCTCCCAATTCCCAGTCTTTTTCTTTAAGCTTTTCATAAATACCAGCAGGTAACAGTACTTTCAATAACTTAATGATGTCAGCGTACGTGTAATCCCCTATACGGAGAATGTCTTTTAATTCACGGTGGAACCCCCCTGGATCTTTATCATGACAGGGCAGCATCTTTTTCATTTCCAGTATTTCCATTTTCGTCAAGGGTGTGTAAACATATACTCTTTGAAGCGCACCATCCCCGTCTTTGACGGGATGGACCTCTCGTAGGGGGTTCTGTCTGTCTATGTGGAAACCTTTTCTGTCGTGGTGTGGGGCAGGAATCATGCACGTGGTCAGAAATGTCACGTACTTATGTCGTTGATCTAGAATGACATTAATTAATTCGGTACCCAGACTTGTCCATCTATCTAAAAGTATGTCGTCCAGTAATTTGTACAAGGGACCGGGATCAGCATATTGGCTTTCATACAACGTGATCAGATGTTGAACCATGTAAATACCAGCTAAACGCTGTCCGTTCGGGGAAAGGCTCAAAAAGGCTCAAAAAGGTCTGAGCAACTACATCACCGTTATATATATTAGAGTTAGACACCCATTGAATGGCTGACCGGGCTAATTCTTGTTCATGTATGGTGTGAGGTCTGTCGCACTCTACTCGTTTTTTCAGTGCGTCTTCAGTAGCTTGGAACAGATTTTCGAGAGAAAATCTTTCTTTTATAGGAGGTCCCTTTTTGTGGTAGTCGAGGCATATGGGTCTATCAAATGGTCGTGCTCGGCCTACATAAGCATTTCTATCTATTTCTTCAGTTTCAGCATCCTCTGAAGCTGAATCCTCTTTCTCTTCAGACTCTTTCCTGTGTAAATTCAGAATCTCCTTTCGTATTTTCCTATACATGCAGTCTGTTTTTCCCACTGTATCATGTTTACCGGCAGATATGTTGTCACTCCAATCAGTCATAACTCTAGTTACTCCTTTGTCTGGCTGGTCTTGTTCCCTGATCAGACAGTTAATCAAGAAACATAAAATCATGTTCTTAACCTCTATCTTTCTTTGTTTCATGGCCTCTTCTATACTCTCGGGTCCCTCCCCCGTTCTAATGAAACGGTATATTCTGTCTAAATGTTCCTTCATGTCTGGTAAGGGAATCAGATACTCTACAGCGCGTCTTAGTCGTAGTGAGTTTACGAGCAGGCCACCCACACCTGGTACTGGATCGTATATACATTGTGCTATCGCTACAGTAGACCTAAAGGGCGATGTAAATGTAAATGTAAATGTATGTAAATGTATAGGCATTTATATAGCGCACTACTTACCCGTAGGGTCCCAAGGCGCTTCGACCGCTGCGAAACCCTTCCTGGCTTCCCTGAGAGATGGTCCCTTAATGGGTATCTCCAGGGTGAGACCAGGCATCCCCGACGGTCTGGTGGGGCCGTTAGTGAAGATGAGGCAAGCTAATGCCCAGAGTTGCCGAGTGTGATCGCTGATCAGAGTGGGCACCGAGGCGAGAGAATTATCGAGTCCGCTGACCCTGGTCCAGAAACCTGCCGCGCCGGGAATCGAACCCTGGTCCTGGGCCGTCCTCTGCTCTCGGGTCTGCCGCCTCTAACCAGTGAGCCACACTACTTCACTGTGCTGGTGCGATGCTGTTGCTGGTGGCGTTCATTGTCCTAACTCTAGCAATGATCGTGCCACTGGCGGTGTTTGGGGTGTTGCTGGTAGCCCCCCTCCCACTGCCCCTTGTCCTGAGTCGACTCTCACAGTCGGTGGGGGAAGCAATTGTGTCGGCTGGATCTGTGATGCGGGCGGAGGTGGAGGGAGAAAAGGATTGGAGTGAGGATTGTTGATGGGAGAGACAGGAGGAGGAGGGAATACTGCGTTTACATAATCCGGAGCAGGCTCCTCTAGATAGGAAGAAATAAAAGCCTCAGCTTCTGTCTGTCTATGCCTACGTACTTTGGTCGGTATCAGGGGTGGCGGTAAATTACTAGGTGCTTCTGAGGGGGTCACTTTAGCTAGTCCTTCCGTGAGGACGGGATACATGCCCGTGATGAGGGCATTTCTTTCTCGATCTACTTGTTCTGTCCTGACCCGTTCCCCCTCTTCCTTTAATTCTTTTTCTCTGGCTTTCTCCCCGGCTTGTCTGGCTCTCTCGGCTTGATGCATTTCCTTCTCTGTCCTCCTGTGCGCTTCTTTACGCCACAACTCAATAGCATCTTTCTGGGACTGTCTAGATTTCTTTTTCCATAGTGCTTCCTCTATTCTCATAACACATTCAGGATCCCATGTTCCTGAGGCAGGCCATCTATACTTTTCATCTAGATCCTTCGTGTAATCTACCCATAAGTCTAAAAACAGTATGGCATCTAGCCCGTGCTTTTGGTACATAAAATGGCCAGGAGTGTCTCTGGGCGGGACGGGAACTGATTCCTCGAGTATCCCTTTTCTAGTCCCTATCTGACGTAATTTCGAAAACAGTGGCATGTTGAAGCTTTAACGAAAACACAATATACACACGAATAGACAAGAATAGACTGTAAACAATCATTCACACAACAATACTAAAACATTAGCACAGATACATCCTAACTAATACATAGGAGAAAAACATAATCCTGACAACTGCTTACTCTATGTACTGTAAAACAGCACAACCATACCGGTCTCATAAAGAGAAACGTCTTTACCGTGCCCACCGAAGGGGACACGTCTTGACCGTGTCTGTGTACCCAGACACGTCTTTACCGGGGTCAAACAAATGAACCCGTCTCTATGCGTTCCCAATAATGGTACTCACCGGGAAGCAGAACTTGAACTTGAAGGCCTCGGAAACTCGATACTGCTACGGCTGCGGTCACTACTGCTGCGGTTGCTGCTGCACATGCGCCTTGGAACAGGTGGGCTTCGGGATACCTCGGACCTTGCTCTCTCTCGTCTTGGGCTCTGGTTGGGATGGTCCGCAATCCTCACCGCCTCGTGTGGATGCCTGGTCGCAGTCTCCGTCTCCTCCGTGGGCCTGAGGGAGTAGGCAGGAAGTCCCGCAATCGTGTACACTTGGAGTCCGTCACGGCTATAGAAGGGGTCAGGGGGCTGCACCTACATCGCCGGCGCGTGGGGAAAGGGACTAGTCCCTGTTCGGGCGCCAGATTAATGTGGTAAATAAATTAATTACCCTGTCATAATTTCTATACATTAACAAGGGTCATGCATATAATGAGAGGCAGAGTCCGTGGTGTCCGATTCAAAAGGGCTTTATTCACTAACTGCAGTTAGAGGAGAATCGGGTTCCATCACCACTAAGGTTCAGGAAGGGTCGTCATCTAACGTTTATTCACAGAGTACATCATTTATAGTTCAAACATATATTAACTTGCATGGAGAAGGTGGAGCAAGTGAAAGAGAGAGAGATAAGAACACATAGGCATGAAAGAAGGTGTACATGAGGGCGCTCCCTTGATGAGTCATAAGGTGTGTCATAGGTGGGTGGGTACATGGAGGGGGTCTGCATGGCAACTGGAACCTTTACCTTACTTGTGTGCGTAACCTAGTCATGACATGTAATTGACGTGCAGCTGGGGAAAACAGGAGGGGCTAACTTTCGTGCTAGTAGAGAAGTCATGGATGTCAGGACGACCTGTACCTCTGGCATTATCTGATATCTTGAGTTCGGAGGATGTATTATCTGACATAAAGGTCGCTCGAGCAAAAGCTGCTCATCACCAAATGCTAGTGTGGGCCTATATTTCCTCGCGTACAGCATGGGGGCTGTGGGCTTTCTATGGATGTGAGCTCTGTAAATCACTTGAATGGAGACAGAAAGGCTAGGCCCTATTTTCTGCAGGCGGAATATGTTTACCCTTTTCATTAGGCAGGAATGTGTTTCTGTGGAGCGAAGCAGATAACTGTAGGCAAAATACTGTCTTGGCAGGCCTGGCTGGGCACCTCTCGGCTGAGCAGGAAGTATGTGAGAGGTCAAGGAATACATAACTAAACTGTAGCTTTCAGAGTGTCAGGAGGCTTGGGGCCTCGGAGCCTAAATTCGGGTCCTGGCTCGGCTGTGCCACAAAACGGGTGCATCTCGATATTTAAACGTGCACCATGTAAAGACATTGGCAACATAGGCTTTAAAGCAGAATTATCGTTTCTTTCATGGAGGGCCTGGTAGTTGACATGCTAACGTTGGACGCAAATGCAAATGCGTCTTCATTTCGGCCACAGAGGGAAAATGCATGGATGTCATGCACATACACTGAACGTTGGGGTACACGATAGGGGACATACTTGGCCATATAAAATTTCATTTACCTTAAGCCTTGCTTCCGTTCCAGGAGCTACAGGAGCGTTTCGACCTTCCACGAGGCGATTATCTCCTGCACACGGCGGTGACGGGCGCCATGCAAGACCACTGGGGAGAGGGCCTGCAGGAACCCGCGACCTCTATGGCGTGCCAATACGCGATGATGGCGGCGGGAACCTTTAAGGCTGTGACCTGTTTGTACTCCAGAATGTTGCGGGAGGCCTTGCAGCCGCTCACTGCCCTAAAGACTAAGTGGGAACTGGACCTCCAAATGGAGATTCCTGACGCCACTTGGGGACAACTACTACGGAGGGCACGGAAGAGCACGAGGAACGCCAGATTCCAACTTATACACTTTTATATCATCCATAGGGCATACCTCACGCCGGGGAAACTGAAGCAGTACTTTGGAGTGGAGCAGGCGGCCTGCCCTAGGTGTGGTACACTGGAGGCGGACTTGGGACACATGCTCTGGGATTGCCCCATACTGGGGGAATACTGGCAGGAGGTCGGGAGGGCTTTGAATATTGCCACGGATAGGGAGATACATTACACTAAAGCGGTGGGGGTGCTGAATTGGTTTCAACACAAACCTAAAAATAAGACGACCAGCAGGTTCATAGACATGGGGTTGATATTGGCGAAGAGGGAAATAACCAGGAATTGGAAATCGAAAGTGGGACCCACATACAAACGCTGGTATGGTGAATGCTTGAGGTGGGCGACATGCGAAAGCACTCTACGATACCAGATGGCAACAAGGGCTGCAGATGAGAAGGCCATGGAGAGGGCAACAGCGTGGGAAATGATAGTGCAGGCACTCCGGGATGATGATGGTGAGGGGGAAGGAGAGGATACGGATTCTGAAGTGGTTGGTCCAACTAGCGCACCAGGAGCGCACCTTTAGCGGATGTTTCACTCCTCTTTGCACACACCAGACCTTACTTTTCTCTATGATTCTACTGCAGCGCTGCCACGGGGGGGGGTGTTAGGGAGTTTGGGGAGTTTGGGGGGGTAGTTGACGGGGTGGGGGAGGGGTGAAAACTTAAAAGCAGTCCGCGTCCTCCTGTGCTCTGGGAAACGGACATTGGACGATGGAGCAGAGAATGGACTCCCAGCACTCGTTGATCGGCTTTCTATCTGGAAGCCTGAGCGAACTGTTTATGATAACGAAATGATTGTATACCATACTGCTGTACTGATATGTTATACATCATTGTAATGTCTATGCAATCACTTTTGGTACTGCAATAAAATCGATGTTAAAAAAAAAAATAAGACTGCAATTTAATTGACTATTATTTGACTTTTACTTTTAACAGCCTAGAATATCAATTTCTTTGGGTTCTTTAGGCAGATAAAGTGGAAGAATGTCAATTAAATTGCAATCTTTGATGCACTACGCAGACAGTTTCTTTGGTAATTTTACATTTGTCTTCAAACCAATGCATTATGCCTGTTTTTTTGCAAATTATCTCAATTTAGACATTTAAACAGGAGAGTAACTAAACCAATTCCTCAGTTTATAATACCAAACAAGCAGTGGTCTATCATTCCTATTTAGAACACTGAGTCCCTCAATTTGGACTTATTTTAGATGAGGCAAGGTCTTTTAAAAATAAGGAGCACATAAGTCATAAACCCTGCAGAAATTACACTAGCAAAATAGAGATGTATTTGTCTTGCATAGAAGGCAAAAGATGAAATAATACTGGTTGGTTAAAGTGGTCAGTCTTATCCCTAAACGTCACTAGAATGTGTTATTTTCTGTCAGTAGTCTGGGTGATACGAACATGTATACAACTGGATTCACCATCTTGCCATATTTAAAAGCCATAAACACAGAGCCTTCCTCTTTAAACTGACCATTTAAATAATTAACTGGTGTTCAATGAGAATATTGCTGTGGGCCATCACATTTGAAGGGATTTTCAGGAACGATATGTTGCATGAAGAATACTCAAGGACTCTAATAAATCATTTCAAATATTGTCCACTTTTTTTGCACATTTCTGTTTCAAGATAAAAGTCAAACCCAATCAACATTCATCAACATATGACCTTCCTAATTCATTCAATTGTCTGATCAAAAGATTTTGCATAGATATGCATTAAACTAATTCACAGATTCAAAACGTGGGAATTCAGTTATTACAAAATGTACCCACTGACAAGTTGAATTAAATTTACGGGCCTTAACATTCAAATTTTATGGAGACAAGAAAAGTCCAACCAATCCCTGTCTTGAGCCAGCTAAGTCTCTTGCAGCAAGATCAAGTCATTTTAGTTAACAAATTGAACAACACCTTTTTTCATAAGTGTGGAACAAACCATTATCATTTCACGCAAAGATGGGCATGGGGATGTTAGGAAAATGTTACACTGTTCCTATTAGGTGAACCAAATAAAACATTCACCCAAATAGATGGATTGGATTCCTTTAATGCTCAACAGCAATGATTGATATTAGCCATAGGTTTGTAATTGTGGACATGTGCTTGTAAATCACTATTTTGAATGAGCTCCTCAGAATATAAATAATAATTATCTTTTTTTTATTTCCAAAAGTTTTTTATTTAGAAGATTTCCAATACAGTACAGTAGTAATAAAGGGGGGGTGGGGGTGGGGGGGTGGGGGGGAAGTTTACAGTGGGGGGTCCAGGTGTTTCACTGGTTACATGTTTTCCCCGAGTATACATAGTTAAGCGGCTGATTTCCCCCTGGAGAAGGTGAAAGAAAAGAAAGAGCAGGGGGGGGCTAAATAATAATTATCAATACTTTATAATCTGCCATTGTTATATTGATAATTGAAGTGCTGTTATCCCTATCCATTTATTTCCAGAGAGTGAAATATAAGACCATGATGGCAAAATGAGAGAAAAAAAGTTCTCTATCATGCCAATGTTGTTAACAGTATAATTTAAAGAGAAAATCACTTTAGTGATTCCTCCAACCTGTGTAGATTTCACAGATGTAAACAACTAAGTATGTTAAATTTACATTCTTTAACTCCGATACATGACTAATTTGTTTTACAGTATTCTGCATATTTTTGGGTTTAATGTTTTTAACCCTTTTTCCATTTCTAACAAAATCTAAAGAGATTAAATAAACCAAAATAGAAGAATAGTCATTCTTCTGAATGTTAAACTTCTATAGGTCACTCGTCAAGGAAATTCTTGATGCACTTCACTACAATCATAATTTTGTCTCCGAAAAATCATCTAAAGAATGGCCCCCACAAGGCTTGTTAGAAAATATAGCCTCTAGTTCAGATGGTATCAACAATTTATTACTTTTATCACTTTATTTTTAATGCATCTCACTTTTCTACTTTGTTCTAAATACCAGCCAACAGGGGTTCCCATGAGTGAAGCCAACATGAGCTAGAGATAATTCGAGAGGGCAGTGTTGAAATAAACATTTTTCAACCACAAAATTGATTATTTTGAATTTGTGTCTTTATGTTGGAGTTTGCACAAGGATTCACTTCTGTAAAATGATTCTGTAAAAGGTACTTTTTGGCAAGTGTATGTTCAGTGCATATTTCCATAAGTAATGATGACTGTGTATGCAGTTGATTATTAAGTAAATGTAGGGTTTCCGACATACATGCCTTGTAAAGTCATTTGCATTAGCATAAGACAATTTAAAAGTGTGAATGTGTCTAACTTTCTTGTGATCCTTTCATTTGTAAGTTTTCAGTTAATTGCCCTAAAGATAGATTGTGATCATTTGGGCAAAATCTCCCAAAGCAGTGTCCATTAATTATATAGAAGAGATTTAAAAACTAGAAAGGAAGAAAGTCAACCTAGCGACTGATGTAAGATACGCAAGGTCAAATTAGCACTAGCTGCTTTAGTCATCAAATGATTGAAGCCACTTGCCTCTATACAAGAAATGTTTGTAGCTTGTGTGATCCTTATTTTTGAATTTCTTTTGTAAAACATGTTTTCTACAAAATTCCTAATATAAACTGCCAAGAGGGATACAGAACCCAGCGTGCTAATGCCAACAGTTCTTTCTCTTGAGATTCTTTTTATTTGTAGATCCTCTTTTCACTTTTTTTAAAGCAAAGTTAGTTCTTCATTGTTTGTATGGGTTTTAGAGAACCCCTTCCACTTTAGAATGAAAATTGTTTACATTTTGAAGTTAACACCAAATTCCTACAAAAAGTAAACGAACAAAAGAACTGAACACCAGTGTTTTTCCTCCTTTGTCCTTTAGCATTTTGACCAGTGACCATGCAGATATATCTCTCATACACAACTCATACATCATGGCAGAGCAGAAAGTTATCGCTGTGCAAGAGGTAAGTATGCGGTGGGTGATGCATGTCCTTTCAAGTGCGTAATGTGTCAGTTGTTGGCTCTAGCACCAATAGTAATAAAGCTATGAAATGCAGAGCAAGCAAATGTTTAAAGGGATACATCAGCCAACAAAGTTTATCACTGGGCAGGGGGTAGGTATGAGGTGGGGGCATACTTGCCAAAGTCGTTCACAGGTTTGTTAGTTACAAAACTGCATGCCATTTCCTACCGGGAAGGCCCAGTCTCCTTCCCCCCTTGATCACCATCATCCATCTGAGTGGGTAAGGTGCAAAATCTTGATGTGGATTTAAATGGTAACAAAGAGTTTACTAAGTCATCTGTGACAGGGTAAACAAAGGTTCTTTCATCTACAGTTTTTTTTTTACCTCTCTGCACCAAACTTGACCTCTTGAGGTTCAGGTGAGAATTAATGACCTGCCTTTTGACCACTGCGTAGTGACTGTGATCACATAAATGTTCATGAATTATTAATAAATAGAAGTGAGCACTGAACCAATGGTCAGATCTGTCTGCCTCCCTATACCTTTTGCAAGCTATCCCCCACCACTGTTCACCTCTTTGAACATCTGCTTGGAAAAGCTTCAGAGCGTAAAAAATGTGATAGAAATTCATTTTTTAAAATATATTTGATTGCTCAAAATTATGTGATTTTTTCATGTTGAATTGACCAAGAATGTTGAATAAGAAAATTGAAATGCAAATAAGGAAGTCGTTTTTTCCTTGAAAGAAATGGTAATGACCAGGTGCCTTACCTCCTGGATGGAGGATCATGCATAGAAGAACTGAGTGACAGGAATAAGAGTGAAATCTAGCTCCAGAAACTCTGAAAAGACTTGCCACCCTCAGGATATGGGTAATTATGCACAGTTGGGAATCCTTCTGTTTGTTACACACGCTTCAGTCTTGAAGGGATAGAATTGTTCAGAAAGGAGAGCACGTCAGTCAAATGCCTATTTTTAAAGAAAGCTGGATTTTAACATTTAATTGTGATGTTTGTTGTTGTGGAGGTTGGAAAATCTAAAAATGGGCTATTTTTGCATCTGATGATGCAAGTTTTCTACTCAAGTAAACCATACTTCAATATGCGAAGTAATGTTACGATGAGGGAGAGAAGCTAAGGGGCCTATTTATTAGTTTGTTTGTGTTGCTTTTGTGCCATGCTGCGTGGTGCAAGAGTGACGCATACCTTACATCTAAAATATGAAGTCGCGCAAAGCATCTTTATGTGGTCCTGAGTGGCTCCATAAATCTGAAGTAAGGCAATGCAGCGCAAATCACTATGTTTCCTTACTCTGTCCTGGTAAGGCGTTCCATGGGTGTTGCGTGGGTGTTCCCACACACCTCCCATAGTTTTTGAAGTATTCCCAGATTTTAGATTTACCAGAAATGGTAGATCTAGGAATACATCAAAATGATACGCTTTCTCAGGTGAGGCAAAATGAGGAGAAATATATTTATTTCCCTTTGTTACTCCATTCTGCAGCCCGCATAGAAATAGGAATATGCCTCTCAGGATTGTTTTTGTGCAGGAAGGTGTCCATATCTGTACAAAAACCATCCTGCAGTGACACACCATGGTGCAAGGGTGCCTGAGTTGGCATAAGGCTGTCAAAGGGGAGCTAGCGCGACGAGAAAAGGCATGAATGCTTCGCAATGCATTCCTGCCCTTTCTCAGTCACGTAGTGCAGCGCAGGAAGGTGACTTGCTGCACTGCACTTGTGACATTCTCAGAAATGGGCCCCTAAGGACTCATGCCTATATCTTTTGGGCAGAGGATGTAGCCTTATGGCTAGGGCAGTTGACCTCGAAGCTGGGGAACTGGGTTCAAGTCTGGGCAACGACGCTCAACATCCGGTGATTCTGGGCAAATCAAGTAATCTCCCCGTGCCTAACATAAATGAATGTGTCCTTGTGTAACAAAACTGGTGCTATGTAAAGCGCTCTGATACGCGATATCTTCGGATCTAGTTTACGCTATACAAAACTCTGAAAATAAATAAATAGCTTTTCGTTTATCATCATGAACTAGTCTTCTCTCAAGGGGAATATAAATCACTGTGTAGGAAAGGTAATATAAAAAATGCAACAAGGATCCATACTGAGTCACAGATAGCCTTTGTTAACACCCGGCACACAACTGAAATACTCTTGATTCATATGGTAAATGGAGGTATCAGCTTAAGTGGGATTCTGAGATGTGTGGTAATAACACATCCTCAGGATTTTCCAAACATAAATTAAGCATAGTAAATCTGGGGGTGTTTGTGTGTGGAAAATGACCCAGAATTTACCTTATAGAAACTCTGTGGAAACACTAATTTCTGCAATCATTGCCTGTATCTCAGGGTAGATGTAGTTCAAGGTTGCAGAATTACCTCTGAGAAGTTCTTGCATAGTACATAGTGAGGGTCTCTGCTACACATTGGTGGGTTTGCACAAGCATCCGTGGTGCTCTCTTTAACCTGTGCACCAGAGAGTGATCCTGCACTCTGGGGGTGGCTGCTTACAGAGGTGAGTCGCAGAGGAAACAACAGATTGTTATATTTTCGATTCACCCCTTACCCTAATTCTTCCTCCAGATCATCCTCTCCTGCCACACTTGAGGTCCATCATTTGCAGCTCAGTACTTTCACAATATAATCGAATGGGGGAGGGGGGCTTTCAAGGGTGAATAGGGAGTAGAGGAGTGAGGCAAAGGTCGATAGTAACATTATTGTGATAGGTGCACACCTTTTAATGCTATAGAGTTTAAAACTTTTCTATTTGATGAAGTTGTATTGACAATGGCATTTCTGGAGAATAGATGATGGTAATATCCATATGAAAGACTACTCAAAAAAACGTCTCGCACTACTAGTTGCAATATTACTTTAAACCTGTCCTCCTCGCGGTACGCACTCTTCATCTGATCCCAGTTGAAGCCTCAGCTTATACAGCATAACATACTTTACACACAGACACCCACTTCACAATCAAAGCTTTCAGATGTTCAACATCTGCAACGTCCAGAATTCTGTACAGCAAGATCTGATTTTGCCTGAAATTCCTCCCTCACTTGGGCCAGAAAACCTCTCAAAAATTGTTTGTTCCTTTCTTTTTCTTCAGGAAATATCTCAAACTGTCCATCTAAGTAAGTTACTCGTATGAAACTCCACTTCCATAATAGCTATCCTTTTCTTGACCGTATTGGTGTAGCTGCCCCGTTCTCCTCCCTTCCTATTTCCAGACAGAGCCTAGAAGATGTTTACTCCCGGTCAGGTAGACAGGAACAATTAGACCTTCCTTCTACATTTTCCTTTCACCAAACAATGTATACATGTTTAACGTACATCTTACGTGTGAAAGAAATGCGCAAACTCTACTGGCCCTTTCACTTGTTCTTGTGAAGAGGGAACCTATCGATTTTCAATTTTTTGCTACTTTTCTACATATGAAGTCTGCATTTTTTACATAGGAATCAGCTCCCCATACTTTCAGTATATCCTCCAGACTAATTGCTTTGCCCATCTACAGCACTCGTAGCATAAAAAAACAGGACATGCTCATTTATTTTTCTCTTTGGGCCAAGTTCACAACATATTTCCATTGTGCACACTCAATTTTATCTAGCTTCTCACCCTTATGGGTTTAGTCCTCCTTTTTTCTGTCCGTATTTTACTACACTAATAGTGTAAAATACTTTACTATTGCTGTTGATATACTTTTAAAAAATGCTGATACTTGCTGCATGGAGCTGCCTTGCGCAGTGAATCTGTCTGATGGCTGGTGGCTGGTGCAGGTGCAGTGAAGTGCATAGGACAGAGGGCTTTATTTAAATCTTGTCAGAGAGGGAACTCTGCAAAAACAGTGATGAAGAGCCCTCCCGGCCAACATAATGGTTTACCTGTCTGATTTTAATTCGGGTGAACCACAGTCTGACAAGGGCAAAGACTACTCAACCTCTGCCTTGCGCAAACTCCATTGAAGGCGCATTGGAGGTTTGGTTATAAGTCCTACACCTAATTTAGATGGATGGGCATACAACTGTTTTTCAAAACCTGTCGCTGCCAGGAGGTAAGGGGCATTGAAAAGTACACAATACCCCCCTCAATATGCAAGGAAACTCCCATTATTTTCTTTTTGTAAGTTTGATGTACGACCATGTTATGTTGCCCGAGCCGTCTGTCAACCTTTCCCTGCATTGGCAGGACCCTTGACTGCAGTAATTTACTGTCGCCTTGGTGGAGGATGGGCCATCTGCCAAAATGTAAATGAGTCCCAGACTTTCGAGTGGCATCCCAGCCACATCCTAAACGGCATGACATTTCCGTGTACCACCCCATCAGTGACGTGGTTTAGCATCACCTGTAAAGGTAGTGCTGGATGTTTTAGGCCTTAGCCCTGAAGTGCCAAGTGCTATACATCCACCAGGCTGTCACCTCACCCTCTCTCATGTCATCAGATTGTAAGGTGGGGTCAGGACACCCAATGACCTCACCCCACGCTGTACCGAGCTAGGGGAGGATGGGGTAAAAAACAATAGGCTAAAAACTCAAGTCTGCAAAGTGCATTAGTTTTCTTTATGCATTTTGAAGGCCAGAGCTTTCAGTTTCCTCTTTTAGTGCTCGAGGTGGAAAAGGGCGGCGTTCCTGCACCTTGGGTCTGTGGAGTAGCCATGTCTTGAGGAACTGCTCATAAACGTTAAGGCACGTTACAAAACATGTATCTCTAATATAATGCGTGTGTGTAAGAGAGAGTATATATGTGTATGTGTGAACTTCTGTATGTGTGAAAGTGAGTGAGTATGAGTATAAAGGGCACCCATGGCAAAATAATTCTGATGAATACAATAATTATTGTCATAAGGAGCACACGTGGCACAATTTTAGCACATTAGAAGTAGTTCTTGACATAAGGGCACCTATGGCAAAATGTTGACATACTGGAAGTGATTCTTGCCATTAGGGGCTCCCATTTCAAAATGCTGGTGCTGGCACAGTCGATGGAATTCTTGGCATAAGGAGCACACATAGCAAAAAGCTAGCACACTAACAGTGGAGGTAACTATTGACATACGGGAGATAACAACTGCTCATTTTAGATAACAATTTGGTAAACTCCTGGGGAACATCAGGCATCATTGGCTTAGCCCACCATGAAAGTACTTGATGATTTAGTGAGTGTCCCAACAGAGTCAATGATTTTAACTAACTTTATGTGAAAAGTGTGCTTCAACCTGCACTATTCGACTTTTCTCAAGGAGAGAACCCTATAAACCCTCACAGAAGAAGTCAGACTGACTTGGTTGGATCACTGTTTGGAATTCAGGGCATGCATTATGCTTCACAATTTTCAAAGATCACCATTTTCCACTGGTCTATTTTTGTATTGCTACATGAGATTCAAATGGACCACATTACCTCATCTGATTTTTGTTTAAATTTTTTTTTGTTTGCAGCTTGTACCTCTTGTGAGCACCTGGTCATGTGAATAAATTTTCCTAAATTAAATATTTGTTCATTCTCATAGGGAGGTGGTTGACTGGAGTGTGAGCCCTGGTCAGACAGCAACCCCAATCCCTATTATGGTAAGGCACAAGCAAAGCCAAATTGACCCAGTGCTCAACCCCCTGGTAGCTTGGCACAGAGCAGTCAGGCTTAACTTAGAGCCAATGTATAAAGTATTTGTCCAGCACTTCAAACAGAAAAACAGTCTAAACACCACGCAAAATGTATCCCACATTAGGAAAATAGAGCTGAATTTAATGAATAAAACAAGACCAAAATGACATAAACCCAATCAGTAGAACCATATTTATGATTTTTTAAGAATAAAGTGTGAAATAGTGCCTGAAAGCATAAAGTGCCAACCATGGCTATCTGGTAGCGATGGACCAGGTCAAAGTCGAGAATTTTATGCTGACCACGATAGACCGCAAGTCGAAAACAGTCTCAGATTAGTCCTGCCGAAGTTTCACTTACTCAAGTATTATGCCAAGGGTCCTGTTCGTCTTGGAGAGGGCAGCAAAGGAGCATGGTGAGCATCGTGGGAGGTGTTGACATGGCACGAAGGGAAGGACGGGTGTTTCAGACGGACAGGCTGGTGCTTTGTGTTGGTGGTCCCCTGCGAGAGGTCGATGCTGCAGTGTGAAGATATGGGCTAGTGTCGGCTTGCATTGATTTTCAGTGTGAGCGGTGTGATCTCAGTATGAATGGGACTGTTTAGAGTCACAAAGAGGCCAAAAACTTGATTTAAAAGCCTGTGAGCCACATCAAGGGTCCAGGACCTTGGAGGGACCGCTTGGTGGTCAGGAACTCACTGAAGCTGGGTCCAGATCCCAAGGGTTCAGGAGCTGTTTGGGAAGCATTTCATGTCCTATGCCTCAGATCAGGAGGCCAGAAACCCTTGGAATCAGTCTTGGGTTCTGGGTTCAAGATGAGGTTGCAGGTCCAGTTCTTCCTCCCAGGTAAGAGGCAGCAGGGAAGTAGCAGTTCAGCAAAGTGGCAGTTCTTTTAGCAGCACAGCAGTCCTTCTTCCTGGCAGTGTATTCACAGGTCAAGAAGTGTACTGTGGTGGTGGTGTCTGAGGTCCAGTATTTTAACACTGCTGTGCCTTTGAAGTGGGAAGAAGATTATAGAGTCATGTTTTTGAAGCGCACAGATGCCCTGCCTCCAGACTAAATACAGGGTGAATGCAGCACTTTGTGTGGGGACAGGACAAGCTTATTCGAGTGTAAGTAGGACTGTAAATGTAAATGTATGTAGAGGTACTTGTATAGCGCACGACTACCCGGAGGCATCTCGGCGCTTGTACGAATACCGCTGAGGAACCCTTCCTGGCCTTTCCCTGTGAAGTGCCCACTCCTGGGCACCCCCAAGGTGAAGCCAGGCATCCTAGCATTGTTGGGGCTGTTGTGGAGATTAAGCAAGCTATTGCCCAGAGTTGCAGAGTGGGACCCATGATTAGAATAGGCACCGAGGCGAGAATTTACAGGTCCGAGGAAATTGAGCCCAAGACCCGCCGAGGCAGGAATTGAACCCTGGTCCCGGGCCAGATTTCTGCATCAGGGTCTGCCGCTCTAACCATTGAGCCACACTTCTCCACTGGGCCCAGCTTCACCCACCAGTGATGGCCTATCCAGTCACACCTAAGCTCCCCAATGTGTGTGGCTGTCAAGGAGGAATACACTAAGCCCAGCTGTCAACTACAACCAGGCACATGATCCAGAGACAGGCTGCAGGCACCATATGGCCAAGGCAACAAAATGCCAACTTTCTAAAAGTAGCATTTTCAGCATTGCAATTTAAAATCTGACTTCACCATAAGTGAGGGTTTTAAATTGTGTTTCCAGAGACACCAAACATGAGGGGATTGCCTGCTGCCATTTGGAAATTATATTCATAAAATGTAATAAGGCAACTCCAATGCAATCCTATGGAAAAGGTAGGCCTTGAAGTAGTGAAAAACAAATGCAAGAGTTTTTTACTACAATGACATGTAAAACTTAAAGGTGCATGTCCTACATTTTAAATACATTACATCCTGCCCTCTGGACTGTCCAGAGCTACCATATGGGTGACTTATATGCATTAAAAATGAAGGTATGGGCCTGGCAAAAGGTTTATTTTGCCAGGTTAAATTGGCAGTTTAAAACTGCACACATAGGATGCAGCAGCAGGCGTGAGACATATTTAAAGGGCTACTTAAGTGGGTGGCACAACCAGTGCTGCAGGCCAGTAGTAGCATTTCATTTACAGGCACTGGGCACATTAGTGCCACCTTCCTAGTGGCTCACAAGTAAAATAAATATTCCAATTAGGTATTAGCCAACCTAACATGTTTTAGTAGTGAGTGCTAGCACTTTAGCACTGGTTAGCAGTGGTAAAGTGCACAGAATCCTAAGGCCAACAAAAACGAATTCAGCAAAAATGGAGTCAAAAGGTTTGGGGATGACCCTGCAGAAAGGGCCAAGTCCAACACAAGGTTTTCTGCCTGTTTGTGAGCAGTATGATGAACCATCCTCACTTCATTTGAAAGAATCAGATAGGGCACGAAGGATCCATTGCACTAAGTAGCAAACATGGATTTCTGCTCATTAAAAAGCCCCCGTGAGCCCAAGTAGCATGAAGGATCCAACATGCTAAGTAACTACCATGGCTTTCAGACCTGGCACACAAAATGACTAAAAGGCAGTGAAGTTCTCAGTTAAACAATCCCGACTGGAAGAAAAGATAAAGGAAACTCAACGGACTAAAAACACACTATTGTCAAGAAACCCACAGTGCTGTAAAAAATCAAGAGCCCTGATGAGAGTCCGCATATTTAATATCAAAGACGAAAAACGCGTTGGCTTCACTATGATTTGTGATATGAACATGAAGGAATTATGAATTCATTTTTTGTCTATATATAGAGGAACAGTCCCATGTATTTGACACCAATGTTTTCCCTGTGTTTTCCCATTCTTCCTTAATTGAAACGTTGATACATACAACATTTGTAGAATGTTCTTGAAATGATGTCTATATATGAAACAGGATTTTGACTTAGAGGCTAAAGACAACATAAGATTTCTAAGATATTAGGATGTTTTGTTTATGATTTTTTCTTTAATAATTTATTCACATTGTGGATTCAAAACACAATTTTGTTGTTTAATGTGTTGTTAATCATATGTGCACAAGTGTTTTCTGTATATAGACTTTATAGTCTCTTTCTATTTCGAATACATAACAAAGATTTTGGAAAAACGTTGAAAAAAAGGTATAAATATAGTACCAGATCAAATGAATGGAAATAGTTTGGTCTAGCGCCAATCCAAAGCAGCCGCGGTCGGTAGTGGGATGACCTGCAGGGCGGTGACGTGGGGAGGGGCAGGGTGGGGGATAGTAATATATGGATTACGCAGTTTTACAGGTAAGTAAACATATAAATAAATAAAATGAATTTCGTTGCACGCACTGCATCGCATTTGGTGATGCAGTGCATGCAACGAAATTCATTTTATTTATTTATATGTTTACTTACCTGTAAAACTCCGTAATCCATACATTACTAACCCACACCTTGCCCCTCCCCCTTCCCACATCACCGCCCTGCAGGTCATTCCACCACCGACTGCGGCTGTTTCAAAGATGCCAAAACAATACAGGTCCTGGCATACCTCCCTGTTATATATGTGAAGAGTTTTAAGGCCTGATGTATGAAGCACTTTTGTGGGTGGGGGCAAACCTTGCAAGACACAAAATCACAAGGTTTATGACCACAAAAGAGATTTGTTCAATTTACAGTAGCTATTTTACAATTTCAAAAACGATTTCTGTTTCGTGAAAGGTCTTTTGTAGTCTTTTCGTAATCACATATAGGATGGGGCATGAAAGGTGCAATCTGCTCTTGTTTGAGACTCTGGTTCTGACAAGGATGTAGCTATGGTTTGTGACCACAATTTCAGTAACAAACAACTGATCAGTTGCTGATCAACCCACAGTTAGGGTGGTAATTGATTTGTAAAGGGGAACCTGTCCCCATAGGAGAGCTTTCCATCGGGGAAGTATGCTAGCGGTCTTGGAAAGTCGTCCCAAACAGTAAACATTTTTAAGGAACACCTGTCAAGTTAAGGGACATGGTTTGATTTATAAAATATTTCTTATTTGAGAACGCAAATGAAGGGACTGAAATCTGCTGTCCCTTTCAAGCCTCCATTTTGTCATTTGCAGCCATTCACAGAGGGTTGCAAGGTGTGATCTGCCCAATTAATATTAGGCCCTCTCGTTTTGCGACCATGGCGACCTGACAATTTCCAAAGAGAGCTACTGGTATTTATGTCACATTGCAAATTGCATTCTCAGTTGGTGTGTACATTGTACATCCCTGGTTTGCAAATGAGAATAGTACATAAAGCCTGTAATTTCTAGTTCTCTTAACCACATCCGTGCGGCCACGATTTACCGCCGGTGCTGAGCCCTAATGAAAACGGGCGTGGTCATGACGGAACGGTTCCGTCATGAGCACAGCTCGACCAATGCTCGTGATGGAACTGTTCCGTCATCAGCATCGAAAGGCTTAATTGCCAAGTGTCATATTAGTGTTATATTCGCAATCCTTTCAGTCCTTTAGGTTAAGTGCTATCCAAATTCAATAAACATTAGAATGAATGATTAACAAAACAAACTTCAAATCTATGGTTTATATCCCTTCTTAATAACAAATATAAACCCAGCAGGCATACAAGCAGAATACATATACCTAAAAGTGTAACAGAAACTGTAACACATATGTTTTCAAGAACAAAAATAAAGGTTGATGATTAAGCTATAATATATAAACAAAAATGCTATAAACAAATACAGACAGCAAAATATAAGGAAATCCAGGAGACTTTTATGTGATTTTTAGGATGTTGTAAATTGCCTTTATTGGCAACAGTGGGCTATTATATTATCCTGATCCAAAATACAGATAGAGATCTTTCCAACCAGAGTCTAAATGTCAATCCTCAAAACAGGAACTTTGCTAAAATCTTGAACTCTGTCATCATGAAAACCATTACCACTACCCCTTTTTAAGAAAGTATATCCGCTATTTTTATATGTGTATCATGATTGCTTGCTTTTTTCTTGGGGGGTTCTGAAATCATCTTGCCCATCCCCCAACTATTCCTGCATACCTCAACTTGTCACACCTGACAACTAAATGTGCAATTATGGTTTTCTTGGCAACAACATTTTGGTAATGGTTTCCTTTGTTACATATTTTTGCTATTCAGGTAACATCTACAAAAACAAACACAAAAACAAACAATATCTTCATACCAGCATAAGCAATATGTTTTGGGGGGCGGGGGGGCTGGCTACAGGAGGTGTTATATATTTGAAACTCCCCTCCTACTTTGCCACACCACAACTAACTTAGGGGCTTATTTACAAGCCCATAGCGCCAACATTGCGTCACTATGTTTGACGCAAGGGCTGCACAATGGTCTTGCCCATATTTACAAAGCCGCGTAAAGTCAAACTGCGTGACTTTTCACGGCCTTGTAAATATAGGGTCCTCTCATGCATTACTCTGCATGAAAGGGGTGTTTCATGGGTGTTGCTGTGGGTGCTCCCACGCAACTTCCATGGAAGATGAGGCATTCCCAGGTTTACAAAAAGGAAAAACAAAAACAGGTGTATGACATTTTGTAAAACTGGGAATGTTTGAGAATCCTAAACCTCCACAGGGGTGGCATAGGAATGGCGCAACAAGGAGAAATACTTGTAATTCGCCTCGTTTTTTCCTCTTTACATGAGTACTGCAGAATACATAGAAAGTGAATTACATTATTGATTGTTTTTGTGGAGGAAGGTGCCCTTTCCTTCACAAAGAAATCATCTCTGCAGTGCAGGCACCCTTGTAAAATGACACAAGGATTCCTGCGCTGACGCATGACAGCCAATTGTGACCAGCGCAGGAAAAAGCACAGGAATGCGTTGTATTGTTGTTACTATGACAAATCCCTGTGCTTTGAAAATGACGCAGCATGTGGCAGCTAAATGACTTGCGGTGCAGCGCTGCGCCATTTTCTAGTAGATGAGGGCCTCAGTAAATCTGAGGCTAAGAATAAAGTTTCCCTTTTTGGCGCACCCTTCGGAGTGTAAAAAGACGGTAGTCAGAGAATCACTTCAGTAAAGAGATACTCCTCTAACAACCTTGAGAGCCGCCACCCGGTTGTGTAGGTCTGATATAAAAACAACCAAACTCTTTGATCCATCCATATCAAACGATTGTCCCAGGTTGTACCGACTAACAATACTGAGAAAGAAAACTGAAATGCTAATGAGGAAACGTGACTTTTCCAGGAATAAAATGGAAATAATAGAGATCGGTCCTTCTTACGCAACAGATCGTGTATGAATATGATTGACTGACGCTAAAAAGACTGATATTCTGCTCCAGGCATCCTAAGAAACCCCAACTGCATCTCTCAAGTTATGGGTAATTACTCAGATTCTAGATTCGCGCTACAGTAAGTCTCGAAGGGATAGAATAATTTGGAAAGCAGATCATTGTTCAGGGACATGCATATTTCCAAGAAAAGGTGCAATTGTAATATGGTACTGTGCTGTGTTTTGCTGTGCAAGATAGAAATGAAATGTGCATGATGCAACTTGCTGACCTCCATGGTATTGAAAATTGAGCCATGGTGAGCCTATGTAAGATCTACTTTGAGTCGCCTCCTGCTGCTATTACTGCAGAAATTGACTGCATTAATAGGGACCTCCCTTTGAAACCCTTTTTACATTCCTATCCTCCCTGGATTAACATCCTTACTGAGCTCGGAATAGGAAATTGTATATCCCTTCCATCCCTTTCATCTCCAGTCCTTTTTATTCCCAGCTATCCGTAAGCTTCTCATAGAAACCCACAACTGCACTCAGGTGAAGCTGGTTTACTCCTTGGCTGTCTAACTTCTCTTGTCCCACAATGATGTCATCATGTGAATTAGAGACACTTTACCCCTCCTTGTCCACATCCATTGTAGATGAATTTTCACATATATTAGGCGGGCAATTTTTTTTTTAAATACCTCATCTAATCTGAGAATACGGTCCAAATTAAGGCGTGGTAAAATATTAATTACAACAGCGAAACCTGAATAATTTCTGGGAGTTTGTGTTATTCTTGTTTTGCTAAATTTTACAATGAAGCCACTAAGCCGTTTCATGTCATTTCAGGTCTGCGGAGGTTAAATAAATGTTGTGGATGTCAGTGCCGGACTGGGAACCCAAAGCAGCCTGTCAATTTTGTCGGACCGGCCCCCATCCCTGGGTGTCTGGAGGGTGCCAGCATGAAGCACTGGTGCTTAATAAAACCAGCCCCCAGGACGGCTGCTTTTGTTACTGGGGTCAGATATTGCAGCATTGTGGTAAAACCAGCCATGCCTGCTCCAAAACCGGCCCTCACGGCTCCAAAACCGGCCCCCACCAGAGGGTTAGCTAGAGCTTGTGGCACCCGGGGCTATCCCACAGGTTGCCGGCCCTGGGGGTGTGGGGAAGGGGTGCTGGGGAATAAGTACGCAAAGACTTAAAAGAGGTCTGAGAGACATGTAGTATCTCCGCTAATAGTTACCTCGATCAATCATGCAAGTTACATGCACATACATGACACGGTCCAAGGCTACACAGTTGAATACACTGGTGAACGGCAGTACAAAGGAGAACACACAGACTGCATAATCTATCTGGGGACTCAGAAAAATTGCATGTGACATCCATCAGAGAGATGCATGAACGATTACCTGGTAATCCCCTTAGTACAATGCAAACATACACATACATGACACTGTTTGGGGATCCATCATCTACAGCTGACATTAAATGACCAAACATCATGGTCCCCCCATTAAAGCAGTGGGGACATGCACACATGTGATGTGCTCTGACTTGAGGTACAATAATGCAATGACGAACTCAGAATAGCATGAACTACTGAGGGGAGGTGGGGGCAGGGTGGTACACATATAGCCTGGCCTTAGAACAGTCACACCAGTCTCAACAGTCAGACCCACACCATTGCAGCCAGAGACTTTCTGCCAAACTCTTAGTGCCTACTGCTTGGTGCCGATCTAAGTTGGAGTGTGTGAAACAGCTAAGTTCAATTCAAGTCAAGGGAGATTTCTAAGATCTGAGTATCTTGTCACCAACCTAGTACCAGCCTGCATTAATTGAGAGTTGCACTAGTAGCCCACCACAGCAGCAAGCCACTATAGCAACAAAAAAGTACGACCCTGCAGGGTTACAGGATCACCATCCACCAAAGCATCCAGGCCTATCAGCAGTGCCAGCTTATTAACTGATGTGTTCTCATTCTTTGAGAATCCCAGGCCCAGACAACTTGCCTTACCAGCACTCATCAGGATGCAGAGCCGTAGCGGAAAGGCACCTGAAATCAAACACGGAAATAGAAAATATAGCGGTGTATGTCAAATAAGAACACGCCCCCATGTTTCCATGACACAATGTGGGCAGAGCACATCTCCCTTAACACCCTTGACACCAATACATGCCATTGCTGTGTCAGCACGAGAACACATCTCCCCGCCCTTCACTTTAGGGGGTGTCAGAACACATCCATCTTGCTCTCCCTACACCCAGGGCATGCAGCAGTATGGAACACATCAACCTTGTCCCCCCTAAGCCGCAATGCCTGGCATTTCCACCTCACCCTACTGTACGGTAGTACCACAACATGCCCCCCTACATTCCCCTTCACTCTAATGCCTGCAGTTCCAATCGACACATCCTTCCTTGCTCCCCCTTGACCCCAAATCACGCAGTGCCAAATATATCCGATCCCCTCTATGACAGCGTGTGCAGTGCCAGGACAGGCCGCTGCCTTTCTGCCTTCGCCCCAAGACACGACGGGACAGAGAAAACCCAGTGACTGTCTCCATCCCCCGGCGCCTGCATTGAAGAACAGCTCTTGTTCTCACTTCCCACAGTGCAGAGCGAGCAAAATCTCACCTCTTATTTTCCCTCTACTGCGTGCGGTGGAAGCAGTGCAAGATCACAGGCCCCAGCTGATGTATCCGGTTCTCTGTCTCCTCCCTTGCCCGCCTTCACTCTGCATAGCTGCCAAGGTTTCAGATTGCTATTTGTGACATTTTCATAATGTCAGTGAAATTATGAGTGACATTTCAACTACTGAGTGACACTTTCTCACAAGTAAAATCAAGCAATGAAGACGAGGGAAACGTATCAATATCAGAAACTGCACCCATTTGAGCAACGAGAAACTCTAAGAATTCACTGAAATAAAGTGTGCAACAGGACCAAACACTTCCTGACTAGGTAAAGCATTTGGTACAAGTTTCATTTAGACTCAAATTTGGTCCCAAAATCTTAACAAATAAAAACAATAAAAAAACACTTTAGATTTTTATTTGATTCTCGAACAGCCTGCACTTACTGAGTTGCTCAGATATGTGTGCCTTTCCACCATTAGTTTTTGACAAGCCCCTTTGTGAAGCATAAGTACTTGGGGGTAGATTTACAAGCCTCTGGCGCCACTTTTGCATCACTTTTAACAAGGGAAAAGTGACGCAAAAGTGGCGCAAGGGGCTTGTAAATCTGACCCTTGATTTTTCCCATAGACTCGTTTGGAAGCCTGGCCTGATGAAGAACCAATGTTTTGAACAATCAGGGTTGAAACCCACAGCATTGACTTTCAACAAGGACAACAACTTTTAGTTTTGAGTCTGGGAGAGGCAGAGAACTGTGGCCTTATTCCTAACAAGACTGCAGATGATGGCCACTCTGCACTGATTTCAATAGCCACGAGGCAATGACCATATAGCCCACTCTGTTACAATTTTGTTTTTAGTATTATTACTGTCACCCTACACTAAATATTATGGCTGCATTGCATTGATTATGAAGACTACCCAGGCTCTGCACGAATAGGGAATTCCATGTTTCTCTTATTCTTGTGGTTTTTCTGCCCCTAGGATTTCCACTGTGCAACTGATATGCCTAGGCCAATGTAATTCGGTAAAAATAACCAAACTGCCCGTTTCAGCCTGGAATCATCTAGCAATCAAAACAGAAAACGAGACCCACCAAATCTGTGTGGGGGCTGCAGCCAGTGCCCCTTTCAGAGTATGATTTGGGCGCTGTACATTGATGAGGAAAGGCTGCGAGAATAAGTCACAGTACCTTATTTCACTGTGAAGCGTCAGTGACTGTAGCTGCAGGCTCTGTGTGATGTCTCTGCACGGTACACAGCACCCCAGGCAGCCAGGCCTCTCATGATTGTGCTGCGCCAATGAGGATTGTGAGACCGAGTCTCAAGGGCGGGTGACACACATCAACGCCATACTGACACTGAGTTTATTACAGTGTGAGGCGGCGGCCTATCACCCTTTGAGGGCTATTGGATGGTGGCTGCGGGAGTAAAAAGAAGTGCGCCACTTTGTCCTGGCGTTGTACGAGCGAGAATTGTGACTAAGAGTGATAGGCTCCCGCCTCACACTGTTTCCCTTTAGTCATCTTTTTCTCACGTGCGCAACGCCGGGACGCACTTCTTTTTACAACTGAGAGAGCGCAATTTGAATAAAAAAATATGTATGAACCATATTTACAAGCATATCGCATAAACGTAGAATCTATAATGTGAAGTTAACACTTGTAGCATAAAGATAGCCGATGTAACATGAATAATAGGAAATGTATTTGTATTTACACTGAGATGCATTAGAATATGCTTTAGAAAGCCCGTATACATAGTGGGTTAATGTAGTAATGTGTAGAAATACTTACGAACAGAAGAACGTGCACAGTAGAATCCATGTACGTGTAATTATCAAAGGAGAAAGAAGACGACGGGAAACGTAGAAGCGAAGAAATGTGTAGAACATATATAACGATGTAAGCACGAGAATATAAACGTTGTATTCTATGTAAAATGTATTCATTTATAATCATTGCTTTGCTAAATTCGATTATATATAAGTGTGCTAAAGGTTATACTGTGTAGAAGGCTTTTTGTAAGAATGTTAGAGAAGGTTTAGGTCATGTGTGATTTTAACCTAACTGACCAAGAGTTCGCAGGAGAGTAGTCCGCTGTATGTAATTTAGTGGGCTCACAGGAGTCGTGAATAGCCTTGATCTGAATGTGCGAGACGAGAGTCAAAAGGTCTTGTTAGATTTAAGGTGACAATGTTGGAAGAAGTTTATGGCCTAAACGTGAGAGGAGACGCTTGGAATTTGAGTCTTGTTTTGAAATGACCATTCACAGGACCAAAGAAGGTTATGAATACAGTCGTAAAGAATAAAGTTCTGCTGAGGTGATAGACTTTTGCTCCGAAAGTGTCAATGAAGTCACCAGCACGAAGACGAAGATGGCGCCGAGAAGAGGGGTCAACTTAACGGACGAAGCGAAGAGATGAAGTAATGGAAAAACCCAAGAATGAGAAGATGTGTAAATGTACACGTGGTGGGCGTCACGGGGCGTTCCACCCATACTGTGATTGTGTATTTTAGGGACAGCACCCCGGGGAGAGAAGATCAGAGCGGGAACAGCGAAGAGCTCAGGGCAAGGAAGAGTGCAGATGACTTGAGCAGATGCGCTGAGAGAGATCAGAGCGCAAGAGAGCAGTAGGCCGAGGACCCTTAGAGAGCGGATGGGTAGGCAGAGAGGGTACTGCTTCTTAAACTTACATTACCATTAGAGGCTAAGAGAGTTTGAACTTCTTTGGAAGTCAAACTGCTGACACCTTTTTAGGTAAGGAACTTGTGAAAGTAGGGATGTCACTTAGTACAGAGTAGGGACAGAATTAACTTGTTTATTCTCTCTTTGTAGATGACGCAACAGAACCACATTGACTTTATGCTTTGATCTGTAAATTCTGGAATCGATATTGATTGTATACTTATTGATCTTATCCTGAGAGGATTGTATATGCCTATAACTCTGATTTTATATAAAATCTTAAAACTTCATCAGTTGTAAGTGGTTCTTCAGAGTTGTGTCCGTTATTGGGGTTGATTTGACTTATGCGGGGTTTGTCTTTTACTCAATGACAGAAAACAACCGATCCAAATTGATGAATGAGATTAGTATCTAAGTGATCAAAAAGGGTATCAAAATCTCATTCCCCGCAGTTGGTAGCAGAGAAAGATGGTTTTCTTCTTGAGGAAGACAACCTAGGTCAGGTCTAGATTACCCCAAGGTCCCTAGTTATCGACGACCAGAAGAAGAATCCCTGCCAAAGAAGGTGCTGACGGTGCGTCGAGAGAAAAGCAGCAGAGTCGGTCGAGAGTGAGTATAAGGGTCATGCGTTGTAAGATTGCGGTATTTTATGTTGTACCTGTGTTGTAATGTCAAGCGGAGTTGAATGCCTGTAGTGTGATTGAGGGAAGGTTGTGAGCGCGTGCAACCGGATAAAATCTTAAGTTCAAGGAGAGCTTGAGTGGTTCGGGTGTATCGAACACCCAGAGTAATTTGTCTACCATTGTAAAGGGGGTCATGAGGTACCATTGATCGCCCGTTGGACCGATGATAGGGGGAGCGTAAGAGTGAGTGTATGAGTAACGGACGCTGGCCGTACGTTTACTGTGTGTAAGTAACCTATCAGTTTAAGGCGATCGTCTGACCGTGAGAGGAAAGACGTTTCGTCAGTTGAGGTGACAATTACAGTTAGACTGTGGCCGTACAGTCAGAGAAAAGTGATCGCTTGGACGGAAGTAGTCATTTTTCAGCGCATGAATGAGACGCATGCAAGACCGCAAAACGAGTTGAGAAAGAAGGGGAACTGCTGCAGAGGAAACGAGTGACGTCAGCGCAGAGCCGCGCTGAGATTGGTCGGTCAGTGTAGAGTCGCGCTGGGATAGGCTGATTAGCGAGAGCCGCGTAGGGATTGGTTGGTTGTCATCGGGACGTAAATAAGGAAGAAAATAAGAGAAAATCATAGATTATCGAAAATGAAGTGTTTTAAGCGTTTAAGGGCGATCTTTAAGAGGGATAGAAGAAATTTGTATGCAGGAGAAGAAGCTCCACCAGAAGGCACACCAGCTTATCATATGGCAGTAAATGTAGGCTTACACTCGATACTATGGATCTCCGAGTGGAATAAGCTAACGGAAGGGAATAAGGAACTGACGTTTCCGAGATACGGAACGTTTAAGCTAGAAGTTTTGAATCAACTGAAAGCGGTAATGCTCGCAACGAGACCTCTACCGAGGCCAACACAGTTCGAAGCCCTTAGTGCATGGTTTAGAGCAGCACACGAAAAGAGCTTAAAGAGGCGCCAAGAAAGAGTGAGGCGATCAGTAAAAGCAGTGCAGGATGCTAAATGGGACGATGAAGCTAAAAAGTGGAGGGTGCAAAAGATAGAAGCAGACAAACTGTTCACCATGCTAGAAGCTACGGGAGAAAAGAAACCTCTAGAAGAAGATGAGGATAGCGAGCCAGATGAGGATCTGATAGAGAGGCTATTAACAGATAGACCACCTCCGTACAACAGCGAAATCGCAAGTCCCGTACTACAGCAAGGGGACGGAGCTAGATGGGGAGAATATAAATCGCTCCCAGTAACAGAGTGGGATCATAGGAAAGATGACGAAGTACCTCAAGCAAGTCCTGAACAGAGAGTAGTAGGAAGATTTGTGGTCCAGAAGGTACCAGAAACGCAGCATGTAAGATCGTATCAATTGCCAGATGCTCTACAAGTACCTGTTACCATAGGTCCTATAGTGTCAATCTATAACCCGGAGGGAGTCCAGCAGGAGAAACAGGCACAATGGGACAGGGATAGGGCAGAGATGGAGAATAGGAATAGGACGATCAATTCCCAAAGGCAGTCGCTAGGACCAATGAGTCGGAGTACCCCATTAGATTCAGCAACAGGTCCCAAGATAGAACAAGGGGGTCAAAGAGGACAGATGGATTTGAGGGGACCGAAACCGAAATCCCATAAGGAATTAAGGGAATATTTGAGAGAATGGGACGCTGCCGAAGAGACTCAGAATAAAAGATTAGAAACAGGAGCAGAATGGAGTGACCAGGATAACAGGATCCTCTCTCACTGCGGAGCTGGCGAAAGCAGCCCTGAGTGGGAGGGAGGGAGTCAAGGAAGCAAAGGAGATACTTGCCATACTGCCAGTGGCAATAGGCAAATGTGCGACGACAGGAGTGCAGGGTGCGGGGGAGTGCCTCGCGTCATCCTTAGTGAGGGAGAACGAAGGACGCAGGAGTACCGAAATAGTTTCAAGTGCACTCACCATGCCCCGGACAAAAATGTGCGACATTGGAATCACGGGAACATGGAGAGTCGCGAAGCGTCTCGCCATGCGTCCGGTGATCACGAACGAAGTCATGAGAATATAGGGAGTCGCGAAACATCTTGCCATGCATCCGGTGATCACGAACGAGATCGCGGAAGCATGGAGGGCCATGAAGGATCTTATCGTTTGTTGAGCGACACCAGACAGCAAGCGAGTTACAGTGGTTTGGAACAGCACGGAGGATCCTATATTGTATCTGGAGAAACCGAGCCGAAAAGACGGAATGTAGTGATGGGGAATGGAGCAATGTTCCACCACACCCCAAGGGAAGATGGAAAAGCTTGGGATCTAGAGAGGTGGGAACAAAGAGATGGAAGAAGAACTCCTCATAACTCACCTGTGCTTAGACGTAGGGCGCATAGTGGAGGTGAGAGGGATGTAAGAGAACAACCTAGAACTGGCGTACTGAGAGCTGAATTAAAAGCAAGACGGCTTGACATAATGAGTTTAAAATCAGACTTGGATGAAATAATTGACGGTACAGTGGCAATAGAAAGGTTAGAACTGTATGAACCAGATGAAATACTGTTTTTATCTAAAGATGTTACTCGAAAAGCGAGATCAGCTCATGAGAAGTTATCTGAATTGGCAGAAAAGTATATGATAGACATGTCACGAACTAAAGCTTTACAGGCCAACCATAGGCTGAATTGCACGGATCGGGATCTAGATAAGCGTAGGACGATTGGGCTAAAAGTACACATAAGGGAACTAATCATGTGTATCAGAATATGGAGGGATCTGGATAGATGGGAGGAAAAATGGTCCAAGAGGGGAACCGTCAGAAGGAGTACACTTGCGAAGTCCCAGGATGGAGACCTAATGCGAATGGAAGCTTTCCCTTTGCGAGAAATCGCGAACGGAAACTACGTTCATGTGCCCTGGAGTAGGGGGGATTTAGCGGCCTTCACTAATTCCTTCCCAAAGTTAAGAGAGAACCCCGTGGAGTGGTACAAGCAGGTAGAGAGATTCGTGAAGATCTCTAAGGTACTGTGGATCGATTTGAACACTCTGTTCGATATCGTAGTACCCGGAGATTTGTGGACGGCATGCAAGCGTAGTGTCGAATGGCCCGCTTGTGAGCCTCCGAGAGATGCCAGGACGAATGGTCCATCAGATAGAGTCATGGAAAAGTACGAGAGAGTAATTGCATGGTTAAAAGAGAAAGTGCCTGTGCAAGATATAGACTGGGTTAAGATAGATCGAACAACTCAGGAGCCTAAAGAGACAGTTCACGAGTTCTATGAGAGACTGCTGAAAGCATTCAAACAGTACAGTGGTTTGGATGTGATGGATCCCAAAGACATAGGACAGTTTGTGTCGAAGTTCGTTCTAGGATTGAGACCAGACATAAGCTTAATGATACAACAGCACTTGATTTGTTGGCAAAACAAACCTTTAGATGAGATTCTGAGGTATGCAAGGTACTGTAGCGATGAAATAGATTCGAAGGCAAAGAAACTTAAGGAAAAGCTGATGTTGGTGCAAATGCAATCAGCTGGAAAGGGTGGACAGCGACAACAGGGAACAGGAACACAAGGAAAGAAACAGAATACTCAAATTAGAGATGAGGAAGAAAGACCGAGACCGAGAATAGATATCGCGACACTGAAAAAGACAACGAGATGCCATCAGTGTAACGAGGTGGGACATTGGAGACGCGAGTGTCCCTATAATGTTGAGACAGGGGAATTAGAACAGGAGGAGGATGAGGTTCAGAACAACGTGGTTAAGGGAGCAGCAGTCCAGAAGGGAAGGTTTGTCAAAGGGGGGACTCAGACTCCTCGAGCCCCGTTTCCTCAACCGCCTCGCATTACGAATGGAGGGAAAACCTATAGACAAATGCCATTGTTCGTAGGAGGAGAAGAATGCTACTACGTTGATCCTCTTACAGGGCAACGAGTGAATAGAGAAGGAGACTGTACACTAGGGGCAGCCCTGGAAGTAGACCAGAGCGCACCATACGTAGAAGCTGAGGTAGCTGGATGTCCTACGACCTTTTTGGTAGACACGGGGGCCACTCGATCCACGTTGAGATCAGCGGTAGTCCCAGGTTTGCCAATGTCGGGAGAGACGATTCAGGTGGTAGGAGTCGCAAACAGGAGAATGACGAATCCTCTAACAGAACCAGTGTCATTGAAGATAGGGAATTACAGTGACGAACATCAGTTTGTGATCTGTGATTCTAGCCCTGTGTGTTTGTTAGGAAGAGATCTGTTGTGTAAACTGAATTGCACAATACATTGCACACCTGAAGGAGTAGAAGTGCAGACTAACGATGAGGATGCCGATTTTAAGGTTGTAAACTCGCAGGAATGCGTGGAACTATATCCTACCTTGACAGTGGAGGAGCTTCCACAGGACTTGAGGGAGAAAGTGTCAGCTGAGGTGTGGGATTTTACTGGAGAGGAAATAGGACTGATTAAAGGGGTAGAGCCAGTAAAGATCATGGTAAGACCCAATGCTGAGTATCCAAGAACACCACAATATAAGTTGACACCGGAGACGATTGCAGGAATAAAGCCTGTGATCGAATCCATGATTAAACAGGGAATACTGAAGGAGATCGTGGGTAGTCCATGTAACTCCCCGATTATGGGTTTGCAGAAGCCTAGTGGGAAATACAGAATAGTGCAGGATCTTCGAAAGATTAATAATATTGTTGTCTCATGTTGTCCAGTGGTACCGAATCCATCAGTGATAATGTTTCAGATACCGTTCCAAGCTGAATGGTTTACCGTGATAGACTTGTGCCAGGCTTTCTTTTCGATTCCTTTAGATGAGGAGAGCCAGTATTTGTTCGCTTTTAAGCTGGAAAATCGCGTTTTAACATGGTGTCGTATTCCCCAGGGGTATACAGAAAGCCCATCGATTTTTAACCAGCTGCTGAAGAAAAATCTTGAAAGTCTAGTACTGCCCAAGAACTCAGTTCTAGTCCAGTACATAGACGACCTCCTAGTTGCGTCAGAAACTGAGGAAGCTTGCAAAGTAGACACCATCACCTTGTTAAATCACTTGGCCGAGAACGGGCACAAGGTGTCTCCAAGTAAATTGCAGTATTGGTTGACCGAAGTGCAATACTTGGGCCACAGGATTGAAAAGGGAAAACGAAAGGTGTCTCCAGACAGAATAGAGGCGATCATGAAAATGAACGCGCCTAAAACACAAAGAGAAGTCAGGATGTTTCTAGGCATGGTAGGTTATTGTCGGCAGTGGATAGCCAACTTTTCACTGAAGGCAAAACCTTTATTACAACTGACGCACAAAGGAGTAAGTGATCCGGTACCATGGGACAAAGATTGTTTGATGGCATTTTTGCAGCTGAGGGAGGACTTGTGTCGTGCCCCGGCTTTAGGGATGCCTGATTACGAAAAGCCATTCTTGCTATATTGCTGCGAAAGAGAGGGTTGCGCTTTAGCAGTTTTGGCCCAGATACACGGAGATGCGCGTAGGCCAGTTGCTTATTTTTCGGCTACATTAGACCCAGTAGCCGCAGCGTTGCCCGGATGTCTCAAATCCGTAGCTGCAACGGGTGTCAGCATTGAAAGGAGTGAAAGTGTGGTAATGGGACATCAGTTAGTGGTGTACGTACCGCATTCTGTGGAATTGTTAATGACCAGGACTAAGACTCAGCATCTGACGAATAGTAGGCTCACACGCTACAAGCAAGTCATATTGGCTGCCGAGAATGTGACCCTAAAGAGATGCTCCGTCTTGAATCCTGCTACGTTGATGCCACTTCCAAATGATATTGATGATGAAATTTGTACAGATCATGACTGCCTTGATGTGACTGAACTATGCACCAAACCGAGACCAGATATCGTAGATGAGCCATTGACTGACCCCGATGAAATTTTCTTTGTTGATGGTTCATGCGTAAGAGACGATGTCGGTCAGCTGAGAGCAGCATATGCAGTTTGTACTATTACTAGAGTTGTGGAAGCCGCCTGCCTGGAAGGAGTACACTCTGCTCAGGTAGCTGAAATTATTGCTTTGACGCGTGCCTGTTTAGCAGGTAACAAAATTCGAGTCACCATATACACCGATAGCCAGTATGGTTTCGGGGTAGTTCACGATTACGGGCAGTTATGGTCTCAAAGAGGTTACATGACCTCCTCGGGTTCTCCCATTATGAATGGAGAATTCGTGAGACTATTGTTAGAGGCATTGCAAGGTCCGACAGCCATAGCTGTAGTCAAATGTGCTGCGCACACGAAGAATGTAGACTTTGTGTCGCAAGGCAACCGTTATGCAGATGAAGTTGCACGCTATTGTGCAGAACAGGGATATTCTCACACCAATGTAGAAGTGGGGGGAATACAGGAAAGAACTGAGTTGACAATGTTGTTAGACACTGTAGATACATGGGATGAACTAAAATGTGTTCAAGAAAATGCACCAGATGATGAGAAAAAGGGCTGGGAAACAGCTGGATGTACTAAAAGTGAGATGAACTTTTGGATTTCTGCAGATGGGAGAGCAGTTTTACCAAATGAACTTGTTAGTCCAATGGCAAGAAAATTGCATGGATCAGCACACATAGGAAGAGATGCCATGGTGAGAGTATTCAGACAAACGTGGTTTAACCCGAAATTTAGAGTAGCGGCAGAAGCAGTATGTCAGCGATGTGCAATCTGCCAGCAACTAAACGTAGGAAAGAGAACACCAGTTACTTTGAGTCACATAGGAAGGTCTGGGGGGCCTTTCAATAGGATGCAGTTGGATTTTATTGAAATGCCAAGGTGCAACAGACTCAGATACGTTTTAGTGATAGTCTGTATATTTTCTAGATGGGTCGAAGCTTATCCTACACGTAGGTGCGATACACTCACAGTAGCAAAACTGTTACTTAGAGAGTTGATACCGAGGTTCGGATTGCCATCCTCTTTGGAATCGGACAGAGGAACTCATTTTAATAGCGAAATAGTGAAGATGCTATGTTTAGCTTTGAGTATCGATCAGAAGTTACATTGCAGCTATCGACCAGAAGCTTCAGGGATCGTAGAGCAAATCAACAGTACGATAAAGTCTAGACTCGCCAAAGTTTGCTCATCGACGTCTCTGAGTTGGCCTGATGCACTTCCATTGGTTCTGATGAGCATACGCAGCACACCAGACAGAAAAACAGGTCTCTCTCCACACGAAGTGCTAATGGGGAGAGCTATGAGATTGCCATCGGTTCCGACTGCAGCGTTATTGAACATCACAGACGATTTGATCTTGGACTACTGCAAGGGACTATCTGATGCCATTAATTCTGTGTCCCTCCAGGTCCAGGCTGCAGAGGTTCCATCAGCACAAGACTTGTGCCATGACCTGTGTCCGGGGGACTGGGTCCTGGTGAAAAAGCACGTCAGGAAGAGCTGTCTAGATGTGCGCTGGCGAGGACCATTTCAAGTCATTCTAGTTACGAAAAACTGCAGTAAAGTGTGGAGGTTTGCCCACACCCGAAGAGTGCCAACACCTCTGGAAGAAACAGCTCCTCTCTCGGATGAGAATCCAGCAGAAAGCGGAGAAGCCACAGAGGGGGAAAGCCAAGCTGTAGAGGTGACCAAAGAGGCTGAGCCTGTGTCAGAACAGGTTGACGACGGTCAGGACACCAGTGGGACCGAAGTCGTCTCGGAAGAAGAAAACAGCTGGGAGTTCGAGTCAGATACCGAACAAGCTGTGAGTGATCAAGAGACAAGTCCAAGTACAAGGAGCAGGAGGACAAGGAGCGACGAAGCTAGTTGGCCGGAGAGAAGGAGAAGGCCAAGCTTAAAAGCAAGTCAAGAGAGAACCCTTGTCCCGATTTCTGAAGAATCGGATCAAGAAGAAGAAACTACAGATTCAGGATCTGAGAGTCCGAGAAGATCAAGAAGGGTACGTGTGCCCTGCAGAAGGTACGCCACCCCTGAATGGACTTATCTAGCAGATGTCTTGGGGACAGAAATCTGGGAGAGTGAGAGAAGTGAAGGTAATCAATCTCGATCCATTTGTGGCAGTGGAGATATGGATGTTGACGCCTGGACTCGAGACTGAGGGGTTACTGACTTTCACACTTCCCATACCCCCTTACCTAAGTCGGATCAAAGAACTAGTGCTAAATAGATTACAGTTTCCGACTTTTGGTCATCAAATACCAGAAGAAGAAGAAAAAGTTGTTCGTTTTGAATTATTGGAACATGTTATTAAAGCTGCAGGTACGAGAATAATTGTAGATGCATAAAGACTTTTGTGTTTAAGCTATAAAGAAGAAGATAACCTAGAGCCGAGTGGAAAGAAGAATAAAATTAGGGATTACATCTAGAGGACGGAGAAGGGTTATGGTTGCCTGTTGCAAAAAGAAAAGGACATTGTTGCGAAAAAGAGACTTTGTTGATAAAGAGCACTTTACAGAAATTGAAAGCAAACAGCAAACAAAGACCTGAAGAAGAAAACTTCTCCTTGCTAAAGAAGGAGTGACGCTGTTTGACAACATGGAGAACGGCAACCCAAACCGAAAAGCTAGATGCATAATAGGTACACTAATAGCATTAGTAATTTTTCTCATAATTACAGTAGTGACCATATCATACATGGTAGGACATGAAAGTGAAAAAGAGACAGCAGAGATAAAGCCTGTAACGACTTTGAAACCTGCTCTTGTTGGGAAGAAGGAGGAGAGCAATGTCATACGTGAAAAAGCGTTACTGGCAGATGAAGCTCGTAGGTTACACGTAGACGAGTCGCAGGGAAATTTTAGATCAAATGCAGATGCCAAACTATTGTATGAGTATATCGATGCCATGGAGGCCAAGGAATGTTACGTTTGTATGCAATTGCCGGCTTCCGTAGACGAAGGTATCAGATATCATCATCTCCCATTGACTTATGGGATAACATGTAGTTTACTGCTCAGTATATTTTATGGTAGAGAAGGGTTTGAGTACTACTTTTCAAATTATGATTCGGTACTGCCTGAAGTTCCGAATTATAAACAAATGAATAAGTGGGACTATCACAAAAAGGAGGATAGACTAGCCAAGTTCTTTCTTCCTTGGGATACACTAGATACATCATACGCACGCAGAAATAATCTGACTTGCAAAGTGTCAGAGGTTGAGAAAAAGTTCATAGGACAAGTAGATGACCGATATAGAAGGCAGAAGATTCTGAAAATGTCAGGACAGTGGAAAACTGATTGGACTGAAGAAGAAAAGGCATATAAGAAGAAAGGTAGCAATGGTCCAATAGCTTTGGATAGAACGCAGAAAGGAAGTTATGTTTAACTCGAAGCAAGACGTATTATGAGAGTGTATTTGTAGGTGAAGTAAATTGCGAACATGCTTTTAGATTAGAGTACTATACGAAAGATTTCATGAAAGGGATGCAAGCTATTCCTAATGTATATTTTGTATGTGGAAGAAATGCCTATGTAAAACTGCCTGACAATTGGTATGGTTCGTGTTACTTGGCAATTGTCTTCCCCAAAATATATCATGCAAAGGATTTAGCGATCATAGAAGGAAAGGCTTCGATAAGAACGAAAAGGGAAGTAGGTGATGCAGAAGTAGTAGGAGACATATTTGGAGCGATGTTTCCTATGTTAGGTTTAATACTTAACGATGTTAAGATCAGGAGACTAGCTACAGTTGTAGATAGATTATCTGCAAGTACTGCAAGGTCATTAATGCTAGTAGAAGGAGAGATGCAGTCGATTAGAGCAATTGTTCTTCAGAACCGTCTTGCTTTAGATGTACTGCTAGCAAAAGAGGGCGGAGTCTGCAAGGCTTTGAAGGTCCAGGAATGTTGTACTTATATTCCTGATAATTCAAAACCACTTGAGAAGGTCATAAGAAACATTACACAGATACACCAAGAAATTGAAGATTTAACGAAAATAAATGTTTGGGAAAAAGTAGGTCATGGAGTAGGAAAGGTTGGAAGTTGGTTTGCCAACCTTGGTAAAAGCATTGTATGGTACATATTAAAGCCTGTATTAATAGTATTGATTTGCATAATCACATTGTTAGGTTTAGTGAAATTGTATAAATGGTATAGGTCGAACCGGTTACAAAGGTCCATGAGAGAGCAAGAAAGGAGATTAGCTGCTTTACAAGACCAACAGTATAAAAGTTTAAGAGCTCTCGAGACGATAAAAAGGGGGAACCTTGTAACTAGTTCTGTGTAAAAGAGTTATTCAAATTGCTTTTAGTGATGACTCCTAAAAGTCATCAAAGGGGGGAACTGAGAGAGCGCAATTTGAATAAAAAAATATGTATGAACCATATTTACAAGCATATCGCATAAACGTTGAATCTATAATGTGAAGTTAACACTTGTAGCATAAAGATAGCCGATGTAACATGAATAATAGGAAATGTATTTGTATTTACACTGAGATGCATTAGAATATGCTTTAGAAAGCCCGTATACATAGTGGGTTAATGTAGTAATGTGTAGAAATACTTACGAACAGAAGAACGTGCACAGTAGAATCCATGTACGTGTAATTATCAAAGGAGAAAGAAGACGACGGGAAACGTAGAAGCGAAGAAATGTGTAGAACATATATAACGATGTAAGCACGAGAATATAAACGTTGTATTCTATGTAAAATGTATTCATTTATAATCATTGCTTTGCTAAATTCGATTATATATAAGTGTGCTAAAGGTTATACTGTGTAGAAGGCTTTTTGTAAGAATGTTAGAGAAGGTTTAGGTCATGTGTGATTTTAACCTAACTGACCAAGAGTTCGCAGGAGAGTAGTCCGCTGTATGTAATTTAGTGGGCTCACAGGAGTCGTGAATAGCCTTGATCTGAATGTGCGAGACGAGAGTCAAAAGGTCTTGTTAGATTTAAGGTGACAATGTTGGAAGAAGTTTATGGCCTAAACGTGAGAGGAGACGCTTGGAATTTGAGTCTTGTTTTGAAATGACCATTCACAGGACCAAAGAAGGTTATGAATACAGTCGTAAAGAATAAAGTTCTGCTGAGGTGATAGACTTTTGCTCCGAAAGTGTCAATGAAGTCACCAGCACGAAGACGAAGATGGCGCTGAGAAGAGGGGTCAACTTAACGGACGAAGCGAAGAGATGAAGTAATGGAAAAACCCAAGAATGAGAAGATGTGTAAATGTACACGTGGTGGGCGTCACGGGGCGTTCCACCCATACTGTGATTGTGTATTTTAGGGACAACACCCCGGGGAGAGAAGATCAGAGCGGGAACAGCGAAGAGCTCAGGGCAAGGAAGAGTGCAGATGACTTGAGCAGATGCGCTGAGAGAGATCAGAGCGCAAGAGAGCAGTAGGCCGAGGACCCTTAGAGAGCGGATGGGTAGGCAGAGAGGGTACTGCTTCTTAAACTTACATTACCATTAGAGGCTAAGAGAGTTTGAACTTCTTTGGAAGTCAAACTGCTGACACCTTTTTAGGTAAGGAACTTGTGAAAGTAGGGATGTCACTTAGTACAGAGTAGGGACAGAATTAACTTGTTTATTCTCTCTTTGTAGATGACGCAACGGAACCACATTGACTTTATGCTTTGATCTGTAAATTCTGGAATCGATATTGATTGTATACTTATTGATCTTATCCTGAGAGGATTGTATATGCCTATAACTCTGATTTTATATAAAATCTTAAAACTTCATCAGTTGTAAGTGGTTCTTCAGAGTTGTGTCCGTTATTGGGGTTGATTTGACTTATGCGGGGTTTGTCTTTTACTCAATGACAGAAAACAACCGATCCAAATTGATGAATGAGATTAGTATCTAAGTGATCAAAAAGGGTATCAAAATCTCATTCCCCGCACTCCTGACACTACAACAGTAGGGCCACCAGAGTCGCGCGGCCGTGGCCGCCCCGAAAACAGTACTGCCTGGTGCCGACGGCCCCCCCCCCCCCAGCTACGCCACTGGCCCCCACTATTTCAGCCTCTCGGGCAAATGTCCAAAGCCCGTAACGGCCAGTCCAGCCCTGGTGGGAGCAAAGGAACGATTAAAAAACACAGAATGTAAATGGCTGTTGTGTAAGGTACCTTTGTTTTTAACACAAAACCTGTCCTTGTGTGCTTTTAGGATGTTAGGACATAGTTCGAACTAAAATATAGTGCTAAGTGCCAGTTTTGGATTTCACTTAATTTTCTCGAAAGTTTGTTTCATTACACAAAAGTAATTTACACAAAAACATTTTGAAACTCATACTCGAAACTTAGTACTAAAGTCTTCATGGCATCTTTTAAGCAAAACTGACTTTGTTATCTTTACATGTTCTACTGTACTTACAACAACAACAATGAAAATGCCAATACTGATAATACTTTCCAAATAGGTACTTACAGCACCTGTACAAGAGCATCACTTGCTTGTTTCCTGGCACTCTATAGGGAATTGCAACATCACTTGCTACCATCAATGGTTCAGAGATCGTTTATTTCTATCCATGTAGTATATTAATTGAGTCAAAAGATAGCTTGGACCCTGTGTTTTGCATTTTATTCTGTAACCCAAAACCTTCTTGAGACTTTTTGTATAGGGCCATTCTTATTCTGGGTGTTTTCATTAAAATCTTTATAAAGCACTCTCATACTCTCTAGCTCTGATTCGCACTTTGGAGAATACCTCAAATAAATAAATAAATATAATTTAGCAGCGAGATATAGAAGGAAGAGGGGGTAGAGCACACATTCTTAAGTTATAATTCTTTGCAAAAGTTCAGTTTTTCCTAAAGGTCAGTGCATATAACTTTAAACTTTTGGGGAATTGATGTTACAGAGAGGCAAATGACTAGCCTTCCCCAGATCGTTATTTAGATATGAATTTGAAGTAAAGAATAAAAAGAGGAATTGTGTGGAAAACTATCATGACCTGGTTGACAATTACAGTTAGGTAAGTAGGAGCTCCTCTATATATCGGTGAAACTCCACTCTGTTACACATGCAGGTCCACCACCTATTTAAAGGTGGGAGAACTCCCAATTGTCTGCTTGTGAAATCACTGCGGTCTCTGGCACCTTTGTTTTGTTTCCCAGTAACAGACCCACATATGGGGATTGTTTTTGAGGAATACAAATAATACAAACTCAATGTGTATGCAATGGCATCCTACTCAGCATTAGTTTTCTAATTGAAGTGTTCCTACTATGTTGATAGAAGCATTTTGTTAGACCCATCAGCCTTAGGGTAGTCTTACTCCAAACTTTTTGCCTTCCTCCTCCATTTCTGAAGGTCTTATTTTTTCTGGCCTTAGTACTTTACCACAGCTAACCATGCTTCATGTGCTCACTCCTTAAAATATAGTAACATTGGCTTTTCCCCAATTGGCGTATTTAATGTACTTGTAATACTCTAGTAAAGTTGTGGTAGATGTTCCCAGGGTCTGTAAATTAAATACTACAACTGTGCATGCAGCACTTATTGTGCCACCCACTAGGGTAGTCCTGTGAACAAGTCTCAGGCATGCCAATGTAGCGTATGTGTGCAGTTTTAAACTGCCATTTTGACCTGCCAAAATAAACATTTTGACAGGCCCAAACCTTCCTTTTTAGTACACAGAAATCACCACTGAGGTAGGCCAGAAACAGCCCACAGAGGAGGTGCATTGTATTTAAAAAGTAGGGCATGCAATTTTAAGTTATATATTTCCCGGTAGTGAAAAACTCTTACATTCATTTTTCACTACTACATGGCCTACCTTGCACACAGGACAATATTGGAGATACCTTATTACATTTAATTAGCTGTAATTTCCAAATGGGAGCAGGTACACAGTTAACTTTGGTGACTTTGAAATTGTTATGACAGATCCTCTTTCATGATAGTCAGATTTTTAATAAAACATTTGGAAATACCACTTATAGAAAGTTGCCATTTTTCTGCCATTCACCAATAAGTGCCTGTATCTTGTCTCTGGGCCACACGACTGGGTGTAGTTGACAGTTGGGATTTGTGTATTCCTCCTCTGCAGCCTCACACAATAGGGAGCATAGGGGTGTTTGGATGGGCAATCACTGGAAGGATGAGAGTGAGGAGCTGGGCACAGCCCGACATACACTTTAATAAGCTGTATCCTGCCTCCATACAAAGGGCTGCATACACCCTGTAGTTAATCTGGAATCAGGGCAAATAAGACAGGGCAACTGTGGACTTCAAAGAGATGTCTCCACAACTGGGTATAAATATTGGACCTTAGATGCCAATTCTTCTGTACATTTCTGGACCTGTGGATGCCAAAAAGAGGGACTGCTGAGCTGCTGAAAGCGTGGCCACTCTTTTGGACTGCTACTCTGAAGGACTGCTGCCCTGCTGCCCTTTTGCCTGTATGAGTGTTGGAAATAGCCTTTTTTTGCAGGGTCACCCTAAACATTCTGCCTTCTTTCCCCCCATTTTGCTGAAGTCGTTTTTTTGGCTTTCGGATTCTGAGCACTTCTCTACTGCTATCCAGTGCTAAGGTGCATGTGCTCTCGACTCAGAATATGGTAACATTGGCTTATCCACAACTGGTATATTTAATGTATTTATTAGTCCCTAGTAAGTTGCAATACATGTGCCCAGGGCCTGCAAATTATATGTTACTAGTGGGCATGCAACTCTGATTGCACCCCCCACTTAAGTGACCTTTTAAACATGTCTCAAGCCTGCCATTGCAGTACCTGTGTGTGCATTTGTAAACTGCCATGTCGACCTGGCAAGATAACCCTCTTGCCAGACCCAAACCTTCCTTTTTGAATGAGTATAAGTAACCCCTAAGGTAGGTTGTGGACAGCCCATGGGCAGGGTGCAGTGTATATAAAAAGTAGGACATGCACTTTTAAGTTTTACATGTTCGAGTAGTGAAAAACTCTTAAATTGTTTTTACTACAGCAAGGCCTATCTCTCTCATAGGATAGCATTGGGAATACCTTATTACATTTTACAAGTGTAATTCCCAATCATGAAGAGACTGGACCCCCAAGGTGTCTCTGGAATCACAATTACCTACAACCTATGGTGAAGTCGGATTTTAAACTTTTAGAAAGTTGCCATTTTCTTACCTTAGCCATATGGCCCGGATGCCTGTCACCCCCTCCCAACACAATCCCCAAGGATGGGAAGACGGACACAGTTCTTGAGCTTTTGGAAGGCGGGAGGGAGTTACCCTCCCGGCCGCATTTATTAAAATATGAAACAAAATTAAAACATTAAAATAACAGTTTCATATCATGTACAATTTTCATTTATGACATTACGATGCAGAGACTTTTATTGGCTAACCTTAACAAAACTCTAATACAAAGGTTCTCCTAGCCGAGTCTAGACATCCTGCAAATGCATACTTTCTAAATAAAATTGTACATCCTAACATTACGGGCCAACGGCAAGGTCGTAACCGGTGTCAGATCCCTAATCCAGAACTCCCCCCTCACTTGTGAGGGGCGGGCGCACAGAGGACTGTACCTCTGTGCCAACTTCCAATTTCCCTTGTCTTAGCGGGGGCCCCTTATTTAACTCAACGCCATCTTAGTGGTCGTCCGAGGACTCGTGTGAGGTGTCTAGAAGGTAGCGTAGACCCCCCTCCCACCCCACACTGCTTACCACATCCGCCGTCGCGGATGTCCTGGCCCCGGGAAATTCCTCGGAGGGGCACGTAGCCACCTCCTTCCCTGGGAGGGGCCTATGACCGCCTCCCCTTTAGGCGACCCCATACTTAGTGGGTGCCGCCTCCCTGTGTGAGGGGCCAATGGCCGCCTCCCCCCGGGCGCTCCCATCCATAATGGGTGGCGCCCCCCTCTAGGGATCTTGAAATTACTGCTCACCGATCATGACCTTACCGCCCGACCAAAGAATAAATACGACGTTTAACTACCTATTGAAAGAAAATACCTTCACATTGCAATACATAAACATTCAACACATCTTCCTTTAGGCTGAAAGCTCTGTTGCAACTGAGAGAACGATCTGAGGCAATAATTTTATTGCATTATCAACATTGACATTTTATTAACCACAAAACTGAGAGAAAAGATACTTATCAAAACAAAACCAACTTTATTGCAGTACTGATCATTGCCATTAGGGGCTGGTGGGTGGGTCAAAATTGGCTCCTTGTTCCGTCGAGGGCTCACGTGCAACGCGGGGTGCAGCTTCCAAGCACAGGAACAAGAGGATGCTTCTCTGGATTGTAGCTCCTTTTATTCTTCTTCCGGAGGGCGTGTACCCTCCTCCGGTCTGCCTACAGGGCGTGGCCAACGGTGTAAGTGTCTAGGACAACCCCTCTTGGGCGGGAAAAGGCGCGCCCCGGCTACGCCGCTTTGGCATACCAGCCGAGACACGCCCCCGCCCAAAATGGTTTCCCGGGGGGATCCGGGCCCCGACCATACGTTCGGGGGGACCGAGTGGTCGCCCCTTTCCATATGGCCGGGATGCCTGTCACCCCCTCCCAACACAATCCCCAAGGATGGGAAGACGGACACAGTTCTTGAGCTTTTGGAAGGCGGGAGGGAGTTACCCTCCCGGCCGTATTTATTAAAATATGAAACAAAATTAAAACATTAAAATAACAGTTTCATATCATGTACAATTTTCATTTATGACATTACGATGCAGAGACTTTTATTGGCTAACCTTAACAAACGTTCTCCTAGCCGAGTCTAGACATCCTGCAAATGCATACTTTCTAAATAAAATTGTACATCCTAACATTACGGGCCAACGGCAAGGTCGTAACCGGTGTCAGATCCCTAATCCAGAACTCCCCCCTCACTTGTGAGGGGCGGGCGCACAGAGGACTGTACCTCTGTGCCAACTTCCAATTTCCCTTGTCTTAGCGGGGGCCCCTTATTTAACTCGACGCCATCTTAGTGGTCGTCCGAGGACTCGTGTGAGGTGTCTAGAAGGTAGCGTAGACCCCCCTCCCACCCCACACTGCTTACCACATCCGCCGTCGCGGATGTCCTGGCCCCGGGAAATTCCTCGGAGGGGCACGTAGCCGCCTCCTTCCCTGGGAGGGGCCTATGACCGCCTCCCCTTTAGGCGACCCCATACTTAGTGGGTGCCGCCTCCCTGTGTGAGGGGCCAATGGCCGCCTCCCCCCGGGCGCTCTCGTCCATAATGGGTGGCGCCCCCCTCTAGGGATCTTGAAATTACTGCTCACCGATCATGACCTTACCGCCACAGGCCGGATAGTTGACCGGCTATCCGGACCCCCCACAAAAACTCCTACTCAAGGTCATGGATTTATAAACCCCTTAACCAAGCTACAAAGTCTCCTATGAGTAAGACATTCCCCACCCGGGACAGATGGACCCCGTCTTCAAGATACATATGGTCCCCCCGAATACACCCATGTGGGATACAATGCAACTGTCCTGAGCGAAACAACCTACTAAGTTTGTTATTGACTTTCTTTACTGAATGATTCAACGCTGCCACAGAGAGGGCCCCCCGCCACACCTTCCTGGGAATCATGTGTGACCATGCTATCGTGCACCCCGGAACCCTTCTTGCCAACCAACTAACCGTAGACAGAATTCGCTCGAGCAGTACCCGACGACCAATTGTCAACAAATCATTGCCCCCCAGGTGTACTATGATTACAGACGGCGGTGACCTTGTCCGCCCTAACAGTCCCTCAATAAAACATTGAAATCGGTCAATACAGAGCCCGCCCCTTCCGTGGAAGGTCACCCTGTACCCGTATTCCCCAGCCACGTGAATCATGTCACCTGCTTTGAATACGTCCCGGCACGCCTCACGTATGAGTGGCCCACGACCCACACCACTTTTTCCTCAGCCGGTGATCTTTGACCGCTGGTCCCCAGGTGTCGGGTCGACTGCACAGTCCGCCCAGTATAGTATGGCCGCGAAACTGTAAACCAAACAGAAAACAAGAAGCGTGAGTGCATGACATTGGCTTCACAACATGTGCCACCGCACATACCTTTTATAACAGTTCGAGGACCAACGTCCCAATTGTTTCACTGTTTCCACACTCTGACCCCTGGCTGTAGCCTCTGTAGCAGCCCCTATCCGAAAGGAATGGGTCCCAAAATCGCTCGGGTCCAAGCCCGCTGCCGCGATCGCCATTGTTAACACCCGCTGAAACTGAAACCTGGTCAGTGGGGTGGCGTCGGCGTGTCTCAGCAAGCTTCCCCCCCATGACACCGCCCTTTGCGCTAAATACTCCTCAACGCATTTCACTGGGCACCTGGGGGACCCTCGCATACGCTGAACAACCACACTGTCCCCGATAGCTCCCTGATCGGTTTTGGACCTAGCTATTGTGACTACCATTGAATCACCCTTGATGAGAATGTGCTCTCAACACAGACCCCCCCCGTATCCTGCTTATTCTTTGCTACCAGCTCGCTCACCCGCATAGCGCCATGGAATGCTAATGCGAAAGCGGCTCGGAACAGCACTGCCTCTGACTGGGATGAACATGTCGCAGGGAGTACGGACAACAACAGGGACAACCTTTTGAGCCCAATCGAGTGCCTCTCGTCTACTCTGCGACCCTCGAGGCGTCGCCACCCTCGCAGCGCCTTCTTTACCAGAAAGGACGATGTGGGGTCCTTGATACCATGCGCCTGCGCCATGAATGCAATGGCGGCCCGGTGCCTATTAGCTGTTGCCGCTAATCGGCCTGCCTTGTGGAGTGATACTAGAAACTTTAGGACATACTCCTCCTGCCCCCAGTGATCCCCTCCTGCAGGACCCAAAAATTCCCAATAGGAACAAAACGCTCCTTCGTATGCCTTCCTTGTCCTGGGGGCTAGACTTGCTCCCACGAGGTCCTGTAATCCGGGGCACCGAGTAACCAGAGAGCTTCGGGAAATGGTGCCGCCACCAAGTCCGCAGAAGGTAGATACCCCCTGAAGGCCTGCATGTGGGAACGAGAGAGTGCATCAGCCGCCTGGTTCAGTACACCCGGCACGTGTTTTGCCCTAAACTGAACGTTCAGTCTCATACACAGCAGTACAATTTCCTTCAATAATCTCAAAATCCACTTGCAGCGTGCTGCCTGATTGTTTATACATTCGACCACGGCCATGTTGTCGGGCCAAAACACCACTGTGCGATCACGAAACCCCTCAGGCCACGTCTGCAGGGCCACAAAAATGGGGAACAGCTCAAGAAACCCAATGTTACCTGTGAGCCCACTGGTGTGCCACCATGTCGGCCATGTTTGCGCCGACCATTGGTCACCGAAGATGGCGCCGAACCCCACACTCCCCGCCGAGTCGGTCCATAAACCCAGCTCCTCTGAGGAAGCCGGCGGCTTGCTCCACACAATTCGACCGTTAAAGTCCGCCAGAAATGCCAACCATATGCGCATGTCCTGGCGAACCTCTGCAGACAGTCTTGTGCGGTGGTGCCCTTCCTTGAGACCGACCATGGCTTGTGCGATAGAGCGGGAAAAAGGCCGAGCCATTGGGATCACCCTAAGTGCAAAGTTAAGTTGTCCCACCATTTTCTGTAACTGATGGAGGGTTACTTTCTCTCCGTTAATGCACAGTTCCAGGGAGGCCCTGAACCTCGCTATTTTTTCCTCGGGCAAACGGAAGCATCCCTTCACGGAATCGAGCTCAATTCCAAGAAACTCGAGTGAAGTCGATGGGCCCACCGTCTTCCCTGGTGCCAATGGCACACCGAACTGTTCCATAAGAGTGCAAAATTCCCGTAAAGCCTGTGCACATTCTGTGTCACCGGCCGGCCCCAAGAACAAGAAATCATCTAGGTAGTGCATCACCCGGGCATGGCCCGTGGCCCTAGTAAATGCCCATTGCAAAAAACAACTGAATCTCTCAAAATAGGCACAAGATATGGAGCAACCCATTGGCATGCATCTATCCATGTAATAGCGTCCCTGAAAAACAAAACCTAACAGACGCTGATCCTGTGGGTGTACCGGGAGCAACCGGAACGCTGACTTAATATCCGATTTAGCCATCAGCGCCCCGGGCCCCAGGCGATTCAATATGGCAACGGCCTCATCGAATGATGCGTACCGCACCGAACATAATCCTGGATCAATTGCATCGTTTACTGAAAGACCCCTAGGGGCCGACAAGTTGTGAATTAACCTAAACTCACCCGGGTCCTTCTTAGGGACTACCCCTAGTGGTGAACACACAAAATTATCAACTGGCGGGTGCCTGTATGGGCCGGCAACCCGGCCACGGGCAACTTCTTTTGCAATCTTACTCTCTACCACCGCCGTATGCTGCTGCACCGACAGTTGGTTCTTACACAGTGATTCCCCCCGAAAATCCCCCGCCGGGATGTGGAAACCATACGAGAAGCCGTCTCGCAACACCCCAGCGGAGACATGATCAGGGTATTCATTCAGCCAAGGGATCATTGCCATGATGTCTACGGGGGTAGGTAGTGGTGCCCCTCGGTCGATGCTAGACCTGTTTGGCCCCTCCTCTACCCCCTGTATCACCATTCTTGGCTCTGCACGAACTCTCAGGGTGTGAAGATTGTCCGCACCCCGCACACTCATGCCTGAATTTACATGACCCTTGTGGCCTCGCGCACTTGCCTCTGTTGAAGCTCCAACAGACCCCTTTCCTACCCGAATTCCCACCATTCCTTACTTGATGGTCATTATTAGTGCCTGCTCGAAAGGGCGCCGCCGCATAATGGCGAGCGGGCTCCGCCCCATTCCCGCCAAGCAAAGATGACTTCGTCGTGCCCGGCATGAGCTGCTTCTGCCACGAGATGGAGTCGAAACAATCCCACGTCAGAGATGAGTCGTGCTCCTTGGCCTTACGAAACTTACTATCATAACCCAACCATTGATTGCCTTCATATGTCTCATAGAAACCCATTATTCGTGTCTGGTAGCAGGCCAATTCAGTCAACACTTCGGGCCTACGCTCCCCCATGATCGCCGTGAACATCGCAAATGCCCTGCCCCAATTAGAAATCGTCTCATCCACCCTGAATGCCGCCATTTTTGCACGCCATACGCTCGGGTGCAACAAGTCCTTCTGACTTTTGACATGCTCTATTTCGTGGTGGTCCGTTAATAGAGAAAACATATTCACATATTTATCAGCCCAAATCATTTCTTTCGTGGCCAGTGGGATATGTTGGACCACCCTTTCCCTCCTCGAGGGCAACGATCCCTCCCCTGCCATCGGCAACGGTTGCTTACCAGAATCGGTGGCTGACCCCGCTGATGTTCCAACGCCAGACGCCGGTCGTTCCGAGGAAACCTGGGGGGGAAACAATAGGGAGATTCGCCTTCGCAGCATCTCTCGATTGCTGCAACTGCTTCATTAGTAACCTGGCCTCCTCGGCCGTGTCTCCTGGTGCCGTAGTACCTTCTGTATTTCTTCCCAGCCATGCGGCCAACTGGGCGGCCAACTCCGGAGGCATATCTCCCTCATTATTGGGCGTAACTACCACGGGGATCGGTTGTCCCGCGTCCGGGATCGGAACGGGGGCCTCCACTGGACTAACCGGGCTTGCCGGGGGTGACTCGGGAACCCCTGCCCCATTCCTGGCCCTTTTACCTCTCCCTGCGGGGACTACTCCCGGCAATGCTGGTCCGATGACCTTCTTTGGTCTGCCCATATTATTCATTGCCGCCATCTGTTTCTTCATGTTCGCCATGTCCTTAACCAGCATGCGAAGCATTTGCTCTGTTCCAACCTTCATTCCGACCTTCTTGCCAGGCATTGTCGTCGGTTATTCGGAACTTGCTGGTCAACACGGTCCTGGATCCAAAGATTCGAAAACGCTGAAAGAGAAACACAAAAATTACAAGTTCTCAAAATTGGCTCCTTGTTCCGTCGAGGGCTCACGTGCAACGCGGGGTGCAGCTTCCAAGCACAGGAACAAGAGGATGCTTCTCTGGATTGTAGCTCCTTTTATTCTTCTTCGGGAGGGCGTGTACCCTCCTCCGGTCTGCCTACAGGGCGTGGCCAACGGTGTAAGTGTCTAGGACAACCCCTCTTGGGCGGGAAAAGTCGCGCCCCGGCTACGCCGCTTTGGGCATACCAGCCGAGACACGCCCCCCGCCCAAAATGGTTTCCCGGGGGGATCCGGGCTCCGACCATACGTTCGGGGGGACCGAGTGGTCGCCCCTTTCCATTTGGTACCTGCTGCATGCTTGGGTTGGGTGACAGCTGGGCTTTGTGTATTCCCTCTAGACAGTCACACACAAAAGGAGCTTAGTGTGACTTGAGGGGCAATCTGTGTCCTGATGGGCCATCATGGGCAGGGCGGGAGGGAAGTTGGATACACCCTCACACTTACACCTGAATAGGCTGCGTCCTGTACCCATACAGAGGTCTATATACCCACCTGTACTGAATCTGGAACCAGGGCAGGAAGGGAGGACATCTGGGCCCTTCAAAGACCTTGTTTGAAGTCTCCCCCATTTCAAAGGCACCACTAGGTATAAAAAATGGACCTCAGACATTACCACTTCAGCACACTTCTGGACTTGTAGATACTCTGCCAGGAAGGACTGCCACTCTACTGGACTGCCGCTCTGAAATAACTGTTTCTCTGCTGTGCTGACCTGCTACCTACTGCCCTCCTTGCATGGTTGAGAAGGACAGACCCACATCATTTGAACGAAGAACCAGAGTGATTCAAGGGCTTGCCTCCCGATTGAAATCTCAGGGACATAAAAGACCTCCAACTCACCTGCTACAACATCGAGTATGCCCGGCCAAGTGGGGCCAACCCAGTTTTGGTCACTTGGAAGTGGGTTTGAAGTGCTTCTCCAGCAGAATCCACACATTGCTGTAGATATAAACACTCTGAACTGGCACATCTCCTCCACTGTGGACACATAGACACCATTGCTAGGATCAACTCCAATGCATCGCTGTCTGAGCGGTGCATCAACTCCCTTCTCAATGCATCATCACCATTGCATGGCTCGACAGCAATGCATCACCTTCCTTAGTGGGTGGATGACAACGCATCGCCTCGCCTGCACCCTGCAATTCGTCTTCAACGTCAACGCACCCAATCTACTTTTCCAGTGGGTCAAACCTGATTCCAGTATTTGACTCATGCTGCATTGCAGTCAGCCTGAGCTTTTTATGCTTTTAAGCACTGCATTTCAGTTTATTCTTCAAAAATTCATAACTGTAGTCCTACTTATTTGATTTTTATCATTCTGGTCTTATTTTGCTCATTGGATTAAGATCTAATTTCCTAACCAGGTGTGGTATCTTGTTATGCAGTGTTTTCAGTTTTACTGTTTGAAGTGTTGCACACATATTTTATACATTGTCAATTCAGTTAAGCCTGACTGCTCTGTGTCAAGCAACCAGGGGGTGAGCATAGGTTAATTTAGGGTGTGTTTGTGACTTACCCTGACTAGGACTGTGGTTCTCGCTTGGACAGGGTGCATACCTCTGCCAACTAGAAACCCAATGTGTAACAGTGAGAAGGATTGGACCATTTTTTGTTGAACCCAGAACCCCAGAGTGACTCCAAGAGCGAGTTTGCAGCCTCCTGACTTGGGCCTCAGGGACAGCAAGCTTCAAAAAACGCCCCCCCAGCACCTGAACTCTGCCATCTATGAATCTATTGTGCCAAGTGGTGCTACCCTAGTCCTGGACCCTTAGAAGTGGGCCTAAGGTGCTCTACCAACCTCTGTGGACCCAGTGGAACTGCTGCATCGCCTCCGCTGCGTGGCTCAACCTTAAACAGAACTAACGCATTGCCGCTGCTGCACATATCGTGCCCGTCACAAAGACCAGCATCATCTCTGCAGCCCGCAACCTCTTTAGAACCGCTTCTGCATGATGATCCCCCTGATGCAGGACCTTGCATTCCTCATTGATGGCTGCCTCAACAATGACGAGGAACTCCACACTACAGCCTCCCAGCTCCTCACAAGCCGATCCACCACCTTGACTCCGGGACGCATCCTCAATGCCGGTCTTCGCATCGCAAGCCCTCATTGACAGGATCCAGGATACTGAAGCAGGACTCGCATCGCAGTCTTGTGCTTCTCAGAACCAAAACATTGCTGTGACTGCACAATGCCTCTGAGGTAGGCATCCTTGCAATGCTCCGCAAACCAGGATTTAAGGTACTTTGTTCAGTGGACCCTTTACGTGCTGGCATTTTTGCATTCCTACAAAGCTAGAATGGTGTTGAATGGGGTAAGACAGTATGATTGTGAAGAGCTACTCTACCACCTATTTGGGGCACCTTAGTCCGCTTTGGTTTTTTTTTAGAAAATTAAAGGTACCTGCTAAATATTGTGTACCAATGGCCCTGTACAGAGTCTGACCCCAAATCTGGCCTATTGAGGGAACATGAGACACTATAGATGTCCAGAGTACTCTGTTTTTAGTAGTGAGTGCATTACATTGTTTAATACAATCCACAGCATTTATTAGTTTACCATTCTAGTGGTTAAAAAGTTATTTTAATCTGCTTCAGTAAAAAAAAATATCCCTATTATGTGTTTACAGGAAACTTTTTACTGCATGTCATGTTTTCTGTAAATTTTTATCATGAATGCCTCGCAATTAGGTGAAGTGGCATAATGGCGTAATTTTGGGAAATATGTGTAACAAGAGTTAGATGAAATTCCCCATAATAAATGAATTACAATGGCATCATTTAAAATTCACCCAGGCTTAACAATAATGCCCTTCCCTGTGCCTCACTGCAATTTCACACTTCTGCACCACCAGAAAGACTATTTAGCCTTGTTTACCTTGGTGATGTTGACTTTTTATTCACTGGGGCTATGATCACATCTGAACAAAGAGTAAATCTTTCTATAAACCACAGCCTGGATTTTGGTAACAATACTTTTAAAAACAAGTGGGTGTGGGCTATTTCATTGTAGGACTTTGCAAACTCTGGAGGGTCACCCCTAAACGTGTTGCTTTCACCCCTCCTATTTTCTGAACCCATTTTTGTTGGTCTTTTAGGACTATGTGCACTTTACCACTGGATGTGCACTTTATCACTGCTAACCAGTGCTAAAGTGCTGGTGCTCACTCTTTAAAATATGATAACACTGACTTACACTGAATTGTCACATAACATTTACTTGTAAATTCCTGGTAAAGTGGTACTACATGTACCCTGGGACTGTAAATTGAATGTTACTATTGGGCCCACTCAAGTAGCCTTTTAAACATGTCTCAGGCCTGCCATTTCAGCCTGGGTGCAGTTTTATTTTGACCTGGCAAAATAAACCTTTCGCCAGGCCCAACCCTTTCTTTTTACTACATATATGTCACCCCTACAGCACGCTTTAAACAGCTAATAGGACAGATGCATAGTATCTAAAAAGTGGGACATGTTCGTTTAAGGCTTACATGTTATGGTGGTGAAAAACTCTTAAATTCTTTTTTCAATACTGCAAAACCTTCCTCTTCCGTAGGATAACATTAAGGGGGTCATTAGGATCGCGGACGGACTTGAGTCTGTCCGCGGCCCCAGAGTATGAGGGAACGTCCGCATGGGCAGCGGCGTTCCCTCTGTGCTGATTAGGATGTGACCGCCAGGGTGGCGGTCACATCCTATATCTTTAACATTGCGGCGGGTGCAGCTTCAAGCTGCACCCGCCGCAATGTTAAAAATGCATACAATGCATTTGTATGCAGAAAGCGGCAGGCACGGGGCGGTGCCTGCCGATTTCTCTATACAAATGCAGGGGGGTACCATAGGTACCCCCCATGTGCACCCCCCACCCCCCTTCACCTAGGGGGCCCGCTACAGGCCCCCGCAGTGAAGATACACATGCTTTTCCTCGGCGGAAAACCCGCCGCGGAAAATCATCTTTGGAAGCCCATCCTAATATGGTGGACGGTGTCTGAGAGACACCGCCACCATATTAGAGCTTTTCCACCGCGGTTGTAAGCCAACCGCGGCGGAAAAGCTGCGGACGGAAACCAGGACCCACCAGCCATCCTAATGTGGCGGTGGGTCTTTGGTGGGTCTGCTGCGGTTTTTCCTCATCCTCTGGGCCGGCGGTGGCTTCCGCCGGCCCAGAGGATGCGGAAATTCCGCAATCATAATCGGCCCCTAAGTGTGACTACTCGTATGGGTCTGTAAATGGGTATGTGATTGTGTGGGTGCTTGAGTGGGTGTATGATAGGTTGTATAGTAGTGGGATAGGGTGTGTGAATGGATCTGTGAATGATGTCATGAGTGATGTCGCTGAACATGTCATGAGTGATGTAATATGTAAGGTCATTAGCAGTGCATTGCGGGGGCCTAATTTATAGTTAGCTCAGGTAACTATAACTGGTGAATTTTAATGATTTTGTAAGAGAGAATCTGAGCCTAACTATAGCGTTCCTGTAACCTTTGTTTTTTTTGCAGTGAACCTCTAAGGCTTTTTAAAATTCTATTTACTAACTATAATGTATATAAAGAGAGATATATATACAGGGATATATATATATATATATATATTCACTGAAAAAAACATTGGTTATAGACCATATATAGTTAGGGATTAGCCTTTTCAAAACCTTATTTTACTCACACAAAACCATTGAAATTTCATATATAGTTAAATGCACTAACTATATATCGCGCACCCACAATCCACTGCTGATGATGTCACATATTACATCATTCATGACATGGTTAGTGACATCACTGATGACATCACTGATGACAACATCCAGTGACTGTATGTTTCTGTAAAGTTTAAATATGTCTTACATATTGAAGAATGAGTGGATGTACAAGTGTCTGGAAGAAGGATTTAGTAGGTGCATGACTGACTGTATGAGAGAATGATTAAATGTGTCTTACTGAGTGCATGGGTTAGTGAATAAACTGTCTTAATTTGTGCATCATTATATCTGTTGTTCTACAAACTGCTGCATGTGTTGATCAGTAGCTATATGAGTAACTGTATGGGTTATTCATTGGTTGTCCAAGTATTTGTATGGGAAACTGAGTGTGTGTGTATGGGTGGCTGGGAGGTGTGTGACTCTGTACATAGATGTGTGAGTAGTTGATTCACTATATGTATGGGTTCAAAAGTGCATGTGCAAACAGCTGTATGGGCGGTTGACTGTGCATGAGTGTATTGGTGAGTGAATGGATATCTCAGTGCTACATGTCAAAGTAAGTACATATGTAAAACACAGTACATGTGAGAGTTGACATATATAAATAACTGTGCATAAAAGCCAGTGAATGTGTGAGTGGCTGTATGGATCATTGTGAACATGTATCAGGGATTGTATAAGAGAGTAAATATGTGTTAGTATATGTTTGAATAAGTAAGGTGTCTATAACTGTATAGTTGAGAAAATGGAGGTGTGATTGATTTTTTGCATAACTGACTAGGTGTGTGAGTAACTCCATGGATGAGTGACAGTCTGTGACTGTCTTTTTACACTGATTGTATCTAAGGTTATATTAGAGTCTGAAGAGGTTCATGGTATTATCACATGAATGATATCATCAGTGATGTGATCAGTCATGTCAAATGAGATGTTATCAGTGATTTTATCAGTGATGTCATTTAAGATGTCATCAGTGATGTCATTTGAGATGTCATCAGTGATGTCATCAGTGATGTCACTAACCATGTCATGAATGATGTAATATGTGACATCATCAGCAGTGGATTGCGGGTGCGCGATATATAGTTAGTGCAACTAACTATATATGAAATTTCAATGGTTTTGTGTGAGTAAAATAAGGTTTTGAAAAGGCTAATCCCTAACTATATATGGTCTATAACCAATGGTTTTTTCAGTGAATTTTCAAGGTTTTGTAAATGCAAATTCCTAACTATATATGGCCTAAAACCTATGGTTTTTTCTGTGAATTTCAATGGTTTTTTAATAGCAAATATCAAAAGCTGTCAAATGTCAAGTACGTGATAGGTAAAAACTTTTTCGTGTTTATGCACGCTGATGTGCTTTGAACGCTGCCCCCCCCCCCTCTTTTCTCTTAGTAGTACTCTCTCTTTGCAGATAGTGAAGGGTAGTTAACGCAGGCCTTTACCCCCGTTGTAATCCGTCGTGCCTGCTTGTCTCTCCATTTGATTGATTGTTATCCAAGCATTTACTGTTTTACAATTGATTCTCTTTGGTTCATTCTCTATTTACAAACAAGCACAAAGTCGCAATACTCTGTTTAGTCTTTGCAGATAGTGAAAAATCGTGAAAAATCGTGTAAAAAAATAGTAGGCCTCTAATTGGATCTCTTTTTTGACCTCGCTAAAATAGAAATATTAGGAACAACCCTTCATGAGAAATACGAAAATAGTGAGACGAACTGAGCTCCACACCATGAGGGCTGCAAGACAGCTCGGCTCCGTCACCCACACCGCCCAAAATAACGACAAACCCTATGCAAATATTAAAAATATATACAACACACCAGCAAAGTAACAGGGTAAAACATTTTATTAAATAACTATTTACATAACTATTTTATACTTTTTGTTGCCCGATCCGGCTAGCTCAATCGATCGAGCATGAAACTCATGCACTCTGATAGCAAGCGTTGCTACTGATGCTATGCAGACCAAAACTGGTTTTCAGTTTGTACATTTTTCGAGATTTTTCCATCCGAGGTTGGTTGAGTTTGTAGAACGATGGCTTCAGATTTTCCACATACGGTGTGGTGGCGCGGACTGGGAGGGGGCGCTTCGCTCCTGCCCCCTCCCCAAGTAAGATTTTCATACGTGAAAGTACGTTAATGGTTTTGGTCCCTGAGTTGCTTCGATGTCACTGCCATTCTCAAATGGCATAAGTTCTGGATGTTGGGTGCCATAGTTCAGAGTTCTGAGCAGCGCTTGTAACACTGTCTGAAGCTTATTTCCACCTACTGCAGCTTCACTATTCTCAAAGTAAGTGAGGGTCGTTTGTGGACCTGACTGCATTTGAAAACAATGTGATATAGTACCTCCCTAAACCGCTTGACGGAGGCCCCCGAGGGGCGGTGTGATGGCACGGACTCGGAGAAGACGCTTGGCCCCGACCCCCTCCCCAAGTCTTATAGCACTGGTGTAGCCTGAGATCGCCCCCGACATAGGCGGCCGGCTCCCGGGGTCCGGCGGAACTTTTTGCCTTTTGATGACTCTTCTATTCTGGACCTTGTCCCACAATCCGTTTGACCTGAAGACACGCTGTAGTGGGGCGCCCCTTTACCGTTTTAGTTGCCATTCCGCCCGCTTTTGCTACACTGTGCCTCTTCCGCCATTCAGCTGTTTACCGCCCGCTCTTGCGACTACAGCGTCTCGCTCACCATGTAGTTGAGTTGCTCCCGCTCTTGCGATGCAACGATAAGCGGCTGCCACAGGACTCTCAAAATGGCGGCCGGCTCTTCAGATTTGGGCGTGGTCCACTAAAATGGCCCTGGGACACCTTGGAACTCGGACGCTTCCCGGATAGGGCTTGGGTCCCATTCTCGAAAGCGCCCCCTCAGCCGTGAAGATTCTACAAAAGTCTTGGGGGCCCCCGACTCCCGCAGGCTTCTGGTGGGGAGCGGCTGCCATGTTTGCTCGTGGAATGGCCTCAGTCATCAGAGGCGGCGCGCTTTTGCGGCTGACATGCTGCCGCTAGCAAAACATTTTTTCACCAAAGCATCCTCGATTTAAAAGCGGACAGGGGACAGGAGCCCCAAAACGCGTAAGGCTAGGAATATTGCCTTGAACATTATAAAGACAGCTCTGCCTAGAAGGATTGACTGGTGCTGAGCGCGCTTTTAAATCGAGGATGCTTTGGTGAAAAAATGTTTTGCTAGCGGCAGCATGTCAGCCGCAAAAGCGCGCCGCCTCTGATGACTGAGGGCCATCTGGAGACACAGAAACTTCTTCGAGGTCTCCACTTATGGAATGCCAGCCGGCGATGGAAAAAGACTGTGAATAATGTCGAGGGGACAGAGTGATGCAAAGGAACTGAGCCTACTACAGGTGAATACAGCGAGCGAAATAAACTAATGGATGTTACTATAACATTGTGCACATCGATGACCAGCATGCAGCATTGTGCTACTAATGACTGCAGCCAATTAAAGAGCTTAGAAAAGTCACGTGTGCAAAATGCTCATTTAAATGAAATCGGCTCCTTTGCATGTCCATCTGCCTGTGAACAAGGGGACAGGAGCCCCGAAACGCGTAAGGCTAGGAATATTGCCTTGAACATTATAAAGACAGCTCTGCCTAGAAGGATTGACTGGTGCTGAGCGCGCTTTTAAATCGAGGATGCTTTGGTGAAAAAATGTTTTGCTAGCGGCAGCATGTCAGCCGCAAAAGCGCGCCGCCTCTGATGACTGAGGGCCATCTGGAGACACAGAAACTTCTTCGAAGTCTCCACTTATGGAATGCCAGCCGGCGATGGAAAAAGACTGTGAATAATGTCGAGGGGACAGAGTGATGCAAAGGAACTGAGCCTACTACAGGTGAATACAGCGAGCGAAATAAACTAATGGATGTTACTATAACATTGTGCACATCGATGACCAGCATGCAGCATTGTGCTACTAATGACTGCAGCCAATTAAAGAGCTTAGAAAAGTCACGTGTGCAAAATGCTCATTTAAATGAAATCGGCTCCTTTGCATGTCCATCTGCCTGTGAACAAGGGGACAGGAGCCCCGAAACGCGTAAGGCTAGGAATATTGCCTTGAACATTATAAAGACAGCTCTGCCTAGAAGGATTGACTGGTGCTGAGCGCGCTTTTAAATCGAGGATGCTTTGGTGAAAAAATGTTTTGCTAGCGGCAGCATGTCAGCCGCAAAAGCGCGCCGCCTCTGATGACTGAGGGCCATCTGGAGAGAACTCGATGGAAGTACCCCACCCATTTTCAGATAAAAAATGGCATATCATGAAACCTTTGACATGTAAAAGTCAATTCGTTGTATATGCATTGAGATGTAGCTGATTTAAATTATACATAGGAAGCGCCATTTTACCAGTACACCAAAGGACCTTATAACATGTTAGAGCAATTAAAAATAAGGACCAGGCATACCCCATGGCAAGACATTTCCAACAGTCTCACAATATTAATCTGGAAGATCTGAGATATTTTGCATTAGATTAAGTGCCACAAAGACTCAGAGGGGGTAACTGAGAGAGATGCCTGAGACAGCTTGAATCAAGACATATTGTACATTTCAACTGTAAGATCCTTAATGGACATAACACCGAGGATGAGCTCTATGTACACCTGTGAACATATAAACAGGATTGATGGGGCAGATCTTTTCCAACTGACAACAGATAGGAACTCAAGTTTGATTTTTTTAGCTCTATCATACACATACAATTAAGAAGGATTATAAGGTTTTAGCCCACTCATTTTTAACATTAAGACATTTTTTGCACATTATTTAGTCACATAACACTTTAAATTCTCCATAAGGTGATTGGTCCACTATGTCGTTAAGTAGAGGGATCGGGCACTGGGCCTACAATGTATGAGTGGAACAAACAATTGAATACAGGATTGACAATGTTCAATGTGGTTTGATTTGAATATGATCCCTCCCCTATTTTGGGGATCAAATTGTTGACACTATGAGAGTAGAATAGTGACGCAATTAAGGCCCAATGCACAGATCACTTTACCTGTTTTAGAGACATTGGACAGGAGCAATTGTGATAGCATATGCTTTTAAAATATTTTGAGCGGTTCAAATATGGGGTTAGGCAGCTACAGCAATAACATTCAGTAAAGGCACTTGCTTGTGAATGCCATACATGTAAATAGCAAGGCTTGTAGAGGATTTTGTTAACTACAGCCTCAACTCTATGTGGAATATTTTATTTAAATTTCCTACACTCATCTATACATTTTTGTGGGCCACATGGTCCGATGAATTTACTCAGTCAATGTCATTTGGACAGGAATGCAGCAATCATTATTGGTTTTTAGAATAAACATAGTACTAGAGTATTATGTATAATTATTTGGTTTTAGAGTGTTATAAATGGCCCGGGAAGTTGGGGTCGGATGGTGTAAATATGCTGCCAGTTGGGCATGTGCCTGTAATGAATGAAGAGGTGCTTTTAACCCTTTTAATATTGCTGGCGATTCTATACCATTATTTGGTGTAAGGCAATGGAAAATCATTTCGGGAATTTTGTACATATTTGTCAACGCTCTGTCACATATTTTATATATATTTTATATATTATGCATAATATATCCTGTAGATAATAAGGTTTACTGTTTATAATCTATCAATGCCATTGTTTGTAAAGAGTTGTACTGTCACTTTTTTCATCCTTGTTCAAACTCTATTCACTTTTATGCACTGTCACTTTAAAATTTGAAACTGCTATAAAAAGTTAAAAAAATTGCAGCGAAACAGGTTTGACAGTGCAGCTGAAACGCGTTACCTGGATCAATGTGGCTCAAAAATAATTCCCTTTTCAGCTATCACGAACATGCTGGAGTCTGTTTCTTATGAGGTAACAGTTGTTTTGCTAATATATATATATATATATATATATATATATATATATATATATATATATATATGTAATGTTTCTGGATGCCATCCCTTCTCAGTTCTCTAATTGATCCAGTACAGGCCACACAGAGAGACGGTAGGCATGAGGATTATTTCAATATAGCAAGTGTTTATTCCATTTTCTTTCTGCAAAGTGCAAGAGTATGTGGGCTTGAAAAACAGACAGATCTACGCGTTTCAGACGTGGCCTTCAACTGGGATATATATATATATATATATATATATATATATATATATATACATATACATATACACACACACACAACCACACACACACACACATATATATATATATATATATATATATATATATATATATATATATATATACATATACATATACACACACACACAACCACACACACACACAGATATATATATATATATATATATATATATATATATATATATATATATATACACTATATATTAACACTTAATACTTACCTGCAGAATACTTACATTTACATGTAAAACTTTTACCACAGGTGTGTCTTTACCATTCATGCCTTTGCAACAAAATTCACTGTAAAGGCATGAGATGTAACGGCATATTTGTTGTAAAATCCTGCATGGTAAAGGCATGTGTGGTAAAGTTTGGTGGTAAAGGCAGGAAAGGTTCAGCCGTCTTTGTAAAGGCTGCTTCCCTCAGTTGTGACATGGTCAGAATTTATGCGTGTGTGCTGCTAAACTTCTATGAATAAGTCATTGAAACAGCTCAGTGAGTTAACCATCTGCTGCTGAGACCTATCTGTAACCCAAAGGGTCATATCCTTAAATCCCAACAGGACTGCTGCAGTCTTCAAACCTTCTGAGACTGTGGAAATTAGATCCTTCCAGATGGGAAATCTTACTAGTTATTTTTACAGCTCGGCAAATGACAGCAGATAATGCTCTGGAGAAAGATAAGGTATTATTGTTACTAGAGTGTGCAGTGCTGATTAATGTGGAGTTTGTGAAGGGTGATTATGGCTGAGTGCTGCAAAAGGCGGATGTAGGAGGGAAGTGTAGTTTGTGTTCCTGTTCTGGCTAAAAGTGGTGTAGAAGTCCGGACATACTTTCATTCAGGGGTAGGTTCAAGACTCATTTGAATATGGTTGGCCCCTGACAAATCAATTAGAAGGGCAAAATGACGGAATGGAATGCACCCATTCCTTTTTGCTGGTTAAGGGCCCATATAGAGTAGTGCACTAACATAAAATCCACAAAATGGGCAAATGTGGTAATTAATTTAGGAGGTAATAACTTCTTCATTATAGATATGCTAGTTGGAGGAAAGGCTGTCTTGCTGACTTTGCCAGGTTTACCCTCATTTTCACAGATAAGCGGCAGCAGTAAATCTGCTCAATAAGTTGGACATTAAAATCCAATTTAAGAATCAGAAAAATATTGGTGGATATTCTGCTGAATATCACTGATGTAAGAACTAGATAATAACAACAGAAAAAGGCAAAACAATTCCCAGAGCTGCAAAATTAGCTGACGATGGACATGTTACATTTTCCTGGCAGAACTCTGAACCGGTGTTCAGATATGTTAGGGTTTCTGAGTGATGTGAATAAGAGGTAAATAAATGGTTCATTGGTGAATTAATGGGTTACATTATTTTGGTGTATCTTAATACCACCAAAGTGACTTTTTAGTCATCAAAATACAGAGTAAAAAAACAAGCTATAAAAACATTTTAAAAAGGTGTTTACACAGTAAAGTGGCATTTAAATCATCAAACCACAGGGGGCAAAATGTACCATGAAAATACATCTAAAAGGTGTTCACGTAGAAAAATTTGATCCAAGCTGTTAGTTCAGATTCGTCAATGCCTGATCAAAAGATTTCAGAGATGGGGCACTGAAAAATAATATTAAAAATATTGTAACCGCCAATCGTTCTCTTTTTTTATTAGGTGAAGTGTTTGTGTGTGCTGCCCCGAAGCGTGATGTAAAGGAAATCCCATATAGAAGCAATATATTGGGTTGCAATAATATGAGCACTGGAAGAAAGGCCCCTATTCCTGAACAGACTGTATTAGCAGAGTTAAGATGCCCCCTCCCAAACAGTGTTATCAAAAACAGACAGAATATGAAGTTTGAGTTGCAAGAGGGAAACGTAGAAGTCATAACCTGCAAACTAGTCCACAGTGGATACTAATATCAACGGGCCAATATTTTTGTTGCATCTTTAAAAAATGTCTATATGGACTCACATCATTACTTATTTAACAAAACAGCTGGAAAACCAACAATATGTAGTCAAGACATCTAATACAAATGAATATTCAAGGGTGATGACTGAATAGCACTGCACATTTATGAAAGGCTAAGACCTCCAAACAGCAAGCGCTTCCTAAACAAAACAAGCATTTGCAATGCCATCGGTCCTGCAATTACGAGAGTTTGAGCATTGTGAGACCTATTGCATTGCAAATATTTTTTGTTGTTGGCAAACCCCCTTTGCGGCACTTTCACGTGCATTAATGCTGTGCTCCTGTCTTTGCAAAAGTTCTGTTCAACAAAAGGTGTGTGGCACTATTAAAGTAAACTGCGGAATGGGGGCTTTAAAAAAAAAAAAAAATCATCTGTTCGTCAAACAAATGCTTTTTTTTGTAAAAGGCCACAGGTCGTGGTTTCACTTTAAATTGGGCTATGCACCTTTCCTTAGACACGGCTCTTCTAAAGAAAGGGGCGTGGCCTTCATGCATGTGAAAGAGTGGTATGGGGGCTTTGACAACAAAAAATAATGTTTGCAATGTGATAGGTCTCGCATTTGCAAGAGTTTAAGCTATTGGCATTTACAGTGCCAATAGCTTAAACTCTCTTAAATGCGAGACCTTTGGCATTGCAAAGAAGCAGCTGCCATTGGCCCGCCTGCTTGGAAAGTGAAAGCGCTCATGGTGAGCTGAATGTAAGGAAAGCATGTTGTGCCTGCAGTAGTAGAAACTCATTTAAGAAAATAGTGCTTACAGACGAAATAAAACGTGCAGCAACAGAAGTAAAAAGGCCAGTCCTCAGGGGAGGTTTCGAATGAAGACAAGGCGGTATTAAGGAGGGACTAACAAGGCAATTAAGGAATCCAAAACCAGCATTTACGAAGGATAACAACACAAGCCAATGAAAAATATGGGCGGAGAGTGGGTGAAGCTTCAAATCTCTAACTCAATACAGCATGCCTCGCAGAGCAGCGCATACGCTGCCCAGGCTCGACCTAAATACTATAAAAACAGCAGTTAAAATGCTGCTGTGTCAGGAAAGTAGTGCAAAAGGGGGTGGTGATGGACGGAGCATCTGAATCAATCAAACACTCACACCCAGTCAAAAGATCTGGGTTTAATCCATCACCGTTCTTTAGCCCACTCTGCCACCCCAGTTCAGACATGGCTATATGCAAATCAGTCTGACCCTGTGCCTCATGGGAACAGTCCAGCCCGAACTGCCAAGCCATTACTTCCCTGGACCGGAAACAAGCTTCCGAGGACCGGCTTCTGGCATTCCAGCCGTCTTCTGTCTGGCTTGCTTGAATCCAGTGGCAAAGTGAGCAAGGGACTCACGTCTGAGCATACCCTGCCACACTTATGGCGGCCAAAAGCGGTACAAAAGGGGGTGGTGATGGACGGAGCATCTGAATCAATCAAACACTCACACCCAGTCAAAAGATCTGGGTATAATCCATCACCGTTCTTTAGCCCACTCTGCCACCCCAGTTCAGATATGCCCAGGCTCGACCTAAATACTATAAAAACAGCAGTTAAAATGCTGCTGTGTCAGGAAAATAAGTTTATCTTAGTGCACACACTGGCTCTAAACTAAAAAAGACTGTCACCAAAACCTAGTAGGAACACAATGCAACAATGTAACAAATCAGGAAATGACATAGCTTTGAAAGGCAGCCCTTAAAAACAACGGCAAGCCATGAAAAACACATGAAAACCAATGGCTGAAGGGGCTGACCCAAAGCTGACTAAGTCTGTACTTCTTATTGTATCTTTTTGAAGAATTGATGACATGAGCTCTTCCAAACTGTTAAAGCTGTGTGTTGCCAGGCCTACAAGCACCCCACCATACTTCCTACGAGAAAAGCAACTGAGCTGTGATTTACCGTGGTGTGTCCTCTGTTGTGACATCATGGTATGGGAGCAGTAAATGGGATAGAAAGCAAAGTTGGACTGTCTGGACAGGTATCTGAGTTGCGATGGCTGGAGAGTCTCAAAGATGTGAGCAGGATGAGACTTGAGTTTTTGGAGGACTGAGAAAAATGAAGCTCATCGTCTTGAACATACAGTCTACAAAAAGCTAGGTACAGACGAAGGGAAAAGTCACAACCTTTGGCATCAGATCACATCACACAGGTTGATCCCCTGACACTCCAGTAGCCTTTCAACAGCCTCCTATCTTGTGCTGAAGCGCTAGGGGAACGGTGAGGACTGAAAACTACAGAAAGTAAACTCGGTCCGTAGAACCCTCTTTACCTTCTGATCCGGACACTCTCTCCTTGAGCCTTGAAGCTAGGGGAAGCAAATGTGGTGCCAGGAGGTACCAAAGGCTAAACCAGCATTGATGTCAGTGGTTATGAAGGATGAGCCTGTGAGAGTCAGTATTCTGAGGGATGCCAAGTGACTAGCTGAGCTGAATGATGAGCGGATGAGTGAAGGAGAGGGATGAGTGAGGCAGTTGTGTGATGCTAGGAAGTTGAGTGATCTTTGTGTGGATGACAGAAGTGAGGACCTGGATGGAGGTGAACCATATGACATCAGGGTGTTTATGAGCGTTGTGTGATGTTGCGGTTTGTGATTGGGGTGGGCTATGTTAGGTCAGGGGTGTAATGGAGGCCCCCGTAGTGTGGGGGGCCCCAGGCTCACCCATAGTGGTGGGAGGCCACTCAGCCCCTACTGATGTGAGTGTGGGGGGCCACTTGCGCATATCTTGCGGGGGGCCTAACGTTTTGTTACACCACTGGTCAGAAGGCGTGGGAGTGAGATAGTTTATATATGATGGCATAATCATTGTAAGTATGATGGGCTTCTTGTGAGGTCGGGCATGTGACGTAAGGTAAAGGTGCTCCTGAGTGTGATGTGACGCATGATGTCACGGTGTTTGTAAGTGTGGTGGCTATGTGTTGTCAGGTTTTTACAAGTGAGGTCATCTCCGCGATGTCAAAAATATTTTAATGTGGAACGGATGGTTTTGGGTTGTTTGTGAATGTGATGGGCAGTTTGATATCATGGTGCTTAGGAGGATGAATGATGTCATGATGGTTGAGACTGTGACAGTCTTATGTGGTGTCAGGGTTTTTGTGAGGTAGGTTGTGTGATGTTAGGGTGTTCATGAGTGAGGTAGGGTGAATAATGAAGATATTGCTTAGGGGGCACCAGCACTACGGGTACACAAACACTCTTGGGTAGCTGTGCGCTATACAAGTCGATATAATAACACATTGGATTTGTACTTTATTATTTTACTGCTGTTTCATTGTAATAATCACCCTAAAAATCAGCAAGACACTGATTTACGACTGACAAAGGCTCCCTTTCTAACTGTGCATGACTCCACCCACTCTCGTATCTGACCCGAGATTCAATGATGTTCCACTGGCACTTCAACCGAAATGTCAAACCGGAAGTAAACAATATGGTGGATCCTGTTCCTATGCCACAAGGCCAGGTAAATATATCGATTGGAGTGTTTCTTCTACGAATATAAATATGATCTGTTTTCAGAGAGGACGGGCAAAAAACACTGTTGTCCACAAAGCTTTTTACTTGGAATCTTTACTTAACTACGTTTCTGAGGTATTTTATTTTGCGTTGGTGGTGGCAGCGTATGTAAAATACCATTGCTTAACATGCAGTCACTTTTGTCAAATCTTTTCCCATCATGGAAAAGCGTTATATGCAAATGGTTTATTGTTCCTGTATTGGTATGTCGTTAAATATGTAGAAATCCTTTCATGCTTTGTGTCACAAAAATACTGCATGAGTGATTACACACAAGGCGCAAGAATGTCATTCGTGAATAAGGCTTTATTGTACTTGGAGACAATCTGTCTTTCAGTAGTACTCGGCGTATAACAGGGTCTCTCTCCAGACAATATCTGAAGAGGTTTTAATTAAAGTACAAGCAAGAGTGTTAACACTGGCCATTTGTATTTGCAGATCACGTCCGTCATATTATGGATATTGGAAAGGCCGATTACTCATGCATAACATGGTCTGCTTTACAATGCACGTGGGCTGAACTACGTCCCACCACACTCTCCACCAACACTAGTCATTTTAGGCAGAATGATGTAAAGTGCTAAAAAGATAATCTTCCACTGTTCGTTCTATCGTGAACGGAAAATAGTTCTCAATTTAAGAAAAATTGTTTTTTTTTCTCAAAAAGGCCTGATGCTACTATAAGTTGTTCTAGTGTCATCAGGGCATGTGGAAACAGAACACAAACAATATCAGCTGTCTTTTATAAGTTTTACATTTACATTTTTATTTATTTTGGGTAAACTCCTTAAATATGCTGTCTGGAAACCTCTTTCCTCTCTACCAGAAAGAAAGGTCTAACATGTCAGGTGCGTGAAAACAACAACACAACACGGGAGAGGTTTTTTATTATGGAAAAGACCTGAATACTGATACGTTCCTAATCGCTCAGCTCCAAAGTTTCTGCAAGATGGAAGACCACCCTAAGGCTGTCAGGTCTAACACTCTTCATTACTCAAACTGGAGCCAGTGGCATAGCAAGAGGGGGCAGGGGTAGGGTGGCCGGTCTGCCCCAGGCGGCACAAGTTGTAGGGGCAGCGGCCTCCCCCTAGCTCTTACCTGCCGTTTCAGGGCGGTAATCTCTCACCCCCCCCCGCTCTTTAGTGCAGCCGCCGCGGGGGCAAATGCAGGGACCGCCCCGTGCGGTAAGAGGGCTAGCTATGCCACTGGCTGGAGTAATCGCCTAATTTTGGTAATTTTGCATCACGAAAGTAATTTGCAATTACTGACATTACTCCAATTACCTTAGTGTAATTAAAATGTCTCCTAGGCCTAGTTTGTAGGTTGCATTAGGGCCCATGACGACTCTGTTGCTGCATTGGGTGTGACCACATATCATAAGGAATAAAAGAGGCTCCGAAAAAAACCTTGGGCAGCAGCACTGGTTTGTTTTTCAAATTACACAATGAAGTACCCACCCTATAGACACAGAAATCCATGATGCATTGCAATATCCTTATAGTATATGGAACAATGCTTCATCATAGCTGCTAAGGTTTCATATTGCTATGAGTGCCATCTTCATAATTTCAGTGTAATTATGCATGACATTTCAATGACTATGAGTGACACTTTCTCACGAGCAAAATCAAACAATGAAGTTGAGGGAAACATATAAATATCAGAAATTACAACCGTAAGCAGTAGAAAAATCATCAATAGTAGCTCAAGCTGAGTGCCGACTGCCCCGCTGTCCAGCACGCTGCCCGCTAGTTGCACCTGTCACGGCTGTTGCAATTTAACTAGCATTACATATAGCAGCACAGAAGTGTTTACTTTAGGACATCTTTTTAATACCGGCTGAGCTCACTGAAGTGTCTCAGGCACTTACTTAGTTCTGGCGAAGCAGCGGTCATGCAACTCAGAACATCAGTGAGGACTCCAGGGTCTCTCTGTCCCTTGTGGGACCCTCCCAAACAGGATGTGAGGCTCCAACAACAATACCACAGATTTCTTCTCAGTTGCCTATTGTTGCCGGGCAGGCCAGCAGAAAAACATTCCTGCCTTAGCCAGCCTTTGCCCACTGGGACCCTGGATCCTCCCTGCTGCTGGCAATCAATCATAATCAGATGCAGAGCATCAGTGTGGACTCCAGGCTACTCTCTGCCCACCTGGGATCCGGCCCAAGTAGATGATGTGAGGCCCCAATGACACTCTTCTCAGCTGCCTAAATAAAATGAAGAGTCAATACAGTCACAGATACAGCAGCTGCAGGCACCAAAAGACAGCAGGCATTGGGCACTAGAAATACTCAGGCTGGCCGAGGCACACACAGCCGGAGAGGCAGGGCACTGTAGTGTTATTTAAAAAAAACTTCTCTCCTAGCCCTAATCAAAATGACCCCAAAGCCAAGTGGTCCACCCCTGTGAGCCGGCGCACCAGCCCCAAAACTGCAGCCAGTGGCACCAATGAGTTGCCTAAGCCAACACATGACTCAGACAACTCGCAGACAGCCCCCGCATCAGCACAGGGCATTGTTTGGGGGAAAGCCTCAGGCCACTACACAATTAGCCGGGCAGCAGCCTGAGAGCGAACCAGGACGCTTTTTACATGACGCGGCTCTCATCAAAACTATAGTGTGAGTGACCAGGTTCATGAGTGTGTCGGCAGATGTCAAGTTCAGCTGAGCTAATACAGGGCTGGCAGCTGATTGGCTACACACTATGCAACTATAAAGCAAATTTATAAGGAGTCAGTGAGAGATTAGCACAGATGCGCACTGTCTGAGACACTCACCAACTTAAATTGCAAGGCGAGCTGGCGGCAATAAGGTTTTCTGGCCGCCCACCAGGGACCTCCTCCTCATAGTCCTGGCCACGACTCCCTCAGCAAATTTGTCACACAAGTGTTCAGGTGGAGCAGCAGCTGCACAGAGTATGTGATCTGGCCCCAGCATCCTCAGGGATGACATTGTTAAAATTTTACTGTGCTGCCAGTGCCACATCCTCACAAACGTTATCAAACTGCAGCACCCGCTCTCACCGCCGCAGGAGGCAGACGTCCCATGCCTTTTAAAGTCACTGTGACTCACTGCATCGGCTGATGTCTCGGTATTAGTCATTGGGCACTGCCTCTGACGTCAGTACTAGTCAGAATCGATGCTGCGCTGCAGAAATCGTTCTTATTTCATTGTAGCCAGTAGCAGCTAGCGGCTCAGCCAGCCCCCGAGACTGCCAGGAGCAGCATGCATGCCATAGCGCGCTGCCACTCCAACTCAATTAGCACAGCGATGCGGCTTGACAGCTGAGGCAGGCAATATGCCTATTATGCAGGACTCTGCATTTCAGTGTGGTGATGCGGACCACCACACTGAAATGCGGACCACCACACTGAAATGCGCTAGTGTAACGCCTGATGCGTGGTACTTGGCAGGGCTGCTTCATAAAGTGTGTTTTTGTTTCAGTTTTAAGGTGTACTAAAAAAAATATTTCTATGAGGAGAAACCCTAGCGATATGTTCTGGTTTACCTACACAATAAGTATTCTAAGAATCTTTTACTTTGTTGGCAGGTAAATAAAGCCACGCACAGCCTTGTCGCAAGAGGGCAATCGTTTTTTTAGTCTCAGCACTATTCCAAATCTACACCAGGGAGAAATAAGGTACTTTCTGGAACTGAAAGAGGATTAAGTTTGGCATGTACTGCCAGTACAAGTTTCAAATAAAAATGTGAAGGTTCCCCGAAGAGCTTCTATCAGCAATTTGCTCTTCTAAATGCATCAACTGTGAAAATGTTTCTTTCGTGGAGGAACATCCTTTAGGCTTCCCACCCCACACCACAGCAGTAGTCCTGGAATAGAAAGCTTTTTCTTTCTAAACGTGTGTTATTTAGGGTGGCTAAACAAAGCCTAAATTTACAAGCCAACATTGCGCAAAGGATGACCTAAATTTTGCCAAACAGATGGTGTGCAATTCTTGACTTGATATAAATGAATTATTCAAACTATACAGACCTGACACACTAGATATGAAACTTCCTGCCTGCTAACAATACAATATGACTGCCGTGCTCCCACCAACTGCTGAAAAAAACAGCACAATTATTTTTTAAGCTACAACTTTAAAACAGTTTTCCTATTAAAATCATCGGTAAAATTGGCAATAGCTTTCAAACTCCTGTTTTAGACCCAATACAATAATCAATTGTAAAAAAGTATTTACTGTGAACCAGGATCTGATTTATCATTGCACTGCATTGCTCTTGTGGCATGCAGGGTGTCTCAAGGGCAACACAACACTTAAGTCAGATTTGCCCAGCAATGCAGTGGTCCTGCATTGCGTGGTCAATCTTGAGTAATTCAAGGCAGCGCTGTGTACCCTGGGAAGAATTTCCATGAGTGGAATGTGGGTAATCCCAAGCATCCACGTATGGATGTTGGTGCATCTGAGATTTATTGCATTCTGCAGCACACATAGAAAGGAAAAGAGGTATCCTTTCCCGCCATGGTGCAGGGGTACCCATGTTGTCACTAGGCAGCAGTTTAGAAAATATGGCACATGCTGCCATCACCCTTTCATAAGGCACAGCAAGTTGTCTTGCTATGTTGCGTTGCATGAAATATTGATAAATCTGCCCCCAAATGTGCAAGGGTATTGAAAGCAACAGATGCAAAAAGCAGTTCTTCAAAGATGGCCACAAGCAAGTAGCCCAGTATTTCACATGTATTTCTTGATGCAATATAACATTTACAGTGGAAGACTGTGGGAATCACAGTTTGCAATGGCACAGTGTCACAAGGCGAACAAGGGGCATTTGTTTCCTGAGCCTTTATTTTATGAAAACTAAAGATGTCGGCTTGTAAAACGACTCTAAATTAGGGAAATAGATTGCGATCATAAGAGGTGGGGACCCAACATAAATGCAACTCAATAATGATACAGTGTCTAGACATAAAAACCGTGTAGCGTTTATTCTAGCTTTAGCTTTTATGCCTTTATTCTATCATAGAAAGCTTTTCAAAATCTGGCTGCCTGACAACTTCATAACAATCAGGTTGTCAACAAAGACATTGCAGCAGATATACTTTGCAGTTTTATAAATATAGTCTTACCACACTGAAGCATCAGAATATTGTTAAATTTAACTGAGAAAGTGTAGCTGATGGATTACCCCATTAAGACAGCACAATACTAGTGGGCCCCACACAATTTTATCTTATATCAAAGGAAAAAGCATACTTGTGGCAAACAAGGTGGGCCCAGATCATGGATTTTCAGGAGTGACTAGGGGTGAAGTGGGTGGGTAATGTCGAGGGTCCCATAGCCACTGCGTCTCTGCGAAGAAGGAACTTGTGCCGAAGGATTTTCATAAACCATTTATATGCCAATGAGAGGTTCAGCTATGGCTTAGACTCAAACAGTGAATCAGGTGTGGACTACCAAAAAGGGAATACAGGCATTAGGGGAAGAGCCATTGTAAGGAGGCGGGTCCCCCAAGAGGTGGATGCATGGCAGGAGGCCCAAGAGGACAAGGCAAGCTAGGGTACACACCATGTACCAGCCTGCAAGTTGCCCCCCCCCCCCCCCCAGAACGGTAACATTGTATCAGGGCCTATGTCGCTCAAAGACGGAGATAAAGGGAGAAGGGTTTAGAGCTTCAGCCCTCAGCAGACAGAGAGAGAATATAGAAGGGGGAAAACAACATCTGTCAATGGGAAGAAGGAGTGAGAGAAGTGAAAGAACCCAATATGGAAAGGCCCCTGTGTGGCTAGGTGCTAGACGCTGAGCATGAGTGTGGGGACAATAAGTGGGTAGCATGGGAGGGAGGGGGCAACATGAGGGTCTGCACACCATATGGTGGAATGAGGTAAACATTTTGCTATACCTTTCAGTGTAAGAACACAGTACACTTATATAAAAGAACTTGATTTTCATACTCACTGTTTGTCCCACAAGTTAAAGAAGACAGATGTCTAGTGAAGACAGAAAGGGATCATTGGTCTTTGGGCCCTTTGACATTGACATAAAATCCCTTGCAGTAAAACAGGTAAACCAGTAATTACTACCAGGTCTGAACGTGACATCATGTCTGTTACCCATGTGTGAGGTGGCCCACCAAATAAACTCATTAGAGGAAACCTTAGACACATTTCTAATTTTACCATATTACCTGACCCTTACCGAATGTAAAAAAGGACCAACTTAGAAAAGGAGAGACATCAACCTACACAAAGTGCTATAGATTGACCAGGGATAGCAAGGTCCATGCCTATTTCCCCCTTCTCCAGGAATATTGGATTACTCCCATTGGGTTTCCTCTATTACAACTTACATCACCTAGCAACAGAACCCATTGACAAAATGAAGAGTCACCAGGTGGATAGAACGGTTTGCCAGATTCTTCCTCCACTAGCAACATCTAACAGGTACCAAGCATTGGCGTCACTATATGATAACTACTTACCCCAACAAAGTATGGTGGGGGAGAGGTAAGACATAAGAGTGGGAGCAGAATCTATCGAAGGGAACAAAACCAAGCTGGTGGCCGGGCAGCTAGAACCTAATTTATTCTGTTGAAATGACTTGGAGGATAATACTGGGGTAAAGAACCTATGACCTAGTCCAGTCATCGATGCCGAGCCCTGTAGTTCTAATGCTCCCTCTTGTGTCGAATTTCCAATGGTTAGCCCTAATAATGGAGCCGAGGATTGTTATTTATTTGCTACATGGAACATATATGGACTGCAGAACAAGGTGGACGAGTTAGAATGGTCTACTGTTACCACTGGGCTGAATATTATATGCCTCAAGAAACTCCATTTCCTGTTGAGGGGTAATCTTCACATTATTTGGGTGCTATTCCCTCCTCTTTGGGAAGGTAAAAAGGAGGTTTACAAGTTGTAATTTCTAATAACCTCCTAGTTATGGTTAAAAGATCCTCATCAGCATGACCGCATACCCAGATGCTTATAAAAGTGGACCCGATGTGGTATTGGTCAATTTTTATAACAATGTTTTTAATTCTACCCATAGCTTCATGGTTCGTACTTTAGATGCTGCACTGGAAGCTTTTATATGTCCTATTCATTCTGATTTTATTGTGATCTGAGCTGGGGATTTTAAAATCCAGCATTGCCCTTTACCTACATTGCAGGGATGGAGATGATTTGTTGTATTTCTGTCACAATGATTATGGCGATATATGAAACTCACTTATTTTTAAATATGATCTCCTTCTGTTTGAGAGCAAAAGTGGTTGGAATGGGGTGCAGATCCCCTCTTTTACTGGTAGAGCTTCCTGCACTGTAATTGATCATGTACTGGTGTCTATGGCCACCAGTAACACATGTGGTACTGCTTGTATTATTCCATCTACACTTAGTGACCATAGCCCTATTATAATACCTTTATTTGTTTTGGGGCCATAAAGGAGTGGACTCAATAAAAGCTCCAGTTAGTCCAAATGGGGTCCATATTATATGGGCAGGAGTGGAACCTACCTGAGATTAGCTATTGCCTGGGGGCTGTGATAACTAAGTATGGGTGAAATTTGCGAATTTGCGGTCTCTGAATTCACGCAAATGAAAATTCGCGGTCCGCAAAATTAGTGAATTTGTGCGAACTTGCGAATTTTTTTATTTTGGCATGTTCGCTGGTTTTTTTTTCAGCGCGGCTACCACAAACTTACCTATGCGCTCGTTTTTGGGCGCGGCCATCTTGTTCGCGGGAGGAAAACAACTCGTCAAACTCAGAATCAAGGTAAGTCAACGCAGCGCGTGTGAGATTGTATTTTTAAAGCGCGAACAAGCAAAAAATCGCAAACTTGCGAATTGCGGATTGTTTGGCAATGTCGCGCGATTTGCGGATCGCAAAATTGCCAAAAATCCACAAATTTCGCGAGCGGAACGAATTTTCAGCCCATGCTTAGTGATAACCCAGGAATATTTGCTAAATAGTTTTAAAAGCATTCTCAGTTGTATTAATATCTTCCAGACAAGAAGCCCCAGACACTCACCAGCTAAACGTTCAACAGCTGAGAGAGGCCTTACATCACTGAACTAGAGATACCATGTTAATCGAGACTCTCCACAATAATTATATGCAAGCAATTGCCAAAATTAAAAGGTTTTTACAGGAAGAGGCATGGTCCAATTTGAGATGAGCTTCTGAGACAAGGCATAGTAAGCTGTTTTGGAATATGATTAATGCCCCTTTTCTGAAATCTGATAAGATCCCAGAGCTTAACTCCTTTGCAGCCTGGGATGCATGGGTGGAAAATGTTTCCCAAATATATTATGATATAAACGTGGGCCGAGAAATGGTGAATGATTAAACCTGCAGTTGGTATCCAATCCCACTTAACATCTCTATTGATAAAGTTATTTGCGCTATAAATTCTAGTTCTATCGGAAGGGCCCCTGGATGGGGTCCCAGTAGATATTTTGTAGGCGTCCAAAGAACTACGGGTACCTATTTTAACTAGGGTGTTTAATGCAGCTGCCGAAAGTACAATTCCACAGTCCTGGCTTGTGTCAATAATCATCCCCATTTTAAAAAAAGGTGGCAAATAAGATCCTAAATATTACCGCCCCATTTCCCTCCTGGACGTTTCTGTCAAATTGATGAGCAGGGTTTTGTTACAGAGGATGTATGAATGAGCCTGGAAAAATTCTATTCTTTCTCCAGCCCAATATGGATTCAGGAGGGCCCTGGGAATAACGGAACAATGCGTCACTATAGATCAGTTAATATTGAAATATGCAAGGGATAAGCTGGGGTCTCCGTACCTTTGCTTTGTAGATCTTAGCAGTGAATTTGATCTAGTTAATCATTCTATCCTATGGTCAACCCTGACTACCCTAGATGCTCCCATGACGATTATTTGTTTCTTGGCTCGCCTTTATGAGAATCTATCGAGCAAAGTCCATTATGGTCCACAGGGTGAATGCTCACCTGATTTTAATGTAGGAAAGAGTATTAGACATGGATGCGTAGTAGACTCTTTATTGTTTTCACTTTAAATCAATGGAGTGGATGAAGCGTTGCAAGCACTTTAGGCAGACGTACCCCTCATTACTGGGCGCCCTATTCCGGTGTTATACACCGATGACGCCATATTATTATCTAGGACCCCCAATGGATTGTAGAAATTGATGGTAGCCTTTGGGGAGTAAAATGGCATCTAAAAATATCAAAGACTTTCACTATGATATGCGAATATTGAACGTTCCCTAATCAATAGAGTGAATACATTTGGCTATCTGGGGATCCAGTTTACAAGTAATGGCATGTGGGCACAACAGATTGCAAATGCTAAACTTAAAATGAGCAGGAACTGCGAGGGGATTTAAAAATGTTCATCTGAAGTGGGTCAGCGCCCCGTTAAAGAAATGATTGAGATTTACAAGGCTAAAGTATTACCTGCCAGTGGCAGCTCCTCCACTAAGGCGAAGCCTGGGTGCCTCTGGTGCTTTTAGCAGATCTGAAGAGGATGGAATAGAGGCGTGTGGTGGGAAAGGTAATTTAAATTTTTTTATTTCTTTTTAATACATTGAAATGAAATGAAATGAAATGAAAAAGGAACTTAATAAAGCGCACTGTGGCCGAGCGGCTTCCTGGCGCTGAGGGGGGGGGAGACGGGTTCTGCACTGCAACCGGAGGGACTAACCGGGGAAGGCCTGAAGAAAAAGAAAGGTTTTTAATGCCTTTCGAAAAGCTGGGTAAGTGGGGATCGAACGGATAGATAATGGAAGACTATTCCAATACTGGGGAGCCAGAACCGAGAAACGGGTGCCACCGATACGGGCTTTACGGTAGCGGGGAACTTGAAGAAGGAGTTGAGAAGATGACCGAAGAGTGCGAGAGGGAGTATAGGGAGTGATCAAAGAAACGATAAAGAGAGGGGCGGAATGGGTGAAGGCTAAAAAGGCTAGGCAGGCTAATTTAAAAGAAGAGCGAAAGCGTACAGGAAGCCAATGAAGGGACTTCAGGACGGGCGTGACGTGGGAGAATTTGGGGAGGTGAAAAATGAGCCGGGCGGCCTGGTTTTGGATGGCCTGAAGCCGGCGCATTTCAAAGGCGGGGATGCCGGAGTAAAGAGCGTTCCCGTAATCGAGACGAGAGGTGATGAGGGCTGTAATGATGAATTTGAGGGCTTCAGTGGTAAAAAAACGGGAAATTTTGCGAATGAGACGGAGGGATAAGAAACAAGATGAGATTACAGAGCTAACTTGGGAATGCATGGAAAGGTCACTGCTGACCTTGATGCCTAAGGTGCGAACAGAGGGGACTGGAAGAGGAGGGGTACCAAGAGAAAGGGGCCAGTAAGTAGGGGACCAGGGATTAGAGGGACCACCAGTGAGGACAAGCTCCGTCTTGTCAGGATTTAATTTGAGGTGATTCGTGGTCATCCAGTCCGAAATAAAGACTAAAGTGGAACTAAAAAAAGAAGAGGAATCAGGGGTAGAAAGATCAAAGATGAGCTGGAGGTCGTCAGCGTAGTTGTACACGGAGACCCCCAGCTCGCGGAGGGAGAAAATAAGAGGGTAGATGTAAAGATTAAAGAGAAGGGGGGAAAGAGAGGAGCCTTGGGGGACCCCACACACAAGAGAGCAGGGGGGAGCAGAGAAACCAGCAAGCTGGACTGCCTGGGACCTGTCCTGGAGGAAGGACTTCAACCAGGAGAGTGCTACCCCCCTAATGCCGGCTGCGCTGACACGGTCGAGAAGAATGGCATGGTCAACCGTGTCAAACGCAGCCGACAGATCGAGGAGCACCAGCGCCTGGGGGAGATACATTCCCCTGCCTTACCACCCCTGTTCAGGGACAGCCGCCACTGTTACCTGCTGCCTCATAGGGGGCTAGACTGTGGGCTTACACTACAAGCACATCTCTCCAAGTTGAAGAAAACCCCTTTTTAAATGACTGCTTTGCTTGCCTGCCTCAGCCCCATCCCTGATAGTGCATAAAGAGGTGAGGCTGTTTAATATGTAGGATTTTCTTTTAATGAAACCATTGGTTCTTTGGCTCTCCATTTGGATGAAGAAGAAACTAGCTTTACCAAACTGAATATCCTTGAGTGTTTAAAACTAGATCATGCCTTTTGCATTCCATGGCTGGCCTATATACGTTCCACGTTTAAGTCTATGTTCCATTTGGCAGTGGGGGAGGAGCCAGCACAGGTTAGCATTAACCAAGAGTCACATTAAAAATACTTTTTGTCTGTAAAGGTCTGAAGCTAGACTTTATGTGGAGTCAAAGAAAACAATGGCAGCTATGTATATGTCCTTAGGAGAAAGAGAGGGGTGTCAGGAGTATTTGATGTGTGTTAAAAACAGCCAACAACGGTATGTCCTAACTAGAATTAAAAGTGCCATGGTGCATCAATTGGTTGCATTTCCGAAGATGAATGCATATACCCCTGACAAAACTCCTTGTCCCTGCGATGGAATGAGTGAGCAAAGCACACAGCACTTAAGGAGCTGTGATGTCATTATTTGAAACCCCTTTTTATAATGCAGAATACAAGAAACTATAATGATGCACTGACATTTCTGCGTGAACTAAACAATCACGTTGTGTGTTTAAGTGTTGCCCTTTTTATTTTAAAAGCTATTCACTTAAGGAAAAGTATTGTGTTAGATTCTGTCCAGGGTCTAAGATTGTTATGAGATGATATCTTAAAGGATTTTATTGTTCTATGAATTGTATTGCTTGACTTTCTTTTTTAATTGTATGTACTTTCATAGTAGTTTTTAATTCCGAATAAAGTTCTTGAATTGAATTGAGTTGACCAGGGATTGGTAACACATTACAATTATTTCCAGTCCCCAGCAAAAAACGATGATTTCGAAACAATAAGAATTAATCTGCTCCCCATTTTAACCCGATTTATAGGGGCATGCCTATGCTGCTAAGAGCAGGGCAATAAAATATCATGTCAGGGTCACCCAAAGTTGCCACTTTGAGGTGTCCTCTTTTACCAAGTTTTGGTGATCACTTTTCCCCTGTTAGGAAAACATACACACTATTGGTTGGGGTTTTTTGCTGATTTCAAGGTTTTTTTTTTGACCTCATAGCACCGTAAGCGGCTGCCATCGTAACATAAAAGACCCTGTTGATCCTGAACGCCCTGGGTCCATGTTGCTGCATTCGCTTTCGGGCCCGCCAGGCCAGCTTCTTTGTACAAGGCTTGGTGTAATCATCGGACTATCTTACACCAATCTTAATTCTTTGCCCCAACAAACCAGGGGCGACCAGATGTTTCCTTCACTTTTATCAAGTCTTGCCATATTAAGTGCTGCCCGAACCCACTTCTCATATAATGGAGGGGCCGGATCCTTCCATAATATACAAATTTCCCTTCGGGCTAACAAGATCAGACATAGAAATAGGCTCATTTGCAGTCTGGATAGATGATTTATAAGGGCCGGGTTCAAACCAAATATAATCTGGTTAGACACGAGGTTACCAGAAGTTAGGAGCGAAAAGATAGGTGGGTAGTATAGATCACAGTCACTCTAATTCAGTGGGATCACAGTCACTCTATTTGAGTAGGAAAGCCCTCACACACCGACCTGGTCAGTGTATATCTTCTCTTGCAGGTGCTGTTACACCCTTAAATTTGGGGGTTTTTTGGATTGAGCAATTTGCTCTCCAAATTTTTAAGCACTTTTTTCACTTTTTCCTTTTTTCACTTTCACGTCCCCAGGTTAGGGTGGACTATTAGAGTGTCCATACCGCCGGGGTTTTAGTCCTGAAGAATGCCATGGTGAATATATACCACATTAAAGGCAGAAACATGTTGACTGATTAATTTTAAAGTTGTGGTATTTAGCTGAATTTAAACAAAATCCTAATAACCTTGGCTCTTAAATTCAGATACACATACCACTTACATGTGCTTTAGGGATCACTCATTAAAGTTTTTTGATACCCTGTTAGTCACTTTTAAATTTATTATTTTCACCACACGTCCTCCCCACACGACCAGCTCCGCAGTCTTTCTGGCGTCGCAGCACACCGAAGAGACACTCGGTCTCTTCGGTGGGGCCCGATGATGAAGCATGACACTGACCAGGTCGGTGTGTGAGGGCTTTCCTACTCAAATAGAGTGACTGTGATCCCACTGAATTAGAGTGACTGTGATCTATACTACCCACCTATCTTTCCGCTCCTAACTTCTGGTAACCTCGTGCCTAACCAGATTAGACCTCTCTTCTTTTGTTGTTTGACATATAACCGGGGACTAAGAGAGTGTCCCTGACTCTCCCTACCTCTCTCCTTGTTGATATATATCAAACCAAATATAACCATGACTGGATCTAGAGTGATCTCTAGACCAAAAATTCCCGACAATGCCAATTCTATATTCTGCAAAAAGCCCTTTAATTGAGTGCACTCAAAAACATATGCAGATCATCTGCTTCTATTATATCACATTTAGGGCATCGGGAGGTGGATCCGAAGCGAACATAGCAATTTTTTGTTTGGGGGTATAGTACAACCTATTAATAGTGAAAACATTTTTTTTCTTCAAAGAAGCAGACTTAACAAACTTATATAGATTATTATTAGATAGAAAGTAAAGTTCTACAGAGCTATTCTTCAGTATAGATGAATCCCAAACAAGAAGTAGGCTTCTGTACCATATCTCAACCTCTTTTTTCATGGGAGCTGGGTTTTGGAATTTTAACTCTACCTCATAGTTCCCACCTATATTCGCCTTTTCTGCCGCATACCATGAGCGAAGTTGTAAAAATTTAAAGCAAGAGAAGGAATTTGCAAATCTTTGCTCTCAATACCTCCCAGGGTAGAACTCCATCTAAGTATATTATTTCAGACCACATTTGAATCTGCCAGGTCTATACAGCCTATTAGTTGTAAAGACTGTTCCTGTATATAATGTCCCGGAATGAATCCCTTTTGATCTACCCCTATCAATTGCGGAACCACCTTGACCAATCTCCCTGCCAAAATGCTAGCAAAGATCTTATAGTCTGCATTTAGCAGGGAGATTGGCATGTAGGAGTCCGCCTTTAATGGGTTTTTCCCAGGTTTTAATATGAGCACAATGGTTGCTTCTTTCCAGGATTGAGGGATTCCCCCCTCTAATGAATAGATATAGTTAAATAACTCATGCAATCTAGGGGCAATTATCTCATCGAGGATCTTATAAACTTCACCTGGGAGGGCATCTGTCCCTGCAGCCTTATTAATTTTAATCTTTTTAAATTGAAACAGGGCAATAAAATATCATGTCAGTGTCACCCAAGGTTGCCACTGTGAGGTGTCCTCTTTTACCAAGTTTTGGTAATCAATTTTCCCCTGTTAGGAAAACATACACACTATTGGTTGGGGTTGTTTGCTGATTTCAAGGTTAGGACCCCCACTATAGCCAAACAGAAAGGAAGGAAGCCAACCACCGCAAAGCTAGCAACAAGTGTGTAAATGGGACTCTGAGGAGCTAATGAATAGTTGGTGGATGGATACTTTGTTTTACCAGGACCATAGATTACTGCAATATGTTCTACCCACACCTGCTAACGACTCAAAATGTCCAGAGCACGAGCAAAGCGGTTACTGTTTCCACAACTAGCATCAAACTCCAAAATAATTTAATGTCCGCATAGCCTCAAATAGCTTCTATGTTTTCCCATGTCCTTTATAGTCCAGTTTAATTCTTCTCATTATCATTCTATATTCAATGTGTTTCAATTGCATTTCATCCATGGGACTGTTTGTGGCACTCTACACAACTTTCTCCTGAGTTACACACACCACGATTTAAACCACCCGTTCTGTCTTTCACCCTGTTCCTACATGTTGTTACAATAAGTGCATCGATCGCTTTATTTAGATGATCAAACTCAGAGACTAATATTTCCCCTGGTGTATTGATGTTGCTACCCAATTAATGAGTTGTATGGCCTTCTTCACAATATAAGCAGAAAGCTGCTGCAAATCCACTTTCCTGTAGCAAAGATTACTGATCTTGTTTGTTAGTAATTCAACTCAAGATTTAATCAATTCTGTGTTGCAATCGGGCACAAATACAGAGAGCATGATGTGAAAATTATAGTGTTATGGTTACAGTTGCCTCAGTTTATGACACTATAAGAAGTGATAAATAAAGACATAGTAACATTTACTCTGCCTCATGACCTATGACTTAATAGTAGGTCTAGCTAATCAGCATCCTATCCCCCTGACTGCTTTAGTGCCCGAAGAGAACAAAAACTTCATTAAGAAAACACCCTTACTGTCCATCATCAATTATTACAGGGTCCCACCCAACTCACAAGTTGGCACTAAAGTTTCCATTCAGAAGAATATAAGGGGCACATTGTACTTTCTAGACCATGTCAGAAATAACAGAGCCTAAAAACACAGCACGATTTGTCACATGAGGAAATGTAACTTGTCAGAAGTGGTTGCTGCTATATTTAGAAAGAAGTAGTCTTTGTTCATCCCTGTAGGAATGTAGCAACACCAGAAAAATCCTAGACCCTGTGAGAAAAAGTTCAACATCACACGACAAGTTCACATCCATACCTACAAACAAGTCCTGAGACATGTGTGCCCGCTTTGTGGTGTTATGGTTGAAGTGTAAGATTTAAAGCAACAATCTATGAGGTAACTTCCTAATTTATGGCAAAAAATTATACGACTGCAAGTCAAAAATTTGATTGGAGACTTTTGTTCACAGAAGTTGTAATTGTATTTAATTTCAGCAGTTCCTTACCAGCTGCTATGATTTAGATATTTTGGTGGCCCTCCGAATTAGGAACATGCCCCTCTCCTAAGTCAGCTGTACGAAATCTGGGCATCACCATTGACAGCTCTCTATCTATGAAACTCCATATCAATCAGGTCTTAGGGACCTGCTTCGGGATCATGCGCAATCTTCGTAAGATTTTTAAGAGGCTACCCGTCGAGGAAAGGAAACCACTGGTGCAGGGCCTTATTATCAGTCGCTTAGACTATGGAAACACGCTGTTTGCCGCCCTGAACAAGGATCTGCTATCCAAACTCCAGATTCTGCAAAATACTGCTGCTAGGCTTGTTCTTAATCTTCCGCGCAGATCACCATCTTCTCCCAACTTACGAATATTCACTGGCTCCTGATCCGCCAGAGATGCCACTTTAAAATCTTGAGCTTAGCCCATAGGAAATGTATGATGTTGGCCCTTACTATTTAAAAAACAAACTGAAATGGTATGTACCAGGAAGATCATTAAAGTCAAGCACAAGATCTTACCTTGCCCAGCCTCGGATCCGAACTTTACGCAATGGAGGCCGTTCCTTTTCCTATCTTGCCCCCATGTTGTAGAACAAACTGCCTGTACATATTTCATCTATAACGGATCACAAAGGTTTCCGAAAAAAAATCAAAACCTGGCTCTTCCCCCCCAATTAACTAGTCCCAGACTGTTGACTGTTCTATTTGTCTTTTTTTGCTGCTAGCGCCATGAGACCTCAAGGTGATTTGTGCGCTATATAAGAACATATGACATTTGACATTTGGTGAGAGGTGGATAAGGCAGTCATGTGCATATGTAGCAGTCTACTCTACCAGCTTCAAGCTTGTGGTAGTCCTCCATATCCCTCTGATTTGGTTTCATCTTGGGCTTGCTTTAGGTTTGAAGAGAAAGACAAAGCACTCTGCGATGAAAGATCATGCACCTTCACCCCATCCTTTTTCCTAAGCTTTAGAGACACTCACAATTAACACCAAAAGAAACTAAAGATTGCTTTTTCCAACATATCTTCACATAGGTGGGCCTAGCTATATGATTTCCTTATGCCAATTGACATTCTATCAGTGTCATTTGGCAAACAAAAAACAACTATGTATGAAACCAAGATTTATTGTCCTGATCTTGACTAGTAGCAATAGTGTGAAGCTGTTGGTGAAACTCTCATAAACCAATAAAGAAGGATAATAAAGTTCCATTGCCAGGAATTATGGTGCCAGGATCACTCGCAATTTTTTTAAAATTTTACTTTCTTTCTGGGTTGTTAATCTTTTTTGCTCTTACTAGTGTGGCCTCTATATATGCTTCTAGCTATGCTTGCATGAAAGAAACATGTCTGCACAATGAAAAAGAGTAGCAGATCTGTATTACTGCTGATGCTATGCTAGTTGACAATATGAGGAATAAGACCCATCAAATTTCAGGTGGAATTTGATGATTCCACAGATACAGCAGATCTCTAAGGACATTTGGAGGCTTGTGGATTCTGTCACCAACCTCAAATCTCTGAGCTGCAAGGGATTTTGTTGGAAAGTAAAGGGTGTTTACAGTGATTTCTATTGTATTTATTGCTCCTTTTAGGTCACAGATACGGGATTAGTGAAAACATGAGAGAGGAGGGTTATAGGAAATCAGAGAAGAAACTAAATTTGAAGGAAAAAGTCCGGTGAGACACAAAACAGAGTCAGACATTGAGCATGAATCATATTGGGGGGGGGGGATAACTCAAACAAAAGTGGATTAATTGTGAGCAAATGCAATTTGAGGAATTTTAACATCTACTCGGAGCACAAAGTAACTTGGACTCTTGTTAGCATAGCACTTATCAAACGATTTTACCTAGTGGTATTTGCTTGTACAAACCAGCACACATGCTCTACTTACTCATAAGCACAAAATGTATTTTCACGTTATGCCTCAATATTTTACATTCGCATATATTAATTGGATGCACAAGCACAACAGATACCTAGCACACAGGTATATAGTGCAAAGTATTTTTCCGATCATTGAAACCAAAAGGGCTTTAAATGACCACCCTTAGGATAATGCAATATGTAGGTGCTAGACTGATCATCTGATATGGTTGATCAGTGTTATTTTTACTCAGTCATGCTTGGCCTGGGAGAAAGGTCTGCTGTCTGATGTCTGAACTTGTATATTCTTTGTTAGACTTCACAAACCTACAAGTTTTGTATAAAATGGGGTGGGGGGAGGGGTAGCTCACCCGTCTGAAAAAATGACCTGTAAAGTTTGTGTAAACTGAGAAAAAAAACCACTGCCTAAAGACAAAGCATGTACTTTCTATGTTGCCTGGTGAGTAGCTTTGCTTTGTAAGGTATTAGTCTCCTAAAGGACAACTGTGCTGCCTTATATCTCTGAATCTGAGTTATTTCATGGGACTTAATCCTGATTCCTGATCAGGATTACGTTCCATGAAATAACTCAGATTCAAAATGAGTATTACATTTAAATGTGTTGAATAAGTTGTGCCTAGGACCACTTTGTTTTCTATACTATCCGATACCCAGGTCCTTTGACTTTTCTGGGTTATACCCCATTTTCTTAATGATGCCTTATATCTCTGAGCATCAAATCTGGGCAGTCAAAGAAATAGCTCTGCTCACCAAAGTCTATGCCTGTAAGCTACATTTGTGGCCCCTGTCCTGGACGTTGTACGTTGGCTGAGCGATACTCTTCGAGCTTTATGTGATTTTGTTGAACAACAGAGCCAAAAACAACCAGTTCTGAGACTGCATCTCACCTAAGCTGTTTCACTGATTTATTTTCAAGATTATTGACATTTATCATTTGGTTAAAATCAAATATTTAGAAATTTCATTTTTATTCTTTTTTTCATTTTGTCGAGTTATTACGTTTGAAAATTGGTGCTCTTTGTTGGTTTTTCTACCAACTTCTTCCACATTCTGTCACTGGGTGACATGTCAATTTCAAGCTATGCAGTTAGGCAAGGCCATTGCTTTTTCTAAAATTATACATATAATATCCTTGGGGAACATCACTTACAACGCATTTTTTACAACGCACTACCATTACATCGCAACCATTACAACGCATACCATTACAACGCATTGCGCTGGGGGGCTCTCTAGGATAGGGAATATATTTAATTTACTATCCAACACCTTCCCTGCTATCCACGGGGACTGGAGTTGGAATAGTAAATTAAATAATTCACTATCCAGCGCCTAAAAGCATTATGCGTTGTAATGGACTGCGTGGTAAAAACCGCGTTGTAAAGGCATGCGATGTAAAAGCATGCGTTGTAGTGACACCAATCCAATATCCTTACTTGAGGGGGCTTTTAGCCACCTCTCTTCATCCATTCGTCTTTCGTCATGTCATTCACATTTTGCTTCCGACACAGCTACAGCATACAGCATGTGACAATGGGTTAGCATATTTAAACCACTGCTTAATTTCAGTTTGAGTGACTGCATTTTGCTCTTTAAAGAGGAGCACATCCGCACACAAGGTTATTCCCTTCAGTGCCAGTGTTTTTGTTTATACTTTATAATTACTTTTGTGTTGTTCATTTGTGTGACCACAGGGCACATTGCAGCTTTAGCAAATCTCATTTCCTGCTAAAACTGTTGTAAATTCCTTTTGTAGTGGCCTTGTTTATAACACTGCTGATATTTCATATCAGGTTGCATGAACTCTGAATATAGCTAATCAGTTTCCTCCCTCCTTCTCTCCCTCCCTCTCTGCCTCGCTCCCTCCCGCCTCCCCTCCCTTTCCTCCAACCCGCGAATGATACGTATAACTTACTTACTTATAAGGGTTTTCAGCCACACTTCATCCATTAGTCAGAGGTAACGTCATTCACATTTTACCATCACCAGCTCAAGCATGCATCAAATCTGCGTCAGCCCACTTCAGCCATAGACTGACTACATTATGAGTTATGACATGCTGCCCTTTCACAAAGCACATACAACCATAAAGTAGTTCCCTTCAGTGCCATGGAGTTCAATGGTAATGTCCACTGTTCTGAGATCCAAAAAAACTTTTTAACTTTAGGAAATTTTATTTTTATGTTGATGAGGACCAGCAGCTTCTTGAACAATAAACTGTTATAATAATCATGACATAACAACACAAGTGTTCGTAAAAGGTCTGCTATTGGCTTTGGCAGTGCTTGATTAATTGTTTTTTTTGAGGTGTAACTCATAATCACTTTTCCACCTTTCCACCACTTTTTCCACTCTAGGTTCCTTCACCCTTTATATGCCCCTCTTTCTCTGCCTTCCTCCTACACCCCATTGCCCCCCATCAACCACTTCAAACATTTATTTTCCCCTCAATCTTCAACCTTCTTTATCCCATGCTTCCTCTTAACTCTTTCCCTTCATACCTTCCTCCCTCTACCTTTGTTTGCTTTAATATTCTAATCTGTGTACAAAAACAAGAATGTACTATGGGCTCCACAATGTATTTTTCCTTTTAAAAACATGTATTTTGAAATAGATTTACACGTTTTAACCTGTTCTTTGGTTTTATTTATATTATTTTTAAACAAACTGTATTCCTATTTACTTGTTTTTCCACTAAATGTTTTTCGGTTATGTAGATTTCTTTTAATTTGTTTTTTTAATGAATATACCCATTACACATTTTGCTTTCTGGGAGCTGAACCTGTACATGTGATGCTAGAGGATGGATGATTCCTCTTCTTTCTGTTACCAAAGCCTTTAACTGCAGTGTCACACGAGGGATAGCTCTATTTAAATCCAGACCTTGTGCTTCTGTGTCAGAAGTGTGAAAAGGGAACTATTGTTCCCTGTTTTCGAACGATCTTTCTAAAGTCTTTTAATGGAATAGCATTTCAATAAGAGGAAAAAGGAACAAAAGAGATAGCGTTCAAACTGAACTCATTTTGCATTTTTGCATTTAATTGTATATGCATTAAGAATAAGAAGGTTTGCCAAGAGTCCCCATTTTCACAGCAGATAATAAGCAGGAGGAAATATTTTACATGGAAAATACTTTTCTATAAAAAGGAAGAAGAATAAAAACATGTATTTAAACAGTCTTTAAGCATTGGTCTTAGTTCAGTAACGTAGGAAAAAACCTACTCACTCTCGTGTATAGGAAGTAGTTCTGTTAACTCACTGCACACCATTACCAATATCTATTTTTGAGTTATGATTGAATGAAGTCATAGGCTAGAGACTGTAGTTGTACTCGTGATAACTAAAAACTGCTCACAGGTAGAGATGTGTGGAATTTAAATGTGTATAATTAAACCCTTAGATATAAAAAGATACTTCTTTTACAAAGTAAATATCTCGATTGTCAGATATTGCCCAGTGAAGTGTCTTCAGTGAGTCAAACTGATTCAAACTATTATTTTAATAATTCGAATTGTGATTTCAGTTCTGCATTCCAGACAATATGGTGGCCTCAATTTTAAACAGATTTGATTTATTCCCAAAAACACACAGTGCTCATTGATGCAATCTGCAGATAGTCTCCAGAGCTCTCCCACGGCATGCCCCAAAGCTATCCGACGGGTGGCTCATAAAAGCCCCCCTCTCAAAGCAACGATAAGGTGTCTGCCAGGTTGGATCCTGAGACTCGTTGAACAGGTAACCATCGTTCATTCATATAATGAACATAGGGCCATATGTATCATACTATCGTTTTGCGAATTCCAAATAACAAATTTTAAGGAATCGCTATTTGGAATTCGCAAAACGGTATGTATGTAAATAATCGCTATTTTTTAGCGATTTCCAATAATTCCTTATTTGCCAATTCGCAAGTTGCGAATTCGCAAATAAGGAATACATCCCATTCATTTCTAAGGGCCTCTTGGCCCATAGAAATGAAAGGCAAAATTGCGATTAGCAATTTTCTAATCGCAAATTTTGCGAATTTTCCAGGGTGCAGGGGTGTCTCAAGAACACCCTGCTTCACCCCTGAAAATGACATGTGTGCGCATATGGCGCACATACATGCCCAAAGGGCATGTATGAGCGTCACATGGCACCTTTTGTTTTAAAAAAAATGCTTTTTGAAAAGAATTCGGAATTTACCACCAACTACAAGTTGGTGGTAATTTGCGACATCTTATTCCAAAATCGCAATTTTTAAATATTTCATACATATCATTTAGGAAATCGCATTTTGCGATTTCCTAAATGATTGTGCAATGTTAAGGAATAGCAAATGTTGCGATTCCTTAACATTTGCGATGCGATAATTTCATACATCGCATTTCACGTTTTTCTTGTCGCAAACGCTGTGAATTTCCGATTCGCAGCGTTTGCGACAAGAAAAACACTTCATACATATGGCCCTTAGACACAAGCCCCTGATTAGAGTTGCATCTAAATTGCCAGGTGTTGTCAAACATTATTTCAAGCTTAACAACCAACAAACCTTTAGCATAGATTCCCTGCATATCCAGATGTCCATATTTACATGATGGGTGGGGGAGGTGCACCTTTGCTTAGTAACTTCCTCATCAGACTCCCCCCATCCGGTTTCCTTTTCCTTTTAAAGTCGAACTGGGTGCTATGGTGCACACACCCGACCCAGCAGCTGATTGAATCGGGAATGCTGGCTAAAACACCTTTCTGAGGGTTAACAGAGCGCATTTAAGGAATCACACAAGGTGTATTCACGGTTTGGAGGCAGCAGGACATCACGTGGGAGTCCTGGTGCCCTACAAGCTTTTCTTCTAAGATTGGGGATACTGACACACCAGAGTGAAGTATGTAGGGAGTCACCCAGAAGACATAAGAGTCTTATTGGTCCTGAGGAGAACCCCATTAGTTTACGGGTTCGAAGCGCGTCAACCTGGTCCCAGGTCACATAGAAAGAGACTTTTGTTGGTCCTATTTTTCTAAACAAAACTAACCACAGCTTTATTCTGTCTGTAGAAAGATAAAAAAGTTTTCAAAAGATTTTTCTTTACAGTCGGTTTCACTCCTATGTTGATATATATTGTTGTGTACATTGGGACTTGTACATAGTGTGAGTGTGTGAAGTATGAGAGTAGTGTGTATGAAGATGGATGAAATGTGCCAGTTATAAATATTGTACATTTTTGTATTGATTGTCTGTTCATATTATATGTTTGTATATAGCTTGTATTAATACTATGCACAATGAATTCGTTTTTTGCAAAATTTATGAAAACAAAAAAAAGTGGAATAAATCATTAGATGGTGTAACTAAAAAGCAGATGTTTATGTTTTGTTCATAAAGGTCTATTGTAAGACTTTGTAGGAGGCTATCTCAGTTGTGGCAAATTGTTGTTCTATGGTGCATAGGTAGCCCGTGTTCCTGCAGTTACATGCCAGTATGTAACTGTCATCAAGGTAGTACTCAACTTCAACCTAAGTGTGTCTATGCATCTCCTAACGCTGCTATTGTAGCCAACTTGGTAACCCAGGCAGCAGCCGACTTGGTAACCCAGGCACGGGCTATGTTCTTCTGTCCTAGCCTTTTCTGTCTTCCCACTTCACTGTGTACCAGAACACTGTCCTATTCAGCCCATTGCATTACTTCCTGTTACCATATACGGATATGAAACCCAATAGGCAATTTCCAGTTAACCGCCACCTGTCGTTTAGCCAGCACCAGAGCCGGAGTCCATGAATCTGCCTGTCACTCTTTTTTCCTTTTGGGTCTAGAGTACGGGTCAAATATACAGGTTTCAGGTGTGGCTGCAATAGGTCGGCCTGTCCCCACGTCAATGCACTGCCTTACTTTTTTCCAACGCCTCAAGAGTCTGGGACACAGCCATACCATATGGAAGTAGTCTGCTCCAACCTCCTTTCACCTTGGGCATTTCACTTGTGCACCTGGGAAGAATGTATTTATCCTGTTGGGGGTGAAACATGCCCTATGAATTTAATAAAAATGTATCTACTTGAAGCAGATATTTTAAGGTACTTTCAGAGCATATTGAAGTATATGTTCCCAGGTGCTCTCAGCTATTGGCCTTTGTGCGTCTTCCTCCCGCTTCCCTCTAAGTTTCTCAAGTGAGGCCTTAGATTGATTTATAATTGCTTTAGATACTAGGGTAACTAACTGCATTATGTTTGCCAGATGTGGTAAGCATTATTCTCGGGCCCTTGTGTGTTAAATGCTCACATTTTTTTCATTTTCGACACTCTTTTCAGTGCAAGGATTTCTAACTCCTCCAAAAGTTCACTGATTTCCATTATTGCCAGCCCCCTATGTTCCTATATTTTATATGCCCTTTGTCCCCCAAATCCTGAATAATTACCCACAATTTCCACCCCTGGGTAGGGCCTGTAATCACTCAAGCAGCAATTCAGGAGCTTACGTCACTGGTGTGGCTTGTGTTGAGGCATCTGACCCAGCAATGTTTTACTACTCACATATGTCCCTGCTTCTAAGTGTCCCTTTTTTTAGGATATAGCAACAATCCTGTCCAACCCAACAAAGAATAGACATGTCCAGTTGTCCCAATACAGTTGCTTAGATTTTGGCCAGCTGTCGAGTCAGCCGTTGTAATTAGTCTGCAAGATAATAATTTTCCATATCTGGGGCAGCAAACCCCACCTTCCATGTATGGAGTTGGAGGTTGTTTCAGTGCCACTCGGTCCTGCCAGTACCCCATATCAATTCCATGAGATTAGTATTTATTTCATGAAATCACCCACTATGGATTAGAATTGCTAGAGCACCATAGAAGCTTAACAGACTGGGGTGCGCCACCACTTTCGCCACAGCAATTCTTCCCACTACAGATATTGAGAGAGTTTTAAGGAACTGGGTGCTGCATTGCTGTTACAGCAGGCACAATATTTCCATACTGTGGATCTTTTTCAGTTTAGTAAATATGTACCCCCTAGATAAGATAAAAGGAGTGGTTCCTATTTGAGTCTCCCAAGTAAAGGGGGAAGGGGTTCAACACTCCATTTTTTCTGGCACCATACTCAATAGATGCAATCGCTATGACAACCAGGAGGGGAGGGAAGAGGGAACATTACCCCCTCTCCACTTTGTAGGCCTCTGAGATCACTTACCCCATATGTACCCTTGCCACTGGTTTCATGTACAACAATGAGGTTTGCTCTCCAAATCATCTGCCTAAACCCATTCATCTCATTACTCTAATTAGATAGTTCCATCTTAATGTGTCAAACACTTTTTCAAAGTCCACCACTAGAATTGCAGCATTTGGACCCACCTCAGTGAAGTGAGATAGTATTTCAGTTATTCGCCTTATGTTAAGTGCTGTGTTTAATAAACTCATGCGGATCTGTGTTAATATAATTCTCCCAAATTTGGGGCCAGTTGAGAGATGTGAGGAGCGTAGGATTAAATGGACAGGCAGATGATGCTAACTTTTTCTATCATATTAATGTCTGCTAATCTCTTGTTCAGATATGTTCTCACCTAAAGCTCCTTCTTCTTCAGGGAGAGATGCCTTCAAGACACTTCTTCCAGATATTGTGGAAGGTTCATCACCTCTGTCTCCGTCTTTAGTGAATAGCGTTCACAAACAGCACACAAATTCATCATCAATTTTGTTCTACGAATGCACTAGGGTACCTTGCACTATTCCAGTTCCCAATAGTAGTGTGCCTCTTTTATTTGGGGGTTGTCCTGCCAGACTAGCTGGCTCCCCAATTCGTCATGCACATTAGCCATATAAGCCTCACAATAAAACCATCACAGGCTCAGATGGTTTTTCGTGTATCTCTGAATGATCAAGGCATTGTTCTAATTCCATAATTGATGTCTCTTTCAGCTTCTCTTCAATATTTTACAGCAGAGTGGGTTTAATGCAGTGAGACGTTTTATGCAGTGCCCAAGCATTACAGCTTTAAAGCCTTTCCATTGCATAGATATAGATAATGCTGTGCCTCTGTTTTCTTCGAATTATTGGTGTATACCTTCACTTATAGTTTGTTGGGAAACCTTATCCTCCAGTGAATTGGTTTACAAGTAGGTATTATTGCTTTAACTTACCGCATTAAAGAGTCATCAACAGTGGGTTGTGGTCCGATGCAGTTCTACAAAAATATTCTGTATGGTCAACTGCTGTACACCCGCAGGGGAGCACATTCAGGCATCCAGTTGCACATGGAGTTCAAGGGTATGTGAGTAATAAGACTGGTACCTAGTCCAAACATACTTTGTTCTCCAGGAGCCATATATTACTAGCAGTGCCCAGGGATAAAACTTTTATAAAAGAAGGCACAGACGCTTGTGAGCATCTCTTCAGTAATACAGATAGCGCCTATCACATATAGTGCTGTCACTATCATCAAGGGGCGTACCCTCATTGAGGGAAACACTTTGCCGCTGCACCTGCACCCTAATATGAATGCGGGCGCAGTGGCACATAGGTGACACAGTCAGCTTGCCCACCGAGTGAAAACCCTGCAAGCTGGCTGCTGGCGTGGATCAGTTTTTCTTTAATAATTTCAGTTCAACGCGTAACTTACAATAGGGGTCTCCAACTCCACACTGAAATCTTCTTCTCTGCAACAGATCATTGCCACCATTTTAGAATGGAGTGTCATAAAGAACATCTAAATAGACATCATCAATTTAGTCATTCAGTTCAGTCAATGAAGAGTGTTTTGGATCAGTTCAAACCCCTTTATAGGTAGGAATTCAGTATTTTTTTGTCTTTTTATTCAACTTAGTACATCAGATAAACCTGTTAACAGAAATATCCGGAAAATTGCTAAATAGAATCAATCAAATAAATTACAGCATATGTTCCATAAAGGAATTGAATCCCTATTCTACTCTAAGCGTATTCTAACCTACCAGAACTCATAAAGACGGCTTTTGGAAAAAAGCAAGATTTAAAAGAGCACTGAAATAGAATCAAATTGAAGCCAAACTCCTCATGAAGAGCGATTCCATAACTCATTCGAGTAACAACTGTTCAAAGTTAAGCTAGGAAAATAGTCGCGATAGTAGCTCTAACAGTTAAAGAAAATAGACACCTGCAAAGTATTGATTAAAGAAGAATATTACCTGAAAGAAAGAAAGATGGAAGAGTCCTAATCTGGCCTAGTAATGTAATTATGTTAGAAATGAGTGCTTACTACGAGAATCATGCTACAAGTTTGTGGCTTGCCTTTGGGGCAGCACATTACTGGTAAGAGGCACAAACAGGGAAAGTGCACCCATTATGTCATATGGGCCCAGGTACCTATTAGTCCCCATTTTAATACCCATCTATCTAGTGCTGTCACATAATCTAGCAATAGTGCGTGTGACATATCTGCAGCCACATTTGTAATACAATTAAAATCCCCCCTACAATTAGGGGGATCATTTATACATTTTGTTATTTGCAATAATAACATATCTAAAAAAACATGATCTATGTCAAGTCCATATATATATTTACTAGTGAAATGTCTCTTCATCCATCATCCACCCCGCTTTGTTTTTTATCTCTTCAGTTACTTGAAAAAAGGGAGTTGAGACCTAATACAAATAAGTATCCAGTGGGCAATCTCTGAATATTCAGTAAAGTGAATTTGACTTCTCCAGCATTTCTGAAGTGGATTTTCCTCTTTTGGTCTGAAATATGTCTCTTAGAAATGCAATTCGCACTCCCCTTTGTTTTGTTTATATACAATTGCAAATTATACCTTTTGGATATGCTATTAAGACGCTGTGCATTCCATGTAAGACGTTTAACGCTTCTCTCTACCTCCCTCGCCATTTCCATCCTAAAACTCAGAATCTTCCCTGCACCTTATCTGTAATGGGATTGGAGATCTTATGAAACTCATGTTTCCCAATCTCTCCCACTGCCCCAGAATTTTGCTCTTGGTAATTGTTTGGAATGGGTACCTCCTAGTGATGCATTATCTAAAGCTTCCCTCCACTCCTCTTTCCCAGGATAGGCTAGCAACTTCTCCCTCTCTACACACATTGGTGAAGCAAACTTAAACCTGTTCTCCGGCATCATCTTTTTGGTTTCCACCCAATTGGTGTTTTGAGCAGGCATCACTCCTTCACTGTCAACAACCCTCTCTGTCCCGATGCAATCTGTTCATATAAGTCTTTCTCTACTTTTGTAAGGTGCTTCTGGCATTCTAGTATCTCTCTATTCTTGTGTAGCATCAGTCAATGTACTCCTCAGAGCAAATCATCAGCTTCATGAGGGTTTTTACTTAGAAGTTGTCCTTTTTCGGTGGATTACTATGATGCTTTAGATTCCTGTTCAGATCCTGAGTCAGATTCCCTTCCTGGTGTATTCACCCCTTTGCTTTTAGTTGGGTTAGGCCAGCTGTCATTGCCAGAGCCCTGCCTTGTTCTTCCTGTCTCCAAGGGCATATGTGATTGTTTATTTTTCCCTTTCTCTTCTGCACTAGGATCTTCTAAGTTTCTCCCATTTATTTAATGGTTCAGCTCCAGTTCTTTGCGTCTCTGGCCTGCCCCACACTACTTGCGAGTGGTTATGAATTTGGTGCCACTCCCCTTCATTACCTTTAATTTAGCTGGAAATGCCAGTGCCTACGTCACTCCCATGTCTCGAAGTCTGCACTTAACCTCATTAAAGGAGGCTCTTTGCTTTTACACCAAGGCCATGAAGCCAGGTAAGAGTATGACATTTTGGTTGTCGATTTTCATTTGTCATTTCCTCCCCTGTTGTAATATGTAATCACAATCTCTGAAATGTAGTAGATGTGTAACCTAGAGTCCAGGTAGTGCATGGGGGGAAAGGGTCTGCTGGGGCTCTCTCTGCTAGTTCCAGCACAAGAAGGGTGACAACTCTTCAGTAGCTAACTCTTGCTTGAGCCAATGTTCCAAAAAAGTGATCATGCATTTGTCTTCAAATCATTCCCAAAAGGGCCACAATTCGAATTTGTTTTCTCCGTGCCTGCCCCTCACTGTCTTTAGCTCCGTAGTCTAGAAATCTCACATTTTCTTTTAGGCCATTCTTCTGGTCTTGGAGGTCCACGGTGGCTGGCTTGATGTTGGTGACTAGCCTCAAGTGTGGTATGTAATTTGTTAATTTTCTCTAAGGTTTCTGCTTTTTCAGGAATGGGCGAGTGTCCGATTCCATCTGCCTTGAATAAGGGTGCTACCCTGAATGCAGTCGTTGCCTTCCATTTGGAAGATTGCCCTATACTTGTTTTAATGTTGCTTCACTGAGGGGGGCTTTCATTCAGGAGCTCCTGCACTGCATTATTTGTACGAATCTGTAATTCTCACTGCCCTCCATGTGACACCTCTTTTTCTAGCTTTCCTGTCACCAATCACCAGCTCTTCCTCTCTCCTGCAACTGGCTATTGCACCCTCTCTATTTCCTCGGCAGCTGTTGGTGGTCAGTTCTTCCAAGGATGTTTTGGGAGCTCGATCTGGGGTAGTAAATCAGTTACTCGTGGCCGTTTAAGCAACTAATTATGCCCATGAGTTCCCCAGGGCCATTCTGTTTTACCCCTTGCACATGTCATACCATCTGGCATCTGCATTCACAACGCCCTTCATCCCAAATCTTTACATTAGCTTAAAATCGTAACTGCTGTGAGCAATACTAAGTATATTGCAGTGACGGCTCCTCTGTTAAGGCGGAGGAGTGTAGCCCCAAGATGATGGACGGAATGTTGTGCAATGGCAAAAAAATTCACCCCAAGTCACACATCTGGGTTTAATACATCGTTATTTTGCTCACTAAGCCACCCCAGTTCAGACATGGCCATATTCAAATCAGTCTTGACCCTGTGCCCCGTCCATCATCTTGTGTGTTTTGCTGTTCTCCCTATATGGGAAGGGTATGCCCAGACTTGGGCCCCGTGCTCACTATGCCACTGTAGTCAAGCTATCCTGGCTGAAGATGGCTGATAGCCAGAAACCGGTCCTAGGATGCTTGATTCTGGTCCAGGGAAGACATGGCAGTTCAGCCTGGACTTTTCCCATGAGGCACAGGGTCAAGGCTGATTTGCATATGGCCATGTCTGAACTGGGGTGGCTTGGTGAGCGAAATATCTGACGGATTAAACCCAGATCTGTGACTGGGGTGAATGTTTTGCCATTGTGCAACATTCCGTCCATCATCTTGTGTGTTTTGAATTGAGCCTGGCACAGAACCTTCCAATATATAACCCACATGCTCATCTTTCCGCAGTTTTCATCCGATAATTATCCTGACATATCTTGCACAGCGCAACATTTGCCACTCCAATTCAGAGCCTGCATTTCACAGGATGGTTGTCATTGACGGAACCAGTGACTAAATGAAGAAACATCTAACAGTTTAAATTATAGACAGCGCACTGTCAATTACTGGACCATGTAATTCACCAAACTGGTAAAAGTCACTGTTAAAAACTGGTTCAGGACAAATTGGTTGCCTGGAACCCAAAGGTTTGAGAGATTTCCCATGACAATATACCAGTGACAGCTGGTAGGGGACGGTGGTGAGGGATGGGGGAAGGAGGTAGGAAATATATAAATAAAGAAAACTTACTTGCTGGTAGCTGTTGGCATTGCCAGCCACCGCCTCTCCTTGCAGGAACCAGGCACAGGAAGTTCCCAGGCTTCTAGACTCCCCTAGCCAATCACGACGCTGCTGATAGTAGTGTTGTGATTGGTCTGAGTGCTGTGGTTCGGCGCAGAGTGAGGGGGTGGGGGCCTGTACATGTTCTCCACCCCGAATGTAATACAGCCTGGATGGAGAACATGCAAGGTGCGCATGACCATTTGGTCGGCCTCAGATGGCCAGCCAAACAGTCATGCACACTTTAGGTGCAGCATCAGCCACACCTGCTCCCTGTGACACAGGAAGCCCAGACCCGCCCGCCCTAACCTGGTGGCAACTGGAATACTTAAAATAAAATGAAAGTAACTTCTTTTAGTATCATTATATGCTCAATTCAAGGCATGACTGGAGGAATCCTCTGCAGTTTGGAGCTACCCCCTTTTACCAAAACACTCTCTTGATAAGCGCTGTGACAGAAAGTGATGCCACCTCACTGTGTGTGACACAGACAGCTCTCCAAGCACTAGTTAACAACTGTCTTTTTTTTAAATTCTTTTTATTAAACAAAAGAACAAGCTTCAGAGACAAAGCATACATAGACATACATTTGCGGGTTATGAAAATGACACGGTAGCCCCGTAGCCCTCCAGTATATTGCACACAATTACATGCTGCATAATTCATTGCAGTACTAGACTGAATTCTCCACTTAACTCTCATAGGATAACATGTAGAACAACCTCAGAGTCCCAACCACAGGTCTCTATACTGTGCCTATGCCCCCCATATTTTCTCCCACTTACTGAGGCATCCCCAGCTTTGATAGACCACTTGTTCTGCACTATGGCACCAGTCCATATCACACATCCATGCTTCCTGTGACAGGGGCTTTGCTGCCCCCATGCCTGGGCAATATTCCTCTTGGTGATCCCCCTGCTAAGGCTAGCCAGGACTTGGCCCACTGTGGCCATGTGTTCTCTCCCGTGACACCCAGGATGCGCCATCTAGACTCCAATGGCACCTTCTCTCCCATCACTGCCTCCATTATGCGGGTCAGACCCCTCCAGCACCTCTGAATCTTGGGGCAACACCATATTATGTGGAAGAAGGACCCTTTCTTGCCACACCCCTAGCACACAGCTCAGACACACAACCACCAATACAAAACAGTACAGCTCACAAGGCATATGATCTGTGAAGAATGCAGAGTTAAATAATCCTAAAGCATGTTCTAATGGCTATTTCTCTGGTACTCTGAAGGGCCTCTGCCCGGTCGTCATCCCCAGAAGTCCCACATCGGAATCCCAGGCCTCCCTCAAGGAACCCACGCAATCTTGGGAGTTGTTCACCAGATTTTTATAAGTAAGGGACACTTCTTTATTAAACCTGGGGACTAAGAGGAGCCTATCCTCCAAGGGAGAATAGTCTGCTAGCACAGTCCCTTCTTTCAGATGACAATGAAGCACAAGACGCAGTTGTCAGTATCTGAGGAATTCACTCCCCTCCAATTAAAAGTCCCCGGTAAGGTATCAAATGTTACCATTTTGTCTCCCTTCCAGATGTCCCCAAGTATGTCCCAATGAGGCTCCATTTCCGGAAGCCCGGAAGCCCTGAAGCCATTGTAATTCTTTAAAATAATCTTCCTCCCATAGCAGTTTCTGCTCTGTGAGTTTCTTCTCCCAGCCTGTCATTTTTGTTGCCTTATGCTAGATTTCCATTACTGTCCTTGTATGTGTCGGGAGATCTGCATTGCCCCGACCCCTCTGGTACAGTTCAGCTAGATAGCTTCGGTTGTTTAACACCAATCGGTCCACCCTATATACTGGTTCCTCAAGCAGGGAAAAGACCCATCCACTGATTTTAATGAGTTCCCAGTAATATTTCCTAATATCTGGAACTTCCAGCCCCCCTCATACACACCATTCTGGATCTTCTTGAGCGCAATTCCAGGACTGCCCCCCCCCCCCAATAACAACTTGCGCTGTTTGGATTCAACCGTGTGGAAGAACGTTTCCTGTATCCGATATGGGTTATTCTGGACTGCATAAAGTAAACGTGGGAGGGACGTCATTTTAAAGAGGACAGCTCTGCCCATAAAGGAGACGGGGAGCCCCCTCCAGTGAGCTGCATCATCCCGTAGTCTGTTGAGTTGCGCCAGCAGATTTAGTTACGTGAACTCCTCCACTGACTTTGTTACCCAGATATCCAAGTACTTAAACTTATCTTTCTGTATCAGCTCCAAGCATGCCGATGCTAATACTGGAGGATCACCCGCCAGAGAGAATACTAGGGATTTGTCCCAATTGATGTATCCAGAGTAGGAGCCAAAGGACTGTATTATGTGAATGAGCCTATGGAATGTTTGTTAGGCCAGTGAGCATAAAGTAGGATCTCATCCGCATACAAGGAAATGCGCTCTTCCCAGCCCCCCCTACGTCAAAAGCCCTTACTACCGGGTCTCCTCTTATCTAGGCTGCCAGTGGTTCCAATGCCAATACGAATAACATCCGTGACAGTGGGCACACCCATCGCATCCCCCTGTAGGGTGCAAAAGCCTTGGAGACAACTCCGTTGACCCTGACACGGGCCATTAGAGCGGTGTATAGCAGCCAAATCCACTTTTGCAGATCCGGGCCAACGCCACCTTCTCCAAAACAGCGAAGAGGTAAGACTACTCGATGCTGTTGAATGCCACAGCGGAGTCTTGTGAAGGCTTGCATTGCAGTGCTGATGTATCAGACAGAGACAGAGGTAGCTCTTTCTGGTCTAGGTTAATTTAAGATGGCTGCAATACCTAATCTTCATTGCTAAAATAGTATGTCCCTCTCAAAGATGGCCGCTGCACTTCTTGTTTGCTGTTGAGTAAATTTCATTGTTTCAATGCTGGTACTATACATGTTGTACAATTATTGCTGCCTCCAAATTTCATGGTAAACTTTTCGAGTTTTTTTCCCATCTCTTAGGACTTGTAAAGCAGTGAGCCGCCAAGCCACGAGGGTCTATGAATCATACTTCATTCATCAAAATCCATAACAATGTCTGCTCACCGCAAAGCCCTTGGCTGATGTGCAAGCGAAAGGATTTATGGAAAACGGTGAATGTCCAGTTATTGCTTGCCTTAGCGTCTCCTTTTCTAGGGAAGTGCCTCTTCTCTCCCTCGCAGTTCCCTTCAAACAGCTCAAATAAATTAGATTGCTTGCTAACTGATTGCTTCTCTAAGGGCAATGGAATAATTTCGAATTGGGGAGACACAAGATGTCCGTTAGCATGCTTTTTTTAACCAATAATCCCACTTGCAGAAGCATAACCAAACCTTATACTTGCATTCCTGTGCTGTTATGATTCGGACGATATTGCATGGACAAGTACAGTTAGCAAACACTAAAAACTTTGTTCACTTTGTTTTCACAAACATGAGTGTTATCATAAAACTTTGTTATAGTCTGAGAGAGCAAGGAATTGACGTAGGGCAGCAGTGCAAGCCATTTTGTTTCACTGCCCTAGGCTAATTTGAGAGGCCAAGAATGCACCGCATTTGCAAGATACAATGCATTCCTGTCCTTTCAGCCAATGCTGGTGCACAAATTACAGCAGTGTGCAAACACAGGAAACCGTAGACCTTCCCGCACAATACAATCATAGGAGGTGTTTTCCCCTTTCCATGTGTGCAGCATAATGCAGCACAAGGAGAAATAATGTAATTTCTCCTTGTTAGGCCACCCCTGGAGAGATACACCGTTTGAACGCGTTACCAGATTTACACCACGTTGCCAATCTGGGAATGTGTGAAAACCTATGAGCGTTACATGAGAACACCCACTGCAATGCCCATCGCCTGCCTCCCCGATGCTGTGCGACGCAACACAGCTGCATGCGCTGCATTGCCTCACTCCATATCTACAATACCACGAAGAGCCACACAGGGTGACTTTATGCGGTTTTGTAGATCTGGCTAAACCCAGTGTTTCTTCAAAAAATCACAAAAAGTGACATTCCAATGGCGCACAGGGCTTGTAAATAAGCCACAAGAGTTTGATAGTCAAAGACATATGGTTCGCAAGAACCCTTTAGGAATATAAGAAACGTTTGTGAATGTATATCAAATCTTTGGAAAACGCAAAGAGGCTGTTTTAATGGGAACTATAGCATAGCCTGTGTCCGCCAATACTGTGATGAAGTGGAGAGTTTTCTGAATTAATATGATAAGGGATCAACCCTAAGAAAGCCAAATGCTTACAAAATCCGGAAATGTCCGATACAAGACATTTATGTGCCGAATTGAAGAATAGTTCCTTGTGAACAGCAGCTGAACATGTAGATAGCAGACTTATCTTCCAACTGCATACACACGATAATATGCTATGGTACACACATATATCAGCTGACTTATAATGGCTTGGAAATTAGCTTAAGTGCCCTAGGACCTTATTTACAAAGCCATTTTGGGGATGCAAGCCCTGCAACTCACAGCCGTCATATGGTTTGTGACAGCAAAATGCCTTTCTGCTACGTTCTACAGCCATTTTGCGTTTTTGAAAGCGGTATCTGAATCGCAAAATGAGTTTACCGACTCATCCTGAATTGCAATTAGGAAAAGCGTAAATGGGGCATTCCTTCTTGAATGTGATTCATTCTGAGATCCCTGCGAATGCACATTTTGAAAAAATACCCATTAGCACATAGGTCGTGCTGAAAAATAAGACCCTAGTAGCAAATCTGCCACCACATTTTCCTATCCTTAAATTCAATAATCTGGCCCCCAGAATTCCAGTATTGTGTGACAATCTGAGGTTCCGTGACGGTTCCGTGACGATTTGAACCCGTGTTTTCAAGTTTGTCGGAAATACATAATATTGGTATCAGCGAACCGCAAATGATCCATTTAGTATATCCTGGTGTTTTCGCTACGCTACAAGCAAGAGCAATCCTTCTATTGACATATTTCTGATCTACCCACGGCATCCATCTTAGATCATGACCGCCATTTTGTGTTTTCTTGCCCTCACATACGCAATAACCTCTGATCACTCCACTTCGATTAAGGACACGTAGCCTTAGCCGGAGATTCACCTCTTACATGACACGTGCACCTTAAACCAGATCACGCTGTAGCTGCATGCCTTACAGCAGTCTTCCAGTGGATGGACACCAATCACTTGCGCTGCAACTCGAACAAAACCGAGATTCTCCCCATCGGAAAAAATGCATCCTTCTGCCCAGCCCTGTGGTGGCCGGAAAACTCTGCCGCCCCTCCCCAAACTGTCTCATCAGCTAGGAACCTCGGTGTCCTTTTCGACTCCGAGCTATCCTTTGACCTCCACGCCTCAAACACGGCAGGTAAATGCTTCGGCATAATAAAATCATTAAGGAAATTCTTTGACTTCCTCCCGCTCGAAGCGAGGAAAACGGTAGCAGTAGCCCTCATTCTGTCCCGGGTTGACTACTGCAATGGACTCATGGCAGGGACCAAAAAATCGACCCTCGCCAAACTGCAAAGTGTCTTGCACACTGCCGCACGGCTTGTCCTGAAACTTCCACGAAAATCCTCCATCTCCGCAGCCCTTAGGGCACTGCACTGGCTCCCCCTACACAAGAGAATTCTTTTCAAAATTCTCATTGTAGCTTTTCGAGCCTTCAACAAAACTGGCCCTTCCTATTTAACCAAACGTTTCCCCCATTACACTCCTTGCCGATCTCTAAGATCTTCACAAGACAACCTCATGACCTTGTCTAAAATCAACCTTAAATCCAAAGGCGGCAAAACCTTAAGCAACTTAGCCATAAAAGCCTGGAATAGTATGCCAAGGCATCTCAGGCTCCAAACATCTGAGAAACCATTCCGGAAGCTGCTCAAAACCTGGATCTTCACGCTTCCTGACGATTGGTCTAAAGCCGCCATCTAGCTTCCCTTACTCCTCCCCTTGACTGGAATCAGGACCTATAGCGCCATGATGCTCCTTCCGGAGCGACCGCTTGCGCTTTACAAATACCAATCCAAATCCAAATCCAAATGACTCGACAAAGGCTACCTCCTCTGCCCGAGGCCAGTCCTGCTAAACTGGTCTTCGTGCCCATTGTCCTGATCATGATTAGGCGGCCGAAGCCGGTAGCCTTGCCCATTTACAACCCACAAGCATCTCTTATCCCGCTTTCCTATCTTCCACACCTGGCTCCGTTCCTTTCTTTCTGACTCTTTATTAGGGGGAGGTAACGAACTTTACGATGAGGCGGTCCGGCTCTTGAATGCAATATTGACAAGGGATTGTGATGAACTAGTGGGAACGCCTCTTCGTAGATGTTTTGTATTAGATTTTATCAACAGTTCCTGTGCACACCAAATATTTATTGTCTACGACACAAAGGTTTTGGGAATGTACCAACATGTGGAGAATTCGCCTGAAGGCCAAAAACTAGTATATAAGGAGCAACCCGCTTTGTACAAAATGAACAGGCTCCTGGTTACTGCACGTGTGTAGTATCTGTGACTTCTGTGTCCCTGCAGTAATAAACCTTTGATCTTTGACGCCACCATCGAGAAGCCCGTGTTTCTGTTCATTTGTGCACCAAGGCAGGTGGAACTCCGGGGTCTTTGGGTGTTGTTCCCTGACACCTCTGGACGGAACCAAAAAAGTCCAGAACTCCAATTGGCGCCCAACGTGGGGCGACGTCATTCGGTACCGGTCCAAAAGCCTGAAGAGTTCGAGAAGCTTCGTGTGAAGATTCCTGAGGGAGGCGCCCCACTTCATCGATCCCGGCATATCGCAAAAGTGGCCCGAAGTTCTCTTCCACGAGGGTTTCCCGTTCAGGACGGCTGCAGTGGGCCGTTGCCTTGACCGTCGCCCTGTCTTGGACCCGAGGTGCAGTCCTTAGTACGGCAAAACGTGACGGGTTTCTCCTTGGTGACGTCTTCAGTGATTCAGTTAAGTATTTAGTGATAGCTAGCTGGTTACTTTTGTGAGGATTGTTAAAATCCTTGATCGGTTCTTGGTTTGGTTTGGTTTTGTAAGATTATCACTGGTTGTTCTAGTTACGATAATCTATTTGGTTTAGTTTGGGTATCGATACATCAGTTCGTTTTGGTAGGCCTAAGTTCTTGGTTCGAGTGCACATATTTGTTCCGTGTTTGTTTGTTTAGTGTTCCGGACTGAAAATGGTAAGTCGGAAAATGTTGTCTTGTTTTGGTTGCAACCGTGACTCACGATTGGAGGACTCATGTCTGGTTCCTCCGATTGGGACTCCCCTATATGATTTATATTGTAAATTTGGTGTGGGTCCTATATCTTATAATGAGGTATGGGTCCGTTATTGTAAGAAGGATGGTGTCCTTAGTTGGCCACTGCATGGTAGTTTTGAACCAGAGATTCTCGACAACTTAGAAGCGAAATTGTTTAAGAAGAAAGCCCGACCGGCAATGTTTGATTCTTTCCGTTATTGGCGAAAAGAATCCAAACAGAGAGAAATGAAAAGGTTGAAGAAAGAACAGAAAGAACAAGAAGAGTTAACTCTAGAGCAAGCGGCTAAGCAGTTGCAGGCTAACGAGTGTGAGAAGGCCATAGATGTAGCAATTAGAGAGCATAACTTAGCGATTGACAAATGTTATCCTGCCTTGCCATCGAAAATGGCTAAGATACTGGAGGATTCCGAAAATGATCCTCTACTATCTTATCTGTTAAGGTCACCTCCACCGTACGCACAAGGTGCTGCGGCTCCACTTGTCCCGAATGTTCAATTGCCGGTTGCTGGACAACCTGGTGTTCCTGCTCCTGTCCCCCAGAATCAAGTTCCTGTACCTCCTGTGATGAATGTGAATGTTCCTACAGCTCCTCCTCTTCCTGCACTGCCAGCCTCTATACCTACTTCTGTACCTACTGTTCCACAAACTATTTTTCTCGATACTCCTACTGTTCCATTATCTATTCCTACCTCTACTGCGTTCTCTACGTCTGCGAGTGTGCTAACTCCACTTTCTGTTCGTCGAAGAATCACTGATTCTGTTACTAATATGCTGTCTCCTTTATATAAAACTTTAATTAAGACTCCTACTCCTGACTCTGTTCAGAGACGTAGTCAGCTTCCAAGTACTGAGGAACGAGGAATTTTAGATTCCACGGCTCTCAGATGGATTTCGAAGAGTAGAAGATATAGTACGAGAGATGTGTTAGACACATTTATGCAGTGGAAGGAACCAACGCAACGGTACGTCTTTGATGAGATGTGCTCGTTGTTACGTGAGGAAATAGAAGAAGACGATGTCGAATCAGATTTGGAAGATTTAATTAGAGTTCAAAAAGAGTTTGCTGCTGGAATGATAGTGGGTGATAATATAAAGGAAGCGATGGAACTTATTTTAAGTTTTAGGAATGATCCATCTCTTCGTTCACCGAGAGACTTAGAAAAAGGTAAAATAAAGCTAAGTCGCCAATATCCTATGAGGGAGGTTCCTCCAATTTGGCGCGAAGCAATACAACGTGATGATAATGCTGGTATTGCAGCTGCTCCAGCACAGTTCCAACGAGTGTGGATACACATTCCATGGAAGCGAGCTGAAGTGTTAGCGGTAAAGCAGGCCTTGCCAGATCCACGCAAGAATCCTGCTGGATATTACAAGGAATTAACACAGACAGTTGAGGCTTGTATAATGAACTTAGCGGACATCGATATGTTGTTTGGTAACGTAGTTCCGCAACCAGTATGGGCTAAAATTCGTAGAGAGGATCATCAAGCTGCCTTAGGTGGTGATTGGGCAGCTATCACTGCAGCAGATGGTCAGCAAATAGGTGGTGCAAAACCCGAACCTCTAATTGCTAATCTTCCAGGTAGAATAATTGATCTAATGAAGACTTTGATGCCAGCATTGCGTGTAAATTGGGACAAGCTGTCAGCATGCAGGCAGAAGAAAGACGAAAGTGTCTCCGACTTCTTCACGAGGTTTGAAGAGACTTTTGTAGATCATAGTGGTCAGGACATGAGTACAGAAGGAGGACAAAGACTGTTTGTCGATAAATTTGTGCATAATTTGTTACCTGAATTATGCAATAAATTAAAGGATTCAGAAAGTGCTTGGGCTGTATCCACAACAGCGCAAATACTTGCGACTGCACAGTACTATGAAAATAGGGATAAAGAGGAAAAGGAAAAATCAGAAAAGAAAACGAAAGATTTAAAAACTAAAGTTCTTTTGCAACAGGCGTATCCGCCTCGCACGAATCAATCTAATACGCAGCAAGGTTCGTACCAAAGGACAGATTATAGCTCATCAAGACCTCAATACCAGTGGAATCAGTGTGCGTACTGTAAGAAAGAGGGTCACTATAAAAATGAATGTCCGATCTTAGCGCAAAATAATGCAGCAGCAGCTCAGAGAGGTCGTGGTGGTTTTGTGCAGAATTCTAGAGGTCGAGGACGAGGTGCTATGCCTCCACAAACGAATGATCGTCCCTCCAATCACTTTGATCAACGAAATGGACAATCTACTCAGCAAAATAGATCTCAACAATACCTTGTTGAGGACTATTGTGAAGTAGATGAGGGTTTTCAGCAAAATGGGTACTAGGACAGCCATGGACAGAGAGAGGGAGTAGTATCAGTTCCAGTAGATCAGAGTGGGCCTTATGTCGCAGTAGCAACATCAGGTGTAGTCGAACCGTTTCTGTTGGATACTGGTGCCGCAAAAAGTTCTATCATTCATGCGAAACTCCCTGGCGCACCTTTGTCCGGCTCAACAAATGTTTCCGTAGGATTTTCAGGCGCCCCTGTTTACAACCCGATATCTGGTCCTTTGTCTATTTCTGTTGGACCGTGCCAATTGAAAGCACCCCTGATTTTGACGACAGGTTGTAATGAAAATCTGCTCGGTTTAGATTTGTTAAAACGACTATATGCGACATTGTACTGTTCTCCGGAAGGAGTACAACTTACATTGGGTAAAAATATCACCTCTCCGATGTACTTGTCAATGGACGCACTCCCGCCAGAGCTACGCTCACTCCCTGATTCTCTTTGGGCGACTGGTCCTAATGATGTAGGTCTCCTAGAAATTCCACCGTATGTGGTAACTTTGAAAACAAATGTAAAATTTCCAAGAATTCCCCAATATAAAATATCTAGTGAAGGAGAGCGTGCACTTTTATTGATTGTGCAAGATTTGATTAAGAAAGGTGTTGTTGAAGAAACTAGAGGAAATGTGTGTAACAGTCCTGTATTGCCGATTCTGAAGCGAACTGACCCTACAAAACCTCCAGTTTATAGGTTTGTCATAGACCTTAGAGAAGTTAATAAGATTGTAGTCCCGCAGTTTCCTGTAGTGCCAGACATTACTGCCTTGTTAACATTGATTCCTGCTACAGCTACATGGTTCTCAGTTATTGACTTAAAGAATGCCTTTTTCAGCATTCCGATAGCCGAAGAAAGTAGGGATATTTTCGGCTTCTGTCTAGGAGGTCGCAGTTTTAGATTTAAACGAGCTCCACAAGGCTATTGTGAGAGTCCATCCATTTACAGTCAAGCATTAAAAAGCCAGTTAGATTCTTTTGTCCTTCCTCCAGGTTCTGCCCTAGTACAGTACGTAGACGATCTTCTAGTAGCTGCCGATGACAAGGAAACTTGCAAAGCAGCTACAATTTCCCTATTACATCATTTGTCTAATTTGAATCACAAGGTGTCTCCTTCCAAAATGCAATACTGCTGCCAAGAAGTGACCTACCTAGGTCATCTCTTGTCAAAGGAGGGAAGGAAGTTGACCCCAGAGAGAATAAAAGCAATTACGCAGATGAGTGTTCCACGCACACAGAGAGAAGTACGTGCCTTCCTGGGTATTACCTCTTACTGTAGACAGTGGATCCCAAATTTTTCTCTTTTAGCGAAACCATTGGTAGCTTTGACTGGGAAAAATGTTCCGAGTCCGGTGCCATGGTCTGATGAATGTCAAGAGAGTTTTACTGAATTACGAAAAGCATTGTGTTCAGCTCCTGTATTGGGTACACCTGATTACAGTAAGCCATTCACGCTCTACGTTCACGAGAAAGAAGGTTGCGCGTTGAGTGTTCTGACACAGAAGTTTGGTGATAAACAACGCCCTTGTGCGTATTTATCATCAACATTAGATCCGGTAGCCAGAGCGTTGCCTAGTTGTTTGAGAGCTACAGCGGCAGCTGCGGCTTCCATTCGACAATCTGCTGGTTTGGTGATGAATAACATGCTAGTGGTCATGGTTCCTCATGCAGTGGATACACTCATGAACCGAACGAAGACTCAACACCTTACTAGTGCGAGATTATCTGGTTACGAGCTGACATTACTAGCGAGTCATATTCAGATCAAAAGATGTAATGTATTGAATCCAGCAACATTGTTGCCGACTGATCAAGAGTCGAGTGATTCCGAGCCACATGATTGCTGTTTCAAAACGGAGGAAGAGACAAAAGGGCGTATTGATTTGAAAGATACTCCGCTATCAGATCCGGATGGTACGCTGTATGTGGACGGGTCATGTTTTAAATTGGAGAATGGTGATGTGACTGCTGCTTACGCAGTAACGACTTTGAAGACGATTGTGGAGACTGCAAGAGTGAGTCAGAATTCTGCCCAAGCTGCAGAATTGATAGCTCTAACGAGAGCGTGTGTTTTAGCTGAGGGAAAGAGAGTGAATGTGTTTACAGATAGTCAGTACGCGTTTGGCGTGGCCCATAGTTTTGGCCGGTTGTGGAGAGAAAGAGGTTTCATTACGTCCCATGGGACTAAGATCCAACATGGTCAGCTAGTTAACGACTTGTTGGAATCTCTAACCTTGCCGACTGAAGTTGCGATTGTGAAGTGCAGTGCTCATAAAGCAATCACGGATGATGTTGGTCGCGGGAATGCTTTTGCTGACGAAATTGCTAAACAGACAGCTAGAGACACGATGAGCAGAATGTATGTTGCTACGTCTGCAAGATGGATTGCTGAGTCTGGAATGTGTGAGGATACTATGGAAAGTGTGAAAGAGATTCAGAAAGAAGCAACTGAGGAAGAGAAACGTGTATGGAGAGAAAGTACGGGCAAGTTGGACTCGAATGGATGTTGGATTGATTTGACAGAACAGCAGCGTTGGATGTTGCCCGATGCGTATGTGCTTGCAGTAGTGACGATGGCGCATGGAGTAGCGCATATAAGTTCTAAAGGGATCTGTAAGATGTTAGCTCCGGTCTGGAAGAATGAGGGAATCAGTAAGTGTGCAGAGAGAGTGGTGAAAAATTGTATGGTATGTTTGATGCATTAATCCTGGCAAGGGAACTCCAACTCCAGCTGGTCATTTCGCTCCTCCTTCCTGCCCCTTTGAAGTGATTCAGTTAGATTTCATTCACATGGAGCGCTGCAATAATTTGAAGTATGTCCTGGTGGTAGTTTGTGCTTTTTCCAGGTGGATAGAAGCATATCCATTAAAGGACAATACTGCCCTATCAACTGCCAAAATTCTTCTCAAAGAATTTTTCCCTAGATATGGAATGCCACGGATTGTATGGTCAGATAACGGAAGTGAGTTTATAGGGAAAGTTATGCAGAGTGTGTGTGCCGGCCTAGGATTGAAACAGAAATTTCACAGTGCAAACCATCCTCAGTCTGCTGGTTTAGTCGAGGGTTACAATGGCACTCTCAAGCTGAAAATAGCCAAAATACAAGCATCCACAGGTTTAGCCTGGCCAGACGCACTTCCTTTGGCCTTGTTATCAACGAGAGCAACAGTACATTCTAGATTAGGGCTCAGTCCGTATGAAATAGTCTTTGGTCGCCCGGCAAATATCTGGGGTGTACCAAGGCCTAAAGAATTTTGCTCCATAGAATATCCTATGTTGATAGACTACCTTTACGACTTGACTGCTAAATTGAGTCTTATTCATCAACAGGTTTTCGATGCTTTGCCAAAACCTCCGGAGAGTCCAGGGCACCAGCTGAAACCGGGTGACTTTGTTGTCATCAAGAACTTCGCGAGGACGAAGAACCTTCAGCCGAGATTTGTGGGGCCTTTTCAAATCTTACTGGCAACGAGGACAGCAGTTCGTGTAGCTGGCCGCAAGCACTGGGTACACGCGTCGCATGTTAAGCGTGTCCCTTTGCCGCTCCCTTACGACGACTGGGTAAAGAAGGGAATTGGTGCCTCCGAATCTGAAAGCACACCGAAGTTCATCTCTTTCAGCGATGCCGAATTGATTACTGACACTTCAAAACCTGACTCTCCTCCTGAAAAGACTCCTTTGAACACTGAACATTTGTCTCCAGCATCAGAAGAAACTTTGCTATCTGCGAACTTAAACTCTGCAACAGCTGCTAGTGATACACTATTCTCCGATCAGACAGTACCAGCGAAGCAGAGATATAACCTAAGAAGCCGTAAAATGGACAAATAAAGCAGGCAACTGCATATTGTGATTTTGATATATATTGAACTTTTGCCTTCAGCCAGGAAGTTTGCTATTGTTTATTGTTTTTAAAATTGCCTTGCCGTCTGGGTAGCCGTAGGGTTGTGGCTGTGTGCCTAGTTTGAATCTGCAGGGGTCTGACACAAGGTCGATCTTTCTGTTGGTTCTGGGAACTCCCAGGGCTGATAGAGGCATTTTCATCTACGTACACATCATCAGTGGTCGCGAGCGGATTGTAGAAGATGGAGCTTCCTGCGCTGCAACGAGAAAATGTGATTTATGTTCGCAGAAACAGACTTAATAGAATTCTTCATAGCAAATGCTTCTTAATGCAATGTGCCATTACATTTTTGATTATTTTAGCAACATTGGTGGGTGGAATTGTCTTTAGTATGAATTTGATTTTTGTGCCAGTTACTACAGTACCTCCCCTTGATCCTGCCACTTCTACTGTTTCTTCTATACACTCTTTTCACTCATTTCCTGAACATGAGCAAGCCAGACGCTCAGAGTTCACCAACAACACATTTGTACAGCTCTTGCACCAACACCAACTGGTAGTTAACACTACAAACTGCTGGGTGTGTGGCTTGATACCCCACACTATGGATAAAGGTATTCCCTATCTGGTTTTGCCTTACAGCTATAATGGATCATTTCAGGCCCTTCAAACCATCTTTGCTTATGCTCTTGAAACCTATCCTCCACGTCCACCGCGTTCCACTAAATATAACTCTGCCAACAAAGCCTTAGTCCAGGGAATTATTGACATGGTCAAGGACGTCAATAATACTCCATCTTACCCTAGAGACGAATTGCGAGTATATTTAAGTTGGAATACTTCAGAGTATCGCCTTAGTTTAGGAGAAAGCAAGCGTAAAAGCTCAACTCCAATCTGGGTCGTACCTCACCGAGGTCAGGTCTGTTTGCAAGGCAACGGGAGAAATCCGAGAGCTCAGCTAGGGAGGAGTGAGTGCGTAGAGACTTACGTGTTTCCGGCTAACTCTTCCCCTGCCTTTCTTACTGCTAGGGGTACCTACTTCATTTGTCGAGACAGAGCTTATACATGGTTGCCTGCCGACTTTTCAGGATCATGTTATATTGCTCGATTGTTGCCTCCGACATACACTGCTTCATCTGATTACCACAGAACCAGAGTAGCGAGAGGTGTCTTCAGCAAGGAAGATACCGCTGGTCAGGAAGCTGGAGACTTCTTCAAAGGTTTCCTTCCGTTCTGGGGGCCTATGGCTAATAGTAGAAACATACGTCAGCTAACACGGGTAGTTGAATCTACTATTACCGAAACTGCTGGTGCCCTTAGCAATCTGACAGCTGAGCTTCAGGCGGATAGACTCATGACGTTGCAGAATCGTATGGTTCTAGACGTTATACTTGCAGATCGAGGTGGGGTATGCAGAATGATCCAATCGAGCTGCTGTGTCTTTATTCCTAATAATGCTCCAACAGTCTATGAGGCGATCTCTAAGTTGCACAAGATTTCAGACTCCATACATATAGACAAGGGAAACTGGTCCTTCATGGAGTGGTTTTGGACTCTGATATCAGCGTGGGGATGGAAGATTCTAATGGTCATTGGTGTCATCTTAGTATTCCTATTCTCATGCTGCCTGATTATCCAGTGTGGTCCTGCTCTGTGTAGTCTTTGTGCTGCAACTTGTCTCAGAAAACCACCTGCGTTTGGAGAAAAGGCAAGAGAAAAGATGATGATACAACAACATGTCACTGACCTGATGAGCATAGAACTAGATTCTGACATAGACTGAGTAATTGCCTATGTAAGGGCAAAAGGAGGGCTGAGGTTCCGTGACGGTTCCGTGACGATTTGAACCCGTGTTTTCAAGTTTGTCGGAAATACATAATATTGGTATCAGCGAACCGCAAATGATCCATTTAGTATATCCTGGTGTTTTCGCTACGCTACAAGCAAGAGCAATCCTTTTATTGACATATTTCTGATCTACCCACGGCATCCATCTTAGATCATGACCGCCATTTTGTGTTTTCTTGCCCTCACATACGCAATAACCTCTGATCACTCCACTTCGATTAAGGACACGTAGCCTTAGCCGGAGATTCACCTCTTACATGACATGTGCACTTTAAACCAGATCACGCTGTAGCTGCATGACTCGACAAAGGCTACCTCCTCTGCCCGAGGCCAGTCCTGCTAAACTGGTCTTCGTGCCCATTGTCCTGATCATGATTAGGCGGCCGAAGCCGGTAGCCTTGCCCATTTACAACCCACAAGCATCTCTTATCCCGCTTTCCTATCTTCCACACCTGGCTCCGTTCCTTTCTTTCTGACTCTTTATTAGGGGGAGGTAACGAACTTTACGATGAGGCGGTCCGGCTCTTGAATGCAATATTGACAAGGGATTGTGATGAACTAGTGGGAACCCCTCTTCGTAGATGTTTTGTATTAGATTTTATCAACAGTTCCTGTGCACACCAAATATTTATTGTCTACGACACAAAGGTTTTGGGAATGTACCAACATGTGGAGAATTCGCCTGAAGGCCAAAAACTAGTATATAAGGAGCAACCCGCTTTGTACAAAATGAACAGGCTCCTGGTTACTGCACGTGTGTAGTATCTGTGACTTCTGTGTCCCTGCAGTAATAAACCTTTGATCTTTGATGCCACCATCGAGAAGCCCGTGTTTCTGTTCATTTGTGCACCAAGGCAGGTGGAACTCCGGGGTCTTTGGGTGTTGTTCCCTGACACCTCTGGACGGAACCAAAAAAGTCCAGAACTCCAAATCATGAGGGCCAATAAGAGAAAGGATATAATTTATGTTGAGGAGGTTCTGGAAAAAGAGTTACTTCTGTTTGGAGCCTGATAGAAAAGACAAACCAAAAAAGGACGTCAGAAATGTGAGCAGAAAGTCGACCAGGGAAAAGTGGGAGACCCAACAAAAATGTTTAAAAAAACAAGCAGCATGGAGAGCTTGAAGACCTAGAAAATAGAGGCCATTGGCCCAGTGGAAGGCAAAAAAGGATTGGACATCACAGATGTGAACCCACAAACCACTCAATTAGTAATATAGCAGTAAAACATCTTGATCTATTATGAAGTGTATTCAATGCCACTGTAGTTTGACTGACTTACCCACCACACTGTACACGTGCCGTCAATTGAACCTAATTTACCTCCCCTCATGTGCCCATTGCTAATGGTACGCCCAACAATAATGGCCACAGAGTGAAGCTAAATACTGATGTGGTACGTTGTTTCAACACATGCACAAATGACATCCTTTCACAATCCAAGTAAAGTTCTCAAAAATTGTTAACTTTTGCAGATACAGTGCAATGGACCCACCCAGCTGCATAAAGGCCAGAAGAAAGAGTGACCACAAATGACAAATTATACTATATGAAAAAACAGTGCTTAACTGCTTTTTTAGAGCTAGTACAGTTTGTGCCCAGTCTGGTGACTCGTAATATAACGGGTGTGATAAACACTACCCAATTACAAGTTTTTAGGGATAACGTTAAATGTTGGTGCTTACTACACCAAAATCTTAATGTTCTTGAAACTACCGGACATTCTCTCTCGATAAATATTAGCAGGTTGGACCGGCTGATACTTTTCAAATAACTCATAAATTTAACATGTGTGGTAACAGCAGTTACAGCACATATCACAATTAACCTGACTACTTGTAATGAGGCCCTTAGTGTGCCACTCAAAGTGGCAGACTCTGAGGTGGTGGGAAAGGAACCTACTTAGAGACAATATGCTGGGCACCGATGCTAATTGAGTACATGGTAGAACTCCACTTCTTTGTGTGGTGATTACAAGGGTTCGCTCCAGAACACATCCTTCTTCAGAAATGATTCTGTGAACCACTTGCAATGGGTCACAATGCCTTTATCCCTGACTCAATGTCCTCCTGACAGTTTAAGAGCAACATGAGGGACCATCAACCAGTGCTGAATTTGAACCGGTGGCTGCAGGTGAGTCCCCCTGACATTCTTTTTGGGGACCAGGACTTATTTTAATCATCAGAGTTTGACCCCAAACAAGAGAGCGAAGAACACCAAATCAGGAATGGAGTAGAAAGAGAAATGACAGTAAAACACTGAGAAAGGGAAAAAGCACGGATGAAAAAGAACCTGCAAAAGGGAGATATTGAGACAAGGACAGTAAATTGATGGAAGCAGGAGGCATGAGGTGAAATCTAGATTATACAGCCTTGGTATTCATCCACCGTGAGACGCGGCAGTGGCAACAGTGAGCTTCTGAGGGAAACTTTCGTCCCTGGCAATTCTTCTTCATATTAAGCATTGCAATCACCCTAAACATTCTGAGCCCCAGTCACATACTTCACTTGGAATATGTCCTCTGGCAGCTTATACAACATATTGAGCCTACACCTATTACATTATAAATATAGACTGTTTGCTTATGACATACAGATTTGCTAAAGCTTCTTTCTCAATAACCGAGTAATGTCTTCCCATCCTTTTAACATTGTACATTTAAAAGCAGTCATATGCTGTCCCTTGTCACTCACTTGCAGAAACATGCCACCCAGTGAGATTGCCAGGCGCAATTCCATCGCCACACTTAAGGTCTCCACAGACTATGACTGTGCAGGATTACACAGAGGAAGTGAGCGCTCACTCTTGTGATGTAACAACAGTGGAAACACAGTTTTTCCGCAGAAGGGTTGTTATTTCATAGAAGTCAATTGCTGGGTTTTGGTCTCATAACTGCTAAATTCTAATTCAAAACATAGGAGATGGAGAAGACTGAGTTGAGAATTACCCATGCCAATGGTACAGATCCCCGCATGCTACGCTGTGCTTAGAAGTAGTGATGCGTACAACCAGCTTATGATATTGACAGTAGAAGATAAGTCATTAACCTAAAACATATTGTGGTAACCGAAGTACCAAAGGCCAATGCCTGATACCTTTTTTCAGACCACTTTCTGGACATGAACCCCACTGCTAAAAATATCATGCAGTAGCCACACAGGAAATAGAAATTATGAACAATCAAGACAAAATGTGCTTGTCCTAAAAATATAATTTGTTGTGATTAAAGAAACAGTGGATGCTTTGGCCACTTATAGAGGAAAAAGTTATTGGTCATGTGCCTTCTGCATCTTCTGTGTATGCAAACTATTCTTTCTAAAACCACGGCACAAAGGAATGCTGCTGGTGATCACTTAACCAGGTCATGCGTAGGTTGGTGTGATTTATAGTAATGTTTCAGTAGCTCTCCCTTGCATAGTCCTGATGTCCTTTCCTCCTTCCCCGATTTTTTTTTTACAGATTTTATTGATCCTTTTCGAATAACGTCATAGCAGTTCGGCAGTTCAAATCACATCCTTTAGTACAAGCTTACTCACAGTATCAACTGGTTAACACATATCTATCTCTTTCCTCCTCCCCTGATATTGTAAACTTATTAACACATTCTTAAAGCAACTTCTTGACTCAACAGGGAGTATGAAAGTGCCTTAGAAATGCGACAATGCAATGCACAACAAAACTACACTGTCTACAGTAGTTTCTGGATTTCTATTTTCTGTATTTTAATGGACCTTCAGCACAATACGTGAAAGATAACTTACATGATGTGAGAGTAACGACTAATGAGTCTCTTAAGATCAGACATTGCCGGATTCTATGTCACAAGTAAATTACAGGTTCAATAATCTATATAATTGAGTCTGCCTTATTGTTTTGATATTCCCCCAAAATTGAAGGTTTTGTCTTAGCCCATCTGATGTGCCTCCCACAATTTCTAAAACTCATCATTATTATAGTCTGTTTTTGACATGATTAGCGAACTTGGTTTATATTTTCCCAACACAACAATATTTAAGGTGTCTTCCTTATGAAATTAAAAAAAAAGTTGCATCATTGGTTAGCTTGAGCCTGTTTGACACCAAGCAAAACCTTAACGAAAACAGGTCATTCTCCAGAAGAACTTGCCCAAAGGAAAATAGCATAAAATATACTCATCAAATATCATCAAAATCCAACTTTAAAAACATTTCATAGAACTGTAACTCAAATAAAAAATAAAATAAACATTTGCAAAAGTGGTGGGTCTAATGTTCATTGCATTGATGTTTTGCACGTAGTAGGCATGAAGTGGCACCATTATTCTATTCATGAGAAACTGTGAAGTGAGGAATGACTGAATCCACATCACCGATGAAGTAATGGAGCCAATGGCGCATTTAACCACCCGCAATAAGCTTTCTGTATTGATCTTCCGTAGTCAGATGCGGAGAAAGCAATAGATGCAGCACAATCCAGTCTAATGCAGAAGCAATCCACAAGGGCGTTACAGAGGTCAGGTCCACTGAAGAATCACCAATACTTTTGCTCCATCAAGTAGTTTGAACAAGTCAGGATCATCACTGAGACTGTTATTCAGCCAGAACAATTTTAAATAAAGTGCCACTTCACAGAAAACCAATGGAGGTATCAACTTGGGTCAGTGGCAGGATAACATAGGGTAAGGATTTGTAAAAATTGATCACAGAGGTAAGTGGAATGTTTTACAAGGGATCATGCAGTGATCAGAATAATGAATGTGGTGGTTACTGCACCTGACAAATATGAAGAGTGATAAACTCTCATACCTCCCAACTCACACAGTGCAACAGTGTGACGCACGACACCGGCTCACATTACCGAGTCTCCCAGTGAGGAGCCGATATCACACAGTGGCAGGAAGAACGACCTGAAAATCACTGTAGATAGGGGTCTTCCAGCTCGTTTTCTGAGGCTCTGAACTGCAGACGTTCCTCAAGGGGTTTGGAAACACCCCTGGACATCGGCCCCAGCCTCAACGAGGTGTGGGGTTCAAAAGTGCCTTGTAGGTACTTCTCGGTAGGGGGCCCCATCCCTCTCATAGCCCCACGCCCTCACACAGTGAGATTATTCGTCAAGTTGGCAGGTATGCGTATCCCTACAAATTTTCCCAGGTACAATTGAGAAAGTGAAACAAGTGAAAATAGAAACGAATAAAAGACTAGTAAAATATAGGGCCTTACAGATGTAAAAATCCCTTTCACATCTACAATCTGTACAATGTGTGTGCGTAAACCTTGTGCATACATCTATAACTGCATGGGATAAGCTGCATATAACTGTCCTACAAAAGGTAGTTGTCAGTTATGACACTTACTGTTTCATCACTGTGACAACGCCGCTCTGCCCTCATCTTCTGCATTGTTGAACGTCTCAGAAGCTTACATTACACAGTACATAAACATGTAGTGTATTGTCTATGAATTTGTAACAAAAAGGTGCAGTTAACCCTGTGCAACTGGCAGGCACCCCAGAATAGAGCAGAGTTAGAATGAAGACCGGGAGATGCAAGAAAGAGAAATGCAATAGGTCAAAACTGTTTTGGGGTCAGGCTCAGAGAGGACCTGGCCTGGCAGTTCGGGCTCGATGCTTCCTGCAGGACCTAGGCAGATACACATATATATATATAATGCAGATTTATATAGCACGAGCTCGACCTGAAGATATTGGAGCGCTTTACATGAGCACTGGTTACATTACACATTCAGGCACGGGGAGATTAAGTGATTTGCCCAGAATCACACGATGTGGACGCAACCCTGAGGCTCGAACCCTCAGGGTCGCGTCCACATCCAGCACCAAAGTAGGCAATCTAGCCAACGGACCACATCCCCTCTCCATAATGCTGCATATGACGGGTTCCTGTCTGAAGTGGCAAGCTAGGTTACAAAAGAATAGACCGGGATGCGGCCTGAGGAATTAACCCCTTGAATGCTCATGACGAGCTGAGCCCGTCATGAGCCACGGCGCTCCGGTGCTCATGACAAGCTCAGCTCGTCATGAGCCGTGGAACGCTCGCATGTGGGGATAATTCCCCTGCTGTGCTGAGCGTTCCACGGGAATGGGTGTGGCCGTGACGAGCTGAGCTCGTCATGAGCATGTGAGCGCTGTGCGCGCCCCTCTCCTCCCCAGCACAGCGGGGGAATATCCCCCGCATCGATGGGGTTAATTAACAGTGACAGAGATTAGTTCAAGGATTTCTCCCATCACTTTTTTTGTATTTCTCAGAAAGAGCAAAACAAACAGTAGGAGTTTTCCTGCTGTGCCAAAGAATCCAGTTCAAGAGCCAATGCCAGAGCCGATAATCACCATCCTCCTCCTCTTGAAAAAAATGATTGCACTTCTGCAAATGCAGTATTTCACTGCACACTAATATATATAGTCAATAAAGACCCCTCTCCCGTGCAAACCACTTGTAACCTCCTCTTGTTACGTCCACCTATCTTGCAGCCCCTCCTTTTTTAGGTCTGGCATTAGCCAAGACCTTTTTGATTGTACCAACATTATATGTGAAATATACTTCCTTATAGGGGCTTTAAGCTAGCCCTCTTCATCCATTGAACTTTTATTGTGTCATTTATTTTTTTCTTCCATCTACTTTAGCATACCGTGTGGGGCAATGGGTTCAATGGCCCAGCAACTTCTCCAAGAATACCTGTTAGCAAACGCCAGATCTATGGACTTTGACAATACATATTTTATACAGTGCTCTGAAGCTAGATTCCAGCTTCATCAATCCCATACATATATCCATATGAAATCTAATGACAAAAGTAACTGACGTGAATGATGAAGCGGACGACGGATTATTGTGAGTCAAATCATCGATAAGAAACAAATAAACACAGTCAAACACAGAACTAGACAACACCGCAGGCACGAAAGAAATTAAAAAAATATTGAAGCCTGTTAAAAATAGCAATATACCTGGCTTCTGCATCCCATGTGGTTTCCACAGACTCAAGAGAATCTGTCTGGAATTGTTCGATGGTTAAATGCCCTAGGGAAAGACATCCCAAAAGAGAATACAACATTCTTGTACACAAATCTCATAAAAAAGATTCCACAAAATAATAAAATATAGTGAGGGCCCTACTGTTATAGGAGTTGCACTTGAGTTGTACAATTATTGGGAAACGGCGAGTGATTTATTTTTATTTTAATGACTTGTTATTTTAATGTGTAGGAGGAAACCTTTACTCTCTAGTTTAATATTCCTTTAAGGCAAATGCTATAATTAGATTGATTAAATGTGAACATTAAAATATATTCAGATGTAGGTCTCTAGGCAATACATTGTTTGCTCAATGCTTTGTCGGTGAATGAGCAATGTGAAGGGAAACTGATTAGGCTGGGATCTGTAAGTACATATTTTTCTTTAACAAAATCACTACTTTTCTGGAAAAAATAATATATATCAGTTATGGGGCACAGACATAATATCGAGTCCAAAATATCGATTGGACATAATATCGAGTTGTAAATATAGACTGGACAAAATATCGACAGGACAGAATACAGATAACCAAAATATCGTTTTTAAGGTAAGTGATGTAATATCGACTGTTAAAAATATAGAAAGGTAAAATATCGAAGTATATAATATAGATAGTAAAAAATATCGATTTTTTTAATAATATCTAATTTTTTATAGTGTATTTTTATGTTAGAATATGTGTGAAAAGTGTGTATTTATGTTATAATTAATTTTAATTAATGAATTTTGTTTTTATAATTATTGCGTAATTTAATTATGTAGCGGGTTGTGGGTTTATAGGGGAATAGGGTGGGAAGTAATTTAATTAAAATTAATTAAATATGTAAATGTATTTATTGATAGTAATTTTTAATTAATTGTTAATTAATTTATATTTGTTAATTAATTAAATTTTAATTGGTAATTCATTTTAATTATTGATTAATTGGTAATTATGTATTTTTCACTAATTTATTTTCTGTAGCGGGTTGCGGGTTTATAGGGGAATTGGGTGGGAAGTAATTAAATTATAATTAATTAAATATGTAAAATTATTTATTGGTATTTATTTAGAATTAATTATTAATTAAGTATTTATGGGTAATTTAAAAATTTTTATTTGCCAATTAATTTAATTTAATTTATTAATTGTTAATTATGTTAATTTTAGTAATTTATTTTCTGTAGCGGGTTGTGGGTTTTCTATGGGAATAGGGTGGGAAGTAATTTATTATTAATTTTTTAAATAATTAAATTTATTTAAATGAATTTAATTGGAAATACTTGTTAAATAATTTTTAATTATTAAATAATTAATTTTTAATTTTTAATTAATTTGTAATAGGTGATCAATTGAAATAATTATTGTTAATTAGTAATTTTAATATATTCATTATTATATTATATAAAACTTTTAATTATTTTTAATTCATTATAAATTTTTTAATAATATATGAAGTATTTACTTTCCCTAATGTTGTATTCTCTGGAGTGGGAATAGTAATTTTAGCCCTTACGCTATCCAAAGCTTTCCCTACTGTTGCACTCTTTGGAGTGGGAATAGTAATTTTAACCCCTACGCTATCCAATGTTTTCCCTACTGTTGCACCCACTGGAGTGGGAATAGTAATTTTAACCCCTACGGTATCCAATGCTTTCCTTATTGTTGCACCCACTGGAGTGGGAATAGTAATTTTAACCCTTACGCTATCTAACGCTTTCCCTACTGTTGCACTCTTTGGAGTGGGAATAGTAATTTAAAACCCTACGCTATCCAACGCTTTCCCTAGTGTTGCACTCTTTTGAGTGGGAATAGTAATTTTAACCCCTATGCTATCCAACGCTTTCCCTACTGTTGCACCCACTGGAGTGGGAATAGTAATTTTTACCTCTACGCTATCCAAACCTTTCCCTACTGTTGCACTCTTTGGAGTGGGAATAGTAATTTTAACCCCTACGCTATCCAACGCTTTCCCTACTGTTGCACCCACTGGAGTGGGAATAGTAATTTTAACCCCTACGCTATCCAAAGCTTTCCCTACTGTTGCACCCAATGGAGTGGGAATAGTAGTTTTAACCCCTACGCTATCCAACGCTTTCCCTACTGTTGCACTCTTTGGAGTGGGAATAGTAATTTTAACCCCTACGCTATCCAACGCTTTCCCTACTGTTGAACCCACTGGAGTGGGAATAGTAATTTTAACCCCTACGCTATCCAACGCTTTCCCTACTGTTGCACCCACTGGAGTGGGAATAGTAAATTTGACCTCTTAGCTATCCAACACTTTCCCTACTGTTGCACCCACTGGAGTTGGAATAGTAATTTTAACCCCTACGCTAATCCAACGCTTTCCCTACTGTTGCACCCACTGGAGTGGGAATAGTAATTTTTACCCCTATGCTATCCAACGCTTTCCCTACTGTTGCACCCACTGGAGTGGGAATAGTAAATTTTACCTCTATGCTATCCAACGTTTTCCCTACTGTTGCACCCACTGGAGTGGGAATAGTAATTTTAACCCCTACGCTATCCAACGCTTTCCCTACGCTTGCACTCTTTGGAGTGGGAATAGTAATTTTTACACTTTTGTTATTGTACGTTAATAATATTGGCTATTATTTAATTATATTTTGTTACTATATATATATGTTTTAACAAATATGAATTAAAACATTTTTTTAAATACTTTCATTAATTATTCAATTATTATAAGTTAATTTAAGTATTTTTAAGTATATTTTAGTAATTAATTTTTAATATTAATTTAATTTAACATTGTTTTTAGTAAAGTCGATATTTTTAAAAACTATATTTTAGTAAACGATATTTTTAACTCGATATTTTTGTACTTACCTGTTTGTAGATAGAAACTCGATATTTTGTCTGTCGATATTTTTTCAACGATATTCTTGATGGTCGATATTCTGTCCCTCGATATTATGTCAGTGATCCATCAGCTATATGAGGACATCATTTAACATTTAGTACACTTAAAAAAAATAAAAGACAACACTTGATGAATGTCACACACACACAAATATCTTTCTATCTATCTATCTACCTATCTATTTACCTCTCTATCTCTCTATCTCTCTATCTATCTATCTATCTATCTATCTATCTATCTATCTATCTATCTATCTATCTATCTATCTATCTATCTATCTATCTATCTATTCACTAAAAAAACTAAGGTAAAATTGGAGTTATACATGAAGAAGTTGGTAAAATTTGGACTTACAAAAAGAAAACCTTAGAAATTCCCAGAAAAAAGTACTACTCTTTAAAAAAACAAAAAAACACTGACCTTCTCTATGCACAGCAGGTGTTTGACCTAAGGACCTGGCTTGTGACCAGGCCAGGCCCTGTATCCAACACCCGCAGGCGATCAGTCCCCAGTTAGCTGGCAATTATATGGACTCAACCTCTACATTCTTCCTTTTTTTAAATTGTTTTGCTGACCTGGTGGCAGTCCTTGTAGGAGCCAGAGGGTTGCAATGGCTCTTGTGTGACTCCCAAGGGATCAGCAAAACAAATTGAAAAAAAGGAAGAATGTGGGGTGGAAGTCAGTATAATTAACCCACCCCAAAATAGTTTTTTTTAAATTTAACCAGAGGCAGTCCCTGCACCCAGAAGGCCCAGATGTTACCCCTACCCTGACCCCTTATACTTTTTTTTTAATGTGCCAGGCACAGGGACTGAGTTCCCAAGTCCTGTAATGGTGGCCGAAACATTTTTGTTCTTGGTGCCGCCAGCCAGTCACAGCGAGAGCTCCCACAGGAGCATTTTGCTCCAGTGGGAGTGTTAGACCTGACAGACTTAGGGTGGTCTTACCCTCAATGTTTTGCCTACATCCTCGCCTTTTCAACCTATTTTTTGCTGTCTTTAGTACTCTGTGCACTTTACCACTGCAAACCAGTGCTAAATTGCTTGGGCTATCTCCCATTAACATCGAAACATTGGTTCATCCCCAATTGGCATATTTAATTAACCTTCCCTTTTTATACATATAGGTCACCCCTAAGGGAGGCCCTGGATAACCCAGAGGGCAGGGTGCAATGTATTTAAAAGGCAGGACATGTACTTTTAAGTTTTACATGTCCTGGAAGTGAAAAACTCTCAAAGTCGTTTTTCACTACAGCAAGGTCTATCTCTCCGATAGGATAACATTGGGATTACCTTATTACATTTTATAAATGTGATATCCAATTGGGAACAGATAATGCCCCCAGGTCTAACTTATGGTGAAGTCAGATTTTAAATTACAGTTCAGGAAATGCCACTTTTAGAAGTAGGTATTGTCTTATCTTAGCCATTTGGTGCCTGCTGCCTGTCTCTGATCAGTCGTGGGTGGGTGATAGCTGTGCTTTGTGTATTCCCCCTAGACAGTCACCGACAATGAGAGTTTAGGGGTGACTTGATGAGCCCTCTTAGGAGGATAGGAGGGAGAAACATTACCCACCTGAATAGTCTGTGTCCTATCCCCACACAAAGGGCTGCATACCCCCTCCTGTCCCCTGTTGTGAGTATGGAGCCCAGGGAGGAAGGGAGAACATCTGTGCACTTCAAAACCCTGTCTTTGAAGTCTCCCACTTCAAAAGCACTATGACTTAAGTACACTTCTGGACCTGTGACCACTCTGACAGGAAGAAGAACTGCTGTGCTGTTAAAGGACTGCCACTCTCCTGGACTGCTGTTTGCTGGGTGTCTGCCTTGCTGTGTTGCCCTGCTGCTCTCTCTGCCTGGGTAAGAAGGACTGGGCTTGCATCACTTGAACCTAGAGTGGCTCCAATGGCTAGCTGCCTGTCCTACTGATCTGAAGTCTCAGGGACATGAACGACTTCCAAACATCCTGCTCCTAATCCTGGAACCTGAAATCTGTGTGTCTGCCCAGACAAGTGGTGTCACCCCAGTCCTGTACCCTTCGAAGTGGACCTATGGTGTTTACTCCAGCGGAACCGATGCTCTACGCTGTGAGAGCAGAATCAACGCATCGCAGCTGTTGCAGGAACTGGACAGGTGCATTGCCCTTTGAACCAGCCCATCGCCTTCGAAACCACGGCTTCAGAATCATTGCATCGCTGCCACTGCGTGGAGAAGATCGATGCACCGCCTCTACTGCAAGTAGAAACCTGGTGCTTTGCTTTCAGTACCACCACATCTCAGGACTGGTGCATTGCCTTTGGAACCAACGCATTGCCGTTGTTGAATGTAGAAATTCAAGCACCATCCCTACCGTATGGGGAACACAAAAGTATTACGTGGCTGCACTGTGCATCTTGGAAGACGCAACCAGTATTAAGGTACTTTTGTTGAGTGGTCCTCACTTGGTCCCTGTATTTGGCCAGGCTCCATCGCGGTCAGCCGGAATTCTTGACTTTGTCCCGAACCGGCGCAACCAGATATCCCAAGTATCTCATTGCTTCTAAGCTCTAATTTAGAGTTATAATTTCAAAATTCCTACCTGAAGTTCTACGCGTTGAATGTTTGTCTCTTTGGTCTTGTTTTATTTCATAAATTAAGTTCTATTAATCTAACCAGGTGTGAAATCTTTTTGTGTGGTGTTTTCACTGTTTTACTGTTTGAAGTGTTGCACAAGTACTTAACACATTGCCTCTAAGTTAAGCCTGACTGCTCAGTGCCAAGCAACCAGAAAGTGAGTAGAAGTTAAGTTAGGGTTCTTATCCTGACGAGGATTGTGGTTGCTGCTTGAGTAGGGCTCATACCCCAGGTAAACCGAAAAGCCAATGACCAACAGGGAGCAAGACAGCTGAGTGGAACAAAAGTCCTCTCAGCCATTCGGAATGTTTTATTCTTTTTAATTTGCAGGCCTGTGGAATTCCCAAAGGGACTCCTGTGGGACTAACTGTCAATATATCTATACATTCTGAACCTTAATTTACAACACTACTGAACAGATTTAGACCAAACAACACACTTTCTGATAAAAGATCTACCTTATTTCCAGATTTGGTGAAAATCTGTAAAGCATTTTTTTCCTGTATCATTGTCTATTTTTTCCTATGAAAAACGCATGGGCAAGGAAGTGTTTTGAAACCTCCTGTTTTTCTCGGCCCCTGCTCCTGCTTCATGCATTGCCCCAAAACTTTGCAGGAAGGAACAGAACTTTTTTTTGTGGAAAGTTTTGTGAATATTCGTTAAACAGCGACAGAGTTATTAGCAAAACAAAAAATACTCTTCCTATGGAAACATTGACTCACGTATAATTACTGGGTAATATAGCTGTCTTCATATATAAATGTAATTAAGTTATGCAAGCTAGGCCCTCATAGTGAGTAGACCAAAAAAATTGAATATATTTGGTAACTACTTTTACTACACATATCGGAATTATTGAATGTCAAAACCTGCCAATATTCATTGGGGTGGATGGCCTGAATCACTGGAACACTTGATTGTGGTGCAGTAAGCACCAAAATATGCTTGCTATTTCCCAAAAACTTGCAGTGGGTGGTAAATACAACACCCAAAAAATACTGAATAACTTGGTGTCATGTTTTTAAAAATGCAACAATTATCACACCCGCAATGGGCCAACTTGTAGTGTGGGCCTTAGTGAGTTAACTGTATTTAAAGAGTACGTTGTTATTTTTATATTCAATCAAAACTTTTTTAGTGGTTTAGATCCATGCCTTTTAACCTCAGGTTATACTGAAAATCCACAACATTTATACATTTTACAACTCATTTTCAGACTAATATCTAATGAAATCCCATAGACAAATAAACACTAAAATGGAAAGGGAAACTGAATAAATATGAAGGAAATGTTTAAATACATCTGTAGAATGTCCAAATTAATCTGAATGTAAACATAGATTTTGGTCACTGCCTATCATTATTATCGTACAGGAAACATCTGAGGGCTTCGCCCAGGGCTCCAGCAACAAAGGTGCCGTCAAGTGAAGATAGCAGGCAATTCAATTTTAAAGCTTCAGAGGGCATCCAGCCAATCCAATTACTGACTTGGCTTAATGTTACAGACCTCTTCATTGAATGTAAGTGCAATGGAAATTCAGTAACACATTCCATCGCATAACACTGAACTATCCATGACTCCTATAAAGATGTGTGAAAAATACTAAAGTAGTCACTGGCAAAGTATACATTTATAACCAACAGATCATATGGCTGAGATACCCGCCACCCCCTCTCAACACAATCCCCAAGGATGGGAATACGGAAACGGTTCTGAACTTTTGGAAGGCGGGAGGGAGTTACCCTCCCGGCCGTATTTATTAAAATATGAAACAAAATTAAAACATTAAAATAACAGTTTCATATCATGTACAATTTCATTTCCACATTACGATGTTCTTGGCTAACCTTAACACATCTCTAATACAAAGGTTCTCCTAGCCGATACTAAACATCCTGCAAATGCATTTCATCAAATTGAAATTGTACATCCTAACATTACGGGCCAACGGCAAGGTCGTAACCGGTGTCAGATCCCTAACCCAGAACTCCCCCCTCACTTGTGAGGGGCGGTCGCACAGAGGACTGCACCTTTGTGCCCATTTCCAATTTCCCTTGTCTTGACCGGGGCCCCATGTTAACTCGACGCCATCTTAATGGTCGTCCGAGGACTCGTGTGAGGTGTCTAGAAGGTAGCGTAGACCCCCCTCCCACCCCACACAACTTACCACATCTGCCGTCGCAGATGTCGTGGCCCCGGGAAATTCCCAGGAGAGGCCCTGCAGCCCCTCCTCCCCAGGGAGGGGCCTATGGCCGCCTTCCCTTTCGGCGTCCCATCCTTAGAGGGGACCGCCTCCCCGTTGAGGGGCCAATGGCCGCCTCCCCCCGGGCGTTCCCATCCATAATGGGTGACGCCCCACCTCTAGGGATCTTCCAATTACTGCTCACCGATCATGACCTTACCGCCCGACCAAAAAATAAATACGACAATCTAAGCCTAAAGAGGAAAAAACAATTATACCTAAGCATTCAAAATATCAACTCTACAGAACATCACTGCTCAACTCTGGTGCAACTACTTTCTGAATAAACATGCTGAAAAAAGAAGGTTATCAACTTTATTGCATACCAAATCAACTTTATTCAGAACAACCTGTAAGAAAAAACAATACCACGCACACGACTTTTATTCGCACAACTCGCTGTCCTCAGGGGCTGGATTGTTTGGATCAAAATTGGCTCTTCGTTCCGTCTCGAGCTCACGTACAACGGGGAGGTGCAGCTTCAGAGCACAGGAACAAGAGGATGCTCTCTTGGCTCGTTGCTCCTTTTATCCTTCTTCGGGCGGGCGTGGACCCACCTCCACTCCGCCTCTGGGGCGTGGCTAGCGGCGTCGGTGTCTAGGACAACCCACTCTTGGGCGGGAAAAGGCGCGCCCCGGCTACGCCGCTTCGGGCATACCAGCCGAGACTCGCCTCCCGCCCAAAATGGCTTCCCGGGGGGATCGGGGTACTCCACCATACGTTCGGGGGGACCGAGTGGTCGCCCCTTTCCATATGGCTGAGATACCCGCCACCCCCTCTCAACACAATCCCCAAGGATGGGAATACGGAAACGGTTCTGAACTTTTGGAAGGCGGGAGGGAGTTACCCTCCCGGCTGTATTTATTAAAATATGAAACAAAATTAAAACATTAAAATAACAGTTTCATATCATGTACAATTTCATTTCCACATTACGATGTTCTTGGCTAACCTTAACACATCTCTAATACAAAGGTTCTCCTAGCCGATACTAAACATCCTGCAAATGCATTTCATCAAATTGAAATTGTACATCCTAACATTACGGGCCAACGGCAAGGTCGTAACCGGTGTCAGATCCCTAACCCAGAACTCCCCCCTCACTTGTGAGGGGCGGTCGCACAGAGGACTGCACCTTTGTGCCCATTTCCAATTTCCCTTGTCTTGACGGGGGCCCCATGTTAACTCGACGCCATCTTAATGGTCGTCCGAGGACTCGTGTGAGGTGTCTAGAAGGTAGCGTAGACCCCCCTCCCACCCCACACAACTTACCACATCTGCCGTCGCAGATGTCGTGGCCCCGGGAAATTCCCAGGAGAGGCCCTGCAGCCCCTCCTCCCCAGGGAGGGGCCTATGGCCGCCTTCCCTTTCGGCATCCCATCCTTAGAGGGGACCGCCTCCCCGTTGAGGGGCCAATGGCCGCCTCCCCCCGGGCGTTCCCATCCGTAATGGGTGACGCCCCACCTCTAGGGATCTTCCAATTACTGCTCACCGATCATGACCTTACCGCCCGACCAAAAAATAAATACGACAATCTAAGCCTAAAGAGGAAAAAACAATTATACCTAAGCATTCAAAATATCAACTCTACAGAACATCACTGCTCAACTCTGGTGCAACTACTTTCTGAATAAACATGCTGAAAAAAGAAGGTTATCAACTTTATTGCATACCAAATCAACTTTATTCAGAACAACCTGTAAGAAAAAACAATACCACGCACACGACTTTTATTCGCACAACTCGCTGTCCTCAGGGGCTGGTGGGTGGGTCAAAATTGGCTCTTTGTTCCGTCTCGAGCTCACGTGCAACGGGGAGGTGCAGCTTCAGAGCACAGGAACAAGAGGATGCTCTCTTGGCTCGTTGCTCATTTTATCCTTCTTCGGGCGGGCGTGGACCCACCTCCACTCCGCCTCTGGGGCGTGGCTAGCGGCGTCAGTGTCTAGGACAACCCACTCTTGGGCGGGAAAAGGCGCGCCCCGCATACGCCGCTTCGGGCATACCAGCCGAGACTCGCCTCCCGCCCAAAATGGCTTCCCGGGGGGATCGGGGTACTCCACCATACGTTCGGGGGGACCGAGTGGTCGCCCCTTTCCATATGGCTGAGATACCCGCCACCCCCTCTCAACACAATCCCCAAGGATGGGAATACGGAAACAGTTCTGAACTTTTGGAAGGCGGGAGGGAGTTACCCTCCCGGCCGTATTTATTAAAATATGAAACAAAATTAAAACATTAAAATAACAGTTTCATATCATGTACAATTTCATTTCCACATTACGATGTTCTTGGCTAACCTTAACACATCTCTAATACAAAGGTTCTCCTAGCCGATACTAAACATCCTGCAAATGCATTTCATCAAATTGAAATTGTACATCTTAACATTACGGGCCAACGGCAAGGTCGTAACCGGTGTCAGATCCCTAACCCAGAACTCCCCCCTCACTTGTGAGGGGCGGTCGCACAGAGGACTGCACCTTTGTGCCCATTTCCAATTTCCCTTGTCTTGACGGGGGCCCCATGTTAACTCGACGCCATCTTAATGGTCGTCCGAGGACTCGTGTGAGGTGTCTAGAAGGTAGCGTAGACCCCCCTCCCACCCCACACAACTTACCACATCTGCCGTCGCAGATGTCGTGGCCCCGGGAAATTCCCAGGAGAGGCCCTGCAGCCCCTCCTCCCCAGGGAGGGGCCTATGGCCGCCTTCCCTTTCGGCGTCCCATCCTTAGAGGGGACCGCCTCCCCATTGAGGGGCCAATGGCCGCCTCCCCCCGGGCGTTCCCATCCGTAATGGGTGACGCCCCACCTCTAGGGATCTTCCAATTACTGCTCACCGATCATGACCTTACCGCCACAGGCCGGATAGTTGACCGGCTATCCGGACCCCCCCACAAAACTCCTACTTAAAGGTCATGACTGCAAACTCTTTAACCAGGCTACGAGGTCTCCTATGAGTAAAGAATTCCCCACCCGGGACAAATGGACCCGACCTTCTATATACATCTGGTCCCCCCTGATACACCCATGAGGAATCGAATGCAATGTACTTGTACGGAACAGTCTACCAAGTTTGTTATTCACTTTCTTCACTGACTGATTTATAGCAGACACAGAATTAGCCCCCCGCCACACCTTCCGTGGAATCATATGGGACCATGCAATTGTGCACCCCGGAACCCTCCTTGCCAACCAACTTACAGTGGATAGTATCAACTCGAGAAGTACCCGTCGACCAGTGGTCACCAAATCATTGCCCCCAAGATGCACTATGATTATAGATGGCGGTGACCTTGTCCGCCCTAACAGACCCTCCATTAAAGTTTGAAACTGGTCAATACAGAGCCCGCCCCTTCCGTAGAAGGTCACCCTGTACCCGTATTCCCCAGCCATGTGAATCATGTCACCTGCTTTGAATACGTCCGCGGCACGCCTCACGTATGAGTGGCCCACGACCCACACCACTCTCTCCTCAGCCGGTGATCTTTGACCGCTGGTTCCCAGGTGTCGGGTCGACTGCACAGTCCGCCCCGCCTCATAAGCTTGCGAAACTGTAAAACCAAACAAAAACAAGAAGCGTGAGTACATGATATCAGCTTCACAACATGTGCAACCGCACATACCTTTTGTAACAATTCGAGGACCAACGCCCCAGCTGTTTCACCCTTTCAACACTCAGACCCCTGGCTGTAGCTTCCGTAGCAGCCCCTATCCGGAAGGAATGGGTCCCAAACTCGCACGGGTTCAAGCCCGCGGCTGCAATTGCCATCGCAAGCACCCGCTGGAACTGAAACCTCGTCAGTGGGGTGGCGTCGGCGTGCCTCAGCAAGGTTCCCCCCCATGATGCCGCCCTTTGCGCCAAATACTCCTCAACACATGCGACCGGGCACATGGGGGATCCGGGAATCCGCTGGACTACTACACTGTCCCCGATCGCACCCTGATCGGTCTTGGACCTGGCAAACGAGACAATCATCGTCTCCCCCTTAATTTGTATGTGCTCTCGGCACAGACCTCGCCCCGTATCCTGCTTGTTCCTCGCTACCAGCTCGCTAACCCGCATAGCCCCATGGAATGCTAATGCAAAAGCGGCCCGGAATAGCACTGTCTCTGATTGAGATGAACATGTTGCAGGGAGTACGGACAGTAGCAGGGCCAACCTTTCCAGACCTATCGGGTGCCTTACATCCACTCTGCGACCCTCAAGGCGTTGCCACCCACGCAGCGCTTTCTGTACCACAAAAGACGCTGTGGGGTCCTGGATACCATGAGCCCGTGCCATAAAAGAAATGGCGGCCCGGTGCCTCTGGGCCGTAGCTACCGATTTGCCTGCCTGATGTAACGACAACAGAAATTTCAGGACATACTCTTCTTGGCCCCAATGCTCCCCCCTAGCAGAACCCAAAAAGGACCAATAGGAATGGAACGCCCCTTCGTATGCCTTCCTTGTCCTGGGTGCTAAACTCTCTCCCACGAGGTTTTGTAGTTCGGGGCACCGAGAGACCAGAAAGCTTCGGGAAATGGTGCCGCCACCGGGTCCGCTGTGGGCAGAAAACCCCAGAAGGCCTGCATACGGAAACGAGAAAGCGGATCAGCTGCGTGATTCAGCACCCCTGGCACATGTCTTGCCCTAAAAAGGACGTTCAGTTGTAAACATAGCAAGACAATTTCTTTAAGCAATCTCAAAATCCATTTGCATCGTGCTGCCTGACTATTGATACACTCAACCACGGTCATGTTATCAGACCAGAACACCACAGAGTGATCCCGAAACCCCTCCGGCCATGTCTTCAAGGCCACCAGAATAGGGAACAATTCGAGAAACCCAATATTACCTGTAAGCCCACTCTCATGCCACCATGACGGCCATGTTCGGGCTGACCAGTGATTACCAAAAATGGCGCCAAAGCCCGTACTCCCTGACGAATCTGTCCACAGTCCCAGCTCCTCGGAGGACAACGCCGGTTTGTTCCAGACAACACGGCCATTGAAATCCGCCAGGAATGCCAACCAAATACGCATGTCCTGGCGAACCTCTGCCGAGAGCCTTGTGCGATGGTGCCCTTCTTTCAGGCCGACCATGGCTTGCGCAATCGAGCGGGAAAAAGGGCGAGCCATTGGTATCACTCTAAGGGCAAAATTCAGCTGACCCACAGTCTGTTGTAATTGATGCAAATTTACCTTTGTCTCGCTAATACATGTTTCCAGCGAGGCCTTGAACTTTATTACCTTTTCCTTGGGCAACCGGAAGCACCCCTCTTCGGAATCGAGCTCTATTCCAAGAAACTCGAGCGAAGTAGAAGGCTCCACAGTCTTACCTGGCGCCAATGGCACACCAAAATGTCTCATGAGATCACAAAATTCATCCAAAGCCTGTGCACATCCCGAGTCCCCGGCTGCCCCCAGGAACAGAAAATCGTCAAGATAATGCATGACATGCGTAAACCCCGTTATTCTTGTGAACGCCCATTGCAGAAAACTACTGAATTTCTCAAAATACGCACAAGATATTGAGCAACCCATTGGCATACATCTGTCCATGTAATAGCATCCCTGAAACATGAAACCAAGGAGACGCTGGTTGTCTGGGTGTACCGGGAGCAACCGGAACGCTGACTCGATGTCTGATTTGGCCATCAGCGCTCCGGGCCCCAGGCGATTCAACATGCCGACGGCTTCATCAAAAGATGCGTACCGCACCGAACAAACCCCCGGGTCAATCGCATCGTTCACCGAAAGACCCCTCGGAGCTGACAAGTTATGTATCAACCTATATTCCCCTGGGTCCTTTTTGGGGACTACTCCCAGGGGTGAACAAACAAAATTAGCTACTGGCGGTATGTCATATGGTCCGGCAACCCGACCCCGGGTCACCTCTTTCACAATCTTTGCTTGTACCACATTCGTATTCTGCAGAACCGACAGTTAGTTCCTACATTGCGTTTCACCCTGAAAAATCCCCCACCGGGATGCGGAAACCATACGAAAAACCATCTCGCAACACCCCAGCGGAGCTATGATCTGGGTATTCATTGAGCCAAGGAATCATTGCCATGGTATCAACCGGGGTAGGTAGAGGCGCCCCTCGGACTATTTCAGACCTGTTTGGCGCCCCCTCTACTTCCAGTCTCACCCGTTTTGGCTCTGCACATGGTCTCGGGATGCGAGGACTGCCCGCACCCTGTACATTCATGCCTAAACTTGCATGACCCCTGGGGCCTTGTACACTTGCCTCTGTTAAAACTCCAGCATACCCCTTTTTTACCTGAGTTGCCATTAGTCCTTGAGTGCTGGTCATTGCCTGATCCCGCCCGAAAGGGCGCCCCAGATGAGTGGCGGGTAAACTCGCCCCCGTTCCCCCCAACAATGGCGATTTTGCCATGCCTGACTTCTCCATCTTTTGCCAGGAAATGGAGTCAAAAAAATCCCACGTCAGAGATGTGTCGAACTCCTTGGACTTACGGAATATGTTATCGTAACAAAACCATTGATTACCCTCATATGTCTGAGAAAACTCCATGATACGTGTCTGATACACGGGTAGTTCAGCCAACAGTTCGGGCCTTCGTTCCCCCATAATTGTGGTGAACATCCCAAACGCTCTGCCCCAATTACCTATCGTTTCATCAACTCTGAAAGCGGCCATCTTAGCGCGCCAAACATTAGGGTGCAGAAACTCCTTTTGAATTTTCACATGCTCAATCTCATAATGATCAGTTAGTAAAGAAAACATGTTTATATATTTATCAGCCCATATCCTCTCTTTAACGTCGATCGGGATATGCTGAGCCACTTTTTCCCTTCTCGAGGGTACCGATCCCTCCCCCGCCATCGGCAATAGCTGCTTACCTGGACCGGTAGCTGTGACCGTAGTCGCTGCCGAACTCACGCCCGCTACTGGTTATTCCACGGGAGCCTGTGGGGGAACAAGAGGACATGGTGCCTTCGTGGCATCTCTTGATTGCCGCAACTGCTTCATCACTGCCCTGGCGTCATCAGCCGTGGCCCCCTCGTTATCTTTACCCAACCATGCTGCCAACTGTGCAGCCAGCTCGGGAGGCATATCCTCCCCGTTCACAGGGGCGACTACAACCGGGATTGGTTGCCCCTCGTTCGGGACCGGGATCGGGGTCCCCGTCGGTGTAACCGGGTGCGCCGGCGGCGCCTCGGGAACTGGGGCCTCCCCCCCTGACGCTCCCTTCTTGGCCCTTCTACCTCTCCCGTTAGGGACTACTCCCGGCAATGCTGGTCCGACGACTCGCTTGGGTCCCCCACACCATTCATTGCCGCCATCTGCTTCTTCATCTCGGCCATGTCTTTCACCAGCATGCGGAGCATCTGATCAGTACCGACCCTCTTTCCGACCTTCTTGCCCGGCATCGTCCAACGCTGACTTTCTGAAAGAACAAATACAAAATTAAATCCTTCAAAATTGACTCTTCGTTCCGTCTCGAGCTCACGTGCAACAGGGAGGTGCAGCTTCAGAGCACAGGAACAAGAGGATGCTCTCTTGGCTCGTTGCTCCTTTTACCCTTCTTCGGGCGGGCGTGGACCCACCTCCACTCCGCCTCTGGGGCGTGGCTAGCGGCGTCGGTGTCTAGGACAACCCACTCTTGGGCGGGAAAAGGCGCGCCCCGGCTACGCCGCTTCGGGCATACCAGCCGAGACTCACCTCCCGCCCAAAATGGCTTCCCGGGGGGATCGGGGTACTCCACCATACGTTCGGGGGGACCGAGTGGTCGCCCCTTTCCATTTATAAAGACTTAATAAACAACTCAGTATCGCCTGTACTCAACTAGTATTGTGCTCATGTTTAGACACATCAGGCCAAATTCAGAGTTTGGTGGTAACTGAAAATCATAATTTCTGGAAGAAGTGCTAATTTAAAAGGAGAATCCATTCGCTGCATTACCTCTACCATACTAATCCTATGGTGGTGGAAATTCAACCATCAAACTCTCATACGGGATTAGTATTTCCCCCAGAAATTGCAGGATTATTCATTACTTTGAAAAACAAAAGGCCTGATACAGGCGCCTATTCACAAAGGTAAATACATATGTGCATATTTACTCCTGTGTATATTTACTATTAAACCTAGTCAGAAATTGTGACGTTCTTGCTAGTCACCATATAACTTGTGCCCTGCCATGTACTGGTTATGACCTCAGACATTACATTACTCATGACTTGTTTAATGATTTAATTGATGACACCATGGATGACATCTCAAATTACATTGCTGATGACATCACAAGTGACATCACTGATAACACCATAGTAATATATATTTACTGTGTGTACACACGTGGGTGCCTAGCATAAAATATCATAAGCCCTGGAGTTAACTGTGGTTGTGCATGTTGAAAATACATGGTGAACCATTCACAGATCATTAAAGTTTGTGGTGCAATTAGTGCTCTGTGTTGAACTATGTAAAGGATAAGTTCACTGACGTGAGCCACAGAGGTATCTTTCACAGTAGGTTCTGACTTAAAGCCAAAGCCTGTTGCCTGTAGCAAAAACTCTGTGAGAAAGCCTATAGCTTCTGGTGACAATAGATTATCCACCATTTAATATCTTTTATGTATGTCAAATATGTCTACCATGTTTTTGAAAGTATGTTTCGTGAACTCATGTATGCAACGCATTCCTTAAACACAAGTAAGAAGGTTGATTATTCTGGACACCTTGCAGATTTAAATCCTCCAATGAGGAAGCTGGGTTTAAAGGCCATAGCATTTTTTGGCTTGCAGCATAGTGTTTTACAAATCCATGACTTCAATTAGCTCTGTGAAGTAGATCAAACACTGGCACAGAATATGTCTGTATGCTATCTTTATGATATACTTCTTCGTCAATATCCTTAGCTATCCTTATTTTTAAATATAGTTATGTTAGTGTTGTAAATGGAACCAGGTTTCTGATGATCTGTGGGGTGGTTTTGCATGCCAACATGTTTAGACATGAGAATAAAGGGTTAGTTTCAGAGTATTTCTATGTTTGTAAAGAAGCATCTACCAATTGTTTATGCTAATGGTCATCTATGGACCCCTCATTTATAGGCCATCTTTTGTATCATCGTGGGGATCCTTTCATCTTCCAAGTCTTGTTTCTAGGCTTGTTGTAACATGATGACATCATTGCTTTTCCTATCACCAGTGACATCCTTGGGATGTTCTTTTGTCAGTGTTAGGTTGATAGGCAATTCCCCGGTAGGGTTGACTTTCATTCTGGTGGATCCCTGTAGTTTGTTCTCTGTTATAACTTGTCTCTTCCCTACTGCTCAGCCAGAGTGAGTGCTTGTCTACTTGATGATGTTTGGAATGCTGGATGTGTGTGATGTCATGGGATGACTGGGTGTCTGGAGTTGTGTGGAGTGGCAGTTGGTGAATGCAGGCTGAGCAGCAGGGAGGTTGCTCCTGGTGGGGTATTTATTATCATCTTAACTTAATAACTTGAACTTGAACTTGGAACTAAGCTTTATTAAAACCAACGTGTGATATATACCTGGCATGGACTTCCTTTAATTACAACATTCTCTTCTATTGTAGAACGTTGCTTTAGTTACTAATATGCCTTTGGCATCTATATCCTTGTTTAGCTGCCTACTTCGATCTCTCCCAAATTACTCAGGCGTCCTATTGTCCAAGTTGTCATCCTTTGGGATTTCTAAGCACAGAGTAAGTTTGTCTTCATCGATTAAAACACATATCCATGTATTTCATGAAGTCTTTAGCCATTGTTTTTAGCAATTTCTCTTTAACAGTCTTTTTATGCCAACACAACAAGATGATGGACAGAGTGCTGAAACTTTCCAATCACTCACCCCCAGTCAAGAGATCTGGGTTTAATCCATTGTTCTTTTGATCACTATGCCACTCTAGTTTGGACCCAGCCATATGCAAATCAGTGTTGACCCTGCTCCTCATGGGAACAGTCCAGGCCCGAACTGCCAGGCCAGGTCCTACCTGGGCCAGACACAAGCATTCAAGGACCGGTGTTGAGGTTTGTTATGTTTGCTATAGTCGTTTTCTGCCTCCATCTGCAACCTTGATCCTCTCCTCTATTACAGCCAAATGTTTTCCAGTCTGTTCTTTGATTGCCTTCGGCATCTGGCTTGTACAGCACCTGGAATTCTATGAGGTCACAATGCAATTTCCTGTGAACGAGCTAATCAGCGGTTATGTATATTCAATTTAATTAACCAGGAGCTTCTAAAAGTGCCCAACGAGGATTTGGTTCCTTCAGCCTTCTTCATCCTCTGGGTAAACTTGGTATCCCTACTCATGACCAGTTTATTGCCACACCATTTGCTTAGTCATTTGTATGATGATGGCGTACCCACTCTGCCAAACTAAGGTCCTCCCACCTGATTTACAGATAGGCAGACAGAAAGTATGTTAGGACAGAACCTACTGTGGCTCTGTCACCGACATATTCCTCCAATGACCCGACGAAGTATTGGTTGTTGGTGGTTCACATAGAACACCATCTGCTTGATTTATAGTGAAAGGTTTTTTGTTGTTGTTGTTTGTCAGAGGAAACCAGTGGTGAATAATGATCCCCACACCATGGGAGTCAACTCCCATAATATGGGGACTATTAGTTTTCCTTTTTCCATGAACAATCTCCTGCTTTGGGAGTTTTTCTATGAATTTTTGGAAAAAGTAAAACATTGTAAAAGTTTGTCGGGAGGCCGTGATGCTTGACGGAGCTGTCTGTCTAACTTTTACAACATTAATGGTGGTTCCTGCTAATGTTTAGCATTGTCTGCTGGGCTGGAGGACAACTCTAAATTTGGTGGGTGGCGTACCCTCTCTATTGCGGAAGTAAAGTACTCGGAATTCCAGCATACTCACCTCTGCACGCCAAACTCTAAATCAGCCCCAATATTTTTTTTAATCCTCTTGTTTTTACCTGAGTGTGCATTTGGAATGCTTAAGATAATGACATGAGTAGGGTGTTTCATTTATTCCTGCTATGTGAATATCTGGTGGGGCTTTGTTGTTGGCTCACATTTTACATCACCTTCCCCGTTTATTGGAATCGGATTTCAAGCAGTCTACACTTGTCTATATCTAGTGAGTTTCCTTTCATTTTTGTGGCACACTGCTCCCTGTGGTAGGTTCTGCTGTATATTTAGGCGTTCTTTTCAAGTTGTCATTTCTAGTTTCATTGCTTACTTTTATAATTTACCTATTGCCCACTTTCTGTATTTTCATTGCAATTTGTAGACCCCCTCCTTTGTCATTTTTTAATATGTTTTGCTTATCTGCCACATGCTCATCTCACACATCACAACTTATCTGCATATGTTAGCGTGGGTGTTTCAAGTAAACAGTGCCTTTCTGATGGAACTATGGGTACGGATCCATTCCTGTTAATTTTATCTTGTACTTTCCTTTTTGGGTTAGCTGTGGCAGATTTCTTTGTCTCTCTTTAGTGTCTAGATCTGTTATTTGTGGTATGGCACTTACATTTGTGAATTTCAGTGTTCTTCCCGCACACTTTAGTTTCTAGATCTGTTCTTTCAACCACATCCGTTTTGCTTTTTAGGGTATGCACAAAATGTTTTGCTGGTGCACTTCTTTAGCCAACAATTTACTTGGTTTCTTTGCTGGAAAACTACTGCCAATAACTTTTATTTGCAAAGTGCCGTCAGTTGACCTTGTGTACAGTGCTATCTATCTACTGGACTCTTTTGTTACATCGTCCACCTGCCATTAACCCACTTTCTCCATTTGAGCTACCGGTTCCTTTTGATGCTCTTCCCTGGACTTCTCTTGCTGATCTAATCCAGACTTCATTGGTGAGTCTGTCTTTGTTTTCCTATGCACCTGCCAGCAGGCATCCACGCCTTTTATTTGTGGTTTAACATGCTGCACAGGATGGCTTTGGTGCCTTGTCTCCTACCTTTGAGATCTGGATTTGCAACTGCACTACCAGAAATAGGAACCTCAGTCTCGCTTGGCTGCACAAAGGCATTGATTTAGAACAGAGCATCAGTGGTAGAAACTTAAATAATCCTAGAAAAAACATAATAGGATAGACCTTGTTGATATTCTCGCTGGCCATGACATATTGGGACTATTTTCGGCAACATTCTGCCTTTCTCTTGCATAGTCATAGCCATTCTGGACAATTGTTGGTTTACGTGAGATAATTGTGTCTATCTGTTGCACAATGATGTCCCTGGCAGTTTCTTACCCATCCTTGACTTGGTGCCACAATTCCTGGCATTTTGGACTATCCTAGGCATAATGGTGGTGAAAATCCCTCTCATATCATAGACATCCCTGGAATCAAACATATATTAAATAAAGAGTTATAGGAGGCAGAATATGCCCATCTGTCACAATAGTAAATGTGGTCAAAATAACAAGCTCATGTGCTTCTCTTAAAGTGACAATGTTCTATTTAGAGGTCTTAAACTTGTTTATCCAAAGGGAATATTGTGTATTCTATGGTGAAAGCTATGTGTTTTCATGAGGAACTACCCTGACAAAGCATAGTCTCAGTCATAACATATTACTGACAATCTACTTGGAAAGGCAGGATAAAAATGTAAGTGAAAATATATGCAGTGTATGCCACATAGATTCTAAAAAGAGATGGGCTATGCGACATGCTCAACAATCCACCGTTTTGGCAAAACATTTGAAAGGTTTTCTTGAGGGTAGGGGTGTAAATATATATGGACAAGAGAACGTTTGCCTAGCATGCCACAAATGAATTTGAATATTTCATCTGTGCCTCTTCAGAACCCCTCAATTTGATGTCAATTGTGTGAAATTTGCTCATTTTATCATTTGGCTTTTTTTAACATTTCAAAAGTGGGAGAACCCTGTGAACCATACTAGAGTGAGTAAGGCTCACCCACACTGCTTGCTTAATTGGTGCAATTCGAAACCTACATTACCTATATATCTTTCAAAGTTTACCAGTCGTTACTTCGCTTTAACACTGGGCTGTACATAAAAGTTTCTTGTTAGGGTTCTAAAGCGAAGATAATTTACGGAACAAAAACTACTCCTTGAAATGTGTAGAAGCCAAAGCGCTACATCTAAAGTCTGTGCTACGTTACAATGCAAACTGGTTTATATTCCAAGGAAGTGATCAAGTGGGTAATGTAGGACCTACCGTTAATGTAGGAGAGCAGAAAAATGGTGGGTAAACTGATTGCAATTTGGGGTGTATCTGCCAGTGGTGCAGCAGGTGCAGGGGCACCGGGTGGAGGGTCCATCGAACCCTTGAAAATTTCTATATTTTGTTACCCCAACAGCATTCAAAGGAGTCATGTTACTCACTTGCCCCAGGGTTCATGGCATCCTTGCTGTGCTACTGGTTGCTATTCTGTTTCAGTGGCTCTTCCAGGTGGCAATAACTGTAGACATACTAGGAAGTTTGTAAAACCACACAACTTCCATTAATGTCTGTAAATTCTTTCTATGTGACCCATCATTGGCAACTATGTAATGTACAGCAACGTACATCTTAATGAAGGGAAGTAAGCGGCCTGCAACCTCATCTGCTTTCCACTCCCCAATCCTATTCACTGAGCATTTGTAACCAGCTTACTCTATCCTTATCTCTCTTTTAACGCCTAAAAGCCAATCAGGTTTGCGGTACATACTTCAACAACAAATAAACATAAAGTAAAAGTTAACTAAACTGGACCAAAATTAACAGAATTACTCGAAATACAGTGGTTACGGATGTCAAAAATCCTCTTAACGCAAGTACTTAATTTGAGCAGGACTTTTCTGGTTCTCGTCACAGGCACTTAATTGTCAACATCGGCACTTAAGACAGCCTGCCACATGGTGGCACTGTTTGTATAATTTAGAGCTGCTCTAAACAACAATTGTTTATTAATTCAACATACATGCAAAAACGAATTCATGTCACCAAAGCCATTCTTCTAATGGAATAGTCAGTTTACTTGTCACAGGCAAGTTCACACATGTTAAATTCTAAACGGGAAATCTATGTAATAGGTTGTCTTTTTTATCTGTAGGTTTACACAACTTTCATGTTTGGAATATGCCTTTTTACTTCGCATAACCAATAGATATTTTACTAAGAAAAAGAGATGTAAAGGATTTGCGCTTGCATTCAATCTATTTCAATCCTAGATGTTTTCGCCTTTCAAGTGTGTCTTCCATTTAGACATGCTCGCAGGAGTTATGATGATGATGGTCTTCTATGCAACACAGACTGCCAAAATACTGCCATCATTTAATAGAATATGCAGCATTCTTTACATAACTATTCATTAATAATCGAAATTGATGGCCCACATTAAAGGGAAATGCAAAGTGAATCGCCTCCTATGTGTCTTGCAAAACTTCAGAAGTAGCAAGTAAACTTGATCAAAGCTGGAGTGTTTCATCAGCCCACAACCCTCCTGCTTTCAGTGTGATCTCTGTAAACATTTGTATTTTTAGCTTTGAATATGAAGTCAATTCAGCCCAATGCTCTGGAGCCAAAACACAGCACCCCTTCAAACCCCTATTAAAACCCCTATTATCCAGCAAAAACCGATGGTTTGCAAACTATCCTTCGTCAAGTGTATTTATAGGGTCCCTGAGACGATTTGGTTTAGTTTGTTAATTAATTTTATAAGATTTTTGTTTGGTTTTCAAGAAAATAATATTACCAGAGCACGCACAGAGCAGATAGAAAGATAGTGTGCATTTATTTGCAGTTCTTACGAAGACTTCCTCTTAGAGAAAGCATGATCTTCTTAATGACATGTTCATACTTCACACATGCAGCTCAGTATTGTCTATAAATCAAGGCATTGATTGCCTGTTGGTCTGCATGGGAACTTGCACTACGCTAAGCGATGCAAACAGCAGAGTCTATCCACTGCCACACATGGACGCAATGTCGGGGTCGCTACTGCGACCCCTTAAACTGGTTGCGACCCCTGTCTCTGCGATCAGTATCAGGAACAGACGCAGCTCATCCTTATGGATGTATGTGAGGGCTCCACGGACCTCATTTTTTGTCATTTTATAATACTAATACTGAATATATTACATTATTCGCTATTAGTTTAATACAAAATTGAGTCAGTAAAAAAAAGCTTTTACGTGTATGTCTGTTGCAGTTTTGAGTGTGTTTATATAAGAGGGTATGTTTATGAGTTAATGTGTGTGCATGTGCAGGCAGGTTGTGTGTGTATGTGTGAATGCATGTGTTTGTATGTGCGAATGTGTTTGTATGTATAAACATATGCATATGTGAGTGAAAGTGAAGGGCAAGGGGCATGTGTGAAGTCACTTCCGCTCCCCCTGGCATTTTGGTGAATTGACATCCATGCTGTCACACGCAAAATATTTGTCCAATGGTTGTGGTTGAAGGTGAAGCAAGACCTCAGATCCGTAGGTCAATATGGGCGCAGTCCCAGTTTCGTAGACCATGGAAAGAGGTGTTAAAGATAACCCACTATATTTAGCGTAAAAAAGTGATAAAACATTGTCTAATGTTTTCTTCGAGTTAATTTTATCTGCTATTTAAGATCCCATGATAGTCTACAGTCAAACAGAGAACCTACATATCGGCACTCCTTCACTAACTCAACAACGGAACCCATATTCAAACTTGGGATTATCAATTCCCAAAAAATATTATTTTTGTCTTGTCTAAATTCATTTACTGCCATTCTCGCCAACATAATCAGCCATTGAATATATGGAACACTATAGCCATTTTGGGGTCTGATCAAGAACTACAAAATCTTTGGAGGAGACAGTAGGTGTGACCTAATCATCAAGTAGCCATGTCATTTTGATGATCAATTATTTCTGTCATGATCTGTGGCCCGCACTTACCTCTTCGTGCTTGATTAGCATGGAAGCACAATATCCCAACTTGCTTGATGGTCCATGCATTAAGAAGCAAGAAAGGCAGGTCATGTATGTTGAGTGGATGCTCTGTTTAGAGAGGATTTGTGTCTTTGCTGGACAAGCCTGACGAGGCGCCTGAGTTCAGTCAAGGAAACTGCATGTCTTATGATGCCACATGACTCTCATGTCATTGCATGTGGTAGTGGACATTTTGAAGTCACAAAGTTTAAGGTTTTCATTGTGCTGGGTAATCGAAGATGATGCTTGTGTTTCAACTGTAGGAATACTCTAGGTTAGTGCTTTCTGACAATAACATTAAATGAATGTTTATTCGAGAGATAATTTTTCTTAAGATCTAGCTGAGTGTAAAAGTACAGAAGAAAAAATAAAACGCATGCCTCTATTCTTACTCATCATGGGCCATTCCCTCTCAAAACGAGTGGTCAGTATCTTCTAGAGAATGGAAGCTGATTAGGAATGGAGCGTGATTGGAGAGAAGTTTGAAACTAGAATAAAGAACTAAAAGTATGCAAAATCAGGGCATCTCTACACAGCAAATGTGATTTCAGGAAAATGTGACATACATATTTGAGAACTGCTAATAGATTTAGGCAGGCATTAAATGAGAATAGGATAGGTCTGTAAGAAGGAAAGGCTCAGACAGAAATATGACTGAGGACCTGAAAAAATATTGGAAGGCTCAGTGGGATAGCAACAGAGCAATGGATCCAAATGTAAGCAAGGAAATGGTGTCTCAGTGGGTAGTAAACAAAATAATTAGGGTGCAGAGGTTGCTCACACCTCTGGCGTCTGTGCCACATCACTCGCTGCTCTAATGAGAACCTTTCCACATAAGAGACAGAGCTTCATACAGACAAAAGGAAGGGAGACATTGCGTTGTTACTAAGGCCCTTTAACCAATGGTCCTGTTTTGGACAAAATGGCATTGTCGGGATATACAACCTCTCTGCATGTGCATGCCCTCTGTGTGCTGTCAACCATAGCGGGCAATATTGAAAAGCTTGATATTCCCTTCCATTTTCTTGTTGATATGCATTGCTTTCTGCTTTTACTACCATGATTATTATGACTTTTTCTGCTTCATAGTGCACAAAATGGTCAAAAACCCATTTGCTACATTATGCAAGTTGGTGGGTGGCACAGCGCATATTGCATGGCCCTCTGTATTTCCTTCCTTTGTTCTTGTCACGTGAGGACAGCCAAAGATACCTGGAATGTTTTCAAGAGATGCTGGTATGCATGTATCTCATTCTCAAAACAGTGCAAACATTCCAGAAGAACAGGCTGCAGCCTCAGAAACGCCCAGACACTGCTTAGAGGCTGTCTATAGGAGCCATGGCCAAGTGGGATTTTGACACAATAGATAATGAAGTGTTAACGGGGTTGTTTCAGTAAGCAGATATGCATATCCCATGGGAGAGCATGTCGGTTCTCCTCATCTTCCCAAGCAGCTGGAGGCAGGTGCAGAGTCTCACTGCCGCCAATAAATCCAGGTAGGAACATATACATCATCGTCTTCACCACTGTCTCCAACAAAGTGCTCAAACAGCCAGATTTAGCTGATTTTTTATAGGAATATCAGAAGGTAGCTGGAGAGGGTAGACAAGGACCGGTCATCATGAATGTAACAAATAATGGTCTCCCCCTTCTCGTGTACTTTTGTGTTCTTTTCTTACTGCAGCCAGTGAGTTCCTCTTTCTCACCATAGTTTGAAGCCTAATGTAAGAAGTCTAGGACTTGGCTTCTTTTCCAAGGCATTCTTGATGAATAAATAGGAAAGACCTAAGCTTTTTAAAAAAAAGATTACCTCTCATTGAGGGCCAGGTGTACAACCCATTTTTGCATGCACAAACAGGGTTGCAAACCTGTTTGCGCATGCAAAAACATCATGGGCAATGTACAAAGCCTGTTTAGCGAGTCGCAATTTATTTGCGACTCGCTAAATAGGTTTTGCGACTCGCTATTTGGAAGAGGCATTCCCTTCCAAATAGCGAGTCTCAAGACCATGTATTAATGTTTTGCAACCGAAATTGCGGTTGCAAAACACTTGCAATTACCACCTACTTTAAGTAGGTGGTAATGCATTCGCAAATGGGAAGGGGTACCCAGGGAACCCCTTCCCCTTTGGGAATGCATGAAAAAATATTTTTTAAGGGCAAGCAGTGGTCCTAGGGACCGCTGCCTGCCTTAAAATATGAAACGAAAACATTTCATTTAAATTTTTCTTAACTGCAACCCGTTTTCCTTTAAGGAAAACGGGCTGCATTTTTTTAAAAAAAGGCTTTATTTTAAATCAGTTCCAGACATGGTGGTCTGCTGATCCCAGCAGGCCACTTTCCCTGGGAGCAAAAGAAAACTACTGGGTATGGGCTCCCAAGCAGCAAGGCCAAGCCACAGCCTAATGTATCAAAAAACAAAGAACGCCAATGCTGCCTTTGAATGATTCTCACTATTTTCGTATCTCACAATCGATTTAAACAAAAAGTGAGAAGATCATTGTCTCTTGAATGAATCTTTAATTTTATTGTTTATATTTCTTCATCTAGAACTTTTTAGTTTTTTTCAGAATTTCTTTTTTTCAGTTTGAAAAGACATATGACATACAAAATATGGAACACATTATATACATTTAAAACACTCCCCAACCAACACTCACGCATACACTCAGTTGTGAATCACAAACAATTACAGTCAACCCCTCTCACACACTCTCAACAATACAAAAATATCAATGGTTCAATACAGTTCAATATAAATCACATTTCCGATAGTGCCATAGACAATATTTTCAGCCTATTTGTAATTTTTTTCTGAGCAATTCAACAATTCTTTTAAATTCTTATGGCATCATACAATACAGGGTCTACGCGTTTCGAACTCCTCCTATTTGTCGAGTTCTCATCAGGACCATACTGTAAAAATGGAAATGGGGGGAGATCTAGATTAGATTCTAGTATTCGACCATATCTCAAAGCTTACAAGTGGCTCAACAGCCATCTTTTACCTCTTACCTTTAAAACAGTGTATCTTAATCACTGAATTGTGTTCGTCTTGGTACCCGGCGTGTGACCACCTAAACAACAATAACATAACAGAGCTCAGTCGAGCTATTCAAAGGGGTTCTATTTCCCACTATATTGTTGCACACTCACATAATCTCACTCACCGGTGTGTTTAGTTTGGTGTATCTCCTTTCTGTAAATAAATAGGGATTCTTTGTTAGGCACTGAGGGCTTGTTTATATAATTAGCTTAGTGCCGCAACTAGTGAAATCTCTTACCTCTATTGTTTCTGGTGTTGGCGGAGGATAGAATTAAATGTTGTACCTCCTGTAAAAATAGTAATAAAGGGTCCTATTACTACTGTCTATATAACGTCAGTACAATTGTCCGGACTTAGTGTGAAGCTTTTCACCTTACCTTACGTATAAGGAGTCGTTCCAGGGGACCGGAGTGAATTATTTGGCGGTGTCCTAAAAATGATAAAGTTGGAGATTATTTTCTATCCACTCAAAAAGTGAATTCCACTGGTATCTTTTCGTGTTGAAGTCATCAGGAGATTACCGTTAGTCAAGGCTTGGTTTTTCCGTGCTCCAGGTCCAGGGGGTCTGTACGTTCTCCTGTGTTTGCACAGTTTGGTCTGTCTCCACAAGGTTTTTATCTTACTTCCGGGTTGCGCCATCTTGGAGTGGGGTTGTATATTTATTTCTCCACCAGAATCCTGCTCCATACAGATGAGCATTGTGACGCTTTATTGATAATGAAATTTTACCTATTATTTTTGGAGACGAAGTAGTGTAAAATCGTAAGATTAGTTGTGCGTAATGTGTGGTGGCGTCGCCATCTTGGAATGGGTATCAAGGTGATGGATATCTCCTATTGTTAACCTGACATCTTCCTGCTCACTTATACAGTCTCTATGACAGTTTATATAACTCAGAAATTTCATTTAGTCCTTCAGTTGCCGAGTTAAATTTAACAATCATCATTGCTTCATAGCGTGATAACTTGGCCTCGAGGTCTCCTCCTCTCCTGTCTGGTTCGACCGTTGTAATCACAGTCCAACGAAGATCAGTTTCCACATGGTTTTTTGCCATCCAATGTTGTACCAAAGGTGCATTCGGTACTTTTTGTTTTATTCTTGATTTGTGTTGTTGGATTCGCGTTTTTATCTCCTGATTGGTTTTACCTACATAGAGTAGGTCACATGGACATACTATTCCATAAATGACGTACCTTGATTTACAATTTGTGAATTTTTCATGTCTCCACGTTGTTGTCTTGTGTTTAAAGGCGACCCCTTCTTCCGTAGTTGCACAACAGTTGCACTGGCCGCATTTATGATGGCCTTTGATTGGTGGTAAGCCAATCATGGTTCGCAAAGTCACTTCTTCTTTAGTGGGCATAGATGCTCTTATCAATTTGTTTGCAATGCTCGCTTCTTTACGAAATGCAAATAATGGGACTTTAGAGAGATCCTCATTCAGGTTTTTTATCAAGTGCCAATTTTTCTTAATTGCCTTTTTCAACATGTTGGAATTAGGGCAGTATGTACTCACTAGTACCATTCGGTCCATTTCTTGTTTGGTCTTTTTTTCGAGGAGACATTCTCGTGGTGTCCACCACGCTCTATTCATACATCTTTTTAGTAGTTTTTTTGGGTATCCACGTTCCATCAAGTTTGATGATAATTTGGTGGCATGTTTGGTGAATTCGTCTTTATGTTGGCAATTTCTACGAATCCGTAGAAATTGCCCGTAAGGGAGATTTTCCTTAAGGCTACGTGGGTGGTTGCTTGAAAAATGTAAAGATCTATTCCGATCAGTGTCCTTCCTGTACAAGGTCGTAATCAGACCTCCCTCTTCTGATGGATATATTTCTACATCCAGGAATGGCATTTTACATTTAGAGTAATTCAAGGTGAATTTGATTTCTTGTGTTTTGTTGTTCAGCCAATTGTGGAAATTGGTGAGTTCTTGTTCGGCACCCGTCCATACAAAGAATACATCGTCTATGAAGCGATTCCAATTATTTATCCATTGGGCAAATGGGTTCTGATTGTAGATAAATTTCTCTTCGTAGGCAGACATATAAAGAATCGCCAGTTCCGGGGTGAAGGGCAGCCCATGGCCACACCCCCTATTTGAAAATAAAAGTCTCCATCGAAGTTGAAATAATTTCTTTTTAATGCAAATTCGGCCATTTGGATGATGAATTCTGTTGGGATTTCCCAACAGAATTCATCATCCAAATGGCCGAATTTCGATGGAGACTTTTATTTTCAAATAGGGGGTGTGGCCATGGGCTGCCCCTTCGCCCCGGAATTGGCGATTCTTTATATGTCTGCCTACGAAGAGAAATTTATCTACAATCAGAACCCATTTGCCCAATGGATAAATAATTGGAATCGTTTCATAGACGATGTATTCTTTGTATGGACGGGTCCCGAACAAGAACTCACCAATTTCCACAATTGGCTGAACAACAAAACACAAGAAATCAAATTCACCTTGAATTACTCTAAATGTAAAATGCCATTCCTGGATGTAGAAATATATCCATCAGAAGAGGGAGGTCTGATTACGACCTTGTACAGGAAGGACACTGATCGGAATAGATCTTTACATTTTTCAAGCAACCACCCACGCAGCCTTAAGGAAAATCTCCCTTACGGGCAATTTCTACGGATTCGTAGAAATTGCCAACATAAAGACGAATTCACCAAACATGCCACCAAATTAACATCAAACTTGATGGAACGTGGATACCCAAAAAAACTACTAAAAAGATGTATGAATAGAGCGTGGTGGACACCACGAGAATGTCTCCTCGAAAAAAAGACCAAACAAGAAATGGACCGAATGGTACTAGTGAGTACATACTGCCCTAATTCCAACATGTTGAAAAAGGCAATTAAGAACAATTGGCACTTGATAAAAAACCTGAATGAGGATCTCTCTAAAGTCCCATTATTTGCATTTCGTAAAGAAGCGAGCATTGCAAACAAATTGATAAGAACATCTATGCCCACTAAAGAAGAAGTGACTTTGCGAACCATGATTGGCTTACCACCAATCAAAGGCCATCATAAATGCGGCCAGTGCAACTGTTGTGCAACTACGGAAGAAGGGGTCACCTTTAAACATAAGACAACAACGTGGAGACATGAAACATTCACAAATTGTAAATCAAGGTACGTCATTTATGGAATAGTATGTCCATGTGACCTACTCTATGTAGGTAAAACCAATCAGGAGATAAAAACGCGAATCCAACAACACAAATCAAGAATAAAACGAAAAGTACTGAATGCACCTTTGGTATAACATTGGATGGCAAAAAACCATGTGGAAACTGATCTTCGTTGGACTGTGATTACAAAGGTCGAACCAGACAGGAGAGGAGGAGACCTTGAGGCCAAGTTATCACGCTATGAAGCAATGATGATTGTTAAATTTAACTCAGTAACGGAAGGACTAAATGAAATTTCTGAGTTATATAAACTGTCATAGAGACTGTATAAGTGAGCAGGAAGATGTCAGGTTAACAATAAGAGATATCCATCACCTTGATACCCATTCCAAGATGGCGACGCCACCACACATTACGCACAACTAATCTTACGATTTTACACTACTTCGTCTCCAAAAATAATAGGTGGAATTTCATTATCAATAAAGCATCACAATGCTCATCTGTATGGAGCAGGATTCTGGTGTAGAAATAAATATACAACCCCACTCCAAGATGGCGCAACCCGGAAGTAAGATAAAAACCTCGTGGAGACAGACCAAACTGTGCCAACACAGGAGAACGTACGTACCCCCTGGACCTGGAGCATGGAAAAACCAAGCCTTGACTAACGGTAATCTCCTGATGACTTCAACACGAAAAGATACCAGTGGAATTCACTTTTTGAGTGGATAGAAAATAATCTCCAACTTTATCATTTTTAGGACACCGCCAAATAATTCACTCCGGTCCCCTGGAACGACTCTTTATACGTAAGGTAAGGTGAAAAGCTTCACACTAAGTCCGGACAATTGTACTGACGTTATACAGACAGTAGTAATAGGAACCTTTATTACTATTTTTACAGGAGGTACAACATTTCATTCTATCCTCCGCCAACACCAGAAAAAATAGAGGTAAGAGACTTCACTAGTCGCAGCACTAAGCTAATTATATAAACAAGCCCTCAGTGCCTAACAGAGAATCCCTATTTATTTACAGAAAGGAGATACACCAAACTAAACACACCGGTGAGTGAGATTATGTGAGTGTGCAACAATATAGTGGGAAATAGAACCCCTTTGAATAGCTCGGCTGAGCTCTGTTATGTTATTGTTGTTTAGGTGGTCACACGCCGGGTACCAAGACGAACACAATTCAGTGATTAAGATACACTGTTTTAAAGGTAAGAGGTAAAAGATGGCTGTTGAGCCACTTGTAAGCTTTGAGATATGGTCGAATACTAGAATCTAATCTAGATCTCCCCCCATTTCCATTTTTACAGTATGGTCCTAAAGAGAACTCGACAAATAGGAGGAGTTCGAAACGCATAGACCCTGTATTGTATGATGCCATAAGAATTTAAAAGAATTGTTGAATTGCTCAGAAAAAATTTACAAATAGGCTGAAAATATTGTCTATGGCACTATTGGAAATGTGATTTATATTGAACTGTATTGAACCATTGATATTTTTATATTGTTGAGAGTGTGTGAGAGTGGTTGACTGTAATTGTTTGTGATTCACAACTGAGTGTATGCGTGAGTGTTGGTTGGGGAGTGTTTTAAATGTATATAATGTGTTCCATATTTTGTATGTCATATGTCTTTTCAAACTGAAAAAAAGAAATTCTGAAAAAAACTAAAAAGTCCTAGATGAAGAAATATGAACAGTAAAATAAAGATTCATTCAAGAGACAATGATCTCCTCACTTTTTGTTTAAATCGATTGTGAGATACGAAAATAGTGAGAATCATTCAAAGGCAGCATTGGCGTTCTTTGTTTTTTGATACTTTCCCTGGGAGGGCACATCATTCCCAATGGGCTCGCAAATTGCGAAAGGCTCATTAACCCCTTCGGTGCTCAGGACGGCCCCTGGCCGTCAAGCGTCACGGTGGGCGTGTGCTAACGACAGCCAGGGGACGTCTGAACTTCGCACACTCTCTATTTCACCCGCACAGCGTGAAAATTCAGCCAGCGCGCAAGGGTTTAATATTAGCGAGCCTCGCAATTTACAACCCTATTGGGAAACACAAACAGTGTTAAGCACACTGTTGTACATTTTATTTTGCGCCTCGCAATTTGCGATTCGCAAAATGGTCATACATCTGGCCCTGAATCTTTAACAGTGATAGTTTGTAACCTAAGCCTTTTTGTCCAAACCACAATCCCTTAACCATCAGTGATTTCTGGTAGGATGTAGAACATCAAAAAGTAGAAATCGCTTCTGAGAAGACAGAATTAAAGAAGGTGAAATAAAAACAAGCAAAATTACAGTGAGGTTAAGAATAACCCGGGGAGGGGGGGGTCAACTGTTATGTTAAAAAAAGATAAAAAACCTCAGTAAAGACTTGTTAAAAAAAAAAAAAAGAATAACCCAGACCAAACCTGATAGTGTATCTACTTCTCTCCCCCTTCCCCTGTATCCTCAAAGATTATTCTGGCCCTTCTGGAAGCACTGTTGAGCATAAGGCTAAGTGTCACCTAAAGAACCCGCACAAGGTATCCCAAGCGTGCTGCGTTGCCACGGTTCTACGTAGTTCACTTGCTTTACAATTGCTTGGCAAGCATCATCCAATAGATGCTGCCAAATATTAAGAGGAGGCGGGACTTAATCACATCCATTATAAAATGTTAATTTCTTATATCCCGAGTAGCTTGCGAGCATAGGTAATGTGAGAGCATTAAAACAAAATCTAAAGCAAAAAAATAATGCTTGTGTGTATTGAATGCCGGCATGTTCATCAAAATATGTGCTAGCTCATTGACGTGCAACTGATAGCAGGATGGGAGAGATTCACACAGCTGGTGCACCTTGGAGCAAAGCATACACTTGGTGTTATTGTCTGGTATATTTAAGTAAAACTGTTAACGATCCACATGTGATTCAAGGGCATAACAATAACAAAAATAATGTTAATAATACAATTAGAATAGGGTTCATTAGTGCTAATCTCCATTTCTTTTTATTATGACTTTATAGTTTATGAGTTGTAAACCATTATTCACTGCAGAACCTTAACGTGGATCCTGACACACTAATTTAAATTTATTTTGTAAAAATCAATTATACTGGAAGGTGCTGGTTTTATTTTATATTTTGACATTATGGGTGATCTGGACATGCCAGGGCTAATTAAAACCCAGCCTATGGGAATAGTCGTTCAGCAATACATAACTGTCTTAATGTTCATCCCTAACAGCTTTAAGGCATCTGCTAAACTGACTATCAAAGGAAAAGGCTTATATATTAAATTGTAGAACCCACAGTACTGGAGGCTATCATAACAATATCTAATCTTTGTCAGAATAGCTCAGGGATGACACTGAAATTTCATATTTCAATTACATTTGTGTATTTTTGAATCCAAATGGCCTGGGCTTTCTATTGCTTCATCGTTCAGTTTAATTGGATAGTTTTGTAATTTAGTTTCACTGTAAAACCTAGTTTATTCAATTTATACTGTTGTCAGGGGGAGCTAGGGGGCGCAAAAGTTCGCCTGCAAGGGAGCTTTATCGCTCCCAGAGGATACGCAATAATTTTTCAGGGAAATGCTCTTTCTAAAGGCAATGATTTTCCTTATTAAAAAGATGAGGCAAAAATTAACGAATGCGGTTTAAAGTTTCAAAAGAGTCGTGCGTGTTTCCTTGAAATGCTACAATAGTTAGTGCGATCTTTTTCAGCACACAAATGTAAGGTTTTTGAAAGTTACGGCTGATATGTTAGAGTTTTAGGGAGTTTGTGATGTTTTCGAAATGGTAACGCATCTTTTAAAAGCTATTTTAACATGTAGTAGTTTAGATTTATAACAGTGATTTACAAGGGGTGCCTTTAACCAAGGCGTTCGAGCTTTGCTCTCGTTGTCTACCTAACATCCCCATAATCCAGTTTTTACCCATCTATTATTTTACATTATTTATGACCCCCAAAATCATCTGCCCCTGAGGAGGAATGGAGAGTCATTATTTAACATAAAATACATAACTCACATCCCCACCACTCTCTGTGCCTTCCCTCCTCTCCAGGAACTGGTCTCCCCGCTTTCTAGTGCTCCTCTGACAGGATCTGAACCTTTTCGAGGCTGAGGCACAGTGGAGCTGTGCTCATGACGAGCTGAGCTCCTCATAACGGCCGTGGAACGCTCACGCGGGGCTAATTCCCCTCCTGTGCGGGGCGTTCCATTGAGTGGGCGGAGTCGTCATGAGCACAGCTCCACTGTTCAGCATGAGGAGCTGAGCTCGTCACCAGGACAGCGGCGCCGCGTGCGGCCCCCGCTTGGGAATTAGCCCCGCGGGGAAGGGGTTAAAGAGCACTGCCTGAGCAGCCTGGAACTGAGATACAAGTTCTCTTACTCACTATTGTGATGTCATGGCAATCAATTACTGGATTCAGAATACAGTTGTTCACAATAATGGCTCTGGGTGAGACCCATACATAACATATAGAATTATAGATGGGTAACAGTGAATTACAGTTTTTTTTTCACAGAGAGGTTTCGAATTATATAAAATAGACAAGTCAAAGCTCGAGTTGTCTATAATGTCACTCAGAACCCCTCTCTGAATATCATCCCTGCAATTCACCTTTTACCCATCGATAATTTGATGGTATGTATGCCCGCCCCAAATCATCTGTCCCTGCTTTCAACTAGTCCCTAGCAGCAGAGGAGCAATGGGTGAGCCATACATAATATGGCCTCTGTCAAGTTTCCCGTCCCAAAAGTAAAAACATAATCTTAACCTGCCATCCTTGACCCCCACCACCCTCCCTGCCTTCCTTTCCCTTCCTGCAGCTGTGCCTTCTGCTTTCAGTAAAGACAAACAAGCAGCACTGCCCGCCAGGCTCTCAGGAGGCCTGTCAGTTTGGCCTGATCAGGCATTATGACATTGCAATAGTGGGTTACCAGTTTTGTTGTTACTGTTACTATGTCATAGCAGTGAGTTATGAGATTTAGAAACTGAAATAAATGATAGAGGATCTCTATGAGAGCCATACATGCCAAACAGAATTATAGTAGGGTAACAGTGAATTACGGGGCTGTTTTGCACTGAGGGGTTTTGAGTAACATCAAAAAGAAGACTAGAGCAAAGTTTCATCATTATTCTTCTGCATCTGCTTTTAACTGCTATGCAGAGGCAGATGAATATGGGAGGAGCCATACATAACATGGCCTCTCCTCCCAGTCCTTCCCTGTGCTCCATTAGCCGTGCTCCCTTCTATCCAGCACTGCTCTGACAGACTACCCAAGAGCCCAGCAGAGCAGCCTGGAATTAATGTATGATCTAGCAACAGTGGTTAAAAAGGTCTGTTACCCACTGTTGCTACAGAAGAGCAGTGAATTACTGAATTTAGTATCCAGTCATTCACGCTAATGGCTCTCTTAGAGTGCCATGCATAACAATGATATCAAGCCAACATCTGTTTAATGAGCCTCATGTAAAGATATTTTGTAACTTGCAGATCACAGGTCTAAAAAGGAGCAGAAGCAACTCAGTCTTTCATTCTGCTTAGAAAGATCCATTACATACCTTCATGTTCCACAAAGAAATAACTATTATTTGAAAGAATCTATGTACTTGTCAGCCATGGAGTCCCCCTATCAATGATTATCTACAGTTGCACACGGAAATAATTTTGTTCTTCATCAGTGTCCACTTACTCCCCTCTATAACTCTGGATCCTTTCCACAAATCAGAGCATTCCATGCATCTGCTATCATTTCTCTCACTTTTCTTTAGACTTGTGCAGACACTTCCTGCTATTAAAAATAATTCTCTCCATCACCACATGCCAATAAATAGTTTCCTTCCATCTTATTATAAGTTGGCGGGGCTGCTCTTCCCACCTTCTGACCACACCCACTAGCCACCATTAGTCCCTTACAACACTTGTTCATATTTGGAGGGTGTTACCTCACTCCACATGGCCAGCAATACTACTGTGAGGGAGCATACAAAAGAGTCATTTAATTTTCTGAAGAAAATAAAATGAGTACCATTGAAATAGAAAATAATAAGGGTTATCATTCAAAATGCAATTAAATAGTAAATATCTACCGCCCGTTAAGCAAGGAACTTTGTGTTGCCATTATTTTCAAATTAAAGGTATTCTTTTTAGAAGTACGGGTATGGAATGGTATTAAACACTAACCCAACTTACATACCTTAAAGTACTCAGCAGTTATGGGATTGTCTTATTTCTACAGGTTTATTGAGTGACCCTCTAAAAGAAGACAGACTGCCCATTAGGGGAGATATGTAGGAACCAGGACCTAAAGAACAAGAATGGGTTTAGGCATTTTATATGTGAAAAATGACAGGGATTTGTTTAAAGGGAAAGTTAAAGGGAAAGCAATCCCATAATAACAGCTCAACGTTCCATAATTTGAAGTAGAGTTTGTAAAGATACAGCCAAATTCTAATAAAAATGTAATATATTTTAGAAAATTCATTTGGAAAATTGGAGCTAAATGAAACTGTATTACTGGTCACCAATTAGGATGAGCAAATATAAATAGATTATATTAAAAATCACTAAGAATGCTGGAAGCGGTTATTCAAAAAATACCATAACGTGTATTTGTAAGGTGCATGTTCACCTAGAAGGGTAGCTTGACATTGAATAACAGATGTTTATTGATATGGTTTATATTGATATATGAACCATGTTTTTATTACAATGACAAAAGGAAGTGATAAAACAATAGGTATGCAAGTGTTCCAAATGTTAGTATTTAATAGATTACTTAATAAGTAATTTGATGGAGGAGAACATTCAGATTCCACATCAACAATATTATAAAGTATATAACTGCAAAAAATAAACAGAAATTGAGAAAAGAAATGTAAATAGAAAGGAACCTATGATTATGCCTACGGCTAAAAGGTCGGGCGGCCAGCATCAGTCTTTGAAGATCTGAAACTCCACTGTAAAAAAAAACAACTTATTTTTAAAGGTGACAATTCACTCCCTCATAAAACCAGGAAAGTAACCCCTCAGAACCAATGGCACAAGGTTAAAAACCCTCCAAAAAACAATTACCCCCCCAAAGCTATAACAAAATAAGTTATACATGACACTACATAAAAGTTCGACAAAATCGTGTAATTCTGTGGAATAGCACTCCTTTTATCACTTTCTCATTATGTAAATGTATTAATGTTCATTACAATAAATATAGACATGCAAATGAACACAATTCACGTAACATATAACATTACAGGAAGAACTAAAAAAGACACATCAATAGGTCTTTTGCAACGATCCACATAGCCAATGCTATCACCATACACGTGTGTTGTTACATCATTTGTATTTGTACAGTGTTAGGATGATTGGTAGATTTAAGAGAAGCAGAAAGCCATTTTTAGGTCGAAGCCTACCAGACAATGCTGCTGTCTGGTTTGCTTATGATGTATTGTGGGCATTCTCAAAGCTTTCCTGGGAATGCATCCTGCCCGTTGGTTACTTTTGGCTTTTAACTCACATTTTCTCGCTTTCTGTTTGCTGGCTTTATTTGTTTTTGGTTGTCCAGCGCAAGTTTGTGCCTCCCCTTTCCCAAATCTTATTTACAGTATCCTTCTGAGTGCTCCCTTTCTGTAAACAGGCCTTTATCTCTTGTTCTTATCTTGTCACATTTGCTGTCATGTTCTTATCTTCCAAGGGAGTTTGGTGTTTGCATTTCCTTCTCTGACTTCAAAGTGAGAGGATTTATGTGACAATCATGCTGGCTACTGAGGATAATTCTGAAGTATGATGGAAGCAAATATTTTAAAAGCATCAAAACAAATCAATGCACTAGGTGATGACATTTACACACATTACAGGTTGTGTGCTGTATACATGTATCAGTAAAACGGTATGTCTGAGCAAATACAATGGTCATTTCAATTGAAGATGTGTTGTCTGTAATAGCAGTGCGCTACCACACCAAGCATACTCCACTTTAACCCACTCCACTCTACTCTGCACCACTCCACACTGCATCACTGCACTGTACGCGACACAATTCCACTCCACACCACTTTACCCTATGCCTCTCTACTCTGCATCAATCAATGCTAATGCACTCTAACCCACACTACTTTACTATGAACCACTGCACTCTACGTCGCTGCACTCTTCGCCACTCCACCCCACTCCACTCTGCAACTCTGCACTTTATACCACTGCACTATGCACCAATGCACTCTTTACCACTCCACTCTATGCCATCCACTCTGCCATCCACTCTAATCTACTCTGCACAATTGCACTACTACACTCTATGCCCCTGCACTCTTTGCCACTGCGCTTTACCCTGCACCACAAAATGGCAAAAATATGTGTTTTAAACACATATATTTGCCATTGTTTCAAGCCTGGGGTGACAAGAAATTTTCCGCACTGGGTACCACCTGACCTTGCAACGCCACTGACCCTACTCATTCCCCTGCACTTTTCGCCCCTGCAGTTTACTCTGCATGGCTCCACTCTTAGACTTTCCATGCCAATGCACTCTATGCCACTACACTCTATGCCACCCTACTATGCATTTATTTATTTTATTTATTTTTTAAATTTCTAAAGCGCGCAAATACCTTACGGTGTCTCGGCGCTTCAATAGACTCTATGCAACTGACCTCAACCATGCACCATTTCCCTCTACACCATTGCACTCTATGCAAATCCACTCTTAGCCACTCTAATCTACTCTGCACTACTTCATTCTATGGTACTCTAATTTATGCAATTGCACTCTACACCACTTAACACTACTCTGAAACAATCTACTTTATGCCACTCTATACTCTAAGGTATATGCTCGACATGCAAAAGGCTTGTGAGATACTACTACCAAGGTGCTTTAATTTAGTTTTTGTAAGCCCTACAGTGAGAGTTGCTTGTACAACATTGCTGGCACCTGTTTTCACAGTTCCTAAAAGACAGTTCTGATTGAACCAAGTCTCATGTGAGAGAAAGCTATTTGGCTGATGTTGGCACAGAGAAATAAGAAAATGACAGAAGATATGAATAGCCTAACACACATTAGCCTTGCAATATTACTCTTGTATCATAAAATTTACGCACAGGCCTATAGTTAATGCAATTTCTGCTGAGCATCTGACAGGTAGATCCTGTGTCATAAGCCCACTGTCAGTTGCATTTCTAGATTATTGCCAGTATGGGGGTTAGTGTGATGTCCTAAGTGTAACGGGTGTGCTTAGATGTAGGTTCTCTGCTTGTTGTGCCACAAACCTCAAGCTGCACCTCACTGATGAGGCCCAAGAAGACTCAAACCAGTATCAGGAGGCCTGTGTGCACGTTCAGAGGGGACACTGACTGGCAGATTAGGCTGCACTGTTGCTGTGGGAGCAGGACCTAGTAATGTACATCGGTGGCAAAACACAATGATCTGAACTGCTGCCCTGAATCATTGTCATGCTTTTCTTTTTTGGAGTGTGCTCAAGTGCTTCTTTGCCACCCTAGGGGAAGAGGATTTGCACAGTTAATATATTTTGAATTTTCACTAAAAGCCCTGTTATTATTTGTTGCAGACTACTTGGAAATAAATCTATGAGTCACGTAAACTGGGAACAATGAAAAGATGATTCCATGCATTAATTTCAGTTGAATTAATCACTCTGAGATTAGTCACACGAGAATAATGTGGAGGTGATTATTTTTACATCCTATTTTTTCTTTTCTGTTCTTTCAAAATCTCAGATACTGTAATGTACTATTTTAACCCATTCTTTTCTCCTTATCATACCTGAAACATTTTCCTTATCCTTTACTACATGCATGTTAGACCCCGAACCTTTTGTCTGTTTACTTGCTCTTTTTGTTGGCCTTAGCACTCTGAGCACTTTACCACTGCTAACCAGTTCTAAAGTGCATGTGCTTTTCTCCTGAACATGATGTATGCCTGATTGGCATATTTAATTTACCTGTAAGTCCCTTGTAAAGTGGAATATCATATACCCAGGGTCTATAATCTAAAAGCTACTAGTCTCAGGCCTGCCATTGCAGGGCCCATGTGTACAGTTTACTGCCACTTCTACATGGCATTTGAAACCAATTGGTAAGACCTTAAACCCCCTTTTTATTACACATAACTCACCCCTAAGGAAGACACTACGTGACTTTAAGGGAAGGGTGCTGTGTATCTAAACGGCAAGAAATTTACTTTTAAGTTTTACATGTACTGGTAGTGACAAACAGCTACATTCATTTTTCACTACTGTGAGGCCTACTCCTCTCATAGTCTAGCATTGGGAATTACTTTAAATACTTTTAAACCGCAATTCCTGATTAGAAAAGAGTAGCTGCATCATGTTTCATATCTTTGGAATGGTGGTGATAAATCGTTTTATTCATAAAGCTGGATTTAAGATTAGTATTTAAGGAATGTCACTTTTAGAAAGTGGACATTTCTCTGCTCTTAACTTTGGTTTGTTTGCCTGCAGCCTGTCTCCAGTACACACATGGGCTGGATGACAGCTACACTTTGTGCATTCCCTCCAGATAGCCACAACCCCAGGAAGACTGAGAGGACTGATTACCCCCCACAGATAGTCTGGCAGCCAGGGTTGGAAATAAAAGGGACCTGTGCATTTCACGGAGCTGCTTTGAAGTCATCCTCCAGTTCAAAGGCACATTTGGGTATAACTACTGGGGCTCTGACCATGGAAAACATCATTTACGATGCACGCATTACAATGCGTGTCATTACAACAAATGTTTTACAACTCGAAATCCATTACAACAAATGTCATTACATCGCATAATCCATTACAATGCATTCCCCAAAGTAACGCCCTGGCGGAGTTAGAATAGTAATTGCGTTGTAATGGATTATGCATTGTAACAACATGCTTTGTAATGGATTTTGCGATTTACAAAATGTGTTGTAATCCACACGTTGCAATCCGTGCATTGTAAAGTGTCATATTCTCTGACTATACCAAATCAGTACACTACTGGACCTCAGAGGAACGCTGGTAAAGTAAAAACTGCTGTGCTGTAAGGATTGCCACTTTCCCTTAACTGATTGTTCTGAGGAACTGCTTCCTGTTTTTCAGCTTTTCTGAGCTGCCCTGATGCTTGCTGATCTGCCAATATAGGGCCTGTGTGTGCAATTATCTGCCACTTTGACTTGGCATTTAAAACCCCTTGTCAAGCCTTAAACTCCATTTTATTACCCATATGTCACCCTTAGTATAGGTCCAAGGTAGCCCTAAGGGCAGGGTGCTCTGTAAGTAAAAGGGAGGACACACACTTTTAGGTTTTACATGTCTTGTTAGTGACAAACAGCTAAATTCATGTTTCACTACTGTGAGGCCTACTCCTCACATAAGTTAGCAGTGGGAATTTCTTAGAACACTTTAAAGCTGTAATTCCTGATTAGAAAGGAGCAGCTAAACAATGTTTCATTTCTTTGGAATGGTAGTGATAAATCTTCTTTAGTGGTAACGTTCGATTTGATATTACTAATTTAGAACCACCACTTTTAGAAAGTGGACATTTCTCTGCTCCTTAACTTTGCTCTGTGTGCCTGCAGCCTGTCTCCAATACTCGTCTGGGCTGTGTGACAGCTGCACTTTGTACATTCCCTCTAGACAGCCACAAACAAAAGAAGGGTAGGTGTTACAGATAACTCATCTGCATGTATCTACATTCTAATAGCCTTCTTGGAGAGGAAGGGGGTGTTCACACTTACATCTGGAAAGGGGCGACCACTCGGTCCCCCCGAACGTATGGATGAGTGCCTCGATCCCCCCGGGAAGCCATTTTTGGGCGGGAGGCGCGTCTCGGCTGGTATGCCCGAAGCGGCGTAGCCGGGGCGCGCCTTTTCCCGCCCTAGAGTGGGCTGGCCTAGACACCGACGCAGCCAGCCACAAACGACGCAATTGAGCCAGAAGTTTGTTCGGTGCGATACGCATCTTTTGATGAGGCGGTAGCCATCTTGAATCGCCTGGGGCACGGGACGTTGATGGCGAAATCTGATATCGAGTCAGCGTTCCGGTTGCTTCCGGTACACCCAGACGATCAGCGTCTTCTGGGATTCGGGTTCCAGGGGTCATTTTACATGGATAGGTGTATGCCAATGGGATGCTCTATATCATGTGCTTACTTTGAGAAATTCAGTACTTTCCTGCAATGGGTGTTCACTAAGAAAACGGGTTTCCGAAATGTAATGCACTACCTTGACGATTTTCTGTTCCTTGGCCCCGCCGGTACTCCCGAATGTGCCCGGGCCTTAGCTGAATTCTGTGTGTTAATGGATCATCTTGGCGTGCCATTGGCACCAGGTAAAACTATGGGTCCCACGACTTGCCTCGAGTTTTTGGGGATCGAGTTGGACTCAAGGGAGGGGTGCTTCCGTTTACCAGCTAGCAAAGTGTCGAAATTCAGGGCAGCCCTCCAAGTATGTTTAAAGGCATCCAAAGTTACACTGCATCAGTTGCAACAGTTAGTGGGAAAGTTGAACTTTGCCTTGAGGGTGATACCAATGGCTCGCCCCTTTTCCCGCTCAATTGCCCAAGCAATGGTTGGCTTAAAGGAGGGTCATCATCGCACAAGGTTATCGGCCGAGGTCCGCCAGGACATGCGGATTTGGTTAGCATTCTTGGCGGACTTCAATGGCCGGGTCGTCTGGAACAAGCCAGCCGTCTCCTCTGAAGAGCTTGGGCTATGGACAGATTCAGCAGGAAGCGTAGGTTTTGGCGCCATCTTCGGCACGAAATGGTCGGCACAAAAGTGGCCCCTATGGTGGCACGAGAAGGGGCTGACAAGTAACATCGCTTTCCTCGAACTATTTCCCATTCTGGTGGCCCTGAGAACCTGGCCAGAAGGGTTCAGAGATCATTCTGTTGTGTTCTGGTCCGATAATATGACCGTGGTAGAATGCATCAATAGTCAGGCAGCCCGTTGTAAGTTGATTTTGAGGCTCCTCAAAGAAATTGTCTTACTGTGTATGCAACTGAACGTAGTATTCAGAGCAAAACATGTCCCAGGGGTGATGAATCAGGCTGCTGATGCACTGTCTCGTTTTCACATGCAGGCTTTCTCGGGTTTCCTTCCTTCAGCGGACCCGGAGCCGGCACCCTTCCCCGAAGCTCTCTGGTCTCTCGGTGCCCCGAACTTCGTCACCTCGTGGGAGAGAGTCTAGCACCCAGGACAAGGAAGGCATATGAAGGGGCGTTCCAGGCCTATTTAGCCTTTTTGGGGGCAGAGAGAGGAGGACTTTGGGGTCAGGAGGAGTTGGTAGTACTTTTTCTGATGTCCTTACGTAGGGCTGGGAAATCGGTGGCTACGGCCCAAAGGCATCGTGCCGCCATTTCCTTTGTTGCCAGGGCCCATGGCATCCTGGACCCAACAGCGTCTTTTACGGTACAAAAAGCGCTACGTGGGTGGCAACGTCTAGAGGGTCGCAGAGTAGATGTACGTCGACCGATAGGTCTAGACAGGTTGTCCCAGTTACTGGTCACGCTCCCGAACACATGCTCGTCCCCGTTCGAGACCTGTTTGTTCCGGACTGCATTTACGCTGGCATTTCACGGGGCTATGAGAGTTAGTGAGCTGGTTGCAAGGAACAAACAGGATGTGACGGGGGGCTTGTGCAGGGAGCATGTTCAGATCAGGGGGGACGCGATGATTGTCTCCTTTCCCCGGTCTAAGACTGACCAAGATGGGAGAGGGGACTGTACGATCATTCGCAGGAACCCCGAGTCATCCATGTGTCCGGTACAGTGCTTAGAAGATTACCTAGCACAGAGAGTGGCATCATGGGGGGGGACGTTGTTGAGGCATGCAGACGCCACCCCGCTGACGAGGTTTCAGTTTCAACGGGTGCTTGCAATGGCCATTGCCGCAGCGGGCTTGGACCCGGGCGAATTTGGGACCCACTCCTTTCGTATAGGGGCTGCCACTGAAGCTACAGCCAGGGGTCTTAATGTAGAACAAGTGAAACGTGTGGGGCGTTGGTCCTCCAATTGTTATAAGAGGTACGTGCGATTGCACATGTTGTGAAGCTGTATTCATGTACTCACGCCTCTTGTCTTTTGTTTATTTTCAGTTGTGCAAGCTTACGCGGCAGGGCAAACTGAGCAGTCGACCCAACACCAGGCCAGCGGTCGCACGTCACCGGCTGTGAAGAAGGAGGTGTGGGTCGTGGGCCACTCATACGTGAGACGGGCCGCAGACGTATTCAAAGCAGGTGACATGATTCACATAGCTGGGGAATACGGGTACAGAGTGTCCTTCTACGGAAGGGGCGGTCTCTGTATTGACCAGTTTCAGGAATTTTTTGAGGGCCTGTTAGGGCGGATGAGGTCACCGCCGTCCATAGTCATAGTACATTTGGGGGGCAATGATTTGGTCACCACCGGTAGACGACTGCTCCTGGAGGCTATGCTTTCCACGGTAAGTTGGTTAGCGAGGAGAGTTCCGGGGTGCCTAATTGCGTGGTCTCATATGATCCCACGAAAAGTGTGGCGGGGGGCTATCTCGATCCCTGCTTTGAATCATTCGGTTAAAAAGTTGAATAACAAAGTAAGTAGGTTGTTCCGGTCCAAGACATTGCATTCAATCTCGCATAATTGTATTAATGATGATAGTATGTATCTGGGGGATGGTGTGCATCTGTCGGGGGCGGGGAACGAGTTACTCATAGGAGACTTCCTAGCCTGGTTGAAATCTTTAAAGCATGACCTATAGGTAGGAGTTTTGTGGGGGGTCCGGATAGCCGGTCAACTATCCGGACCTGTGGCGGTAAGGTCATGATCGGTGAGCACTAATTGGTAGATCCCTATGAGTGGGCGTCACCCAACACGGATGGGAGCGCTCGGGAGAGGTGGCCATTGGCCCCTCAGTGGGGAGGCGGTCCCGTCTAAGGGCGGGTCGCCGGAAGTAAAGGAAAGGCGGTCAAGGCCCCTTCCTTTGTAGGAGGGGTTACAGCCCCCTCCTGGGGAATTTCCCGGGGCTAGTGTCATCTGCGACGGCAGATGCGGTAAGTTGTGTGGGGTGGGGAGAGGTCAACGATACCTTCTAGATACCACACACAAGTGTTCGAACGACCTTTAAATGGCGTCGAGTCTTAAGTGCCCCCGTCAAGTCAAGGGAAATTGTTAGTAGTTGCACTTGTGGTAAGCCCCTGTGCCATCGCCCCTCCTAAGTGGGAGGGGTAAGTCTGGTTAGGGATCTTGACACCGGTTATGACCTTGCCGTTGGCCCTTAAACGTTAGGATGTACAATTTCAGTGTTCTTAGAGAATGTTTTGTAGGATGCTAGTTCGGCTAGGAGAACCTCTGTATTAGAGATTATGTTAAGGTTAGCCAAACATCGTAATGTGATAATGAAATTGTACATAACATGAAAACGTTTAATGTTTTAATTTTTGTTTTAATAAATACGGCCGGGATGGTCACTCCATCCCACATCCAAAAACTTCAAGAACTGTTTCCGGTTTCCCTCCTTTTGGGGATTGTGTTGAGAGGGGGTGGCGGGTATCTCAGCCATATGGAAAGGGGCGACCACTCGGTCCCCCCGAACGTATGGATGAGTGCCTCGATCCCCCCGGGAAGCCATTTTTGGGCGGGAGGCGCGTCTCGGCTGGTATGCCCGAAGCGGCGTAGCCGGGGCGCGCCTTTTCCCGCCCTAGAGTGGGCTGGCCTAGACACCGACGCAGCCAGCCACGCCCCCGGGGCAGGCAGGGGCGGGTTCTCGCCCGCCCTGAAGACGGATAAAAGAAGGCGCAAGACCAGAAGACGTCCTCTTGTTCTTGTGCTCCGAAGCTGCACCTCCTCGCTACACGTGAGCTCGGGACGGAACGAAGAGCCAATTTTGACCCACCCACCAGCCCCTGAGGACAGCAAAGTTGTTGTGCAATATAGTGAATTGATAAGTTTGTTTTTCCGTTTCGTTTACAGGCTATAACAGTATCAGTTTGTGGTTAATAAAGATGGTGAATATCGTTTAGGTTGTTACGATTAAAGTGATTTGATGTGATGTTGCATTTTTAGCATGTTCCTTCGGTCGTAGCGACCAATGTTTTCATAGGTTGAAGAACTGTCGTATTTATTTTTGGTAGGCGGTAAGGTCATGATCGGTGAGCACTAATTGGTAGATCCCTATGAGTGGGCGTCACCCAACACGGATGGGAGCGCTCGGGAGAGGTGGCCATTGGCCCCTCAGTGGGGAGGCGGTCCCGTCTAAGGGCGGGTCGCCGGAAGTAAAGGAAAGGCGGTCAAGGCCCCTTCCTTTGTAGGAGGGGTTACAGCCCCCTCCTGGGGAATTTCCCGGGGCTAGTGTCATCTGCGACGGCAGATGCGGTAAGTTGTGTGGGGTGGGGAGAGGTCAACGATACCTTCTAGATACCACACACAAGTGTTCGAACGACCTTTAAATGGCGTCGAGTCTTAAGTGCCCCCGTCAAGTCAAGGGAAATTGTTAGTAGTTGCACTTGTGGTAAGCCCCTGTGCCATCGCCCCTCCTAAGTGGGAGGGGTAAGTCTGGTTAGGGATCTTGACACCGGTTATGACCTTGCCGTTGGCCCTTAAACGTTAGGATGTACAATTTCAGTGTTCTTAGAGAATGTTTTGTAGGATGCTAGTTCGGCTAGGAGAACCTCTGTATTAGAGATTATGTTAAGGTTAGCCAAACATCGTAATGTGATAATGAAATTGTACATAACATGAAAACGTTTAATGTTTTAATTTTTGTTTTAATAAATACGGCCGGGATGGTCACTCCATCCCACATCCAAAAACTTCAAGAACTGTTTCCGGTTTCCCTCCTTTTGGGGATTGTGTTGAGAGGGGGTGGCGGGTATCTCAGCCATATGAATAGGCAGCGTCCTGTCCCTACACAAAAGTCTGATAAACCCCACTGAACGCCTGGCAGACAGGGCTGTGATGAAAGGGGACTGTGCACTTCAAGGAGCTGCTTTGAAGTCACCTCCCACTTCAATAATACATTTGGGTATAAGTACTGGGGCATTGACCCTGCCAAATCAGTAAACTACTGGACCACGGAGTAACTCTGCTAGAATAAAGAACAGCTGGGCTGTAGGGATTGCCACTTTGCCTTGACTGACTCTTCTGAGGACCTGCTTCTATGCTCTGCTGAGCTGCCCTGCTGCCTGCTGATCTCCACCCAAAAGTGTTGTGTTTTTCTTTTCTTTTTTGGAGTGTGCTCAAGTGCTTCTTTGCTACTCCAGGGGAAGATGATTAGCACAGTTAACCTCATCACTGCAGCGCAAATTCCACCGCAGTGCTGAAGATTCTTATCGCAGGCGTGGTCATGACAGCTCCCGGCCATCATCAGCATACGCCCACCGTGACTCATGATGGTCGGGAGCCGTCATCAGCGCCGAAGAGGTGAAAATAATTTGAATTTTCACTATAGGCCCTGTTATTATTTATTGGAGACTACTTGGAAATAAATCTATAAGTCAACTTAAACTCATAGATTTCCTCTGCTGAGCTCAAGGACTGGACCTATCTCACTTGAACCCAGAGTGTCTTCAAAAGCTTGTTTGCATGCCTCCTATCTTCTGAAATCTCAGGAACACAAAAGGCTTCCTAAAATCTTGCTGGTGGTGTTGGACTCTGCCATCTGTGAGTCCTACCATTGTCTGAGATGCATCCTCCAGTCACGGGCCTCAGAAGTGGGTGCTACTGATGTTTTGCTATAAAACTGACATATCCTGACCACTACGCTAGTCAGGACCAATGAAGAAGCTGTTCAACGACAGCGGTTCTACAGCCTGTGCGGCCCAACGACGACGCACTGCGTGGCTTGACGACAATGCATTCCCTGCATCTCAACAGAGCTCGACAACGATGCAGTGAAATGACTGCGTGGAAAAGATTGGCGCATTATGCCCTCAGTGTTTTCAGCTGGACCTGTGTGACTCTTGTAGCCGGCCTGCACTCCGTTGCAGTTGGCGTGAACTTTGGATTCACCCCAGTCCCTTGCAACCTCAAGTAACCTTTTAGTGCTATTGACTTCCAAGCACTGTTTTTGCATTTGTTCTTTAAAAACTTATATGACTTCTATCGATTGGATTTCTGTCGTTTTGGTCTTGTTTTACTCAAATAAATATTCTCTATTTTTCTAATCCTGTGCGGAGTCTTGTTATGGTGTTGTCATTATTACTGTGTGTTTGTTGCACACATACGTTACATATTTTCTATTTAGATAAGCCGGACTGCTCTTTGCCAAGCTACCAGAGGGTGAGCATAGGTTATCCTTTAGGGTGTATCTACCTTACCCTGACTAGAATTGTGGATCCTACTTGGACAGGTTACATGCCTCTGCCAATTAGAGACCCATTTTCAAACAGTGCCCATATTAAGGGGCAATATCATTCACTGTGTGTTTTTTACCTTTCCAATTTCTCCATCAGATTTATGCATCCCAATTATTTTTTTTAAACATTCTCAAAACGTTTTATCTTGTAATACGATTTGCTAACGGAGCCATAGTCAACATTTACATTTACAAGGTAACAGCCAATATTTCGAATTTGCTGTCAACAGCCACCTCCTCATTGAAGAAAGAATGAGTGTTACTCAGACGAGCCTTATTGACTATCTGATTAGAAGTGACAAAATATATAATCTCTGTTACAAAAGCATTCAATGGAAGAGACTTTTTCCTAAACTTTCCTCATTGTCAGACAGGCTTCCACACAGATATTTGGTCAGCACTCCAGGGACCATAAGTAAAGGTTGAATATTATCTGTATACAACTATATTCGTGCTGTCAGATAGAAACCATTTGATGCAAGGGAACCTTGGGGAGTCCCACTTATTAGAGAAGAGGGAGCGGAGGTGAAGGACCCATGCTGAGCCTTTGTTATCTATCTACCGGGAAAGATGGGACTGAGATGTGATCTCATAGCTAGAACAGAACGGACTATTGGGACATTCACAAATTATGACCAAACTCTGTTTGTTTTACGCCCAGATGGTCTTCCTTGCTCCTATTTCTAAACCTGTACAGATCATTTGGGTATGAGGGTCAAATTCAGCATTGCTCACTCATTTTGATAATCCAGTGATTTAGAGCTACTAGCCCAACTGAGATTACAATTTCTAGGGGAATAATTTGAGGCAAGAGAGTTCCTCAAAGATACTTGGCCTGCTGAGAGGAGTCCTAGCAGTAAAATTCCTAGAATGGACAGGCTGTTTGGCGCCTAAATTCGCTCTATCTGTATTGTAACATCCTTGAGTGAGACACAATGTCTGCTTTCTAGACTCACTGTACCTGTGCAGTAACAGTAACATGTCAGGAAATGACAGTCTGTCTGGGGCTGCATTTCATAGATTTGTAAAGTGACAGGCCCAATAATGAATCTGCATGGTGACATGGCTGGGAGAGAAAAACTGGCTGTGGCCAGGATTTGCCATAACAATTGAGTAACATGTCTGTGATAGACAGTCATTTGGGATCTGTATTGCTTGTATGTGTATGGGAACATGTCATGGAGGAACAGGCTGCCTGGATCTGTATGGTAACACAACTCAATATGTCAGACTGTCATAGGACCTGGAGTTCTCTTTTGAGACACATAATGTATCATGATGTGTCTTTGAGTGTTTGTAGTGTTGTGAGTGATGTCAAATATGTGTATTTTCAACAATACTGAAAATTTTCTTTTTTTTAAGTATAGCCATCTGTAATGTTAACATTGTTACCGTGTACTGTGTGTGGCTGTCTGAAATGTGTAAAGTTATTTGACTTTTTTAAATGTATTTTTGGGGGGATTTGCCTTTGTGCTGATGGTGTTATTCTTTGCCTACGTTTTTTCTACATGACTCACTTCAAGAACCTGTCAGTGGTCATGTTTGGTGTCTTATTTACTTAAAGGCTCAGCTAGAGTATATTTAAGCATGTTAGGGTAGTAGTACTCGTTTAGTAGACGTGGGTGTCATGTTTGTGAAATGCAACTGACTTACACTTTCATAGGTGTGTTTTGGTTTTTGCATTTCCCTCCCACTTTGTAGCAGAAAGCCCCCAAATTCCTGCTTCTCGACAATGGGGAGCAGAACTCTACATATGAGAGATAGGACTGGAGTAGGTTTAGACCAGTGCCCTTAGCTATGTGAATTACATTTATATGAAAGTGAATTAGTTCTACAGGATTACTATGACAAAAACATGTAAATGCCTCTCTTAATTGCCCTGTGGATATTTAAAAAATATCTTCTAACCATTTATTACCACACCTAAACGAGCATACATAACTAATCAACATAAATTCCAGAACCGCTTTAAAACATCAATCAGATTAAGAAAGCGTTCAACGCCATAATAATAGTAGAAGACACTACATCAAAGCTGATCATGTAATGCAGAAACACACATGCATATTGGAGATTTAAGCACAAGCATACAAAAACACCCAAATATGTGCCCTTAGTTGCATACATGGACAGAAGCTTGCACATTGGTGTAACAACAGCCCCCGCAGTTCCCATGGTGCTTGAGGGCCCCCAAGCTCCAAGGAGCACCCACCGGCACTGTGTATGGGTGACAGACCCCTGGCCTGAGAGCTCCTGACTGGGTCCGAAGCATGGAGGGGGTGGGCTGCAGGTACTTTACAGGGGTGCCCCCTCAAGTTTCATTACTCCACTGGGCATAGACACGCAGTGGCGTAGCAAGGTCAGGTGGTACCCGGTGCAGAACATTCCTTGTCACCCCCCCCCCCCCCCGCCCACACTGAAATTATCAAAATAAGAAAAAAATGATAGTTACACATACTTTTGCCATTTTGTCACCCCCCTCAGTGCCATTTTGTCACCCCCCTCAGTGATGACACCCAGGGCGGGCCACACCCACCACACCCCACTTCCTACGCCAATGTAGACACGTGGCAATGCGTGCATACACAAGCGCACGCGCACACAAGCCTCCATGGAGAAGAACGCATACACACGTACACGCTCATACACACACGCAGACATTTAATTTCTGTTCCTTTCCCTGGAACCTCTGCAGTTATTGCTCTGATCTTTCATATTTCTTTCCTCTTGAGTAATGATTAACAGGATTCCAAAGAGCCTGCCATCAATTTTTATTACCTAATTACAACCAGGCAACTGAAATACACTACAGTAAAAAGAAGTGCTGGGGATTACAGTGAAGGCCTCATTTGTCATCCCCTATCCACACAACGCTCCCACTAGATAATCAGTTTTGAACTGCGCAGAAACAAAAATAGAACAAGGGCCGGCTTATTAAGTGCCGCTCTTTTTAATACTACAAAACAACAAACCCGCCGGCTCTTTATTCCATAAACTGGAAGGCAATTTGTGGCCAAGAAAGGAGTGAAATCTCTGCCACTTCATGCATGCCACTGAAAGGTCTATTGGGAAGGGAATAGAGCCCGCATTGAGATGTCAATTTGTTATTTAACTTAAATGAGAATGTGCCAACCATGCATGTATGCACTATTTTTATAGCGCAAAGCTAGCCAAAAAAGGCAGATTGCAAAAAGAGACAAAGACAGGCATAAAGTGAGATGAGAGGTAGCTGATTTGTAGTCTGTTAGGGCATTGTTTTGAAGTGTTCCTTAAGGAGGTGCGTCTTGAACTCTTCCTAAAATTGGAGCAGACTTGGGTGGTCCTGATGGATATGGAATGTTGTCCCAGAAAATAGGTGCATGAGTGGAAAAGTCCTGCTGCCTTGTTTTTTTTAACACATCTTTGCCTGCAGTCTGTTGGTGTTCTGGCTATGGGTGTGACGAGAACTACCAGAGATGGTGAGGTTGTCTGCAAGGTAAGCAGAGTGGGTTTGGTCGTGATCAAATGTAATTTGCATGTGTCTCGTGGGTGAATTCAGATAGATTTCTTTATCCAGTTCCTCCTGAGGGTTATGAATGTACCTCTGAATGAGCTTTATAATTTTACGCCTGCTTTATTCAATGGTTATGTTATCCAAGATGTATGTTAGCGGTAGGCCTATTCCAACATGCAGAGCTTGGAGGATCCAAGGGGTACCATCATGTACTCTTTAGCAAGTGAAAGGAGGGAGTAATAGAAATGTAGGCATAATCCTGTTCCTCCTTCAGGAAGTCTTTTTTGTGTTTTTTATCTAGGACTGGAGTGAGGAGGATGGGCTCGGAGGTAGGGGGGGGGCAGAGAAGATGGGCAACAAAGAGACCATTCCATACAGGCACTGTGCTACCTTATCAAGTCCTACCCAGACGTCTTAGGTTCTGTGAAGTTATGATGGAAGTAAGTGTGCCTGACTTTCCGTTGCACCCTAGTGCCCAAAGGAGATTCACAGATGTTATCTCCTTTTTCCATGATGCATAAAAGACGTGGCTCGGGCAACACAGGCTGGGGGTCTGAGGATTTTATCTTTCTCAGAGAATAATTTATTATACGGAAAGCAGGTTTGTCGTCTGATCCAACATTATGGCTCTCAGTAATCTGAAAATGAAGCACAGAGGCTTTAAAAATTTACCAGAAATATTTGCTAAGTTGCAACATTACCTCCTCGTCCGTCTTCCTCGCCACAGTAATTACGAATGAGCATCCTGCTCCCACAGAAACTCCAAGCAAAAGTTAACATACTAGTCTTCCTATCCCTCCAACATGGCCCCCAGTGGCAACCACCAATCACATAAAAGGATACAAGATCCACAGCCCGACCTGTTTTTTTGATTCTGCACTACTCTGAGTGCTGTTCGTGTTCCTGTTTGTTCAGGGAAGTTGGGGGCGCCGTCCTGCTTTAGCGGACTCTTGTGCCCCGTTCCATGAGGGGGGGGTTGTTGTTATCTACATGTGTGTTTTACATTGTTTCCCCCCCCCCCTTCTTGGGCACTTTTGTGCTTCTCCTTTGTCCTGCTCTAGCAGACTTTTAGGTGCTGCTGTGCCTTTTTGGATTGTCCCGCCCGGTCTTGCTTTGCAGACTCATGGGACCCATTCCAGATGGGGTGGTTGGTATTCCTAACTGCGTGTGTTCTCCCCCCCCTCGTGTTTGGCACTTTGAGCGTTCTCCTCTGTCCTGCTCTTGCTGACGTTGGGAGTTTACGTGCGAGTCTGGGTTTGATTTTGCCGCTGAGTCCTGTTTACCAGACTCGGCGTGTCTTCCTTGTTTTCCTGGCTCCCGGGTGGGGCTGGCGCTAGGCACGCGGGCTTCCTTCTCCCTCGTGGTATCTCGATTGTGTGTGCTGCCGAGTCCTGCTTAGCGGACTCACCGTGTGTTATTGTTGCTGCCTCCTGGTGTGACTGATGTATTGCCGACTCCTGCATTAGCGGACTCGGCATTTCTTGCTTGATTCCTGCCTCCCGGTGGGGCTGGGTCGCCCGCGTTCTCCCTCCTCCCTGGTGATTGTCAGCTTCCGCGTCTCCAGCTGCTTCACTCTGGGGTTGTGTTTGTCGACTGGGAGGGGGCATGGCTTTGTGCCGTCTGGGTGCTGTTGGGCGCAATGGTTCAGACGCATTTGAGGCGGTTCATGGTTGAGCCTGGTTTGCTCAGTCGTAAATGCATCCGACTTTTACTCTGAGGTCCAAGGGTTCGAGTCCCTGTTCAGGCAGCTTGGTTTCCGGGTCTGTACTCTTTATGCATACTCATTTCGGGATCCGTTGAATGTTACTCATTTTTGCAGGTTTGTCTTGTTTGGGTCCTTGCATACCCGTCTGTCTGTGCCTTCTTGATCGATATAACATCATTGCTATGGGCATGCCGGTGGCCGGCCTGCGACATTGAATTGTTATTTTTTTTCCCGGTTTCCCTGGCAACTAGGAGCTTTTTCTGCGCTCTTGCTTGCAGTGGGTGTTTTACATGTCATTTTTGTGTGTGCTTTCATGGTGGCAGGTGCTGCGTTGGATTCTGCTGCCACTCCTGGGTCTTCTGGGTCTCTGGACTTGGCCTCTTCACTTGCCTTGCTTCGGCTACGGTTTCATTCTGCGGTGACTGCCGTTTTGTATGTTGTGGCCTGGGGTCCCCCTCTACTGCAGCCAGGTGTGTCCCTGGTTTCTCCCTTGTCTTGTAAGGGCGAGGATGTGGTTCTTGTGGGTCGTTTTGTGTGTGGGGGGGGGGGGCAGGTTTTGGGGATATTCTTCTGCACATTCATTCCACACTGTTGTTTCCCATGTCCGTAGTGGATGTGGTGGTCTCTCTTTCTTTGCACAGTTTCTGCGTAAAGTGCCAGTGTTATTGCCTCTCTGGTGATCTGTTTTATGGGTATTGGTGGCTTAATGGAATGATGTTGTTTTTGATTTTTTCCCTGGTTTCTGGGTAACCGTTATCCCTTACAGGACTTTGCCATTGGTTTCCGGCTTCTGTTCACTGGGCGTGGTCGTTTTCCCTCTCTCGCCCTGTTGACATGATGGGGGCAGTTTCGTTCTTTAATTTCCTTTGCCTCCTTGGGCCTATGCCCATTCTGCCCTGTCCACGCATGATCTTGATTGCTCTCGGAAATTACCGATCGTGCTGGGTTAGTGCCTGATCGAGCGGCCGCCTGGTGGTACCTGGTGCTGTGCACTATCGCCTGTTATTGTTTTGGTCTTGGGGGGGGGGGCGTTGCTGCGCTGAGAGTTTAGGTTCTGTGCGTTTCTCTTCTGGTGTCCGCCTTTTGGTGCTCACTTGGTGATTCTGATGAGTTATTCTGCACTTGCTCCTGCTAGTCGTGGGCGGGCTTCTCCAACTTTTTCGTGATCTTGGCCGTGGCCGGGGTGCTTCTTCCTCTGACTGGTCCCCGTTCCTTGCCACCTCTTTCTCCTCTTCTGAAGCCTCAGGTTGCTCCAGGTGTGGGTCCTGTGGGTGGTCTGCTGTCTCTCTTGTGGTCGGCTGGATGCGGACAGTGTTGGTCCACTGCGCTCTCCTGTTTGTGTTGACAGGTTTTTTCCTTGTTTTCCTACTGTCTCCCCCAGGCGGTTTCCAGTCACCCCTTGCCCCTGGGTCATTCTATGTTTGGTGGCAATGTTGGCGGCTTATGCTGCTTGTGGTATATGGCCCTTTGTTCCGATGCCTGTAGGTCTGTGGGGGCTGGGTGTCTTATTTGTTCTCTTCCTGGTGAGATATCTCACGGGGCCTGTGTCCGGTGGTGGATCTGCCTTGGTTGCATTGATGTTTTGATCCGTCATATTCCTGTTGGTGTCCTTGCAGGTGTCCCTGCCTCTGTTCATTCATTGGGTTTCTGGATTCCTTCGGTTTGCAGGATGCTTTTCTCCATGTCCCTGTCCTTTTGGCCTCTCATATTGATTTGCCCTTTGGCCTGTGTCTTTGCTGCGGTTCTGGCACCTCTGGTTGGGCTTTTCCATGTGGGGTGGTTTGTGCTCTTCCTTACATGGTTGTTTGGTTGAGTAGGCTTCTCTTTTTATGGGGCACTGCTCCATGTCGTTGAGGGTTGCCTTATTCCTTGTGGGTCAGATTCTCTTGTTTTCTGGTTCCTTCTCTGGTTCGGATGTGCATTGGGGCTCACTTGGGACACTGTTGGTTTGGTGCTCATACATCATGAAATGGCATTGCCTCTGACATCTGTTTTCGGTCCCTGATGTCGGGGACTTGCCCTCCAGTGTGACTTTGGTTGGGGGTCCGGGTATTCGGTCCGCCTACTTGTTGTTGGTGCCTTAGGCTCCTCTCCCTTTGTCTCTTATGGTTAGTTGTTTTTCTCTTTGGCCCCTGTGGTCTGGTTTTCGCACTTGGGGTTCTTGTGGCTGCCCTGGTGAGGGTAGTTCGGTGTTGGTGGCTGGGTGTCGGTCATCTGTTCCGATGTTATCCATTTCTGTTTGTTCCCTCTCGGATGGTCACTGCGAGTGCCTGTCTGTTACCCTGGGGGTGCTAGTCTGGATGGATCTTTGGTGCGGGCTGGTAGGTTCACCATGTTGATGTCCGGCCATACTCTCAGGTTGTCATGTTCTGCTTCTCTCTATAGGAAGGGTTATGTTGTTAGTTCCCTCTGTTTCCTCTGTTGACTCAGAGGTTCCATGCCGGGGTCGTGGTTGGCCTCACTGCCTGCAGTTTCTCTCCCGTACCGGGGAAATGTTTTGGCGGACTGTCTGTGTGGGTTCTTCCCTCATTGGGGTCTTTTTCTTTGTTCCGGATGATATTCCAGCCATTGATGTGGTGTTTGGAGTGTCAGGTGGTGGACTTGTTTGCTTCTACTCTCCTTGGCACGTTCAGTTGTTTCTGCGCTTTTGTGCCTTTTCCATGGGCATGGAGATGGTTGCGCTGTCCTTCCAGTGGCCGAAGGGCCTGTTGTCTGCCTTCCTCTGGTTACCCTGATTCCGGCGATTGTGCTGGCGTTTGGGTGTGGTGGGGCTTTGGTGCCTCTGGTGGTTCCGGGTGGGCTTTGCCCCCGTGGTTTCCACTGTTGTTGAAGGCGGCATTGTGTCCGAGTTGGAATCTGCAGTTCCTTTTCTGTTTGTTTCACGGGCCCTCTGGTTCCTCTTCCGATGATCCGGTTCGTGTTCCTTCTGGGATGGCTCTTGTGCAGTGTTCCCTGTTCCTGTATGATTGTTCTTTTGGAGTTGCAGGTCTTATCCCGCTGTGCGGTTGCCCCTCTGCTTGTTGTCTTTCACTCTGCATTGGGTCTCCTTTGCTTTTGGGGTCTGCACTTTGGTTTGGCTCCTGTTCGGGTCTGGATTTTTTTTTGCTCCGTTGGGGTCTGTTGCCATCTTTTCCTCTCTCTACCGGTGGATTTGGGTGGCTCTCCTTTTGGTGTTTATTTCAGTCGGTGGTTCCCTCTCGTTCATTACCGGAACATTCTACTAGTTTTGTTGTGGTTTCTTTGTCCGCCTTTCCGGTTGATTCCTAGGGTGCTTTGCAGGTCGACCACTTGGTCTTCCCCTCATGCCTTCATTTCTCATTACCAGCTTGAGGTTGGTACTTCTGTTGCCATTGCCTCTTTGGTTCTGTACTCAGTGGTTTCTTGAGGTGTATATCTCTCCTTTGTTGTCACTGAAGTTTTTTGTTGTGCTGCCTTCCGTGTGTGGGCTGTATTCCTATCTATGAAGCTGATATTGCTTTGGTATCTGCTCATTCGTAATTACTGTGGCGAGGAAGACGGAGGAGGAGGTAATGCCCCAGTTACTTACCGGTAATCTTCATTACTCCGAGTCCTAGTCTTCCTCGCCACAGTATAGTTTCCCTACCCTCCCGGCCCTGTGTTGTGGCTTCATGTATACAGCCATGGTTTACAGGTCGTGTTGTGGATCTTGTATCTTTTTATGTGATTGGTGGTTGCCACTGGGGGCCATGTTGGAGGTATAGGGAGACTAGTATGTTAACTTTTACTTGGAGTTTCTGTGGGAGCAGGATGCTCATTCCTAATTATTGTGGCGAGGAAGACTAGGACTCGGAGTAATGAAGATTACCGGCAAGTAACCGGCGCATTCCTCCACAAAGTCTGAAAAGTGTTTTCAAAAGCTTTGCAACCTTTGACAAGGTTGTGTTAATTACAAGACAAAACCATGCAAAACGTGGTTTGGTAAACAACTCATCACAAAGTTTGTTTCAGTGGCAGAAATCTTACACAAAAATGTTCTGTACAAACGTTTTCGAGAAAAAAATTGTTTGCATAAATATTCACTTCCAAACAAATGTTTGCTACGTTTACAAAACTTTACTAGCTGTGTTATCCGAACATCTATCATAGAGGACCAAATCATTCAAGTCACTGTTCAAAGCACTGTAGCCCTGTACAGAAGCACTGTGACTGCCTAATCAAGAAATGTCTGCCACTGAAAAAAAGTATTGGTATTTTTCCATTTAAAGCACTTTATTCCTGACAAGCAGTACCCTCAAACTTGTAATTAAAGAAGTGCTTATTCTCATTTCCTGGCGCTAGGATACTTCTATTGGCCGAAATACCTCTTTTTTATGCAGCGGGAAATCACGCTGGCTGCTTTGGCTGCGCCACGAAGAAAGATTCTTTCAATAGGAATGAATAAATAAAAATAAAAAATAGACTAGAAAGGTTTCATGAATGCCATTGCAACAACCTCTTTTGAAATACAACAAAGACTCCCTAAGGTGGTCACAAAAAAGCAGCTGCAGTAAAAAAATTATATTTTGCTGCTGCAGGCCACGCACCTCTATTGTACACTCTTCACAGTTGACCCGGAAGCTCTGCTTACCTCCCGCAGGCTTCGTGCTCTGTTGCAAAGGAACCACCTAACCTATCTCTCCTGGTCCGACCATCCTTTTGGCCCGCTATAACATTAGCCCTTCCAAGGAACTTCACTGAAGGCTGCATCATGTTTATTAGTGAGTAAGAAGACCCATCACTTGAACTTGCAGCCATTACTTATTTCGGTTCTCCCGGGCTGCAGACTCCAAGTTCATCGCCCAGTCTAATGAAAAGGAAAAGGGACTTGGGACATTGAAGTATGATGTTGCTATCCCTGATGCAAACGAGGGATAAGAGGGGCATAACAGGGGCATGCCTGGTGATTTAGAGAGCTACACTGGAAGCTGACCCACCTGACACCAATGGCCCACTTGCCTGGCATTGTGGCATTAGGAGGTCTGCATTAAGGGCAAGTAATGCTTCCTCCACCCCCAAGAAATATAGACATGGTGTATGATTCCATCTCCTAGGACACAGACTGGAAATGGCCTGTGCAACACCAGCTTCTCTTTTCCCTTCACAAAACCACCATGGCATGAGTTGGTGCACCCTTGCCTATGCCAGATTCAATCATTGAAACTTTTCAAAGAATTGTTTGTTTTACAGTTGAAACCTTTTCTATCATGCACAAAATTTTTGGAACACTAGTACTGCTCCTTTATTGCTGAAGGGAAATGCCAGATGACTATATATATATCACAGTTTAATATCCACACCCCATTGGATTCTGTAAGCTCAGACCGGATAATACGACATGCCACCACCGTCACTGGCCTTGGTGTTTCCCGACAACAATAAAGGAGCAGTACTAGTGTTCCAGGAATTTGTAAAGTCCTCTCAGGGGATGAAACGTGTTGGCTGTGCTGTTTCTTAGATATATTGAATAATAATAAAGAGAATTGTTTTGAGACTTCATACCACGGCTCACATGTTATTTTTATATTGGAGAAGAGTACATTGATATTCACACCATTGAACGGTGTGTATTTCATGAAAGGAGGCAAGAAGAAACAAAGAGAACAAACTCTACAATACAATTGTTGGATTCTAGATGCACTCACTGTTGTGTGTTTTTTCTGGTTTAATGTATTTCTGGTTTTGGTGTAGTTTGACCATTAGAGAGTGAGTACAGAACACTATTACCTTGTGGAACTAGCACCTGTGCAACTGTCTTTAGCCAAAACTACTCTTGCTTTGGCATTATTTACATTTATAATTAATTTGCATACTTTAGAAAGCACTTGTTAAAATACCAGAACAGGAAACAGTAATGCCACAAGGTGTGTGATGTTATGATGGAACACTAAACACCCTATCTAGACATCCCCATCTGCCTGATAGGGATCTTGAGAAGTGCATTCAGTCCTTAGATGAATTGTGAGCATCAGCCATGCTTTAGGTTTTCTTTATAAATCCTTTCAAAACATATTTATGTTCCTCTATCCTTCCCATAATGTGTTTTAGAGAAACAAACTAGCCGTGCACATGGGGCGTTTTCTCCCTGTGCATTGAAACAATTGATTTTTTCCCCATATAGGACTCCCATGCCTTACATGGTAGACCCTTGCAGGCAATAGTAGAGTGGTGACAGCGAGCTCTGTGAATTCAGTAATCCTTTGGTTGATAGTTCCCAGGGAAAAGGTCTCCTACTGCCAGAAACATGGCACTTCCTTCAACTCTAAATAAAATAGGGGAAGGACCACTGTGTTGGGTTAGCTAGAAGGGAGAGTCATTGATTTTGAGTGAATGGTTCCTCTATTCTGCCAAATCCTAAATTAATCCCTTAGTCAGCAAATGTCATAAAAATGTTCCATGGCTCAGGACCTTCTGGAGCAAGATTGAGAGTCCCTGGAATACAACATTTTTGAGGGTGGGAGGAAGGGCTCCTGTACAGTGAGGCAAGCGACCCCAAACCAGTGGCAACCAGGAGAGTGTTGGCCCCCCAGCAGTAAAGAGAGTTCTTACTAGCACATGACATCCCCTTAGTTGGACATCGGGTGCAGACTAAAACCTGGAACTGGCTAGTCAACCACTGTTATTGGCTTCAGATGTCAGAAAAGGTGAAGGAGTTTTGTAGCTCCGGTGTCACCTGTCAGGCCTATGGCAAGACAGGTGGCAAGCCAAAGACTCCCCTCATACCACTTCTAGTGTTGGAGACCCCCCTTTGAGAGAATGGGTATTGTTGTAGTTGGTACCCTAGACCCACCTAATGCCTCAGGGCATATGTTTATCCTAGTAGTAATGGTTCATGCCACCAGATATACAGAAGCCATGCCCCTTAGGACAGCCACTGCCCCCGCAGTACATAGAGCCCTCCTTGGTACTTTTACCATAGTGGGGTTTCCTAAGGAGGTCCTTTCAGATAGAGGCCCATTTTTCATGTGTGAATATCTGCATGCAATGTGGGATAAGTGTGGGGTGACTTATAAGGTCCCCACATCATATCTCTACAAGGTAATGGGCTTGTAGAAATATTAACACAACCAAGAAAGGTATGATCATGTATTTACCTCAAAGACTCAGGATTGGATGGGATATTCTTCTCCCATGGCTATTTTTTGATATCAGGTTATTACCAGATATCCCTCACACCTAGAGCCATGGCGAGGTCTGCCTTTTCAACCCCAGAGGGTCACTTTAAGTTTAAACTAACACCCTTTGGCTTGAAAATGCACCTGCCACCTTCCAGAGGTTGGTGAATAAGTACTTTCAGGCCTGGAAAACTTTAGTGCAGCATATCTTAATGATATAGCTCTCTTCAGTTCCATCTGGGAGGATCACCTTGTCCACCTCAAGGAAATGCTTCAAGTCCTACAACAGGCAGGGCTGACTATCAAGGCAAGTAAGTGCCAGCTAGGGCAAGGGTCTGTGGTGTAGATGGACCACCAAGTTGGCGGAAACCATGTATAACCTCCACAGCCCAATTTCCAGACAATTCTGGCCTGGGAAGCTTTAAAGACACATGCCTGAGTCAGAGCCCTTTTCGCCTGACAGGGTACTACAGAAGACTTGTTAAAGATTATATTACCCTAGTCACACCATTAACAGAGCCAACCTCCAGGAAGCAAAGTCATCTGGACTGACTTATGTCAAAAGGCATGTGAGTTCCTTAACAAAGCTATATGTGCAGCACCTGTTCTTTAAGCACCTGATTTTAGTAAAGATTTTTCCGTCTGATCTGATGCTTCAAAACATGGGATGGGGGCGGTAGTAGCGTCACAGTTGAATGACCAGGGTCAACATCAATCAGCTGCCTTTATTAGCAGGCAATCCCTCCCCCTTAGAGCAGTACCATTGAGAGGGAAGACGTTGATATGGTTTGGTCCATGAAGAAGCTAAGACCCTACTTGTTTGGGACTCACTTCACAGTTCAAACTGACCACAGGTCTCTCAGATGTTTGATGCAGATGAAGGGAGAGAACCCTAAACTGCTGAGATGGTCCATTTCACTAAGGTTATGGACTTTGCAGTGAAACATAGACCTGGGACTGATCATGCCAATGCAGATGGCCTTTCCAGGTTCCTTCATTTAGATGATGAGAATCAGCAGGATAAGAGTTAGTTTACTCATGACATTTTGAAATAGAGGCGGACCATTTAAGGAAATGCATCTTTTTGCTTGTTCACCCCCACTTTTTAGACTGATACTGTTGTTTTTTTGACTCAGAGTACACTGGGGCCTGTCAACCAGATGACAGTGCCAGTGTTTTAACCCTATGCAAAAGTTATGTTTAATTGAATACACCAGTTGGCAAGGACTGACTGACTTGTAAGTCCCTAATATATGGTACCCAGGGCCTGTAAGACAGAATGTTCACACAGGACTGCAGCACTGGTTGTACCATCCTGCATGTGACAGAGGTAAAATGGACCCCAGCCTGCCACTGCAGACTGACAGGGCAATGTGCCACGCTACTAAGTCGACTTTGCCATTACACCTAGTGGCAAAGGGGCAAGTTCCCTTAAGTAATGTATGTGAGTCCTACTAAATCGGCCTATAGAGTTCTAGGTCAAGTAGCAATATGGTATTAAGTAAGACATATGTTTTAATCTGTTTTAACACCAACACATGCAAATTGTCGTTTTGCTGGTGAAGGTTAGGAGCCCCATTGGCTAACTCAGGGTTAAATGGTTGGAACTCCAACCTGTCTACCTCCTGAAAGGGATGACCTAACACAGTCAGGTAAGGTATCAAATTATTTAGGACATTATATCCGACCTGATAGCCAGGTCAGATTTAGGGTCACTATTAAAGTTAAGCTACTTTTAGAAAGTTTCTACTCTGCGCTCCAGCTAGTACAGTGGCCTTACAAAGGCCATGACACATAGACGGATTTCTGTGAGACATGTGAATGACTCCAAGCCCTGGGAACAAAGGCTGTTGCTGCAAAGCAAGGTGTTACCTCCTCTCCCAGGAAGCCCACTAAGGGTGTTAGCCCACAAGGCAGGCTTCAAAGGTGAAGTCGCCTTTGAAGGGCTGCTGGTTACAACATCTCTGAGCAGGATGCCTTTTGTTCCTGTAGACTATTAGGAGACATTGCCAAGAGAGGGAAAGCAGTACCCAAACTGGTTTTCCATGGGTATGTAGTGCACTAGTAGCCACACCCCTAGGGTGGGCTACTCAGATCCTCTTGATCAAGGAAGGGTCGTGCCATCTTGAAAGGGGTAAGAATGGGGTACCCTGGAATAGCCAATTGCCATACATCACAGGAACTTTCTCACTAGAGAGGAGGGGGCCCATGAGCCCATTGGCTAGTGACCACGTGGTTCCCTTGGAACTTGTTTCTAGGATAAATATGGCACCCCTAGGACCCTACTCCTTAGTTCACATTGACAAAGAAGAGGGGGCTGAAGAAGAATTGCCCTGCTGCCTCTAAACTGCGCACAGAGACGTTGCACTGTCTAGAGGACTGCACCTGCTGCACCTTTGGGTTAACAAGATGGCTGTGGCTGTGACTCCTGACCCTGGAAAACGTTGGTTTCCCAGCTTCACTAAGACCAGTGATTCAAAAGATCAGGGGCTGATCCCCTGGAAGCAGCTCCTGGAACACGAGAGCTGAAAGAGCCCAAACTGATAAGAGTGGTAGCCATCACAGATGATTTGCCACTACCAGTCATCAGGCATGACAAAGAAGTAATCAGAGATAGTCAAAATCTGCAAAGCAATCTTGCAGACCCAGGAGTGCTGTTCAAAGTCAGATTTGTCATACTCACCAGCCCGCCCCCAAAGGTTTTGCATCAAACTGCGGTGCAACATGAACAGTAGTCCAGCATTGACTGTCCTACTGCAATGTAGATAGCAGTGGCCTGTGCGGGTAAGAGCGGCAGGGTGGTAAGGCTGGGTAAGGGGACATTTTGACAGACAACGATGAGAGAAATGTATTAATGATTTCATTTTCCCTTGTGGTCGTCCATCAAATCTCTCTCCCCCCAACTCGGCCCCACCGCTCTTACCTGCACAGGTGGCACCTGAATGTAGAGGACTTCAAGGGACCACTATCTCAGTGGCCAAAGTTGTCCCACATCACCTGTGGCCTAAGGTACCACCACTGAGACACCCTGTCAACCGCAGCACCCTTGTGAGCACCTTTTCCTGCATCCCTCAGCATCAGGACCACTTTATTGACTTCTATGCCGGCTGTTCTATAAAGTTGGGATCATGCCTTAAAAACACTCTGGCGGTAATATACTGTCCAAAGTGTCGATTCTGGCCCCCTAGACGTTGTCCCTGCTGGATTTGGTCACCCAAGCCGGGCCAGATCCCCCTCGTTACCTTTTCCAAACGTTTTCAAACTTTACATTTCCCATTGCATGTTTGCAGTTGCATTTACAAGTGATAAAAAAAAGTTCTAAAATCTGTATTGCCGAAACCCTCTGTTGGATTTTAATGAATAAGGTATGTAACAATCCATAAACATTTTGTAATTGGTGTTGCATCTTTTTATTGGTGTGTGATTTTCTTACTCTGGTGCTGTTAAATGCTTTACACTAAGGGGCATATTTACTAGAAAGTGACAAAGCGTATTGTTAAACCAAGAAGGCTAACAACACGCTTCGTCACTTTAGAAACGCTGGGCTGCACCCTATTTACTAGAATAGGGTGTAGCCCTTGGTTTCCCCCTGTGCTGGCACTAACTTTAGCTGCCCACCGCCAAGGCAGGCACCCTTGCACCATAGTGCAAGGGTGCTTGTGTTTGGGGGAAGATTGTTTATGTGCAGGAAGGTCGCCCTTCCTGCACATAAACAATCTTTAAATGCCATATTGTAACTTCTATGTGTGTTGCTTAATGCATTGATGCATAATGTATGTATTGTCCTCCCCTTTCACGCTAGATATAGAGTGAAAGGATGCCTTATTGACAAGGCAGCGTTAAGCCACTTTAAGTGGCTTAACGCTACCTTGTAAATAAGACGAGGCCCCTATTGTCACCACAGCATCACTGAAAGTGATGTTGTGGTGAAGATAGGGGCTTGTATATATGGCCCCAAGTTCCTTTGGCAAGCCCTACTGCTTACAGTCACAGCTACCCAGGGTTGAGCTGTGGTTGAGTAAACAATACTGACCGGACCTAGGAAGGTATTGCGAGTGTACTCCACGATAAGGCCCCGCAGCCATATCATATAGTACACCAAGATCCTCACATAAACTATACTATTCCTCTGACATTCTACTTTAAAAATGGGGATTTCTAAAGTTAGATCCATAACTTGCAGAGTTATTAAACCACCAGAATCCACCAACAAGTGTACATGTGTTCATGGATAGTCAGGTGGCAAGATTCTTACAATAGTTAGTGAGTATGTAACAAATGTACATCCAAGTCCAAGCACATATCAAAGTAAATAAACAGTATGTATAGTCTCTACACAATTTGTGCAAACTCAAATTAATGATCAATAAACAATGAAGGTAATGTTGCTTTGTCTTTAATTCAGTTTTCCATCCGACCAAAACAAAACCAGCCCACACGTGTTTCGTCGCATGTGGAAATAGTTCTGCAACTTCCTCTGGGCTGAATGGAGAAGAGAAAGGTCTTTGTAATCGCCCTGCGGTGATAATTCCAACCCGTCTGGGCTATATCCTTAAAGTAGTAACAATTAATGTACGAAAGGCCTCTGTTTGGAGTATTATCCTGAAGCGGGTGACGTGAGGGTGCAGAGCGTCAGATGGTGGCTGCGCTAAGTAAAGATCTGTAGCGAGTATGCTACGGGCTGCCTCACGGACAATCACTGTTTCTGGGTACGGACACGTCTGCCATATCATATAGTACACCTAGATCCTCACATTAACTATACTATTCCTCTGACATTCTACTTTAAAAATGGGGATTTCTAAAGTTATATCCTGAATGAATAACCTGCAGATTTATTAAACTACCAAAAAGTGTACATGTGTTCATGGATAGTTAGGTGGCAAGATTCTACAATAGTTAGTGAGTATGTAACGAACAGTGGGATTTGTGCACACCAGAACTGATTAAAATTTGATAAAGTCTAATAATATACATTTTCAAAGAAATATACCTATCTCATGTATAATTCACCTGCTGTGATGATAGTGAAAACCAAACAGTTAGAAACCACTTAGAAAAACCGAGAGAAGTAAAAACAAATTCAACAAGAGTATAACCGAAAATTACGGTTACACTCTCAGTGGATGTGGTGGACATAATTGCTGTTTCTCAAGTTTTAATTACTTCCGGTGAGGTCACTCATGCATCTCCGCATAATTCTTATTTGTTCTGAAGATGGTCTCGCGGATTGATACCACTTGAGGCCGAAACATTGATGACAAGCCCATGTCTTACATTAGTTTTCAATTTTCACCATCAACGTGGAATTTGTCTTGAAGAAAGACGAACATTTTCATTGATCTATTTTAGAGTGGGTTACCTATACATTGATAGATGGAATCATGGAATTGTGTAGTTGTATCAGGATAATATATTGTCAATGTATATTTTGGAACTATTTGTATTGAACACACTTTTTTTCAGTTGAATAATACATGTTCCTTCTGATTGTAGCACCTTATGTACTTGTCTTGTATTACTTTTATCAAGATGTTTTGGGTTTAATTCCATAAAAATTGCTACATGAATGATGCAATTAGATTTCTGATGTCATTTACTGGGCATCCCAATGCTAGTAAATATTTTGAAATATTGTTTAAATGACTCCCTTGTCAGTAGTTTACCTTACTACAGTAATAGATAACCAAGCTCTCAAGGGTTTATTGGGATCTCCCTTTGGTAGAAATTGTATCTCTAATACTGTCCGGGGATGGCAGTTGAGGAATAGAAGTGATCTGAAGTGCTATAAATGTACTGGCACATTGTAACACTCCAGTTGGAGATGAGCTCCAATGGATTTCTAAGTATAGTAGGTAACCCTGGCACCTAGGTTACATTTTCTACATGAAATGATGGACAAGAGGTAAGCACTTTCCCAGTCCATGAGGTTTAGGAACATTGTAACAATTCCCAAGCAATAAATGTCTTTATTACTCATGTTGTATCATCCCTTATCAAAGTTTAATTTAGATTATATTATGTTAAAGTTCTTGCCAACAGTGTACCCCACAAATGGACAAATCTGGTTTATTTAGACAAAACAGGATTCATCCCCAACAGAAGCGCAGCCGTGAATACTAGACACCTTTTACATTTGTATCAATAGACAAGAAACAAAGTATTGTCATCCTGTTGTGGGATTACTTGTTTGTGATAGTGGAGGCAATGAGGTTTACAGAAGTGATTGTTAAATGGATAGGTTTTTAATAAACCCAAACAATGTCCGGATTGGAAAGATTAAATCAGAGGGGTGCCACTTGAGCAGGTAATTTAACAGGACCACCTGTTCTCAACTCTTATGTTTGCATTGGCAACAGAGCCCTTTGCGGTTTATAGAAAAACAGTTGAGCCTGTTCAGTAACATTAATAACATGTTAACTAACCTAGTATGGAGTGGATGAAGATACTGGTGCCTCTTGATTAAGTTACAATTGCCGTCCGGTGGGCTTTGGTGGCATTGTGAGAAGTTGTAATGATTAAGCAAGGGGCTATGATGACTCTGTGAAGCGCTGTCTGGCTGAGCTCCCAGAGTTCTTTTTCCCATTAACATGCCAAGTATCTGCCCTCAACCCCTGCTGCTCATGTTCATTGTCCTCTCCTGCAGCAGGTGGTATATTGGAGCAATGGTTGGAGTGCTGGATGGGGCTGCAGGTGGGTAGGTTGACAGTGGGCAGGGCAGCTGGAGACAGCAAGGGGAGACCCATCGATGCTCCCACGTACCATTAAACGGGGTCGGGCAGAGCCTGGACTCCACTTAGCACCTGCCAATTCCTCCTGGTATTTTACAGACAGATTTTCTAGCTGGTAAAATGAGGCCCTGCATCCCTGCACCAGGATAATCCATTTGCAAGAACACTGGGCTAGTAGTGATCAGGCAGAGCAGAGGAAGACTACAGCAAGGTGTTTGAATTGAGATGTTTGCAATCTGCAATAAAGTGAAGGTTCTCAGGTAGTTAGTTTCCTTTGCTCTCGAGGAAATATTTTGCCGGGTCTGGTGGCATAGTGGACTGAAGGGCCTGTGTTTGACCTCACGGTCACATGTTCAAATCCTGGCAGGTCCACTCAGGCTTTCATCTTTCTGAAGTTGATAAAATGAGTACCATTGAGTTGGGTAACAATAAGCAGCTGTTATTCGCACCAAGATACCCTTCTGGGTGAACGCGCCCTTTAAAAATACACGTTATGTTATGCTATGTTATGTTTTTGTAGTTCACCTCCAAGAGACACACCAAAGAAGGCTTGAACAATAATTTTCACCTTCTACCGCTTAGAATTCTTGAGTTTAAATGGATACTTTGCTTGAAGGTCATGTCACCCTAGACACCTGTCTTGCTACTGACTTCATTAGCAGATTTAGTCTCGAAATCCAATGGTTTTAAATAACTCAAACGCATTAAAGATATTCTTACAGTAATGACTGCTCTGACTGTCAAAATGTCAGAGACACATAGTACATGAACTCAAGGGGATGAGGGGGAAGGGTGTCATATTAGACTCTACCTCTGCATTATATTTGGTTCCTACTCCATTAGATGTTAAAAATGAAGATGAACCTATATGGCTTTACGAATGCTTAGGCATAAACAAATGTCAAGGTTGCAATTGTCTGCTCAAGGTGAGGGTGGTCGGTGATAACACCAGTTGGAAACATGGGAAATATAATTTTAAATACAGTGGCTTTTGCCGCCCAGTGACTGCAGTCTTATGGTCTATGTGGATGTTTGCATGTATGCTCGTCTGTGTCTGCATGTGTGTCAGTGTTTATCTTGCCCTGTCTGCCTTTGGGCTTGTATCTGTACCCTAAGTCAACGTGTGCATGAATATTTTGTGTCTGTGTGTGAATACACGGTACAAAACCAAATCTATTGGCTTTGACAGTGCTCGTTATCTGTCTCTCAGAGAAGCGGCGACTTTTCACAAGGAAGTATTAGCCCCATCCTGCAGGAAATAAACAAAAATCGACTGGGTCCGTGGCTGTAATCATGACTACTAGAAAATTCCACTCCAGGGGAAACAGTCAGCATTTCCAAGAATGATTCGGGCTCTTCTCAAGTTCCCATAAATGACATTTAAGGGAAACGAACGCATATTCTGCTACAGCCACGGTAATTCCTATTTGACAAAACAAATTGCTGAGTTGTAAATATGTAGACATTTTCATTGCTTCTCCTGCAAGTGTACAAGCAGGAAATTGATACCAAGCTCTTGATAAATTAACCACTGTCCACCATAAATTACTCTCCTGTGGATTCTAAGGTGGTTAGCACTTTACGCTGAAATGCATTAACAAGATTATCTGCTTCCATTTTCTTCATTGATCTCATTGTTAAGATTTTATTGCATGGATAAAAAACAGAGCCTGGGTTTGATGGATTTGCCTGTATAGAGCGCGCCAAAACCTACTTTAAAATGTTCTTTTTGCAGAGCTGGGATTTGCACGAAACGCGCACCAAATGCCGTTGGTTTAAACGAGATTGTGCATCATATGTGCTTTGTGAACACAAACATTAACAACCATTTACGCCGATTGTGTACTGTGGGTCGATGCACACTATTTTATTATCCAATTTTCTCATAATACAAAAATGGATATCTCAGGGTTGTAACACAAAATCACCAGAGGCCCTACATAACTTAGTGAGGACGGCCTGAGAGTCCAGCTTCCATGACAAGTTAAACGCAGGTCACCACGCCCTTTTTGCCATACAGGAAGAAGCTGGCTTCTGTTTCCCCTCTTGCTTTGTTGTGCCTGCCAATATCAGCACTGTGCACTCAGGAAGGTCACGTGAAGGTGACAGAAAGGCCATGAGTTCCTGCAGTGGTCAGCGAAACCCTACGTTACTGAGACATCAGCAGCCCACGATCTGTTCTTGGGGGACATATTGAATTTTTATTACAAACATATTGTACTTCATATTGTCAAGCAGCATGCTTTTCCTGTAGATTTAATTAAACTAAGGGACAGAGTTATGCAGATTACGCCATTGCAATTACATGCAGTGACGTAAAGAGGCTCACAATCCTGATAGGGGATTCACTTTTCAGAGCAAAACTATTTTTGAGGTGAAAAGTGCCCTTTTTGTTAGCACATATAGCGCTTTGCTGCTCTGAGCTACTTTGTGTTAAGAGAGAATTACATGGGTGATGGTTGGGTGTTTTCATATGCAATCAATCATGGTTTTTGATGCAGAGCCTAGCCACAAACATTTCTAGACATCCTTTGTGTTAGATGATTCCTTCTTGAGGCAGGCGCATAGTTGGAGAACAGCTGCGGCTCACCCACAATGGCGGCGGAGCATCGCCCCACTGGCTCAGAGCATATTTTATTATTGTTTTATTTTTCAGCTGCTGTCTGAGCTACCGTGTGTGGGTGGGTCCGGGCTATGACAATGGGGCAGAGTGATGCACACTGCTAACTGTGCATGTCTGTTTGGCCTATCATCTCAGGCTGGTCAAACAGACATGCACAGTTAGGTTTCTTCAGCCCAGTTGTTTTGCGCAGCTGGATTGGAGAAACAGCACAGACCTCCTGTGCCTGACTGAGCAGCGCTGGGATTGCATGGGGAGTTTCTGATGCTGTCCCAGGGGCTGCTAGGCCCAGCAAGCAAAGGAGCACGGAGGTGCAAAGCAGAAAAAGCAGCATCAGATAAGTTTTATTTTTTTATCATTCCACCCATTCCCCGCACTACAACTGCACCACCTCCGCCAGCTCACCACTGTTTATATGCATCGACCACCACTGTGTTAGATGTGTGCTGTACTATACAGCCACGTTCAGTTTGTAAAATATATTTAAGTATGTCTGGGAATTAGATTTTCTACTAGCCTTCTGTTGTATTCCCTCCTCCTGTTCTTTTAGAATTGTTATGACTCTTTTCTGGTTCTACATTCTATATGTGGGAGTTAGGCAGTGTAAGCCTGTCTCCTGAAGATTGTGGATGTACAAGCTGTTATCCTTCATTAAACCTCCTATCTTCTATTACTTCTGTCTCCTGGATTACATCACCTTCCAGTGAAAAACCTATGGTAGACCCCAAACACACACCACTGCACTGTGGTGCAAAGATACATGAGTGTCTCTAGACTAACTCATGATGGGGCAGCACAGGAGAAGAGAGCAGCAAGCCATGTTAGTAAGTAAGGCTCTGTTCTACTGCCCTTCCTGTCGCAATCCTGCACAGCAAGGCATCAACTTTGTTGTCCTGTGTTGCACTTTAGTTTGCTAAATTTGCCTCTAAGTATCTTTTGTTTACCTAGTGCAGGGCAATGAAAACATCATATATCCCAGTTACACTTTTTTGGAATACCTAAGACCATGGATTCTTCAAATGGTTTCTGCAGGCAATAACTGTCTCTATTGCTAACTGCATCATATCCTGGATGTGACGTCACTTCCTCACTGACCAGGTCCATGCCATGGGACACATAAATGATGGATGCTTCTTCGGCTGTACTCAGGCAGCATTTACAGTACTTACCAAATGCTTACAAAAGACCTTCGGCCTACACAAAAACAGGAAGGTTCGGTAGGAGTGAAAACAAACACCTCAGGTCTTTCCAGTGAGTGTGGGAACAACAGACTCTCAACATATGAAAGTGAAGGAACGCAACAAATGGGGGGAAACCTGCACGTTGCACTTTGCTGAGAAATGCTTAATGCTCTAAGATGGGCTGGGAAACTGAAAGTTAATGCTTATATTGAAATAATCAAATGGACATGTTTTGCCTGACTGGTTCTTGTCAAAAGCCCATTGTTACGTTCTATGTGTTGGGGAATGAGGGAAGTCTCTATCGGCAGGCCAGAGGACATGCCAACAAATAGGGGAAATGTGAGGGAAAGGAAGGAGAGAGATCCAGGACATTGACTTCAGTAGTGGAAACGTGTCAGCACCGGACGAGGTGATATGGGATGGGAAGCCAGAAGACACATCGGAACGGCCTGCAGGATCTCTCCCTAATGCCCATGATTGAAAAAAAAGAAAAATGAGAGATAAGTGAAAAGCTGGAGTGGTCACTCTGGTCACACTATGGAGGACGCAAAGTGCTGACTAACCACATTTAGTCTGAGTCCATTCTCTAACATCAAAATTGCAGATTTAAGGCCCACTGTGGAAATACTGCCTATGGTCTTCTGAAATGCTATCAACATAAATAATTGAGTCTTGTGGGTCAGTGGACTCAAGTATGCAGTCCAAGCCTTTTAGTTTGACCTCCTCGTCACAGGTTTAAACCCTGGTGGGTCCACTTAGCCTTTCATCTTGAGGCTGATAAATGAGTAGCACTGAGTTTGGCAACAATAAACATCTGTTATTCAGCAGTAAGATGCCCCAAGGGCTGAATGTACGCTTCACAAATACAAATGTTTGCTATGTTTCATATATGCATACTGGACGGATTACTTGGAGTTATATACTGCCAATGAAGCACACCACAAGAAGTAGCAGAGGACTGTTAACATGAGAACAATTTGCTTTGGAAAACGTATATATGATTGAAATCTGCTATACAGACTCTGTGTGTTGTGGAGATCATATTGGTAAAAAGATTAGCACTAAATATGTTCTTTCAGGTAGGTTGTCCTTGATCCTGATTGACATCAAAGCCATCCTGTTAAATTTGCCTGTTTATATAAAATGTGAACTTATGAAACACCCTAGAACAACGTACGTCATGGTGAAAGCACATACATTACCTAGAATTCTTTTGTGACTCAATATACTTCAGACATCCTTAGCTTAAGACTTAAACGTAAAGCTTAAGACCTGGCTTTTCTCACAATTATTGCCAACTGCATCTGCTGCATTTTTTCTCATACCGTATAGCGCCAGGACACTCCTGAGTAGCTGTGCGGTCCATACATCTTTTCACTATCACTATCCCACATCTGATCACTGGTGTGGTTCATACAGTAATTACCTGAGAAACAGCTGGCACTTACATTGGTTGTTCATTATATGAAGCTAGTTCCACCATCACTCTACACACACATTGCAAACTCCCAGTCTTTGATGAATGCCTCATTAAAGTGTGGCTCTATAGAGCAGCATGATTTGATCATATAAGACTTTTAGAGGGAAATGATTCTTACATTTGTTTTGCAAACTGGAGAATTATTTACTTCAAGGACCTATTCTCTAAAGCAAAAGTTCCAATTGAATTATTTGACTCTTAGGAAGAGTTTGAAGATACACTAGGACTGGAGAGATATTTTCATACGCTTTAAATCTTTTGATGAGCCAGGTTGGGAAGTTTAGTACCATCAGATGTCTCTGGAGAAGGTGGGATGGCAGGCTTCTTACAGAGTATTGAAACCGCTTAGTAAATAAACTGCAAAACTTTGAACAATTGCCTTTTCATGTTTCCCTTTAGTGTTTTGTTCACTGTCCATCAGGTTTATTTGACAAAAACAACATCTGACCACCTGATCAGGTGGATAGGTACCATAGTGGACAGAACGAATATCGCTAGTCTCAGTACCCTGGAACCTGGGAACACTTTTTTCTCAGACCTGTTCTATTGCTAAGGAAGGTTAATGAAAAGAGAAGGACTTAGAAAGAAGACATAGAATACACATTCAGAAGTGACAGCAACATTGGTACCACCAAAGGTAGAATGACTTCAGGTAAGCCAAAAGATGTATTTGGATCCTGAGCGTACATGGGAATTTGCAAAACATGAACTTAGCCTGAGGCAATGGAGGTCTACTAAGAGCCTCACTATGATCTGTTCATAGAGTCAAAGTGGGAAGGCTACAGCATTCAGTAAACTGAAAGAAGCCATTGAGGGTGTTGTACTGTTCTTTGAAGAGGTGGGTCATTTTGGGTTGTTGGTCGCCGGGCATAAACCTTGGTCAAGCAGAAACCACAATCCTAGTCAGGGTAAGGTAAAAGCAAACCCTAAATCAATCTGTGCTCACCCTCTGGTAACTTGGCACAGAGCAGTTAGGCTTAACTTGGAGGCAGTGTGTAAAGTATTTGTGCAGCACTTCAAACAGTAAAACAGTAAAAAAGTTAAAAAAAAACTGAAAAAGTATTCCACACCATTTTAGTGAAATAGATCTAAAATTAATAAATAAAATAAGGCAAAAATGATAAAAATCCAGTGAGTAGAACCGGAGATATAGAATTTGAAGGTTTATACTAAAAAATAGCACCAAAAAGCTGAAAGCACTATTGGGAATATCTGGTCGCGCTGGACCGGGACAAAGTCACAAGTTTAGACTGACTGCGATGGAGCGTGGACAGGCTATAGGGACCCAGTTAGGCCTACTGAACAGAGTACCTTAAATCCTGGTTGTGGAGCATTGAATGGACCCGCGTTGAAGATGCGTTGCGCAACTGAGGCGATGCGTTAGTTCCGAGGTGTGGTGAGGCTGCAGTGAGAGGTTCTGTTGCATCCACCTCGAGGATCCCGTCAACGGGGCATGCAATGCAAAGTCAGATGTCGGGGATGTGATGTGCAGTCGAGGTGATGCGTCGGTACGGATGAGCGGTGAAGCTGTGATGCTGAGGTTCGCCGTTGTCATCGAAGCTGCCTTCGAAGAGAGGTTAAAGGAGTTGTATTGTGGAAAGCATCGCACAGTGTCACTTCCAAAGGTGATGTGTTGGTTGCGGCCGTGATGTGAGTCCTTTGCGAGGGGTCGAATCCATGCAGTAGTGATGATGCAGTTGCTCTGCTCGGGGATACCCCTCTCTGCTAAGGAGATGCCTCGGCTTTGCTCAGGGATGATTTACTCAGCAGAGAAGATGTGTCGCTCAGCAGAGAAGATGAATCATTTCCGCTGGGAAGCAACTTAGGTCCAGTTCCCAGGGTCCAGGACTGGTGTGCCACCATTTGGGAGGGTAGATTCAAAATGGCAGAGTCCAGGCGCAGATGCCAGGTTGACAGCCTCTTATGTCCAGGAGTCTTCAGATCAGGAGGCCATCCAACTAGCCCTTGGAGTCACTCTGGGTTCTGGGTTCAAGAGACGCCTTCACACCCAGGCAAGAGGTCAGCAGGTGGCAGATCAACACAGAAAAGCAAAGCAGGAGTCCAGTAGAGTACAGTCCAGTAGAGTGGCAGTCCTTTAGCAGCACAGCAGTCCTTCTTACTGCCAGAGTATCCACAGGTCCAGAAGTGGACTGGTGGTGATATCTAAGGTTCAGTATTTATACCTTGCGGTGCCTTTAGAGTGGGAGAGACTTCACAGAAGTGCACAGAAGTCCTCCCTTCCTGCCCTGGCTCCAGACTCACTACAGGGGGAGTATGCAGCCCTTTGTATGTGGAGTGGACACAGCCTATTCAGGTGTAAGTGCGGCTGTGCCCAGCTCCTCCCTCCAATCATGCCACAGATGGCTCATTGAGGCACACCTAAGCTTCCATTGTGTGTGGCTGTCTAGGAGGAATACACAAAACCCAACTGCCAACCACACCTAGTAATGGGATCAGAGACAGGCTACAGGCACCAAATGCTTGCTATGCCACTGTATTCAAGTCATCAAGGCTGATGAGGGATGATACCCCGAAACCAGTCCCAGGATGCTTGTTTCTGGTCCAGGGAAGACCTATATTGGCAGTTTGGGTTGGACTGTGCACATGGCGAACAGGGCCACGACTGATTTGCATATGGCTGGGTCCAAAGTGGAATAGCATTGCGAGCAAAACAACAATGGATTTAACTTAGATCTGTGACTGGGGATGAATCTTTGATTTGTTCAGCATTCCGTCCATCATCTGTTCTTTTTTCAAAAATGTGTTAAGGTCTGCAATGGCAGGCCTTAGACATGGTTAAAGGGCTACTTAGAGCAAAGGGCTACTTGGAGCTGGGGAACCGGCTTGAACCCGGTTCCCCAGCTCCAAAGTCCTCAGCTCTAGCCGTAAGGCTACATCCCCTCCCCAATGATGGTGGTATGAAGAAAAAAGTGAGGCCAGTTGGTGATCCTAATGAAATAGGATTACTTTAGTTTTATTACCATATGTTTGTCAACCATAATACACACAAAATATTCTATAATATTCATACTGAGTCACTGTCTGTTAGTGCATTCATATTGCTTAGCTAACTCATTGGAAAATGGGGAAAGTGGGTTTTTGGGCTTACAAAAGGGAATGAATAGTGCGACTCTTATTCAAGAAGTCATTCGATCTGGCACGTGCCTTTTTACTGGTACCGCGTACTGAATATGTGGATGTGAACATGTTTTACACCTTGGTTAGGTATACACAGACTTTCAGCAGGAAAGATACTTTAACCTCTTCCATGCCCGTGGCGGCTGGGAGCGCCCACACAGCGCGGAAATTTTGCGCGCACGTAAGGGGTTAAACAACAGCAATCAAATGTAGGAAGAAATGAAATCAGTCGAATACAACTCTGCAATGAAGTTTGTATCAAGAAGCGCTGACAATAAAGGGGGGTGTAGCTGAATGTATGTAGCAGTGCTCTTTTCACTGTTAAACGTTTTAAAGATTCTAGCCTTCACCACAAAGGAATGAGGTCACGCGCTCCAGAGCATACCACCATCTTTGTGCCACATTCTGCATATGAGATAAATGAATATAAATGTTGGGAACTTCCGCTGTAGACCTTGATTGACACCCATGTTCTCTAATACTGCCCCAGACCTTTGTTTCTTCAGTGTAACCACGGATGAATGTAAAATACAAAAACATTTGGGAGAAAAAAAAAGGCACAGGTAGATGAGATATAAGGGTTTAATGGGGAGAGTTAGTTAGAGTTAAGTAGCGGATAAAGTATATTATAAGGAAAGGGTTAAAAGAAAACAAAAAAGGGCCGAGACCTTTCGTAATCTCCCTCATAATTTAAAAGTGAATGTAAAAATTGAATATATAATATAATAACAATTGAAAATAAAACACAAAAATTAATACACACTTGATTAAATGATGGGGGTCCATGCGTTCCCACAGGTAAATAGACAAAACAAGTGTAATATGTGTTGCGCCTCAAATTTCTAGAAATGTTTAACAAATAGAATGGAAAAATAATTTCAAACATAGAATACGGAGATTCATCAGCTATAATTTAGGTCAAAGTGGTTAACCACTCAAGAATAATGTATGAAATCGTGTGTAAACTAGAAGAAAATGTTTGCGTGTGCTTTCCTACAGCTGCCTTTCTGTATAGGCCCCCACAACATAAATATATCCCTGTTGACTTGTTGGTTTATCATTACGGTAATCAGAGATGGATTAAATTGAAAGATCAATAGCAAAACCGTCGAAAATCTGAAACATTGATGTAATAAAATTGATCAATGTTTAGTTTATTCATTGGTTAGCTGCATCTAGGGTCACAATTCGTCAGAAGAAATGCCGATATATTGTGATTAGCAAGGGCGGGAGACGGGGACACACCACAAGCACTGAGGTAGATAGTGACGGGGAGGAGCAGTCTGCTGAAAGACTAACATAAGCAGAAGCACAGAGGACAGGAAGCAATGGTGAAAACTGGAGACGGAAATAAGATAAGGGAAAGATAACGGATGCAATGGGTCTCCTTGCAACAAATCATGTTGGGGTGGAGTGGACCCAACGAGTTTTGACTGTGCCATAATCGTCCTGCTGGGGTGGGACTTTGGGTGCTTATTCTTTTAACATGGAGATAAATGTTTACCCGCTCTATCTGCAAAATGGGAGAATTTTGTTAGGTGAACTATGTGACAATCCTGCTGAGGTCTAGAACTTGGGAAAAGAAAGGCTGTAGAATGTAATTTTTAATGCGTCCAAAAAAATGTAAATACTTGTGAATGAACTGTACACATATTTTACACTATAGTGGCAGTGGTGAAAGCACAAATAATGTGCATTTTACTTAATTTTGAAGTGTGATGTTAAGAAATATTTGAATATGATCAAAATAAATCAAGACACTATACTTGTGCGTCTGGTAAATATTTGCTGAACCTTGATCTCTACACATTATCGTTTTTATGCTATATTGTTTTATTAATAAAACTGTACCTAAAAGTACCTATATGCAAATTGAGGCGGCATTTTAATGTAAAGTGTTATTTCTGTAAATGATAGTGTGCTACCACACCATGCTTTAGTAATATATTTGCAACAGTATGTGCTCCACAATGCACCACTGACTACATGCTAGTCCCTTACCACTCTCCTATTGAATGCATTTGTTTTTTCTGCTACACTTGGATTTTTCACATTTACTTTGACTTCAATGATGTAACACTGATGTTGGCACCACCACTCTGAAAATTGTTCCTGGACCACTGGGCTGTTCGGAAAAATGAAAAAGTAAAGCTAATTCTTGCTTTAAAAACTCCTCCCCCGCGGCCTGATGGAATATTTAGAAATATAGATGAACGCCTATATATCTTTGATTTTACAAACACTAGCATCGCAAGAATGCTATGGGCCCTGGTGCAAGCAAGGAAAATGGCCCCTTTGATTGCTGTTGTGATCGGAAAATATAAACCTGCCAGGGCTCTATGGGTCCTCTAAGGTTCTGTGACCTGGTGCCGCTAGATCTGCTATGCGCCTGCTCACCAGAAGATACACAGTTCTTTCTGTGGGATATAAGTGAAGCCATTCATTGTGTCACCCATGGGATGGGAGAGGAGAGGAGAGGTATCTGGAGCACGACAGCTCCCTGAAACGACCTTTGAGATTTCACCAGCAATGCTATCCGCAAATGAAGCTGCCATCTCATGGGTTACTGTGTCTAATGTGATTTATGATAACCATAGACAGTGTGAGGACAGGGCTAATTAACACAGCCACAACACGTGGCCAATGTTGGCAGTCTCCACTCAGTAAGTCCTTTGCAATTAAAAGTGACCAGAATATAAATTACGCTAAGTGATCTAACTGTGAAAGTATAGTTGCGGAGAAAAGGTATTGTCAGATTTCACATCTTCTGATCACACGTGACGTCCATTTTGAAACTGATAATAGGCTCATGGGTGGCAGTAATGCTTTCAGCACAATATGGAGTCATTGCTACAGAAAGGGGGATAAACGTGATGTGAAGTGTGTAAAATTAAAGTTGCAGCTCCTCAGTCAGAAATGTACATGTCGAAAGTTTTGGTCAGAAGTATGAGGTCACTCGCTTCGCGCAATGGATAAAATAGTCCAATTACTCAAACCCATGGCCAATCTATGAAATACGTTGGTGTACATATATACCCATCCTTTCAAGAATGTACCTACTCAGCATCCCTCTTGGGATATGATCAAAGACGTGTTCTACCACCATATAGTGGTCAATATATAAACCTACAAAAACAGTGCATCTACTATATCAAACTTACCACTAATCGCAAGTTAAGTCTATGAAAGTGATGTGGAATTAAAAGTAGTAAATATATACGTACGTGTTTGCTTCATTTTAATCACTTCTCCTTTTAACAACTCTGCTTTTGCACTTTCCTTTACTAACCCAAATTACTTTATAGCTAAAATAGCTTTCAACTTTCATATGCAAAGGTCCTTTGGTGACCAAATGCAATAAATTAAATGAAAATTTTGTTGAAGTCGATATTTCGACTGCTATATCATGGACGTCGATTCATCAAAATGCCTGGGGTAGCGGAAATGACACCATATTCCCTTTGACCTTAATGTTGTCACAGGAAGTGACATCATATGACCTTTGACCCTGCATCGTCCCAAAATGGGATGCTACATAACCTTAATCCTGATGACATCCCCCTTTACTTCTCTGTCACTGCGTAGCAATTGAAAGCGGGGGCACATGATTTTGGGGGCCATGTATAACATAAAACTATAGATGGGTAATAAGGGAATTACAGGGATATTTTTCACCTATGGGTTCTAGGCGACAACATAGACAACTTGGTCTTTCCTCTTGAGGTCTATTTGATGCCACTCAGATCACTTTATTTAAAAACATTCCCATAAATCATTTTTACGCAACAATATCAGCCGCCATACAGGTAAGTAAACATTTAAATAAATAAAACAAATTTTGTTGCCCGCACTGCATTGCATTTGGGGATGCAGTACACTCAACGAAATTTGTTCTATTTATTTAAATGTTTACTTACCTTTAAAACTCCGTAATCCATACATTACTACCCCCCACCCTGCCCCTCCCCTCCTCACGTCACCGCCATGCAGGTAATCCCACTGCCGGCGGCGGCTGATCTATGGTTCTAAATATATAGCTTTCAAAAACAGATAAAACTAGCATGCAGATACTGCAGTCAATGGTATATGGCACAGTTGCAGGAGCTGTAGTGGGACCCAGATGCAGAGGACTCCTGAGAAATATTTTGAGCCCTGGCACTTGATGCCTCTTAAATGTAAGCAATGTGTATGAAATATGGGGCATTATACACACTTGGCATGTCTGCCCATTTTGCATGCTTAATTTCTGAATTTTCTCCATTGTGCTTTCTCATTTATCACAGATACATGATGCTAAAAGTAAGCACAAAACAAGTTGATTGTAACTTGTTCCGAGTATGACAACCTGCTTAGTGCAAGAGCAGCACAAAATCTTTTACAGTCCGTTTTACAGTATAACTAGGGCCTAATTGATACAACGTTTCATCTATTCAGTACATTTTGCATCATCTTGCATCTGCTCTTGGTTGGTTTTTATCTTTTGAGATACATAGCCTTCCTCATTAATCATTCATAAAGTAGATTTAATAATCAGCTGGGCTAACAATGATTTATAAGTGCACTCTTTATTTTCTAAAGCTTTCGGGAACTGAACATTAATGAAATTTACCTTTCAACAATTAAAAAAATATATATTTACAGCAATTTTTCAAATTTCTTCTATTTTTTGGGAAAAGTTAGTATGGGTTAGTGTTCCTTAAAGGACCACCACGTTATGTTTTTTCAGCATCAAAGCTATTTTTGCATATTAAGAGCAAGAGCAAGGCGTCTATTTTCTTAATACTTTCTACCATAACCACTAAGAACTAAAGTACATCATAGGCCATTAAAGCCATGTTTGCACACATTTCACTCTAATATGTAGGCACATTGATAACATAATCATTGGCAATTCTCGATCTTATAGCTGAAAGTTCCTCGTCAGTCACTGATGAGTTTTAGCAATCAATAAATGATTGTGCCGTCACTCATCCTTCCATTCATACATCAATTAATCGACTTGCTGACTCAGTATTGCCTTCACCAACTCAGGCCGCCACAATACAACTCACATGCAAACTCAAGAAGCATATGCGAAAGTTTCAAGAAGAAAATTAGATAGAAGTAAAATCCCACCACCTAAATGCGGTGGGCATATGCTTTCAATAAAATGTATGTAGAATACTGAACATAACAGTGGCTGGCCATCTTGGAATTATATTATGTAAAGTATACCATTAAAGGCCAGTTTGCTATAACATATGAATCTCTCAGTACATAAGTCAGGCCTACCGTCCTTTGCACAACAGCCATATATATATATATATAAAAACAGTGGTTTAATAGTAAGCCGCTGTATTAAAAGAAATGCTTTATAGGCAATAATGTTTTTAAATCGTTTTTATACGATTTTTTTCAATTTTTTTTAGGTATTCTCCTGTATATGAGAACAATTTGACAAAGCGGTCTAGGACAATGTTTTAGAGTGAAAGTAAAGAAATTGTTTATGTTCACGATACTTAATGAATTAATTTTAGTGTAACGGTTTTTATTGACTAAAAACTTAAATAAACATGATCAGCGTGGCGTTAAAAATAAAACTACACAGCCAACTCAAATCTACTGTATTGAGAATTGCTTTCCTACTAAGCAGCCATCCGGCTTACAGTCATAAAATTACAAGTATTAACAAACTCCACTTGACAAAACAACATACAGACCTTCCTTAGCGGGTCGAACAAGGATTATCAAGGTGCAAATCTTCAACCCCCAGCATAGCCCTATCAGTATGGTCAGGGACACCGACCATCCCCCCTCCCGCCTTAGGCATCACCACAAGTTAAACATTAAAGCAATATAGACATAAGAGGAGTTTCTTTGGAAGGCGGGGGGTCTCGCGACCCCCCGGCCATATTTATTAAAATATGAAAACAAATTAAAATTGAAATAAACAATATTTACACAAGCATTTATACAGAAAATTCTTGACATTAGATTACAATGAATGTAGTGGGCTAGCCTTAACAAATATCTAATACAGCGTGTTTCCAAACCAAATCTAACATCCTACTTATGAATTTTTCTGCATATCCTAATTATGGGCCTAAGGCAAGGTCGCTAACAGGTGTCAAGTCCTTATTAACCAGCTACGCCCTCACGTATGAGTGCGCATGCGCAGAGGGCCCGTTTACCGAGAGGGTACTTCCCCCATCTCCCGGTTACCCCCGTATGCTCCTTGAACTCCATTAACCAAAAAGGGGGGCCCTTGCAATCTGCGCCGTTTAATGACGTCATAGTGCACGTGCGGGGTGGCTCACCAGCCCAAAGAAAGCGTGACTCCCCCCTCCCCCGCACCCATCCAACCAAGCGGAAGTACTGCCCCTGGAGTTCTAGGAGAGACCAGTTGCCCCTCCCCCTGGGCGACTCCATTCAAGAATGGTGACGCCCCCTAAGGACCTTAAATTGACTGCTCACCGATCATGACCTTACCGCCTGACCAAAGACTATCAATAAATACGACATTTATGTAACCTGCAAACGGAAAAAGGCCTAAGGAAAAAGGAGTTTACACAAAACAAGTACTGAACAACAACTAGCATAGCTTGCTTACTACTGCCTGTAAACAGGAAAAAGGCCTAAGAAAAAAACTCACTCAACATAGTTACTGTAAAAAACGACCCTAAAATTGGTCCACAACATTTAACACACAATCACAAGGGACTGCTTCAGGGGCTGGTGGGTGGGCAAATTATCCTGCGCCTCAATGAGGCGACTGGTAATCCTGGGGAGCGCCGGAACACGCGGGTGCCTCGCGTGCTCCCCTGTCCTTTTAAACCTTTCTGGGGGCAGACCAGTTACAACTGGTCCGCCCCCTCTGGCACCCCCTTTGACCTGGAAGCAATTAAATTGCTTCCCGGTCAACGCGGGAGCCACCACCAATCGGTGATTCGGCACGCCCGGCGCGTACTCAAGACGCGGCAGAGGTGCACTCTCGGTGGTGGGGAGTGCACCTCTGCCACGTCTTGATGACTCCCCACCACCGAGAGTGCAGGAGGGGGAAGAGGGGGTTGGTGCCCCGCCATACGTGCGGGGGGGACTGAGCGACCCCCCCTTTCCTTTAGTTGTTGATAGAAATTGAACCACCATAAGACATTTTCTTAAATTCTGACATTAATTGATGCCTCCCTAGCTTCTTAGCTTTAGTTACTGCACACCAAATCGGTGTTGGCATGGGGACACCCTTGCACCACCCATGGTATTACTCTAGGATGCAAAGTAAGGCAAAGTTCAACATAGTGCTTCTTTGTGTTACTTTAGGCAACTTTCTGACTTAAATTAGGATTTGGATTGGAGAGTAAATCCTAGCACAACATTTTGCACTGGGTTTGCATCAAACGTGTGACACAAACCCGGTACAAAGTGTTAATACATTTCCCCCCAGAGTCAGGCTTTAGTAGGAAAACAGAATTCCTGATCTACCAAAACGTAGTATTCAATGACTATATTTGTTTTCATCTGTTAAAAACTGCGCTACATGCAAATAATACTTTATAAGCAAATGTTGCATTAACTGTTTTTGCTTGTCTATTGTTTGTTGCACAAATTCTCTCTAATGTGGACGGTATGCTGCATTCAACCAGGGAAAGCTAAAAAATGGCGCAAAAAGCATTTTCTTCGATTCTTGCACCAGTTTAAGACGTATGTAATTTGGCGCTGGGGAAACATTACCAATGTTTTCCACCCTAAGCATGTGGAGAAACACGCAAACAACAGTCAGTGTGAACCTAGGGCAGAAATAGAGGGACAGATAATTCAATACAACACCTTCCTCCGTCTTGGCTCTAGCTCCAGACTAGCATTCAACCAGTTCCTGTTTAAAGGAGGCACAAGAAGCAGATGTCGCTATTTTTAATGAAAGCTCTTGGTTGCCGTGAAGTCAAGCAAAGAAAGATTCGGCAGCAGTATGAGCCGGGCTGTGGTGATCAAAGGTAGCCCTGTGGAGTGACTGCTCATTACGCCTGCAGCCTGACAGAGCCGAGAGAACACTTACCAAGGACCTGAATGCACACTGGGACCACTTTAACAAGGCAGGTATTCCAGCAAATAATAGCAGCCGTGTATCCTCCTGGGAAGCAAGTTCAAAGGTGAGGTATTGTTTGTTGCAAAGTTGTGCCCACAGCATTGTCGCTTTCTTCAGCATCATTCGCTATGGCACTGAATTTTGAAGTCTTCTAGAAAGTTCCAGGCAGTAGTGGGTTGCACGAGTGATACCTGTTTTACAGAGCGGTGCCTGTGTGCATTGCTTCCCGACTTTGGTGGCTCCTCCTAAAGTCCGCTGTGAGCCTGTGACTGCTTGGCCTGCCATCTCGGGCCGCCCAAAACAGTCTTGCGCACTTACAGCCTACTTGAGGAACATGCCCAGGTCCCCTGTCAGCGTCTGAGCACCGAAACACGGCTCTCAGACCAATAACAACGCTACTCAGGCAGCCTTGTGATTGGCTGACTGGTCGCCTGGGTCTGCTTCCGGTAAGGCAGTGCGAGAGAGACTACAGAGGCGAGGAACCAGTGAGAAGGTACGCTTAAAAAAAATGTCAATTCTTGCTACCCCGTGCCATCCCCCTTCCCACACGCCCCACTACCTCCGCTGTCCTCCCCCTCCTGCACCCCTACCTCTGATTAGTGCCAGCTGGCGCTGCACTAATAACTTCATCAGCGGAGGGCCATAACATTATTTATACAATAACCAAAGTAGTGAATTAAAAAAAAAATTGTCGGTGAATATTCACATAGGCCCTAATTCCGAGTTGCATGGTATTTGGGTATGGTAGAAGAGCTATGCTGAATACGAGGGTTAATGATTTTAAGGCACAGCATATGTGATCTCGAGCATATTTGGCAGTCCTCCTGCTCCAACAGAACTAGATTGTGCTTAATTTGTAAAAATAAAAAATAAATTGATTTCGGGGCCCAAAGATTATTTAGAACCTGAGGCCGGCGCGATCGAAAGTTAGGGTGCCGAAGACCAAGATTGGCTACTCTTGATTCTACCTCAACCCTTTCTAATCAACCACCAACCAAACCCTCCCTGCGCCCCTATCTCATTGTTATTTTGTATCCCTGCTTTCTCGCTATGTTACCAACAGCTAGATTCATCAAAGAGCCGTTTAGCGATTATTAAGGAATCGCTATTAAGGACTTGCAAAACGGGATTCATGTAGGAATCGCTGAATAAATTGTGATTCGTACACATTCCTTATTTGCGATTAGCAAATTGCTAATCGCAAATAAGGAATAACTCCCCATTCATTCCTATGGGCCTAAAGGCCCATAGGAATGAATGGGGAGTATTCCTTATTTGCAATTAGTAATTTGCTATTCGCAAATAAGATAGCGATTTCAAGGGTGCCCCTCGGGTGGGCTGTGCTCATGACGGAACGGTTCCGTCACGGCCCGGCCGCCGCGCCTGCGCAGCGCTGATTTCGCGCCTGTGCGGCGGGTTTCATTAAGCGGGCGGGGCCGTGACGGAACCGTTCCGTCACAAGCACAGCTCACCAGTGAGCCGTGACGGAACGGTTCTGTCACCAGCGCAGGTGAGCCGTGCGCCCGCCCGTGACCGTTAGCGCTGCGGCGGAAAAGCCGCCGTAGCGAAGGAGTTAAACTTTAATGCATTGCATTTAAGGAATCTCAATTTGCAATTCCTTAAATGCAAGTAATCGCAATTTAGAAAATTCTCAATTTGCGATTTTTGCATTTGGGATGATGCATCCCAAATGCAAAAATATCGTTCGCAAAGGGGCAGATTCTGATGCCCTTTTGCGAGCGGTTTTTAGCTTCATGCATCTGGGCCATAGTTAATTTAATTTCCTTGTATATATATCTGAGCCAATGCACATCATAATGAACATGAAAGTTCTGTCTGAAAACATGCCAAACTCACTAATAATACAACGTCATTATTATCTTTTACAGTACACCATTGAAAGCATGTGCCGGGATTTTTTTTTGGGGCGTTAGTGCAGAAATACCGGTGACCTGTGGACTGACCCGTGTTTTGATCACAACATGAACTGTTTACACAGAAGTTTCTATTTTCCAAAATATTTCTGCATCCCGGGAAAGTGTGGTCATGCTCTGGGTGCACGTAAGCACTTTACGTTTGATAGGTTGGGGCACACACCTTCTAACGGGAAAAAATAAACAAGCGAGTGAATGGATGGGCCAACCATTACAAGCACTTTGTGTACATTTCCATTGCAGACAGGCCCTGGCTCCTGCCGTGAGAGCGGCTCAGAAAACACCGCCCTCGTGACTTCACACAGCAGGTTTAGGCGGACTGAGAATGGAGGCTGGTGCTAGGGCGCGCCTCTAACAATGCTGAGGCATCTGGTTTCCCCTTTCCATTACAGAAAATGCTGCTGTGATTTATTGGCAACAGATGACTAATAACAGAAGGAACTGCCTGCCTGAAACTGACCCTGTAAGAAATAACAGATTACTGGACATACACGCGTTATGAAAGTTATCTGGCATTCTGGATAATATGGTCAGTTCTATAAGATACCTTGGGGCAGATTTACAAGCCCCTTGTGCTGTTTTTGCGCCGCAGTTGCGTCACTTTTTGTGACGCAGCAGCAGCGTAAAAATGCGGCCCATTTACAACGTGACGCATCTAGGGAGATGTGTCACGTTGTAAAGCCCTGCGTCACTGTAACGGGGTGAGGCTGCAGACTGATGAGGAGTGGTGGACCCCCGGAATTGACCTAGTACAACCTCCTTCCTTGCAGACAGAGTCATGGGGGACAGAACACGACGAAAACGATGATGAGGAAAGCGGCTCCTTTAAGTGGGCATACACGGAGGAGGAGGATCCACCTCCTGCACACGTCAGCGAGTCTAGATTGGCTAAAACGGAGGAAGTGTTATTCTTGGCGTGTGACATCACCCCAGAAGAGACGGCGAGGAACGGAGACGGAGACGAAGAACCAGAGACCGGAGATACCGAAGAAAGAAGTAGAGAACCCGAAGAACAACTGGGAGTAGGCGGAGGAGAGTCCGTGGGAAAGCCAGGAGGCCAACGACCCTGCGAGCCGCCGTGCCACTCTCCCGGGGGAGGAGCGTGGCTTTCCCAGGTATGGCAGCGTATGGCGGCTTGGGTGGGAAGCAAGCGTGTTAAATAGTGTACAGAACCCCTGTTTGTGTCCTGCGTTCCCCCCCCCTCTTGTTTCCATTTACCCCGCGTTTTCCCTCACCGTCTGTGTACAAACCCACCCACTTCACTGGCAGGCATAGGTTAGAGGTGCACGTTCACCGGTGACTCCTCTCCCAACACTATACACCCGGTCCCTCGGTGCCTAAACCCCAGCGGACAGCTGAACTAACGGCTCCCTTTCTGTTGGTCTTCTCTTTCCATGGCACACTGGAGTCAAGGGAGCAGCAAACAACCCGGACCCTGACCAGACCTTGAGAGGCAGCGCTGTGCCCAGAATAGGAGAAGGAAGAACCCCCGAACGCCAAAACGGATCCCAGCCAGTTTGCAAAAGAGAGACTCACGTTTAGAACAAGGAGAACGTTAATGTTAAGAACAACCCGAGGAATACCAATAAAGCCCTCTTTAACCCCACGAACCGGTGTCCAACTCGTTCCTGAATCACAACCAGATACTTCTATAGCCCCTGGTCCACACGCCCAGTCCACAGTCACATTATACATTATACATTATAATGTAAAAAAGCCTTGTAGAAGTAACGTAGTGAAATCTTCAAGATTTCACTGAGCCACTTCTAGGACGCCACTGCGTCAAATTCTTATGCCTGCTTGAAGCAGGTGTAAGGAGTGACGCAGCACAATGAGGATAGGCCTCCCCCTGCATTGCTGGAGCTGCGTCGTGCTTTTGACACGACTCCAGCAATGCATGACTTTTGGTCAACAGGTGCGTCAGAATTTCTGACGCATCTGTCAATCCTTGCACCATGGTGTGTCGTATTGTAAATACCGCACATCCAGAGTGGAGCAAAGGTTTCTCAAAGTGGCACAGGGAAAGTGACGCATTTTCACAGATGCGTCACTTTCTTGTAAGTCTGCCCCCTTGTTGTTAAGTTGAAATCACACTTCTTATCAGAACAGTTGGAAAGGGGCGACCACTCGGTCCCCCCGAACTTATGGTTGGGTGCCCCGATCCCCCCGGGAAGCCAATTTTGGGCGGGGGCGTGGCTCGGCTGGTATGCCCAAAGCGGCGTAGCCGGGGCGCGCCTTTTCCCGCCCAAGAGGGGTTGTCCTAGACACCTACACCAAAGACCACGCCTAGTAGGCGTACCGGAGGAGGGTACACGCCCTCCCACAGAGGAATAAATAGAGCGGAAATCCGAAGAAGCGTCCTCTTGTTCCTGTGCTCTGAAGGCTGCACCCACTCGTTGCTCGTGAGCCCTCGACGGAACAAGCAGCAATTTTGAGAACTTGTAATCTTGTTGTTTCTCTTTCAGTTATTTGGAGTCGAAGAGTCCAGGACCTCGTTGATCGACCAAGAAGCAGATTACTCGGAACAATGGCTGGCAAGAAGGCAGGAAAGGGTTCCGAGACGGATAAGGTGTTACGCCTATTGTCGAACCGGATGGCTGGTATGGACCGAAAACTCGGACAAGTCCAATCGATCGGTCGAGGTTTGACGGAGGTCAAAAAACAGCTGGCGGCACTGACCAACCCGGGTCACCCTAAGAAGGTAATAGGCCCGGCCTTGCCGGGAGTCGTCCCCGAGGGCAGTGGGAAACGGGTCAAGAAGAGGGCGGTTTCAGGGGAAGTCCCGGTTCCGGAAGTACCCCCAGTCGCCCCCGTCATGCCGGCAGGCACCCCGGTACCAAACCCAGATATAGGTCTGCCGATCCTGGTTGTGATTACTCCCGCTAATGATGAGGAGATGCCTCCCGAATTGGCCATCCAGTTGGCAGCTTGGCTCAAGAAAAAAGCGGGGGGGGGTAGTGGCCCCTGGAGACCCGGCCGAGGAGGCCAGACTACTAATCGAGCAATTGCGGCAATCGAGAGATGTCGCAAAGGCGAATCTTCCTCTTGTTTCCCCACAGGTGGCACTGGTAGGACCTGCAGTTGGTCACGAGAAGACGGCGGGAACAACGGCCGAACCTGGTAAGCTCGCATTGCCAATGGCAGGGGAGGGTTCATTACCCTTGAGGCGGGAGAAGGTGGCACAGCACATCCCGATGGCCACGAAAGAGTTAATTTGGGGAGACAAATATGTTAACATGTTTTCATTATTGACTGACCATCGTGAGATGGAATATGCGAAAACCCAGAAGGATTTGTGGCACCCGAGTGTATGGCGCGCCAAGATGGCGGAATTCAGGGTTGATGAGACAGTGACGAACTGGGTTAAGGCCTTTTCGATATTTACTGCAGTTATGGGGGAACGTAAACCCGAGCTGATGACTGAGTTAACTTGCTATCAAAATCGTATTATGGATTTTTATTCAATGTATGAGGGTGAAGAATGGAAAGGTTATGATATGAAATTTCGCAAAGCGAAAGAATACGATTCTACTTTGACTTGGGATTGCCTGGACTCGGTGTCATGGCACAAACAGCTCCTGCCAGGGGCGGCAGGTACGTCCTCGCCAGGCGGGAGCGGGTCAGGGTCCGTTCGCCAAAAGCCCGCTGTGCCCTTTCGGGCGGGTGCCGGTGGGGATTACCAGCCCAAGACCGGCGGGAATGGCGGCAAGCGTGGGGTTTGTTGGGGCTTCAATCGAGGCAACTGTAACAGACCGCAGGGAACATGTAGGTTCCGGCATGCGTGTGCGGGCTGTGGGAACTCCTCACACCCGGAGAGTACATGTAGATCTAAAAATAGCGGGACGGGAGGAAAAGGAGGGTCTAAACAGGAGTTGTGACCGATTGCCTACATCCGTCGATATCATGGCTATGACTCCTTGGTCGAACAAATACCCTGATCATGTATCCGCTGGAGTGTTGAGGGAGGGATTCTTACATGGCTTCCACATCCCGGCGGGGGATTTTCGGGGGAACTCCTTTTGTAAAAACCAGTTATCGGTACAACACAATCCAGGCGAGGCAGAGAAGAAAATTGCAAAAGAAGTTAGCTTAGGGCGGGTGGCAGGGCCTTTTCATCACCCGCCGGTGGCGGATTTCATCTGTTCCCCATTAGGGGTTGTCCCGAAGAAAGACCCGGGGGAGTTTAGACTCATTCATAATCTGTCTGCTCCAAGGGGTTCCTCGGTGAACGAGGCCATTGACCCAGAAGTTTGTTCAGTGCGGTACGCATCGTTCGATGATGCCGTGGCCATGTTAAACCACCTGGGCCCCGGGGCGCTGATGGCGAAATCAGATATCGAATCGGCGTTCCGGTTGCTCCCGGTTCACCCACAGGATCAGCGCTTGCTAGGTTTTGCATTCCAAGGGAGTTATTACATGGATAAATGCATGCCTATGGGTTGCTCCATTTCTTGTGCCTATTTTGAAATGTTCAGCTGTTTTCTAGAGTGGGCGTTCACCGAGGCAACAGGGCATAGGCTGGTTATGCACTATCTTGATGACTTCTTGTTCTTAGGAACAGCCGGCGATACGAAATGTGCGCAGGCGCTGCATGACTTCCGCGTCCTCATGAGGGAGTTTGGAGTTCCATTGGCACCAGGTAAGACGGTTGGACTATCTACTTCACTGGAGTTTCTGGGAATTGAGCTCGATTCTGTGGAGGGATGTTTCCGTCTACCAATGGAAAAGGTGTACAAGTTTAGGGCTTCCTTGACCCAATGCTTGGGTAAGGAGAAAGTGACCCTTCACCAGTTACAACAAACAGTGGGTCAGCTTAACTTTGCATTGAGGGTGATACCAATGGCCCGCCCCTTCTCACGCTCTATTGCACAAGCTATGGTTGGTCTCAAAGAGGGACACCACCGTACAAGACTGTCGGCAGAGGTTCGCCAGGATATGCGCATTTGGTTGGCATTTCTGGCGGACTTCAACGGTCGAGTCGTGTGGAACAAGCCGCCAGTGTCTTCAGATGAACTAGGTCTGTGGACTGACTCAGCGGGGAGCGTGGGATTTGGCACCATCTTTGGTAATCGATGGTCGGCGCAAACATGGCCGACGTGGTGGCACTCCAGCGGTCTCACAGGTAACATTGGGTTCTTGGAGTTATTCCCCATTTGGGTTGCTCTGATGGCATGGCCAGACGACTTCAGGGACCGCTCAGTGGTGTTTTGGTCTGATAATATGACTGTTGTTGAATGCATTAACCAACAGGCAGCATGCTGCAAATGGATCTTGAGATTGTTAAAAGAAGTTTTGCTGCTTTGCATGAGACTGAATGTACAGTTCAGGGCGAAACATGTGCCAGGCATACTGAATCATGCAGCTGATGCACTCTCTCGTTCACATATACAGGTGTTCAGGGGTTATCTACCTACAGCGGACCTAGTGGCGGCACCATTCCCCGAAGCACTATGGCTAATCGGTGCCCCGGATTACAAGACCTCGTGGCAGCAAGCTTAGCCCCCAGGGCAAGGAAGGCATACGAAGGAGCGTTTCATTCCTATTGCACATTTTTGGGTCCGACAGGGAGTCAGAGCTGGGGTCAGGAGGAATCCTTCCTGGGGTTCCTGGTAGCGCTGCACAGAGAAGGCCGATCAGCGGCAACGGCCAGCAGGCATAGGACAGCCATTTCATTCATGGCGCAGGTGCATGGCATAAAAGACCCGACGGGTTCCTTTTTGGTTAAGAAGGCCCGTCGCGGCTGGCAGCGCCTCGAGGGTTGCAAGCAAGATGCGAGGCGGCCGATTGGCTTAGACAGGTTGTCGCTACTTGTAGCGAAACTAGATGAGACGCGCTCCTCCCATTTCGAAGCAGTTCTGTTCCGGGCAGCTTTCGCATTAGCATTCCATGGGGCTATGCGGGTGAGCGAGCTGGTCGCAAGGAATAAGAGAGACGTTGAGGGAGGCTTGTGCAGGGATCACGTCCAAATTAGGGGTGATTTGATGGTGGTCTCGATAGCCAGGTCCAAGACCGACCAGGGGGGCTATGGGAAATAGTGTTGTCGTGCAGCGCACGCGTGGGTCCCCCACATGCCCGATAAAGTGTATAGAGGAATACTTGGCACTAAGGGAGGCTACATGGGGGGGGAGTTTGCTGAGGCACAGGGATGGCACCCCACTGACGAGGTTCCAGTTCCAGAGGGTGCTAGCACTGACAATCGCTGCTGCGGGCATGGACCCGTGCGATTTTGGGACCCACTCCATTAGGATAGGGGCTGCTACGGAGGCGACAGCCAGGGGTCAGAGTGCGGAGGAAGTGAAACAATTGGGGCGATGGTCCTCGAATTGCTTCAAAAGGTATGTGCGATTGCACATGTTGTAAAGATCAATGGACATGCACTCACGCTTCTTGTCTTTTGTTTGATTTACAGTTTCGCGAGCCTGTCACGCGGGGCGGAATTGGCAGTCGACCCATCACCGGGAAACCAGCGGTCAAGGACCACCGTCTGGAGAGAGAGTGGTATGGGTCGTGGGCCACTCATATGTGAGGCGCGCCGGGGACGTATTCAAAGCAGGTGACACGAATCACGCAGCTGGGGAATACGGGTACAGAGTGGCCTTCCATGGGAAGGGCGGGCTCTGTTTTGACCATTTCAAGTCATTTGTTGAGGGTCTCTTAGGGCGGCAAAGGTCACCGCCATCTGTAGTCATAGTACACCTGGGGGGCAATGACTTGGTGACACTGGGTAGACTGGTGTTGTTTGAACACATTTTGTCTGCTGTTGGCTGGTTGTCTAAAAGAATCCCGGGGTGCACGATTGCCTGGTCCCACATGATTCCCAGGATGGTGTGGCGGGGGGGCCTTTCGGTGTCAGCACTGAACCATTCGGTGAAAAGGGTTAACAACAAAGTTGGTAAATTGTTTCGCTCTTCACAGTTGCATAGCATTCCTCACGGGTGTATTCGGGGTGATCTCATGTATCTGAATGATGGGGTCCACCTGTCCAGGGAGGGGAATGATTTACTCATAGGAGACTTCATAGCATGGCTAAGGGGTTTGAGGAAGCATGACCTTTAGGAGGAGTAGGGGGGGCCGGATAGTCAGTCAACTATCCGGCCTGTGGCAGTAAGGTCATGATCGGTGAGCAGTAATTTCAAGGTCCCTAGAGGGGGGCGCCACCCAGAATGGATGGGAGCGCCCGGGGGGAGGCGGCCATTGGCCCCTCCCACGGGAAGGCGGCACCCACTAAGGATGGGTCGCCTAGGGGGAGACGGCCATAGGCCCCTCCCAGGGGGGGAGGTGGCTAGATGCCCCTCCTACTAATTTCCCGGGGGCCGGATATCCGCGACGGCGGATAGAGAGTGTGGGGAAGGGGGGGAGTCCACGCTGTCCTTCCTACAGATACCTCACACGGGAACTCGGACGACCTTTAAGATGGCGTCGAGTGGAAAGGGGCCCCCACCACGACAAGGGAAGTTACAGTTGGCAACAAGGGTAGAGTCCTCTGCGCATGCGCCAATCACACCGTGAGGGCGAGAGTTTTGGTAGTAGGGATCTGACACCGGTTAAGACCTTGCCGTTGGCCCTTAATGCTAGGATGTACAATTTTAATTTAGAATGTTTACATTTGCAGGATGTTAGACTCGGCTAGGAAACCTTTGTATTAGAGATCTGTTAAGGTTGGCCCAAGAACATGTCTTCATCGAAATGTAATAAATGAAAATTGTACATGATTATGAAACTTTTATTTAATGTTTTAAATTTTGTTTCATATTTTAATAAATACGGCCGGGAGGGTGACTCCCTCTCGCCTTCCAAAAAGTTCAAACCTGTGTCCGACTCCTCCCATCCTTGGGGATTGTGTTGGGAGGGAGTGGTGGGCATCCCGGCCATATGGAAAGGGGCGACCACTCGGTCCCCCCGAACCTATGGTTGGGTGCCCCGATCCCCCCGGGAAGCCAATTTTGGGTGGGGGGCGTGGCTCGGCTGGTATGCCCAAAGCGGCGTAGCTGGGGCGCGCCTTTTCCCGCCCAAGAGGGGTTGTCCTAGACACCTACACCGAAGACCATGCCTAGTAGGCGTACCGGAGGAGGGTACACGCCCTCCCACAGAGGAATAAATAGAGCGGAAATCCGAAGAAGCGTCCTCTTGTTCCTGTGCTCTGAAGGCTGCACCCACTCGTTGCTCGTGAGCCCTCGACGGAACAAGCAGCAATTTTGACCCACCCACCAGCCCCTCATGGCAATGTTTGTTTTTTAATAAAGTTTTGCCGTAGATAGGCCTTTTTTCCTTTGTAGAAGGTAAAGGAATGTTTAAGTTAAGGATGTGACTTCTGCCTGTAGGATAATGTTTTTCTTGGAGGGAGCAGTTGGCGACACATCAAGGCAATGTCGGAATTTTCATTCCTTAGTAGGTACACAAACTGTCGTATTTATTTCTGGTCGGGCGGTAAGGTCATGATCGGTGAGCAGTATTTTCAAGGTCCCTAGAGGGGGGCGCCACCCAGAATGGATGGGAGCGCCCGGGGAGAGGCGGCCATTGGCCCCTCCCACGGGAAGGCGGCACCCACTAAGGATGGGTCGCCTAGGGGGAGACGGCCATAGGCCCCTCCCAGGGGGGGAGGCGGCTAGATTCCCCTCCTACTAATTTCCCGGGGGCCGGATATCCGCGACGGCGGATAGAGAGTGTGGGGAAGGGGGGGAGTCCACGCTGTCCTTCCTACAGATACCTCACACGGGAACTCGGACGACCTTCAAGATGGCGTCGAGTGGAAAGGGGCCCCCACCACGACAAGGGAAGTTACAGTTGGCAACGAGGGTAGAGTCCTCTGCGCATGCGCCGATCACACCGTGAGGGCGAGAGTTTTGGTAGTAGGGATCTGACACCGGTTAAGACCTTGCCGTTGGCCCTTTATGCTAGGATGTACAATTTTAATTTAGAATGTTTACATTTGCAGGATGTTAGACTCGGCTAGGAAACCTTTGTATTAGAGATCTGTTAAGGTTAGCCCAAGAACATGTCTTCATCGAAATGTAATAAATGAAAATTGTACATGATTATGAAACTTTTATTTAATGTTTTAAATTTTGTTTCATATTTTAATAAATACGGCCGGGAGGGTGACTCCCTCCCGCCTTCCAAAAAGTTCAAACCTGTGTCCGACTTCTCCCATCCTTGGGGATTGTGTTGGGAGGGGGTGGCGGGCATCCCGGCCATATGCTATTAGCAACCAATTACAATTAAAACAAATACTATTCTGTTTATGTTGCGCTTGCTAAATGTGCGAAGCATTTTTTATTTTGATGTGTTCATACCACTAAAGGAGTATAGGGGTGCAAAAAAGTCCCACGCAGCTTTATTTTTCTTTCTTTCTTTCTTTCTTTTTTTGAAGCACTCGATCACTCATAAGCATCTTGGGTGTACGTGATCTGGAATTCGATGACTTCTTCTGGTGCTTGAGGCCTGCAGTCCTAGTCTTAGCACCATATGTTTTGGTAAAATGATGCACTACTTTCTCAGTGGCGCCAATAGAGTTGTCCAATATAAATTAATAATGTGTTGTCACTTAATTGTAGTAGCTAGATAACCAAGGATTTTGTGGCTTCGGGAGGCAAATTTTCTGGGCAAAAAAGCAAAATTCGTGGTCTGAAACCTCGAAATTTGTGGCATATTTGCAGTAGGCTGAGAATGATCCTATCTCAAAAATACTACCCAGCCTGTGCTCTGTCACTGCTGGAGATGGTGCTATGTCACAGCCTGTAACCTTGCAGAGTCCCCAGCAGCACAGCGCCTAGAACAAGAGGATGCCTGATGCCACAGGAAGTGTAAAATTGTAAATCCGTATTTGTAAAGCGCAAACAACTCACCCTTAAGGGTCTCAAGGCGCTGGGGACCGTCGTGGAAATTAAGTGAGCTATTGCCCAGAGTCACATGGTGCTGGTCTAAACTCCCACCTGAGCCAGGGATCGACCCATGAACCCTGCGCTTCGAAGTCAGCTGCCCTGGCTGCTGCACCACACTTCTTCACAGAGAGCAGATTTCAATGTGAAACCCGCTCTTCTGGAATTAGACAACCTGCATTCCTTTCTATGTGCAGGGCAGCGGGGCTCGGGAGTGTAGGGGCCAGGTGCAAGGGCAAGAAAGTCTGGGGAGGGTGGTGGGAAATCTTGAGATCACGATAACCCAGGAAGTCTGAACAGTAGTGACCAAAAGAGGTAATAGAGTTTTGCTGAGGCAGCAGAGATGCTTCAGATATAGACCTGGGCTACAAAGACAGACTACAGTGATGTGGGACTTAGAGTATGCAGCAGGCTGCAGACAAACACAGTGGGTCTGTACAGGAAATCGAAGGTTGCAAAATTAGTGGTGAGGACATAGCTGCAGGAGAGGCTCGGCAATGGAAGAGAGGTATGTAAAGACAGAAGGGACATTTAGAGGCAGCAGTGAGTGTTTAGAGCCAGCCCTGTGGCAGTAGAGTAAGCATGCTGCAAAGGCAGCATTGTGGATATGGAGGCAGCAGATGCAACAGGGAGGTTGTATTGCTGCAGTGCATGCTGTATTAAATAAGAAAAATAAAAAAATAAAGACATGGGGGATAATTAGGATTGAACAGGAGAAAGATGGGGCAGCTGAGAGAGGGAAGACTAGGAGAAGGAAGTAACAAAGTTCAGTGGAGGGTGTGGGGGCAGGAGTGAGGCCCGAACGCCTGCGGAGTGTGTCCGGGATAAGCTGTAGGCTAATTGCACAGGTGGGAGCTCTGTGCATTTCAAAGGCAGGCGTCAGAGGAAGTTAAAATCTCTGCTGCCTTCTAGCCTGTTGTGCACCCTCCTTTTACTGGCTCCGAGCCAGTATAAAGGGAGGGTCAACCACCCATTTTGTTTTGAACCAATTTTGCGAAAACATATAAAAAAGGGTGGGATTTTTACAAAAGTGCAGATTTAGGGGCATATGTAGGAAGCCGTTTGCGAATCGCAAAAGGCGTTTCGGTATGTATGGGCCACATAGCAAAATAAGGAATCGCTAAAATTGCGATTCCTTATTTTGCTCAAGCATTTAAGGAATCGCAATTTTGCGATTCCTTAAATGCTATGAAAGGGTGCCTTACAAATTGCGATTTTGGCCTAAGGAATCACAAAATACCACCTACTCCAAGTAGATGGTATTTTGCGATTTCCTGTTAAAATGCATTTATCTGAAAAATTCAAGGTGCCATGTGGCGCACAGACATGCCCTTAGGGCATGTCTGTGCGCCACATGTACTTACATGCACATTCCAGGGGTGCAACAGGTGCCCTTTGGACACCCTTGTGAAAGCAACAGGAGTAAACCCTTCAACCACGTTGGGATTGGGGTAGAGAGTATGCAAGTAACATATGGTATCCCAACTGGTATAATTTAGAGACAATTAGTTAAGATATGTATGAAACATTATCACAAGGAGATAAGGAGCCTCTTTTGGTATTTCACTTATGTGCGCGTGGCATCATATTTATTGTAGGAGTACAAAGGGAAAGAAACACAAATCAAAAGAAATAATTTTGCAGTTATTACAGCACTGCAAAGAGCAATGTAACACAATTGTTGATAACCCAAATTGTACTTGGTGCTCAGGGCGAGTGAGTGAGAGGCACGGTAACGACACAAGTGACAATAATCAGCGACGGCTGCGAGTTTTGCAGATAATCTGAGAGCAGGTAGATTATTTGCATTTTAGATTTGAGGCTGCAGTGCATTTTTAAAGCCGTTTTTTAAATCCACAGGTAATATATTGTCACTGTGGTAGTCCCTTTTCAAGAACTCACTAGCAAATATTGAATAATTTCACCATGAAAGCACCATTTCTCTGACACGTTTTTGGACTACATTTACTTATGAATTTGGGCATTGAAAATGATAAAATATGTCTGACAGTTGCCTCAAAATTCTGACTTTGTGGTATGAAAAACATTTTCTATGACGACTGCTCAACTCATCATTATCATCCACTTTTACGCACCTATTTCTGCAGAAAGTCTGCCTACCTGAGGTTTCTGAGGTCCAAGGGCCAGTTTTACCCTAGGGCGACTGTAGTCATCTGCCCGGCTGCCACCACAGAAGTACAGAAGAGGGTACCAGATTACTAGAAATGGTCAAAAAATAACATTGGGTGGGGGGGGGGGGAGGGGGCGTGGCTTGGAGAGCCATCATGGCTGAAGCAGCCTAATCGGGCTCCGAAGACCCACCGCATAATCCACATCTAATCCGGCATTTATCCTGTCCAGAGGACTCGATTCGACAAAGATTCCGATCCTTTTGGTGTAGGGAGTGTTATTTCCCGGAGTTTGGCTGCCAGCAAGCCGTGACATGTGCTCTGCCCTGCACGGAGATTGGGGCGGGGGCGCGGACTGGGGCCTAAGCAGACGACTCCCGCCTGAGATCTGAATCAGCATAGCAGCGCGGCGGTTGTGCCAGGGGCTTGGTCGCGGCTCCAGAGGTAAGCATCCCGACGGGTGTGAGGGTGCCCCGTGCAACCCGGCACTTTGAGGCATTAACGGGCCGGCGAGGGAAAAGGGCCCCCCCCTCACCCCGGAGTGGCACCGCTCGCCCTGGGAGGCACGGGCCGGGGTTCCCATGCTGTGCCGGGCCGCAGTGGGGACCCGGCGCTCCATGAGACAGTGTGGGCTGTCCAACGACGGCCCCCACCTGTATCGGGGGCTGAGGAATTTAACCAGCCACACCCGCGGCCTACGCATTAATCCTACCGGTACTGAAGCTTGGAATCTCGCCCGGGCCACTGCCCTCCCCTCCACATGCTGTCCCTGTTGAGGGCAGACAAGGAGCAAGCTGCAGTTGCCGTGTTGACAGCAGAACGGCCAGGGAAATTCTGATTCTACACCACTGATCTGGGAATTAAACCTGTCACAGCTGCAGCCTGCACACATACTGTACAGTTGAAGAGGCCTAGAGCTTTGTCCCGGCCGCAACCCTTCCCCTCGTGTGATACATCAGTGGGGGCAGACAAGGGGCAAGTTACGGAGGCTGTGTCAGCGGCAGAACAACCTGGACATGGGGTGGGCCAGGGAACAGAAGGACATGGCACTGTACCCCTCGACTGCTTGGGGTGCAGTGAGAGACCCCCCCACTCTCCTACGCTTATTCTTTGACCTACAGTTGGGGGCCAGGGGTGTGCTGGACCCCTGGAGCTTCTACAGGGATGCTAAGACCAGAGTTTTGACATCTTTTGAGGGACGCTGTTGGCAGGCTGACCAGCGAGTCTGGTCCTCTTACAGGGCCTCCTCGGCAGAAAGTCGTGGGCTACAGAAGTGGCTGACCTAGGCTCGGTGGGGCATGCAGCCTGGGATATGCCTGGATCTGTAAGGACCCGCAGACGGTGCTTCCCCGCTGTGGGCCCAGCGCTGTCCTTACAGCTTTTCTTGGTCGGGGTCGTGCAGACCACTGCTGCACCAGTCTGGACACAAATTCTGTACTTTTAACCTCTAAAGACACTCGCGCCGAAACCCGGCGCCAACACATGCTTTGTTGTGGAAAGAGCTCACCGGGCATTGACTGAAACACCACATCCAGGCAAGAATCCCAGCCCGGTAATCGCAAAGTAATGGAAATATGCAGATCGTGATGCTATCTTACAGTTTGCTAGGACACATGAAGAGCAATTCCAGCATGATTCATGGCCCATAATGGTATTTCCTGATTATACACACCTAGTCCAACAGCAACACCAGTCGTTTACAGAGGCAAAACGTAGGTTACGAGACCTACTTTTTCAGTATATGCTAGGATGCGAGTCATATTCAATTCAAAGTACTCTTTCTTGGAGACACTGGAAGCAGTCTTTGTGAGGACGGATGAACACTCTCACTTTAGGCCGCACTCCCCATCGCCGTTGGAGTTAGACTCCTCCAGAGGATCGCAATGGAACAGACCTCGCAGGACTAAATTGAAGAGACATCATAGATCCGGCTCAGACAAAAGATCCACCAGACCGGAGCGCACCTCCTGAATCCTCCAATCATGCCTCTAGCGGCAAGCTATGTTTAGCCTGCGGATCGTTCTTATCTGGTACTATCCTACTATTTACTGTCCTCTACATGGGAGTGGATGCCCAGCCATGGGGCTGCCAAGCCCTGGATACTTTTATCTCCCCTTGTTAATGTTTGTGTGTGGGCTGGGTATAGTTGGCCTGGTGTCCAGGTTTCCCCCATAGAGCCCTGGTGCACCCGCGACAGATGCTCCTTGTTTATGGCAGTGTCGGGTGGGAGATGGGGGATGCTAGGAGAATTCAATTTTATTGCTGTGTTACATGCAGACTTCTTATCTGGATTTCAATATTATCCCTAAGGTGCCTTCAGAGATACGGGATAATGGTACAGTCTGATGCAGGCCAAACAAAATGGGGCTGATATTCTACTCCTACAAGAAACCCACCTCCTAGGTACCAAAATCCCATGTCTGGCTCGATTTGGGTACCATTATATCTACCACGCAGGATTCACCCGGGGGTCACAAGGAGTGGTCATTCTGATACATTCCAGAGTCCCTTTCCAGCATATAAACCACTGGGTAGATCCCGGGGGCAGATTTGCTATCGTCACAGGCACTCTGTATGATGAGCATGTTACCATGGATAGCGTTTATGCTCCCCCTCCACGAGGGGCAACCTTTATCTACAAGATTTCAAGGGTTTGGGGGGAACTGCCGGAGGGCCTAACACTCATTGGTGGTGACTGGAACGACACTATGGGGCCAGTACAGGAACAGGTGTAATTTGTTTATTGTATAGTTAATAAAAAACGTAACAATTTACATAGAACGACATTCTACAAACATTTATTTAAAATAAAAGCAAATTTACATAAAATTTCCTTTCATTTCATGAACTCATCATAAGACGTATAAAAGCAATTCATAAATCAGTATTTACATATTTCACAGTCTTTATAAGAGACGTCCATCTATCTTCTAGCCACAAGTCTGAAGGATATGAATGGCAGTTGTTCAATAGATGATATGTATAACTCAGTTAGTCTGCACTCACACCTGTTTCATCATCCTCATTTTTTCACTTTCGTCCCAAATTGAGATTATCTCATTAAGGACTTGCTGCTTTCAATAATTTTTCATGAGCTTGCAAACTCTTTATCATTCTACAATTCGTTTGGGGGTCGGTTGGATCCAGACCTCTAATGATGGTGGTTCTACACAAACGTATTCCCCTTTCCAGGAAGACTTTCTTCAGAAAAGTGACACGCTCTGGTTGCAGCTTCTTGCAATGGCATATTAGATGAATTAAGTCTTCCTTTTCATAACCACAAAGCCGGCATTCCTTTGACTCAATATGCTTCCAAAGTGGTTTGTCGGCTAAAGTAGGAAATTTGCCAAAACGCAATGCCATTAGTAGTTTTTTAATATAGAGAACGTAGTATCTAAGTAGGCCGCCGGTTTAAGAGTTGTGTAGTTGTTGATCACTGTCCAAGAATAGGAGCGATGGGAGAAGATGCCTTTATCTGTTAACAACGAATGACATTTTGCTGCTCTATTTAGTGCCAGCTTAAATGATGAAAGGGCATCTTTTTATTCCAAAGGTTAGTAGAACATGTTGCATCCAGTGCACTGGTCAAAAATTTGTTGGCCTGCGATTTTATTTGCGTTACCAATTCCAGCCATAAGAATTTATTGAGATTGTTTTCCCTAGCACTTTGCTTGATTCGATACCACACCTTTATATATGTATAAAGTCTGCCAAGTGATTCATTCATTAGACCAAATTGTAATCGCATTTGCGCAGGAGAGGCAGACTTGGGACCCTTTTTATAGATTTTTGTTATTAATTTATCAAGAATTTCCGAGTCCTTTCCGTGCATGGCAGCACTGGCATATAATAAGGTTGGCAGTGCTTTGCCTGAGATAATTGTCAGGAGTGGCTTTAGGGATGGCCCTTCCAACTTCTTTGCCAATAAACTAAATGCAAATATTAAGGCCCCCGCTCTCTGTGTCATATCATTTTTCTGATCACGTAAGGATAACTTATCATCTATGTAGTATCCAAAATACTTATAGCTGGATACTTTTTCCAGTTGTTTGCCTTCTAGCCTGATGTTGTGTTGTGAGACTTGTCGAGTGGTAAAAAGCATTGTTTTTGTTTTAGATGAATTAAGTTCCAACTTATTTGTAGACAGAAAATCTGAGAGTTCAATTAGGAGCCTAGTCAGACCAACTTTTGTTAAGCTCAATAGCACAATGTCATCTGCATAGGCAAGGTGAGAGAATTGTAACTTGCCTAATTTTGGAGAATGTGAGCTGGTACTATCAAGTTTTCCAGAGAGATCTGATATAAACAGGTTAAATAGATGCGGGGCCAGTACGCATCCCTTTTTTAGGCCAATAGTTGTATACAATTTTCTTGATATTCTAGCACCTTCCCCAAGTTTTACTTGAGTCCAGGTATCTGTGTAGAATAATAAAAAAAAAACTCAATATTCTCTCTGGTATTTACCATGCTTTCAATTTTGCCCAAAGGAGATTCCGGTGCACTCTGTCAAAAGCAGCTTTTAAATCTATGAAACACAGATGCAAGTCCTGTTTCTCGCGCTTACATTTTTCTGCTACCATAGTAATTGATATGATGTTCGAGATAGTTCCAATTCCTTTTCTAAAACCTATTTGATTGATTAGGATCAGATTACATTCCCCAGACCAATTGAGCAGATCTTCCAGAATTAATGAAGCAAAGTATTTAGCGTCTACATCCTGTAGGGCAATTAGCCTGTAATTAGTTGGGTTTGTTCTATCTCCTCCTTTGTAAATGGGGGTTATGACCGATCCTTGCCAACTGTCGGGTACTTGATTGCTAGTCTCAACATCAGTGTAAAGTTTATCTAAATGTGAGCTCCAGTATTCATGGGCATGTTTATAGATTGCTTCTGGAATGCCATTCGGATCTGGAGCCCCATCGCTTTTACCTTTGTTTATTGTGTTTGCTATATCCTCTGCTGAATAAATGACGTGATTTACTACTGGAACTATGTCTTGCATAGATGATTGAGTCAGGTCTGTTGGTAGTGATTGACAGCCGCCTTCTTCTAATAATTTTAATTTATTTGAAGTTTCTGTTGTTGGTTGCTTCAGTTGAACGTTTGATGACTTCAGTTTGAATTTCTGTGAAAGGAAGTTGACCCATTCCACCTCCTGAAAGTTTGACGTTAGGATATTTCGATGCCTAGTCAATTGATTTATTGTATGCCAAAATTTGTTCGAGTTTGGATGCCTTATGCTGAATATCACTTTGGTCCAAAAACTCTCTGTTTTCCCTTTTTCGAATTCCCAAATCTTCTTTTTGTACTGTTTTCTTTATAGATGAAATGTCTCTAATACTGTCCCTTCTGTGTTTTCTGATTGTAACTTCTTTTGTGTTCTGTTTAAGTCCCTTTTTAGATCTTGCACCTCTTTCGGGAGATCTGTAATTGGATAATATATTTTGACCTTCATCTTTGGTGCTTTCATTTTCATCTTTAGTTTGCCTAAGAAAAGAGACCAAGCTTGAATCTTATTCATAGGGTCATTTCCCAGCCAGGATATCCTTTATTATTGAGAACCACTCAGTTTTGTTTGTGTTTGTCCATTTAATACGTTTTAAATTAGTTATGTTTATTTGGCCCTCCGGTATATAAGTTGATTGGAATCTTTCCACACCAAAATACAATTTCGTGTGTTGGAACGGGTGGTCACTCAAGGGGGTGTAGTCTATGTAAAAACAGACCAGTAATGGCATTAGTGAAAGACTTATAATTGTAAAATCGAGTATCGTTTGTGCCCTAAGGCCATAATATTTTTTTTGGCGGGCGGTCTTCTTCTGTCCTTCCGTTAAGCACTCGCATGCCTTGATATTCAAGATCTGTTACCAATTGCTGGCCCAGTCGATCCTTTCGAACCTTCACCCCAACTTGAGATTGCTGTGGAACACACCAATATGTGTTATCTGCTGTCAAGATTTCATCTTCTTCCGGCGTGACTATCAGGTTAGAATTAAAATCTCCAGTCACTATTAAACACCATGTAGGCTCGACACAGCGTAGGCCTGAAATTATTTTGCGTAATAGAGCATTTTTTTCCTTTTAAATTCGGAACTTCGGTTGTGTAAAATAGTTAATCAAAATTATCGTTCTTTTATTGACTGCATTTTGATCCGAGAATTTAATTAATTGTATACTAGGGTCAGGAGATTTCAGCTGTTCAGTTTTAATTTTTAAAGCTGTAGATACGTAGACTATCAGTTCACCTATCGCTCGGCCATATTGCTTACATTTTTCTGCTGTTACAATATAATGTATGAAGCCTGCTATCGGGAGATCTTCTTGTGATCATGTCTCTTGCAGTGCAATTACGTCACAATTTTCCCATTCCTTTAGAGGGAAAACCTCCTTTAGTAGTTTCCTTGCCCCAGCTATATTCCACGATAGCAAATGTATACTTTCAGATTCAGCATAGTCCTCCCTATCTCTCGTTTGTCAATTACTCCTCTTATTGCTAAGCAAGCTTGGAAGCCAATTCCATTGATCTAAGTTTGAGTTGAGCTCCCCATGAGTATCTGTAACTGCTCTTTCTGAGGACTGGGCTGTATCACTCCTACCTTTAGCGTTTTGTACTATTGAGTAGACCTGTGTTTGTGCTACCATCTTGTCTGTTTTCCTATAATTTTGCTGTGCATGAAGTACTTTCAAAGGAAATGGATAATGAGGAATATTGGGTGCTGATATTTGTATGCCCCAAGTTAGAAATATATCCAATCTTTTTAGTATCATTTGCGCTAATCTGGTGTTTTTTATGTGGTTAATGTTTGTTCTTTAGTTACTTCGTTATTCCCTGGAAGAAATTGGACAGCTACTAGATCTATCGATTGTATGTTTCTTAATTCCGTAATTTCAGCCATAAGTTTCAAAATGTTGCTTCTATTCAGAGTATCGTGCCTACCCTGCGTTTCATATTCAGGTGTCCATATTATCTGTTGATGTATCTCATTGTGCTGTGGTGTTCCCCTTTTTATGTCCTTATCTTTGTGATTCTTCAAATGCGATTTACCCTGATTTGATATACAGAAGCTTAATTGGCCCTGTTTCAAGCTGCATTGCTTTACTGCATTCTCTCTTGATGTTGGACTTTGATGTGCTTCTGAAGGGTATTGGTCACCCACTTCTTTCACTATCTGTAGTGATGAGGAAATCGTTTTCTCTTTCTCAACTTTTGTACTAATTTCCGTAATTCTTCGAATACTTACGTTATCTGTTTCACTATTTACAGCTGGTTCCCTTGTAGATTTTTGGGCGTTCAGCAGGGTTTGAGGCTTTGTAACGTTTTTAACTCAATTGTTTTCAGATGCCCCTCTGTATGATTGCTTCCTGTACCTATTTCCCCATCTTGAGACTGCAAACTCATTGGGGTAGCTATTGTCTGTATTTTTCCTTCATTATGGCAATGGCTGACTGTATCGTCTGCCTGTTTTGTAATCCGTGTGTTTTTTTCACAAGTTCCTGTCATAACTACGGATTTACCTGGTAGCACCACCTTCTGGAAATCTTTCGTCGGTTGTAAAAAAACAAGCCTCCCTATCCATTATTATTGAACCCTTAAGTTCCTTTTTCGGATCCTGAGTTATGCTAATATACTTATCACCTGTTCCTTCAATAGAAGAGGCGGAGTTACGTAGAGATCTATCCAGTCAAATTTCAGAAAGAAGTTCTTCTTTCGGTCCTCCTGCTTTGGATTTACAAAATATAGAGTATACTCTAAGGCCCGCTGGGACTCTGAGACAGGTTTTTTGCTTCTTGCTTTTCTTTCGCTGTCTCCTTGATTGTGTCGGCTTCGTTTCTTGTTGGTCAATTGCATCGTTCGTTACTATTGCGTTGTTAGTTCCTGTGTATTCCGCGTTCCCAGCTATGGAGATTTGAGCTTCATTGTTTGCTCTAGTCTGGAATATGTATCTGCTTGTGATTGTATCTGATTTGTAGAGACTCCAGATTGTTCTGTCTTAAGTGCCGGGATAATCAAACGTTTGTTCAAATTGAGTATTTGTTCTAACATTGTTGGTAATGAACTTATTTTGACCAGTTTCGTGTTATCCCAGCTATATATGATGCAATGACATTCATTAAATCTATTTGTATGTCCAATTTGTCTGATTGAATTATTAAAGTTGATGTTTGCAACGCTTGCAATAATGGTTTAACAAAATCTTTCTTGCCTGGCAGTATTGCTAATATTGACATTTTCCTCATTTTTTGGAGTCTGGCAAGATTTCTCGATTTGTTTTGATGATGTATTATCTCTGACATCTGCTAACCTGTATTGCCTACCACTGTGGCATGTACTAAATATTTTGTCCTCCACTTCTTCACTTCCTTGGGCCTCCTCCATTCTCTCCTCTATGTCTACTGAGGATTTGTTTTCCAGAAGCTCATCCATATTAGCTAGCGAAAAACATGAGTTAAGCCATAGGTGTGCGAGATCCTCAGTACTTGAATGTAAATATTGTGTGCTATTTGTTTGATCTTGCTTTGTAGCTTTTGAACTGAGACTCGTTGTGATGTCTTGAGTCTTTTGGGTTGTAACCACACCACTTAACAAACTTTCTTCCTTGTTTATACTAGGAGCGATTGGAAGCTCTTGCTGCTCTGTTGTAGTATTAGAATCGTCTGATGCCATGTGTACTGTCGCTGTTGTTGTAAAGGTATTTTGTGTTAGCATTTCCCTAATAGGATGTCTTTTTCTTTTGTTTGTTCCGTCCTTATGAATGAATTACAATTTTCAATAAAGATTGAGTTTGATTTCTCCAGGATAATTGTTGAATTTCATCTTCCCCCTTTGGGTCTCTCCTCAATGGATGTTTTAAGGGTGCCAAAGGAGTCATCAAACCTGATATTTCCCCTGGAGTTGCGCAGAGAGATGATCCGGGATCCTTTAAAAATTTAAATCTCAGATTTTGTGTAGTTTTTTTGTTTGATTTAACTTTTTCAAACAAGGAGGCTATTGGCGAGATTAACAGGCTCTTTAAGGTGTAACTTGCCGGCTCCTTAAGGTGTAACTTGCCTCATTTACGTTTATTGTTTTCTCGACTTTTCTCCATTTAGAGAGTCCCTTAAGGGCGACGGCCTTCTCACGGTGTCTTCCTCACCCTGCCAGAACGCATAGTTGCTCTGGCTCTGCTCTTCACACCACGCTCCGCACTCCGCACTTAGCCTCTGCTGCTCGGAAAACCAATGCTAGAGTCATCAGCAACACTAAAGAAGAAAAAACTATATTGGTGATTCCGGCAACCTGCCGCTAAATGAATCTGAATGCGGATTTGACCTCTTTGTATGAGTGAACTGGGGCTCCTGGGCTCCTGCCCCTTGTGTAGGTTGAGCAATGCAATGCAATGTTAATGTTATTAATGTTAATATTAGTATTAAAATAATAAAATCTCAAATCTGCAGCTACTGCTCAGTCCAGTGTCGACTAATTTCAGCTTGTGCAATCAATGTAAAGCGCTGGCTTCTCACCAAGGATTCACTGTTTTCACGGCTCCTGCCGCTTAGAATTCCTTAGAACTCCTTAGAAGCTCCTAGCGGCTGCTGCAGGAAGGAAAGAAAGAGGAAGGAGAATTGCCCCTACCGTAAAAACTGCAAGCGAGCATTAGGGCACCAAGGCTGAGGGTTAACCCCTTGGACGCTCATGACGAGCTCAGCTCGTCATGGTGTACAACTCCATACACTCATGACGAGCTGAGCTCGTCATGAACAATGGGAAACAAGAGCATCCAGCACAGGAGGAAAATAACACTAGCATCGATGGTGTTAAAGGTAGTTACTGCGAGCCGCCTCGAGAAAAGAGGACCAACGGCTCCGAGCCGCTTCCGGGTTCCGCAGCTCCAATCTCCGCTCCAAATCTCCGCTCCAAAGCTCACCTGGAGATTCAGCCTCACGCCGCCTCACACCACGCGCCGCATGCCACTCACCGCCAGCAGCTCCCGGACCTGGGCTACTTCCGCGGTGGGGGGGCCCAGGCTCAGGCATGGGCACAGGCACAGGCTCCGGCTGGGTCTGCAAACGAAGAAACTGCCGCAGTCGCATAGTCGCGCTCCCCTCTGAACACCGCAACACTGCACAGCTCAACCGGAACCGTAACAACACCTTCAGTTTTCAAAGAACAGGAGCAATTATGGAAGCTACATAAGGGGACAGTACACAGACAGTGTAGCACTGATAGTCAACCACCAGTGGGTCCTTCTAAACTGCACTCGTTGGTATCTACCTTAGGCTGGGCGGACATTTGGCAGGAGTATCACCCCACAGAACTTAACTACACATTTATATCTGCGGTTCACGATTCACAATCCAGATTAGATTATTTTTTCACACCTTGCATATTTCTCCATATGTTCTCGCAAGTCACCCATCTTCCTCGAGGGCTCTCTGACCTTTCCCTGATCACTTTCAAATTCCATACTTGCTCTCGTAGACCCCCCCTTTCGATGGAGGATGTCTCCTTGGCATCTTCGAAGCCCGGACTATCAAGACATGTTGCAGGCGGCAATCTCTGAATATGTAGACATTAAGGTTACCTCTGTCCAATCCCAGGGCATCCTTTGGGAGACCCTAAAACCCACCATATGTGGGGCCGACATAAGCTATCGCACCTAAGACAAACGCCTGTGACATGAGCAACTGGCCGACCCCAGCCCCACTCTCCAGCGCAACTTGCTGCAAGTACAACAATCTATACAGCAATATCTAATGGGGAAAGCATAGGAGATTTGGGAGGCATCGCAACGTCGCATATACCAAAGGTGAGATAAGTCGAGTAAAATTCTCCACAGGCTCTGCCAGACTGACAAATCCCAATCCATGGTCCCCACCATCCGTGATGCTGAAGGGGTCTTGTGCTCATTGCCTGAAGGGGTGGCCCGGGAATTTGCACAAAACTATTCCTCGCTATACGAACGTCGTGAGCAGCTTTCAGAGGCCCAAATAGTGTAATTCCTGGTGGATATTCCGCATCAGAAGCTCATGGGCCATATGCAAGACTAACTAGAGGCCCATATCACCATAGACGATTGGGGCCTTACATGTCCCCTGACCCATTGGATTCCCAATGGATTTTCTACAGCTGAATATGCAAATGCTGGACCTCCCTTATTGGCAGCCATACAAGATGCTCAAGAACGCAATATATTAACCCTAGACTGGCGGCATGCGGAGAGAGTCTTATTCCTGAAACGGGGGCGCCCCCACGGAGTACCCCTCCTCATGCAGTCCTATTTCTCTCATTGACTTTGAGCCTAAACTACTGGGGAAGGTCCTGGCTAATCGCCTACGGGCAGGCACATCAGCCCTAATATACCCAGACCAATCCGGCTTTATGCCTCAGCGGGCTACTCATCACAACATACGCAGAGTACATTACACCATAGCAGTGGCCCCGGCTTTGGGACATCCGGCATCTATACTGTTAGCCGACATAGACAAAGCGCTCGATTCGCTCAGCTGGGTCTACCTCTTTCAATTACTTGAGGTGGTAAATTTTGGTCCTCGCTTTATAGCATATGTCTGCTTGCTCTACACTAACTTAACAGTGTCTGTTTTTATAGCCGTAAATCACTCAGGCCTCTTCCCAATCCACAGGGGCACTGGACAGGGCTGCCCCCTATCCCCACTGTTTGCCTTAGCAGTGGAACCCTTGGTGGCGTGTGTTCGGAGTGACCCGGTGCTCCGTGGTTATGAATGGTCCCAGTCAAGATCGGATCGCATCACGCTTTACGCAGATGACGTCCTTTTCTTCATGACAGACCTGTGGTTTTCGGGGCCCTGCATCATACAAACCCATAGAGTGTTTGGGAAAACTACTGGTCTGCAACCCAACCCTGCGAAATCCGTGCTTTTCCCAGTATGCGGCAACCAGGAACGGGGTACCTGGACATCACAGCTGTCGCATGCGATGGATGGGTTTGAGTATTTGGGTATCTTCATGTCACCATGCCCTTAGATCTCATCTGCAAATAATATTGACAGATTGATCGCGAGTCTAAATAGCGAAACGACAATCTGTCCGATCTGCCATTTTTAAGATTGTCTCCCTACCCCGAATTCTATACAGATTACAAAACTTCTCCAACAAAATTCTGCAATCCTGGTTTGCACAAGTATATGCCATACAAAATACATTTCTAGGGGCAATCAGGGTTGCACATTCCACCTACACACAGTCTACGTACTGTGGGGTTATTGCAAAAACAACCTCGGAAGCTTGTTTCCGGTCCAGGGAAGACATGGCTTGGCAGTTCGGGCTGGACTGTTTCCATGAGGCACAGGGTCAGACTGATTTGCATATAGCCATGTCTGAACTGGGGTGGCAGAGTGGGCTAAAGAACGGTGATGGATTAAATCCAGATCTTTTGACTGGGTGTGAGTGTTTGATTGACTCAGATGTTCCGTCCATCAACACCCCCTTTTGTACCGCTTTTGGCCGCCATAAGTGTGGCAGGGTATGCTCAGACGTGAGTCCCTTGCTCACTTTGCCACTGGATTCAAGTAAGCCGGGCTGAAGACGGCTGGAATGCCAGAACCCGGTCCTCGGAAGCTTGTTTCCGGTCCAGGGAAGACATGGCTTGGCAGTTCGGGCTGGACTGTTCCCATGAGGCACAGGGTCAGACTGATTTGCATATAGCCATGTCTGAACTGGGGTGGCAGAGTGGTCTAAAGAACGGTGATGGATTAAACCCAGATCTTTTGACTGGGTGTGAGTGTTTGATTGATTCAGATGTTCCGTCCATCACCACCCCCTTTTATACCGCTTTTGGCCACCATAAGTGTGGCAGGGTATGCTCAGACGTGAGTCCCTTGCTCACTTTGCCACTGGATTCAAGCAAGCCAGGCTGAAGACGGCTGGAATGCCAGAAACCGGTCCTCGGAAGCTTGTTTCCGGTCCAGGGAAGACATGGCTTGGCAGTTCGGGCTGGACTGTTCCCATGAGGCACAGGGTCAGACTGATTTGCATATAGCCATGTCTGAACTGGGGTGGCAGAGTGGGCTAAAGAACGGTGATGGATTAAACCCAGATCTTTTGACTGGGTGTGAGTGTTTGATTGATTTAGATGTTCTGTCCATCACCACCCTCTTTTGTACTGCTTTTGGCCGCCATAAGTGTGGCAGGGTATGCTCAAACGTGAGTCCCTTGCTCACTTTGCCACTGGATTCAAGCAAGCCGGCCTGAAGACGGCTGGAATGCCAGAAACCGGTCCTCGGAAGCTTGTTTGCGGTTCAGGGAAGACATGGCTTGGCAGTTCGGGCTGGACTGTTCCCATGAGGCACAGGGTCAGACTGATTTGCATATAGCCATGTCTGAACTGGGGTGGCAGAGTGGGCTAAAGAACCGTGATGGATGAAACCCAGATCTTTTGACTGGGTGTGAGTGTTTGATTGATTCAGATGTTCCGTCCATCACCACCCCCTTTTGTACCGCTTTTGGCCGCCATAAGTGTGGGAGGGTATGCTCAGACGTGAGTCCCTTGCTCACTTTGCCACTGGATTCAACCAAGCCGGGCTGGAGACGGCTGGAATGCCAGAAAACGGTCCTCGGAAGCTTGTTTCCCGTCCAGGGAAGACATGGCTTGGCAGTTCGGGCTGGACTGTTCCCATGAGGCACAGGGTCAGACTTATTTGCATATAGCCATGTCTGAACTGGGGTGGCAGAGTGGGCTAAAGAACGGTGATGGATTAAACCCAGGTCTTTTGACTGGGTGTGAGTGTTTGATTGATTCAGATGTTCCGTCCATCACCACCCCCTTTTGTACCGCTTGTGGGGTAATTGCAGCAGCAGATATAAATGCTTATTATGTGGCTTCTCATATATTGATAATAAATGAATGGTGGTATAACTCCCTAGCAGACCTGGACTTTGCGATAGAACACTCGGCAATGGAGGGGCTCCCCTTCTCCAGCTCCTTTATAGCACTAAAAACCTGGATATTTTACCCCGGCGAGTAGAGTAGTGATATAGCTTTAGCGGTACATTTTCCGACAAATGGGATGGCGCGGGACCCTAACCCAAACAACTCAATAGAGGCAAGGGCACATACCTCCGCCCAGTGGCGGCTCTGGAGGGGGTTCGCGGAATGGACTTGGGGAGATATCGATCCTGGGTGATGTGCTGCGGGGCACTACCTTAAAATCCTTTCAACAATGAAAGGTAGAATTCCAACTATATAGGACACAATTTTACAAATACCTTGAATTCCGCCATGCTCTAACCCCTTTGATCCATGCCTTGGACATCCTACTGGAGTTTCACCCTCTGGAGGGCCGCCTACTGATGGGGGATCTATGCCTACATAAAATCAGGCAAATATACCAAACATGGACGACTCACACACAGACACCGCTTGATAAGACACAAAGAGCATGGCAAGCAGACATCCCTGACTTGACAGATGACGACTGGGCGTATGCAAAGGCCAGCCCTCGTGGCGCTGCCGTGTCCACACGATACCACCTCATACAGTTCAAATATTTACACCGTGCATACTATACACGGGCCCGACTTTGGAAGATGAGTGTTATCCAGTCCCCTACATGTTTACGATGTGAGAGGGATGAGGGTACATTTTTGCATACAGTTTGGAACTGCACCGCGTTGCAGCTCTTTTTGCGCAGAGTAGCGTCATGTTTAAGCAAAGTATTATCATGGGAACTCCCGTTCGACCCATAACTCTTCCTCTTGCACAGTAGGGATGACATTGGGGGAAATAAGTACAAACAACATCCGCTGTTCTTGACCCTCACTATCGCCAAGCACAATATTGCTCAGATGTGGAAAGGGAATTCTCCCCCGACTATGGGCAAATGGAACCCCAATTTGACAGGTGTGCGGGTGTAGAGATCACAGTGTTTCTGGCCCGTGGCTGCCCTAAAAAACATAGGAAAATTTGGACCCGATGGGCGACATATCGTGGGATAGATCTCCCCCTCTACCATCCTCAGACCCCTGATAGGAATTACTACCTATGCATACATTTATTGACCGAACCACTTCATATTATGTAATAGCCTGTCATTCAGTGAATGTATCACCTGTACAATTACTAGAATCTAGCACAGTCTGCATTTTGCTAACATTACGTAACCTGCATGTTTTGCAGGCTTTGCAATTGATTTTCAAAAAAACATAGGTACTCCTGCTGTATTTGTTCTTTACAGACTTTTGTATGGCTGCAGTCCATATTTTAATGGAACAACTGAATAAAATTTGTTATAAAAAAAACTGACATTGGCCCAATTCACACCGATTTTGCTGCTGTGAGTAGTTGCGACTTACTCTTGTTCGATTTACTACTACTTTGCAAGAGCGAACCAGGAACAGTTCTTGCTTAAGCTTGGAATTTAGTAGTAACCCTGTAGTACGCCAGAAAAATGTTTGTGAATTGACCACTTGAGTCTGGAGGAAGGGCATTCCCTAAACTGAAAATGTATTATTGCCTGGGGTTTCCAAATCTTTGACTTGTCAGACCTTGATTCTCAAAGGTTCTTTTTTGTGCGGATATGCAAGTTTTGTGGTATAAATTCACATTATTCGCAATAGAAGCATTAACTCGACCCCTGGAACAAATCTGTTTTATTTTTTGGTATTTCTCTTTCTTTGTCATCTTGAAGAGAAAAGAGATAGTCTAAAACAAGGGCACATTTACTAGGAAATAACACAGCGCTGCACTGCAAGCCATCTTGCTGCGCTGAGCTGCATCATTAGGAAAGTGCAGGGGTGGATCGTATTTACAGCAATACGACACATCCCTGTGCTTCCCTCTGTGCTGGCACACAAATGACTGACTAGCGCCAATGCAGGCGCCCTTGCACCATGGTGCAGGGGGCCTGCATTGCAGGGATGATCATTGATAGCGCGTTACTCCTTCTATGTGTGCTGCAGAATGCAGTGCACATAGAAAGAGCAAAAAACAAGGAGAAATAACGGTATTCCTCCTTGTTGTGCCACGTTAACACCTCCCATGGGGAGGCATTAGAATTTGACGCATTTGACGCATTTCCAGGTCTGTGAAACCTTGTAAATCTGGGAATGCGTCAGAATCCATGGGTGTTGCGTGGGAGCATCCACAGGAATTCTCATGGAATGCTCTTTTTGCACAAAGTAATGCATGAAAGGGGGCCATATTTACAAGGTCCTGAAAGCCACACAGGAGGGATTTGTGTGGTCTTGCAAATATTGCTCAGCATTGTGTGCCACTGGAGCGTCAAAGAAAGTGAAGCTCCGGTGGTGCAGGGGCCTTGTAAATATGCCCCTTAGAGTCAGTAAACAAATCTAGATTTAGTAAAATTCATTCCATGCTTTTTCATTATTAAAAAGATGTCCGGTTTCCTCATGATACAAACATTTACATTGCTGCCTCTTAGCATTTAGTAGACATTCCGAAACTTTATAAACATCTAGGGGCATATTACCAAGGGCCTTATCGCCGCTTTAGCGGGAATTTTTCCTGCTAAAGCGGCGATAATTTTATCGCCCTATTACCTAGCTGTCGCTAACACCAGTTAGCGACAGCTAGTAGGAGATAGCGATCATCTTGGGGCCCGCTTTGCATGTCAGTGATATTTATCGCTAATGACATGCCAAGTGGGCGTGCCAAGATGTTAGCGACTGTAAACAGTCGCTAACATCGCTATCTCCTATTACCGACAATGGTGTACTTATGGAAATATTTGCGCTAAGCGCGAATATCTCCAAAAGCTAACGCCTGCCCAGAGCATTTCTTAGCCATGTTATCCAATTGTAGGTGGATATCATGGCTAAGAGCATTAGCTCGGTAATGCATGAATATCGCTGACTTTTCAGCGATATTCATGCATTTTGGCCGATTTTTATCGCTTTTGAGATAAACCTTGATAATAGCAAGGTTTATCTGCGATAAAAATCGTCGGAGATCGCGATAATAATATTGCCGCTAACCGTGTTAAGCGATGATTATCGCTTGATCTTGGAAATAGGCCCCCTAGACCTTAAATAGCCCCAAAAATGGATCCGATATGAAAGTACACGTGAGAAAAGGTTCCAGAATAGTCTTTTTTCCGATCATTCTCGTTTTCCCAAAGATTGGAGAAATGATTTATAGGTCAATTACAATACCAGTCTGCTAGCAATCAATCTAGAGCTCATTAAAGAATAATGAGGAATACTGATTGCCCTCTCCCAAAATAAATCTGCCACTCCAACAACTCTAATAGAAAGCTGATAAAATAATTTAGAACTATGCTATTTGAAAAAAGGTTATTCAGTGAAGTGCACTTGGTTCTGTAAACATGAATCTGGCGTTTCCCTCCGGACTGGTGTTGGAGCCTGCTTTAAATGTGAAATAGACACAAAAAAGTATTACTCTTTTGTGGATAAAAAAATCATTACCTGTGTGAGATGTGGTAAGTAGATATTTTGAGGCTTTATGAAGGTCAATGAAAATCTTTGCAATAATGAATGGTTGGTGAAGCTTTATGCTTCGAGACCTGTGAGTGACAATCTGGACTATTGCACCAGCTTGGGCCCAGATTTACTAACGCTTTATGCCGGGTTTGTGTTACTTTTCTAATGCAAATCTGCAGCAAAGTTTTGTGGTGGGATTTAAATTCCAATACAACATTGCACTGAATTGTTACCCAAAATACTGCTAAGCTGTGCAATGCCCTGCCTAAAGTTACTTTGCATCAAGGGGTCGTTCCTTGGGTGGTGCGTGGGCATTCCCATGCAACCAGTCATGGGTTTTGATGCAAATCCCTCTCTAGGATGATTTGTAGACAGGGATTTGTGCCATAAATCGACTATCCTTGAGGCAGGCATAACCAGGAGAAAGGCTTTCAATTTCTACTCGTTTGTTCCCACTTTGAATGTGTGCTGCATTGTACAGCAGACATACAAAGTGGTAAATTCATTAAAGCATAGTTTTTTAAACTGCAAGAGACCCCTTCCAGCACAAAACCTATGGTCTCCACAACACAGACACCCTTGCACCATGGCCCAAGATTTTCTGCATTGGCGCAAGGCAGTCAAAAGTGCATCAGCACAAGGAAAGAGCAGAACAGTGCCCCATCTTAGTAGATATGGCATTGGTCTGCGCCCTCCTGTTCACGCAATGCAGTCACAGCAAGTTTACCTGTCTTCCTGCATTTTGTGACATATGTAAATATGGAGCCTCATGTCTACAGACTTTGGGAAAATCGTTCGTCCCTCATAATGAGTGCTAACCAGGTTACTGCCCCAACCCATTCTCAGCCCACTGGTGCTCCCACCGGAAATAAATGTATGTACGGTCTCGGCCCAATTTTTAGACGGTGCATTTCTAAGGTCAATGATAGCACCCACGGGTAGACTAGCAAAGGTCCATGGTAAGTCACCTTAATCGGGCATTGGCAAGCAGTAAATGACCCTTGCTCCCAAGTTAGTATGTTATTTTTCATTCAGGTGATTTTAACTCTTTATACCCATTAGTGATGCCAGCCGAAATGGATTGCTTTATCCCCGGTATTTCCTCTGCTGAATTCCTGGCAAGTTGTAATTATGCCACAAATTACAGCGTGAACGGCGCTCTAGGTTGAATCTCACTGTTTGTCTACTTTACCGTTAGGCACTAACTATGACGTCTGTTTAAGTTACTGTTACAAGCAGGGGAAACCCAATTAACCCTTGTAGGCTTGGGCACAAAGTATTTAAGGTCAAAGGGTGCTACAAGGGACTTATTTAAGACAAATTATGGTTCATTTATGAGTTGTACATATGTAACGGACTCTCATGTATCCAATGGATAACTGTCTTATTTTAACTATACCAAATAGATTGATGGAAGGCGGACAAAAAATATAGAGCAAGAATCTTATTAAGTGTTCAAAAGAGGTTTTCTTTATATTATAACCAAAGTAGGGAGACAAGTACAAATCAAATGAAGCAAAAAAGCCATGAACAGAGGTCAATCAAATTATAACTACAGTTCATAACTCAATACATCAACTCCAGGTAATCAAAAACACAACCAAAATTAATTAATAAAGCTGGATTGTGAATTGGTGATAAGACAACCCAACGGGAGATGATGGAGTGTCGACGTTTCGGTCTAGGTAGCAGTCGTCTGTTAGACCATCATCAGGACGGTGTTTTGTATGCAGGAAAACTCCCTTGAATCCTCAAATTTGAGAAAGTTGTAACATATGGCAGAAGTCGCATATGGGTAATATGGGCAGCAATGGCGAGTGGAATTGATGTCCAACGCGGGTCTCTGGCTTCAAATTAATTTAAAGCGAGTGGAGTCTGTTTTCAAATTCTTGTCGTTACCATTTTTTGAAAAGAGAAACTGTGTGAGCAGGCAGAAGGCGTCGTCATCTACAAACAACCGATGACGACGCCTTCTGCCTGCTCACACAGTTTCTCTTTTCAAAAAATGGTAACGACAAGAATTTGAAAACAGACTCCACTCGCTTTAAATTAATTTGAAGCCAGAGACCCGCGTTGGACATCAATTCCACTCGCCATTGCTGCCCATATTACCCATATGCGACTTCTGCCATATGTTACAACTCTCTCAAATTTGAGGATTCAAGGGAGTTTTCCTGCATACAAAACACCGTCCTGATGATGGTCTAACAGACGACTGCTACCTAGACCGAAACGTCGACACTCCATCATCTCCCGTTGGGTTGTCTTATCACCAATTCACAATCCAGCTTTATTAATTAATTTTGGTTGTGTTTTTGATTACCTGGAGTTGATGTATTGAGTTATGAACTGTAGTTATAATTTGATTGACCTCTGTTCATGGCTTTTTTGCTTCATTTGATTTGTACTTGTCTCCCTACTTTGGTTATAATATAAAGAAAACCTCTTTTGAACACTTAATAAGATTCTTGCTCTATATTTTTTGTCCGCCTTCCATCAATCTATTTGGTATAGTTAAAATAAGACAGTTATCCATTGGATACATGAGAGTCCGTTACATATGTACAACTCATAAATGAACCATAATTTGTCTGTTTAAGTTAGGCGCCACGTGTGTCTGCCGGGGGCGGTGTGTCTCTACAACACTTGCATTCAATGTAACACTGCAGTACTCGCAGAGCTGCGAGCACCTCTTAGCCTCTGCATGTTGGGAGAAGTGCCACCATGCTCACAGCTTGCTTAGTCGATCATGCACATTTTAGCAGCACTTCACGTGGCAGTTGAGGAGGCGCTATAATGCGTGACAATGCATTTCATTGCGGTGGTGCGGACCACCACACTGAAATGCGCTAGTGTCACGCCTGATGCGTGACACTTGGAAAGGCTGTACCCACTGCTACCGAGAACCGGGAGGTAAAATGCCTACCGTCCGTGATCCTTAAGTAGTGCTCTGGAGTCTGCGCGAGGGGGCGGGGCAATCGACAGGCTCTTAATCAGCACTAGACTGCTGTTGGTAACGGTATTGTGTGTGTTGTATGGGGCCATTTTAAAATAGAGACAACAAAGGAATAGTGAAGGGCTCACACCTTAGTAGTAAAGCTGTGGTGTCTCAATGAAAAGGACGATGATATGCTCATATGAAGGGTGCAATTCTCTGGGGCCGTTATGGACACATGTGTGGCGTTATAGAGTCCAAGATAGGGGATGTGTTCATAAGCGAGTGTCAGAGCCTAGGATAGGCATATGTGGAGAAAATACTAGGCAAAATTCATGATCTGAGGAAGTATCTCAAACTTAGATAGGCAAATGCAGAGAACCTTCATGGCGGACAGGTGAAAGACGCCATGCTTAAGTAGGTAATGTTAGGTTATGTATCGGATTATTGAAACAACCATGGCCAGGCAAGTTGACAGAGAGTGGGTCATAGCTCAGGATCTCTGTGGTATAAGGGAGGACCCAGGGATAGAGTTCATATAACAGTCTATCCACATGTCAAGAGTTAAAGTTCTCTCCAGGGGATATCCTCATTTAACCCTTGACTATCTGTTAACAGACTTTAGACCCATCTCTACTCTTTGTTGAATAAGGACCCCTTACTGATGCTGAGGTGACTTTCGAGTACTAGCCCCCTTAAAGAGTCTGGTGAATGTTAATCTTGGTCAAAGTGTTTGCACATTATGGTGATAAGTTTGTGTCACCTAATATTGCTACTCCGTTCAGTGATGCGTGTTTTCACTGCTCGTGTAGTCATGACTATATATTTAAGGTCGCAAGGGCATGTGATCATGTAAATGCAATCAGAAGTGTTGCAGTTGGTGTGGGTTTGTAGTTCCCATTTGAAGGTGTTAGAGAAAGCAATCTCCTTTGTCACATCTGTGAAAGCGCAGACCATGCATGACTCGCAGGGGAAAGGACCCTTGACTGGGGGTAGGCCCCATAGTTGTCATTGTGAGATTTGTTTCTGGGGCTTGAGTCTGGGGTGGATTAACATATCCTTGAGATTTCTTGTATGTTTGAACGCAAATCTAGGTGTATCTAACTCTAATAATCATGTTTTTAGTATACCCCAATGCTTCTTTATTACATTCCTAATTCTGTTGGAATCAGGGGCAAAGGTGGTCACACAGGTAAAGGTCTATTTTTCTTTTAATCTCGGCTCTAGTAAGGCCTCACGGTTGTTATTCCTTGCTCTTTTATTAGAAAGGGCAATGTTGCTTTGAGGGTACTCACACCTGCTCAGGTTTTTAGCTAGCAAGTCAGCCTCTGATCTGTAGTCATCTGTTGTGCTACAGTTTCTTCTTAGCCGAAGAAATTGGCCAAAGGGTAAGTTCTCCTTGAGTGCTCCAGGGTGGTCCCACTAAACAGTAAAAGACTATTGCAGTCAGTTGGCTTTCTGTACACAGTTGTACTCAAGTGGCAATCTGCAAGTTTGATTGTGAGATCAAGAAAAGGGATCTTGGCATTAGATATGGAGCTGGTGAATCTTAAGTAGGGATTCAAGGTGTTTATCCACTGGCAACATTCCTCACAGGTCCTCATGTCTCCTTTCCAAAAGACGAGAATATCATCAATAAATCTCTTCCAAAGGAGTAGGATGGTCCTGAAGTGGTTGGAATCATTGAAGATCAATCTCTCCTGAAAAGCAGCCATATACAAACAGGCCACACTAGGGGAAAAGGTACTCCCCATGGAAGTACCTTGGGTTTGATGTTATAGTTGGCCTTTGAACTCGAGGACATTTTCCATGAGAGCGAGTGTGGCAAATTCCAACACAAAATGACTGGAAGTGGGGGAATCCCAGTTAGTCTTGCGGACGGTATCCTCTATCACATCCAAAGAAGCTCTTTGAGGGATATTCATGTAGAGGACCTCCACGTCAAGAATGACCAACAGGTTGATATTGTTGGTATCTTGCGTTTCTGTTATGAGGCACAAGATGTCTGCAGTGTCTTTTAGAAATGATGGAGTTTTTCTAACAAGTGGCTGCAAGAAAATCACAGACTTTTGACAAAGGTTCAAGGATGGAGTTGATCCTCGAGACAATGGGTCTGCCCGGGTTTGGAAAGGTACCTTTATGAATCTTTGGCAAGATATAGAAGTATGGCACCTTAGGATCTTTATTAACAAGGAACTCTGCTTCCTTCTTACTCAACCAGTTTTCGGCTTCTGCAGTGAAGACCTAAGCAGTGATGTTCTTGGTCAGTCTTATGATGGGACTATTCGAAACGGGAGTGTAGTATTGATGGCTGCTAAGTTGCCAGTGACATTCTGTATCATAACCTATGGTAGACCTCCTTACAGTTGCCCCACCTTTGTCCACTTGTTTGATGGTAATGCTATTGTCGTTAGCTAAAGAATTGACAGCCGTCAATTCTAAAGTGGATAGATTGCAGAAGTGGTTGGGGGTGGTGACCCTTGTCAGATCCTTGAGTATGGCCTGTTCAAAAGTAAGTACCTCATTAGGCACCATACTATTGTTGGGGCTAAAAGTAGAAGGATTATGCAAGCCTGAGTCACTTGGACAAGGTAGAAAGATTTTAAACGTACTTTGCATAAAAAGATGGCAGATTACTAGAAGAAGCATCCTGCTTTCCACTGACAACACATGTCAGAAGATGCCTAGTATGCATTTATTGTGGAATAAGTAATGTTTGATACATATATAGACCAAGGTCTCAGCGTTCCAAGTCCTGTATTGCAACATCTCAGCTCGCTCTGTCCCCCTTGCAATCTTGCTCTAAGTGGCCCAACTTTACTGAGGTAGGAAATAATCGCACCAGATTTTGTCAAAATATCTGGTGATGCTGATGCTCATGTAACAAGCCTCAATTTAAAGATTGGAAACTAAGAAGGACTACATTTAGCGTTATCAGTGCACAAGAAATGATCCGAATAAGAAAAATCTTGCAATGTTCAATGTCCATGCGGCTTCATGATGTGATTTGGAAGGGACTGAAGTACAGCGTCCTTTACAGTATTGTAGCTAAAGCATGCAGCATTTTTGACATAAACTGAACCCTTGTAAGTGGCTTCAGTTTTAACTGCACTGTAGCTTTGAATTAATCCTGATTGTACTGGATAAGACCAAAACAAGAGGGTATTGTCATTTTAACTTTTAGGCACCCTTGTTCCGAACAGCTTTGAATTGTATTGCTCCTTTTCTGCTAATTCAAGCTCGCATGACGGCAAACAAATATTAAAAACTTGATCACATGAAACCAGTTGGAGTATGCCTTTGTATATACCCCAAATATTCTTAAAATGACACTGGGCAAAGAGAGAAAGAGTTAAAGGTACAGGTAGGCAGAAAGAATGAGAGTGGTAGAGATACAGAAACAGACATAGGTAAGTTAGAGAGAAAGAAAGTTCACGTTACCAGGCACCCTTGGAAAAGGCGTGTCCTGGGCAATTGTCTACTTGTCCATGCTTTCAGATGTTTCTACAAGAGGATTGTTTGAGAAACTACCACACTATCTATTGAGCTATCTGAAGGTGTGGTCTCCAAAGCAAAGTTCAACCCAATCGTGTGCACTCCTGTACTACCACAAACTGCGCTCTCTGTTCTTCCATATCTTGGAAAATTCATTGAAACTTGCTGATTTGGCTGCCAGATGACACCAATTAACTTTCCATCAATCAACTCATACTAAAGGCATCCAGCCAGGATTACATCAGCTAAAAGCATTTTACCTGTGGCTCTGTTATGAGGAATATATATGTACTTAGGCTTCAGGTTGGATGTTCGGGTTTACAGTTGATTAATTTAGGAAAACATACTGGCTGGCAAGGTGGAAGAGAGGTTACAAGTCTTGATGTAAGCTGTAGCAGAACTTGCAAGCTGTTCAAAGAGCGGAATCAACTGAGGAAGATAGGTTTCATTAAGGGTAATCTTGGCTCTCCTTGGATAGATCTGCCTGGCACTGAGGCAGCCTTCTGGGAAAGTGTGGGAGGTGTTGGAAAAAGCAAAACCAAAGGGAATGAAGGACAGAGTGTTGAACATTGCAAGCACTCACCCAAAGTCAACTGATCTGGGAAAAAGCACATATCCATGGAATGAGCTGGTTCATTCCATTATTCAATAAATGTGGGGTGAAATTCATTAGGAACACTGGCTTCCTAATAATGAATATGTGTACCCGATTGTAATGAGAATTGTGGAAAACTGGTCTCTGGAACCTGTGCCCACTAAGAACGCTGTAAAGCAAAAGCAACGCTTGTGAATTAAGGTGTGTGTCCTTTGAGATGGCTTTATTTATTTGTTACCTCCTATCTGTGATGCTCCTAGGTCTAAAATATGGATAGGTTTCAAAACATTTTTGTTAGACCTGGCATCATTGGCGTGAGTCTCCCTTCCATTTTTGACGGATTGCCTCCTCTGTTTTGATATGTTTTTGCTGGTTTTATGCTTTGGGCAATGTGCCACTGCTAATTAGTGCCCAGTGCAAGTGCAAGTGCTCCCTATGTTAAATTGATGTACTAATTGGTGATTCCATGATTGGGTTATTTGATTTACCGGTCAGCCCCTAGTACAGTGCACCATGGGTGCCCAGGGCTTGTAAATCAAATGCTGCTAGTGGGTCTGCAGCACTGGTTGTGCCACCCACAGAAGCAGCTTGTAAAGTGTGTCTCAGGCCTGCCATTGCAAGGCCTGTGTGCAGTCTAGCAATGCCATGTCGACTTGGCCAAGTGCACCCACTTGCCAGTCCCTAAACCTTCATATCAGACACCCCTATGGTAGGCCCAAGGGCAGGGTGCATTGTAAGTATAGGGTAGGACATACTCTGATGTGTGTAGCATGTCCTAATAGTGAATTACAGCCATTTTCGTTTTTCACTATTGAAGGCTATCTGTTTTCCATAGACTAGAATGGGCAGTTAGATTATTACATTCTTATAATCCTAATTGACTCAGGGGACATGGCAGAAATTCCAATTTAATATGCCTGAACTCAGAATAATAAATGACATCTTTTAGTAAAGTTGGTTTTAATATTCTGTGTTTGAAAATACCACTTCTAGAAAGTAGGTATTGTAGAGTGGTTCCTATATTCCCAATAGGCTCTACGCATTGCAATAATATATCCTATAGATGTGAAGTAGGGCTTATGTCTACTAGGTCTTTATCAAATCTATTAGACTTAATTGTGAGTGCCAGCTAGCTCAGAGGTCACTAGAAACTTTCTCGAGTTCACAAGAAGGGATTTAGTTTCTGACAACTGCATAAACATGACAACTTTGTTTCCCCAAGATAAAACTGATCTTCAGAGTCGTGGAAACAATAGATAGATATTTCACTCAGTCAATCGTGCATGCTTCAATTCACCAGAGGTGCAGAGAAATAGAGAGACGGGCGTTTTCAATAAAAGGATTTATTAAACGGTCTTCTTTCTCAAGCATAAGAAATGAACTGCTATAATCGTAAAACTGGTTGCAAAATATAATGCATACAGTAAAAAGAGTAGGATAAAATAATACTGTAAGAGCATTGTATGGTTCCTAACCCATAGATAAATACATACATAAATAACAGAGGCTAAAAGTACTCAACTGGTGCTTCTAAAATACGCCTAACCCGATGTACCTAACCTAAGCTTAGTACGAGGGAAGAAGAAAGTGAGGTGTAGCATGAATGTAGTATTCTTGCCAAGAATCTATCCAAGATTTCTCTTAGGGTCTAATCAGCTCCATACCTTGATTTGGAATGAAGAAGGTCAGGCTCAGGATCCGGTTTCCCAACAACCCGCAAGGGTAGCTTGGAAACTCAGGAGCTGGATTTCTCAGCAGGAGAAAAGACAGTGTCTCTCTCAGTGCGTCTGCTGGAGGGTCGGCTTCCTTCGGCACTTGCAGTAGCAGGGCACGTCGGGCACGTAGATAGTCGAACTGCTCCAAACGACTGTGTGTTTGCTATGGCAAGTGTGGGCATATTTATACCTTGAAGGTACCGAGTTTGACGTAAAGGTGGACATAATAATGTCATCAAAGAGTCTCAGTTCTTTGAAAACTCCATGAGTTCTTGGATAAGTCAGTTTTCGAGCAAGGGGAAGTCCCTAGCTGCTGAAGCCAAGTTTTCCAAGAAATCGTTGTAGATTTTCGGAACTAGTAGAAGTAGCCCTGCCGTATTCGGACTGCATGAGCTATGTCTAAATATGGTTATGATTCTTATGTCTATATAAGGATATGGTGATTTATACCTATATAAGGGCATGAATCAGGAAAATTACAATAGGGTCCTAAAATGTTATACAACAGTATTTTCTTGCCTAACTGTCCAGGCCTGCCTCTGCTAGGTTGTGTATTCCTTGTCTGGGTTTGTGAGTGACGGGGCTGAGGGATTCCAGGAGACAGGCTGGTGCAGCCCAGTGGTAAATAGAGAGATCTGCATCTAGATGGGAGGGAGGAGTTTCACCTGGGACATAAATAGGGCTGGGCCTTCCGTCTACACTGCTGGCTACACCTCCTGTGGCTTGTCTGATTCCTCTGCCCTGCACTGTGAAAGAGGAGAAGGAATCATGTCAACAAAGTGCCCCAGAGCTGTATCTTCCCTCCCCTGTGCAGGCTCCACCTCCTGTGGGGCGGCTGATGTCTCTGCCCTGCACAGTGAAAGGAAGAAGAGAGTCATGTAAACAAAGTGCTCAGGAACTGGTTTGGACTAGGCATTCTCTGTGCCTTCAGAGAACAAAGGATTTTGTGGTATAAATATTAGGACCCTGATCCCAAGAAATTAGATCACTTCTGGAACAAGAAACCTTTTGCCAAGGAGAAGAACCAAGGAAGCTGCAGGATTTTGACTGCCCTTCTGCCAGTGTGCTGTTTGCCGGGTTGGCCTGCAGTGGTTGCTTCATTGCAAGGAAAGGAGAAGGAACTTTTTAAGGACTTTCATCATCTTCAGAATAATCTTCAAGGGCTTGAACTGTGCTTCCCTCCTGCTGAAGTCTCAGGGACAAAAGACTTCATCACCAGCTCCCCTCTGAATTTCCTTGCTGGGAATGCTCAACTCCAGACATTTGCGCATCGCTGGGAGCTGGAAGATCGACGCAACGAGAGGAAGCGTGTTGCCGCCAGAGCTGAAATCGGCGAATTGTCGGAGAACCGAGCCTTCGCCGCATCTCCCTGGAAGTGTGTGTTCATCGAAGCTGCCTGCTGTCGCATCACCGGAGAAAAGCGTGATGCCATCATGAGAGTCGCAATCACATCACTGGAGAAGCGTGTCGCAGGGGCTGTTGTGGCTCCGAAGTACAGAGTCGTCACAAGGCTGCCAGGGCGTCTACGCATCCTCATCGCATCGCCATATCAAGGGCGCCATCTTCTCGCATCGCAACATGATCATCGCATCGAATCAAGGCGCCATCTTGCGCACCGCAATGGGCCCGCAGGCCGAGAATCTACGCATCACATCTGCACCGGTAAGGATTACGATGCATCCCCTACTCTGCGCAAGCATTGAGGCACGACGCATCATTTCCCCTGGATCACGGAAACGACGCATCTCCCCTTTTTGGGAGCCTTTTGTTTACTTTGCGTTACGCATCCAAGTACTTTGTCGAGAACTTTGTTGCATTTATCAACAACTTGAACTAAGTAACTTTGATCATCTTTAAAGCAATCTTAAGTGTATTGTTGTGGATTTTTGTCGCTAGTGGTCTTGTGTTTAAGTCTATATAAAGAATACTTATTTTTATAAAACCTGTGTTGTGTCCATCTGTAGTGTTTTCACTGTATTACTGTGTATATTCACAAATGCTTAACACACTGCATCTGAGATAAGCCTGTCTGCTCGTGCTAAGCTACCATGGGGGTGAGCAGGGGTTAATAAGGAGTGTAATCCCCTTATCATGACTTAGAAGTAAGGTTCCCTATTTGGACAAAGGTGAATACCATTGTCAACTAGAGACCCCCAGATCTAACAATTTTCAAAATATATGTGTTGCTATTGATGGAGCTCTATGTGCTTTCTATTCTGCATGTTCTATTGGTTTCTGAGCAAACAATAATTATTATTGTTTTGTTATGTTTTTTTAAGTTACCTTATAAGGCATTAATTTAGTTTAGTATTCACTAATTGATTGTCCTCATGGTGCTTCACCAGAGAAAGCTTATGTCTTGATTTTCTTTTTGTCTATTGCATGTGCTTTATGAGGGTGAACGGTAGTTGTCGGTCGAAGATCCACTGACTCAAGGTATTGGATGGTGCGGTTTGCAATCGAGTGTTTTTTATATGGTGGGGTTCCATTGGGAAGAATTTGAATCTTCTAATGTCGGCAACCAAAACCCTTATGGAGGCTATGGACATATTTTACCACTGTATGTGCAGCATTCTCTGCCCTAACTGCAGAGTCTACAGACTCATAAACCTACTATTAAAATGTAGTTCTGTGAATTCCAAAACAAATGTAAACTTATACAAAAGTGTAACCTTGGAATGTATCAAAATGCTAAGCCTTCCCAGGTAAGGCATAGCGAGGAGAACTACATTTATTTCTCCTCATTATTTCCTTTTTCTACCTGTGCTGCATTCTGCAGTAAACACAGAGAGAGGAAAATGCCTTTAAGGATTGGTGTCCCTTTCTGTAAAAACATAAATGCTGCCTGTGACATAGGCGCGTATGTACCATGGCGCAAGTATGCATATGTGGGAGCTTGTCAGCCACATGTGCCCCAGTGCAGAGAGAGAGCAGGAATTTACCCCGCACTCGAAATTATTGGGCATTCCTTCCCTCTCCATTTGACGCAGTGCAGCAAGTTGTCTTGCTGCGTTGGGTTGCGCTAAATGTTACTAAATCTGCCCCTGTATTCTCTGCGTTTCTCTTTGAAGTTTGACTTTTGACACCAATATATACTGTGTTGAGGATAAGGGTTTTCTCCTTTCTATTAGGTAAGCATTTTAGCTGGCCCTTTTTCGTAAATACGGTTCTGCGATATGATCTTCCCTTAGCCCAAAGCTGTGCAGCAACTGTGGATACTGTGCTGCCCTGTGACACATTTTTGTAACTTCCCAAAAGAGGCAGTAACTGCCCTGTGTTTCTGAGCTCTGCTGCCTGTAGCACATGCACTAAAACAATGAGTTGTAAAGTTAATGTATGCACTGAAAATGGCAAAAAGAAACACAGAGATCCCTTCTGCATCAGCCCAATGCAGAGAACAGGAACATGAACCAAGAATCAACCCTGGTTGTGTTCAGGCTGATGATTCACAGCTGATGAGGAACAAGCATGTCTTGTACTCAGATACCCCTAGCTAACCAAGCACAACAACTCCTGCACATGATGCATCAGAAAGTCATCACATGTCTACAGAAATGCTAAGAATAGCAGCATCCATCTGCAATTACAATGGGCGCAGTCAAGTGATATTACTCACAATGAAATGTTTAAAATGACAGCTAATACTGTTGACTTGGACTGGAAGATTTACATTTAGATCACATTCTGTCTTTCTGTAGGATGAATTGCAAAGCTCCTAGAGGTAATTTATTTACCAAATTAAATTCTGCTTCCTATATGATTTCTGAATTGAAAATCTGACTTCTAGTGTAACATATTCCCATATAATTGTCCAGCTCACCATCTTCCTTTACCCGTTAAAGCACTACTAGATTCTGCATGGGTACTCCCTGCCGATTACCCGGGGCCACACTAAATTATGTTTTCAGTATCATAAATAAATATGTGAATTACACATGACTGTCTACCGCATGTAAATTAATTTTGTTAATGTTAGCTGCGGGAATCTTAAATGTCTGGCTGGATTTGGCCAATCACGATCGCTCACACACAACCCATGTGGTTTCCCTGTTGATAGTACCAGAGTGGGCCTCTGTAACATACCCAGCTCTGAAAGGTTCATCGCAGCAGGTACGGAGGGGGAAGAAGGAGACAGAGAAGGAGAGAGAGAGAGAGAGAGAGAAAGAGAAAGAGAGAGAATATGACTAGATAGAAAGAGAGAGCGTGAGAGATGGAAGGAAAAAAAGCTGGTTTAAGCATTGCACCAGGGCTGCTTTTAGTTGACAGTCTGGCCCAGTTCCTATATAAGGTCATGGAACAACTCACTAACTTGCAATATCAATAAAATGCATTACAGTGTGTGTTTTATCACATGTATAATACATGGGACCCTGTAATCTCTGCATAAAAAACAGTTTATAATTTCCTTATTTCTTAAGAAGGTGACATAGCAGCTCATCTGTAATAAGTTATTACAGTTGAGTTCTGATGTTACAATGCCTGCTGCAAGAGCCGGCAGCCAAGGTGAAAGAAGGACACAGGGCATACATAGAGTTGAAATCAAATGTGCTTTTTCTTCTTCTGCTCTATTTTTCTAGATAAAGAGAGTGATAAGCAAAAGGGAGATATTTATGGCATGATGTTAATTTTTTTCAGTAGGAAATTATAGAAAAGAGAACACCTCCTGAATGTTTCTTTACATTTCTACACATTCTAAACCATAGCACTTATTAATCTCACATGTTTTGAACTGCATCTAATATTTGTTTTGCCACAAATACCTAAATGTGTGTTTACTTTTATTCTTCTTGTTTGCAAACATGCCGTCTCTTTGACATGAATAAAACAACACACCAAGGACTTAAGCCTACAGCCGTCTTCCTCTATATGTTCACAGAATTCTTGGCGGCTTGCGATATCCTTAAAATGAATGGTGCGGGTACTTTATCCCTTATGTTCATGTCTCTGGTTATTTCATATAGCATTGTTTGATGAAGTGATTGCATGAACATTTATTCCTCCACAACTATAAAGGTTATTCCCCCAAGAACTATACATGTGCGACTTTATATTCAGTTGAGACATGTATGGGATTAACTAGCGACGATTAGTTCTTGATTTAAAAAATGACAAAATTGTGATTAAAGGGCATGGGATATTGAAAATTTCCTATGTTGTTGATAGGTACTGGTGATACAATAACACGTATAACTGAAGGATGATCTGTTTACTGAAATAGCTAAAACCCAGAAATGGTATTAGAGGTTGCAGTGTGCCAGAACCTATCAGTCATAATTCGTATTTTATTAATTTGTTGGTTTAGATTAGTACAGTATTCTTGAGGTATGAAAACCACCATATTTATAGGGAGAGTCAAGGTTTTAGCTTTGTGCTAAAAACCAGTGCATGACTGAGCCATGAACTTGTTTGGCATGAATTTGTGTAACAAAATACCATGTAAAAATAAAGAAAAATATTTTGGGAAGTCAGGACACAGAGGTGCAGAGTTAATTCTCTTTATTGAGCATGAATAAATGGCCCCTGGTCACAGCTAGATCATCAGTCCTCTCTGCCCCACAGCTTCTAAGAATACCACTGTCCAGTTTCTAGAAGTGGAAGCATTGAGTTCATGGAATCCATATCTAGTTACCAGGCAACAAAACGTAATATGTAACACATCTCCCTTCCTTACATTTCTACAGAATACAACAGAACACAATAAAGGATAAGAAAAACAAAAACAACCACCAATAAAAACAGGCATGAAAACAGGCACCATCACAGCTGTGGGTCCCCACTAGTCACGCAAATAAGAATCCGAGTACTTGGGTCTGCTTTTAATGTGCACATTTGCCTCCTTCCTACTTGGCTCATTTTTGCATTCACCAACATCACTTCTCAACCACTCTTTCTTTTCCACCTAACTACACTGAGCCACCTTCCTGATATTCCACCAATTTCCGTCTGACCACTATACTGTGCTCACCCTTAATTCTATTACTCTTTTAGGGGAAGAGAACTTGGAGATCCCTTTTCTTTTAAAGATGTCGTCTGCACTCTGACCAGCATACCATAAGCAAACACTCTGTTCCTCTCCCCATGCATGGATTGATAACCAGTAAATCTTTTGCGCACACTGTCATAATCCCCCTTACGTGGACACGATGTGGCCATCCAAGCCAGAACTGCCATGATACAAGGGACCTTTCCTTTGAGCAGACAAAATGGTGTACCTCCCATTGCAGTGTGGAGAGTGATCCTGTAATTCAAAAACATGTTCCTCACCTGACATTTCCAGCAAAGTTTACTGGTAATGGCTAACTAAACACTCTCACCCAGCACACAGTTGAAGCGCTCAATCAAACCATTTACCCTAGGATGATACACAGGGGTCCTGCAATGATTAGTGCCCCATCTCTGAAGACATTTTTTGAATTCCCTAGATATGAACTACAGCACATAGTCAGTCAACAGATCTGCGGGACAACCTTCTCGGCGAAAAATGTCCTCACAAAATGCAATCACATTGCTGGTTTTAGCTTGCTTCACAAACCCCACCTCAGGCCACTTCGAAAAATAGTCCATAATTACAACGGAATACTTTTGACAAACACCAAAACCTTCAAAAGGTCTGCAAATATGCATAGCAACTGTCTCCCAAGGGCGCCAGGAAAAGGCTACCGGGCTTATCTTAGTCTCTTGAATCATGTGTGATTTGTCACTGCACGCACAAAGGGAAGCAATTTCTGACATGTCTTTCTACCCGTTTATCAATCTCTGGCCACCAAAAATCAACTCGGGCTCTTATCTTCAATGCCGACATACCTCCATATCCCTGCTGAAGCAAACTCAATACCTGCTATCTTAAACTTTCGGCCTCTACTAGTCTCTCATTCCTTCTTACAATACCATTCAACCCAGACCACTCGTCCCACACATGCTTGAATAGCTCTAGCTCTTTGCCTCCCTTCCATCCTGTTACCTTAGGAAGAACCTTGATCAATCAATCAATCAATCAATCAGAGTACTTGTAAAGCGCGCTACTTACCCGTGAGGGTCTCAGGGCGCTGAGGGGAGGGGGGTGCCGCTACTGCTCGAAGAGCCATGTCTTGAGGAGTCTTCTGAAGGCGAGTAGGTCTTGGGTCTGCCGTAGGTGGGCTGGGAGGGTGTTCCAGGTCTTGGTGGCGAGGTAGGAGATGGATCTGCCACCAGAGGTTGTTTGTTGGATGCGGGGGACAGCGGCGAGGGTGAGGCTGGCACAGCGGAGCTGGCGAGTGGGGGTGTGGAAGCTGAGTCTGCTGTTCAGGTAGGCTGGTCTGGCGTTGTGAAGTGCTTTGTGTGCCTGGGTGAGGAGCTTGAAGGTGATCCTCTTGTCGACGGGGAGCCAGTGTAGGTCTCTCAGGTGGGGGGTGATGTGGCTGCGGTGGGGGATGTTGATGATCAGTCGGGCGGAGGCGTTTTGGATGTGTTGTAGTCGTCGGAGGTGTTTGGCTGGGATTCCTGCATAGAGTGTGTTGCCGTAGTCCAGTCTGCTGCTGACGAGGGCCTGAGTCACTGTTCTTCTTGTTTTGGTCGGGTTCCACTTGTAGATCTTGCGGAGCATGTGGAGGCTGTTGTAGCAGGAGGAGGAGACGGCGTTGACCTGTTTAGACATGGAGAGGGAGGAGTCGAGGATGAATCCTAGGTTGCGTGCATGGTTGTGAGTGTCGGTGCTGTTCCAAGTGTGGTCGGCCACCAGGAGTCATCCCAGGCTGAGGGGGTGGGTCCAAGAACGAGGACCTTCATCTTGTCCGAGTTCAGTTTCAGACAGCTGCTCCTCATCCAGTCGGCGACAGCCTTCATTCCCTCGTGGAGGTTGGTTTTGGCGGTGTGTGGGTCCTTGGCTAGAGAGAGGATGAGCTGGGTGTCGTCTGCGTAGGAGATGATGTTGATATCGTGATGGCGGGCCACTTGTCCGAGGGGGGCCATGTAGACGTTGAACAGCGTAGGGCTGAGAGATGAGCCCAGGGGAACACAGCAGATGATGTCGGGGGCTTTGGATCGGAAGGGGGGGAGGCGGACGCTCTGGGTTCTGCCAGAGAGGAAGGACGTGGTCCAGTCAAGGGCCTTTTCTTGGATTCCGGCTTCTAGGAGGCGTGTCTTTAGAGTGCGATGGCAGACCGCGTCGAAGGCGGCTGACAGGTCCAGGAGGATGAGGGATGATGTTTTGCCGTTGTCTAGTTGGTGCCTGATGTCGTCTGTGGCTGCGATGAGGGCTGTCTTGGTGCTGTGGTTTCGTCTGAACTCGGACTGGGACGGGTCCAAGATGTTGTTGTCTTCCAGGTGGTGGGCCAGTTGCATGTTGACGATTTTCTCGATGACCTTCACCGGGAACAAGAGCAGGGAGATGGGCCGGAAGTTCTTGAGGTCCTTGGGGTCCGCCTTAGGCTTCTTGAAGAGGGCGTTGATTTCGGCTTGCTTCCAGCTTTCCGGGAATGTCGCTGTTTTGAAGGAGATGTTGATGACCTTCCGTAGTTGGGGTGCGATGGCTGCGTCTGCTTTGTTGAATACGTGGTGTGGGCACGGGTCTGACGGAGATCCTGAGTGGATGGAGTTCATGACCTTGCGTGTCTCATCGTTGTTGATGTTGGACAAGGAGGTCAGGTGGTTGGCGCTGGTGGTGTTCACAGGGGAGGTGGAATCTGGCATAGTCGGGGCAGTCATGGTGTTTGAGCTGTCATGGATGTCAGCGATCTTGCGGTGGAAGAAGATGGCTAGTGAGTCGCACAGTTCTTGTGAGGGCGGGATGTCGTTGGCGTTGGGGTTGGAGAGTTCCTTTACGATGCTGAAGAGCTCTTTGCTGTTGTGTGCATTATTATCCAGGCGGTCTTTGAAGGAGGATCTCTTGGCTAATCTGATGAGGTGGTTATGTCTGCGCTGCGGGTGGCGTCCATGTGGGCTGCGTGGTTGTCCTGTGTGCCTTCGTGGAGCCATATCTTCTCCAGTTTCTGGCATGCGCATTTGGAGGTCTGGCGCTCGTCAGTGAACAAGGTGGCTCTCTTGCTGGTGTGGCTGTTGGAGGGTTTCTTGGGTGGGGCAATGGTGTTGGGGCAGTCGTCGATCCACTGTCTGAGGTTGCGGGCTGCGGTGTCTGGGTTGGTGGGTGGGTTCTGGGCAAGGGTGGTGATCAGCTGGTCTTTAGTGACTTTGCCCCAGCATTGGCGAGGTAGCTGTTAGGTGCGGTGGTGCGTGGTTGGTTTCTTGATGGTGAAATGGATGCAGAGGTGGTCGGTCCAGTGGAGTTCGGTGGTGTGGTTGAAGGCGACGTGGGTGCCTATGGAGAAGACGGGGTCCAGCGTGTGGCCGGCGGCGTGGGTAGGTGTGGTGAAGAGCTGTCTGAGGCCGAGGTTGGCGAGGTTGTCGATCAGGGTGGCGGAGTTGGCGTTGTTGTTGTTCGCGAGGTGGAAGTTCAGGTCCCCGAGGAGGATGTAGTCCATGGAGGCGAGTGCGTGGGTTCTGGCGAGGTCGGCAATGGAGTCTCTAAACTGAGCTCAGGGTCCGGGGGGTCTGTAGATTCATCTGAGGGTGGTGTTGGGGTCAGTGTGGAACCAGAAGCTGCAGGTGCGGCAGGAGAAGGGTCCATGGGTCTGTTTTGGGGCGGCCTGGAAGCAGGTGTGGTTTCGGCCAGCGTTGAGTGTGTGGAGGGTGCTGGTGTCGTAGCGGAGTCTGGTGTTGTGGCGTTCGCTGGTCCAGGGGTTCTGGGGCTGGGTACGGTCCAGGCGCGGACGGGCGCAGACAGGCTTGCCTTCGGCGCGCCAGCAGCGCAGCCGCGCATCGTCCAGCATATACGGGGAGGCGGGAGCAGCGAGTGGGAAGGGGGCGGGCCGCAGGGCCACAGCGGCGGGGAGACACTGGCAATGAGAGCAAAATGGGGCACAAAAATAGGGGGGAAAACGAGTGGCACAGATCAAAAACGGGGCACAACGATGGGGAGACACTGGCACAGAGAGCAAAATAGGGCACGAAAAGGGGGGGAAACGAGTGGCACAGATCAAAAAACGGGGCACAAGGAGTGGGAGACACTGGCACAGAGAGCAAAATGGGTCACAGAAAGGGGGAAAAAACAAGTGGCACAGATCAAAAAAACGGGGCACAGGGAGGGGGAGGCACAAGGAGGGGGAGACACTGGCACAGAGAGCAAAATGGGGCACAAAAAGGGGGGGGGAAACGAGTGGCACAGATCAAATAAATGGGGCACGGGGGAAGACACTGGCACAGAAGCAAGGATGGAGGAGACTTACAAGCGGCAGCGGTAGCAGGGGCACACAGTCGGATCTGCGTGGAGGGGGAGCGATCTACCTGGAGGGTCAGGGGTTGCTCGCCTCACTGCAGAGCGTCCGGCATATATGGGGAGGTGGGAGGGAGGAGCAGCTGGGAGGCGGGAGCAGCGAGTGGGCAGGGGGCAGGGCCGCGGGGGGCACAGCGGTGGGGAGACACTGGCACAGAGAGCAAATTGGGGCACAAAAAGGGAGGAAAAACGAGTGGCACAGATCAAAAAAACGGGGCACAAGGAGGGGGAGACACTGGCACAGAGAGCAAAATGGGGCACAGAAAGTGGGAAAAACAAGTGGTACAGATCAAAAAAACGGGGCACAGGGAGGGGGAGACACTGGCACAGAAGCAAGGACAGAGGAGGCTTACAATCGGCAGCGGTAGCAGGAGCACACAGTCGGAGCTGCGTGGATGGGGAGTGACCTACTATGAACTTTAACAATGCAGGATCCTCCAACACAGCATTTCTCCACTCAACTTCTTTTATTGCGCCGCCAGAATTTGAGATTTCTGCCACCACCCTTTCTTCATCCTCTCTTCCATCATCATCACCCACCAACAGTAATCTGGACAGTCTGTCCACATTTTCTACCCCAGGAACATATTTTATCTCAAACTTAGGTTTCTGAAGGCAATGTAACCCTTGGCTATGCGAGGTGTGGCCTTCCCAGCTCCTGTTATAGTGAAAGGGTCCACCAGGGGTTTGTGGTCATTTCGTAACTCAAATTGCAAATCGTACACAAAAATGTGAAAATGTTGTACCCCCTCCAACATACAAGGGCCTCCTTTTCTTCTGTAGAGTATGTGCTTTCCGCACCTCTCAAGGTGCGAGAAGCAAAGACCACCACCCTTTCCTTGCCGTCCTGTGCTTGTTTGAAAAAGGACCGCACCCCAAACTGCAGTTGCTGGCATCATTACCAATAATGGGTTTATCTTTTGGGTCAAATGACTTGAGTGTCACAGCTTTCGTTATCCCTTCAAATGCAACTTGACACTCCTCAGACCAGTGAAACTTGATCCCCTTCTTCAGGATTTCCCTCAAGGCGTGCACCCTGTCGTGAAATGAGGTCCAAACTTTGCGTAGTACTCATCTAGCCCTTGAAAAGACTTTAATTGATCTTTATCTTGCAGAGCAGGGGCACTCTCGATGGCTACAACTTGTTTCAATTTGCGTTTAACACCTTCATGAGTTAAGGTATGCCCCAGGTACTCCACTTCCTTGGTGCAAAATTAGCATTTCTCTAACCCAATGGTGAGTCCTGCTAACTTCAATCTTCTCAATACCTCTTTCAACACCTCATTATGCCAAATTTCATTCTCACCCCAAACCAATATGTCATCTTGGAACACCAACACATTTGACATGTTCTTGAACACTCCTTGCATGATCCTTTGTGATGCAGCCGAAGCTGAAGCTAACCCAAAAGGCATGCAAATAATTTTGTATGCGTCTCGGGTGTTACGAACGATGTCAAATGTCTTGGTCCATTTTCCAATTGTACCTGATGGTATGCGTTAGATAAATCCAACGTCGTGAAACATTTTCCAACCTTAACATTGGCCAGCATCTCACTAATCTTGGAAAGGGGATGATGGTTGACACAAATGCAACTATGTAAGTCTCTGAGGTCAATGTTTCCATTAGGCTTCCTAGGTATAACTATTGGACTGAACAATTTAGAAGCCTCAAGGGTTCAATCACGCCTTACTCGCTTAATCTCAACAATTCTTCCTTCAATGGGCCCATCAGCGCCAAAGGAACATTCCTAACTTTATGTACTTTGGGCACTGCTCCCTCCTTTAATACAATGCGATGTTCAAAATTAGTCAAACATCCTAACCGTTTTTTGAATAATTTGGGGAACATAGTGACCCAATTGGTTTCCCCACACAACTCTGTAAGCAGAACTTGTTTGGGATAGTTGGTGTTGAGTACAATTCCTAAATCCCGGTGCTCCTTCCATCCCAACAACGATCTCCCCTTCCCTACTACACATACCTTCCCATTAGTCTTCCAGTTTAAGAATTCTAGTTCAGCAGGAAAATATCCCAACACTGGTAATTTTACACCAAGATATCCCACAGGTTCAACGCCAGCAGGATATCATTCTCCTGTTTTAATGCCATTCCTTATAGCCACATCGATTAAAGTGAAAGGAGAACACAAATCCGCCCACACTTCCACTTCTTTCCCAATCATTCTTATCTGACACTTAGGAGGCCGATACAAACACATATTCACTACAATCTCCCCCTCCTTCACTACGAACACTTCCACCACATCGTCATCCGTTTAGATAATGCCCATGCCTGGACACCCCATTCTGTCCTTATCTACAAAATGTATTGGTTTGTTGAAATGAAGTAATTGTTTTTTCTGCAGACTCTAGAAAAATGTCCAGATTTCTTGCAATTGAAACAAGTACTATTTATGGCATGGGAGAGTCCCTGATTCTGCAGAGTGCCTCAAACTCCCACACCTGAAGCAAGACCTAGGTTTGACTCTGGAAAACTTGTTTACAGACCTTTCCAGCATCATCAGAGCCCTTACTACCTAACTTCCCCAGCTCCTTCACATACATGGATGTGCTCTCAATACATTTGGCTACCTCTATAGACTTATTCAACATGGGGTCCTTGAGACCCAAGAGCTTCTCTTGGATATTTTGGTTGCAGTTCTATTGATCATCTGGTCTCTTATGATTTAATCTTTCAGGTCTCTGAATTTGCATGTGACTGCCAATCTTCTCAATGCGGCTATGTACTGATCCACAGATTCACCTTGCTCCTGGGCACTTGAAAAGAACTTGTGCCTCTCTACTGCTATACTCCCTTTTTCCCATAGTTTTCACTCAAGTGCCCTAAGTGCATTGTCATAGACATCATCATCACCATCAGCATCTGAACCCGCATCAACATTCCTACCCTCAACCGGCAATTTTTACAACACTCTTCTGCCTTCAATGCCCAAACTGTTTTTTAATATGGCCAACTTCCTTTTAGCTATATACATGTCTCCACCAAGTGCCTCCAAATACGTCATAAAAGCATCTTTCCAGTCTTCCCATCCCATACAGGGTTGACCAGCATTTTCTAAAAACAACGGAGGGTGAGATAAGCTATGCTATGCAGTACCATGACAGTTAACGGAATTGAATAATGTCCTCTATAAGTCTCAGGTTATCCTTTGATTTTCACCCAGAAATTTCAGCACATTGGCAAAATAGGTCTCATAATTGCTCCCACAAATCCATAATGGAGTGGCTATCACCGCAGAACTCAGATAGGCAATGCGGTGGTTTAAAGTGCTCACCCAATTGAAGAAAGGTATGCCAGTCACCGATGCATTGGCATGACAAGCTCCAGTTGTTGAGGACTCTTCACCTGCGTCGCTCTGCTCAACCAGCTTGTTTAGACTAGACCACTACAGCAGTGTTCCCTGTGTTGGCAACCCTGTGGAAATAGCGTCTGTACAACATAGCGCGGTTGCTTGGCAGCCTGGAAACAGCTTGCACAGAACGTGACGTGGTTGCTAGTTTACTCAATTTTATCCACATTCTTCCTCAACACCAGCTACGTGGTGACACAGCATCCTGAACTTAGGACAATGGCAGACATCTGAACCCTCGATACCAGCGCACAAATGAACGCTCGGAAAAATGGCGACTTTTGAAACCGCCTCCGTGTGCAAGCACGGGATTCTACAATTCACCTCTAGCTGTAGCCTCAACTCTGAAGGCAAGAAAATTGTGAGGCTCGATTATACCCCTTACCATCCTTCTGCATGAATTCCTGCGGTCAATGTTTCTATGCGCTCCAACCGTTAACCTCCACACACGGGTTACTCACGGTTTCACGCGCCGACCAGCTGAGGTTCACCCAAATATCCCTTGCTTCACCAAGTATATCAGAACTTCTCCATGCCACAAACTTTCTTGAACCCAGGAACCTGCTGAGATAAACTTGCAGCTAGCAACAAAAACCATCTGCGTTGGTTTTCACATTACTTGTCCTCTACCACATCCTCTTCAGTTTTCCTTGCGGCATCCCATCCTCGTCACCAGTTTTGGGAAGACAGGACACAGAGGTGCAAAGGTAATCCTCTTTATTGAGCATGAATAAACGGCCCCTGGTCACAGCTGGATCATCATTCCTCTCTGCCTCCCAGCTTCTCAGAATCCCAGAATCCCAATTCTAGAAATGGAAGGATTCAGTTCCTGGAATCCATATCTATTTACCAGACAACAAAAGTTAATACAGAACAAAATTATCTTCAAAATTAAAAATAAATATATATATTTTTAAGAAACAGAACTTTTTCACCTTAGTGCCTCAGATTATATCACTTCATTGTGAGGCATTTATTAAAAGACAGTTTTTAAGCATGAACTTAGTAACATTATTATTATTATTATTACATTTCTTATATAGCGCCAGAATCGACCCCCGAAGGGGTATCTCCGCGCTTGCCTTGGGAACCCGTCCTGGTTTTTCCCTGTGAGATGGCCCCTACAGGGCATCCCCAAGGTGAAAGCCAGGCATCCCGCCGCGGGGGGGCTGTTGTGGAGATTAAGCAAGCTTAATGCCCAGAGTTGCAGAGTGTGAACCCATGATGATTAGGTCAGGCACCGAAGCGAGAATTATCGAGTTCGTGGACATTTGAGCTCAACACCCTGCCGCGTCGGAAATCGAACCCTGGTCCCGGGTCTGACCTCTGCTTCAGGGTCTGCCTGCTCTAACCAGTGAGCCACACTTCTCCACATTCATTCACAACTCAACATTCATGCACCCCCACTCATGATTGTGTCATTAGTTATCTAAGTGGCAAGTGAGCTGCCATGTGCACCGTATATGTGGTCTAGAGTCTTATTATACATGGAATGCAACGTTACAGTCTATTAAATTAAACAGAAGAGAATTTGTGCCTAGGTTCACACAATTTGGTCAAGGGCGAAACCCAGGATTGAATCCAGATTTTCTGATTTGACTTTGTGCATTTCAGACACTTAGGGCTCAATTACGATGTGGATCAGAGCTGCCTCGAACTGAAACCGTCGCAGTCTCCTGATCGTTCGACCGACCTCTGGTCGGGGGTCCCGACACAGCAAATTACAATGCGACTGTACATGGTGCGGTCACATACTCCCATTTCTCAATGGAAGCTTGTGCTGTGTCTGTAAACCAGCCGTACCACAAGCTCCCATTGAGAAATAGGAGAGTCAGTTAATCTCTGCTCTGCGTGGCAGGCACCTTAAGGTGCCTGCCACGTGGTGCAGGGATTAACGGAGGCACCATAGGTGCCCCCTCATCCCCATACTGTAGGCTGCAGGGACTAAGGGGCCCAGCTAGGGGCCCCCAAACTGCTTTCCGACAGGCTTTCAATGTCGGAAGCCTGGCATGGAAAGCCTGTTCGAAACCGAACATTGTAATCCTCAACGGCAGTAACGCCACTCATTGGGATCACATGCTAGTCTGACGGGCTCCTTGAGCCCGTCGGAAGCCAGCGGGTATGACAGGCCGGTTTCAGTTTCAACCGCACGCATTGTAATACAGCAGTCGGAACTGAAACCACAATGAGGATCGGAAAGCCTCCGACCACTTGGTCGGAGGCTTTCCGAGCCTCGTCGTAATAAGGCCCTAAATGGGTTTGCTCTTTCTTACTCCTGCTTTACATCAAAGGTTAATTCTTTGTCTTGATGCACATTTTCAGAGCATGGATGGGAGACAGAAGCCACATGAAAGCTCAGCTCGTTTTGTGCTCGAGGGTATATGAGAAACTCCAGCTTGGTCCAGAGCCAGGCAATTGCCTCGAGTCTTCACCGGCTCTTCCACTCTTTTTTTTATTTCAGAGATGAAACGTTTACTGAATAGTAGTAAGCACAGTAACATTTTATCTTTTAACCTATAGTTACAATGTATTCATTTTACGCAAACTTAGCGTGGGAGAAAGGCTTAGTTTTCCTAAAAATATTTATTTTTCATTGAAATGATGCTGGCTTGACGGCATCATTTGTATGTGACTCCGCTGCTTACTGAGCAAAAAGTAAGGGTAGGGAACACAAAGGCGTTGCTACAGAAGAATTGTGAAAACCCTCAATAAATGTAGTAATGTATCCTGAGCCAGTGGTTCTTGAACTGAGATCCATGTTCTATAATTAACCACACCCTACTGAAAAGGCTGAGCAGACAGTAGGGACGAATTGACCAAAGAAAATAAGACTGAAGGAACTAACTGACCGTGACTAATTCACTATACATTTGCAAATCTTTAAGCACATGGTTTTGTTTACATCAGCTTTGTGAATTGCAAGGGAATTAACGATCGCTAATTGGTATGAAAATGACCAAAACGTAATGGAACGTAACACTCTCGTACATCACGTTTGTAATAGGATCAAAGGGCATAAACAGCGCATTTCTCATCGCATCCAAACACTCGCATATATTCTTCGGCATAAGGCAGAGCCTGCATTTCCGTTCTCTATTAGTAAATGTTTTCAGAGAAATAGGCCCTTAAAGACAACCTGGCAATTAAGAAACAATGTTACAAATACAATAGTTCTAGCTTCTAGGATATTTTGCATCTAATTCTTCTGCTTTGTAGTACATGCAAGAGCCGGATTACATACATTTTCAACATTTGCACCGACTAATCAGTGCACAAATAACACCTGGGATAAATGTCAGGTGCAACAACACAACTGTGCCCATGTTAATTAGGTGAAGATGAATTTTCACCAATTGATTGATGTGAATATTAGCGCTAAACACTGTAACATGTGCAGATTAAATGAAATAACCCAATTTACAATTTTTACATTTATCTATTTTTTATTTTGCATTCTGTCCAGGTTAGGCTTTTGTAGACAGCCACTATGATATTCACTAGAAAGATGAAAGAACACTTAAAAAAAAAACTTTGGAGAAGAAAATCAAATATTCCTTTTGAGTAATTGTATTTTTGTGTGGATTGAAAAAGGTACAATCTCCGGTATTCTCGAAGCAAAGAGTGCATATGACATACAGAATCTTTAGCAGCCGCAGCAAACTCTTAATAATAACCACAAGTCCCATCATTCATGGCGTGGATTTTTGGATAGCTCGTCTCTGTAATAAATAGATTTACAAATATTCCAAGGTATGACAAGGGCGAAATGGGGGTAGAGCGCAGTGTTAGGAAGTTTTCAGCATCTGTAGAGAGCAGATGATACCACTGGTATGATTACCGCTTGCTCATTTTCTAAACTGGAAGGTTAATAGGTATGTCCCGTCGCTTGGCAGATTGAAATGTGTGAATGGAGTTTCTAGGTGGCAATTACTGCTGACTACCATGGTTGCCAACTCTGGCCCTCATTACAAGCTGGGGTATTATCACTCGAAGTATAAAAAAAGAAGAAACAAAATCACTGAAAAATGAAGAGAACACATATTTATAGATGAAATATTAATGTAAAATTATTTCAATATATTATTTTTAAATGTAGAACAAAATCAAAGTTATGCTACATCACTATTACCCAGTTTTGAAATAATTATTTAATTTAGACAAACATATCAAATTAAATTAAAATGATTGTTCTGAATTTTACATTCAAAATAAATTCCCACCTAAAGATGTATTTATTTTATTTTGTGTAAGGCAATAATAATTAATCAAAGGGAAGCCTTAAATCATTTACAAATAATTTAGTTTTTTTTAAATAAAAATTGTTATGTTATCTTTTAAATTCAACATAAAGTACAACAATATTTCATATTTAAATATTAAATATGTGCTATTTTTATATTTTATTTGCAATGAATGACATTTATTTATATTTTTGCTATATAATTTACTATTATTTCCTATGGGGCTTTATTTTAATTCCCTGCCTACATTATTTTCTATGAAAGGGTGTGTTACCAGTGGTTGGCCTTGTGTGGTGCTGGACTTAATACTGTTTTTTATTTTTTTAGTAGTAACTTACACTCGGATTTTGTGAATAGGCAAAAAGTAGTAACATTACACAGAAGTGTAAATTACTCGAAAGGGTAAGTTACTTCGTTAATCAGGCCCTATATCAGTATTTTACAGATTGTGAACAAAGGTCTTCACTGTGAGGCTCATTGATAAGTCTCATACTCATGTAGCTTTTATCACAGCATTAAAGTACAAAAACAAAGTGCAGTGTTTTGCATTTTCATTGGGCCACACTTACTTTTGAAGCACTGCCATGTCACATCCCTTTTGAAGGGGAACTTAATCATTCATGCACCTTGGTGTGAGCGAATCACTCCTCCCCTGTCCTGCTCTGAGAGCAGAGCAGCCCCACCTGCAAACCGGCTAGAAAAAATAAAATGATAATAACAACAAGGTTTTATTGTTATTCCTTTCGTCACACTGCTTAAAAACAGTGGGGCGACTTTCCTATGCCTTAGTGGAGGAGCCACCACTGCATGACATGCACATTTTGGTGCGGAAAGCAAACATATCTAGATATAATTGCCCATTTCAAAGGATAACATTTGTAACTGGATGTGATTATCACACTCTGTAAGTTAAGGAAGCCACGGCTTTGCATTTTATTAGGAGAGAAATTATCCCATAATTGTCTGGGGCACTGTAATCCAGCTTTGAGGTGTCTCATGGTGCCTGTGAGCTATGAAGTTCAACCCTAGTATTAATGTGCATTGAGCAGGCATCTAAAGCTTGTGAAACATGGAGGACAGCAAATGCTAATGAGTAAAGAAATCCATGTTAATATGGCCTCGTCTGTCAAAAGGAAGTTTGAAATGGGGCACAAACGTTTTAATCTAGGGCAAGATGGCGGCGGCGTCCTAGACCGCTGCGAGAGGCTCCACTGACCAGTACCCCACGGTGAAGATTTGAGAGGTGCTGGCTATGCATACCAGTGGGAAATATCGGACGGTGCAGCCTAACCAAATTCAGGCTTAACAGAATGGGAAAAAATAAGAGTCTGATACAAGCTGGCTACATTGTAACGCTGTAGTATAACAACGTAACGCCCAGACTTACTTTTGGTTTTCTGCAGCGGCGCTGAAACCGGATGGAGGGGCTCCGCGCTGAGAACTTGCAGGGCTCAGTAGATTCAGCAGCAGTCTTGGAGCTTAGATCTCGCCTGACTTTTCTGTCCTCGTTGCTTGACTTCGCTGTGTTGCGATTTGCTGGACACACCCGAATCGTTGGAGACGCCGTTGCCGTTGTTCGTCACAGTGTGGGCAGCTCACCAGCCTGTCCCGTGGCTGCGACTGACTCTTCCTGCTTCCTTGGGAGTGATTTCTCCTGTCAAGTGAGCCTGCGGGACCGCACAAACAGAATGGCCCCAAAGAACGCTGCTTCTACAGCTGCCGCTGCAGTCTCCAAAACCCGAGCGGCGAAGCAGGCTCTCCGCGACCGAGAGCTGGCGCTGAAATGAGCTGGAGCACTGGGTTCGGACGGGACTCCCGGCTCCGGTTCCGGCTCCGACATTATTCAAAACTCGGCACCGGTGAAGCAAGTAAAATCTTCTAAACTACTGCCATCTACGCCTGGACCGGGCCCTTCGGTGGTCGATCTCCTCAGGAAAGTGCCTGCTTCAATCTCCCCTCACCTGTCAAGGATTACAGCGCCGACGGTGGTTCAAACTATGATGGCTGGTCCCTCCTCCCCCGGGCTGGAGACTGTAGGTGAGCCGGGGGGAACGCTGCCAGGAGGTAGTGCTCTTGAGCCTAGTCGGGAGGGGGAAAGGCCAAGAAAGCCTAATAATGTGCTAGTAAGTAAAGAATCAAGTATTTTAGTGGCAAATCTCCCTAATCAACCGCAGATTACAGATAAACAGCTCCATGTGACTCATGAAGATGTTGATTTACAGGCATCACCCTGTGCTACCTCTGCCCCTATATCTACCCCTGTGGTTGCTGTTTCTAGCTCTATATCTGTTCAGAACCCGGCTCCTGAAGATCCCAATGCATTACCATCTTCACAAATACTCTGACTTTGGTTAATGAGCCTGAGCCTGAACATGAACTTGAAACCGAAACTGAGGCTAACACTGAAAATTTAACTCAATCTCAGTCGCAAAACGCAGAAAGTAATGAACTTAAGGGGAAGATATCAAAGCCACGTAAGGAATTTAAGGATTGTACTGTATCTGACTCATTGGACACAGATAGAGATCCGTCAGATTTTTATTCAATATCTGAAGGGGTCGACGATCTCAGATGGTCACATGAATCAGACTTGGAATCGGAGGTCGACACTGGCACTGGCTCTGATACTAGTGCAACAGAGAGTGATCACGACCCAGCCCGAGATGATTCTAGGGGAGGTAAGAGGACTGTACGGAGGAAGAAAAGGACCCACCATGGCGCATCAGGTTTACTGTGGGACTATTCTACAACAACAGCGCCAGCTCTTATTTCTCAGGAGTATGCCTCTACATCTCAGCCCGATCCATCTATCCCTGTAGATCAAGAAAATGCTACACTGACTACAGTAATGGATACAGTCCTACAGGCAATCGCTTCCCACCAGGAACAAACTTCAAGGGATGGTCGAAGGGCACAATTAGCGCTACATAAGGTACAGGGTGTAGTGCGTAAACTTTCAAAATCTGTTGCAGCGTCTAATGTAAGGATGACGGAGATGGAAGATCGCATATAAATCAATGAAGCAGATGCCACAGTCACTCAGGAACGAGTGGAATCCCACGAGGAGGAATTAAAGGATGTTAGATGGAAGCTGGAGGACATGGAAAACTGTCTTCGACGCAATAATCTCCGCGTCCTTGGAATTCCTGAAAAAAGCGAGGGCGAGGATATACGCTCTTTCATCATCCAATTATTTAAGGATACTTTCCCGGAGCTTGCCTTCTGGAACTGGGACATGGAAGTGCAACAAGTCCACAGAGTTCCATCTACCCTGAAGGCATCCTCATCACAGGGGAAGTATCCCCGCGCAGTATTGGTTTATTTTGGAAACTTTCTTCTTCGTCAGGCCATTGCCGACAAAGCAAGACCCGAAGCTCGGCGTACCAGAAACAATATCTCTTACTTTGTTAGGCCTGACTTTTGCCACACTACCGTGGAGAGAAGATGGCGTCTTCGCCAGATGATTAAACCTTTCTTGGATAAAAATGCTCAGGTGTATCTTAACAACCCTGCTATACTGAAGGTCATCTATAAAGGCCAGGTTACATTTTTCACCTCGGAGATAAAAGCAAAAGAGTTCCTAGATAGTCTGACATAAACTCTGAGACTGTGCTCCGACAGAGACCTTTATAATGAAGCAGTTAGATACCTGGTTTATGTTAGTTGTATATGCAGATATACTTTTTGTGAATTATGTCATAGGATTACAGACGTTAAATTAATCATCTTACTTTCCTAATTGACATATTAGAATTGTATTCCTCTCTATCTTTCTGAGACACTACTCGGGCACTTTTTTTTTTTGCATTCTCTCAACTCTATTGATTTTTGAATAACACATGTTTTACTATTAATGGTACTGGTCAGGGAACATCTCACCATCACTATAGACTCTATTAGAGTCTAAATGCCTCGAAGGTTGGTGAGTGGGGGGAGGGGGCGGCGGGTCGGGCGGGGGCGAAAAAACCATAAAAATAAGCAACCTCAGTCAAATAAGACAATGTCAAGCAATTTTTCTCTCTTGTATACAGGATCAAATGATAGTAAAAAAGAAAAATCAGATTAAGAACCAGAGGCTCAGTTTATGTATGTACATATCTTACTGTGTTGTTATGATCAAGTTCAGTATATACCATCCTAAATGGGGAGAGTAAAACTTTGCAATTGGAATATCGCAGGTCTTAATGATTGAAATAAAAGGGCACAGTTATATCAACTACTACAACAAGATCCTGTTGATAATATTTGCCTACAGGAAACACATATTGCAGAATCCGATAAAGAACTGTTAAAGATCCCAGGTTACAATGTGATAGTAGCCACTTCCCAAACATCTAAAATCAGGGGGGTTGCAATCTTGGCAAAACCTATACTTGGTAATCCTAGACGTAAGTTGGCTGACAAACATGGCAGATGGGCTATAGTGCAGTTAGAATCAGGTCCCACGATTTGTGCGATTTATGGATCAAATTTAGATGATCCCTCAATGTTTAGTGATCTAGATTTAGAACTAGCCTCTTGGCCTTCTCCTCTTATTCTTTGTGGAGACTTTAACATCTCCTTAGGGACCTTTTTACATAACCGACTGCCTCAGAACTATAACGGACATAAGCCTAAGGTGTATATGGAAAAGGGGCGACCAATCGGTCCCCCCGAACGTATGGTGGAGTACCCCGATCCCCCCGGGAAGCCATCTTGGGCGGGAGGCGAGTCCCGGCTAGGCATGGGCGGAAAATCCGTTCCGCTCGCGGATTTTGCGGATTTTCGGGAAATCCGCAATCCGCGAGATTTGCGAATTTCCTGCAAAATCCGCAAATCCGCGAGCAGCGGATTTTGCTCGCACTGCTCGCACTGTTCGCGTGAGTTCGCGCCCCGCGAATAAGTGCGAAATTGCAGAAATACGATCTAAGCAAAACTGAAAGTAACTACTTACCAGGTTCAAAAGTTCAGGCACATCATTAGTAGCCATTTCCTGTAGTGCTTCCTGAGGGGCCCCTCCAGAGTTCAGTTGCCAGTTGAAACTATTATGTGACCCTGCTCTGAACCTCAGAATAGTTACACATATGCCACAAAGGTCATGAATTACAGCTAAGGGAGACAAGCAGGAGCCAGGCTGGAAGTTAAAATCCATTAATCAGCCCCTAATTCATTATTGTCAGTTGGGGCAGGGCAGGTGTTGTAACTAATTTTGCAACAATGAAAGCACTTAGCAAGTGCAAAAGATCACTAATCAGGGCGCACTAAGGAAGCAGGTGCCAGCTAAAAAAATATTCTGTGACACATTAATCAGCCCCAAATTAATTCAGGTCACTTGAGGCAGGGAAGGTGTGCTTTGCTTTGCCGAAAATAATGTACACTGGACAACCAGAGGGTGTGGTGATGAAACAGAGGGTGGCATGGGTGGGCCAGAGGGTGGCATGAGTAGTCAGAGAGTGGCAGTGGTGACAGAGAGTGGCAGTGATGAAGAAGAGTGTCCCAAACAGGTTGGACACGTAGAAACAACAAGTTCGCAAAACTTGCGACCCGACAGGTAAGTTCGCAAATTGCGAAATTGTAAAAACCCTCGCGAACTGGCAGAAACACGGGCGAACACAAAAAAAAAAAAATCCGCAAATTCGCGGGAATTCGCGGATTTTGCGGATTGCGAGTTCGCAAATCCGCAAATTCGCGGATTGCCAATCCGCAAAATCCGCTCATGCCTAGTCCCGGCTGGTATGCCCGAAGCGGCGTAGCCGGGGCGCGCCTTTTCCCGCCCTAGAGTGGGTGGTCCTAGACACCGAAGCCGCCAGCCACGCCCCCGGAGGCAGGCGGAGGCGGGTTTACGCCCGCCCGAAGAAGGATAAAAGGAGCGACAAGCCAAAGTAGCATTCTCTTGTTCCTGTGCTCTGAAGCTGCACCTCCCCGCTGCACGTGACCTCGAGACGGAACGAAGAGCCAATTTTGAGCGTTGTAATTTTGTCTTTGTTCTTTCAGAGAATCATCGTTCGAGAATGCCGGGCAAGAAGGTCGGAAAGCGGGTCGGTACCGATCAGATGCTCCGCATGCTCTTGAAAGACATGGCCGAGATGAAGAAGCAGATGGCGGCAATGAACGGTGTAGGAGGCCCAAAGCGAGTCGTCGGACCAGCATTGCCGGGAGTAGTCCCTAGCGGGAGAGGTAGAAGGTCCAAGAGGGGGGCAACTGGGGGAGAATCCCCGGTTCCCGAGGCGCCGCCGGCGCTCCCCGATACACCGACTGAGGCCCCGATCCCGGTCCCGAAGGAGGGGCAACCAATCCCTGTTGTCGTCACCCCTGTGAACGGGGAGGATATGCCTCCCGAGTTGGCTGCACAGCTGGCAGCGTGGTTGGGGAAAGATAGCGAAGGCACCACGGCGGATGACGCCAGGGCAGTAATGAGGCAGTTGCGGCAATCAAGAGAGGCCGCAAAGGCACCATGTCCTTTTGTTCCCCCGCAGGCTCCAGTGGGTGAAACCGCGGCGGGCACGAGTTCGGCAGCGACTACGGTTACAGCTTCTAGTTCAGGTAAGCAGCGACTGCCGATTGCGGGGGAGGGGTCTGTACCCTCGAGAAGGGAGAAAGTGGCTCAGCATATTCCGATTGAAATCAAGGAGAGGATATGGGCTGAGAAATATGTAAATATGTTTTCTTTGCTAACTGATCAGTATGAGATCGAGCATGTGAAGGGTCAAAAGGAGTTTTTGCACCCGAGTGTTTTGTGCGCCAAGATGGCCGCTTTTAAGGTTGATGAGAACATAGGTAATTGGGGCAGAGCGTTTGGCATATTCACTTCAATTATGGGTGAACGAAGGCCTGAAATGTTGGCCGAGTTACCCGTGTACCAGACACGTATTATGGAGTTTTCTCAGTCATATGAGGGCAATCAATGGTTTTGTTATGATAATATTTTTCGAAAGGCCAAGGAGTTCGACACATCTCTGACGTGGGATTGTTACGACTCCATTTCATGGCAAAAAATGGAGAAATCAGGCATGTTAAAGGCACCATTGGTGGGGGGAAGCGGGGGAGAGTTTTCCCGCCATTCATCTGGGGCGCCCTTTCGGGCAGGTTCAAGTAATGAGCATCACTCGAGATCGAGTGGCAATACAGGCAAAAAAGGCATCTGCTGGAATTTTAACAGAGGAAAGTGTACGAGGCCCCAGGGGTCATGCAAGTTTAGGCACGACTGTGGGGGGTGTGGGCCATACGCCAATTAATGGATAGCCACAATTTGCGGGATGTTTGGGATTTGAGGAAACATCATGATTCCGGCTTTACTTTTTTTCATACCCGCATAATAAATATGTTCGAATTGATTACATTATGACCTCTTTGATGGACCTGGAAGTACTAGATATAATCAAATCCCCAAAAACAATATCGGATCATAACGCACTTACTCTTATTATTGATTTACCTAGTTTTAATAGACCTAAATCACAATGGTCTTTTGCCAGAAAGTTACTTGTCAACTTGGAATATATAACCCATATAACATCTTGGGCTCAGGGGTTCTTTGATTGCAATCAATATAGTGCACCCAGATTAATTGTCTGGGACTGTTTTAAAGCAGCACTAAGGGGCGAAACTATATCATTTGTTGCCAAAAGTAAAAAGATAGAGGATAACAACAACCTGGGGCTCAAGCGTGAGTTATCTAACCTTGAGGCTTATCATGCCACCCAGATCCATCAAGGAGATCTAGCTAATGACACTGTTCATAAAATATTAGTCTTGAAGACCGAAATCAACAGCTCATTAATCAGGAAAGCCGCAGAAACTTATGAATCAAACAAAAGAAGTTTATATGAATCCGGGGAAAATGTTGGTAGGCAGTTAGCCCTACGTACACGTCAAAAACAATCTTATAATAATATAAAGATGATTGAGTACGAGGGGCAGCAACACACGTCCACACATGACATAGTAGGGGCTTTCAGGAAGTACTATCAAAAGTTATATCAAAATGAAGATTTATATTCTGGCAGAGACCTAAAAACCTTTCTTAACAACTGGGTGTCAGAGATAGGTCCCAATCCACTGATTGATGAATCAGCCAAAGAAGAACTGGAAAGGGAAATCTCAATTACAGAATTGGAGCTTGCATTAGCGGAGCTCGCAAATGGCAAAGCCGCAGGTCCTGATAAAATTCCCTTGGACCTTTACAAAATACTGGGCAAACAAATACTTCCCTATTTATTGGATCTTTTTTTAGGGGTCCAATATAATGCAATACCGCCTGAGTCCTGGAAATACACCAATACAGCGATCTAAAAAAGGCAACCCCCCCATTTTCCATCTTCCTACCGGCCCATATCTCTTATAAATGCCGACTCAAAACTATATGCCAAGATCTTAGCCAACCGGTTGAGTCGGGTCGTCGAGTGTCTTGTCTCCCTATGGCAGCATGGCTTCATTCCGGGAAAGGGCACCACAGACCATACCCGTAGAGCCATTACCCTATTTGACATCATGGGCGCCACGGGGGGCAGGATGTCGAAGATCCTTCTCGACGCCGAGAAGGCATTTGACCGTGTCTCTTGGCAGTTTTTGTGGAACATTCTAGAACTGAATAATTTTGGGTATACATTTATTAATGCTGTAAAGGCCCTGTACGTAGGCCCAAAAGCAAAACTTAACATCTGTGGTTCTGAGTCGGAGGTTATTGAGATACAAAGAGGCACAAGGCAGGGCTGTCCCTTTTCCCCGATATTATTTGCCCTTTATATCAATCCCCTATTTTAAAATTGCTTTCCTCACCCGTTATTCAACCTGTTACGGTGGGTCTATTCTCGACAAAAATGTTGGCTTATGCCGATGACGTGGCCGTATTAACAACAAACCCAACTGAGGCAATTAGTGAAATTGAATTAATTACTCATACTTTCGGCATTCACTCAGGTTACTCCCTTAATAGGGATAAAACAATGGTCCTATGTACAAATAATACGACATTTGAAAGTCCTTATAAAGTGAAACAGGCAACATATTTAGGGGTCTGTATATCTTCTGATGTGAATGAAATCAATTATCTTAATTACACCCCCGTGATCAATAAAATAAAAGAAGACCTCAGAAGAGTGGACAATTTACATCTGTCTATTATTGGAAGGGCTAACTATTTAAAAATGTATATCTTCCCAAAAATACTCTACCTGTTCCGAACAATGCTGTTATTGGCTGGAGGTAGTTTTATTAAGATTCCTGACTCCTCCATGTCTAAGTTCATCTGGAGTTTTGGGAAGATTAGAAGAGCCCTACCACTCCTAACTTTACCTCTAGGTAGGGGGGGTTAGCTATCCCTAATTTAACTTTGTATTTATGGGCAACACTCATTCAACACTTCTACAATATCTACTCCAATAAATAGAGAATTTTATATCCCTTCCATTTATGAGCTTAGTTTGGGGACCAAATGTCAGGGGCTATTCTTGAGGCAGGTTGAACCATCGTACTTCATCGTACTTACTTAAGCTAAAAGTAATTACTGATGCGTGGAAGGTGTGGAAATCTGTATCTAAACAACTAAATATTCAAAAATTCACAAAATACACCCCCTTGTGGAATAGCTCGATCCTCCCGCACTGCCTTAATGATAGCACCTCTCGGAGGTGGGAAAACTTAGGTATTAAGACAGTTGCAGATTTTTTAAGCTCAGGAAATACTACCACCTTTGACTGGCTTCAACAGAAATACACTATTCCTGCTACTGACTTTCTTAAATACTTTCAAGTATTTACGTATATTCGTAACTATGTTCCCAGAATTGAATGAAACAACATTCATTTTTTCTCAGTAATTGGAAAACGATCTAGCAGTATAGGTAGCCTATATCAATTATTGATTGAAAATGCCAAGGATGATTTGGAGCGGGTGGAGCAAGCTTGGGCTCTAAAGTTGGGTAACCCAAATATAGACATTGATTTCTCTTTGGCCCTATCATCAAAATTGTTTATTGCCTCCAATCTTAAAGCTCAATACTACAGAGTTGTATATAACTTATATTATACACCAGCAAAATTGTTTTCTTGGGGCTTGCGGGCTGACGACAACTGCCCAAGATGTAGACAACCTCAAGCAAACTTAATTCACATATTCGCCGAATGCCCCAAATTAGATCTATTAAAAAAGATGATTATGAGATTCTGGGCCCAGGTTTTTGGACGGAATATAAGAGACTCAATAACCCTTTATGTGATGGGACATGATGATTCTTTGGGTCATAGTATTGAGGAGCAAAGGTCCATGTTTTTAGCAACTGCAATTTTACGTATTATTCTTGCTGCTCGTTGGAAAGACCTAGAGCCACCTACATTACAGATGTGGCTTGGCCGATTTCTGGCCACTTATAAACTGGAGATCTCAATTTATGGCACTAGGGGTAAAAAACTAGACTTCTTGGATATCAGATTTGGGCCCAAATTTCTAATTGGTTCGCTAATGTGAAGCCGCCTGCCTTAACTGCATCATTCTGATTTGATAGGATTATACTGTTTAATTTACTGCTTAACTAAATTAATTTACTGAAGTGTATAATGTTGGATATATCAAATTTTGTATTTCTTTTTTTCTTGTCTTTCTTTCATTGTTATTATTTCCGTTAAACAGCTGATTCCGTTATTAACATGCTTGAGTACTTATTTTGAAGTCTCAATTTGTTTGAAATATTTTAAATATTTTTGACAATTATGTATTACTGTATCTTTTTTTGACTGAATGTTGCTTAATAAAAAGATTTTAAAAAAAGAAATGGGGAACAAACAAAAGACTTGTCAGGGCAATGAGACAACTACTTCACAGCTAAGTTGTCTCGTGCACATGAATCAAGCTTTGAGTAGAGAGCTTAGAATAACAAACAACACATAAAGAAAGTGAGTAGATATGTCATGGAACAACACAGACATCAAAACCCTTTCACCAGCATTGTTTAAAACTGGTTCTAGCCATAATCTTATGACAGAGTAATGAGAACAAGACATCACGAAATGCTCTGTTTCTCTTTCAGCACAATACACTCAAAATTCGTTTTTAAGGGCAACTTCGAAATGACTCCCAGGTGCTGATATGTTAAGGCTAGGTTTTTGATATAGTGCTTGGTGCACCTCGTTTGCACCAAGATAAGATCTGGGTCAACATAACGTTTTCTAGGTTAAATATAGCTGACAACTAGACTAGGTACCTCAGAGCTCCTTATTACCGCCCTCTTCTGGTAGCCCAACGTAACTTTCACGGATGATGAAGACCATAATGATGGTAATATAAGTTTCGATGAAAAGGTGTGAGTGTTTTTGACCGGGAGTAAGAGTTAAATACCATCATTTCCAAGACATCATTAAAGGCCTCTCTGGGTTGTGTGAGATCTTTGCTGGACTAATATCTCCTAAAAAGCATATGAGGCCATAACTGAACTGCATAGCCAATAGCAAGGACACCAAGATCTATCACAAAGTCATCATCACAGGGAACACCAGAAGAAACAGCATTGTCTATATTGGAGGGCTTTTGCGGCCCCAATTTATGTTCACCCAGGTATACTAACAGTATACTGAGCTTAAAAGACTGTGTTACAAAAATAGATATCGCATCACACATAACACCTACAAAAATATTGTAACTGTAGATATATGCATTATAGTTAAGAATAGGTTTACTTTACTTGATGTTATATATATGTATTACAGAGGGGCGGTAAATCTGTAGTTATAGCGGTGAAGTAATTCTGTAATTATAGTTAAGATTCCAACAGATAGGAATTCCACAGATTTTTGATTGGTAATAACATTGCCACCTTTTGATGAATCTACACGAAGCTTTGCAGATCTATTGGTTTTTCTGCGTTGGCTGATGGTGCACAGTTTTGTGGTGAAAAGTTAAGGGAGCGGAAAAAAAGAAGAGAGGTACCAAAACACATTGTTCTACCAATGCATTTTTCATAGACATTTTACACAGAAGATGCAGCAACATTGCTAAACAGATTTTTATGAAATTTGGCACAAATATAGATTATAGTGTAAAAAGGGTTATTTTTGTTGATTGATCTAAATTGGTTCAGTAGTTTTTAGGTAGTAAGGGGGAGAAACTTAGTGATATATTGGGCAGCAGTAGACTTGGTTACCTTCGCAGTATACCCTTTTAGCTGGAGATGATGAAATACAATATGATTGGTTAATGAAAGCCTTTGAAAAATGAAAAGGCAGCCATATTCTATAGACCACATTTTGTCTTTGTTCTGTTTTAATGTGAAATTTAGGTTATTAGGAAGAAATAAGGCAGCTTAGCAACCTCCTTAGAGTTCACAATAGTTTGCTAATCATATTCTGGCCAAGTTAATTTTGTGCAATGACATTTCTGTGCTCAGTATACACCTGATAGCTGCAATGCCCCCAAAAATCACCTTTATAAAGAACAGCCATGATTGGAGTGACCCACGTCTACCAAATCTTATGAAAAGTTAATGGGAAACTATTCTTTTATGTACAAGAACTGTTACATTCATTCACTGTTTTAACTTCATTCACTTCATCAGGAGTTACAAAATCAAATAACTATTTAATCAAAACTAGTCACAACTATAGGTTTTCACCCTTAAGTTAAAACTGAACTTGAAGCCCCGATGGGGGTTAAAATGTTGTGTATTTTCAGACACAAATTAATCATCAGCTCTCATTTTCCATGTAATTCAATAAAACGTTATCTTGGAAAACATGGTGGCATCCTCTGCAAAAACAGGAAGGGAGAAGTGTTAGTCTTTGAACTCAGGGCAATCAGCCTCGACAGATTTCATGCCCCAGTAACATTGTTGACAGCATCGAGTCTAGTACATGCCTCAGTGGCATCCCTCTATCGACAATTAAGTGCCATGCGGTTCCGCCAGCTTGGTGCCAATGTACAATATTGCAAAATGATTATTTTGCAAACCTAGGTAGCCCCACATTACCTCGGACACACTACATGAAGGTACCAATACATCTGGACCCATATTATGAGTCAGACAGAGTAGCATTCTGGTATGAAATTCAGCTGTACCCAATGCGAATGGTCTACTGTTTTTGGACTTGATTGTATCCAATGGGAGAACATCTGACACCATTTAGCTGTCTGGAAAAAATTGCCAGTGCAATAGCAGCCAGCCCTCATCCTCTTGCCCTGCCTAACCTCCTTCTCTTAAAAGGGGGGTGCATACCCCCCCAGCCAGAACATTCCTTTCCGTGTCCCCCCTTCCTTCCTCTACCCCCACTCTGCACATAAGCCCCTGATTGAATTTATCACCTGATCAGAGAAGGTGGTACATGGAAGCATTTTACCAAATGAAATAGTGAATTCCATGATATGTCTTGCCCAGTAAAACCAGGGCTGCACTGTTATTCCCACTTCAATGGGGTCCAACACAAAATTGCAAGGATACTGCAGGTTAAATAGGCATGCAGAATTTACACCCCACCAGTATCGTGTAACTTATAATGAGTGGCAAAATAGATTAAGTTCAATTGCACCTAAACTAATTTTGATGTTATTTAATATGAATAATGAATTATGATTTATTTTATTTAATTTAAAATAATTAAGGGTTATGGGGAGAGTTGGCATTAAGGTTTGTTAAAGGGAGTTGTATTTATTTTAACTCAATTGAAACAGAATTCTGGTCGACACTAGGGTTAGGACATGGAAATAAGATAATTTTAATCTCAATTAAATGATTTAATTAAATATACAGTAATTATTGATTGCATATGTTTCGGGCAGATGTAGTAGGTTGAAGTAGGGCTTGATCACATTTAAAACTTACTTTATTGATTTAGTTGCATTCAATATAGTGGCTCCGAGGCAGAGATAGAGATAGGTCTAGGTAGTGCATGCCAGTGTTTGAACATACTGCTCATATGTTTTGGATCAATAAAGGTAATACAAATATGTTGTCTCCCAAATTTAAAATATTTCATGATTAATAAATTACAGTAGAAATCCTCAAACATAATCCTCACAAGCTTATGAAACTCTGCTTGCATGTACAATTGTGGAGAAGCATGGCTCAATGGTTAGAGCGGCAGACCCTGATGCAAAGATCTGGCCCGGGACCAGGGTTCAATTCCCGCCTTGGCGGCCCCTGGACTCAATCTCCCCGGACATGATAATTCTCGCCTCGGTGCCTGGTCTAATCATGGGTCCCACTCTGTGACTCAGGGCAATAGCTTGCTAATCTCCACAACGGCCCCAGCAGTGCTTGAATGCCTGGCTTCCCCTTGGGGGTGGACATCTCACAGGAAAGCCAGGAAGGGATCCACAGCGGTATGAATACAGCGCTACGAGACCTCTGGGTAGAAGGCGCTATATAAATACAAACACATTTACAATAGAACAGTTTTACTACAAGCCTGATGATCCTCAAAATAATCTTTTTCTAATTTATCATTGAGGTAGAATCGAGTTAAATTATCAGTGGAGATGAGGTCTTTCCCAACCAGGATTATGGTACATTATTAGTGACACCTATCAGACTGGCGACATGTACGGATATAATAAGGCTTCCAGATTGCTGGATATAAAGTTACTATATCAACTGTGACCTGATCTGGGCCATTAGGTTTCCAAGTATTTTGGAGACAGTTCATCCATTTATTATCTATTTTTATGTGTGGAATATGTCCATGTTTCGGTCATATCATGTGCATATGCATAGGTTGCTATCCATTAGACATGCATGACCTGCCGGGTGCGGTGAGAAATCCGGATGGGTGTAGAAGATTACCCCGCCATCTTCCCCGCATCCCCCCACAAGCCCTTTTAACAATCTGTGGTAGACACATAATTGTACTTGATTCCCGGTGGGTAGCCAGTGCAGCATTCCAAGGGAAGAAGCCATTGACTCCACCCTTGGAGTGCGGAGGCGGAGTCGGACTACCGCGTTCTGAATTATCTTTAATCTGTTTAGCATAGCATTAGTGGCACCTAAATATAGCACGTTTCCATAGTACAAACACAATGTGAACATAGCTTGAACTACAGTTTTCTGGGTGACACTTGGGAGGGTCCATAACATCTTCCTCAGAGTTCTTAACAAGCTGAAACAACAGGCAGCACGTTTCTTGCAATTCGATTCAAATGATAGCTTATCATTGAGCCAAATCCCTAAATTTTAATTCGAGTTTTAGGTTGAGGTGAAGGGCTGAGATAGTCATGCCAGCAGTCAAAGTTGCTACCGATTAGCATGACTTTGTTTTTTACTCCCATTTAACTTTAGGCTTCTAACTTTTGTGGAACACTGGAGAATACTACCAATAGACACTGCAGCAACAACTTTCAATAAACTGTGTATGACTGTTGTCTGAGTTCTCAGTGGGAGGCAACATACGTTTAAACCAAAGTCCAATTTATTTGAAGAAACCACTCACACGAAACTTCAATTTTCAAGTTTTAAACTAAGGGGTCTTGGACCTTCATACAATTGTTTGTGTCGTGAAGGTGGTCTCACAGATACATCACAACGGAGACTAAAACTTTGGCATCTAACCCAGTCTTCCTTTTAGCTACTGTTAAATGTATTTGGGGAGATCTAGATCCTATGTGGAGAACAGACTCAAGCTTTGGTAATGAGGAGATGGGTAGTTATGTATTGAAGACTAGTTTATCTTCATTCAGCACAACCTCAATATCAATGTATGTGAGAACTATGAACCCCCAATTCTTTGTATTTTTTTATATAAACCTAATAAGTAGAGATACACCCGGCTTATTGAATTTATTTCTTTGAACAAACACCATGCATGCATTTTTTCAATTAATTTGCGATGTCACGATGAGACATCCTATATAAGATATAAACTGAGAAAAGAACTTGTTTGTGTTAAACAAGTACCTTGTAGCTACTGCTACCTGTTTTCCCCATTTAATTTTAGGCAGCAGTTTCTCATCCACTCATCTGCATCAAAAGACAATTCTTTAGCTTGCAAGCATTCCTATGGGTGAAATCCTGCACATCGGGGGTCAGTGCCAGGCCCTGCCACCAATCCACTTTTATTTACCAGCCCCCTCTGCACACAGTGTTTGTCCTTGCCAAGCAGGACTTGGGTATAGGGCCTCGCCTGACCCTACACCTAATTTGCTGAGGGCACAGGGCAGGGGAGGTTGGACACAGGGCCTGTAATCAGGTTTCTACCCTACTTCCTGCTTGTCAAGGAAACCAGACATTTATTTGAGTGCTTGTCATTTTTTTTAGACTGTATGAGACTCGCGAGTCACCTATGTAGGAAATTGGGGTTTTGGTTGAGGGGGTGAACACCCTTCTCAAGCAACAACATTAACCGGTCTTAGCGTAAACAACAAAAGCCAGTAAATTAACCAACACATAATCCTCTGGCAGCTTGGCACAAAAGCAGTCAGGCTTAACATAGAGTGTAAAGTATTTATGCACCACATAAACAGTAACAAACCGAAGAAACAACACAAGAAAAATTTGAACTTAGAAAGATAAAGTACATTTTAATAAATAAAATTATACTAGAACAAAAATCAAATCACTTGAATTGGAGATATAAAATTTCAAATGTTTGTGTAAGTATAGTGTGTAAAGGCACAAAGTACCACTGGCAGTAATCTGGCCATGTTAGACCTGGGGATAGTCACAATTTCAGGCAGACCGCAATGGAGCGCAGGCCAAAGATAGGGAGCAAGTTACCCCCACTGAAAAAGTTACTGTCTCAAAATCTGGCTCAAGGAGTTTTGTTCATGGTGGAGGAGGCCGTGAGGAGAGCATCACAGATGTTCATTGTTGTATTGGGAAGAGCAGGCCGGGCGTTGCGGACAATTGTCACTGCAGTGTGAAGATCCGGACGGGCATTGCAGATGGTTGTTGCTGGAGTTTCGCATTGGCCTTCACTGTGGGTTGTCGTTGCTGTAGCACGAATTGCAGATCTTGCATTGCCAGGTGTCGCTGGCGGTCACTGTAGCACAACGAGTCGGGTTCACCAGAGCTTCATGTTGGTGGTCTTCACGGGTGGCAGAGTCTTGGTATGAATGGGCCCGTTCACAGTCATGAAGTGCCCAAAACCTTAGGTTTACACTTTTCCTGCCAGACAAGTGCACTCTGATGCCAACCAAGGGTCTAATACCTAGAAAGGCCCCTCTTGGGGACTATGGACTCAATATAGCAGAGGACAGCAGGGCTCAGTCCGGTCCAGTGTCAGTTGTAGCAGGTTAAGCTGGACAGTTGCAGGGAGACCTCTGTAGCATGTTGTGTCGCTATAGCTCAGAACAGCAGGCTAGTCAGCTAGCCATTGGACTCACTCAGGCAGTACTGTGTTCTGGGACTTTCTTCCTCAGGCAGCAGAACAGCAGGGCAGTCCTTCTTCTGAGTCTGATGAGTGGTTCGAGAGGTCCAATATTTATACCTGGTGGCAGTGTTTGAGTGGGGAACTCCCTTCCTTTCTTCCTTCCCCTGTGCGGGCTCTAAATAGTCTGTGCTGACAAAAGTTGGTGTCAAGTTCCTTCATTTGTGTCATGGAGGCTCTCCTTTGAAATGTAAGTGGGAGAGGAAACAGCTCTGCCCCAACCATCCTTGCAGGATAGCCCATCCTGCCAGCACTAGTTACCCTCTATCTTGCTGTCTCGGAGGAATACACAAAAGCCAACTGGCAACTATTTACGGTCATGTTACCTAGGATACAGGCAGCAGGCACCAAGTGGTCTGGGTAAGAAAATACCAAATTTCTAAAGGTGGAATTTTCAGACTTGTGACTTAAAAGAAGACGCTACAATTAAAAGTGGTTTTAATGTTTTTTTTAAAATTACAATTCATTACAAGTAAACATCATTTACAAACAGCATAATTTAAGTTAGCACTAAATAAATGTAATAAGGCAACCCAATGTTATCCTATGGGAGAGATAGAACTTACAATAGTAAAAAAACGACTTTAGGAGTTTTTCACTATCAGGACATGTAAAATTTAAACCCACATATCCTACTTTTTAAACACAATGCACCCTGCCATAAGTGCTTTTAGGGTCTACCTTAGGGTTGACTTTTATGTATCAAATAGGAAGGTTTATGCCTGGCTGTTTATTTTGCCAGGTCGAAATTGCAGTTTAAAACTGCACTACAGGCTGCAGTGTCAGTCCTGAGACATGTTCTAAAGGGCTAATTTAATGGGTGTCACAACTGGTGCTGCGGGTCCAGTACTAGCATTTAATTTACAGGCCCTGGATACAATGAGGTACCATATCCCAGGGACTTACAAGTGAACAAAATGTGCCAATTAGGTTTAAACCAATTTCCCCACGCTTTAGGGAGAGAGCACCATCACTTTAGCACTGGTATCAGTGGTAAACTGCACAGAGTCCTGAACAGGAGGGGCGAAGGCAAAAGGTATGGAGTACTACAACCCAAGAGAGTCAGGTCTAACAAACTCCACCTTAATAGCCAGGGACAAAATGGTGGTCAAATCCAGCACCTAAATGATCAGCTTGTGAGCTTGAATGTGGACTCTGAACCACATGCTGAAAACTGAGCTTTTATCTAAGGAGTGCATTATATCTTCCAGACATCTAGGAATCCCCTACCACTGCCCTGGGGTCACTTACTTTGGAGTTGGCCCCTCTCAATGGCTGTGGATTTATTTTTTTCACAGTTTGAAATTTACAAGTCATTTTTGATTTGCGAGTATGAAGATTTTCGAAAAGAAAACTTACCGCTGTAATGCAACCAATCACATTGTGTAAAAAAATCTAAATATGATTGCCATCATTCGTTAGTTGTATTGTATTGTATCAAACCTTTATTGCAGTACAAAAAGTAACCTTAAAAGCACAACACATGAGTATTGCAAAGACAAATAAAATAAAATACTTAAAGCATTCTCATTTGGCAGGCTGTGACAAAAATCACAAAATAAAAACACATTGAATATTAAAATAACATAATCACTGTAAACAGTGAATTATGGTAAAAATGTGTATGTCAGGCATCTCCCCGATGGGTTGTGGGAGCCGCCAAGCTCTTTGCCAGGGCCGGGTTTCGGACAATTTTGTTACAGGGCCGAATTTGCAACTACGCTGTAAAAACGGCCCTGTAACAAAACCGGCCCGACCCTTGCGGCGCACCAGGGGATTGCCCGGTGCTCGCTACGGCCAGTCCGGCCCTGATTCAAGGCATATCATAAGCCTCAGGGGCAGTCGTCAACAGAAGAGATGCAATTAGGCAAAATCAATAGTTAAGACATACATTGTAAGACGAAAAAGGACTAAGATAAGTAAAACTTACAGGTTTTTCAAAATAGTCCAGACCCAAAATGAACATTTGTAAGAAATGGCCATGCAGCAGTAAAATACTCCTGGGTTAGAATAGTATTAGTTTCCTTTTTGAAATAGCACATTTCAGGATGCTGACAAAGTGAAAAGGAGAATGTAACTGTTGTAGATAGACCAGGGCATCACCACATCTACTAATTCCACTCGCCCTGAGCATTGGATTTAAAAACCTTTTAGTAAAAGCATTAAAAAATGGCAAAGAAAGATAAAATGAAGCAAGCTCTGAGAGGCTGACTCATCACATGGGCAAATTAAAATCTTTGAATCAAAGCAGCCAAGATGAAAGCTGAGGTTCCACCTCACATAACCAAGTCTAAATCTGGTTAAAAGCAGTCTATCCCAGGCACTGTCCACCCATTCTAAGTATGGGTCTAGTGCTAGAGAACGTTAGAGCTTCACATAGTCCCTGGCGGTCGTTTTAGCCATGTCAGTTTCCTTCCTTAATTGGTGACTCCTGGTTTTAAAGGTCCTCCTGACCCAGGTTAAATCAGGCTTAGACATAATAGAGGGACTAGAGAAGAGGTCCGGCCTTTACCAAATTGGTCAATTGCATCGTAATATAGTGAAGCCAGGGGATTTTCAGACTAGTAAAATAGTCAAGAATGACCTCTCTATTAAAATCAGCATGCGGGTTCACCCAAATATCTCACCACAGGAGGGGGCCAGTTTAATTGATATCATCAATGTTCAAAACCCCAAGCACTTGGTGTACAGAATAGGTTGAGCAAGAGGGGGGGGGGCACGCCCAACAGACACCTCAGTACCCTATTCAGTTCACCTTAGAGAGAGATAGTGTTTGAGTAACCTCAGAGGCTGGCCCCATAGGTAAGAATAGGAAGGCATTTGCTTCTATACACCTCCAATAAGGGGGCAACTGGTTTACTCCAAAAATGAGAGTCTAAACTGTTGATTTACCCAATTGCACTCGCAAATCTGTGGGAGGCTTTAAGTTGGCATGGTGCCCAATTACCCCAGCATAAAAAAGAATGCTGAAGTAAGAAAAGTCCTGGGTAGAAGCAAGGGGATGTCCTTGTAAATAGACACTTCCTATCATGCGAGGTTTAGGGCCACAGGCCATAGTTTTAGACTGATTGGTGGCAAGGCCAATTGACTCCATAAAGCTGACAAAATCTCTGAACAAAAAGCCTAAGATATTTAGGATTCTTGCAAGTAAGACAGCATCATCTGCATATAGTAATACAGGAACCATTTTCTTGTCACTATAAGCGGACATCCAAGGTTTTCCTGGTAAAAGCTGCTCCTATGCCATATACATATAAAAGAAATGAAATAGGGCCAAAACACAACCCTGATGCACCCCCGTCCCTAATTCGAAGCTGACAGTGCGCTCACCTGAGGGCCTAAACCTAACAGACGCTGAGAGATCATAATGTAGGGGATATAAAACCTCGACTAAGTCACCATCCACCAGGTTAGTCAAAATTTCCCACAACTTGGATCTTACTACACTGTTGAAGGCAGAAGACAGGTCCATGAAAGCCAGATGGAGCCCTGCCTTATGATGGTTTACTTGCTGATCAGCAGGTACAGATTCAAGCATTGCTCCACTGTGCCCAGCCCCTCCCTGAAAGTATACAACACCTCCGACAGCATGCGCAAATTCCTAACCCAAGACAGAAGACACTCCAGCACAACCCTCCCAGCGATCTTCATGGCAGAGTCCAGGAGGGAGATTGTCCAATAAAGAGCTTGAATAAAATCTGAAAGTATGGGAAACGTTAAAAGAGGGTTAGACCCAGAGCATCCATTATAAAAGTTTAAGAAAACACTGCTCAAACCGCTGGGCCATTAAGATATAAAGGCTTGGACTAAAATGCTATCAGTGCGGACCAAACAAACTTTGCAATCCAGGCTTAGTTTGAAAAACGCCATTAGGCCCATGCTTGCCCTAACTGAGGGAGATGGAATAGCTGGAACATTATAAGCAATGTAACCATCCAGGCAAATAATCTCCACAGCCTGGGTATCTTGAGAAAAGAGGATATCATCATTTTGGATAGACGAGACCCAGTTCTCATAATTAATTTTGCTGGTAAGTTCAACCATATTCCAAAATAATATTTTAACCTACTGGGTGGTATCAGTAATATTGGGCAACCCCCCTCTACAGTGTCTGGGCCATTGGCTAAAGGATTGTGCATGGTGGAACTGACATAGTACAGTATCCACCATTAAACTATTGCTGCCAATAGGCTGGTCCATACCTCAGGAAACTTCATGCAGATGGCACACCTTATTAACTTGCTAGGGCTAAGTCAATCTATTTTGGCCAAGTCTCACAAAGGTGCAAATTGGTTCGGCGTCTAGATGCTAAAGGGCTGTGATGGGGCAGAAAAAAAAGACCAGAACGCTCCAGATTTTGAAAATAAATTGCCACATCTCTATAAATATAACCAAGGAGCAAAATCCAAATATTACTTTGCTTGTGTCGACCTAGGGTTGAAGCCCTAATTAAATGTCCAGCAATAGTCATTTTATAAACATCACAACAACACAATATCCCATAAGTTCTTTAGTCATCTTCCCTACCCATCCCACTCTCCTAGCCATAAGTACTTTATAAAACGATTTGCCCTAGTATCTCAAATTCCCATGGATCCAGTGATTTGATTTGTGGATTATCTCTACAGTTGATTCAACCAACCCTGGTCAAATAGTTGGCACATTAGCAAGGACAATGACAAAGGGTCACCAGAGGAAAATCACATTGGGTAGCAAGGACAGCGAACAAGCCCATCTGGCTTGAAGGGGGTTGCACTTACAGGTACCCAAGGTAGCTCTGAGGTTTGGCCTGAAACCATGCGTCCTTGTATTGGACAGACCATTGCTGATCTTGCCTCACATGCGCTACCTGCTGGGCAAGGGATCAAACTCCTTCTTCCTTTGGACGGGGAGCTAGACTCCAACATCAGGCCAGTGACAGTACATCAAGAGTTAATAACATCAGTCTTTGCTGGTTCTGAGACCAGCCTCAGGATCAGAGTAGATCACGTTTTCTCAAAAGATTCCAAGTGATCAAATATGCCCTGCAGCTTGGAGTAAAGAAGACCTCCAACTCTCTACCAAATTGTACCAGCATGTCCTCAAGGACATCTTTTGTAGGGACAGAAGTGTTGAGTGTCATAGTCTCTAAGGAGCTCAATTGGCTGTCGATTGCTGAGTGAGATCAACTAGCTCTGCACTTCTGCTTATTGAAGTGGATTTAGCAGACTTGGCAGATTTTACTAATTACCTTGTTCGTGGGCAGGGAATCAAAGGGGGGCAAGTCACCACCCTCCTCAACCTCGGATGCCATCTGCTTCCCTATGGCATCCTCATCCTGACTTGGCACTACTGCCAGTTGACTAGTGGGGGGATTGCAGTAGAAATAAAATCCCTCTTTCAGCAGGTACAAAATACAACCTTCTTTCCACATCAAGAATTTCTTTATTAATGGCATCCACGGCCTTCTCAATTTTTCAGTCAAGTGTACTGATCTTCTTTTTAGCAGAGAGTCCCTCCCTGATAGCGCTTGGCCATTCTGGTCTTTCCTGTAATAACAATATAGGGGATGGAAATCAAGAAGGGATGAAAAATTGTGCACTATCAGGAATACTTAGGTGCAGTAAGATCGAACAGTACCTTTGCAGGGACAAGACAGTCAAGGGGAGTGGCCCAGCCTCTTCCTGGCTCTGAAGGGTGCCGAAGGGCTAGCCCTTTTGCCAGGCTTTTCCCAGTCACAGCCCGCAAGTGTCCTGTCTGGCTGGAAAGGTGGCAGAGCTAAGAAGCGCTGTGGAGATCCTCTCCTGCCTTGCAGGTATTCTGGGATGCCTCCTGGCGTAAGGGTTGCTGGGTCTTGGAGTCCCCACTCGTTCGCAGCTGGTCCCTCACTGCGGGAAAGATGTCAGTGCTATGATGTGATGCGGGGGCTTTCTTGCCTTGTAGGTGTGCAGGAATGCCACCTGGCATAAGGGCTGCCGGGGCTTGGAGTCCCCACTCGATTCGCAGCTGGTGATCATTCATGGGTCATAACATGTGAGTTTACATGCAGAGATATACAAAAGTGTTAATCAAAAAAGCATACTTTTAGAGTAAAGTTCCACATTCATGCCACGTTTGGTGTAAATCACCAGTTAAATGGTCCAGTATCCATTTCAAGCCAGCTGAGTTATCATACAAAGTGGCAGAGGTTAAATGTCTGAATTCTTTATACCAGAGCACTGGATCCAAAATGTTATCAAGGCAGAATTATTTAGGGGCGTATCCCATGCAACCCTTCAAAACTGATAAAATATTTCAGTCTAAAACGACAGTGCCATAGAAATAGATGATGGCCAGGATTATTATACATTGACATAGAGACAATATGGCCAAATCGTTTTTACCTTGGACAGGATTTTAACTTTGCCTCGCTTTTTATGGCTTCATGCTTATCCATTCAAATAGCTATGATATATATCTATTTCTATTACTAACTGCACATATTTTGCATTTTTTTGTCATGAAAGAAATTCATTGTAAGTTTGCTTATACATTTCATTACGACTAAGGGACTGATTACGATCTTGCTAGGAAAGCCCTAGGTACGACTCTGATCCGGAGAGTTTCCTCGCGAATCGCGGTGTGTGAGTCCATCCGAACGAGTACGATGCAGCTGTATGCTGATGGACTCAGTTCGCTCGGGCTCCCATTGAACTCTATGGGAGCCTGTGTACTGACACATACACAGGCTCCCATAGCAAAAAAGGAGTGGGTGGGAAAAAGGGTACACCATGTGGCGGGCACCCCATGTTGCCTGCCACACTGTGTATGATTGGATCGGGGGGACCCATGTGCACCTCCTTGCGACCGATTCGAGGGCTCCTGCTAAAGAGGGGCCTGCTACGGCCCCCTAAAGTCTGATTCCGACATCCGTTTTGTCTCGCTGACACCGAGTTCTCCACGTCCACGTCCACTGAGTTCATACTCGCTCGTTCGGAATCCGGCACAATTCAGCTCTGAACGAGTCAGACAGATAGGATCTGGATCAGAAATGATTCGGTCGACGTGGACAAGAACTTCGCATCGTGGGACAACTAGGTCAAAAATATAGGCTTCACATCGTATTTGCTCCTTCCGGAACCCGTCTGGTGCAGCCACGGCCGGCAGTGGGAGTACCTGCAGGGTGGTGACGTGGGGAGAGGCAGGGTGAGGGGGTAGTAATGTATGGATTACTGAGTTTTTTTAATTTCGTTGCGCGCACTGCATCGCATTTGGGGATGCAGTGCACTCAACGAAATTCGTTTTATTTATTTCAATGTTTACTTACCTGAGAAGCTCCGTATTCCATACATTACTACCGCCCACACTGCCCCTCCGCCTCCGCACGTCACTGCCCTGCAGGTACTCCCACTGCCGGCCGCGGCTGGTCTGGTGACCTTCCTAGCGAGATCATAATTGGCCCCTAAGTTGTGCGGCTTCATGGAGAGTATAGTGCATCACATCCCATTGTGTGTACAATGAGAAATGTAAAACCATTCTACCTCTTGACACAAACTTTGTCATCCGTGTGTGCTTAAACTACATCTTCGGGCCGGCTACAGTAATTCAAGCCAGCAGTAGTGTTATTTGTGTCAATAAACATGATAGTTTCCTCTGATGTGCATTAAAACTAAAAAGATTTCCCTGTTCTAAGTGCAACTGTCTGTTTGGAAGCATATGTACTGCTCTATTAAAATTACTTGCAATGCTTTTTTTTCTTTCTAATTTAACAAATGTATTGCAGTAATATGGCTGCCATGTTTAGGCGGTGTCAAATTTTCATTTCCTTTCCTTCTTTCTATTTGTGGTATTAGTATACAATAAAAAATAACAAAATAACCATTGCACCTTCTTGCCAATGCCTGGCATATTGCCTTTGCCACTGCTTATTCAGCCTTTGCAGTATGTAATTGCTCCGCTTAAAGATTTCAGTTTACATAAATGAACACAGTAGTCACAATATCAAGTAAAATGAATTTAATAACAAGTATATTCCATTACATTAGAAAGTATTTGTTTTAAGCGCTTAACCGCTGCGGCAAGTCCGCCGCAGTGCGGCCTTTTAAATGAGTGGGTGGGGCCATGTCGCCCAACGGACATGCGCAGCACTACGGAGGTAGTGCTCGTGACAGCTGTTGGCCGACAGAAGCAGGGAAGGGGTTAAAGAGTAGATGTTTTTAGTAGTGGTTTACTTTTTTAATTCATATCTGTCAGTGTTGCTGTCATTGTTGTTTTTAATATTATTATTAGTAGTAGTAGTAGTATCATCGTCACCATCTAATAAAAATAATAATGGTACGTTCTGATGTTTTTAGCTCTCAATTTCTGCAGACTTGTCTGAGTTGAAGGTTACTGTTACTAGGACAATTACCCAGGCTATGCTCTGATGGCAACAGTTTCGGATGCACAGTGATATTCCATCCATCTTAACAAGTGACTTTGGCAGAGAATCCCTTTACTGATGCACTAGACGTTTCTTTATTTTTTTAAATGTTGCCAATTAAAGTCTGTCTTATTAATTTAGCAAATCCCAGTAAATGTTTTACTAATTACACTGAAGGATCTTGATTTACAATTTGAGAACAATACTTCCTGGTTTCATCAACATGATGGACATGGCTGGATCTTGGTGTTGAAAAGCATGGGTCAGTGTTTAATGGAGTTGCGGAAGTTTAGACTTATAGGTCGATCACAGCAGTTTTTAATTTTACAGTCTCCTACTGCATAAACCTTTCTTCCGATCTCTATTGCCCTGCTTGCTCTATTATTCAATCAAATAAGATTATAGACCTCTTTTTAGTTAAGCATTCAATTACTTTAAGTGTTCCTGAAAGGTCCTTTTACAGGCAGGTGAATTTACATTAGGTTTTTGAGCCACTAGGAATAAAAAGAAAAGCTTTAATTATCACCTCAGCAGTTTGACAGTCCTCTAGCTCGAACTCCCCTGATATATTTGTCAAGATGCCAGACTGAGAGCACGTTTTTTACCATTACAGAATGGAATTTATTTGAAGCTTAATGTGAAACTCCGGTTTGAAACTTGCAGCAGGGTAGCTGGAAAGGGAACTAGAGGTTGAGAGTAGGGTTTTTGTGAATAATTCACACTTTTAAAAGTCCTTCCCCACACCACCTTCAACTCGACAAAACTGCAAACCCTGGGATCTTAAAGAGTTGAATGCTACCCGTCCGAAAAGGTGATGGGATCTGGACATGTACCATGTCCCCCCACCAAACTTCCCAAGTGCTTGACCCTTTGCTGTTAGCTCAGTGGATCATTTATGCCACCTCTTCATTGTACTTGCCTGATTTACTATGGTAACAATATGCTAGACCTTGCAATGTATGTACAACAATGCAATTGTAGTGGAGAATAAAGTTTGAAAAAAGGAATTGTTTATACTGTAAGGTACTTGAAATGCATACCCTAATTTCGGGTACATTTCCAGGATTCACATTAAAGGTGATACTGACATTTTGGAGTTTTTTTTCCAGCACAGGATGTACACATAGATATAGTTCCATGTCAAACTAACATGGTTCACGTAGTGGTCTTCTACAGAAGAGGCTTTATCAAAATAACGATTGTAAGAAACTACAGTTTTATTTGAGGAATGTGATGATTTGGGTGTATTATATGATATGGCTGTGGTGCCTTATCGTGGAATACACTCGCAACACCTGTCTTGGGTCCAGACAGGCTCATTTGTAAACCGTAAGCCCAACCCTGGGTAGCTGAGACTTTGAGCAGCAAGGATTAGCAAAGGAACTTAGTGTAAAGCATTTTACATCACCAAACAATGGAATAAGAAAGTCGCACAGCAAGAAAGAGACACAACAACAATTTATAAAAATAGAGCACATTTGTATTAATTTTACAGTCCTTGATCATCAGAATTCACTGGAGGGTTCTAGAGAAACATATTTTAGAAGACAAAAATACTTTTAAATCCGACCGGAAACAAGCATTGGTCAAAAGAAGTTTCTTTTGAAAAGTTTGAAACAGTGAGTTTGGCGACTCTGTCCGGCTTGGGCAATCAAATCTGACAAGGCAGCAGTCTAGGAGTCCAGAAGGGTTACTTTATATAGTTACCTGACTACCAGTGCCTTTCCCAGTCAAGTTCCAATCTTTATGAAATGACCACCATAGACCATAATGAAGTGGTCCTGATGCTGGGGTTGCATGCAGGAAAGATGCTCAGTGATACTCCTGGAACAGTGCGGTCGAGGGGGTGAAGTGCGGTTGATCCCTCAGTACACAGGTGGGGTGAGGCAACTTTGACCATGGCACTTGGGTCCCACAATGTCCTCTTTGCGACAGTAGAAGGCCAGCTTCGGCTGGGCTACCGATCTCACGAAACAGCATTCACACTGGATATGCTTGGTGGGGGCTAGTGCCATTCTTCTGCAATGAATTCAGTCTCTGATAGCACTCAAGAGCAATTTTTGGCTATCTCAGATTTGTCTCTTGACGTGTCTGGCTGCAGCCAGCATTGCTACTGCTTTGCCAGTTTGGGTTTCCTCAGCTTTGATGACCCTGGTGCTATTCCAGGGGGCCAGCTGACTGACATTTAGAGCCACTGCTTCACTATAGGACTGAGGATCAACTTCTCCCTGAGCCAGGAGCCACAGGCATAGTCCAAACTCAGTAGCCCCGAAGTGCAGCAGGCACAGTCCTTTTGATCTGCAGCCTCTCTTCGTGCAGCTTCAAAGGCAGGAGGCTAGTCCTCTTTTGGTCCTCTCTCCAAATCCAGCATTCACCTAGCTTCAGATGGCCATGGGTGTTCATTATATCCCAGGAAATTGCAACAAGGGGACAATGCAGTCACTAGCCAATGGGCTAGTAGGTCCTCTCCTCTTTGGTGGCAAAGTGTCGGTGATGTGCAGCATCTTGCAATCCCGGATTCCAATATTCCTGCCTCTCAAGATGTCTGAACCTTCCCGCGACTGTGAGCAGCTGGGTAGCCAACTCCAGAGGTGTGGCTACACAAGGGCCACACGCCCATGGGAAAACCAGCTTAGGGATGGGCTTTTTCTCTATGGCCCTGTCTCCAACTTGTCTACAGGAGCAAAAGGCATCCTACTTGGGAGTGCTGTTATAGGTGGCTCTTCGAAAGAGACTTCCCCTTTGAAGCTCACCTTTTGAGCTGACACCCCGAGCAGTCTTCCTGAGAGAGGAGGTCACACCTCACTCTGGAGCAACTTGATATCAATAAAAATCAAATCCTTTGTTGATAATTTCATATTAGATCTCAGAAACAGATTTATCTTAGATTGAACTTCCTTTTTCTAATCAAAGATAATATCGCATTCTAGAAACATGTCTCCAGCTTTCAATGTGGTACACTTCCAACATACCATAACATACCAAGCTCCATCATCTTTAAAGTTGTGCAACAAAGTTATAAAAACAAGAGCTATCTACGTTTTTATATTATATAGGCTATTGAAGATTATGTGGAGATGACGTGTCACCCTTTCTGGCTATGCTTGAATGACAAATATTTCCACAGCTCTTCTTTGGGTAGTTTGGATGTAGTCATCAGTACCAGTTCCCCAACTGAAAGCAACTCCTTAACCCTGATTACCTATTGTATGGGTAACACCTTGTACTCCATCAACCTATCTCAAAACATAGTACTATCTTGTGAAACTATGTGTGGATTGTTCCATATTGGAAAAACCAATAATTGTGAAATATTTAATCAATTTTTTCCATAAAAGATGTAAACAGTGTCCTGGCAACATTCATGTTTTAATTTGAAAGACCATGCTTATCTGTCAGTTTGACCCATTTTGGTGCTTTGGGGCCCACCAGGGGGGGGACGACAGCACCGACACGGACTCGTTTTAAGGTGTAACAAAGGCTGCTTTATTGGAAGCAGGTGCACCTCACAAAATATCCCTTGGCCTGTGCCGTACAAAACTACACCTTGCTAAATAACATGTTCCTAACAGAACCCCCTACCCCCTCCCCTAAACATGGCTCCCCACCAAACAACAACAACATGACCAAGTAGCCAATTTTAACTTGCCACTCTACCTAACTAAATAAACTGTTACACTTACCACCCTCTCCCCCCCGGCAAAAGCAGACCTCCTAAATTCTCCCAGTCCTTAGAGAAAAAAACACCACCTAGATGACCAAGCAACACACCAGTACCTGCTCCAGCGACAATACCCCATGCAGCAAACCCCACTGATGCACCAGCTCCCAAGAAACCATCCCAAAACTGCCAACACAAACCCCCCCACCCCTTTAACTACACCTAACCAGAATCCCCCAACCATCCACCAACCTGGGTCGGGCCGGTGGGAAAAGGAACGCAAAGCCCCACAGCCCCCTAACCGGCTGCTGTGTCACTGCCACCGGAATGGTGGTCAGTGACCTAAAATGGCCGGTTATATTCCCATGCAGCCCAAAGCAAAGCCCAACCAGCCCAAGGAAAAGTCAAGCAGCCCAAAACCAGCCCATTTACGGTGCTGGCTACTCCCCCCCACCTCCCCCGGGCCCCCAAAACCCCCCGGGAGGAACAGACCTCCCTCCGGTCGGCCGCCCCTCCCAAAGCCCTCATACAATTGGAGGTTTTGAACCAGTACTACATCTTAAGAGATGTGAAGACAGCGTGTTTTTCTTTTCAATTGGGAAAGCCAACCCTACCTTTCCTTAAATGTATCTTCACTACCCCTAGGGATGAAGTGGAGTGTGTTCTTGGGAACAAGATACATTGAAAGACCAGGTTTCCCAACCTGCGCACATTTTTTAGTCTGTACAGAAGCATATATGGAAGTTATTTAGATTCAGTAATATGAATTGACTTCAAACTAAATGCAATAATGCATTCATCCAGTTACTACATCACAAACGTACCTTAATTTGTGCTGGTGCTTTCTGGTGCTTAGCACTGGCACTTATTTAACAGGACTGGGGCTTTCGAATTTTCTTTCGTGTGCGATGGGCCCAGTAATTATTATAAATAATTGTACTACCTGTCCTGCAAGAGTTGCATGTCTGCCTGGTATGTCCAGAGGATGGCCCACCCATTTCCGGCACAATATTGGGTTTGAGACTAGATTGTGTCATGCGCAGCGGCAGTACATTGTGAGGTAGGATAAGACCAATTTGCTGCCACATGAGGTGAGATCGACTGCCCCACCAGGGATTGTTTTCCTCTGAGTGCTGCTGTGCTTTGTAACGGCCCTGCACATCTAGTAAGCAAGACCGCCCATGCCTGCTACAGAGTTGAATGTGAGGGAGGGAAGATGTTCACGCAGAACGCGGAGCTGTCTTCAATTACGCTCTATGAATCCTCAAGTTCATGTCTTTCTGAAGTCTTACAGCATGGTGTCCTTCTGCACCAACGCTGCAATCTGTGTAAGAACTGGTCATGCTTTTCATCAGAATTTCCTTTCTTGTTCTCCTGCTGCAGCTACTGCCCAATGCCCTGCAGGTGTCAACAGTACAGCTGAAAGGGTAAAGAATGTAGGTTTTTTTTGCAGATTTATATAGTGCAAACTCGACCGGAAGGTATTTGAGCACTTTACATGAGCACCAGTTATGTCTACACAAGGGTACATTAATTTTTTGGTAGACATTGGGGAGAATAAGTGGTTTGCGAAAACAACAGTTGATGGACAGAATGCAGAACAATGTCATACATTCACCCCAGTACAGAGATCTCGGCCTAAATCCATCGCTTTTTTGCACTCCACACCACCCCAGTTCAGACATGGCCAGATGCAAATCAGCCTTGACCCTGTGCCTCATGGGAACAGTCCAGCCCGAACTGCCAAGCCATGTCTTTCCTGGACCGGAATCAAGCATCCTAGGACCGGTTTCTGGCTATCAGCCGTCTTCAGCCAGGATAGCTTGACTCCAGTGGTGTGGAGAGCATGGGACTCACGTCTGTGCATACCCATCCCACTCGGGGTGACAAATGCAAAAACAACAGTTGATAGACAGAATGCAGAACAATGTCATACATTCACCCCAGTACAGAGATATGGGCCTAAATCCATCGTTTTTTTGCACTCCACCCCACCACAGTTCAGACATGGCCATAAGTGGCTTGCCCAGTATCATAAGATGCTGAGCTGACGCCAAGACCTGAACCTGGTTAACCAACTTCACAAAGTTGGCAGCGCTGGCAGTGTGGCCACATCCTCACCCCAGTTATTGCTATCAACCCAGGCCTACCTGAAAATAAAGATATTATCACAAAAATTAAGATAAAACGAGAATGTTACTTCTTCCAACAACATACAGCCATTTAATTATTTTTTTATCGTTCACATACTTTTTATGAAGGCTCCAAAGACCATAATACTTTCCTGTATTCAATCTGAATGTGGCCACAGCCTACCACTGATTTGTAAAAGGCAGTACATATTATTTTTTTTAATGACTGGGGTATTTTAGTGTCAAAATAGTTTTTATTCGTGACGTTAAAAGGTGACAAAACTCCGTGCGTATGTTATATTCCTAAGCATTCCAGCTGTAAATTTAATTAGCTTAACAGACACCATGTGTATCGTAGCACAGTTCCATGGCTGCAAGGATATGCTGTTTTATGACGTCCAGGTTACCTGACAAAAGTCAGCTTAACCTTTTTATTTAAGGTTTTGGAGCTGGTGTTAGAAAGACTTAGGGGTATGTAGCAAGTTGCAGCTTCAGCCAGGGCTAACTTTGAAATCAACATGCCTTTTTATGTTTTATGTTTTTAAGCCCATGTGCATTGCACAAAACTACAAGCCCCGCGATACAAAGTGATGTTGTGTGCTAAGCCAGGAGTGAATAAACATGTCAGACAAAACACTGAGGGCTTTATTTATGAAGGCCTTGCGTCAGTTTTGCGCCGCCGGTGCGTCACTTTTTGTGACGCACCAGCGGTGTAAAAAATGCGCCTCGTTGCGCCATATTTAAAAAGTGACGCATCTAGGTAGATGCGTCACTTTTTAAACCCCAGCGCCACATTATACCTGCGCCAGGTATAATGTATGCAGAGGGGGCGTTCCCCCGCAAAAAGCCTCATAATAGTGACGCAGTGAAATCTATGAGATTTCACTGCGTCACTTTTAGGACGCTGTTGCGTCAAAATCTTGCGCCTGCCTCACAGCAGGAGTAAGACTGACGCAAGCCCTTTCACATGGGGTTTTCCCCATGTGAAAGGACGCATTGCTGGAGTTGCGTCACTTTTGTGACACACTCCAGCAATGCGTCACTTTTGCGCTTACAGATACGTCAGAAATACTGACGTATCTGTAACTCCGTGCGACATGATGCGTCATACATTAAATATGACGCATCAGGAATGTCGTAAGGAGTGCGCAGTGAAAAGTGACGCATCGCTGTTTTCACGCAGCGATGCGTCACTTTTCATAAATGAGGCCCTGAGCCTCCCAGCTGCATTCAAATTGACACTCACAGGTAATGCTTATACAAATGATGGGAGAAGGCTTGAGTTTCAGGAAGGACAGATCAAGGACATCTTAAGGAATTTGCGGACCCTGGGCCAAACGTATTTTGTGTGAAGACGTTCAGAACAGGTTTGAATTTATGATACAATTTCAACTCTTTCATGCCCTCCACGGCTATGTCACTGACAGTCATACTCTCCAAATTCTAAATGTGTTTTCATCTAATATTAAGGGATAGTGACGTTTGTTTTCAATATTGTAATACAGCAACTGACTAATATTATTGTATATAATCTCGGTGACCCCCTCCTGTTTCGAATATGTGAGGTCTTGTTTTGATCTAAAAGAAACTTTACAGATGTTACATGGTGTGTTTGACCAAAGTCCCATAGGGCCAAGGACCGTTTGATTAATCCCTGTGGTAAAGGTCTCGTGGTAGGACACGCATCTGGGAAAAGCTGACAAATGCCAGTGTGGTAAAGGGGAAGGATTAAGTTTCGTCTGTGTGGTAAAGAGCCTAAAGTGAAGCAAATGTCTGTGGTAAAGTAAGTCACTGGGTTAAAATGATCCTGTGTCATGACTGTGTGTTAAACAGCCGAGCACTGTGTATTAAAAATGTCTCCTGTGAAACTTGGTTTCTTCCATTTGATAAATGTTTACGTGGATAAAAGGTCACCCTTGTACTGAAGGGTCCCACTTGGTAAAAGTGTGTTTCGAGTATTGTGAAGTGTTACTTACTGTCCATCAGACAGACCAGCGTTGAAGCACTACATGCGCCTCGAGGCGCTGGGACCCATTGTATCCGTGAGGTAGTATTACATCTGGCTTTTAGGATGTCCATGGAGCCATTGGAGGAAGTGGGGAAGCCAGTGGAGGAAGTGGGTGGGGTAAGGTAAAATAGGTGTGGCCTCATAAAAAGATTTGAGCACCTGAACTTAACATTTTTCAAATTAAGCACTGATCACAAACCTGCATTACACTCAATGTTCAAAATGGATGAACCCAAATTCATAATATCTAAAGTACATTCCAAAGTACAGATTTTCAATATAATGAAGGAATGGTCAACGTGAACGTAACTATTTAAGTTTTAGATCCTACCGTGTGCAGCAATTAGGGCTGGAACAACCAAACACACCATAGTGATCACATTATTCATTGGTTAGAAGGCTTCATTGGCTACCGATGAAGGCTAGTTTGTGATTTAAAAGTTTCGTTGCCACATAAAAAGTAATTTTTTCAAGGCACCTCGGTATAACAAGTGCTGGCTGGGAACATGCTACCAAACCACAAATTATGACTCTGGTTAAAAAAAACAGCCTGCCATCAAAAGCAATAGATCAGCTGAAACTCAATGTGTGCTTAATGTAGCTAAAATATGGAAATACACAATTAAACATTCATCTGCCCTTCAGTGATATGTGAGCCTCTGAGAAAAAGATCAAAACAAACTTATTCTGAATCTTTGTCACCTTTGTTGAATAAATAGGAGCCCCTAAAAACTTTTCTTTGGCTATTGCATTACAAGAATCTTTTGTTTATGATGGTGCCAGGCATAAATGGAATGGTCATGATCCTACTTGACATTTCATTATGTGTGTTAAAATGTAGGTTTTGCTTTACTTATCAATAATAACATTGTCAAGCAGGTTTTTCAGCATGTGTGCCACTTTAACATAAGGGAGCACTGTTTTCTGATTGAGTGTGCTTTAGCAATCTGGGCCTGTATTACCAAAAGGGTGCACTGCCCTTACCTGTGCCAAGGCACACCTTTAAAAGGTGAGCTTGGTCAAACAGGGACAGGGATCAGGGTAGCAGTGAATTAATGATACCCTGGGGGCTGTACATTCAATTAAATACAAAGCGACTGCTTCTAATCCACTCCATGTTTCAAATTGCAGCTGGCAACTCGCCTGCTCTTTGAAGTAGGAAGAGAGATCCCACTGTGGGTGGGTAACGTGAATGACAGCACCCACCTGCAGAGGGATGTTTGTGAGTCCATGGGACTCTCTTTTCCCTTCCAGTGGGTTGACCTCAGGGGGTCGCACTGACTTGCACCACCATTTTGTGGAGCATTGTCAGTGTGCTTCCTAAGGGCATGGTTGCATCTGCGCCAGAGTCCATGATACTGCATGGGTGCAGAGTCAAAGAGATTCCCTCATTTCCATGGGGCCAGGCCCCCATGCAAATGAGGGAACACCCATTGAAAATAGTGCTGGTGCTACATGTGCATCAGTGGTAGCACTTTTACAGAAGGGGCGCACACGCGTCTGCAGCCCCTTCTGTATAGCCAAAATGCCCTGGGGAACAAAAAGAGGGTGCTCACACACATTGTGCCCCCAAGACATTATCTGTAATAAGGTCCTGGTGCTAATTTTACATTCGTAGTCTTGAACTACTTACACTGTTTTGAGTTTTTGTATAGCACTGCAAGCCACTTTGCTCACGTCTTAAGGCACTCTGGAATTACATAAGTTATGAGAGATTGGTTAGCAGTTTTGTATAGGCCACCAGATAATCAGCCGGCAAGAGTGTATAATAAGCTGTTGCAAGCCTCTTACGTGGCAGTTGTTGAAGTCTTCAGAAGGGAATAAATGGAGTTACTAGAGTATAGGGTAACCCAAGAAGGAGAGGTGGGGGAGCTGGTTTTAAGCCTCTAAGCCAGTGCTTCCCAGACTGTGGGTTTGTGGGTTGCTGTGCACTGCTAGGTTGCAAGCTGATTTTTGTTTGGACGCGAAAGTCCAAGCAATAAATAAAGAAGCTAAATTCTGGAATTATTTTGTTGCATTTACTGCACTTCAAATAGAGAACTCAACTGTCAGGCTATGTCTTCTAAAAAAACCTCTGCTTATTATTTTAACATGGGGATTGGTGTTTACAAGCTCCTCTCTCTTTGCAGTCAGAGAAAAAAAGGAAAGTGAATTATTAGACAATCTTGCTGAATTACAGCAGGTGTAAAGGAAAGGCTGTAGGATGTAATTTTTTGGTAACACACAACAAAATGTTAATACCTGCAAATACACTGCACACATTCAGTAGTTAGAATATAAAAAATGACATATATATTTTTGTAATTCTGAAGTGCGATGGTAACAAAGATATTAATAGGATCAAAACAAATCAAGGCACTTTACTTGGTGATGCACAAAAGAAAAATATTCATTGAAATTCGATGTTGTCGTATGATCATTTGTGTGAAATATAGTTTTATCAGTAAAACTGTATTTCTGTGCAAATCTAATGACCATTTTAATTGAAATTATGCTACCTGTAAATGCCAGTGCGCTACAACACTATGCTTTAGTTAGATTTGAAAAAAGCCTTCTCATGTCCATGAAAGCTAAGTGGATAACGAATGTTGGTTTTTCCCAAAATTGGGCCATGGTTCTAATGGGAAGCACTGCTCTAAATGAAAGAATGGTCAATTTCAATGTCACTTTTACCATTAGTTCTTTCCTTTGTGTACAGCACTGCTTTGTGATGATGACGGTGATCAGGGAAGGCTTGGGCTCAAATGTATTAGCACTTTGCATCTGGTTTACATCACAAAAGTGTTGAACTGGGTAGTGGCGTTTCTGGCCCATGTGCCGCCTGTGGCAGCCCCTGTGTTTGCTGCCCGTGGCGGTATGTAAGAGCTGGGGTGTGTGCTGGTGATTCCCACGACGGACACAGGTAAGGGGTGATGGCTGCCACCCCCAAAACTCGCCTTGTCCCCCCCTTGCTAGGCCACTGAACTGCGATTTACTTTTCAGCAAAAACATATTTTGTGCTGGGAAGTAGTGGTTAAGTAAGTCTAAGTAGTACAATGTGGTACTTACTTTTGGTTAAGGGTGTGCCCAATGGGTTGTATATGGGCGTATCCATGCATGCGTTTTGATACAAATCCCTATGTACTAAAATTGGATTTGTGTCAAACTGTATTAAACCACCTCGAGGCAGGTGCAGGTTTGTTGAAGTTTTATTTCTCCAAACTTCTCCAACTTTCCCTGTGTGTTGTACTGTAAAACACACAAACAAAGTTAGAAAAAATATTAAACGATGTCTAAGCATAGTATTTTGAACTGGAAGGTTAGCCATTCAGCACGGACCCTTTGTGAGGATTCATGCACACACCGTTGTACACTAGTGGAAAGTGCGTGTGGTGCAAGGATGCCTAAAGCAACTGACGGAGAGGAAAACAACAGGAATGTCATATCTTAGTAGGTATGGGACGGCCTTGATGCCTCCCTTTCACACAATGCAGCACATAATTTCGAAGTGTTTTTTAAAAAGCTAGGTAATGGATCCCAAAATCACCCTTGAAACATAAAAAAGAAAATCCATAAGGTAGAAGCATAGTTTTGGAATAATCATTTTGTATCTACCAACCTAGGGTATATTGGACAGATTCAGGGAGGCTCCTGGTAAGGACCATAAAGCACTTCAAAACGTGACTAATCTTGAATCCCTTCAGTGTCATGTGTGGGTTTTATTGGTCATAAATTGCAATTTACATTTTTGCTCAATTCACACATCAAACATTCTGCCAAACGTTGCTTCAAACAGCTATGAGATTCCAGATTTAGATCAGCTAATCTGTACAGCAGGCTGCCTTAACATAAATGCCCCATTGTTTGTCAAATGCTTGTGCTCAGTTTGCTCACTGGGATGACCAAGAGAACACACATAGGAAGATGTGACTGGCATTGCCTGTGGAAACATTCTTTTGTGTCATGAGGATGAGGAACCTACATCAGGCAGACTCATGATTCAATGCCTGGTGCTGGCTTAGTAAGTTGACCGCACACTGCTGAAATATGCAGCGACCTGCAGATCGCAAGCTTGAATATGGCGAAGCTATCTCTGCCTCCATCCTTCTGAGGCTGATCAATCAGGTACCATTATATTGGATAATTATAACATGGTATTTATGATACTTCAAAATGAAAAAAGTGTGGTATGATACATGAAAACAAGTTATTATTATTAAAAGACTTTTCTTCTGCAGCTTCTCAAGACCCTTAAGTCAGGAACCTAAAGTGCTGGACAAGACTTAAAAAGTACAAAATCGTGTACGATAAAGGTTATACTGGTTTGAAACAATAACAGAATTTGACCCCTGGCAGCTAATGGTCTGTGTTATTATATGGCTAGTGCTGTGAGCTTGATGTAGTCCCTTGTTGAAATTTCTTGTGGGAGTCACAGCAAAAGAACTTTAAAAAAGTATAAAATGATCCAAAAAACGTATCATGCCTTATTAGAAATTCCGATAAAGTGTTTACATGTTTTTTAGCCAAGGAAATGCATGAAGTCAAACTTAGGATTCAGAATAGAGAGGAAGGAAATTTAGTTTTGGGGCTAAGTTAAAAGAATACATTTTCCTGAAACCATCCCTTAGTCAAACTGAGGCAATGCACCATCAACGGAGAATCTAGGCGCCACTACCTCTCCTGGATAATAACATTATCTGAGGATATTCATCTTTGTTGTATTGTATTGTCATATTTATATTGCACTTACCACCGCTATAGGAGTTACTGAAGTGCTTGCCTACATGGGTAGCAGACTACACTGTGTAGGGTGTTCTGTCTTTGTTTAGATCCTATGTGGGAAATGTTTCCATGTTGTGCATGAGGACCACCGAGGTGCAGTTATCATGCTATGGGACACAACCTTTAGCTGCGCTTGATGGATGAAAAAGTGTGAGAGATAGGAGCACAGTTTATGGTTTTCAGTAAGGTGGCAGCTTTGAGCAGCTATGCAAGTCCTTGTATGGTATTTGTTATGCTACTAATTCACTTAATTGGTTCCTGCATGGGGCTGTCCATTCTGAGATATTTTGTTTAAAGTTTAGAGCAGTGAGCGTGGATAGGTTAAAGGGAGAAATGTTGGAGAGATCTGCTGTGATGGATTTTGTTAATATCCTATATCTAAATGTCATTATGTGATGTAAAGAAGCGGACATAGTATGTAGCTAGTTGGGACCTGCAGTGGTAGACTACATGAAAATCCTCCATTGGCCAGCAGCCTGTCAAAGCTCTCGTCAATTATCCCATGCCTGTTCAGTTGGAGATTGTTGGTTTATTTGCTGTGGACCGGTACAGTACTGGGAGATGAACATGTCCCATAGCAGTTTTGTCTTATGTGAATTTAAGAGTTTTAGGCAATAAAAAAGGCATTATTATACTGCCTGTATGAACTATTATCATCTGCCCAACTGCTGAGTGTTACGCTATTTCTAGTAGTGTGAAATATATATTGTATTTGTATTGCATTTGCATTTATATTGTGTTTACTACCGTATACAAGGGGATGTAGCACTTTACGCATGACAGCATGATCCTCCGGATCCCAGGTTCAGCAGATTTTTAGTGAAATACCTTCATCTCTAACCTTTACCAATATGTTTTATTTCTTTTAAGTGTCATGATTGCAAAGAACCAGTAAGCTGTTCTGAGAATACCAGGCCTTCCTTGATCCCTTTAGTTCCATCGATCATCTTAAAATAATTGTTCTCCAAACCAACTACTATACCACAAGGCAGCTTACCCATTCAGTCCACCTACTGGCAAAAGTTGCCTGGACCACTTTATAGTACTGCTCTGTTCCAGGGTCTTGATCTGTGAAACACTTTCACTGTCTCTCATTTTTAAGATATTAAGAAGACATACCACACATCTCTGTCCTTTAAAGGTTGACCCAGGTATAGAGGGAGCTTGTGTATATCATGTAAAGTATTTACTCTCTCTCCAACAAGGTATATCCTAATAGCCAAACAGTAAACCCAATGTTACTCATCAAGGGATTAAGATTGTCAAAATAACCTGGATTTTGAAATGGCCTCTTATGGAAGATAAAGTGTATCATGTATGAAATCTACCTACCATTCCTCTGAATATTAATGTGAAACACCTAATATATGGCACCGAAGCGGGTTATGTCCACTGCGTTCAACACTAATATGGTGAGACGCGATGGTGCCAAACTCACCATAAATGCGGTTCCCTCTCGGTGCAGCTTTTCCACCGGCGTCCACGAGCAGGACTTGAAAGACTTCCTTCATGCCCAGTGGAACGCAAATCCAACGAATCCTGACAGTGCTCTCATGCTGTTTTTAGCATGAGAGCAACTCCAGAATTGGTTGGAGCAGGCTAACCCAGCGCTCATTTTGAGGCTGGAGACTGTGCCAGCAACCTCTCGGCTGTTTCACAGCCCTGCTATTGCTGAGTCTACAGTGCGCATGTCGGGCTGGCCGACGCAAAACAGCCAGCCAATTCGTCATACGCACTGAAAGGGGCAGCAGTTATCCTGCAATCACAAGATTCAGCCCCACCCCCTGCCATCTCACACAAGCTGTACAGAGTATGAGGAAAGGGCAAACTAAAATGGCATTGCCATGCCATTTTATTTATTTTTGATTGCCTACTGCGCTCGCAGCAGGCGGGATGACGCTCCTCTGCACATTAGGAGGAACCGCCCCTGGCTAAGCTACAGATTACAATGCAGACATTGGACAGTGAAACCACCAAGCACGTACAAGCCAGAGAGTATGAGAACAGACCTTATACTGTTACTCTCACTCTGCTTACAGAGAATGCTCTTAAGCCCTACTTTCCAGACCATTACAGGTTGGGCATCCCTACAAGCAAAGCATTTGAGAACCAGGGCTCCCAGTTTACAAGTTTTCCTACTTCGAAAAATGTATTCACAAATCAGGCAAGACGGGAAAAGTCTAGTTGACCACGTTAAGAGCAATATACTGCTCACTGAGAGCCCTTGCAAGAAGTGGAAGGCAGGCACCTCATGAACTGACAGCAAGACTACTTCCAATCGATGTATCTCACGAAGTCCCTTGTACACAGGCAGAGAATCTACAGCACAATAACATGTTTGACTGCAAGCACCACCCTGTAGACACATCAGTTCCACCCTAAGGATCTCCTAGTGATTGCAGACTAGGAGGGTGTGAAAAAGTGTAATTTGCTTCAGAGTAGTTATGAGTAAGGCAAAATTACTAAAATGACACCTGTGTAACAGAATTTTTTCCTGGTCCTAGCAAAGACCCACATAAACTCAAGGGCAACTACATTATGAACAAGCACCTTTGAGTCATATCACAGAGAACCTCAAAGAGAGAACCAAGCCTCAGTATCCCAACTGCAAGCTTCACACCTCCCGATAGCTAACAGCGATGCCAGCTTTATTATGGTTTGTGTTCTGTTTTGGAACCTTGACCATGTTCACATCTGGATCTCTCCTTACTACATGAAATTCTAACTTTCAGAGGAACAAACAGCAGTTCCACCATCCTCTTGGTTGGCTTAGAGTGAACAACAACATAACAAAAAGTGATTACATTTTTAAAATTAGCTATGTAAGCATCCAAATCAAATTTAACTATGTGTCCCAAGTCGAGAATCATATTTTTACCTGCATGTATGAACAACAATATTTGTTGGTTGTATATTTTACAATTCACAATTTTCTAGTCTATTCTCCCTTTCCACATTTCAACTCAAACACTGACTGCATTTGTTTGCAACATCTGACCAGCGGCTCATATATCCTCACCAGCCTTCTATTCCTAAGCATGTTGAGATGTTTCTGCATTGCTGCATTGATTCTAGAGTAGCTGTACCCAGTACTGGTCCATTGGGGTGCGGTCAATAAAAGTTTTAAGGACGCCCGCATGAGATAAATCTACTTACAATGAATCTAGATAGTGGGTCTCCTGACAAGACTGTTATGGATCGTGCAGTGCTGGGCGGGTGCCAGCATTGGACTTTTCTCTTCTATGGAATCTTGTGAGTCCGAAAGGATTAACCACAAGCATCCTCCAATACCTTTCTACTAAATGACAATATAAGACGATATGTGAGGTTTGAAAGTTGATTTCACATTCAAATCAACATAATTTCAAAGATAAAAATAGAGATGAAAGTGCCCCACACACCAAAAAAGCAAAATTGTTCAATGGATGCATCGCAGGGTTGTACAAAGTGACTTTTAGATTAGTGCTGGTCTGCAGAAAGGACAGAGAAATAATATATGAAAATTCAACTATCCATGCTGTGCATATTTTTCCCAGTGATTTCCGTAGGTGAGCACCAACACTCACTTCTAGGGGCCAGGACTTATTTTCAGATTATGCACAAGAGAGAGAAAAGCAGAGAAGATAGAATGGAAGAGAAATATATAAATACAGTGACAAAGGAAGAAAGCAGAGATTAAAAGAACCTGCAAGTGTGAATAATGAAACAGGAAATGGCACTACAGCCAAAGTATTCTGTATTTTATTCGTAGTGAAGATCCAGAAACACAACGCTAACTGTAGCTAGCATAAACATCAACTCAAAAGTTTCGATCCACTGTTGGACTTAAAAAACACACTTTGTGATGGTGAAGAGACAATAAAGGCTAGCGTGAGCCCTCACAGAGCTCACTTATGTGACAAAACAGAAATGCTAGTTCAAAATTCAAGATTTAGATGAGTTTCACACATGAATGTGTAATCTGTCAATAAAGCAGAACGAACCACTACAAACAACCGTCATATACAGTTTCAAAATGACACAACGAACACAACTTTTTTGACAACAAAAAAATTAAGACTAAAGATTACTGGGTGCCTTAAAAATCCAGTAATGAATACAAAAATAGATTACATTTCCATGCATAAAAGTGTAAATAACAAGTTACGATTTTAAATTGAGTAATGGTTAAACGCACACTAACAGAAGCCAACAAAAACTCAAACCAAGCCAATTAACGAACGCATTGCTTGCAATTAACCCAATTTGCCCTAATTGAATTACTCTCCATTATAAGTAGCACGTGAGCACTACCAGCCGAAAATAAAACACACGGATTTAGAGCGTCCCTTCTTAATAGTTTATGTAACTTTTATGGGCTGCTAACAGTCCTCAGCATGGCACTGCAGGGTGCCGTTTGCACTCAATCCCAAGTTACTTAATTAGTTCGAAGTTAGAACCTTACCTGCATAGTGGTCGAACACCGTAGGGACGTACTCCTCTGGGAACGCGTCATTCGCATAACTCATCAGCAGACATGTTTTGCCAACCGCGCCATCCCCTACCACCACACACTTGAGCATCTTCACAGTCCTGCTGCCGGCGTCTTCCTCTCTCGTGCCCATTTCAGCGACCGGCAATCTCCACAGGCAGACAAACAGCAGAGAGCTCTTTTGCTGTTTTTTTTCTCGTTTTTTGGAAGCTCAAGAAATCACGCCAATGCCCCCATGCTGTTGCAATATCCTCTAACAATCACCACATTTTGCAAAAAAACGGGGTAACTGGCTGTTTTGTCCACGTATTTCTAAACTACAGATTGTCCTTTCCCTTACTGGTTTGAGTCAGGAAGCTTACCTCATTCTGACAGAGATATCTTGGTATGTGTTGCAACACAGAAATACAGTTAAAAACCGTGTGAGGCTTTTTTGACTTTTCCCACTTTCCTCCAACCCGGCTACAGAAACCGAAGCCTCTTGCTGCTAACCCCACCCAATTAGCCTCAGAGGTTCGGGGTCTCGCGTGGCATGGAGCATCAGACGGCAGTAGGGATTTTTCTCTTTCTCCGGCGTGTTGTGCGTGTCAGGAAATCATGAGTTTCCTGCTGAATTCCATATTAGGATCAGTGGGTCGGTAAGAGGGCTAGAAACAATAGGAGCTCTGTGTGTGTTTGTATTTTACAGGAACCATGCCAGGACACGGAGTAAGAAAAACACCAGCAGTCCCACTGCAGGCTGGGCTGTTACACTTCCTGCTCCCTGCCCCTGCTCTCGGTAATCCTAGCTAGAGCGGCTGAGAAGGCCCAGGTGACGACGTCATCACTGTACATCACTCTAAACTTTTCCGGCTCACAAGGACACATCAGGGCGCGCTCACAGGAAAGAGTTCTCCACCGGCCCGTTCACACTTTTTGAGTGAACAAAACTGTGTCACCCAGCTGTCTGGTGAAAAAAAAGCAGCTTTAGAGCAGCTTGGGTAAAAAATCCATCCTCTGGCCTTCAAACTACTGCTTGCTGCTAATCCAAAGTGGTGGTAAAGAAACGGAGAACAGCTGTTAAAATACGCTGAAGTTATAAAAAAAACGCTGCTGCTTTAGTGCAGCTGTCATGACTGTATTAGGAAAGCATTTCTAGTAATGACTACACATATCTTTCAACCAGCAGAAACATTTGTCGCCATTGTTTCTGCCAATATATATGTTAAAAAGGTACAAGAAAAATGAATTCGCGTTTTGTCTTTTTATTTTTTAGAATATATTTGAATATATACACGATACACAAACAAATAGTTAGGGCCTGATTCCTAAAGAATTTACTGTGATTTACTCCTGAACTAGCATTAGAAAAAGCCACACCTACTTACAGCAGAGCCCTTGTGAATAGTGCCCTTAAAATAAGAATTTATGATTAATGTGGACTTGTACATACATTATGTGTTCCCCCAAAATCTGGATTCACAAAAAATGATTGCAGAGCCTATGCCAGGTGAACACACACCTACACATGTATGCTCACAATAAACCATGTCTACAGCCATAGCAGTGACAGGAAAGGGAGCCATGGTTCCTAAAGCAAATTAAAAAAAAATGCCACACTGAATGCTGATTGGGTAGTATGCAATGGAAGACCTTCCAACTCACATGGCACAATTATGTGTCAGGGAATAGGGGTTCTCTTTGCACAGTTACCCAGTGAAGAGCAGACATTACGCGGTGGAACACAAGGTGTGTAGAGTGGGTAAGTAGCTCATGTTTGGAGGCTCTACACAACCATTTACATTCAGTGGCGGCTCCACGAGGGAGTGCTGCGGGGCGGTGGGGTGGGGCGGGCAGGGTGGGGGGGGTAGTAAACTCCGGCCTACGGCAGAACAGAGTTTAGTAAATAAATAAAATGAATTACATTGCGCGCGCTGCAACGCCACAGCAGAATGGAGTTAAGTAAATAATTAAATAAAATTAATTACATTGCGTGCATTGCATCGCCCTTTGGCGTTGCAGCGTGCACAATGTCATTTGGTTTATTTAATTATTTATTACCTCTGTTCTGCCGTATGATGGAGTTTACTACCCTCCACCCTGCCCCTCCCCTGCCCCGCCTCACCGCCTGCATTATTCCCTCAAGGAGCCGCTACTGTTTACATTACTGATTTTGTGCCCCTCAGGTCATCGGGTCCAGCCTCAGAAGCTTTTGAGTTTTTGTCTCTCATTTAGAAGTGCCTCAGGTTGTGCTCAGCACAAAGCCCCACACCTCTAAGACCCCTCCCCCTCTTCTCACATCGTAGAACATTTTTACAAGTTGGCAGGTATGCAGTGGGCTTCCCAGGTCTGTGGACTCTGCAGGGTGAGACTGTCCTATAGGGCAACCAGGCAGTGGCTAATGGGCTGGTATGACAGGTCAGGGTGAGGGCAGTTTTCTAGCAGTTGTGGACCGTATTTATGGCCAGGTGGACCATTTTTTTGTTGCTTTCCCCGATATTACCATTTTTTTAGCTATCTGCTTCGCTAATGGGGGACCACTTTTATTTTGCTGCCCAAGCCTATTTTTTAATATTATTTCACAAAATACACTAGAAAAATCTGGGCTAGGATTGATCAAATCCTATTCAGTCCGTTGTCCAGTACAAACCATTACTACACAAGGCATTGGTACAAATGAAGTTCACCGACTGCACAGAACACACAGTTTTGGCTCCAATCAGTAAGAATCCAAGAACCATAAAGGGTGCCCAGACTCCAAAACTGCAATGGGACCATACGTGTGCTGGAAGAGTGCTACAAAATGGTGGCAACAATACTTAGCTATACTAGAAATGCACATGTGCCTGATGTCTGATTTCATAAATGGCCATTGTTCTAAAAATGTACGGCAAATAGTCCTCTGTTTGCTTCTACAGGTGAATGAACCAGACAAGCTTTGGAACTATTCTTTTACAGTACCATCATGTAATCATTAGTTATTAATGAGGTAAAATCTAATTAAAACGGATTGCGGAATCTGCATTTCTGGAATAAACCTCTAAATAACTGAGGTGTAGTTAGACACATTGCTTGTTTTTCCTTTTTCTCATTTTTACAGTTCTCAGTCCTGAGTAGAACCCACAAAATAAGTCCAGGCTTCGAAATCCGTTGATCACTTTTGCAACCAACAAGTACTCAAAAAAATCAGGGTGAAAGAGATTGTATAAAACAAACGATCTGCAACCCTGGTTTTGCAAGTGCTCATGTGTTAGGTTGGAAAAACAAGCAAAACGTCCCTAGACGTTGGGGGTATACCCTAAGGCGTAAGATGACCCAGCCAAGGGGACTTGGGGGATATCTACGATTTCAGAGACAAAATTATATTTCTTAAGTCAACATACAGTAACTCAATAGAGGCCAACAGTCAGTGTAGGAACCCTGTGTACAATTCACAACATTAGTTAAAAAACTATAATCTTCACCAGTGTTAAAAATCAACAGTTTATTATTAAAAAAATACAATCTTACAATCCATTAAGACATTTTTTTACAATCAGATACACATTTTAAAAAACCAAAAGTCGACGCGGCCTTTCGGTGTCTTGTGTCGATGGTAACACCTTCTTCAGGACGGGTTTTTTAAAAAAAAAATCTCTCAAATATTTTGAGGGATTCGGGGCATATGGGATATCTTGAGGATGCAGTTTTTTTCAATCATTAATCTGCCTCTCATAGACTTTTCTTCATTGGATGGAATTTTGGCAATACTTATTCCACCTGGATATTAAAATTCATATATGTGGTCAGTGCTGTATCAGGGGTGACCACCGTATGTCTTTTCAACTTTACAACATGTTTCTTTTCAGTATAGTGTGGATTGATTTCCAGCTTGTCTTTTGTAGATAGAGGCTTTCATATATATTTCATTCCATTCTACCGGCTCGCGTCCTATTCCTCCATTATTTTAGGAATAACGCTTCCGTGTGAATAGCGGCCTCCCTGTCACCTGGTCCGGATACAGCTTCCTCATGGAAATGTTGTGAGCATGTGTTAGGTTGCCTAGCCCATTTGATAAAGGAGAAATAATGTTTGGGGGAATGTGTAAATAATTATTTAGCTCCTTTTTGGGTAATCAAAAAAATTAGAACTGATATAATTGTTTTGTATATTGTGTTTTACTTTATTGCTTTTCTTAGATAATGGTTGTGTCCATTGTTTTGGTGTAATAAGTTATGTTTTTTGGGAGATATAATGAATTTATTTTTCTTCTGTATGATGATTTTTGTATAAAGCAAAACGTTTCTGATTTAACAAATACATGGTGATCACTACTACTAGTTATAGAAGTCACCAAGGTAACTTAGTAGAAAGAAAGTTAGTTGGTGCTGGCAATTGGCTTTGGATATTGCATATCCATATTTACTTACTAAGTATTTACTTACTTACTTAGTGGCTCAGCCTTGCTGATAGATCGCGTCGGGACACTCTATTAAGTAGCCGTGCACGCTATAAATCCCTTAAAAAATTAAAAATTAAAATACATTAAAAAATAGGGGCCCAACCCCTGTTGTAAGTGGTATCTTTCTAAAAGTGGCATTTCTAAAATAGTAATGTTAAATCCAAAAAAAACCCCAAAAAAAACGTTTCCAGCAAAGAGGGTTTATTATTACCACTCCAATGGTACTAAATATCACAGTGCTAATCCTTCTCAACCAGGAATCACAGCTTATAAGTATAATAAGGAATTTCTGATGTTAACCAGGCTCGATTTGGTCAATGTCCACCTGCCTCGGATGGGGACGCTTTGTGTAACTCACCTATCTTACGCCGATGATGTGGTCCTGTTAAGCCAGACTCGAATAGGAATGCATCGGCTACTACATGAGCTGACCCACTACACAAAACAGAATATGATAGAAATAAACTGTGCGAAAACAAAAACCATGGTCATAACCCGACACCACAAACCGCCACAAACATTTACTATAGACAATGTCAAACTTGAAGCGGTGGGAAGTTACAAGTATCTCGGGATACTGCTGGATAAGCGTCTTAACTTCCAGGCACAATTCAACAGCATGGAAAAGAAGGGCAAGGCCCTAATGCACGCCTTCACGAGCTTAGCTACCGAACTCAAAGGTCCTTTGGTCTCGCCACTGCTAACAATAATGAAAGCTAAACTTATTCCAACGATAGCTTACGGGAGCATATTGCACCATGGCAAGAGTGCACAACTTTTGGATAAGGTGCAAATGAGAATTTACAAGCGCATCTTTGCGCTACCAAGTAAAGCATCCCCAGCCCAGGTAAGACTGGAACTGGGCCTAAAATCTCAAGTGCTACTGAGGAAGTATGAGACCATAAAATTCTGGTATAATGTCTGGATGCACCAAGAGATTATGCTCTATCGTGCTATGTGGGAAACCATCATCAAATGTCCAAATTCAAACTATGCCAAGTACCTCAAAATCTCATTGGAATCAACAAATCTGGTTGAACTCTGGGAAACCAAGCTCCAAGTACCTTTATTCAAACAGGTGGTTAGGAAGGCAGCCATCAAACACTCATTTTTGGATGACAAAATAGCTTTCAGTCTCAGGTCACATGCTTGGATGACTATCCAATCATACAAAAAACTAGTGTCGGCGCACTACCTGGACCTGACCTTTTCGCCTTATATCATACACAAATATCTTAATAGAAGGCTGGGTAGTTTGCCAACCAACGCTGAGCGTCCTAAGTGGAAGTCCCAAGAAAGTGAAGGGTGCGGGCTATGCGGTGCAGCAAGGCAAGACTTTACCCACCTGATTTGCATCTGCCCGGCTCTCATACAGGAACGTCGGAATTGGTTGAAAGCCAAGTTCAAGCAGTTTGGAACACGTAGCTGTAGGTCTGTGATTATACAAACATTATGTACCACAGACCCCCAATTCATTTGCAGATCAATCAAATTTATCGAACATTTTGAGAAAAAGCAAAGATCACTGGCAAAATCTTGACCATGGACATTGTTTTACCCCAGAAAGACATTTGTTTTTTACTACCAATTTTAAATTCTATTACTCTCACATCACTGTGTTTTTAGTATATTATCATACCTGTATTTTTGTAATGGTTTTAATTAACTATACAATAAAGTTTCTTCTTCTTCATTGTTTTGGTGTAATAAGTTATTTTTTTGGGAGATATAATGAATTTATTTTTCTTCTGTATGATGATTTTTGTATAAAGCAAAACGTTTCTGATTTAACAAATACATGGTGATCACTACTACTAGTTATAGAAGTCACCAGGGTAACTTAGTAGAAAGAAAGTTAGTTGGTGCTGGCAATTGGCTTTGGATATTTGCATAATTAGTGGCTCAGCCTTGCTGATAGATCGCGTCGGGACACTCTATTAAGTAGCCGTGCACGCTATAAATCCCTTAAAAAATAAAAAAATTAAAATACATTAAAAAATAAGGGCCCAACCCCTGTTGTAGGTGGTATCTTTCTAAAAGTGGCATTTCTAAAATAGTAATGTTAAATCCAACTTTTCCAGCAAAGAAGGTTTATCATTACCACTCCAATGATACTAAATATCACAGTGCTAATCCTTCTCAACCAGGAATCACAGCTTATAAGTATAATAAGGAATTTCTGATGTTAACCTGTGAGAGGGGTAGGCCTCACAGTGGTGAAAAATGCATTTAGGTGTTTTACACTACCAAGACATACAAACCGTATAAGTACATGTCCTACCTTTTACTTACAGAGCACTCTGCCCTATGAGCTAGCTAGGGCCTACCTTAGGGGTGACTTATATGTAATAAAAGGGAAGTTTAAGGCTTGGAAAGGGGTTTTAAATGCCAGGTCGACATGGCAGTGTAGACTACACACACAGGTTCTGCAGTGGCAGGCCTGAGACATGTTTAAAGGGCTACTTGTGTGGGTGACACAATCAATGCTGCTGGCCACTAGTAGCAATTAATTTCCAGGCCTGGGCTCATATAGTGCACTTTACTTGGGACTTAGAAGTAAGTTAAATATAACAATTGTGGAGAAGCCAGTGTTGCCATGTTTTAAGTAGTAGAGGGCGCATGCACTAGTAGCATTTAATTTACAGCCCCGGGCAGATGTAATGTGTTGTACTGGAGGCTTACAGATAAATTAACTATACCAATTATGGATAAGTCAATCAGACCCTGTATAGGGGAGAATCACATGCACTTCAGCACTGGTTAGCAGTGGTAAAGTGCTCAGAGTGCGAAGGCCAACAAAAAGAGTACATCAACAAGTGAAGATAAGCAGGCAAAGTAAATGTATTAAGTTAACACAATGTTATCCTATGGGAAGGTCAGCCTTGCAGAAATTAAAATTGAATTCAAGAGTCTTTCACTTCCATGAGATGTGAAACTTAAAAGTACTGTTCAACATTTTAAATACACTGCACCCTGCCCTATGGGCTATTGGGCCTACCCTATGGGTGACTTATTTTGCAGGCCTAAGAAATATTCAAAGGGCTACTTGAGTGCGTGGCACAAAGAGTGCTGCCGGCCCTCTGAGGAGCATTTAATTCACATGCAAATTAAATATGACAATTGGATGTAAGCCAATTTTGCCATGTTTGAAGGAGAGAGCAACAATCACTTTAGTACTGGTTAGCAGTGGTAAAGTATGCAGAGTCCTACATGTCTACAAAAACAAGTTCAGAAAACAAGAGGGTGTAGGCAAACAAGTTTGGGGATGTCCTTGCAGACAGGGCCAAGTACAACAGCATCCAAGCTGGGATACATGCTCACTGCCTGTCTGACTAGTTCACTTGACTCAGTTAGGGCTTATTACACAATACATACATATTGATAATGACATTCAACAGATACAAAATGATAAACAATAGAGACTTTTGTATACAAATAGTGAGTTGTGTTGACAACCACAGGTAGTGCAGCTTATGTGATGTAAGTGGTATCAGAATGCTAGAGAAGACTGTGAAATGTGAAAAACATCATGAGTGGTAAGGTCGTGGGCACAGTGACTGGCAAGTATAGATTTGGCGGTCGTCCGTCAAAGCAACTTTACGTAATTTGGGTGGTAATGACACAGAAAGATGTTGGTCGCTGAGTGCAATCATGTTTATCTAAAAACTTCTTGTGTTTTCGTTTATGAAAGCTACAGCTGCAAGAAATGCCATTGAATAGAAACAATGGGAAAAGTGGTGTTTCCTCCCATTGCAGCATAAGTTTTGCACTTGTGCATGGCACCCTCATGCTGCTTTACTATATATCTCAGGGAAAGGAACCCTGCCTTCCTGGCCTCTAAAGCATAGATTTTTGCACATTCTCAGAAACTGTCTGAAATGTATGCTCTCCGAATTACTCAATCCCACGCACAGTGTTGTAGTATGTAATAATTCTTTATTCGGTTTTGATTTAAAAAAAAAAAACATACAAGTACACCAATGGTACCATCCTTTAGAAACAATAATATCCCTAAATACTATCAGCTATAACAGGCTTTCAAACACACAACGTTGTAGCAACTGTGTCTGTGCAATTGCACATCCCTGGGTCAAATGGTCTGGGTGATGTACAGGAGAGTGACATTTGAAACGGTGACCATGCTTTGTCTTGCATAAATAGAGCATGTGCTCTGCTTTTTTCAGAGTTGACATGGGGTTATGGAGCTTCTCAGCAATGTCCTCCTTAATAGAGGGAAAGAAAAGGCAAACTGGAGTAATCAGATTTGTAATGTAAATTAAAATATGTGCTTGGCCTACAGCTTGTGTTTATTGTACCTAGAAGTCCAAGTCAAGACTTGAAGTAAGGAAATGTAGAATGTCTACCTTGGTCTGGCTGCTGGTGTTTATCAGCTTTCCCATTTACGTCCTCTTGCTCCCTGATGATAACCAGAATGATCCAGGGATAGTCCCTAGGAGTCTCCAACTCACTGGAGAATGGTGCAGTGTGCTTAAAGTATACCTACACTGAAGCGGCCTAAGAAACATATCTATGTGAATGTCTGGAACTGGTACCAGTGAGAAAAGTTAAGAAACAAAATAGACCTTTGAACGGCTGGTACACTGCAGAATTAAAAATAATGAAAGCCAAATTAAAATCCTTAGCAAGAAAATGGATGCATTGGTATACCCTAGAGAATAAACTTGAAAGCCAATAGACTCTATAATAAGAATTTCAAATTAATGAAAGCAAACTTTTAGGCAGAGAAAATTAAAAAAACCTCCTAACATTTCAGAGGCGCTGTTTGTTGTGCTTAACAATTTATGTAATCCCTCAGAGGAAAAATGTAATCAGATAGCTGAAGACTTCTGCCAGAAAATGTTAAATATACTAGCATCCTTGGCAATGGAGAGACACCAAGTCACACAGGCTGCAATGAACAGTATAAATATAAGCACATTCACTGAGTTTAATTATAGTACTAATGAAGATCAGCTTTTATTACTGGAATAATGAGGACCCTCGGGATGCCCGGCTGACCAGGTACCTGCAAAGATGTATAACAAAATCAGCAAACTGACTCTAGCAGAGTGATAGCATTTGTGAATGCTTCGCGAAAGAAGGTATAATTTCCGATATGTTAATAATAGCATTGATGCCCGCTTATAAACAAGAGGAGTTTAGATCCAGAGATATTTTCAAATTACAGACCTGTCTTTCAACCGCCCTTCCTCAGCAAAGTCACAGAAAAGTACTTGTTTCAACAAATCTCTAGCTATGTGGTGGCAAATAATCCCCTCCACCCCAGCACAAATGGGTTTACGAGCAGGGCATTGCAAGGAGTTGATGATCATATCAGCTCTGGGTGAGCTTAGGCGTAGGCCAAGTAATGATATTCCTGCGGCTTTGATAATAATTGGTTTCATTGCAATATTTGACATCATAAATAATAATATATCCCCTTACCACTCTAGAAAGGATTAGGTTTCAAGAAACAGTGCTAAAATGGTTTAATCTACGTAGCAATGGCTTTCATTCCATTGTGGAAGTTGTGGAAGTTGGTTCTCGCAATTGTGGGTTAGTTGGTGAAGGAGAGGATCAGCTGAGTGACGTCGGCTTAGGAGACAATATTGAGTCCATGGCTTCTGATGATGGCTGCCAGGGGGGCCATGTAGATGTTGAAGAGGGTGTGGCTCAGGGAGAAACCCTGTGGCACTCCACAGCTGATCTCTGTGGGTTCTGAGAGGAATAAAGGAAGTCTAACTCACTGAGTCTGGCCTCCAAGGTAGGAGTGTATCCAGGTCGGTGCCTTTTTTGGGGATGCCCGCGTCGTGGAGTCTCTTGAATATGGTGCAGTGGGAGACGATGTTGAAGGTGGCTGAGAGGTCTAGTAGGATGAGTGCTGAGGTCTTGCCCCGGTCAAGGAGGGAGCGAATGTCTTTGGTGTTGGCGAAGAGTGCGGTCTCCATGCTGTGGTTTCTTCGTAAGCCGGTTTGGGAGGTGTCCAGGATGTGGTTCACTTTGATGAACTCAGAGAGTTGGGCTTTGATGGCCTTCTCAATAACCTTGGCTGGGAAGGGGAGGAGGGAGATGGGTGTGAAGTTCATGAGATCAATCAGGTCTGCAGACGACTTCTTCAGCGGAGAATTGATCTCAGCGTGTTTCCAGTTGTCAGGGAAGATGGTTTAGAAGGAGCAGTTGATGGTGTGGCAAAGCAGGGGGGCGATGGTGGCGGCTGCTCTGTGGAAGATGTGCTATGGGCAAGGATCTCTCGGGGCTCCTGAGTGGATGCTCCTCATGGTCTTGAGTGTGTCCTCCGTTGTGAGCAGGGTCCAGCAGAGCATGGTCTGTTGGGGTGCGGTATGGTTGTGTGCGATGGTGGCAGGCGTAGTGGCTGGGTCTAGGGTGTCGAAGCTGTTGTAGATCTTCCTGATCTTGTGGTTGAATAAGGTGACAAGTTTGTTTCAGAGGTCTTGGGAGGGAGGAACGTCCATTGTCTCACTGTTGGGCCTGGTGAACTCCTTGACAATGGTGAAGAGTTCTTTGCTGTTGTGTGCATTGGCGTTAATTCTGTCTTGGAGGGCCTTTGTCTTTGTGGTTTTGGCGGAGGAGGTGGTATGCATTGATGGCAGATTTGAAGGTTGTGTGAGTATCTGGGGTTTTGTTGTTCCTCCATCTCTTCTCGAGTCCTCTGCAGGTGTGTCTGTACCTGTGGAGGGCGGGGGTGAAGCAGCTGGCTTTCTTGGAGTATTGCTTGCCTGGTCTTTTCTTGAGGGGTGCCAGGGTGTCGGCCCAGTTGGAGATCCATCAGTCGAGGTTGTGTGCTGCAGTATTGGCATCCTTTGGCCTAGGTGGAGTGGTTGTGCTGAGGGAGTTGACGAGGAGTTCTTTGGTGGCCTTGATCCAGCTGCGAGGGGGGGCGATGAGGGTGGTGGTGTACATGGGTGTGGCCAGGGCGAGATGCACTCAGTGGTGGTCAGTCCAGGAGAGTTCGGTGGTGTGGCTGTAGCTGATGTTCCACGTGGCGAAGAAGGCGGGTTGAGCGTGTGTCTGGCTGTACGGGTTGGTGTGGTGACTAGCTGCTTGAGTCCGATGTTGATGAGGTTCTCAACAAGGGAGGCGGTGTTCTGGTCACTGGGTTTGTCAATGTGGAAGCTGAGGTCTCGGAGTAGGATGTAGTCAGTGGATGCAAGAGCCTGAGGTACGATGAGGTCTACGATGGCGTCCTTGAAGAACGGTCTGGGCTATGGGGCCTATAGACAAGGTGCAGCAGAGGGCCATGTTGGTCTAGATCTGGAAGTGGAGGTGTTCAAAGGTTGTTGTTGGGTGGTTAGAGAGTGTGCTCTTGTGGACGATGGCAATGCCTCCTCCTGGGCGGTCGGGTGATCCTTGCTGATGATTTTGTAGCCATCGGGGATGGTGATGGCTGAAGTTCGGTCTGGAGCAGGGGTTAGTCCAGGTTTCTGTAAAAAAGAGATTTCAGGAGAGGTGGCGTTGAGGAGGTTCTGTGGTGTGTTTATGGAAGGACCGCACATTGAGGAGGATGCAGTTGAGCCGGTCGGGTGCGCTGTTTGTCGGCCGGGCGGTGAGAGGAGATGGTGTTTTGACGTGGGTGAAGGTGCGGTTGCAGTTACGGCAGGCAAATGGTCCATGGGTCTTCTTCAGTGATGCTATATGGTAGGCGGCGTGGCGTCCACGGTTGAGGGCGAGTGGGATGCTGGTGTCATAGTGGTGGAAAGCCTGAGGACCAAGGTCCCTGGCGCTGGGTGTGGTATAAGCACAGGTGGGCGCTGATATGCTTGCCTTTGGCGTGCCTTCTGCCCACCAGCGGCAAGTGGCCGCCCAGCAGCTGCCATTAAGTACTGCTGCTGGAGGGCTGGACAGCTTGGAGGTGGGATAACACGGGAGTGGGAAGGAACACTGGAGGAGGAATGGGCCGCGGGGGATCGCAGGAGGGGCGACAAGAGAGACAAACAGGAGGAAAAGGCAAAGGAAAGAAAACAACGAAGGCAGAGGCAGAATTAAAAAGGAGAGAGAGAAACACAGAAAGAGAGACAGAAGGGCAGTCGAGCAGCAGAGGGGTGATGTTCTACCACTAGACCACCAGGGATGAGGCGCAGGTAGGAGCCTGTGGGTGGAGGAGGGCCTCGAACTCCTGACTTCGGATCAGCAGCAGCAGCTACCTAACGGTGCTGTGCTGTGGAAGGAGCAAGTCCACTAAGGATCGTGGGTTGTACTTTCAGCACACTGCGGCCACCATTAAAGTAGCGCTGCAGGGGGGCTGGACAGCTGAGAGGTGGGAAAATGCGGGAAGGGACGCTGGAGGGGGCGGGCCTTTGGGAATCACAGCGGCAGGGGCGACGAGGGAGAAAAAACTGGAGGAATTGGAAAAGGAAAGACAACAAGCCAAAGACAGAGGCAGAAAAAAGGGAAAATGCAGAAAGAGGGACAGAAAAAGCAGCAAGAGAGACAGAATGGCAGCAAGCAGCAGAGCGGCGACACTGTACAATTGGACCACCAGGGATGAGGTGCAGTCAGAAGCCTGTGGGTGGCGGAGTGCCTCGAACTCCTGACCTCTGGGTCAGCACTAGCAGACGGGGACAGCAGCAGCTCCCAGACAGTGCTGCACTGTGGGAGGAACAAGTCCACTAAGGATAGTAGACTGCACTTTCAACGCACAGCGGCCGCCATTAAGTAGTGCTGCGGGGAGGGGCTGGACACCTGGGAGGGTGGAAGACACAGTAACGGAAAGAGACACTGGAGGTTGGCTATGGAAGGAGCAAGTCCTCTAAGCATAGTATACTTTCTGAACATATTTTTTCCAGTCCAATTCTCATTGTATGTATAGTCATTAGGACAATGTGCATGTGGATTTCCCCAGGGCTCCATTTTGTCTTCGCTGCTTTTAAATGTATATTTGCCTCCATTGTCTCAGCTAATTGAGTCTTGTTGCCTAAAGCTTTTTTTATGTGTTAAGGGAAGTAGGATTTGCTTTCATGGTTACCCCCACTTTTTGCTGATGTTCAACTGTTTTCTGACGAGTCTGAGTGGGATCCTATCCTGCTAATCAGGACCCAAGTCACTGTGCTTCCTCCCTAAATTGGCTATGATGCGTATCTGGAACATTCCTATTTTGCTACTGGGGCACCCTTGAAAGTCCCTAGTATATGGTACTGAGGTACCTGATGCCTGGGTACCCCAAGGGTCCCCTGTGGGCTGCAGCATGTATTATGCCACCCACGAGGGATTCTCCAAAACTATGACTGCAGGCCTGCCATTGCAACCAGTGTGAGTTGGTGAGTGCACTTCTCACAAAAAATATGTTTCCTCATATCTAACATCACTGCCCTTGGAACCTATAAGTCACCCCTCTAGCAGGCCTTTCAGTCCCAAAGACAGGGTGCTTGGTTCCAAGTGTAAGGGTGGCCCTGCATGAGCAGACCACTCCTACAAACTCCGGAGTCCACTCTCCAGATTTTGTAAGTGAATCAGCCATTATGATATATAGAGGCCATGCGTCATTATGCTAGGAATATCCCTAAACTGGCTGGAAAGTAACTGGGCATGTGTGGTATCAAACATGTTTGAATCATACCCCAACACCATATCTGGTATTGGAGGTATGATTCAATCCATGGCAGGGCCCCTCCAGGAGTCCCTTAATGCTCCTGGGAGGGACCTTACAGAGCCTGACAGCAGCCTAGGGCTTCTGCCAACCACATACACGATTCTGCCCTCCTGCTGCTGGGCCAAGCCCAAGCAGGGGTAGGTAGGACAATAGGTTTCCTGTCACAGGGAGGTGTGACCACCTCCCAGACAGGACCTAGTGTATTGGGCCAGGGTGGGGGCACTTGCCGGTGCCACATAGTCTGCTGGAAGGGCACATTTGGTGCCCTCCGTGCATACTCCAGTTCAAACCAGATCAGGGAGCTGTTGGCTCCACGCTCTGGCGCAAATCTGGACAAAAGACATGGGAGTAACCTTCCCATTGTCCGACCTCTCCTCGGGGGGGACCCCTGACTCCGATCTCTACTCTGGGGGGGGACCTCTGTCTCGTTCCAACCCTCAACTTAGGGTACTTGAGGGCTTACCTGTGGGTGGGTCCCTAGATTCAGCATGGGACTTGTTTCAGATTCAACCCCACTTCTTCTTGTACCATCTGGACATCCTGGCCGAGTCGTGCTGACCGTGCCGAGCTGACCACATTGTCTTTTGCTTTGGGACCGAGACTGCACATGAGAAGACTCTATCTAATCCTGTCCTCGTCGTCCTGCAAGCCCGCTGCACCATCAGTGTCTGTGTTCCATACAGTTTCCGTCCAGGGCCTGCGGACATTTAAAGACATCCAAAGGAATCTCCCATAGAGTGAAGGATTCACTCCCCTGCATCTGCCGGTACTGCAACACGATCGACTGGTTTGCCGAACCTGGGCTCAAACGGACTCCACAAGGCTCTGCAACTCAGGTGGTGGATCTGCGTTCCCTTGAGGCCTGAGTAATCTTCTCAAGTTGAGGCCAGCATCCTTTGTAGAACGCCCCGTAACCAAACCCCTGTGCAACATGTCGCTGCATTGCTTCAATACCCGGGTGGCCACAACGGTTACCACAACTGATTTGTGCCAACAGGGTTGGATGCATCGCGAGGTTCTGTCAATGAGTCTGTCCCTGCTATTACTGACCCATGCCAACAAAGTTGGTTGGATGGACCGATTCTGTTGTCATCAGCACCCCGGAGGCTTGGGTAGAGCTACCGATTCATTGTGTCCCAAAGTTGAAGCTCCTCATCATTTTGTTTCTAGCTGCATCATGGAACTCGAGGGGCCTTCATCTTCCGTGTCCCTTGGACACCCCTGAGTGGCATAGACTCTGTCCCCTCTGCTTTCAGGTACTGTTCGACTCAAACTTTCTTTTGGCTTCCTACAGACTCTTTCGTCCTTCTGTGGTAAGACTGCAACAGTGACGTACCTGCTGATTAATATGAGTACGCGGTTGGGTATCCTCTTCTCACCCGACTGTCGTGGGGTGCCTAGACTCTCACCTGGGGTGGTTCCTTGGGTCCCTGACTCTCCTAAGTCTCCTGGTTCCAGTCTCGACTTAGGTTGTCGTTTGCATCCCACTATTTTTATAAATGGTCTGGTCTCCCCTCTGGGGACCACTGTGTATTAGTGCTACTTGCTGTTCTCTGTCAAAAGTATTGTGTGCATTGTGAATATCCCCAGGTAGGAGATATTGTAATCTGTTCGTGAGTGATTGTAATAAATACTATATTTATAAGTACACTGTGTGGTTCTTTTTCATTTAGCCTATATTAAACGATTAGATACTGGTAAACCACGCTGCTTTGCACTCCTCCTAGGTTAAGCCTGAAGGCTGCTCTCCACAGCTACCACTTAGAGAGCTTTCTATGGTTTACCTAAACCCCTACAATTGCCTAACAGGTCGCCCGGATTAGTGCACGGTGCTACATTTACATAAGCGAGTACCATATGCTGAACCTGCTTCTCTCAATCTAACAATGACACTCAGATAAACAAGAGCTCTAGAAAGACTGAACTGATAGCTGCAGTAAATCTGCTTCATTGTCCAGAGCAAGTGAAAGTCTTGATGAGTACGAACTATCTGAAATTCAGAGGCTCCTAAGCAGAGATCTTAGGTTTAGTGAAACCTATTACACCACCTCCATCTATATTTTGGCCAGAGAGTTAAGGACCTCCTCTGCTATTTTGCTGCCAAGAGTTCAGAATTTAGGCGCTCAAACCAAGTCTTTATTGGCTCTGTCAGACCAAGTATCAGCTTTGACTAAAACATGATTACTTCAACTGCCTCACTTAAACCAGTGCTTCATTTTTTACTCCACTCCTAAAGATCACGGTCCTAAATGCATGTGCGTCCTCTCTGGTGGACTATTGTAATTCCATGTATCTTGGTTTACCAACATATCTCATCAAACTAAATTGCAATTAATCCAGAACTTTGCATCAAAATTGGTTACAAACATGCAATGCAGTTTTCATAGAACCCTAGTACCGGCAAACTTCACTGGTTATCTTTAAAGGAAGGAGTATTCCTTAGATCCTTTTGCTTAGTGTGTAAAGCCGTACACCAACCAGGCCTGTCACCTCTTGAATCTCGTTTTAAACTGTACTGTTCTGCACGTACTCTGAGATCGGTATCCTTTAGGAGATGTCTGAAGACCTGGCTCTTTCCAGCATAAAGAGAGAGAATTGGAATGCAGCTGTGAATTAGTTATGACATGCTTACTGCACCATAATACCCCAGTGGGGTGATAGAAGTGCTCCATAAAACACATAAACATAAAAAACACATTCTATATATACCTTTATGAAGTACGTATGATTTTCATTCACATTAATATTCAGTAGCATATTAAATTGTATATAGGCATGCAGTAAGTCATTTTGATACCCACTTACCTTTGTCAAGATAATGTGCCTGGCCTGGGTTTGCAGAAGGACAGGTAAGGTGCCTCAACAGAGTCAGGAACAGCAAGGTTTTCAGGCTTTATACTGTGCTCCTAGGTAGGTTTTGAGATCAGAACGTTCTGCTGGTCTTGACTTCTTCAGGGCTGGAAATCTCAATGCACTGTTCAATGAGCCAAAGTTCCCCCCGAAGAACTTTCATACATAAATAAATATATGGCAAACATTTGCAAAGGTATGCTCATAAAAAACCTTGGATCGGGCAGTGACCCTCCCCTATTGACAGAGTAGCATAGCATAAGGCCAGTGGGGCTGTTTAGGTTCTCAAAAACGGTGTAAATCTTGAATTTTAACGAAAATATTTCTTAAGTAAACAAATAGGGACAGCCCTAAACATATATAGACATACAGAGAACTAAACCATGTGTATCAAGGATATCATTTCTATTCATGACAAAAGCAAATTCATCATTCTTTTCAGGATGTAGTCATCTTTTACCTGTAAAGCCAGATTTCGCGCATCTGATCAAATTTGGTCGCAATTCCAATTCCTGAATATTGCATCATGTGTCAGGCGAATGAAACCGACAGCATAGGTAGGAAACATCAAATAACCTGCGATTTTCTACATAAAATGAGACAACTAATAACACCAAAGGCGAGATGTTCAAAGACGTTGTGCAGTCGAAAGCCCAACAGCTTTGTTAAACATATGGCTTGCAACTGCAACAAGCACTGGCGTAGGTCTCGCAGTAGGAAAGTAGGAGCTATTACAATTGCAAATAACAATGCCTTTTATTTTTATTTTGCATGTTAAAAACATAAAGGGCTTTGTCATTTACAAAACCAATATCTCCAAGTTTCCTACTGCGAGACCTATTGTGCACTGCACAGTGTGTGTGAAAGTGGCACTGCGTGGGTGTGAGTGGCTTTGAGTGAGTGTCGTTGCGTGGGTGAGTGGCGTTGCATGTGTGAGTGTTGTTGCATGGGTGAGTGGCGTTGCGTGTGTGAGTGGCGTTGCATGTGTGAGTGTTGTTGCATGGGTGAGTGGCGTTGCGTGTGTGAGTGGCGTTGCGTGTGTGAGTGGCGTTGCGTGTGTGATTTGCGTTGCGTGTGTGATTGGCATTGCATGGGTGAGTGTGGCGTTGCGTGTGTGAGAGTGGGCTTGCGTGGGTGTGAGTGGCGTTGTGTGTCTGAAAGTGGTGCTGTGTGGGTAAAAGTGGCACTGCGTGGCTGTGAGTGGCGTTGCGTGTGTGAGTGGCGTTGCGTGTGTGAGTGGCGTTGCGTGTGTGAGTGGCGTTGCGTGTGTGAGTGGCGTTGCGTGTGTGAGTGGCGTTGCGTGTGTGAGTGGTGTTGCGTGTGTGAGTGGCGTTGCATGTGTGAGTGGCGTTGCGTGGTTGAGTGGAGTTGCATGTGTGAGTTGCGTTGCGTGGTTGAGTGGCGTTGGGTTGTTGAGTGGCGTTGGGTTGTTGAGTGGCGTTGCGTAGTTGAGTGGCATTGCATGTGTGAGTGGCGTTGCGTGTGTGAGTGGCGTTGCGTGTGTGAGTGGCGTTGCGTGTGTGAGTGGCGTTGCGTGTGTGAGTGGCGTTGCGTGTGTGAGTGGCGTTGCATGTGTGAGTGGCGTTGCGTGGTTGAGTGGAGTTGCATGTGTGAGTTGCGTTGCGTGGTTGAGTGGCGTTGGGTTGTTGAGTGGCGTTGGGTTGTTGAGTGGCGTTGCGTAGTTGAGTGGCGTTGCATGTGTGAGTGGCGTTGCATGTGTGAGTGGCGTTGCGTAGTTGAGTGGTGTTGCATGTGTGAGTGGCGCTGCATGTGTGAGTGGCGTTGCATGTGTGAGTGGCATTGCGTGGTTGAGTGGCGTTGGGTTGTTGAGTGGCGTTGGGTTGTTGAGTGGCGTTGCGTAGTTGAGTGGCGTTGCATGTGTGAGTGGCGTTGCATGTGTGAGTGGCGTTGCGTAGTTGAGTGGTGTTGCATGTGTGAGTGGCGCTGCATGTGTGAGTGGCGTTGCATGTGTGAGTGGCATTGCATGTGTGAGTGGCGTTGCATGTGTGAGTGGCGTTGCATGTGTGAGTGGCGTTGCATGTGTGAGTGGCGTTGCGTGGTTGAGTGGCGTTGCATGTGTGAGTGGTGTTGCATGTGTGAGAGGCGTTGCATGTGTGAGTGGCGTTGCATGTTTGAGTGGCGTTGCATGTGTGAGTGGCGTTGCATGTGTGAGTGGCGTTGCATGTGTGAGTGGCGTTGCATGGTTGAGTGGCGTTGCATGGTTGAGTGGCGTTGCGTTGTTGCGTGGCGTTGCGTGGTTGAGTGGCGTTGCGTGGTTGAGTGGCATTGCATGTGTCAGAGGCTAAATGTAGCACAGGGAGACCTCCAGCGGTAAGACAATCAAAAACAACTTAGAAAACATTTCACAGTATGAAAAGATCAAACTCATGAACGAGCGTGATACACCTCAACTAATAATCATGATAAATAACAACACACATTAGAAGTGAAACTGCAAGTACAGAAGGACCAGCTTTGCTTGTTTAAAACTCAGAGGCAAAAGAAGAGGACATATGTACTTATGACATATGCTCTCCCACTTCAGGCAGATGAGTATGACATATGCTCTCCCACTTCAGGCAGATGAGTGTAATGTGTAAAGCGTCTTGTGGAGCAACCATGTCACATGAGCAGATCGTGGAGTCTGAGAATGGCAGCCAAAGCAAATACAAACAAGAGGAATGAATGTGAGGCGCATTGGTGTGAAGCACATCCAAGGGCTTCTCCTCCCCTAATTAGGTGAGGAGAAGCCGTTTCGGGAAACTGAAAGTACGGCCGGCCTGCAGCCGGCCATGAATAATTAGGGGAGGAGAAGCCCTTTGATGTGCTGGGCTGGCTGGCCCTGAATGCGCGTGCATGTTATCACGTGGTTCCCGTGAACAGCATGAAAACCGCGGGGCTGAAAGCCCTTTGGTTTGACGATGTTTTCGCCACTTTAATTCTCGATCCGCTCGATGCGCTTGCGCACATCGATAGGTCGCGAGACCTAAAAACCCTGGAAATCAGGGAGCAGCTGCAGGTTCATTAGGCAATTGAACAAACAGTGGAGGAGTACCCCCTCTGGGTCAAAAATAATTTATACTAAGAAGAGATTCCTTCAATATCGGGAGCTTAAGGCTCTGGTTTTAGCAAAAGATTGCCCCAACCTTTTTATATTGGACAGTCATAGTCCTTATAGAAGACCCCTCACTCACCAACCTAGTTGGTGACATGCTTCATCATCGGGGTCCCACCCCATAGGCCGAGTGCCTACAGGGTGTGCTGCGACACCTGATTACAGTGGAACGGGTTTTTTTGATTTCTATATGTGCAAATGATAATTGTGAAAAGTGTGTTAAAAAGGGTTCAAGTCTACTCACACCAAGAATTTATTCTGGAGTGCTCGGACCCTATTAAAATTATATGTTGCACCAGTGCCTATTTAGGTAGGGTTAGGTGCTACGAGACGTGTGAAAAAAGAATAAAAATAGCGTAGTGTGCTATGTGAATTATTTACAAGTTAAAATAGGTCTACATGTTTCAACCATTGTACATGTTTCAACCATTGATAGTATTATGTGGTTTTCGTCAGGACCGTGTTGTTTGAATGGGGTGGTACACACACGCTAAGGAGTGTCCAGTCCTCATCCAAAAACAGACCATAAATAGTGGTCTGATGTTAAAAAAGTGCTTTTTCCTGAATTCAGGAGAAAAACCTGTGGAAATAAAAAACATATAAAAGGTTGGGTAAACGTACTGGGGATCACAATACAAGGGTACAAATTATTGTAGTTATTGTGCTAGGTGAGTACTCATGTGATAGTAAAACACCTCGCATTTCAAGTCGTACCCGTGGTCTGTCTGTGGTGGTTGACAGAAGTGCTCAGGCGGAGTTTACCGGAGCATATATGTGTTGAGGGTAAATCCAACAGCTAGTTGAATACTCTCGTCATAGGTACACGTGACTGGGGAAAGGGGGTGTGGGAGAGCAATCGCTATCTATAGTGCGGCGTCACAACACGCCCAAACATTTCTGACCGGTATCTAAGTTTTTTGCATCAATTCACAACATCACTCATTAAGGGGTTGTTTGGCTTACACTCGAAGCTGCAATTTGCGCTTCATGGGCATCGAGTTGGCCAAGACTGCAGGTATCCGTTACCTAAAGAATTGCGGCAAAACGGAAGGTTTGTATCCCATGATACTGTAGTAGCAAATGGGCGTGTACTGATTCGAGACGCGGTATTCACGTCTCGATTCTGTGAGGCAGAGCACTTACTTGCGGCTTCTGCTCGTCAGGCTTCTCAACCTACTTGGTTCCGCACTCGGAAATGCCCCGTGAAGTTACCCGTAGCGGCAACGATGTCTAGAAGTAGACTGATCGTTACTTCCTGGATAGGTGTGGCTCCGTTCGGGGAGTTCCCGCGAGCCAATCAGTGCGCGGCTCAGGGGTGGTGCCCGATGACGCTGTGTGTGACGTTTTGAGTCACGTTGCTTACAGCGTTATTCGGTTACCATGGTGAATGAGAACGCGAACAGCGCTCGAGGGTGGGTCGCGCATTGGGAAAGGGAAAAAGGTTTTAAAGATCTTCAAACGCTCGTAATTAAACGAGAAAATTGTACAGAAAGCCAAAGAGGTGTCAGATTGTGTAGGACATGTACCCATGATAGGTACATATGTTTTGGTAGCTTATTTTAAATATTGAATCCTAGTGTGATCTTAGGATCTTCATAGCTAGCAAGCCATATGTGGAACCAAAATAAGGATTCTAGAGGATATTGCTTACACACCATATTGCAGGGGCTACCCCATTACTGAGTTCCATGGGATGTTATCGTTGAGCCCAGTTATATGGGTGGCAAGTCTATAAACCCACCTTTGCTCCTTCTCAAAAAGGCGTTGGTTTATGTTGTTTCCTGGTCTTAATTGTTCTATTATTGTCCAGCGGATGTCATCAGCACTGTGGCCAACCGACAGGAAATGTTCGGTAAGCCTTGTATTTGTCTTTTTGCACCTAATGGTGCTTCTATGTTCACCAATGCGTGTCTTAATTTTTCTGCCAGTCATACCCATGTATCTGAGGTCACAAGGACACGTTAGTAGATATACCACATTTTCACTGTTACAGTTCGTATGCCCCCTGAGCGTCCATATTTTGTTAGGTTCTAGTTGTAATGTTTTCACATTGTTGGTGAACGGGCAAACGCTGCAATTTCCGCATTTGTAGTGTCCTGTCACTTTTGGTAAACCCCATATGTTCAAAACAGACTCAGTCTCTGTTGTGGTTGTTTTTGGTCTGGTATTTACTACTGCATCTCTGATGCTCCTGGCTCTTTTATATGAAAAGAGGGGCTTTTCCCAATGTAGGTTTCCAGTATTGAGGATGCTCCAGTGTTTTCCTATGATTTTTGTTACCTCATTGGAAATTGTATTATATGTTGTGACACAAGTTAATGGAGGTTCCTCTTCTGCTCTGGTTGTATCCTCTAGGAGGGCCGCTCGGTGTTGGTTGCGGGCCCGTTTTTGGCTCTTATTCAGGATTTTGTTGGGGTAACCCCGATTTTTCAATTTGTTTGTGAGATCCTGTGCCTGGTGTTTATAGTCATCAAGTTCGCTACAATTTCTGCGAAGTCGTAGGTACTGCCCATATGGTAAGTTTTCACGGAGGGGTCTAGGGTGAAAGCTTTCAAAGCGGAGCAAATTGTTTTTGGCTGTGGGTTTGTAATGGGTGGCAGTTGTTAGTTTGCCATTGGTTTTTGTTATAGTGAGATCCAGAAAGACCAGTGAGTTTGAGTCTTTTACAATGGTGAATTTTAAATGTTCATCTCTTGTATTGATCCAATTGAAGAAGCTCAATAGCGTGTCTTCACTTCCTTTCCAGATTGTCAGAACATCGTCTATATATCTTCTCCAGAGTAAGATATTAGAACTGTAGGGGTTTTGCTGACTCAGGATGTACTTCTCTTCAAAATCGTAAACGTACAAACCCGCTACACTGGGAGCAAATGTACTGCCCATAGATGTCCCCCCTATTTGGAGAAAGATCTTGTCCTCGTATTGAAAATAGTTTTTCTTCAGAGCCAGTCTTGCACATTCTAAGATAAATTCTCTTGGGGTTCTTGAGGTCCAGTCTTCTTTTTCCAGAGCTCTTTTGAGTACCTCTAGTGTAGCGTCTTGAGGAATGCTTGTATATAAGCTCTCAATGTCAAAGCTAACCAAGATGGTGTCATCATCTATGGTTAGCTGATCAAGGAGGCGTAATACGCTTTTTGTATCCCGTAAATATGTACTGGTTTTTTGGACCATTGTTTTGAAGAAGACATCGCAAAAACAAGACAGGGGTTCAAGTAATGAGCCAATCCCTGAGACAATGGGCCTCCCTGGTGGTGGAATTTTGTTTTTGTGTAATTTGGGCAGCATATAAAAATAGGGAATCTTGCCTTCGCTTTTGCAGAGGAAATCCGCCTCTTGTTTGGAGAGGTAGCCTTCTGCTTCCCTATGTTCCACTAATGATATGATCTCTCCTCTGAGGTCATCTGTAGGGTCCATCGGTAGTCTTCGATAGTTCAAGGGATCATCCAGTAACCTAAGGCATTCTGTCTGGTAAGCTGATTTTTCCTGGATGACTATCCCTCCGCCCTTATCAGCTGGTTTAATGATAATGGTGTCGCAGTTTTGAAGATTTTTCAGTGCAATATTTTCTTTTCTAGTAGGATTCATGAAAGGTTTCTTGGGGGATGTTTTTTCCACCTCGTTGAAAACGGCCTGTTCGAAAGTAGAGATTTCCACAGGAACCGTGTGAGGAGGGGGTGTGAATGTGGACTTATTTCGAAGTCCGGTTTCGTTTGGATCAGTGCTTTCCTCTGTTGAGGTTCTCTTTTCAAAAAAAGCTTTTAATCTTAGTTTCCTAAAGAAGGAAGCTAATTCACAGTGGAGTTTAAATTTGTCCAGCGGGTTTGTACGTTTACGATTTTGAAGAGAAGTACATCCTGAGTCAGCAAAACCCCTACAGTTCTAATATCTTACTCTGGAGAAGATATATAGACGATGTTCTGACAATCTGGAAAGGAAGTGAAGACACGCTATTGAGCTTCTTCAATTGGATCAATACAAGAGATGAACATTTAAAATTCACCATTGTAAAAGACTCAAACTCACTGGTCTTTCTGGATCTCACTATAACAAAAACCAATGGCAAACTAACAACTGCCACCCATTACAAACCCACAGCCAAAAACAATTTGCTCCGCTTTGAAAGCTTTCACCCTAGACCCCTCCGTGAAAACTTACCATATGGGCAGTACCTACGACTTCGCAGAAATTGCAGCGAACTTGATGACTATAAACACCAGGCACAGGATCTCACAAACAAATTGAAAAATCGGGGTTACCCCAACAAAATCCTGAATAAGAGCCAAAAACGGGCCCGCAACCAACACCGAGCGGCCCTCCTAGAGGATACAACCAGAGCAGAAGAGGAACCTCCATTAACTTGTGTCACAACATATAATACAATTTCCAATGAGGTAACAAAAATCATAGGAAAACACTGGAGCATCCTTAATACTGGAAACCTACATTGGGAAAAGCCCCTCTTTTCATATAAAAGAGCCAGGAGCATCAGAGATGCAGTAGTAAATACCAGACCAAAAACAACCACAACAGAGACTGAGTCTGTTTTGAACATATGGGGTTTACCAAAAGTGACAGGACACTACAAATGCGGAAATTGCAGCGTTTGCCCGTTCACCAACAATGTGAAAACATTACAACTAGAACCTAACAAAATATGGACGCTCAGGGGGCATACGAACTGTAACAGTGAAAATGTGGTATATCTACTAACGTGTCCTTGTGACCTCAGATACGTGGGTATGACTGGCAGAAAAATTAAGACACGCATTGGTGAGACATAGAAGCACCATTAGGTGCAAAAAGACAAATACAAGGCTTACCGAACATTTCCTGTCGGTTGGCCACAGTGCTGATGACATCCGCTGGACAATAATAGAACAATTAAGACCAGGAAACAACATAAACCAACGCCTTTTTGAGAAGGAGCAAAGGTGGGTTTATAGACTTGCCACCCATATAACTGGGCTCAACGATAACATCCCATGGAACTCAGTAATGGGGTAGCCCCTGCAATATGGTGTGTAAGCAATATCCTCTAGAATCCTTATTTTGGTTCCACATATGGCTTGCTAGCTATGGAGATCCTAAGATCACACTAGGATTCAATATTTAAAATAAGCTACCAAAACATATGTACCTATCATGGGTACATGTCCTACACAATCTGACACCTCTTTGGCTTTCTGTACAATTTTCTCGTTTAATTACGAGCGTTTGAAGATCTTTAAAACCTTTTTCCCTTTCCCAATGCGCGACCCGCCCTCGAGCGCTGTTCGCGTTCTCATTCACCATGGTAACCGAATAACGCTGTAAGCAACGTGACTCAAAACATCACACACAGCGTCATCGGGCACCACCCCTGAGCCGCGCACTGATTGGCTCGCGGGAACTCCCCGAACGAAGCCACACCTATCCAGGAAGTAACGATCAGTCTACTTCTAGACATCGTTGCCGCTACGGGTAACTCCACGGGGCATTTCCGAGTGCGGAACCAAGTAGATTGAGAAGCCTGACGAGCAGAAGCCGCAAGTAAGTGCCCTGCCTCACAGAATCGAGACGTGAATACCGCGTCTCGAATCAGTACACGCCCATTTGCTACTACAGTATCATGGGATACAAACCTTCTGTTTTGCCGCAATTCTTTAGGTAACGGATACCTGCAGTCTTGGCCAACTCGATGCCCATGAAGCGCAAATTGCAGCTTCGAGTGTAAGCCAAACAACCCCTTAATGAGTGATGTTGTGAATTGATGCAAAAAACTTAGATACCGGTCAGAAATGTTTGGGCGTGTTGTGACGCCGCACTATAGATAGCGATTGCTCTCCCACACCCCCTTTCCCCAGTCACGTGTACCTATGACGAGAGTATTCAACTAGCTGTTGGATTTACCCTCAACACATATATGCTCCGGTAAACTCCGCCTGAGCACTTCTGTCAACCACCACAGACAGACCACGGGTACGACTTGAAATGCGAGGTGTTTTACTATCACATGAGTACTCACCTAGCACAATAACTACAATAATTTGTACCCTTGTATTGTGATCCCCAGTACGTTTACCCAACCTTTTATATGTTTTTTATTTCCACAGGTTTTTCTCCTGAATTCAGGAAAAAGCACTTTTTTAACATCAGACCACTATTTATGGTCTGTTTTTGGATGAGGACTGGACACTCCTTAGCGTGTGTGTACCACCCCATTCAAACAAAAATAATAATAATAATAAAACATTTATTAAGCGCATGGCTGCACAACTGTGTATCCCCGCGCTGATGCTGAAAACTCTCATCCGAGAATCAAGTCAAAAGGAAGTGGGAGGCAGAATTATTGAGGGAAGAGGTGGGTTTTCAAGTTAGCTCTGAAAAGAGTTTCAGAGGGTTCCATTCTTAAATGGATCGGGAGAGCGTTCCAAAGTTTCACTCCTAGATAACGAAAGGAGCGGCCACCGATTTTTGCTCTTTGGACGCGGGGGAGTTTGAAAAGGGACATTCCTGAAGACCTCAGATGACGAGTGGGGCGATGAATGGTCATGAGGCTTCTTAAGTAGGTAGGGCCCTTGTTATGGGCTATCCTGTGGACATAGCAGAGGCTCTTGAATTTTATTCTTTCCCTTACGGGGAGCCAGTGCAGTTTGGACAGTGCTGTCTTGGCAGAAGTTCTTTTCGGAAGGCCTAATACCAGTCGGGCTGCTGCATTTTGTACACATTGCAGCTGATGAAGATGTTTTTGGTTGATGCCTAGAAGGAGGGCATTCCCGTAGTCCAGGTGCGGTGTTATAAGAGCATGCACGATGGTTTTCCTGGCTTTGATAGGTGTTAGGTCAATGATTTTTCTAAGAATTCTTAATGTGCCGATGCATTTACCAATGATCTTGTTAACTTGGGATTTTCCTGAAAGATCCGAGTCGATCATGATCCCAAGGTTCTTGACTTTCTCGACAGGCTGAGGGCATTCGCCAAGAGATGTGGGCCACCACGCTTGAGACCATAGGGAGGTTTTGTTCCCTATCACTAACACCTCTGTTTTGTCTCCATTAAGCCGGAGGCAATTACTGTCCATCCATCCGGCAACAGCAGTCATGCACTCCGAGAAGTTTGAGGCATACTTCTCAGTATCGGGAGTAAGCTTAAACATGAGCTGAGTGTCATCGGCGTAGCTAACTATGCCAACACCAAAGTTCTCTATGATCTGAGCCAGGGGTTCCATATAGATGTTGAACAAGGTAGGGCTCAAACTAGAGCCCTGTGGAACCCCATAGCTCACGGCCCGAGAGGATGATTTAAAGGGCGGGCAATGAAGCTGGAAAGTTCTATTGGTGAGGAAAGATTTAATCCACTCTAATGCACAGTCTTTTACTCCGATATCTGAAAGACGGGACAGCAGCGTGGCATGTAGCACCGTGTCGAAAGCGGCGCTTAAGTCAAGCATGACCAACGCTGCTGTTTCACCCTCGTCCACCATCTTGCGGATAAATTCCGTGGAATACAGGACAGCTGTTTCCGTGGAGTAATTAGGTCTGAAACCGGATTGAGTGGGATGGAGAATGTTTTCTTCCTCTAAGAACGCCATAAGTTGGATGTTCACTATTATTTCTATTATTTTGGCGCATTGAGGCAATAAAGATATTGGCCGGAGATTTTGGAATTGGGTGATCGGAACATTAGGTTTTTTTTTCAGGGGAATGACTTGGGCATTTTTCCAAGCCTCCAGGACGTGACATTCTTTGAAAGAGAGGGTGCTGAGTTGGCTTATTTGATCAATAAGAGTATTGTCCATGATATCTTTGCATTTATCTAATGGACATACATCATTAGGGGAGCCAGAGTGGATACTGTTAATTATGCTGGACAGTTTTTCTTTGTCGGGAGTGTGAAAGTGGGTGAGAGTGGTTTTATGAAGAGGGGGTGATGTCTTACCAGATGTGGGGGGAGCGGAGAAAGTGGCGTGAATTTTATCAACTTTGTTGACAAAGAAATCTGTAATTTCTTCGCATAACTCATCAGAATACGTGTCCTGCGTGTCCAGGCTCGATGTGTCTGTAAGTTCTTTGTAAATCCGAAATAATTCTTTAGATGGATTTATAGCCTCTTCAATTCTGTTTTGGTAAAAGAGACTTTTTTCCTCTCTTATTAGTCTCTGATAAGCCTTTAGTTCTTGTTTGTAGCTCTCCTTCAGTTCCGTGGAGTAGTTCTTTCTCCATTTCCTTTCAATCGCTTTGCATCGAGCTTTAGCTACCTTTAATTTTTCTGAGAACCACGGTTCAGATTTTGTTCGCCTAGCTGGGGGCTTACAAGTCCAAGGAGCAATTTTATCAAGTGCCTTGCCTAACCAAAGTTCATAAGAATTCCAGGTGTCTTGAAGGGACTGACCTTGGGGAGGGGGATGAATTTTAATTTCGTCAATCAGACGTTCTGGGGTATAGTTTTTCCAGTTGCGCCGCTTGGCATACAAGGGTTTTTGGGCATTATTCTTAGTCCTGGGCTTGGGTATGTTGAACATTATCATATGGTGATCTGACCAAATGATAGGGACCGGCGGTTGAATGTCAATGCCTTCCCAAGTCGCAAAGATAGGATCGAGAAGGTGGCCGTGTTTATGTGTGGGAGAAGTGGAGAGCAGGGTCATCCCTAGAGCATATAGGGCAGTCTTCAGAAGTTGAGCTTCCTTAGCATGTAAATCTTCGAAATGAAGATTAAGATCACCTAGTATCATAAAGTTGTTATATTTAATAGCTAGTTGCGTCGCCGTTTCTATTAGCTGGTTGCAAAAAGGAGTGGCATAGCCAGGGGGCCGATAAATGAGAAGCCCAGTAATGGTCATGTGAGGGGACACTTTAATGGTGAACGTGCCGCTTTCACTATTAGTGATGCCTTTGTTAGTGAGGGTACATTCCAGTTCTTTTTTAAAGATCATTGCAAGACCTCCACCGCGCTGTATAGGCCTGTCAATTCTCAGTAAGCTGTAATTCAGCGGGACTGCCTCAAGTATTTCTGGGGATGAAGATTCTTCTAGCCAGGTTTCTGTTAAAAACAATACATCAAAATCATGATGTAGTAATAGGTCGTGAAGTTCCAGTTTGTGTTTGACCATGGATCTACAGTTAAGTAGCATCAATTTCAGACTGGTTACAGGATTGTTAGAGTTGGGGACATTAATAAAGCGAAAGTTACATGAATTGCATTGAGATAACAGCGTATTGGGGTCTCTGGAGTGATGACATGGTTTAGTGGGGATCTTACCGATTTCAAGTAGCATCTCGCGAGTGTAACAAAATTGCTGATGAGAGAGCGATATATCGGATGCCTGCGTGATGACAGTATGGCCAGAGTCCCCTGCCCCGCGTCCCGTCTGGTCGCGGACGGGCGCAGACGGGCAGGACTCTGGCTTGACTCCGGCGCGCGATCAGCGCGCACGCAATGCGCGTCCGCTGCGCGGAGCCATGGAGGTATGCTTTTAAGCGCTCGAAGCGCGACGTGCAGCGCGAGCCCTCACCAAGATGGCCGCTGCCTGACTTCCCTGCCAATCTGTTGTCCCACCTGAAGCCGGTCTAACAGTCGACCGCTTCCCAGGACAGGCAAGAGAGGAATTTGACTAAAGAAATAGGTCCTTGCGCAGTTGGGCGAGCAGCGCTAATGTATCTGGTAATGCTGATTCAATTTTAAATTCTAAAAACAGTGCGAGGGGGAGGGAGCGGACACACGGGAAGAAGTGAAGGTACAGCACACAATTTTAAAAAGCAGCCTCCCGGCTCAAGCCTCAGGAGGAAAATAACAGCAATCAAGGTCCCTGCTCGTGTTTCCTGATTTTAAGCGCTCGAAGCGCGACGTGCAGCGCGAGCCCTCACCAAGATGGCCGCTGCCTGACTTCCCTGCCAATCTGTTGTCCCACCTGAAGCCGGTCTAACAGTCGACCGCTTCCCAGGACAGGCAAGAGAGGAATTTGACTAAAGAAATAGGTCCTTGCGCAGTTGGGCGAGCAGCGCTAATGTATCTGGTAATGCTGATTCAATTTTAAATTCTAAAAACAGTGCGAGGGGGAGGGAGCGGACACACGGGAAGAAGTGAAGGTACAGCACACAATTTTAAAAAGCAGCCTCCCGGCTCAAGCCTCAGGAGGAAAATAACAGCAATCAAGGTCCCTGCTCGTGTTTCCTGATTTTAAGCGCTCGAAGCGCGACGTGCAGCGCGAGCCCTCACCAAGATGGCCGCTGCCTGACTTCCCTGCCAATCTTTTGTCCCACCTGAAGCCGGTCTAACGGTCGACCGCTTCCCAGGACAGGCAAGAGAGGAATTTGACTAAAGAAATAGGTCCTTGCGCAGTTGGGCGAGCAGCGCCAATGTATCTGGTAATGCTGATTCAATTTTAAATTCTAAAAACAGTGCGAGGGGGAGGGAGCGGACACACGGGAAGAAGTGAAGGTACAGCACACAATTTTAAAAAGCAGCCTCCCGGCTCAAGCCTCAGGAGGAAAATAACAGCAATCAAGGTCCCTGCTCGTGTTTCCTGATTTTAAGCGCTCGAAGCGCGACGTGCAGCGCGAGCCCTCACCAAGATGGCCGCTGCCTGACTTCCCTGCCAATCTGTTGTCCCACCTGAAGCCGGTCTAACAGTCGACCGCTTCCCAGGACAGGCAAGAGAGCAATTTGACTAAAGAAATAGGTCCTTGCGCAGTTGGGCGAGCAGCGCTAATGTATCTGGTAATGCTGATTCAATTTTAAATTCTAAAAACAGTGCGAGGGGGAGGGAGCGGACACACGGGAAGAAGTGAAGGTACAGCACACAATTTTAAAAAGCAGCCTCCCGGCTCAAGCCTCAGGAGGAAAATAACAGCAATCAAGGTCCCTGCTCGTGTTTCCTGATTTTAAGCGCTCGAAGCGCGACGTGCAGCGCGAGCCCTCACCAAGATGGCCGCTGCCTGACTTCCCTGCCAATCTGTTGTCCCACCTGAAGCCGGTCTAACAGTCGACCGCTTCTCAGGACAGGCAAGAGAGGAATTTGACTAAAGAAATAGGTCCTTGCGCAGTTGGGCGAGCAGCGCTAATGTATCTGGTAATGCTGATTCAATTTTAAATTCTAAAAACAGTGCGAGGGGGAGGGAGCGGACACACGGGAAGAAGTGAAGGTACAGCACACAATTTTAAAAAGCAGCCTCCCGGCTCAAGCCTCAGGAGGAAAATAACAGCAATCAAGGTCCCTGCTCGTGTTTCCTGATTTTAAGCGCTCGAAGCGCGACGTGCAGCGCGAGCCCTCACCAAGATGGCCGCTGCCTGACTTCCCTGCCAATCTGTTGTCCCACCTGAAGCCGGTCTAACAGTCGACCGCTTCCCAGGACAGGCAAGAGAGCAATTTGACTAAAGAAATAGGTCCTTGCGCAGTTGGGCGAGCAGCGCTAATGTATCCGGTAATGCTGATTCAATTTTAAATTCTAAAAACAGTGCGAGGGGGAGGGAGCGGACACACGGGAAGAAGTGAAGGTACAGCACACAATTTTAAAAAGCAGCCTCCCGGCTCAAGCCTCAGGAGGAAAATAACAGCAATCAAGGTCCCTGCTCGTGTTTCCTGATTTTAAGCGCTCGAAGCGCGACGTGCAGCGCGAGCCCTCACCAAGATGGCCGCTGCCTGACTTCCCTGCCAATCTGTTGTCCCACCTGAAGCCGGTCTAACAGTCGACCGCTTCCCAGGACAGGCAAGAGAGGAATTTGACTAAAGAAATAGGTCCTTGCGCAGTTGGGCGAGCAGCGCTAATGTATCTGGTAATGCTGATTCAATTTTAAATTCTAAAAACAGTGCGAGGGGGAGGGAGCGGACACACGGGAAGAAGTGAAGGTACAGCACACAATTATAAAAAGCAGCCTCCCGGCTCAAGCCTCTGGAGGAAAATAACAGCAATCAAGGTCCCTGCTCGTGTTTCCTGATTTTAAGCGCTCGAAGCGCGACGTGCAGCGCGAGCCCTCACCAAGATGGCCGCTGCCTGACTTCCCTGCCAATCTGTTGTCCCACCTGAAGCCAGTCTAACAGTCGACCGCTTCCCAGGACAGGCAAGAGAGGAATTTGACTAAAGAAATAGGTCCTTGCGCAGTTGGGAGAGCAGCGCTAATGTATCTGGTAATGCTAATTCAATTTTAAATTCTAAAAACAGTGCGAGGGGGAGGGCGCGGACACACGGGAAGAAGTGAAGGTACAGCACACAATTTTAAAAAGCAGCCTCCCGGCTCAAGCCTCAGGAGGAAAATAACAGCAACACGGTCCTGACGAAAACCACATAATACTATCAATGGTTGAAACATGTACAATGGTTGAAACATGTAGACCTATTTTAACTTGTAAATAATTCACATAGCACACTACGCTATTTTTATTCTTTTTTCACACGTAGCACCTAACCCTACCTAAATAGGCACTGGTGCAACATATAATTTTAATAGGGTCCGAGCACTCCAGAATAAATTCTTGGTGTGAGTAGACTTGAACCCTTTTTAACACACTTTTCACAATTATCATTTGCACATATAAAAATCAAAAAAACCCGCTCCACTGTAATTAGGTGTCGCAGCACAGCCTGTAGGCACTCGGCCTATGGGGTGGGACCCCGATGATGAAGCATGTCACCAACTAGGTTGGTGAGTGAGGGGTCTTCTATAAGGACTATGACTGTCCAATATAAAAAGGTTGGGGCAATCTTTTGCTAAAACCAGAGCCTTAAGCTCCCGATACTGAAGGAATCTCTTCTTAGTATAAATTCTTTTTGACCCAGAGGGGGTACTCCTCCACTGTTTGTTTAATTCTAGTTTAGGGGACCAGGAGTTCCCACCACACATAAGACTGTGCAAACTTCCCTTACTCTCCTTTTTGTTATACACACCTCATTAGGCAATTGCACAGGGGAGCGCTGCCTGCCCTCACTGAAGTATTCCAAAAAGGTAAAGACGGCTGGAACCAAAGGAGATCCCCTAAAGAAATAAAGAAGACTGAGGGGCAGATTTACAAAAACTGGCGCATCCCCAGGGATGCGCCAGTTATTGTGCGCCGCAGCTCCGCCACCCATGGTGCGCCGCATTTACAATGCGGCGCACCATGGGGCAAAAATGGCACAGAGGCGTGACGCATCTGTGCTGTAAAGGCGGCGCACTGCTGGAGTTGCGTCGCAAGCGCGACGCAGCTCCAGCAATGCTCTGGGTGCCCTATCTGTCCAATGCTGCGTCAAGCCTTACGCCTGTTTCAAGCAGGCGCAGGGTTTGATGCAGCATTGGCCTAAAAGTGCCTCTGTGAAATCTTGTAGATTTCACGCAGGCACTTTTGCGAGGCGCACCTGCCCCGGAATGCCCACCCTGCGCCGGAAACGCCCACATGTGGTGCAGGGCTTTACAACATGACGCATCTGCCTAGATGCGTCACGTTGTAAATGGGTCACAGGGATGCGCCACGTTTACGCCACCGTTGCGTGACGCAACGAGGCTTAAACGTGGCGCAAGTCCAACATAAATCTACCCCTGAGTGAGGCTGTCACTATGAGAGGAGAGACCCACTTGCTATAAACACGTAAGAAGTGGCAAATGGTGCCCCCGGCGGAAACCCGGGGACGATAACGCCCTGCACCCTGGCACAAGATTGGCAACATTGTCCTGAGGACCCGAGCTGAGGGCACATAACACCCGAACTTTCATTGGCCATGAAATAGAGGCCCACAGAGGGGGCATAACATAACTCTCTTAAGGCAGCGGATGTAATGAAGCCAGGACTGGGGCAGTGGTCTGACATATTCTCAGAGGAACAGGCAGTGGCTCTGGTCTGAATTGGGGGCCTTGTTGTTACAGATCGAGATGGCGAAAGGCCAGAGCATCGCAAAGGAGGACAATATAAAGGCCAACTGTCGGACCCTAAGGTGAGCAACAGACCTGGTGTCCAGAGGAGGGCAGGCCATGAGGCGGGGCTCAAAGTTTGACACTGCACATCGCTGAATTATTACACGCTTTAAAGTGACTGGTGGCTGTTGGGGTGACAGGAATGAGTGATGGCCCTTTTCATGCCCTTAATCTAGCACAGCAAGTTGGCCTGAGGTAAAAAATGAAGCTTGGCTCCTTACCTGAAAGATAGTAGGGGACTAGGCATTGAGTGGAGGGTGTTGTGGGCAAACCTCAAGACTGAGAGGTTAGACAACAGAAATTCAACCCACAACCCCATATGTATTATGACAAGCACAGCCTTGCCCTAAAGTTTCAATATATGAAAGTTGCACAAGCAGTCTCAGTTGTGCTGACCACACTACTAAGGGCAGGAAAGGATGGTGATTTATTCTCCCTACCACAGAGGAGGGCAATAGTAGGCCCCAAATAGAAATAGGAACTTATACAGAAAGACAAGTGTGGAGGATGCACCAAGATCCAGTTCACAATGCTATCAAACAGGCCAAAAAGAGTGGGCATGATCAAAAATCGACTGCAAGCCAACCTCAGTAAAATTATCAGAATGTGGACTCAAATCACTTAAGCAGGCAAGGAGAGATCAAGGCAAGGCCCCAGGTGCATACTATGAAGATGAAAAACTGACCAGGGCACAATGATGCATTTTTTTACAGATCTTAAAAATGAGATCAGCACAATCAGAGAAGATCTAGGATCCGAATGATTTGGGTCATAGAGATGACTCCCTTGAAAACTTACAAGAAAAAAATAGTTTAAACTTTGAAAGATATCGATCAATATAAAGTACCAACACGTCCTACTCCAGGAAAAAATAAGAAGGTTTGGAGAATCTCTCTGGACTTCTCTGGAAGAGGAGTTTCAGAGGGCAAAGAGAGAAAACACATTAAGGGGACGTTTTCGGCCGCTAAGCGACAATAATTCCATCGCCCTATTAGCAAGCTGTCGCTAACAGCAGTTAGCGACAGCTTTTAGGTGTTTGCGAGCGGTTTGGAGCCCGCTTTGCATATTAGCAATATTTATCGCTAATGACATGCAAAGTGGGCGTACCCAAACTGTTAGCGACTGAAAACAGTCGCTAGCCTCGCTTTCGCCTATTAGCAAGGCAGGCGTAGCGATGGAAATATTTGCTCTAAGCGCGAACATCTCTAAATACTAACACCTGCCCAGACCAGTTCTTAGCCATGTTATCCAATAGGAGGTGGATAACATGGCTAAGAGCATTTCGTCGCTAATGCGTGAATATCGCTGTATTCTCAGCAATATTCACGCATTTCGCCGCTATCGCCAGAAAATGTATCGCTTTGGAGATAAACATTGCTATTAGCACGTTATCTCAGCGATAAATTCCGGCGATGCTCAGCAATAAGAAAATCGTCGCTAAGCCTATTTAGCGATAAATATCGCTACTTGTTGGTAATATGCCCCCAGGAGCTTTATACAAGACCTTTCTGAAATAATCCTCTACGGTCACACACCAGATCTCATCTGTATCAGTAACAGTTAAGTTGTAGATTTACTGGCCAACTGTATTTTAGGAAGTGGAGTCCAAACAATTAATATGAAGGTACAATGGCGGGAAAAGGTGGGCCAATCGTGAACAAGTAGGCAGGGTCAGATTGCTGATAATTGGCAGGGAGAAAGAGGCAACTATTACGTTTGGGAATGATTGCGAGGACGGGAGGTTTTTAACTTTCACAGCAGGTACGGGAAGGATTGATTTGTTTGTTGTAGTGAAACATTGGTTAGCACTTGAGTCATGATGGAACGGGGGAAAGGAGAAAGTTTAGAGTGGAAGTAATGTGAAGAGTTCAGGGCGTTTTTTGCAAACTGTTAGATACCTAAATGTTTCCGAAGGATTGGGTTGGGTAAATAGAGAGAGGTATTGATGATGTTAAAGGGGAATGATGGAACATGTATACTGGGAGCCAAATAATAGTTACATATGACTGGAGGGTGATAAGAGAAAAAAAAGAAAAAAGGTTATGTCACGATCAGGTAGAGGGATTGGCGCGCAATGCTAATAGTATGAGATGAGTATATTGTTGATAAAGGACTACACTGGAAAAATCGAGCAGCAATGCAAATGTGGCGCTTTGTTAGATCTGAATATCAATTCGCACTGTAAAATGTATACTCACACGTGTCAAGACATGCTAAGCCACTGCGTGCATTTATCAAGAATAAGAAGAACCTGAGCAATTCAACGCATGGATAAATTCCATATTGTAACACTATGTGCAAGAAAGAGCTGCCTTGGCTGTTGTCTGTGTGTCCAAATGTAACATGCACCACATGTACTCACCACATTTAGGTGTTTTAACATTCCTTTTGCATTGGACCCAGCTTCTCGAATAGACTTGATGATTAGCAACGTTGGTTGAGCAGTGAAATATGTAGGCTCCTCATTGGATGGGCAGAGTATTAAAAATATAAAATAGCCTATTTCAAACTTCACCTCACTCTCTTTTTGCAAAGTGGACCGTAACCATTATGAAGTGACATTTACCATGAGTTGTCCTTTCGTCTTCGGTGACCTTGATAGACAATTAGTGTTATTAGGGACTTCTAAAATTGAAACAATTCTCAATCATTTTATCTCGGATAATCTCATTGAAAATATGGATAACTGCCTATTCTAGCCACCCCAACACACTCACATTGGCAGAAATGAATATCTCAGGATCTTTATGTGCCAGAGAGTCATACAACGTAATGGGAGCTCGTGAAGGCACATCGATATGGGGTTCGTATTATAATGTCCGACTGTTCTAGAGCACATATTTTCATTTATATATTTTAAGTGACCTAGTTTTGTCCTCTGCCTTTCAGAATACATTAAGCATGACGGTGTCTTGTTCTAACTGATTAGCTCACTGGGTTTCTAGACACCATAAATAGTTTAGTAGATAAGAGCCCTTTTTACCTTACATCCACTACATTTTAACCACAATTTTTAGTAGCAATGGACACTACCATGCAGGATCCAACATTTTCAATATTTTATCCGCTTCTTTTGGGGTCTTAATTGAATATGTGCCATACACCGTTTAAATTATGTAGATATACATAGGGCCTCATTTGTCACCTTGCTGCGCTGTGCTGCCCGAAAAGGCAGGAATGCCCCGTATATACTATCATACAGCACATTCCTGTCCTTAACTTGCACTGGCACACTTTTAGCTACCTAGCACCAATGCAGGCACCCTTGCGTTATGGTTCAAGGGTGACTGCATTGTAGGCAGGATTGTTTTTGTCAAGGAAGGGACACCTTCCTGTACAAAAGCAATCCTGAGAGGCCTTTTCCTCTTTCTAAGTGTGCTAAGCTCGGTGTTGAGGACGCAGGACCCCACGTTACTGTTCGGAGATCATATCAGCAGACTGCGGGCGGTCTGGCTGCCTTGAGAACAGAAGGAATATCTCTGTCTCTATAATAACGGCGCAGAAAATTAACAGTGAAGGCAAGGTGCAGTGTATATTTACATGCAGTGAACGCGAGGTGCAGTGTATTTCTACACGCAAACTCAGCAAACTGGGAGGTATTAGCTGAAAATAGCTGACTTATAGCAGCACCCGCAGATTCAGTCCATTCTTGGTTTTAAAAGATACTTTGTTTATAATGGGATATTATTAGTTTTAATCCTGAGGAAGGTTTTTGGCTTGGAATAATTTAATGCCATAACCGAAACGCGTTGATGCATTATTAAGTAGAGATACACTGAGTAATTGAACAAAGAAACTCCTTTGATTGTGAACCTTAAACATACAACATGGAGTAGGATTCAACTATCCTGAAAACCAGTGTATTTTCCTCTTTGTAATTGGAATTATTTTCCTTGTGTATTGTCCCATTCTGTTTGTATATTTATTTATGATGTCACATAATGATTTTTACATTGCTTTTAATCTACCAAAATAAAATGTACATTGTTTTGTATGACTGTATCATGTTTATCATTTTCTGCTTCTAGTTTGTGGTATTGAAACCATTTGTATGCATGCACGTTTGGTTCCGAATTGTGGTCAGCCTATAAGTTCACCCAAAGGGGAAACTATATTGACAGTCTGTCTTCTGGTACCCTACCCCTTTGGATTGTTTGGGTCCCTCTCTTTTGTTAGAGAGGAATGCATCACACGTACAGCGAGAACAAAATGAGGAGAAATACATTGATTTCTCTACATTGTGCCTCACCGGGTAAGCGTTGCATTTTGACACATTCCCAGGTCTACTACTAATGGTAAATCTGGGAACGTGCCAAAACCAATGAGTGAATGCATGGGAACACCCATGCTTCACCCATGGAATACCTCCCTGCCACAGAGTAACGCAAGTCAGTGATTTGCCCTGCCTTGCATTACTCTAAATTGATCAAGCCATACTGGGTAGTGGCGTAGAAGGGGGGGCTGTCCGCCCTGGTCAGCATGAGTTTTGGGGTGGCAGCCTTCCCCCCCACCCCCACTCTTACGATTGTAGGATTTGCAAGCACCCCCCGCTTGCACATTGGGCCGCAGGCAGCAAATGCAGGGGCCACCACGGGAGGCATAAGGCCTAGCTATGCCACTGATGCAGGGCCACGCAAGGCGACCTTGCGTGGCTCGGTAAATCTTACTTAGGTTTTGCATCACCCTTGCTCCCCCTAGTGTGGCACAAGGGTGACACAAAAACATGTGTGCCGATGAGGTAAAAGATAAAACAGGGAGATTGTACAGGGATTTTGGGTAAAGAAATGTATCTTGAATTTCGACACAGCTTCACTGATCCCTCTCACTGCCTAAGTACCTACTCACTCTCATGGCATGTCTGACCTGAGTTCGCATGTAGCTGAGTCACCCACAATAAATGTACCTCCCAGGGCTCCAAGCAGACTACTTAAAGGCTGTAGAAATCTTCCTGGTAATCCGCGCACAATACACAGCTGTCACTCACTCTCACAAACGTAGCACCTCACTACATGACATACATTTTTTTAAAAGCAAGAGTTCCTATCTCTGCAATTTCATTTTTAACTGACATGTTTTGCCTCAGTGCACAGCTAATGCATACAGCGATTTTGTGGAGTTTCTCTGAAAGGCTTGATAAAGGGAATCTCACTTTCTAATCTGGGTGAAGATCAAATGCCTGAGCTATTTAAGAATGATACCTCTGTGTGGCAGGATAATAGATTATTGGGGAAATATGTCACAAACGTGTGCCATATCATACCACTTAGATTTTACCTGCTTATTAGTTTAGTTTGTTCAATTATACTTGGTTCACCTGGTCAGTTTAAACGGCAATAGGGACTAGAGAAGGAAATTTCCCTTTGCCATAATAAAAATACAAATATTCATTAAAGAAATGCTTTCAACACATTAAGAACCAGGGGCCTCATTTATGAGGCCTTGCGTCAGTTTTGCGCTGCGGATGCGTCACTTTTTGTGACGCATCGGCAGCGTAAAACATGCGCCTTGTTGCGCCATATTTAAAAAGTGACGCATCTAGGTAGATGCGTTACTTTTTAAACCCCTGCGCCACATTATACCTGCGTCAGGTATAATGTATGCAGAGGGGGCGTTCCCCCGCAAAAAGCCTCGTAATAGTGACGCAGTGAAATCTATGAGATTTCACTGCGTCACTTTTAGGATGCTGTTGCGTCAAAATCTTGCGCCTGCCTCACAGCAGGTGTAAGACTGACGCAAGCCCTTTCACATGGGGCTTTCCCCATGTGAAAGGACGCATTGCTGGAGTTGCGTCACTTTTGTGACACACTCCAGCAATGCGTCACTTTTGCGCTTACAGATGCGTCAGAAATACTGACGTATCTGTAAGTCCTTGCGACATGATGCGTCATACATTAAATATGACGCATCATTGGTGTCGCAAGGAGTGCGCAGTGAAAAGTGACGCATCGCTGTTTTCACGCAGCGATGCGTCACTTTTCATAAATGAGGCCCCTGATGTATGAACTATGAAAATAGTGACTCAATTTGGGACAAGTTGCGACTCGTAAATAGCGAGTCTCTATTTGGTACCTACTTACACCACAGACAACATGATTGTGAGTCGGTATTGACTCACAACGCTATTTGGCCCACTCACTATTTGTGAGTCGCAAATGTCTCGCAAATAGAGAGTCCCTTTAAAAAGTCCATTTTGCATTCGCTATTTGCGAGTGTGCATTAAACAGGCCAATAAAAAACTTGCAAATAGAGAAATTCATTTAAAAAAAGTAAACACTTCCTGTTTGAGCTGAAGGACCCCAAAACAGGAAGTGGTGCCCGAGGATACTACTGAAAAAAAATCAAGCACATGCTCAGGTGCAGCAGTACTGTTTCACACTCCTGATAGAGAACCAGAGACAACATGAGTGGAAAGGACTGCAAGAAGGCAAGCAAGGAGTGGCTGAGAAAGTGGAGGTTTTCAGAGAAAGAACTTGATATAATCATGGATGAATGCTGTAACCACCACGATGAGCTGTTCGGTAGTGCCTCAACCGTCTGCCCAAGACTGAGAAGAGGAAGATCGGGCGCAGTATGCAGGAAAGGATAAATGGTCTAGGAGTTGCACACTGCTCCATAGACGACATTAAAAAGCGCTAGTATGAACTCCACTCCAGGGCAAAGGAGAGGGTGGCAGCATGTCTGGAAGAGGCAAAAATACCCATAGGGGGACCATCAACTTCAGCAGAGCCATCACCAGCTGAAGCAATGGTGGAAGTTACCCTGGAGTGGAAAGCTGTATCAGACTTTGGGAGCCTTGATACTTTCCAGCTATCAATAAATACTGGTAAGTGAAAAATGTGCATGTGATGTGTGAATACCCACTAACGCCTGTACTGTGTATGCATGCTAATCAACCACCAGCAAACATCCATGTATAAACAACAAACAACACTAGTGTTGCATCATGGGAGATGAGGTCTTTGACAAATTCAGTGTAGTGAGGGAATGATTTGAGCTGATAATCATTGCAACACCACTGAAACAGTGAAACACATTTTTTATTATTTTTTATTATTTTTTGTCACATAGACACACCATTAGAAGCAGACAACACTGCTGATGAATGAGCGGAGAGCCACAATCCTGAGCAGATGGAGGAAGGGCAGAATGTTGGGGAAACAAGTGGGCACAGGTCATTGAGTGTCCCATCTACTGTGGCTGCAACCACTTCTGAGTCCACACTCACTGTCACTTCAGCTGCACAGCAGGACACAACACCACCAGGCACCCTGTTCACCCATGTGCATCTCTCACTGCCAACACAATAGTCCCTGAGGTTTGTCCTCCACTGTATCAGCCAGTCAGGCCATATCTGCTCCAGTAGACCATGAAATGGTGCAAATACAGTGCCTGCAAAACAAAATCCTAAGACAACGAAATGTCAGGATGAGCCAGGACTTCCGCATGATCACCAATCAACTGGCTTAGAATCAGGCCAGGATTGAATCCAAAATGGATGCCCTAACCAACACTGTGGTACAAAAGGGGGTGGTGTGGCAGACATAGCAAAAGAGTGGTTACAGAACGGGCAAATCTAAGGTGCATGGAGGGCAGCAGAGGCCAGAAACTTGATCATTTGAGCAGGGCCATAAATAGACGAGCGCATGCTACAAACAAACATACCCAGTGCACACTTGGCCTGCAGGTAGAGATGGGCCACTACAGTTGGGACGTACCTCCTGGCCTTGAAAAAATGACAGCATCAGTTGAAACACTGCAGACCAATCAGATCATTTGTGGTGTTGGCATTGGTGGCACTGACAGTGAAGTGTCAAGCCGTCCATTGATATTCACAAATTGTTCTGTCTTCAGAAGTAGTTGATGGCAATATGGTCCATGTGCCTTCTCCCCTCTGCTGCAGCACCATGATCCCTTTGATGTAGGGCAGGTGTTCCAGGGTCCTCATCCTCTGAATTTGTGTCAGACATATCCATGGGCATTCCTCCCCTGCATGCCATGTTGTGCAGCATGGCACATGTTGCCACGATTTTACAGACTGTCTCTGGTGCATACTGCAGAGCTTCACCACTCTTATGTAGGTATCTGAAGAGCAATTTAAATATTCCAAAAGTACGCTTGATCATTTTCCTGGTGCGCCTGTGTGCAGTGTTTTCCCTTCTTTCATGTATATTGTTGGGAGACCGATACAATGTGAGGATCCACAGATGCAGGGCATACACTGTCACATTTTGTGAGATATGTGATGTTGAGGTTAAATGCTTACAGACATACAAGTGAATAAACATTTGTCTGGGGGGCTGGTAATACCATTACCTAGGAGGTATCCATCATCAAAGTCACCTCTTTCTAACCTTTATTATATAGACCACTGTGTCTGAAAATATATGCGTCATTGGTGTTTCCAGGGAATTTGGCTACAATGTCTGTGATGATGTTTTTAGCATCACACACTACTTAGATATTGAGGGAATGTGTGCTTTTTCTGTTACAAAAAATGTATTCAATGTGGGATGGTGGACATATGGGTACATGGGTCCCTTCTATGCACCATTTGAACTGTGGAAACCTTGCTATTCTGTAAAAATCAAGTTTTCTCTGGTCTAATTCCTCATTATCTCTGGGCATGTATATGTATTGATGGATGTGGTATAACATGGCGTCTAGGAAATTATGGAAAACACGAAAGCGCACTCTGAGATACACCACCAGCCACTGCAAATACATCCTGGTAACTACCAGTGGTCAAGAGGTGGAGGGGGCACAAGTCTTGTACATGTGTGGGAACTGCATTGCTGTGCAAGGTTCTGCTCTCAAGTTGTGGATTCAAGGCGTCAAGGAGGTCTAGTATGACCTTGCTACTTAGCCTGTACTGCTCATAAATCTCCTCCTCTGTCTTATCCAACAATGTCAGCCTGACTCTGAATATCCTCTCCTGTCTTCTCCTCCTCTGCAATGCCGCCATTATGCGCCTCCTCCTTGCTAGCATGTACAGGGCAGCCATTGTGGAAAGGTTTGTGATGCATTCTGACTGAAACCACGATCCTCAACATTATCGACGATATCCACAAATCACTAGACTCTGACCAATGCTGCCTCCTCATTCTCCTAGACATATCGGCAGCATTCGACACAGCAGATCACAAACTCCTCAATATGGCTCTCCAAGAAAGAGCCAGACTTGGCGAGGTGGTCCTCCAATGGTTCTCTTCCTTCCTACACAATCGCACTCAAAAAATAAAAATAAAAATCTTTGCATCCGACCTTCATCCAGTCAACAAGGGAGTCCCTCAAGGCTCAGTGCTCTCCTCGCAACTCTTCAACATCTACATGGAACCTCTCACCAATCTACTAAAAAAAGCCAATATCCGCTTCCATCTTTATGCTGACGATACCCAGACCTACTTGGAAACCGCCTCCATCAGAGACATTCAAAGACTCAATGACGTACTGAGAGATGTTCAACACTGGCTGTCATGTAACCACCTTAAACTAACCCCAGACAAAACCGAAATGCTCCTCATCTCGAACAAAAAGGAGAACCCCCAATTTGCTGAATGGCTAAAAGTCATCGATGCGCTCAATGGGAACCTCACCCTTGCCAACTTTGTCAAATCACTAGGCATCACACTAGACCCGAAACTGGACATGATCTACACATCAAGAACTCAGCTAAGAGCGCTTTCCTTGACCTAAAGCTACTGAACAAAACAAAACCAAACCTTTCATTCCGCCCAGTGATCTCAAACAGGCCACTCAAGCATTGGTGTTGTCAAGACTGGACTATGGGAACGTAGTCCTCTCAGGAATAGCAAAATCACATCTGGCTCCCCTCAAAACACCTCTCAACGTGGCAGCCAGAATGGTCACCGGAATCAAGAAATTCGATCATATTTCTTCTGCAGTCAGAGAACTTAAGTGGCTCCCAGTCAAAATGCGGGTTAGCTTCAGAACAGCCTGCCACACACACAAAGCCCTGCACACTTGCAAACCCGAATATTTGGTGGACAAACTCAAAAAAGCCGGTCAGGCCAGGAATCTCAGAAGCTCAAACTCCCTCTTACTCATCCCGCTGAAAACTCAAGAACAAAAAACTGCGGCACGATCCTTCGCCAGGAGCGCACCTAAACTCTGAAACTCTATTCCCCCTCACATTGGAACTATTCCCTCTTTTGTAAAATTCAAAAGCCAAATCAAAATGCTGCTCCTCGACCGGTCCCTAGGGAACTGATAGGAGCAGTTAGAGCGGGAAAGCAGACACCTCGCACTGCTTCGACTCCTTGTCCCCAAGACTTCGAATCAGATCTCCCCACCATCGACCTGCACTTTTAATGTTTTATGTGTTTCTCTGCAATGTATCTGTTGTAAAGCGCTCCGATACCCTTGGGTCAGGCCGACGATATATAAAACTTCTTAAATAAAGAAATACAAATTCTGGGTCGGTTTTTATAGGTTGTTTCTTAATACCACCTGTTTCTGCTTAGTGCTAAATCGCATGCGCAAATGTACCTCTTTGCGCTTACTCGCAATTTGCAACTGCTCTGTACATGCAATTTTGCGTGTCACAATTTTGGTAACGTAGAAAGCGTGTGCTCTTTTTGAGAGTCAGTATTCACTCGCAAAGAAATTTGGGCAATAGCGATTGACTTTTGTACATTGTATACAGCCATTTTTGCATGCGCAAATCGTTTTGGGAGCGATCTTGCGCATGCAAATTGGTTGTACATTGTGCTTAACTTGGGTGCCCAGTGTTCTATTTATGCTCTGAACTTCAACTATGTATTTTCATCTTGGCTGTTAGCCTAACAAGACAACACTAGTACAGGTTGTCTCACTTTGTATAAGAAATTAATCTGGTTTGTAAATCCCAGTTACACATTATCCTGACCTGCTTACATTTAATTTCTTTTTGGACCCTTGCAGCATGGAAATCTTTTTTTAAATGTTTACTTTACCCTAGTTGCATGTTTAGACCCACAATTTACACATTTTGAAAGGGCTGGCTTAAGCAGACATCCCATTGAAATGTTTCCTCTGGGAATCGAGGGAAATACAACATTGACTTTGATGTATCACTTTCGATGGCTAAATCCATAGAAGGCTCACCTCCAGGGTTTGTGCATAATGTTAACTTCATCCCTGCGGAGGATATCCTTCTCCTGTGCTGAGCTCTAATGTAAATGGGTGTGGTCCTCGTCATGAGCACAGCTCCACTGTGCCTCATGACGAGCTGAGCTTGTCATGAGCATCGAAGGGGTTAATACATTTGATGCAACGCTTTGGGGGTAAGTAGAGATTTTAGGTATGTTACCATACTTCACATACTCTTTGAACCCATTTGGTTTACATGCTAGTACACCAATCAGGAAAATATCAATAAGCCTTTTAGGTCTTCAGTTGTCAGCACATTCATTTAATCATAATGGATTTTCAAGGAACTTCAACGAACTAGAGTGTGGGAATATGCATAGGCAGCAAAACCTTCAAAGCACATTGCCTTTATATTTAAAGAATAGTGTTCCAGATTTACTAGGACTCTGCACCAGCCCTAGAGTGACACAACATGATGCAAAGAGGCACAGTGATTTACTTTCCAGCACAAAGGGGATTTTGTGCTAGAAAGGTGCCCTTTTCACAGATCCAAATCCCCTTTGTACCACTTTGAATCAAGGTGCTATTACTGGAGGCAGGTCAATACAAACACCAATAGATTTTGATGCAAAGCTTGATCTACTTGATAGGCAGGTTTGGCCTTGTATGGAAAACTGATGTCTCATGGAAGAAGGTGCAAACAGAATGGAGTATGTTGATTACTTCTAGAAAATGATACATTGCCTGTGTGCTGCTGTGCATAGCATACATCTAATGCATTGGAGAATTCCATTTTGGTCTGGGCATGGGCCTATGCTAGACGTAGTGGCGTAGTGAGCAAGGGACCCAGATCTGGGCATATCCTTCCCAATTAGGGTAACAAAAGCAAAAATAACAAATGATGAACGGAATGCTGAACAAGGCAAACATTTACCCCCAGTCACAGATCTGGGTTCAATCCATTATTTTTGTTCACCATGTCACCCAGTTTGGACCCATCCATATGCAAATCAGTCTTGACCATGCTCCCAATGGGAACAGTCCAGACCGACCTGCCAGGCCAGGTCCTTCCTGGACCGGAAACAAGTATCCTTGTACCAGTTTCGGAGTGTCACCCCTCATCAGCCAGGCTAGCTTGAATCTGGTGGAATAGCTAGCACGTGACCCACATCTGGGCATACCCTTCCCACTTAGGGGAACAGATGATGGACGGACTCCTGAACAAATCAAACATTCACTGCAGTCACAGATCTGGGTTAAATCCAATGTTTTTTTGCCCGCTACACCATTCCAGTTTGGGCCCAGCCATATGCAAGTGAGTCTTGACCCTGCTTCATATAAACACAGTCCATCCCAAACTGCCAGGCATCCTGGGACCGGTTTTTAGAAAGTTGGCATTTTCTGTGGCCCACATTTGACATTTCCACTGGTGTACTTTCTGTCTGGGCCTACCATAGAATTCATGGTTGTCCAGCACATAAAATTCGTTAAATATCACCACTCCAATGCACTATGAGTATTTGTTTTGTGGGCTCTAAAATTTGACCATCAATTTGGGGGTCGACCTCCTGGTCTAAAACATGTGATGATTGTTACTCATTGTTGCAATTCACTCTACATACATTCTTCCAGGAAGCAACTCTCGCTGTGCAGGCAGGAGCTGTTTTGTGGGTAAGAAGGACCTTTACATTTTTTTATCTGGTCTCTTTGAAAATGATCAGTGAACCCTATGTGTACAAAAGCAATGTATAATCTACGCTGTGCAGTTTGTTCATTGTAGTTGTGGCTTTATCAAACATGCAGGACTACAAGTCCAGAATGGAAGGATTATAGCAGAACTAGATGAGACACCCACACCTGTCATGGGGTAATTTTATATCTCTGAATAGTGCATAGTTGATCTCCCCATTTTCAACAATATACGAAGAACTTATTTTTAAAGAAAAATAACAGTTTTATACAAAATGAACAATTATTTTCGAGATTTAAGATTGGAAACTGGAATCATTGAGTTAAATGGAACCTGCATCTGTTACTCAATGGATGGAGTTAGCTGAGAGATGCAGGGTGATTTTGATGGTGACAATTACAGTTTCAATTGAAAAGAAGCATCATGATTAACTCTATCCTGAGCAAGAGAGTTTAATGAAGAGAAAGGAGGGAGTAATACATAAGTGTGACATAGAGGCATGCACAGAGGAGGCTTTTTCTCAAGCAGTGTTGTATGCGATCAAAACAATTGGTGATGTTGCTATAGGGTTTTGAATTATTAACCAGGTAGTAGTAGATCAGAATGGAATTAGCTTACAGTTGGAAGTGGCTCTTGTACAAAGGAATGAACTAATCCACTTTAATGCAATACTACACTTTATGAACCAACCTCTCAACTGGTGCAACAGCCTCTGTGATGCCAGCATGCACTGATTACATATCTCTTGAAGGTTGCAAACCTGATTGTAAGTCAAGAAACTGCTGGTTCTGTTCAATAAGATCTTATACTTTATTTGTTATTAATCTCGCCATGATTATGCAGTGGTATGATAAAAGAGAAACTGCACAAAGAGCAGCTAGTATTATAAATAAGAGGAATTGCCTTAATGGGATCTGATGTATATAACATCAAATCATCCGCATATAGAGAGACTTTTTTCTCCCAGTTATTATGTTTAAATGGTAAAATATTCTGGTCTTGTCTAATATTTTCAGCGAATGATTCAATGTAGAGATCGAAGAGCAAGAGTGAGGGAGGACACCCCTGTCTTGTGCCTCTTTTAATTTTTATGGGTGATGATAGACTTTCATTTATTAATATTCTAGCTGTTGGAGCCTGATAAAATGCGGCTATAGATCTACAAAAGTTCCTACCCAAATTAGACCTTTCTAATACTTTAGCAAGAAATTCCCAATTAACGCGATCAAAAGCCTTAGTGGCATCTAATGTAATAACCGCCAGTGGAATTTTGTGGTGAGAGGCAACATCAATTGCACCAACTAATGCTTGTGTAAGGTCTTGTATAGAACGTCCTCTAACAAATCCCTTTTGATCTAAATGTAGTAGACTACCAGCTACCCCATTCAATCTCTCTGCCAATATTTTTGTCATAAGCTTATAATCTGAATTAAGCAGAGAGATTGGTCTATATGAATCACACTGCGATAACGGCTTCAGTGGCTTGGGAATAAGAACAACTGTAGCTTCGTTCCAAGAAGCAGGAATTTTACTGCCTTCCTCAAATATAAATGTAAAGAGCTTCTGAACAACTGGTGTAATCACCGGTGCTAAGACTTTGTAGATCTCAGAAGGCAACCCGTCCGGACCCGGGGCCTTACTTCTTTTAGCAGAGTCTATTGCCATAGCTATTTCAGTCAAGCTAATCTCTCTATTTAGATTCTCAGATATCTGATCATCTAAGCTGCGAACCTGATGTTGGTTGAGCCATGTCTGAATTAGTTCTTGATGCAGAACTGAATCCTCTTTATATACCTCATCAAAGTGATGAAAGAAAGCCTGTTCAATATCAGCACTGTTCTCTGAAATCACATCAGTATTACTCAACTATACTCCTTTAATGTTATTCCTCTTCTGTTCCTTTTTTGTCTTCCAGGCTAAGAGCTTACCGCTAGCTTCCCCATATTCAAAGTGCGCCAGAATGCTAGCCTGCCATTGTTTCCTCAGTATTTCATCTGTCTCCTCCAGTTGCAATTTACATGCTATCAGATCTTCTTTAATATGGGCTCCTGCTGCTGAAAATAGGATCAGATAAAGCCCGTTCTAGGATCTTAACTTTTGACTCAATCTGCGAAATCTGTGCCCTGTATGCTTTATGTTTAGCGAATTGAACTGCCAATAACCGCCCTCTCAAAAAAGCTTTATATGTGTCCCAAACAACCGGAAGTGTAGCTGTGCCTAAATTAATTAAAAAAACTCATTTGACTCAACAAGCAACTTCTCTGTTACTTCTTCCAGAAGAATACTCCTATCTATAGTCCATCTTTTGGTACACAGTGGGCCTAACAACTTAAGAACTAAAGAGACAGCAGAATGATCTGAGATATGCGCTCCTAGATGTTTTACCTCCTCCACTTGCTAACAAAATGTTCTGCAATTAAAAAGAAATCTAATCTGGATTTATGACGCAGTTTCTTTTTGTGAAAAGTAAATTCTCTTTTTATGCATGATTTCTTCCTCCATATATCATTCTAACCAAACTGGTTAATTGCATTTAATAATAAAGATCTAGTTTTAGAATTGTGAGGGAGCTTAAGTTTATATGATTTATCCAATTGTGGATCAAGTACTAAATTAAAATCCCCTGCAAAAATCACAGGATCCACAAAATCCAGAAGCTCAACCAAAAGTTCTTTAAGAGGGAGTGTATCATCTAAATTCGGATATAATATCCTACGATTGTGAATTTATATGAATTGTGTTTTATTTTTGCTATGGCCCATCTCCCTTTTTTATCAGTTCTTGAATCTAACAACGTAAACTCGGGATTAGCTTTAATCAATATAGCTACCCCTTTATTCGAAGTTTGCTGCGAAGTGGATATCAGGTGCTGAATCCATTTCTTCTTAATGCACATGCCTATTAACTCTTGTTCCGTAGAATGCGTCTCTTGTAAAATGAAAATATACTCAGGCGCATCTTTTAATTATTGAAATATCCTCTCTCTTCTGTGTTTGACCCTTAAACCATTTACATTCCATGACAAGATCTTAATATATGCAGACAAAGCTATCCTATCCTGTGACATTTTGTATTTACTAAGTATGAACGACTAAGTATCATATTTGGCGATTTGGACATTTTTTTTTTTTTTCCCAGATGCTCCCCACCCAGTGCCCTGACCACCCCCCCCCCCCCTGTACAGACCCTCCCGTGCTCCCCTGGAGAACCCCCCTCCTTTCTCTTGGCCTTCCTCGGGCCATTGAGGCTCCATCCCTGGATGTCCGGATGGTTTAAATGTTGATATAGCTAAGAATCTAATGATAAATCTGTGAAATGTAATGTTATTTGCCTTGCTCCCTTTTATTATCATCAGTGAGTAATTGAAGATATTCTTCCGCCTCATCAAGCCTTTTAAAGAGTTTCATTTTATTTTTATACACCACTTTTAAGGATGCAGGAAACTTGAGTTGAGCAGTAGCGCCAAGTTGTTTAAGAGGAAGTTTGCCAAGCTCCCACTGCCTAGATGCTGTAATTGAAGATACATCCGATCTGATCTGAAATTTAAACCCATCCACCGATAAAGAGCTACTTTTTAAAGCCCTAATAAGTATCTCTTCTTTTAGGGTATAAGTCAAAAAGTGAACTAAAATCTTTCTAGGTCTACTTTTATTTGGATTTAGTCTGAATGGATCCCTATGAACTCGTTGGATGTCTCTCATTATTTCTTCTTCTGAAAGCTCAACCTGGGTCGTTTGTTTTTATTAGTTTAGCCATGAACTCTTTAATATTTCCCCCCTCTGCCCCTTCCAGGACTTTCAGGAGGCGCAATTATTCCTCCTTTGCGCATTTTCTAAGGACTCCATTTTTTCTTGATAGCCCTGCTCACGCTGTCTGAAATCATCAAGTTTTCTAGAGTGTTGAGTAGCGAGCGCTTTGAGGTCTGTTACTGTGGACTCTAGTGCAGTAGTTCTGGCAACGAGTAAATCAAACTTTTATTCCAGCTTCTCGCAATACAATTTTATCTCTTGCTGGTTGCTCTGTGAAGCTGGGAACCCACTTTTGACCTCATGACTAAGGGCTTGTAACATTAATAAGACGGACTGATCCGTGGCCAATATATCTGAGGGAGTAGATAATGAATCATCCTCACTATTAGTTATTGGGATACTGGCCAGCCCTTTCAGCTCATTATCCTTAATTTCAGAACTTTGCATTGTGCTGTGCTTTAAAGCCACTGTCTGCTCCAAACCTTGATCTGATTCTAGGTCTTCCAAAAGCTGATATTTATTAGAAGTTTGTAGCTCCCTTGAAAGCTCTAATGTTGAAATCCCACCAGAGTGTTTAAGTTCCAATACCGCAGGCACAGATTTAAAATAAGCCTTCAATGACGGTGGTGGTTTAACCTTTGTAACAGGCTTCTGTGTTTTAGAAGTATTCTTTTTCCCAGCCTTTTTTAGAGATTTTGCCTTAGATTTGGCCACCACCGATGGTGGAGTATCTATAGGCCCGTTTACAACAGCCTGCTTTCCTCCTTTACTTCTGAGCGTGTACCCGGAAGCCTGGCTTCCTTGAGTCTCTCTTCCTGACATACGCAATGGAGATACTGCTGACACTATCTCTCCATCAACAATGTGGCTGTTATTTTTCCCGTTAAAAAATAAATTTCTTAGCCCAATGCATTGTGGATTAAGTAGTTTTGTTTGCGTAATTCCAAAGTCACCCCCAAAATGAGAAAGTCTATATCCAGCCCTTCTCCCTTTTCTGAGTTCAGATGCCACCTTAACCCATCGAATAAGTCCCCCTCCTGGAGTATTTTGCAGTCTTACCTTTGGGTTGGTGAAGGAAATACGTGTTGTAAGGACAGTAACGGCTTTCACCGTATCTGAGTCGGGTTTCTCCTCCAGACTGACTCAGCCTACAAGGCACTCGAAAATGCATACAAAACCTGAATACCGCTTCTGTTTTTTTCGTTGGAAAACCACACCGCACCGCACCGTGTCTGCTCTCGGATTCCAGGGCTCAGTCAGCCGCCATGCACTCCGAACCACCCAGCCCCGCCTTCCTCTCTGCGTTTGTTACCGCGGCTCCAGCCGAGATTCCTGAGTCTCTTCGAAGTGTGAGTAAGGGACAGTAACCCTCTGAAAAGAGTTTATTCCAGCACAAAACAGTGCCCTCGATACTCAAAAGACGAAAAGCAATCGAAAATTAGCTACTTCGAAGCACTAGCATCGCGAAAAGCCGTCCGGACACCCAAGCCTCTGGAGCCTCCCGACTAGCCATGTCTGCTAGCCGCCATGTTCTCCGTCAGATCCCATTAAGGCAATTCCTCTTATTTGTAGTGCAGCGGAGCAGTTCGGTCAAATCTCTGGATATCAGATTAATCAGTCTAAATCAGAATGTATGTGCTGGAACATAACATCTTTAAACCCAATTCCAATTCTAAAACATGAAATCAGATATCTGGGAGTACAAATTACGCAGGACATACACCAATTGGCCGATAAAAATCTAGCAAAAATTGAGAGGGAAATTGCAGAATCCTTAAAAAGCTGGTCACTTCTTCCTTTGACCTTAATTGGAAGAGTTAACATTGTTAAAATGATGTTGTTACCTAAAATAATCTTTATATTTCAAAACATCCCACTTGCTTTTAAGGACACCAGATTAAGTAAAATCCAAGCTAAATGGAACTCATTTATTTGGGCTTCAAAGGGCATAGTGGAGTGGTGTGGCTCACTGGTTAGAGGCGGCAGACACGAGAGCAGAGAACGGCCTGGGACCAGGGTTCGATTCCTGACGCGGCAGGGTCTTGGACCAGGATCAGCGGACTTGATAATTCTCGCCTCGGTGCCTACTCTAATCAGGGATCACACTCGGCAACTCTGGGCATTAAGCTTGCCTCATCTCCACAACGGCCCCTCACAAACACCGGGGATGCCTGGTTTCACCTTGGAGACTCCCAGGAGGGACTATCTCACAGGGAAAGCCAGGACGGGTTCCCCAGCGGTCTATAGTGCTACAAGGCCTGCGGTGCGGGTAGCAGTGCGCTTTACAAGACACACAATTTATTTATTTTATAAGAATTGCATGGAAGAAGCTTCGAAGAAGGAAAGGCAAAGGAGGGCTATGTGCTCCGGACCTGAGAATATATGCCGGGACTTTATTAATTAAGGCAGGAATAAGGCTATTTGATTCCCCAGCAGGGACCGAAATTGACTTTATGTTTCAGACTATATTATCTGAGATCCACGGAGGCACTCAGGGATTTTTGTTTAAGTTTGGTGATTCGCGTTTTTTTAAGAAGGTGCGTTTAAAGGTCCTTAGAGATATGGCATATGTGTGGGCCAGAGTAAGAAAGGTGCTAAATATCTCATATTATTCTGCGATGGCTCCAATTTGGGACTCACCAGGTTCTCCAGAGTGGACTAAAGATTCATTGTCTGTTCCACTTCGGATAGCAAATATTAAATCTTGGGGACAATTAATGCCGGAAGGGGCCCTCTTGAGGTGGGAGGAGATTTTGAATCTTATGGATAATAATTTATCTAAATTCAAATATCTACAAATTAGAAGTTGGGCCAAGGCTATGGCAGTGGATATCGGTGCTACTTCAGCTCTGGAGGAACTCTTATTGAAGAAAACAAGAAAAATAAAAACATCAGTGCTTTACTGGACAATTCTGGAAGGAGAAGATGGAGAGTTTTGTCTCCCGGTACAACTTTGGAGGGACCAAGTTTTGGATGTTGACTTGCAGAATTTATGGCAAGTATCTTTTGATTTACTACATGTTACAGTGTCACCTGCTAATTTAAAGCGAAATCACTTGTTTTCTCTCCATAGAGTATATTGGTCTCCGGCCAGGTTGGCTAAATTTTCTAAGGGGCCTACTCCATGTTGTCCAAAGTGTAACCAGGAAAAGGCAGACGACCTTCACATGTTTTTGACCTGCCCTGCGCTAATACATTTTTGGTCTGAAATAGAAGAAGGTATGAAAGTGCTCTTCAATTATGATATACAGGTTAGTGTATCACTAGTTTTATTTGGAATTGTTTCTAATTATGAGGAATTTCCTCAAAACATTAATAAGTTATCTCTTTATTTAATCATTCTTGCTCGTAGAGACATATGCAAACTTTGGGTGAGTGCTACTGCACCGCTATATCTAGACTGGATTAGAGCAATCAGGCATACACTCAGGTTGGATAAGGTAGCTTGGAAGAGAAGGAAGCATTTCTGGATTCCTTGTATTAATTGGCTGGATAGGTTATGAACGACTTTGTCCAATGATTATGCCTTTTTGCAGTATGGGTCACCATTAAATCAGTTCAAGGGCCTGTAAAGTTGGAAGAACTGAGTTGAATATACACTTGGCAGTACCGTGAGGTGTCTGCAAAAAGAGCATCCATAAAGATCTTCAGAGCTCAAGAAGGGCCCCCCCCTGCTACAGTGCAGGGGGTTGTTGGAACAACTTATTCTGTAAATATATTTTTTGTGCGTAGTGCAGCTAGTATTTGAGGGACTGTAGCCGATTTCGGTACGAGTGTGTAGATTATTGTATGATTCAGCAAAATAGGGAACATTCCCATCAAAAGCAAAATGTTGATCATAGTGATTATGCCACAAGCTAAAAGAGGAAAGATTTGTTTCATGTAGCATAAAAGTTTCACAAACATATTAGATGAATGGTGTAGAGATTGGTAAAAGAAAGGGTGTTTAAGTTTGAACCCTAGATTTTTGCATTTTTTGTTTCAGAAAACTGCAATAGTGTTTAGCATTTAGTGTCCTTTAAGGAAACTGGGTTGATCTCATCACGTTAGACTTCTTTGGTTTGATTTAAAGCCTTATTAATATGTTTGGCAAAAGTAGGCTTTTTTCTGTTGGCTTATGATTTTCTGGTAAATTACTCTACTCTTCTTGTTAAAGGCTAGGAGATAAGCTATCAACATTCAAAGAATGCACATTATCTCCATACAATTGAGAGCACCCTGCTGCACCATTTGTCAGATGCTGTGAGACACAGCTCAGGCTTCCTCATTTTTTGGGGTGCAAACTGTTTCAGGACAGAGAGAATCTTGCAGAATGTATCCTCTGCTTGTGATTGTGGATCATTGTCATGCATTGGCATTGGTTGTATTACATTATATAGATCATCAAATTCTGTTTAAATTGAGATCTTTGAGAGAGCCGGGGTATATTGGTATTTCCTATATTCTGGTTTGTGGTAGGGGATAATATGAAAGGCACAAGAGATACAGGGTAAATATTGAGAAGTCTGGCCATAGCAATGCTTAGTTCTGCCTACTGTTGTTTTAAATGTTGTGGGTAAAAATTAACATTTTGAGTGTGACCTGTTATGAATGTCAGAAATGTTGGGTGGGGCCAATTGTACATATATTTTATTTAGGACTGTAGTAGGTAATTCTAAGGGTTTGTTGAAATCACCAATCAGCATTATGCTTGGTGCTAAGGTGTGTAGATGTAAAGTCAAATGGAAAATTTAATCCAGGAATTTTAGATTGTGTCCAGGGTTACAATATACTGTTGCTATGAGGAAGGATCTGTTTGAGTTAATCAATCATCTTGCTACAACCTTTCAACTGAAGAACTGATTGGACAGTTTTGTTTGTATATGCCAAATCACTGAAATAGATCATAGTGACACATCTTCCTTTGTTATTCTATGTACTTCTCGAAATCATTTAAAATAGGCATTAGCAGGGCCGGACTGGCCATAGCGGGCAGCGGGCAATCCCCCGGTGGGTCGCACGGGTGGGGGCTTTTTTTGTTACAGGGCTGTTTTTGCAGCATTGCTGCAAAATCAGCCCTGTAACAAAATCGGCTGAAAACCGGCCCTGGCAAAGACCTCGGCGGCACCCCCAACCCCCCGGGGAGGCCAGCAAAACACTTTGCCAGGGCCGGTTCTGGTTCCCAGTCCGGCCCTGGGCATTGGGTGACTATACCTCTCCTTTTGAGACATAACATGTCACAACAGTCCAGGTCTTATTCTTTAGAAAAAGGTATTTATGTTGTTGTATGTGGCCCTCATTTCACTTTTAGGGGCTCTGTAGTATCATGGGCTACAGGTAGACAGGGTGAAGAAATGGCTACTCCTCTTCCTTCTCATTAGACTCTCAAGAGTCAACCAACATTAGCAAGGGCGCAATATATGTGATAACTCTATTTGGTTTCTGTTACTGGTGGTGACTTTGCAACCTCTGAGCTAGCGTTGAGATGGGCAGCTGAAAGAGTTTAGAAGGGAAAGTCACGGATATTAACTGCTGAATGAGTAAATAGTCATAATATGGATATTTCCAGATTTACAATAGCTTATACATTTATATATAAGTGACTTATCTGGTACAATTCTACCTACAAAGAGATAAAAGTGATGCACATGGGGGAATATTTACAGTGGGGCATGCAGAGAAAGAGGGGGATGGAATGGACAGTGGTGTGATTGGGCATCATGGATTATGGTTATGGCAGAGAAAGGCAGGTTTCTTAAGTGAGACTTACCATCAAAATGCTTGAAACCAGGAAAATGGAAGGGAAGTAGGTGAGTGTTGGAATGAGAATAGGTTGGAGTAGGACCTTTTCTCTCATGGTCCAGTATCTGTGTGGTTGCCAGGGGATGAGTTGTTGCTTGAAAATATGGGAAGTGGAAAAGATATGGAGCCTGATGGGTCTGGACTATCTCATTTGAAGTACTGTAGAAGAACACCTTTGCATTTTCTAAACCCTATTCTGGCGATCCCACTGTTGTATTACTATTTACCTAACTGGGCATCCTAAATGTGGCCGCAGACTTGGTGAGTTGTTCAAAGATCCCTACCTTGTAGAAGGTGCAAGAGAATGCTAGACTCTGCTAGCAAATTCATATATTAATGCAAATAAAACACAAGAAAATGTTCAAACACAGTAGGAGAACATGGGCAAGGTTTTAATGAAAATACAATAAAAGGCTCAGAAAAAGTTGAGAAAATTGGAAATAATAATAATAAAACTAGAAATTGATTTGTTAAAAAACAGAGCAACACAAATAACAGCAGATGACATTGAAAATCTATGACAGATGGTAGCAAGGAAATGCATGCTAAAAGAAAGTGGTTTCCTTACCCCGTGAATGAGTAATGAAGGAGGTGAAGGCCTGGTGTAAAAAGGGATCAAGTTACAAAGGAGTGGATAGTAGTGTAAAAACCTGAGTATAATCTTCCTGGACAAATGTTTGATCTAGGCAGTGTAACCCTTCATCAAGTCATTCTGGTTCCATTAGTAATCCTTTGTTTGCCAGATAAGAATGCAGAGTACCTTTGACAAGCACCTTTCAGATGAGGCAGCACAGCTTGAATAAAATCCAAAAGTGCGCTGGTCAGCCAAGTCTCCTAACAGAAAATGAGGTTATATTGAATGCCGGTACACCAGATATATTTCAGTCAACTGGGAGCATCATCACCATTAAACAAACAAGAGAGGAAACAAGCATATCAACATGTTTGAAATTCCCACTGTGCAGTGTAACAAGAAGAAAGGCTGGATCTGTGGTAGAGAACCTGGAAACAGAAAGAAGAATACAGATTTTTTCCCAAGAGATAGATTTGGAGAGAAAAATCTAAAGTCTATTTGCTATTATTTGATAGAAAATAAAGAGTGCTATGAAACGGAATTAAAGACAAGAGATTTAACCAAGAAAGAAAAGAGTGAAGTGAGTTAAAAATGGTTAGTTAGGAAATCCAAAATGTCAGAAGCAGTGGGGAGAAACAAAATGGATTATAAAGATAAATGAATTGTATGTAACATGGTAAGAAATTTATTCCTTTACGGCATGAAACAGTCCATTCAGCAATATCTGTTAGCAGTGAATAGGTAAACATGTCTGTTACCAGCCAACTGGTAAATGTAGATGCAGTGCTCTGCACCTTAATCCCAACCGATTCAAGGAGATACTGAATACACATAGACACGAGGATTAAACTTTGAGGAACTACACACAGCTTTGTATGAAAATAAAACTGGAGGGTGCTTTCATAAGATCACTGTAATTCAGAGTCTGTTTCTTTAAAAGTTGGAGCATGTGGCAGATATTTGGGAAAAATACTTGATGACATGTAGCCAGTAACCAAAAGGAGCTAGAAATGGGCAACAGTGTCAGGGGTGAATGACCAAAAAAGAATGTAAAAAATATCAAGGTACAATAATATCATGTCAAAAATGTCAGCATACAATATGGTGAAACGAGAAGGGCAGGGGGATGAGCCAATACCTGGCAAGAGACACGACTGCACACAGACTGAAATGGTCACAGAAGACCTCAAACAACGGGAGGTCAGGCAGGTGGAAGCCGATAGAGGCATAATCCTGTTCATTCTGGAATACAAGTCAAGAGGCAGAGGGGACACCCTCAATCGAGGCAACATCTTACGCCTACTATCAACTTTCAGCAGTCTGACCGATATCAGTACTAAAGACTTAGATGCTGTGGAATTTACCCATTATAACCATCTGTCAGATCATGAGGTTACCAAAACAAAACATGGGCGAGGAACGAAACAGCAATGAGAATAATGGAATCAGAATCACGCTTTCAAACTCGGGGGATACGCCTAAAAAGATTGGAAAAAATAGGGTACCCGGAACCACTATGCCAGGCATACAATGAGCGACAAGGCCAAAGCTCATTAAATAAACAAACTCCACCGAAAACTGAAAGTATCTTAAAGGGGGCCAGAAGATTATCAGTCTCAAGGATGAATTCTCAGACCAACAGGCAAGTGCAAGGGTCACTTGGACAAGATGACTGGAACTGGATAGCAAGGACAACCAACATAAGAGCCCCAAAGTCTTGAAAAAATACACAACTGAACACCTCAATACAACAATAATTAAGAATATGCTCCTGGAATATAAATGGCCTAGGGAACAACAAAATATGATATTCAGCTTCTTCTCTACCTCAAAAAATTCGATATCATTGCCCTCCAGGAGACCTGGCTGGATCAACCATATCAAATCTAGGGCTTTAATTCATATCATCTACCAGCGACAAGAAACGCCAAGTATGGTCACCTAAAAGGCGGCCTAACAATATACACAGCCATAAAGAGCTTCAATGAACCTAAGAATAAAAACGTGAAACAGTCAGGCAACAATAGCATACTCACAATAGAACTGGAAGTATAGGGAATAGAACAAAAACAAAAGTTAATACTGATGAATGTATACTTACATCCCCGGGAGAAAAAAGCTGGAATGAATCTTCTGACGGAAGAAGTGTCAAAAACACTGGCAGAGGTGGCAACACCCAACCTCATAGTAACAGGGGATTTTAATATGTACCTTGGAAGGCTCCAGACAAGGGACTCACTCCTGGAAGAACAATTCCGGGTGTGGGACATACCACAACAGGAGACAAGTAAATGGGATAAACAAAATCGGCTGGCAAGGGACAGCGTAAAGAACCTAGAACACCTCAACCTGGTAGCTCTAAATGGCCGCTTTATAAATGACAGCCCCCCGTCAGCTACTTTCCACAACTCGACTGTCAGCTCTACCTTAGACTTTACATTTTAATCTCTTTATCTTTTCAGGAAAGTCACAGACTTTCAAATAGGAACAACGTCAGCCAGTAACCATCAGCCGCAAGGATTTACCCTCAACTTCCAGGGGGTTGTGCTATCCACGCCAGCAACAAATTTAGGATGCTCTCTTTCGGTGGCACAGAAAAGAATACAATGTAACACGTCCAACTTGTAAGGCTTTGTAAAGGACGCAAAAAAGCGGTGGGAAAAAAGCATTGCAAACCAGACTGACTATCTAAGAGCTTGGGAGCAATTTACGAGCAGTCTTGGATGGGCACACACAAGGAAATCTAAGAACCACACAATGCCGGATTCCCTAAGCCCCCAAACCTGTACAAAGCGTCCTGATTCAATGGGCATTTATGACAAGGCCATAAAACAAAATATTAATATAAAGCTCCTTAAAAGAAACATCAACAAACTTTTGCGGAAATTACACCGAGACGGACCGGACATTGAGGCTCAAAAGGAACTGCAAAAACTAAAACACAGCAAAAAGAAGCTAATTTGGCAGGAAAAAAGGGAAGCAGAGGAAGAGCTATGGGCTAGGCTCCTTCATGACGCAAAAGGAAACAGTACTAGCTGAAGATTCTGGAAAACAGTCAACACACTCCAGAACCCAAGAAGTCCCAGCATTGATTCTTACTTAACCGAGGAAGCCTGGTCCAATTACCTCCAGCCCCACTTCAATACAGTGCCAAAGTCTGCCATAACTAAGCGACTAGAAAATGACAGCAAAATTTAAGCTTGCACGCCACAATTGGCCATTACTTCACTGGCGCTCACCGAAAAACAAATCATAGGTAGGATTGCGAAAGGGAAGCCGGAGGGGGCTCCAGGTCTCAACGGGATGCCTTCCATTTTGTACAAACAAAACCTGGAATACTGGGCAGCGGCTCTTCTGCCACTTTTTAAACAGATCACAGACACCGTAACAATTCCAGCATCATGGAAAGGCTCTTTAATAGCTCCAATTCACAAGAAAGGCAACATAAAGGACCCTAAAAACTACAGACTTGTTGCCCTAATTGACAATGAGGTCAAATATTAGGCTGGTCTTCTACTAGAGGAGCTCACAGAATGGTCGAATGAAAATGCTGTGATCCCCATTACCCAGACAGGCTTCCGCAAACAAATATGACAAACATCAAACATTCTAGCTTTATCACTTCTTATTGACGCCATTAAGATAGCCAATCCGCCCCTGTACGTGTGTTTTATCGATTTCACTTCAGCGTTTAACAACATCAATAGAAATCTACTATGGGCGAAGCTGGAAAAAAGGAAAATTCCACCTGGGCTACTAACACAGCTGATATCACTACACACAGATACATGGGTCCAAGTTAAGCTGGGACCAGGAGACCGCCTGTCAAGGAAAATACAGACGACAAAGGGCCTTAAACAAGGGTGTGTGCTAGCGCCGACATTATTCAACATCTTTATGTCTGACCTTTCACAGAAGCTCGACGAAAGTAACGCTCACGCCCAAGCTTAGGTGGTCTTACCCTCTCTAATCTGATGTACGCTGACGACATTAAGATGATCAGTAGAACACTGATAGGGCTACAACATCTAATCAGCACAACTTTCAATTACTCAACAGCGAATAGCCTAAGCATCAATTTCTCAAAAACAAAAATAATGAGGATAAACGCTAAGACATCATCATCAAGGTTCTGCTGGCACATGGGAGGGCTCACACTGGAAACAGTGGATGAATACAAGTACATGGGCGTAACTGTGGACAGAAAAGGTTTATTCCAACAACAAAAGGAAGCAATAAAACGGAGAGGAACCAGCATAGCGATCGTACTAAGGAGCCTCAAAACGAAAGCAGCTGGCCGTAGCTTCATCCCTCTGCTTCAAGTGATTCACGCAAAACTATCTCCGGCCATAACTTACGGGAGCGAATGCCTCCATGGGAGGGACGCTCAGCTACTGAATAGCACAATAGCGAAGGCTATGAGAATGATTTTCAGCCTGCCAGGCACAAATAAGGCTGGAACTCTGCCTGAGAAATCCAACTGTAGAACGTATGGGTGCCTATGTCAAAAGATGGCACAAAATCCGGGAAGGAGAAGACGCAAGTCTGAATCATTACCTATGGAGAGAGATAGAAAGTATGAACAACTGCACAGCTGCAAAATATCTAAAGCATTCAATAAACTCCTTGGGCCTACAAGAAGCCTGGAAGAGCAATGCGTCCCACAACACCTTTAAACAGCTAGTTAATAAATCAGTAAGATCAATCTCGATAACAGAAGACAAAGCAAGCCTAGCCAACAGGGCTCATGGTTGGACAGTTATCCAAAACTACACCAGCAGCTCCTGCCAAAGTTATTTAGGAGTTGGGTTCACCAGGCACACAAAGGAGAAGTTCTTACGCCTACGGCTGGGCATACTTCCATCACAAAATCATCTTCCCCCATGGAAAAGGCCCCAAGCGACAATGAACTGCCAAATATGCGGGAACTCAAAAGAGGACATCCTGCACTTAATATGCACCTGCAAAGGTCTGGACAAAGAGTGCAGATACCAACTAAAACCGTCCCTAAATAAGCTAGGAATAAGAACATGCCGGCAGGCGGTCAAGGCTTGCTTTGATGGAAAAAACATTCAACTAGCAAGCCATCTTGTCAAATTCCTGGAGATAGCGGAAATGAAACAAGAATAACAGAAGGCAGGGATTGGATGAAGCAAACACAAAGGGGCAAATAAAATCTAACTACCTACTCAGAACGGTCAAGGTACAGCCACCCGAATGCAAGCTAGCATACAATAAAACTGTAGAAGCTGATTTCTACGAACTAAAAGACTCCCTCGAATATCAATCTTCTACGCACTAAGCCTACATTACAGCGCAACTTCAACCCAGGAGCTAGACTTTTAAGACAGCCACCTTAGGCTATATAGGGGACTTACTCTATTTTTAATCTATGCCCAGCTTGAAAGAAGTGTAAATCTCTGTAGAAAGTACTACTTGCCACATGAAGCTATTATCATTTTTTTTATCTTTTTTAACAACTGTATTAAATTTTTTTTCTAAACAGCGGTATTAGATCATGTGGCATTTTAATGTATTATATGCTACTCTTTGCAATGGTTTTAATTAACTGAGCAATAAAGATTTACTTACTTACTTCATCAAGTAAAAACTATTGTGGTATAGAATATTGAATGTAAGTATATCATGTATTAGGTATCTAATTTCATTCTTTAAATAGAGTTGAATATAATCTTGTTTAATTGAATATAGTTGCCTTAAAATGTTTTTTAAATATGGTAATATAATGGTTATTATATTATTTTTAAGTATTAGTATATTCATAATAACTGTTTTATTTTTTATTAGAGTTTGTACATTTTAATTTAGATTTCATATTTTTTCAGTTGAATTAGTAGCTTTTAATTTAGTAGCTGGTTGTTGGGTTTGCTAATGAATACGTTAGAAAGTTATTTAAATTGTAAATTATAGTTTTCTTACCTTAAATTATTATTATATGTTAATCAACTATTTACTTGGTAATTAATTATGCAAAATAGTTCATTGAATATTTCGTATATTTATTACTTAAGTGAATGTTCTGATTTTTTATGGGTATTTTGAATTTTCTACAGTGTAATTAGTAATAGTAATAGTAGTTTGTATGAGATTAGGGTGTGAGAGTATTTACATTTGAAATAATTATTCCTATTTTAAAGTACTTATTATGTCAAAATAACTATTTCATTATTATATTAATTGTTTATGTGGTCAATTTTCAATTTATTATAGAAGCATAGTATGTGTTGTTTAATGTGTGATTTAAATTACCTAAAGTTCAATTAGTAAATTATAATTTAGTAGTAGGTTGTTTGGGTTTGTAGAGGATTAGGGTGGAAACAAATGGAAAATAACAATTCTTGTTTTTTATTTTTTAATGAGCTTTTTATGCTAATTAAAAATACTTCATAACTATGCAAAACATTTAATTGTTTATTTGTTATGTCAATTATTCTGTGATGTGTTATTCATTGGTAACTTGTTGATTAGCATATTTAACAATTAACTTTTCTATAAATAAATGTATATGTATTTCATTGATTTGGCATGTTTTATTTAAATACTATTTTAATGCTACCCATGTTTTATTTATAATTTATATAGATTTTTTAGGTTTAAAGTATTTTATTCATCATGACACACCAAGACAAATACACAGCATCATAAAGTGTCCAGCCGCACCTGAGGATTCAACAAGTACAAAAGTCAACAAGCACGGGCCGCAATGGTGAGTCCACCTGGCAGTTGTGAGAGTGCATAGGTCCGGTGCGACACAATATTTCCATACAAGCACCTCCCCCCCAACCCCACTCCCAACTGTCCCAACACAACACCCACCCCACCCTCCCCACCCGTCGTCCAGTGCATTATCATCGCCCCGTGTGTATAACAAGATCAAAAGTCGTGAAGGAAGAGGGAATCCCATGCTAGTTCACCGATCCGATACAGGATATTTGGGGCAAGTAAGTTCTCTGCACTCCGTAAGCAGCAAAGCATGGAACGGTTGCCAGGGCTCATTGAATTGGGCTATGTCCCCAGCCACCATAAGGGACATTTTTTCCATACCCAGCACATGCCACAATCTGTGGAGCCAACCTGTGACGGTAGGCGGTGTGGCCGTGCGCCAGTGTATCAAAATATTCTGGACCGCAGAGCCCAGGGCAATGGCGATCTGCCTACCCCTCCTGGACTTCAGGGGATACATTAAGTCGTTCGGGAGCCCCTGGAGGATATATGCAGGGAAGCGCGGAAGCTCAATACCAAAATGAGAATCAATTTCGTCCAACACTTCCATCCAATAGGTGGCCAAGAGAGGGCAGTCCCATAAAATGTGTGTGAGTGTACCACAATGTCCACACCCCCGCCAGCATGTGTCTGCCTTACTGTGATCAAACTCATGGATTCACTCAGGCGTGTAATACCAATATGTAGAAACTTTAGTGAATGTATCAGTAAGGCCCATATGATATGCTGAGTGGCGTGCACTGTAAGAGATCTGGTCCCACTCCTTGGGACTCAGTGCCCTCCCGAGCTCCCGCTCCCATCTCTCCCTCCCCGGGTTGTGGAAGTGCGTGGAAGGTAATTGCAGAAACCTGTATAAGTCTGTGATTAGTTTCGAATCTGACGTGCGGGACAACAGCCATCTCTCACATGGCGAGAGAAGCCTATCCGCTGCTCCTCTTACTTGTGGTTGAAGAGCCCAATGTCGGGCTTGCATGTAGCGGTGCCTTTCAGTCTCAGGGAGAGAGAACTCCTGACGGAACTGCGTGAATGGAATGAACCCCTCAGGACCGTACATGTGGCACAAAGCTCTACAACCCGCTTGCCGCCAATGCGCGAAGGCTCCCTTCTCCATTCCGGGAGTAAAGGCCGGGTTATCTACCAACGGAGAGAGCGGTGACGGAAACGAGGTAAGATCATATTTAAGGCAAGTAGCGTCCCAAACTCGCAAAGGCACCCTAGTGATGAAGGAAGCATACAGGTTCTTAGGCCAATGGGAGCGGTGCAAAAACAGAATCTCCTGCAAAGGCCGGCCTGCCATCGCCTGGTCTTGGAAAAGCCAATGCTTATCCGACTCCCATCTGCACCACTCCACCAGGTACCGCAGTTGCGTCGCCTGGAAGTACTTACGAAAATCCGGGATGCCTAGACCCCCCGCCTCGGGAGGCAAAAGAGATAGGGCCCTGCGCATCCTGGGTTTCTTCCCTAGCCAGATGAAGCGGGCCACATCCGACTGCAGCTGTGGGATCCACCCGACCGGCGGCTGAAGCGGCAATGCCCTGAACAAATAGAGAACCTGTGGTAAGATGGTCATTTTAATGGCAGCAATCCGTCCTAACCATGAGAGAATGCCGCGGTTCCAGCGGGCCAGCTCCTCTCTGATCTTTGCTCCCAAGGCCGAGTAATTGGCCGAAACCATGGCCTGCAGCGTGGGCGCTATCTTAATTCCCAAATACGGTATCGCCTCCGAGGACCAAAGCAGAGGAAACCTGCCCTGTAAATACTCCCTGGTGGCCGGCTCCAAGGAGATATCCAAAGCCACTGATTTCCCCACATTCATCTTAAAACCAGAAACTGCACCGAAGGCGGCGAGTTCCTGTACACAAGCCGGTAGGGCCGACCGGGGTGTAGCTAATGTGAAGATGACATCATCAGCGTAAAGGCTGACCGCGTGAGTAAAACCTCCCATCCGTATCCCCTCCACAGCCGGGTTATCTCTGACCCGCTGGGCCAACGGCTCCATGTATAAGGCAAAGAGCAAGGGCGAAAGTGGGCAACCCTGCCTAGTGCCTCTCTCAATATTGAAGGCCGTGGAAGTATACCCATTCACACGGATCACGGCCGTCGGTTCTTTATAGCAATTGAGGACCATGGAGCGAAACTTCTCCCCGATGCCAGCCTTCACAAGCACCCGTTCTAAGAAGGGCCAATGTACTCGGTCGAACGCCTTCTCCGCGTCCACCGCCAGCATCATCCTCTCCCCAGGAATCCTAGAGGCCTTCTCCAGCAGATGGACCACCCTTTTTGTGTTATCAACCGTCTGCCTCCCTGGGACAAAGCCAGCCTGATCCGGGTCAATTAGGCTGGGTAGGTGAAGTACCAGGCGACTGGCCAAGATCCCACTATAGAGTTTTAAGTCTACATTCAAGAGGGATATCGGTCGGTAGGACCCACAGTGCTTCGGATCCTTTCCCGGCTTAGGAATGACCGAGATAGAGGCCCGAAGAGATCCAGTGGGATGGCTCCAGGTTCTGCGAAGGAGTTAAAAAGGCGAGTGAGGACAGGAGCTAAGGTCGTGCAGAACGTCTTATAGAAAAGGGCAGAGTAGCCGTCTGGGCCCGGCGCATTGCCGTGTTTGAGTTTGGCAATGGCCGAGACCACCTCCCTCTATTCCAATATCCCTATTCAAACGCTCCGCTTGCAGGGTGTCCAAAGACGGCAAGGTGATGGAATCTAAATAGGAAGATATGGCCGTCACATCCGGCGGATCACCAGTGTAGAGGTTTTCGTAGAATCCCCGGAACACGGCCGAGATGCGAGCATCCTTTGTCTCCACACCTCCAGCGGGGTCGAGGATCTCCTTTAGCGACTGGCTCTGTCGCGCAATCTGGAGCCTATTGGCCAGCAGCTTACCACAGCGATCCCACCCGTATAAAAGGCATGGCGCAGCCGAAGGGCTGCGTATTCTGCCCGATCCATGTCCAAGGCCGCCAAAAGCTTCCTCGCCTCTTTTAGCTGCCGCCAAATCCTCGGAGCCCCGTCCGTCGATGAATCAACTTGAGCTCCCGAACCCTACCGGTAAGCTCCTCCCTTTTGGCCTGCCGCTCCTTGTTCTCCGCCGCGGAGACCAACACGAATTCCCCCCTAAGGACGGCTTTCAATGCTGCCCATTGCGTGGCCCGGGTGGTGTTGGCGTTGTCATTGTGGGCCAGGTAATCACGGATTACCGCCTCGATACGGTCTACCACCACCTTCCTATGTAAAAGGATATCCCTGAGGTGCCAAGTTATCGGGGGTTGGGCAGTAGGGGGCAGGCACAACGAGGCCTCAACCGGAGCATGGTCCGATAAGGATAACACTCCCATGTCTGCCGAAGAGACCAGCGCCTTCACCGGCATTGTAACTAAAAGGTGATCAAGCCGCGCATAGGTCTTGTGTGCATGGGAGTAATACGAGTAATCTCTATCTGTGGGGTGTATATGATGCCACAGGTCAAGGAGATCTCCCTCCGCAAGCCGTGCCTTACAACCGGCCGAGAATTCCCCAACCTGTAGAGAGCGCTGCGCTGACCTGTCTACCGCTGAATCGAAAACCATATTAAAATCCCCACCGAGAATGATATGTCTGTCTGGTGAGGCAGTGACATCCTCCACCGCTGACTGCAAGAAGCGCTCCTGCTTATCGTTAGGGCTATAGAGGGATCCAATCGTGAACGTGAGACCCCCCACTCTGAACCTGTGCGCTAGTAACCTCCCCTTCTGCTCTGCAAGTTTGTGAAGATGCACCCCTTTGAAGTGTCTGGCCACCAGAATCGCCACCCCCTCAGTCTTTGTGGTGCAGGTGGAAAAAAACTGGAGCGGGAACTTGTGAGATCGCAGCCTATGTGTGTCCTGTGCCAACAAATGCATTTCCTGAAGGAGGCAGATGTCAGCATGAGCATTTTCTAACAGTGAGAGCACCGCCCGCCGCTTAACAGGGTTGTTCAATCCCCTAACATTCAGAGTTAGGACCTTAAAAACATAAGGAGGCAAAGCGGATAGAGTGCAAGAAAGCATGTGTACGGCATGCGGAGGCCGTGGAAGGTGTGTGTATCCCCCTCCCCCCCGGAAACCAAACAGAGGACAGGAAAAAGCATATGAGCCCCCAGCCCCCCATTCCTGGCAAACCGCTGCATGCTGCGAACTCCAGTGTGTCCGCGGGCTGTCCCAAGTATAGGCCACCCCCCTTCCTCGTTCCCACATTCACACCACGTCCCTCTTTGGTCAGAACAAAGTGAAGGAGGACAGCTGAAGTACTAGATTCCGGTATTGTGCACTGGACGACTCCCCCCCCCACACCCAACACATGTTCCCCCCCCAACCCTTCCACACCCCAACAGAACCGTCCCCGTTACCCTAACCCCCCCCCCCAAACTGAGTAAAAAAAAAAAACATTGTCCATGTCTGGCCTATGAAGGCAAGTCTATGGAAAGTCACCAAAGTGGACGTCCAGCCACCACGCAACTCCCGCTCCCCCCCCCATCCCCCAGGCCCCCAAACCTGCGATTTCAGTCAAGCGATGTCGATCTCCCCCCGGAGTACTTCTCAAGCGGTCAACGCCACCTCCTCCGTCGTCGTTTCTCAGGCAACACCTCTCACTGCACTATCCCTTTCAGCCCGGATAGTGGGCGGATCAGGCCTCGCTGAAGAAGCAGAATGTCGGCGACCAGGGACGGTCTGCCAGCCGTCCCTGGTGATCCGTCTACGGCGAGGAGTAGGGGCCTCCTCATCAGTCGCAGTGATGCCCAGTACTGCACAAGTGTCCTGGAGGGAACGCAGCTGATGTAGTGTACCATTCCAGCGAAAAATAAGACGGAACGGGTGTCCCCAAGAGTACTGTGTACCATGCTCTCGTAAGAAATCAGTGGCAATTTTAAAGGACTTGCACTTCTGTAGAGTGACCACCGAAAGATCCTGGAAGAGGGCCACGCGGCGGCCCCTGAACTCCAAAGAAGGTTTGGTTCGGGCCACCCGAAGGATTCTTTCTTTCAGGGGGTAGTCTGGCAGGTAGGCTAGGAGGTCGGGAGGGGGTGCCGGTGATCTGCGTCGCGGGCCCACCCTATGCGCTCTATCAATCCTGATAAGAAAGTCGGTCGGCTCATCCAATATTTCTCTAAATAGGTCTTGCAGATATTCCGCCGCGTTCTCCCCCTCCTCTTCAAGAGGAACACCCCGGACCCGGATGTTGTTCCTCCGGGAGCGGTTCTCAAGGTCCTCCACATGTGATTGAAGATCGATTTGTTGGTCTTGAAGTCTAATCACCTCCTGTTGAAGCTGTGCGAGTTCTTCAGCTCGAGCATGTCCTGCCTCCTCCACAGAGGCCACCCGCTCCCCCAGGCCGTCAACCTCCCTCCGTACCTCACGCACCTCTCCCGCCACCTCCTGCTGTAGTGCCTGGAAGTCCTCTCGGAGTGTGCCGAAGAGCGATTCAAGAAAGGATCTGGTGACCGGCGGCTCCCCTCCACTCGCCCCCTGGGAGCTGCTCGACTGTCCCGGGGAATGCTGCCCCCTGTCTTGCCTTGCAGCGCCTCTGTTTAGCATATCCGGCAGGGTACGATCCCCTTTCTTGTTCCCTTTGTTACCGGCCATTTTGAATAATGAACAGTGCTCCCCAGGCTCCACCAAGGTCGTCAACGTCCGCTACACCACCAGGCCGCCGGCCAGTCGACCCAACCAGCTGTCCTGAGCCTACTACTTGCGTATGCCGTTGCCCACGGAGTAGACGCTCCCATGTCAGCTGTTCCCCAGGAGGCCAGCCCCAAACGATGGTCCCAGTCCAGCCACAGGCTGCGAGTGTAAAGCTGTTCACCAGGAGCAAGGCGCCCCCCCTCAGGCACCCCGAGCCGACTCCGTGCTCCACCAGCCGCCTCAAGGCCACTCCGATGCTATCCACCCCCACTCAGATCGGCCAGGAGCAGCGCGTCGCCTTTCGTGAGCAACCCGTTTCAAGGTCCAAGCGTGCTCACCACCGGGGCTCCCCGTCGTAATCTAACAGTCGGTCTGACTAGCCGCCCAGTAGGTCTTGCTCACAGGCCTGCAGCTGCTCTCAGTCAATGCTAATGCGTGGTCGGTAGATCCGCCTCTCCTCTGCCACTAGGCCTTGCGCTATGTCCACAGCATAGTGCCCACAGGTCGCGGCCGTGCCGTCATGCAAGGTCCCCCACTGGAGGGCCACTCGCCCTGCCGCCCCCCAGCCAAGCTCCACACTCCGCCTCCACCAGAGGTATCAGGGCAGGGGGAGTGAGTCCCGACCCCCTCCTGGGTCCGCTTACCGCTGCCGGCGGCCCACTCTTCTCCCGTCACTGCCAGCTGCCCAGGTGCTCCACTTCCGTCGAGGCGGCCCCCCCTGACCTTCAGGCCGGATCCGGTCACCGGCAACCGTGGCAGCTCCCCCGGTCTCCAGGAATCCCCATCCAATTCTTGTCGGGCCTAACACGGGGGAAGCCGGGGCCTCGCGTGAGCCAACTGCGTCACAGCAGTCAAGGACGCGTCTGCCCCTGGCAGGCCCACTCCCCAGGCACAAGTGCTCTTCCTCCGTCGGGCCGTCGGGGGGGGGGGGGGGGGGGGGGGGACCGCCGCCAATGCAGCCTCTCAGTCAGGTAGGTCGGGGGCGCAACCCAGCGCCACTCGGGGCTCTCCGTGCGGCTCACCAGCCGGCTCCGCTACGTCACCTGGATCGGCCGGACACACTGCTCTGGTCTCTCCCGCTCTGGGTGTCCGCGAACCGGATCCTGCAGGGACAGCAGCTTGACCCATCCGAGACTCCGCTCCGGTCCGGACGGGCCTCCCTCCTCCAAAGCAGCCACCAGGCTTGATCCGCTCCGCGATGCCGGCCCAGCTCCGCTTCCAGCCAGAGCCCAGGCCACGCTGTTCCCAGCCCGGTGTCCGGAGCCAGACAAATAAGCCCTCCAGCTCCTCAATGCGCCTCGGGATGAAACTCCGGAGTCCCCCACCCCGTCCGCTGCCAGTAGATAGCAGCGGGGGGGGGGGAGATCAGCGCAATTAGAGTCGTTTAGGGGCCCGGGCTCGGAGGAGATTGCAAGGGAAGCGACCACTCACTCCGCCATCTTGGCCACGCCCCTATATAGATTTTTTAAAGTGTTTTTGGGTTGTAGGAAGGTAAGTGCATTTATCTTTGATATACGTATTGAGTTTTATATTTGTTAAATAATTTTAACATTAAAGTTGATTGTATTTGTATATTCAATTGTATTCATTTAGAATGCATTGATTTAATATTTCAGATATGTATTAATATTTGTATGTTATTAGGTACTTAATTGTATTATTAAAAAATAGTAAGATTTGATGTGGTATCTCTAACTCCTCAAAAATCCAACCATTGCTTAGATTAGAGTGGGAATAGTACAATTAAGCATTGCAATGTCCAACACTTTCCCTGATTTAGGGATGTTGGAGTAGGAATAGTAAATGTAACCCCTGCCCTCCCAAATTACCTCATTTTGCTTATATTTGAGAGGGAATGTCCAATCTAACTCCTCTGAAATCCAACAATTTCTCTACTGTTACTGAAATTAGAGTGGCTCAAACTCTTCTACCTCGGAGAACATAGTCACTCTCCCTTACCTAATTCACCAAGCAACCAGTCAGAAGTCATCCCACCTCTACGCATGTTTTGTTGATTACTGTGCCACATTTGACTCAGTGGAGATGAGCAACTTATGACGGAAACCTCAGGTCTGGGGCATCACCAATAATTTGCTCAATGCGATAATATCCTTGTACCCCTCAACATGGGTGAGGGTCAAGCTGTCCCAGACGGTTATAGTGAAAAACATTCCCATGGATAATGGATTAAAGCAAGACTGTGTCCTTGCTCTCTTGTTATTCAATCTGCACACTGAGGACATGTCTGTGGCTCTAAAACATGCAAATCTTATCCCGCCAACAATTGGAGATATTAAAATACCCATAGTGCAATATGCAGAAGATATCGTCCTGTTTGACCATTCTAACATTGGGATCCAGAAGGCCCTAAAAACCCTCCATAAGTACAACAAGGCAAATAAAATGATGGCAAATAAGTCTAAAACAAAAATTATAACCTTTGGGAGGATGACCAAGAAATCAAACTATTGCTGGATTACAGGCCCTCTAAAAATAATTGGGAAAAAATCGTATAATTATTTGGGCTAGTGACTCTCTGCAAACAGTGGAACTAAAATTCACTTAAGCCACCTAAAGAAAAGGCTGCGCTAATCATCACTAGACAAGCTCAATACTCTTCAGTTCCATTACGAAGGGTGCTTAGGGCAATTACCTATGGCCATGTTGCTTTCCGGGGCAACTTACTAAAATTACGGAACAGCTCCATCTAAAAGCATACAAGAAGGTCTTTAGGCTGCCCTTATATATAAGAGGCTGTCTGATAAAACTTGAATTTGGCTTGGAGGGACAAGCATGGGCCAACTTGGGCGTTTTTCTAAAATACTATTATAGGTGCATTATGACTGCAACTAACACCTTTACATTTGTTCTCCAGCACATATTTAAAACAAAGAGAAGCCCTTGTTCCATTCACCTAAATGAGTCATCCAATACCTTCCAAATAGACCTGTCCTTACTGAACAAACTATTGATCTTGCCCACCACATTTAAAACTATTCTGAAAAAGTAGAAAAAGGTACTGTCAAAGTCAAGTGACATGGTCAAACTGAAGAGCACACCAGTACTAGAAGCACTGGCCATCTCATATGTTAATATTTACTCACCCTGCTTGAGGCCACAATTATACCTTCAGTGCTCAATTGGGAAAGCCTGTCTTAAACAAATATTGGCTGCAAGGTTAAAGGGCCTGCAAATTAAAGAAACAAACCCAAATTGGCCCTCCTTTTCCAAGATTGTGAAGTGCCTGCTGTGCTGCTCTAAATCTGAATCTTTTAACTATTTATTATGTTGCTGCACAAAGCTGCTCCATGCTAGGCATACTCTGCTAAAGCCACTCTTCTTAAGCCACAACATAAGGACCTGCAACAAGGCTAGGAATTTTGTCTTCACTATGATGGAGCCAACTGAACTGGCTAAATTTGGGAAATACATCAAAGTGGTACAAGATCCCTCAAAGGCCTCTACATAACTGACAAACTTAAATTTGGAAAGGACAAAATCCAACCTCAGTAAGCTTGGAGTGGCATACAACATCTAGTGTTTATCATGTGTATGACTACACATACCATTTTAACACTGTTTAGCACTTAGGCAATATCATGTACAATATTTTAACACTGTCAAAACCATTGTTTTTCCTTGCGTTTTAACTACCACTATGCATACCATCACTGTTGTCATAGCTAATCTTGCTACTATGGACCTAGGACCCATTTTTAAGAAATGTTCTACTTTACAGCCATTTCCTCTACCATAAAGCACTTTAATGTTGATTGCTACCTTAATGGCTCTTACTTTATTTCAATCCTGCTGCTACTATTGACTTTCTATGCACTTCAGCCATTATTAAATGTTGTGCTATCTCTATTATGGCTACTTCAGCTGATAAAAATGACTACTCCAAAGTTCAACACTGTCTCTACTGTTAGTTTGCTTAGTGGGGATAGTAAATCTAACCCCTCCAAAATCCATCACTTTCTCTGACTTTGCTTACGTTGGAGTGAGAATAGTAAATCAAAGCCTTTCTATGTTCAGCACTTTCCCCACTGTTGCTTAGATTGAAGTAGGAGTAGTATTTCTAACCCCTCCAAGGTCCAACACTTTCCCTGCTCCTTATTTTAAGCTGGAGTGGGAATAGTAATTCTAACCACTCCAAAGTCCAACACTTTAGGGTCGATGCCGATCTGGGTCGGAAAGCTATCCTACCGAGCCGGTTTCGGAGTGTTTGCAGACCAAGCCGGAGTTCTGCAGTCCGACTGAGTGAGTACGATGCGGCCGTATGCTGCCGAACTCGGTTCGATCAGACTCCCATAGAGGTCAATGGGAGCCGGTCGTACGACGCGTACATGGGCTCCCATTGACTGACTGGGTACGTCTCACGCAAGGGTGCCCCTTACAGTGGGTTTGCTCGGTGCCATCCGCACCATACATGCCTGTGTTTGGGAGACCCTTGGGTCTCCCCCTGGGTCCAAGTCGTAGGGCTGCAGCTGACAGGGCATCCGACATGGACCCCTAAAGGCAACTTCCCGGACGTTTTGTGAGCCGGACACTTTGGCTCGCACCGGCTGTCCTACGCGTGCATCGTACTGGCTCGGTCATAAATCGCATGCATTGCACGCCACGGTTAGCTTACGGCCGAGACGTACGGAGCGGATTGGACCCAAAAACGACTCGGTCGGTGATTTTCACATCGTTCTGGCTCGGTCGTATAGCTGTGCGAGTCAGGCGGAAAACACGCGTGCGGCTCATTATTTTTCCGGCCAGATCGCGTTCGGTGCGCTTCCGACCCGGATTGTAATCAGCCCCACTATCTGCGTTTGGAGTGGGAATAGAAAATATACCCCCTCAATAATTTCTCAACTTTTGCTTAAGTTGAAATAAGAATTGAGTTGGACTTGACATCTTTGGCATGGGTTTCCCTCAACTTTTTTCACTTCAATCTTCCTCTTTTTGCTGACTTCGGTTTTGCTGTTTGGACTCTGCCTATTTTATGACTGCTAACCAATGCTAAAGTGTTTGTGCACTCTCCTTTAAACATGGTGAAATTGGCTTACACCCAATTGGCACATTTAATTCATTTGTAAGTCCCTAAATTGTACTTGTACCCAGGGCTTGTAAATTAAATGATACTAGCTGGACTTCAACATCATTTGTACCACCAATTTAAGTAGCCTTTAATACGTGTCTCAGGGCTGCTATTTTAACCTGTGTGTGCAGTTTTAAACTGCCATTTCGACCAGGCAATATAAACCTTTTGCCGGGATTAAACCTTTCTTTTCCATAGATATGGGACACCCCTAGTGTAGGCCCTACACAGTCCAGAGGGATAGGTTGCAATGCATTTATATCTACTTTTAAGTTTTACTTGCCCTGGCAGTGAAAAACTCTTAAATGTGTTTTTCACTACTGCAACACCTACCTCTCGCATGGATAACATGAATTTAATAGATGATAACTTTCAATTGGGAACAGGTAAGAATGCTGAGTTTGGTGTCTAAAGAATTATAATTTGAAAACCCTGTTCCATGGTAAAGGCAGATTTTAAGTCACAATTCTGAAAATGACATTTTCAGAAAGTTGGCATTTTCTTGTCCTATTTTCTTGCTGGGTCCTGGGTCACATCACTAGGTGTAGCTGGGAGTTGGTCTTTGTGTATTATTCACAGACAGGGAGACAAAAAGGGTATATGTATTGGTAGGAAGGGACATCTCTAACTTGATAGGAGCTTGGAGCTGTCATTTACCACACTTCCACATCACAAAAGACTCAGCACATTCACAAAGGGTTTGACACTAGTCTTTTGTGCCTCCAGACAACCTAAGGCCAAGGCAATGTGGAAGAAAATTCCAAACACCTCTGGGGTGAAAATTGGCCCTTAATGTTAATCCCACTGGTCATGTTGGCTTCGCACCTTGCTATTTTCTTTAGCACCCTCTGATTCTTACACAGAATGTTATTCTATTCAGCATTTAGACAACTTTGGGGGAGATTTTCTCCTCAATCAGTTTGCAGTAACACTCAAACAAAGTAACAAATAATTGGTTACACTTGTGTGTTTTCAGTAATATCTCGTTAAAAAAAAATATTAATTTATTTTATTTTATTCTTATACCTGGTATATTACAATAGACACATTGATTCAATAAAAAATTACATATCATCAATACAATGGAAAAAGACATAATTAAGCATCCAAGAATCGGCAGAAATACATAATATATTAATAATTAATAATTACTTAATATAATGAATAACACGGACAAAATCTGGTGACTGTGTGAAGTGCACATCTGTCAAAAATTGGATGAGTTTCATGATTATAGTTACCAAACGTGCATGTGGGCGATATCAACACACAATAGATGCACGTCACCTACGGTGAGATGAAGTGGCTTTTCTATAGGCTAGGCCAAAAGAGCTTTTTGTGATACCCCTCACAAGTCTGTAGTATTGAATCACACTCACGCTCATACGTTTTATTGTGAATTTATAACATAGATGGTGCTGGTACATGCATGTAACATGTAGCCATTATACATTTTAGAGCCCTGACGAAGTCGAGGGTATATCACCCTGACGAAACACGTGTTGGCTGGGCGTTGCAAATAAAATCTGAATTGAAGACTACAACAATCAAGACTATATCAACAATTTTTGTCTTCGATTTATATTGTGCATGATTTGACTGGCAGTACTGTACAGTGTAATAATTGACGTGTGCACAGATCCCATGTTGTATTGTATCTAGGGACCTAGGTCCAACTTGGGGGTTTCAGGCTATTCTGGGGCACCGTCGCAAATTGAATGTTAAAAACTATAATACGTGACACCAGCAGGCGCCACAACAGGTCGTTCTCTTTAATTAGCCTTGTCGTTTTTTTCACCCCTGCACCCCATAATCATAACCCACCCTTACTCCTTAAAATACCCCAACACCCTTAAACACTAACCCATCTTAACCCTATAAATATACCCTGTACCCCAAAACCCAAACCTATCCCTAAACCCTATAAATACCCCTGTACCTCAAAACCCAAACCTACCCCTGAATCCTAAAAATATCCCTGTACCCCAAAACCCAAACCTAGCCCTGAACCCTAAAAATACCACTGTACCCCAAAACCCAAACCTACCCCTGAACCCTAAAATATCCCCGTAGTCGTACCACAAAACCCAAACCTAGCCCTGAACCCTTAAAATACCTCTGTACCCAAAACCCCAAACCTATCCCTGAACCCTAAAAATACCTCTGTACCCCAAAACCCAAACCTAGCCCTGAACCCTAAAAATAAACCTGTACCCCAAAACCCAAACCTAGCCCTGAACCCTAAAAATGCCCCTGTACCCCAAAGCCCAAACCTAGCTCTGAACCCTTAAAATACCCCTGTACCCCAAAACCCAAACCTACCCCTGAACCCTAAAAATCCCCCTATACCCCAAAACCCAAACCTATCCCTGAACCCTAAAAATACCCCTGTACCCCAAAACCCATACCTATCCCTAAACCCTAAAACTACCCCTGTACCCTGTTGTATCTTGTTTTCATTTGTTATTACAAAGGGACTAGGTGATATCTGTAGCTCATAATAAATATATCCTTTTTATTATACTCCTGTATGGTCGCTGTGACTTCTTCCATACAACATTTTGGCGACGAGGATGGGATTTAGAGAAGAAGCTACTGATCGATGTGTTACCAGCTGGTGGAGAGAACCACGCATGTATCTGGTAACGCAGAGTTACTGGCAAGGAGGAATTTGTTTTCCATGCTGAACTGAACTACTGTGCTGCGTGACTAAATTGAATTGTATCGAGACTGTGTTTGGTTTACTACGGATTGAATATTGGAGAGGCCAGAGCGTACGGCTGTGAAGTTAAGGAATCACGGAGTGAGTACTGTTCATTTTTTTTTCTTTATCTCACTCATCCGTGCATCGAGGACAACATCTTTGTCTGTGCCAACTTTTGGATGTACATTGCCGGGCCTAAGGCGAGATTGGTACGAGGCTGTAACACTTACCTGAGACCACAGCCACGATTGTGCGACATTTAAAAAGGCTCCAACGCTTGGCACGAGTCGCTGTTCCTTGAGAGAACGCTGCCATAGAGAACGCTGACATTGTTGTTCCTCTGACGAGTGTGAGCAGCAGCCCCTCCTGGCTCATCTCGTTGTGTCCTGACGCATTCATTACGTGACGGCGGCCATATTTTCGCTTCCTTTAACACGTTGCGTCCTGACGCATTCATTACGTGACGGCGGCCATATTTTCGCTTGTATGGAAGAAGTCACAGCGACCATACAGGAGTATAATAAAAAGGATATATTTATTATGAGCTACAAATATCAGCTGGTGTCCCTCTCCAGGCTAGCAAGCAGCTGCCATACCAGGCAAGAAGAGAGAACACCGAAGTGGGGAAGGATCCAAAAGGAATGCACAGATTAAAGGGGCAGTGAACAGAAAGTAATAACAAATGAAAACAAGATACAACATACCCCATAACCCAAAACTATATCTGAACCCTTAAAATACCCAAACACCCCAAAACATATACCTCAGTACCCCAAAACATATACCCCTATACCCATACTTACCTTATCCAAACATTAAAAAAAACATGCTTTTACCATTCATGCATTTACAACGAATTTCGTTGTAAATGTATACGTGGTAAAAGCATATATAATGTAATGCCATGCGTTATAATGGCATTGCGGAGTCATGGTACTTTCGTAATTAAAGTATGCAGAGTGATGGTATGCGGAAAGAAAGTTGCGGAATAATGGGTGTTTACCCTTCCCCGGTAAGTACATTGGTGGCAGGCGGCCCACATCTCCGGCAACATACTCATATTTTTTCACCACCCATTTGAAAAATGCACAGGTCTCTCTCATTGATGGCCAGCAGCAACATACACTTTTAGACACACCTCCCACCACAAGTTCTAGAATTGCGAACTTTAGAGCTGGGGAGCTACGTTCGAATCTCGGCATCAGCTCAACATCCTGTGATTCCAGGCAAATCGCTTTGTCTCCCCGTGCCTACCACAAATTAATGTGTTCTTCTGTAATGTAAATTGTGCTCATGCCATGTTGTCGAGTTTGCGCTATATAATATTGCAAGGAAAAATAAAGTAGGGAAACTCGAGTTCACACACTACTGAACGCACACTCTTAAGTGCATCAGCAGTGCACTGAGAATCTGAGCGTTTCACAGGCCTGTCACAGATAAGAAATGCTATCAAAACGAAATCCTACAAAACAATATACTACTGGCCGGCAGCAATTCATACCCGGACAACCTCAGGACGGGCTGCTAGTATATATATACACAGGGTACCCTAGCTGGAGGTCTCTCTCCAAATAGCAAGGGGAGCCCAGATACGGAGGCCCCACTCCCTACTCCTCCTCCCCCTTCTTTTATAGAGAGCAGTCTCGATGTTATGCGTAATCAACAACACCAGTCCTAGTTCTTGTGGCAATATTCATTTATTGGACTGTAAACATCCATGGTCGAAATTCGTTATCCAAGGGATCTCTTTAGTCTCAAGATAATCCAAAAATGTTTCAATCTACTTCCTCTTTAAAACAACAACCTCTCTGATCTATACAAACAGGACAACACAAACAAAAAATGTGTGAAAAGCGAGATGACACCTCACGGGCACACCACCAATGGGGCCCCTGGTTGGTACTCACCAGGATGGCCCTGTTCTCATCATCGGTGCCATCAAGCTAAAACAAAAGCGTGTCTCGAACCCCAAAAGTAAAAAGACAGTGGATGGTGCAGTGGACACAACTTATATGTGACACAACTAACAACATGTAACATTTAACATATAAGTCACTGCGCAACTAGGACAATAAACTTTACTTTCGTTCCTTTCTTTGTTGCAAACAGTAAACACACATATACTAAAAAAGGAGAGAGTGAATACTACCTATTGATTCACTCTCTACTTACAGCCGACATGTTTCATTGCCTTGGTTTCTATCAGGCAATTTCTTCAGGGCAAATCACTTTAAATGCCACTGCAAGAGACACTGAATCTTGGGTGCCTGCATGCAGTTTAGCCTCTCATACCAGTCATGAAGTCATGAAAATTCGGAATCCAGCCCCCTTAGGTGAGCATGGTCCTAACTCCCCGTTAGAGACGATTACGGTGTCAGAGTAGCGGTCGGCGTCCTCTCAACCCTCGAACCCGACCGCTACTCTGACACCGTAATCGTCTCTAACGGGGAGTTAGGACCATGCTCACCTAAGGGGGCTGGATTCCGAATTTTCATGACTTCATGACTGGTATGAGAGGCTAAACTGCATGCAGGCACCCAAGATTCAGTGTCTCTTGCAGTGGCATTTAAAGTGATTTGCCCTGAAGAAATTGCCTGATAGAAACCAAGGCAATGAAACATGTCGGCTGTAAGTAGAGAGTGAATCGATAGGTAGTATTCACTCTCTCCTTTTTTAGTATATGTGTGTTTACTGTTTGCAACAAAGAAAGGAACGAAAGTAAAGTTTATTGTCCTAGTTGCGCAGTGACTTATATGTTAAATGTTACATGTTGTTAGTTGTGTCACATATAAGTTGTGTCCACTGCACCATCCACTGTCTTTTTACTTTTGGGGTTCGAGACACGCTTTTGTTTTAGCTTGATGGCACCGATGATGAGAACAGGGCCATCCTGGTGAGTACCAACCAGGGGCCCCATTGGTGGTGTGCCCGTGAGGTGTCATCTCGCTTTTCACACATTTTTTGTTTGTGTTGTCCTGTTTGTATAGATCAGAGAGGTTGTTGTTTTAAAGAGGCAGTAGATTGAAACATTTTTGGATTATCTTGAGACTAAAGAGATCCCTTGGATAACGAATTTCGACCATGGATGTTTACAGTCCAATAAATGAATATTGCCACAAGAACTAGGACTGGTGTTGTTGATTAGCTTACAGAGTGGAGGGCGTCCTAGTTCTGTTTGTCTTTCCCTCTAGACTCCTATTTTTGTAGTTCGATGTTATGCGTGCCTAACAACCTAGCTAACCATACCTGGAAGGTAGGTGCAGCATTATGCTTCCATCCAGCCGCCACCCAAATCCGAAGGACTGCCAGACATATAAACACAAAGGCCTCCTTATCGATATCAAGGGCAAGATTATTATCGGAGCCTGATATCATAAGGGTAGGGGATAGAATAATATGGATACCTAGCAGCCCCAACCAGAACTTCTCAATCTCCGTACATATTCCCTTCATTTTTTCACACTGATAAAACATATGGATCATCTCAGCCGGTCCTTCCTGACATTTTGGGCATTTGTCATCCTCCCTTTTACCCCATTGAAATAGCTTAGCAGGGGTAAAATATAAATTAAAAAGAACTTTATATTCTTGTGCTCTTAAATTCGTGGAACGAAATACTTTGCCCACAAGTTGTAATGTTTTATCTATATCAAAATCAGGATCCCCCAGTTTCCTCATCCAAGATGTTTCACATTTATCCATATCATCCTGTATCAAGTCGACTAGGGCTTTATAGATTACTTTGATTCGGACTCCACATTCTAACAGATAATTAATCATTTTTACTTTGCCTCCTGGATGGATACTAGGTCTAACACCCAGCAGTGTTTGATATATCTGAAGTTACTTAAACCCATGGTTGGATGGAATTCGAATTTAACTTGAATGGCAGTAAAAGTCATTAAATTGTCCATTCTATTTAAAAAATATCACCCACTGTTCTAATTCCTCGATGTTCCCACACATTCCCCATCCTATCATTAGTAAATTGTGGGAAAACACTAGAATTCCATAATGGCTTATAATAGTTAATTTTCTGAATTACCAATACCTTCTGAGCAGCTTTCCATATTTTCCAGATTCCATCCAATACCCTATACCTAGTTCTACTGTAATAACATCTCTCTGCTCGACGCAGCAGCAGACCCTGAGCATCCCTACCCACAAGTAATTTAAAAATGGATGGGGGATTACCTATCACATGTGAAGACTCAGTGGAGTTAACAGAAGAATCAAACAATATATCCATCTGGCTCATTAGGCAGGCCATTCAAACAATAATGACCTGGTCCACTTAGGCAATGGCTTTACGAGTGGAGGGCGACCTGGGTCCTTTTCTTCCCTCTATGCTCCTCATTGTGTACATCATTAGGCAGGCCCTTTCTTGTGGAAGTAATAGATACCTCAGAGACCTTCTGATTTTGCCATAGGACCAAATAAAGGGGTCTATTCGGATGGCGGACGGATGCATGACCGCTGGGCTGGAGACGGCGGAAAATGCACCTCATCGCAGCGGGCCTTCCGTCCGCCATATTAGGAAGGGTAACTGGGCACATTTACCGTCCGCCGTGTAAAAACGTGAACCGCCACAGGAACACACCAGACACCACAGCGGACGTAGCCAATCCAGGCTCACCGCCGTGCGGAATGACGTTCTGACCGTCCACAATATTATGATGTCGCAAACAAACCAAAACACTGCAGCGGAAACACCTCCATCTCATAGACGGCGGAAGCACCAGAACGGAGAGGGAAAGCATTGCCACGAGACCCACTGCACGGACCCGACCGCCATGGACCCAGCCCTACATGCCTTCACGGCCCTGTTCCTACTTCACTTCCAACAAATCATGCACCGTCGTGGACGCAGCCGCAGGTACGCAAGCATGCAATACACACATACCATGCCACAGCATGCATGAGCACTGGTACCTGTCCACACCAGACACCCTGGTGGGGACAGGATAACACACAAGTGCACCCACACCAGTCTAACCTCAGCACTATCACCCCCGCATTAGGCAGACGCAGCCCACGCAACACCACAGCCAGCCCACGGACTTCGCACCGTAGCGGCGCACATGGCTGAACCCAAGTGTCCAAGATACCAGCCAGGCAGACAGGTAGGCATGGCCCGTCTACTAAGCCCACAGGGCCCCCACCACACACACAGAAGGCACACCACACACAGAAAGAGACATGCAGGAGCATCAACAAGTCCCCCAGCCCCTCCCCCCCCCAGGCAGCTGCACATAGGCCACCCCCCCCCCAACAGCTGGACATGCACAGAATGTTGGGGTGAACATGAACACAAGACACCCAACCACAGGGCAATGGAAACACAATCACCAAAAGGAACCCCACATCAATGCCAAGTACACTCTGTACAATCACAAATACAACACACACATCACACATGAACATCACCCACTACAAACACATCACCAGACCATACACAAGCCACCAATACCCACAGCCAGGCACACATATCAGAAGCCAGCTGCAATGGAGAGCATGCACACAGATACTAAAAATCCAAGGGGACATTCAAGAAAAGGCATAGGGCTAACACAAAGCATGTGTACAGCACATACAAGAGAAGCCACACAGCACAACACCCCAGTCTAGCAAACAACACCTGGACGGCACAGTCAAGCAATGCAAACCAAAGTAAAGTGTGTGCAACAACAACTCTGGCTGACAAGAAGGCAAGCCTTGCAAAGGCACAAGAAGCATAGGAAGTGCACAAAGTCAAATGCAGACGATCAGAAGGATGCACATTAGGCCAATGCAAGCCAAAATACACTCACAGCACTTCATGCATGACAAGTAGTGGGAGAAACTAAACAGATGCACAACCACACATCACAGGGACACAAAAAGTACGTACACAACACTAAACAGCACACAGACAAAATCACATCCTGGAAGGGTAGTAGTGTCACTGTAGGCACTCAGACGACCAGGAATACACTTACACAAGCAAAACTCAGGAACACACAGGTGCCACCAACATCAACAGAGCCCAGTGCAGCAACAACAGTTGGACTGCATACAATCTACAAGCATTGCAAACCAGGACAAGAACCTGACATAAGAGCAAAGGGACAAAGGACCCACTGGCACATTGGCCCTGTGCACAGTCCTGCAACACAACCACAGTGGAATAGATTAACTGATGGTGAGGCACACACACTGGCAAGCTAAGGGGATAGGACACACAACACGCAAGTGAACTGTAACTCAGAAACCAACAGGTCAACAGTGCACCACACACAAATACAAGGAGCAGCAACACGCAAAGGGGATGACGCACATACCAAGAAACAGGATAGAATGAACACATATAACACATACCATACTGGAGAACAAACACACACGGGTAACATCGGTGAGAGACAACACACCCCCACCTTGTCAATGGAAAAGAATAGGGCTGTACACTGAACACACACTGTGAGCAGACACATATCCCATCAACAACACAGACTTGCCTGTCACATACCCTGCATACTCACAGTTGCCAACAACAACAAGTAGGTGGACCACAGGACTGCAACGAAACCAGAACACACTGTACTACCAGAACACCCACATGTGCACCCAAGCACAAGACACACAATGCAAACAGACTGGCACACAGCAACTGGCTCATACACTGCGTAGCTGCCAAATGTAGGAGCATACACACCACCACCACAAAGTCTTCCCCTCACATCCCATCCCATCACAATTGCACACATAAAACTTAGCACATGTGACTAGGAAGGCAGGCCATCACCAGAAGAGCATACATCCACATTGCTGTACACGCATCAACAACCATCACACATACATGATGGACCCTGGACTAGCTGCCTGTCTATGATAGGTTGTTATAGGGGTGGGTAACCCAATAAACCCTTGCGGGCTTGGGCAGTCAAAGTGTTTAAGGAAAAAAGTGCCAGCAAGGGATTTGTTTACTACTTAAAGTTTAACAGTGTAGTGAAGTCTGTATTATTTAGACTTATCAGCTGAGTGGAACAGCAACTGTTCGACGTATTCTCAATCTGTTTCAAAATTCTATAGAAGCTACCACACTAGCCCCATACCAGTACAACAACTTGAACAGATTCACAGTAACTTTTATGGTTATATACAATAAATGAAATATTGAACACAAGAACAAAAGTGGAGCAACACGGAAAGATTTGCTCTTCAAAGAAAATTATTATTTATATTCTTCCAAATGTAAATTGTCAAAAAATCAAGGGTATACAGTTAATGGTGATTGCATGTGTATCTTAAGTAAATGGAGCTGACAAAACAATCCATTAATACAAAAGAAAACAATCCAGTCTGTAACAAAATAGATAAAATTGACTTCTTTTAAAAGATAATAAATAGAAAGTCAAGTGCGGACAGAAGACTTGGATTGATGTGTCGACGTTTCAGTCTCAGTGGTGAAATCCAGAGACCATCATCAGGACAGAGAAATTAATGCAATGAGGATGACCCCTACAAAAAATATTTAATAAAATTAACAAATGATCCTAACACGTGTTGCTAACATATATCAACGATTTTTGCATGTGTTTACACTATTCACATTACACAAGTCTAAAAAACATCTATTGACGATTTTTACATGTGTTTACACTATTTACATTACAAAAGTCTAACAAACTAGTCAGTGTGGTGACAAGAGTGTTAACTAACAAGGTTACTTGAACCGAATAAGGCAGATGCACTTACTTATAGTATATTTAAGACCAAGCTATTGGTGAGCTGAAGCATAAATTCAAGGTTCATTGCCTGCAGGAAATGGAAAAAGCCCAAATGAGCTGACAAATCGCAAGATGTATTGCTGGAAGTGTCCCTATCAATATAAAAACCTATTTACCTTAAGGGAACGTCAAGTCTCCCCTGTAGTTGTATCCATATATTCATATATTCAGGCCAAATAAGTGTTAAATCCTTATGGTGGAGAATCCCTGTATCATCAATCTCAGGATCCACGTTTAGCTGTGAAACGTATAAAGTCAACAATGATTTAACCGCTTTGAAGTAAAGGGCACTAAGGTGATATTAATCATGTTGACAACAATTTGTCTCACACAGGACGGAAGTTATGTGTGAACTCAGCAAAACCACTGCTTAAAATTCAATAAAGAGGGCGGTGCCTCTTATATGTTTACACATGGTTAATGATGCTTAAAGCAGTCGTATAAACAAAACACACTTATACATATTTAATCGTTATATAACGTTTTGTTATGGTGAAAGCACGAGATTGCTTATATCGGAAAGTGTCAAGAGATACTCGAGCACAATTGTATGTAAGTATTGCAAAGCATAGTTTGTGCTGCGTATGCAATACTCAGTGACGTTTTACATTGTAACGCTGTGGCCAAGTAGAGTGATTAGTTGAGTGCAGCGTTTCAGCATTTAAATTAAAAATTACATCGCTGCGACTGAAAAGAATAGTGAGATTGTCGCAGCGGTTCGGCATTGAATTAGCGGAAACGGCGTCTTTGGGCTGCCGATCACGACTTTGTACTTACTTCGAGAAATGGCGTAAGGCACGAAGCGTCTCCTCTGCGTCGGGTCAAAAGGCGATCAGAGGACCACGCCCGACTAAGCTAATATATAGCAATGGGAGTTGAAACGGCATAGTCACGTGATACGGAACGGCCGGAAGGCTGAAAGTTTAGTGAACACGACCGCCATCTTCTTCCGCTTCCACAGTTTTTGATTTGACTGCAATTTGTATTTATGACATATTGTAGTTCACAACACAAGGTGCTGGTGGGTTACATGCACCTTGTGTTGTGAACTACAATATGTCATAAATACAAATTGCAGTCAAATCAAAAACTGTTGTCTATGACACTACGTACATGTTTATTTAATTATGTATGACATTAAATCTACATGAGATCTTGCTCTTAGAATTTTTTGAGAATGTGCGCGCATTTATTGTGCGACAGCTGTTAATTTATTGTCAATTTATATTTTCTTTTCGCATACTCATTATAAAGTGATCTTTGGGCATAATCCACTTTCATTGCCTAGAAATAGACAACTTTGAAAACAACCATACAACCTGAGTAATAGACTACCCCGCTATCGGTAACTTTCCAAATAATAGCCTAGACACTGCTTTTGACCGACTTCTTTTAAAACCAATCTAAATATACCATGCGCCGGACTAATGCACAAGATGAGTTCTTGCTGTGACACATGACGATATGGCCACTACAAGATGGCGGTCGTGTTCACTAAACTTTCAGCCTTCCGGCCGTTCCGTATCACGTGACTATGCCGTTTCAACTCCCATTGCTATATATTAGCTTAGTCTGGCGTGGTCCTCTGATCGCCTTTTGACCCGACGCAGAGGAGACGCTTCGTGCCTTACGCCATTTCTCGAAGTAAGTACAAAGTCGTGATCGGCAGCCCAAAGACGCCGTTTCCGCTAATTCAATGCCGAACCGCTGCGACAATCTCACTATTCTTTTCAGTCGCAGCGATGTAATTTTTAATTTAAATGCTGAAACGCTGCACTCAACTAATCACTCTACTTGGCCACAGCGTTACAATGTAAAACGTCACTGAGTATTGCATACGCAGCACAAACTATGCTTTGCAATACTTACATACAATTGTGCTCGAGTATCTCTTGACACTTTCCGATATAAGCAATCTCGTGCTTTCACCATAACAAAACGTTATAAAACGATTAAATATGTATAAGTGTGTTTTGTTTATACGACTGCTTTAAGCATCATTAACCATGTGTAAACATATGAGGCACCACCCTCTTTATTGAATTTTAAGCAGTGGTTTTGCTGAGTTCACACATAACTTCCGTCCTGTGTGAGACAAATTGTTGTCAACATGATTAATATCACCTTAGTGCCCTTTACTTCAAAGCGGTTAAATCATTGTTGACTTTATACGTTTCACAGGTAAACGTGGATCCTGAGATTGATGATACAGGGATTCTCCACCATAAGGATTTAACACTTATTTGGCCTGAATATATGAATATATGGATACAACTACAGGGGAGACTTGACGTTCCCTTAAGGTAAATAGGTTTTTATATTGATAGGGACACTTCCAGCAATACATCTTGCGATTTGTCAGCTCATTTGGGCTTTTTCCATTTCCTGCAGGCAATGAACCTTGAATTTATGCTTCAGCTCACCAATAGCTTGGTCTTAAATATACTATAAGTAAGTGCATCTGCCTTATTCGGTACAAGTAACCTTGTTAGTTAACACTCTTGTCACCACACTGACTAGTTTGTTAGACTTTTGTAATGTAAATAGTGTAAACACATGTAAAAATCGTGAATACATGTTTGTTAGACTTGTGTAATGTGAATAGTGTAAACACATGCAAAAATCGTTGATATATGTTAGCAACACGTGTTAGGATCATTTGTTAATTTTATTAAATGTTTTTTGTAGGGGTCATCCTCATTGCATTAATTTCTCTGTCCTGATGATGGTCTCTGGATTTCACCACTGAGACCGAAACGTCGACACATCAATCCAAGTCTTCTGTCCGCACTTGACTTTCTATTTATTATCTTTTAAAAGAAGTCAATTGTATCTATTTTGTTACAGACTGGATTGTTTTCTTTTGTATTAATGGATTGTTTTGTCAGCTCCATTTACTTAAGATACACATGCAATCACCATTAACTGTATACCCTTGATTTTTTGACAATTTACATTTGGAAGAATATAAATAATAATTTCCTTTGAAGAACAAACCTTTCCGTGTTGCTCCACTTTTGTTCTTGTGTTCAATATTTCATTTATTGTATATAACCATAAAAGTTACTGTGAATCTGTTCAAGTTGTTGTACTGGTATGGGGCTAGTGTGGTAGCTTCTATAGAATTTTGAAACAGATTGAGAATACGTCGAACAGTTGCTGTTCCACTCAGCTGATAAGTCTAAATAATACAGACTTCACTACACTGTTAAACTTTAAGTAGTAAACAAATCCCTTAATGCCTATGATAGGGATACAATCCCCACCTTGATAGCAACAACATAGGCTATTGACACATGTACAAATAGGGAGAGTATGCAAACTATATTTGGACTAAAAGATCCCTCTGAGTCCACTTGCCTCTGTCACAGAGACAAGACAAATTCTATTGGCTGTTACAGCTGAAAACAAATACAGACCATTGGTCATGTGAAAGTGGTAGACAGGGCATGTTGTAAATCACAAGAAATCCATAATGCAAGTACACCACAAGCACAGACACTGGCAAAGTACACAACATGAGTAACTGCCTTTATTAAACATCACAAAGATAGCACTGTGATGTACCTAGGAGCCAGCCCAGTGACCAGTACACATTGCAGAGCATGTCCATGAGAAGCTGCACAACCAAGGGGCAAGAAGCAGCACAGTTCCAACCAGGGCAATGAGAGAGTTCAGAGCATGTCCATGAGAAGCTGTACAACCAAGGGGCAAGAAGCAGCACAGTTCCAACCAGGGTAATGAGAGAGTGCAGAGCATGTCCATGAGAAGCTGCACAACCAAGGGGCAAGAAGCAGCACAGTTCCAACCAAGGCAATGAGAGAGTGCCGAGCATGTCCATGAGAAGCTGCACAACCAAGGGGCAAGAAGCAGCACAGTTCCATCCAGGGCAATTAGAGAGTGCAGGGCATGTCCATGAGAAGCTGCACAACCAAGGGGGAAGAAGCAGCACAGTTCCAACCAGGGCAATGAGAGAGTGCCGAGCATGTCCATAAGAAGCTGCACAAGCAAGGGGCAAGAAGCAACACAATTCCAACCAGGGCAATGAGAGAGTGCCAAGCATGTCCATGAGAAGCTGCACAAGCAAGGGGCAAGAAGAAGCACAGTTCCAACCAGGGCAATGAGAGAGTGCAGAGCATGGTCCCGAGAAGCTGCACAACCAAGGGGTAAGATGCAGCACAGTTCCCACAGAGCCAGTGGGCAGAACAGAGCAGGTACATCTGAGGCAGTACACGTTAGTGGCACATTGCATCACATTACTAACAGAGCCAGTGGGCAGAACAGAGCAGGTACATCTGAGGCAACACAAGTCAGTGGCACATTGCATCATAACTTAAACAGGGTCAGTGGCCAGAACAGAGCAGGTACTTCTGAGGCAGCACAAGTCAGTGGCACATTGCATCATAACTCAAACAAGGCCAGTTGGCAGAACAGACCAGGTACTTCTGAGGCAGCACAAGTCAGTGGCACATTGCATCACATTACTAACAGGGCCAGTGGGCAGAACAGAGCAGGTACTTCTGAGGCAGCACAAGTCAGTGGCACATTGCATCATAACTCAAATAGGGCCAGTGGCCAGAACAGAAGCAGGTACATCTGAGGCAGCACAGGGAAATGTGGTGCATATACACTTCCATGGACAACAACACAGCCAGGGTGCCTACAATGGACAGTCCAGCCAGCAATGTGAAAGAGATGTGTGTGAGGGGGACTTAAAATCACACCAGAGAATCAGGTGGACTGTGTACTATCAGAGGTGCAGACACACTGGCAGCACCTGACATAGAAGAATGAACAACAGACACAGCACTAGTATCTAACACATGTGAGTGAACAACAGACACAGTGGCAGTACCTGATACAGGAGAGCGAACAACAGACACAGTGCTAATATCTGACACCTGAGAGTGGACAACAGACACAGTGCCAGTATCTGACACATGAGCGTGAACTGCAGCTGAGGTAGTGACATCCCTGTACTGATGACCCACTGGGCTGTATGGTCCAGAAGGCTGGGTGGCACTGGGAGCTGGAGCCAGCTGTACAGGAGAGACAGTACGAGGCTCAGTTGTAGGCGGTGTGTGTCTGCGCTTTTTGGGGATCTGTAAGCTCGGTCTGGACTTGACAGGATTGGGAAGTGGTGCTGGCTCCACAGACACACTTCCCAACAAAGCTGGATCATATGCTGGTGGTGGTCTGCTCTCTGGGGACATGCTGGACCCTGCTGAACGCTTGCTCTGGCCCTGCCTCCTGCCCTCAAACACCTGTGTAACAGGAGACCCCACAACACCGTACTCCTTCCTCTGCTTCACAAGGGTGGTGGTGGGAGTCGAGGTATGGGGTGAATCAACCTCTGAGACATGTGTCTTACGATCCTCACCAACACCAGCTTCAGGGGAGGCATGGCTGATGGCTGTATGTTCTCGGTGGATGTCTTGTCCCTGGGAGGTGCCTTGTTCTTGGGGGGTGCCTTGTCCTTGGGAGGGCCTTGTCCTTAGGAAGTGCCTTGTCTTTGGAAGGTGCCTTGTCTTTGGGAGGTGCCTTGTCCTTGGGAGGTGCCTTGTCCTTGGGAGGTGCCTTGTCCTTGGGAGGTGCCTTGTATTTTGGAGGTGCCTTTTTTCTTGGGAGATGCCTTTTCCTTGGGGGATGTCTTTTCCTTGGGAGGTGTCTTGTCCCTGGCAGATGCCTTTTCCTTGGGAGATGCCTGTTCCTTGGGAGGCGCCTTGTCCATGGGAGATGCCTTTTCCTTGGGAGATGCCTTGTCCCTGGGAGATGCCTTTTCCTTGGAAGATGCCTTGTCCCTGAGAGTGGCCATGGATGTGAACGCCTGAGTGCCCTGTGTCTCATCTGAGGGGTAGCTTATGTCGTGCCCTGCGCTGCCTCTAGCTTTCCCAGAGGGTGGGGTCAGTGGCCGGTATTTCTTTGCCTGCTGCTTGTGTTGTCTCCGTGTGCCATATCCAGAGTGGGAGGCAGGATCGGAAAGGTCACTCTCCTATGTTACAGCCTGTGGTGTGGACGCAGGGACAGAAGCTGAACTTTGGGCATGTGACAGCTGAATGGCTCCCGTCACTTTTGAGGACAAGGACTGGACAGTCCTGTGTATACCAGCCACATCCCCATGCATCCCCTCCATGAAAGTTACCACCTGGCCCAACGTCCTGTCGTGGCCCAGGAATGTATTTAGCATGTTAGTCTGACCCACACACAGCTGGCGCAGCAGGTCAACTGCCTCAGCACTGAGGGCAGTTTGGCACACAGCATCAGGTGCAGCGGTGCCTGGACCAAAGGACACTCTACGCTGTGTGCCGGTTGAGGGGGTCGATTTCCCACTCCCTGTGTCACCTAACAATGAAGACTCACCCCCGCTGTCGGATGATGAAGATGTTGGTGTCTCAACACGTGAGTCCTCATGGACCCTACAGGCACCCTCAACGATGCTGCTCACATCTGTCTCCATTGTATCCTGTGTTACATCAAAGCACGATGCATTGTCATCAACTGCCTCTGTTGCCTGTTTGACACTGCCCTCGTCCAATGCTGAAAGAGAAAGAGATGTGGGTGCACGTAAGTGCCAGAGTCCAAAACTTCTGAGGCAAGTTTCGGATAGACCTGGAAGTCCAAACAACATATCATACACAGCCTGTGCATCCACAACCTCCATCACCTATCCTCATTATCACAAATTACCTGTACTTGTGAAACATGTGCGTCAAACATCCATGGCACGTCAATGTGGACCACTATGCCGGTGATGCCATGAGGCCACAGATCTGATTGCCAAGTACAGGGCCGGACACAGGAATGCACCATGCATATCTTGCTTCTAGAAAACCATGACAACTGCACACAACACAGAGTCCACTCACAAGCAATTGAAGCACACTGCCAACATCACAGAAACAAGTACTGGCTCTGACCTGCAACCTATGTGGTCAATCATTTTAAAAATGAGCTCATACTGTAGACACACCCCCACATTCCTGCTGTTCCTCCCTCAAACTTGCAGACAGATCTGGATGTGTCACTGCTAGGATGCGTGCCATCAGTGGGGTCATGGTACGGTGTGCCAACCTGCCAGCATGTGGAATCACCCCCAGTGTCATCTCCGCCACGTTCCTGCTGAGCCTGTAGATGTCGTCCCACCACTTGTGGCAATGTGTATGTCGCCTGTTGCACACCCCCACGGCACGCACATTGCGTGCTATGGCCCTCCAAATGCCCTTACGCTGGTAAAGTTTGAGCTACAGATTTGGGAGGTAAGAGGAAGACATGTCAGTGTACATTAGTCAGTCAACACAGGCGCACCTGTACATGTGAATCACATAAACATAGCAGGGGAACAGCAGATATGGCTGGCAGGTACATATGCCATGAGACTTAGAGAAAAGGCATGGGAGGCACACACAAACTAGATAGCTCTGATGGGGAGTGGAACAGTACATGTACCAGCATACACATATCTTCTTGGTCCCCCTGGATGAATCAGATGTCATATCATTGTAGCAAATCAGCCTGTGAGTGAACCAGACAAACCCCACAATGTCCAGGCAGGGCTGGAGCAGACCCACATTGCCCTCAAATGCACACCACCGAATGACATGGCCCTGGTGAAAAGAGATGTGTGCCATGGCCCCAACATGGAGGGACATGGACATGCAATTCCCACACCACCCCCATGGATTGTCACATGCTCACAACAGATCTGAGTCAGCCCACTAATTACTAGCCTTCATATGGCATGTGCTCTGCGACACTGCGTGCCACACCCATCTCAAAGTGCGGACGGCGAATCATGAGGTACTGGGTACACATTACATCACCATGCACACAGCATGCCCAAATGTGTCCCACACAGCCCCCCAGCATGCCCAGACAGCAGCTGCACAGAGTAAGTGGTGCACCCCATGCCCCCTCATTTACATCACACTACCCTTACTAGCACTCCAGGGGCACCGTATAGCCTCCCATACTGGTTGAGCACACCATCCACGAGGACATCCAGCTCCTCAGTGGTGAAGGGACGGGACCGGATCTGCTCAACCCTCAACATCACGGTGTCCAGGACACTAACACAGAAGCACCTGCTTCTGTAGGGAGCAGGCAGCAGCAGGAAGAGGTGATGATGGGTGCAGGCAGCACTGGCTGGAGATTGGATCTGTTGCAACAGCAGTGGGTGTTGTATGGAGCAGGCAGCAGCAGGTAGAGGTGATGGGTGCAGGCAGAAGTGGCTGAAAGCAGTTGATTTGTGGTGCTCACTCCCACACATATATAGGGCCCAGAGGTAATATCAGTAGTACGGGGCAGCTGCAATTGGTGTCCCAGGTCTGCCTTATTCGAAACTCTCCAATGACTGGCCCGGCGGTGGCAGTGCACGCCTTCCGCGATTTTCAAACTTGCATTTAGCAACCGCGATGGCGGTTCCCATTGGCTGTTGAATCAGGCACATAGCGGTACCCACCGCCGTTCCCGGCGGTGAGTCAGGGGAACGGCAGTGGGTACCCCTATATGCCTGACGGGCCCCTAGACTGAATGGGCATGGGCAGTCACTCAGCACCAGGAAACGGCGGTGGGTACCGCTATGTGCCTGACGGGCCCCTAGACTGAATGGCCATGGGCGGTCACTCACCGCCGGGGAACAGCGGTGGGTACCGCTATGTGCCCGGCGGAACTTACCTACTGCCATTTCACAATGTAGATACAAATGTTGCTGAAAGCATGCCCTGCCCCCGCAGTATGCGTGAACCTCCATCGCGGTGCAGGACACTGGATGCATTCGAAAGATGCACCATCGCGTAGCGCACGCATGACAGTGTCGGTGTGTTACCACCATTGCACCTGATTCAACAGCTAATGGGAACCTCCATCGCGGTTGCTAAATACAAGTTTGAAAATCGCGGAAGGCTACCTACCCTATCCTCCCTCCTGCCCTCCTGTCCGGGACCTCTTGCCTCACCTGGGTCCTAGCCCGGGCACTCTCCATGCTCTCCTGCAATATGGAGGGGGTTTCATTGTCCAATCGATCTGTGAGAGTTGCACAGGGAAGACTTGTTCCAGTGGTGGCGGTGGTGGTAGTGGCAGTACAGGTCCCAATGGCAGGGGTCATTGTTGGTGTTGTGGTCAAGGTGGTGGTGATAGCAATGTCCTGGGACAGTGAAGGCACTGGCGACATTTGTGTAATGGCTTCATCCACAGCATCCGAGGCGTCAAGGTCATCTGCACCGGAGAGTCCATGGTCTGAGGGGGTTTCCCGGTGTTGCCGGTTGCTGACATTACCTGCCAGGTCACGATCAGCTGTTGTACAAAGGATAGAGAGTTATTGATGTGAACTGCACAGGTTGGTTGTTGTGACCATTGGGATGTCATGTCATGCAGTACAAGATAGACTAACTCATCACATTGTTGTGGTACAGAGTACTGGGCATCATGAGGGGGTAGGGTGGCATACGCCACTTGACTAGGTGTCATACTGTGGTGCTTTACTATGGGACACCTAGGTATTGTTTGATTACATGGTCATGTCCTCATTGTTGATGTGGCAAAACAACGTGAACATGGCCATGTGTACAGACGGTTCGGAATACCCTTGCTTACTATTGTACATGGGGGAGTCGTTGTCATCTGATGCATGTTCGGCTTATTTCATGTTGTAGGCCTCCATAGAGTTAAGTGCCATGCTTCAACAGCGCATACTGGGGCATGGTATCCGTGCACACATGGCCATTGATGGTGGCTTTATGTCCTGTTAGACATGGTGCACTGACCTTCTACTACATGTGTTCTGTGTGCTGCATCTATTTCCCAGATGGCATTTCCATGTACTCGGATGTGTGCAGAGGTAACATGGCTAGTGGATGTGTACCACATTCAAATAGTGGTTCGCTCCTTATGTGGTCCAATGGTTCTTGGTTGTACACAGAAATTTGCAGTCTGCAGGGACTGTGTACTTACCTGTTTAAGGGTTGTTTTCTGGTTTTGATCCTGACACTTCTAGGATGGTGTGTGGTACTTCTTGCTACAGTGTTGCAGGTCAAGGGGACCTGTTGTGAGTTGTAGTGCTGGCCCCTCAACCGGTTATACCCCTCCCTGTGAAGATGGCTACCTACCTGTGAGTTTGGTGAGGGGGATTGCATTGCTAGCACATGGTGGAGGGACTCCATCTTGCTCCGTGGGGGTGAAGGGGGCCTGTTGAAAGTTGTAGTGCTGGCCCCTCAACCAGGTACACCCCTCCCTGTGAAGATGGCTACCTACCTGTGAGTTTGGTGAGGGGGGTTGCATTGCTAGCACATGGTGGAGGGACTCCATCTTGCTCAGCTGTGGGTGAAGGGGGCCTGTTGGGAGTTGTAGTGCTGGCCTCTCAATCAGGTACACCCCTCCCTGTGAAGATGGCTACCTACCTGTGAGTTTGGTGAGGGGGGTTGTATTGCTAGCACGTGGTGTATGGACTCATCTTGCTCAGCTGTGAGTCAAGGGGGCCTGTAGGGAGTTGTAGTGCTGGCCCCTCAACCAGGTACACCCCTTCCTGTGAAGATGGCTACCTACCTGTGAGTTTGGTGAGGGGGGTTGCATTGCTAGCACATGGTGGAGGGACTCCATCTTGCTCAGCTGTGGTTCAAGAGGGCCTGTTGGGAGTTGAGTGTTGGCTGCTTAGCCACATGTGACGCTGGAAATGGTGGTTGCTCCATTTGTGGGTGATCATGGTTGATGCATTTTAGCCCTGGCATTCACACATTAGGATGACTGAGTGCTCCACATGCATGGTGTTGGGCCTAGGTGGAGTATCTTAGCAGTTGTGCAAGGCAGTGCTTGGCATTGTGATTGTGGTCATTAGGTTGTACTTACCAGCCCCCAATCCCTCAGCTATTCCTTCCAGGCTCTCCTGGTGCAGTATTGCAAGCACCTTCTCCTCCCATTCACTGTAGGGTATTGGCTGAATGGGAGTTCCGGCACGAGTACGCTCGGCCCGCTCGCGGTTCTTGGCTCTGATTGGCTTCACCTTTGCCTTGAGGTCGTGCCACCACCTCTGGATGTCTTTTTTGGTACGTGGCGCAGTCCCTGATGCGTTCACTCTGGTGACTATACTTTCCCACATTTTGGTTTTGTTGGCCAGTGTGGTCTGTTGTACAAGTGTTCCAAACAGGTTAGGTTCTACACGTATAATCTCATCCACCATGACTCTCAGCTCACTCTCTGTGAATTTAGACTGTTTCTTGTGGGCCATGGTGTGTGCTGTGCAAGGTGTTGGGGGTTCAGGTGTGTGGTTTGTTGGGATGGTGTTGTGGGGGATGGTGAGGTGTGTGTGTTGATGTGCAGGTTATTGTGTGGCTATTGGTGTGTGTGGTGCTGTGCTCTGCTGTGTGCCTCTTCCTCTCAGTTCTGCTGTGATGCAAAGGATTGTGGGGATGGGAGGGGCTCCTTTTATTTTCTTCTTTGTGGCTGTGTCCCAATGGTATCTTGCAGTCAGGTATGTTGTGGGTGTGGACCCTTGCCTGTCAGGTTTTCCAAAAAACACAGTTGATGGACAGAATGCAGAACAATGTCTTACATTCACCCCAGTACAAAGATCTGGGCCTAAATCCATCATTTTTTTGCACTCCACACCACCCTAGGTCAGACAATGGCTATATGCAAATCAGCCTTGACCCTGTGCCTCATGGGAACAGTCCAGCCCGAACTACCAAGCCATGTCTTTCCTAGACCGGAATCAAGCATCCAAGGACCGGTTTCTGGCTATCAGCCTTCTTCAGCCTGGATAGCTTGACTCCAGTGATGTGGAGAGCCTGGGACTCACATCTGAGCATACCCAGCCCACTCTGGGTGAAAATTGCAAAAAACACAGTTGATGAACAGAATGCAGAACAATGTCTTACATTCACCCCAGTACAAAGATCTGGGCCTAAATCCACCTTTTATTTGCACTCCACACCACCCTAGGTCAGACAATGCTATATGCAAATCAGCCTTGACCCTGTGCCTCATGGGAACAGTCCAGCCCGAACTACCAAGCCATGTCTTTCCTAGACCGGAATCAAGCATCCAAGGACCGGTTTCTGGCTGTCAGGTTTTCCACCATGGGGGTGTGTTTTTGATGTGGGTTATTGGGGGAGGGATGTGTTCATGGTAGGTTTGGGTCCTGAATTGCTGGATTGCATGGTACCTTGCTGCCGCCATTTTTTTTGTGGTCTGACCGCCGCAGTGGATTGGCTTTGGTCCTTCCGCTGATACTTACATTTGTCGATGTTATTTTCCGCTACGGTCGTGGAAGGTGATTCTTTACGTTGCCCTGGCGGTGTTATCCTAATCGTGCGGCCGGTCACTCTGCTGCACTGTCGGCGGTTGGGCCTGTTACCGCGGCCACTCCGTCCGCGGCGGTCGGGGTTTCTATGGTTCCGTCGGCGGTCTTTGGAGACATCCATCCGCCGCGGTCGGGTTTTGCTGAAGGGGAATCCTAATAGCACCGCCGGTTTCCCCACGGTGCAGTCGGACGGTCATTTCCCGCGAAACTGGCGGTCCGGACGCTCTCCGTCCGCCTTCATAATCGGCCCCAAAGTTCGAAAGTATTGATTCTATATTTTTTATCCAATCCTCACCAACCAGAAGCGGGATCGACCGAAAAAGATATAAGATTTTAGGAAGCATAGTCATCTTCAGTACATTAACTCGACCTATTATAGACAGATGGATAATATCTATTCTTTTTAACTCCTGTGTGATGGAGGCAACCAGTGGAGCAAAATTCTCTTCTATAATTGAATTAATTGCCGGAGTTGTCCTAATCTCTAAGTTGATTGCTGAATCAATATCTATCTGTCTATCAATATTATTGGGGCAAACTATTTGAGTTTTATTTTCATTCAGGCGATAACCAGAATAACTGCCATAGTCCCTAGCCATACCGGTAAGAGCTATCAATGCCGCAGCTGGATCTGGAGTTATTATAGCCAGATCATCGGCATATGCCAAAAGTTTCATCTCATGGCACTTACACACTACTGATTTGATAGCCTCACAGCCTAAAATCCTACGAATCAGAGGATCAATGTAAAGGGCAAAAAGTATTGGGGAGCATGGGCACCCCTGCGGGGTCCCGCAAGAGATTTTTTTTTTATTTAATGCGATTTTATATGCCGCGCACTTTACCCGAAGGTGTCAGAGCACTTTACATAAGAACCAGTTCCAAAACATAAGGACTTAGGATTACATGCGTTACATAAAAGATACAAACAGAAAAATTGCAAATGTACAAGATGTAAAGTCACACAAGGAAGAGATACAAACAGAAAGAAAAATTGCAAATGTACAAATAGTATAGTCACTCAAGGAAGAGATACAAATGGATATACTCTAAGAGTCACATTGGATTGGTAGAGAGTACAAAGGTCTACTGCATACACTAGTGATTAGAGTTATCTCTATATACATATATACACATAGTAGATTTTCTCAAGTCAAATTCCCCCCCAAAAAAATGAAAATCAGAGTTCCATTAAGTGGGGTCGGAGGGGAGACGCAGTCACCGCACCAAGGGAGGGTGGGAGGGATACACAGGTATGGTGAAAAGGCAAATCATAAAAGGGAAGAAACATTTGAGGATCGTCAAGGGGGAAACGAGGGAAAAGGGTTAAAGGATGAGGGAATGGACAAGAGCTGCCCCCCATCAGCTGAATCCGAGCCCTAGGTTCAACATACATACCTTTAACGGCCGAAACCCCTCCGCTCCAATATCCCCCATAAAAATTGCCATGTCACGTGGTCAAATGCCTTCTCGGCATCTAGAAGGATCATTGCCATCCGTCCCCCCTCAGCAGCATGTACATCAAATAAAGTGATTACCCATCTGATATGGTCAGTGGTTCCCCGACCTGGGATAAACCCATGCTGCCAAGGGGAGACCAGACCGGCAATGACCCCTCCTAATCTTTTGGCCAAGACCTTGGCATATATCTTGGTATCAGAATTTATGAGTGATATTGGTCGGTAAGCTCCGGGTTCCTCCTTGGGCTTGCCCTTTTTGTGAAAGACAACAATGTTTGTTTCTTTCCATGAGTTCGGAGTATCCGTAGTATAAATTATGCCATTAAACAAATCCACCAATATAGGTGCTATGATACATGGTATGTGAAAAAACGGAGTCTGGTCCTGGGACAAGGGGGCAGCTGGACCTAATATGTATGAAGAACAAAAGAATTGCTGGCCCTCACATTGATTTTTTCTCTCAGAGTTTTGAGAATACAAACAAAGGAGAATCTTCTGTTTGATTGGGTTACTTTATTTCAACCCTTTTGAAATTTTCAATTATTTTTATATATTTTTCATAGGTGAGAAAAACACACTATACAAAAACATTTACAAATATTTACAACTATTATACAACTGACATATATACAAATAAATGAACATTTATACACAAACTTCTTTTACACAAACAAATAGCGATTGTATATCCAAAAATAATTATTCTTTGCGAGATTTCAAACCACTATAGTACCCAAAAGGTCAAAAAAGAGGCAACAAGAATTACATTTTTTCTTTTTTGGATAATTTAGAATGATGAATAATCGATTCAAGGACTAGTAATTTTTGATGCCTGTTTGCCGTTTGCCAACGCTTTTCGAATCTGGGAAAGATCGCAGATTCTCCTCAGGGCTCTTTCAATGTAGTAATCTATATGAAAAGAAATATAAAGGAAGTTCGTTTCAATAACTAAAAGCTAATGGTTTTAATGTCCCCTGTACATGCTGATAGTCACTAGACTAGTTACCTTCATAAATGGGCGACGCGGTCCCGCGGTCCAAATATTCAAGTGGGGCTGTGAGCCAGGGTCTTTTGATTGTAACAGTGAACCTGTTATGAAAAAGTTGTGAAAATTGGCATGGTTACTGGACCACCATAGGCAGCACAGTCTAACTGGCTCTACGACTATAAGGCTCAAGTTTCCTACCTTTGTCCGTTGAGACGGTAAGGCTATGGATAATTTCACACTGTGGTTAGTATGCTCATGGAGCAGTGCCGATGATCTCTGCAATGCACAAACATAAGTTGTGCTCAATGATAATTATTTTTCTATTTTCAACAACCACACTCTAGTTTTTATCTGGGGAGAAGAGGGAAAACATACCTGTGTTTTTTTCAAATTGGAATGGAGATCGTCGGTCACATTGCCGTTACTCTTAACCTTACGCTGCCGAAGGCTTTATTGACAGGCGGGGAACAGGGTTTGGGCTCCTCCGCGGCGTGCGGGTAAGCGTGCTTCAGTGGCGCTGAATTCAAAAATAAAGAATTGCTTGGTTTGGGGCGAAACCGCGATGGTGTCTCTACCATTTGTTGAGACCTCGCTAACACTCACCTCACTCTTGCGTGGAAAGACCAGGAAATGCGAACTCATTGGTGGCAGAACCACCATGTGGGGCTCCTACATCACAGTGAACGCTCCGCTCGGCATTGTGGTTGTTGTAGTCATTGGGGAATTCAGTGCGTTGAGGTTTTTAAAGACGAGAAATCTCTGAAAGTGAATTCAACCCCGTTTGGGTTCTGTTGAATTTTAGTATCAGATAGGCCTCTTTCCTCAATAGAATTTGCTTAGTATTGGTACCAGATTTGGATTGATTAGTACTAAATAACACGGTTAGAACTTTGTTTTTAATGCGTGACCTATGTTGCAGAACGAAAAATGTCATTTGCCCTTGTTCTAAAATCTACATAGGCAAGACGAATCAACAGGTTAATACACGCATGACACAACATAGGTCACGCATTAAAAATAAAGTTCTAACCGCGCCCCTGGTCCAACATTTTATTGACAATAAACATGGAGAGAACGAGTTCCAATGGACTGTGTTATTTAGTACTAATCAATCCAAATCTGGTATCAATACTGAGCAAATTCTATTGAGGAAAGAGGCTTATCTGATACTAAAATTCAACAGCACCCAAACTGGGTTGAATTCACTTTCGGAGATTTCTCGTCTTTAAAAACCTCAACGGACTGAATTCCCCAATGACTACAACAACCACAATGCCGAGCGGAGCGTTCATTGTGATGTAGGAGCCCCACATGGTGGTTCTGCCACCAATGAGTTCGCATTTCCTGGTCTTTCCACGCAAGAGTGAGGTGAGTGTTAGCGAGGTCTCAACAAATGGTAGAGACACCATCGCGGTTTTGCCCCAAACCAAACAATTCTTTATTTTTGAATTCAGCGCGACTGAAGCACGCTTACCCGCACGCCGCGGAGGAGCCCAAACCCTGTTCCCCGCCTGTCAATAAAGCCTTCGGCAGCGTAAGGTTAAGAGTAACGGCAATGTGACCGACGATCTCCGCTCCAATTTGAAAAAAACACAGGTATGTTTTCCCTCTTCTCCCCAGATAAAAACTAGAGTGTGGTTGTTGAAAATAGAAAAATAATTATCATTAAGCACAACTTATGTTTGTGCATTGCAGATATTATCGGCACTGCTCCATGAGCATACTAACCACAGTGTGAAATTATCCATAGCCTTACCGTCTCAACGGATAAAGGTAGGAAACTTGAGCCTTATAGTCGTAGAGCCAGTTAGACTGTGCTGCCTATGGTGGTCCAGTAACCATGCCAATTTTCACAACTTTTTCATAACAGGTTCACTGTTACAATCAAAAACCCTGGCTCACAGCCCCACTTGAATATTTGGACCGCGGGACCGCGTCGCCCATTTATGAAGGTAACTAGTCTAGTGACTATCAGCATGTACAGGGGACATTAAAACCATTAGCTTCTAGTTATTGAAACGAACTTCCTTTATATTTCTATTCATATAGATTACTACATTGAAAGAGCCCTGAGGAGAATCTGCGATCTTTCCCAGATTCGAAACGCGTCGGCAAACGGCAAACAGGCATCAAAAATTACTAGTCCTTGAATCGATTATTCATCATTCTAAATTATCCAAAAAAGAAAACATTTAATTCTTGTTGCCTCTTTTTTGACCTTTTGGGTACTATAGTGGTTTGAAATCTCGCAAAGAATAATTATTTGTGGATATACAATCGCTATTTTTTTGTGTAAAAGAATTTTGTGTATAAATTTTCATTTATTTGTATATATGTCAGATGTATAATAGTTGTAAATATTTGTAAATGTTTTTGTATATTGTGTTTTTCTCACCTATGAAAAATATATAAAAATAATTGAAAATTTCAAAAGGGTTGAAATAAAGTAACCCAATCAAACAGAAGATTCACCTTTGTTTGTATTCTCAAAACTCTGAGAGAAAAAATCAATGTGAGGGCCAGCAACTCTTTTGTTCTTCATGATACATGGTAAGCACTTATATAATTCCAGTGGTATACCGTCTGGGCCTACGGCTTTTCCTACTGCTAAATCCCTTATTGCTTCAACTACTTCCTCCCTTGATATATCCTCTTCCAGCGCGAGTCTATCCTGCTCAGCCAGTTTAGGCTCCAGATCGTCTGAGATTGTACCAAGAAAGTCTGCCTTAGCTTCCTCTGTATATAGAGCCTGATAATAATTCTTAAAGACTTCTCGAATCTCTTCTGGCTATGAATAGTCCTGGCCCCCCTCACGGATACTTTTAATAACATTTCTGCTGCCCTTCTGTTTATTCCTTAGAGCCAATAGTTTGCCCGCCTGCTCCCCAGTTTCATACATCGATCCCCTATGTATTTGGTATTCATCGGCTGCTCTTTGGGCTATCAATTTGTTTAACTCAGCTTTGATAACAATGACTTTCTGCTGGGTCTCAGCAACCTCCCCCCTTGACTATAGCTCTAACATGTAGTTCTTCTGCCTCTACTAATTGAGTTATAAGGTTCTCATTTTGGGTCTAAGCTTCTCTCCTAAGCGTGGTGGAATAACTGATTATCTCCCCTCTTAGAGTCGCTTTAAACGAGTCCCACACCATATTTCGGGATGTATTGTAACGATTGGTATCAAAGACGTTTTGAGCCAAAATCTTTAAATGATCAATACATTTGTTTTCAGCTAATAGTCTTCTCTCGAAGGTCCGTCTTAATGGCGGCCTAGGTAAAGTATCAATATTGTATTGTAGGATAAAGGATTATGGTCAGAGATGACTTTTGGTAGCTTCCTAATTTCTATTCTGTTCGCCTCCATAACTGACACAAAAAAATAATCTAGTTTGGAAAACTTTCTAAAGGGACAAGAAAAATACGTAAACCCAGGGTTATCAGGCTCCTTTTCACCCCAGACATCCAACAGTCCATGAGTTCCAATCAATGAGCTCACAGCTCGAAATACCCTGGGTTTCCGCCCTTGATATGGGTTGTTCATACCCATCTCTGTAAAATCTGCTGAGATGTTAAAATCTCCACATACTACAAGGGGGCTAGGCCAATTCACTAATTCCAACTCCAAATTATTGAAAACTTCCGGTTCATCCTAATTGGATCCATATATAGTGCAGAGTGTAAAACCCAGCTCCAATTCAACCTCTACCCACCGACCATGTATATCTGCCAGATACCGTCTGACCCCCCCAAACCTGATTTAGCCAATATAGCAACTCCTTTGATATTATAGGTTTGTGTGGAGCAGGCCAACAAATCATACCCTCTCATATTGAGCAAATGCTTCTTGGCCCATGGCAGGTGGGTCTCTTGTATACAACCCACGTCGATTTGACTGGATCTAAGAAAATGGCACATCCTCTGCCTTTTACCCCAATCATTCAGACCCCAATATTAATAGAACAGACCCTAAGCTTCCTCATCATATCTTTGTGGTTTCGCCCCCAATAACTCTTTCCGCCAATTCAAATAGCTCAAAAACTTTTTATGAATCTGAGAGAGCGCAATTTGAATAAAACGCATATCCGAGCCATATTTACAAGCATAACGTATAACGTAGGAATGAAATGTATATCGCAACGTGAAGTTAACACCTATAGCATAAAGAACCGATGTTATCAAGGTAATATAGGAAATGTAACTGTATTTACTCTTGAACATGCATTAGATTTAGAAGGCCCGTATACATAGTGGGCTAATGTAGAAATGTGTAGAAATGCTTCTGAATTGAAGAACGTGCAAAGTAGAATTCATGTACGTGTATAACTTTAAATGGAGAAACGACGAGAAATGTAACACGGAGAGATGTGCAGAGAACATACATAACGATGTAACGAATGGGAATATAAAGTTATATTCTATGTAATTTATATTCTAGGTAATATATATTCTATGTAATTTGTATTCTAGGTAATTCATATTCTATGTAGAATGTATTCACTTAAGCAAACGATTTACTAAATGTGATTATATATAAATGAGTGTTAAAGGTTATACTGTGTAGAAAGCTTCTTGTAAGAATGTTAGAAGGGTTTAGGTCATGTGTGATTTTAACCTAGCTGACCAAGGGTTCGCAGGAGGGTAGTCCGCTGTTTGTAATTTAGTGGGCTCACAGGAGTCGTGAATAAGCCTTGATGTGAACGTACGAGCCAAGGGGTCTAGTTCTTGTTAGATTTAAGGTGACAATGTCGGACGAAGTTTATGGCCTAAACGTGATAAGAGGCGTTTGGAAGTTGAGTCTTGTTTTGAAAGGACCATTCACAGGACCAAGAAAGGTTATATACATAGTCATAAAGATTAAAGTTCTGCTGAGGTTATAGACTTATGATCCGAAAGTGTCAAATGAAGTCACCAGCAAGAAGACGAAGATGGCGCCTAAGGAGAAGGGTCAACTTAACGGACGACGGAAGAGATGAAGCCATGGAAAAGAGCAAAGAGTGACCTCACGGGGAAAGTCCGTGGTGGGCGTTGAAGGGGCGTTCCACCCACACTGTGATTGTGTATTTTAGGGACAGCACCCCGGGGATAAGATAGCGAACAGCTCCGAGCCGATGCCATCATAGGAAGCTCAGAGCGCAGAGAGAGAGCAGAGCGCAAGAGAGCAGTAGGCCGAGGACCCTTAGAGAGCGGATGGGTAGGCAGAGAGGGTACTGCTTCTCGACATAAGTTACCATTAGGGGTTAAGAGAGTTTGAACTTCTTTAGAAGTCAAACTGCTGACACCTTTTTAGGTAAGGAACTTGCGAAGTAGGGATGTCACTTAGTATATTGTAGGGACAGATTTAACTTGAATACTTTTTCTCTTTCTGTAGATGACGCAAAGGAACCACTTCATACCGATGCTTAAACTTGCTGATTCTTGAACTGACTTTAATTGGATTCATTTGTAGACTGAGGTTCTTTCGGGGAATATATGTTCCTTCTAGTTCCTGTATAATTGTTGAATTTGATCCTGAGAGGATTGTATTTGCAACTTTTCTTAATTATATATTAAACCCTTTAAAACTTTATCAGTCGTAAGTGGTTCTTCAGAGTGGCGTCAGTTTATGGGGTTTTATCTAACCTATGCGGGGTTTGTCTTTTACTCAATGACAGATAACAAGCGATCCAAAATTGACGAATGAGATAAGTTATTAAATTGATAAAATTGATATTAAAATCTCATTCCCCGCAGTTGGTAGCAGAGAAAGATGGTTTTCTTCTTGAGGAAGACAACCTAGGTCAGGTCTAGATTACCCCAAGGTCCCTAGTCATCGACGACCAGAAGAAGAATCCCTGCCGAAGACGGTGCTGACGGTGCGTCGAGAGAAAAGCAGCAGAGTCGGTCGAGAGTGAGTATAAGGGTCATGCGTTGTAAGATTGCGGTATTTTATGTTGTACCTGTGTTGTAATGTCAAGCGGAGTTGAATGCCTGTAGTGTGATTGAGGGAAGGTTGTGAGCGCGCGCAACCGGATAAAATCTTAAGTTCAAAGAGAGCTTAAGTGGTTCGGGTGTATCGAACACCCAGAGTAATTTGTCTACCATTGAAAGGGGGTCATGAGGTACCATTGATCGCCCGACAGACCGATGATAGGGGGAGCGTAAGAGTGAGTGAATGAGTAACGGACGCTGGTCGTACGTTTACTGTGTGTAAGTAACCTATCAGTTGAGGCAAGCATCTGACCGTAAGAGGGAAGACGTTTCGCCAGTTGAGGTGACAATTACAGTTAGACTGTGGCCGTACAGTCAGAGAAAAGTGATCGCTTGGACGGAAGTAGTCATTTTTCAGCGTATGAATGAAAACGCATGCGAGATCGTGAGACGAGTTGAGAAAGAAGGGGAACTGCTGCAGAGGAAACAAGTGACGTCAGCGTAGAGCCGCGCTGAGATTGGTCGGTCAGCGTAGAGTCGCGCTGAGAGAGGCTGACTAGCAAGAACCGCGTAGGGATTGGTTGGTTTGTCATCGGGACGAAAACAAGGAAGAGAAAAAGGAAAATAGTAGATTATCGAAAATGAAGTGTTTTAAAAGTTTAAGAGCAATCTTTAGGAGGAATAGAAGAAACTTGTATGCCGGAGAAGAAGCTCCACCAGAAGGCACACCAGCTTATCATATGGCAGTAAATGTAGGCTTACACTCGATACTATGGATCTCCGAGTGGAATAAGCTAACTGAAGGGAATAAGGAACTGACGTTTCCAAGATTCGGAACGTTTAAGCTAGACGTGTTGAACGAACTGAAAGCGGTAATGCTTGCAACGAGACCTCTACCGAGGCCAACACAGTTCGAAGCCCTTAGTGCATGGTTTAGAGCCGCACACGAAAAGAGCGTAAAGAGGCGCCAAGAAAGAGTAAGACGATCAGTAAAGGCAGTGCAGGATGCTAAATGGGACGATGAAGCCAAAAAGTGGAGGGTACAAAAGATAGAAGCAGACAAACTATACCCGATGCTAGAAGTTACGGGAGAAAAGAAACCTCTAGAGGAAGATGAGGAAAGCGAGACGGAGGAGGATCTGATAGAGAGGCTATTAACAGATAGACCACCTCCGTACCACAGCGAAACCGCAAGTCCCATACTACAGCAAGGGGACGGAGCTAGATGGGGGGAATATAAATCGCTCCCAGTATCAGAGTGGGATGCCAAGAAAGGTGAGGAAGTACCTCAATCTAGTCCCGAACAGAGAGTAGTAGGAAGATTCGTGGTCCAGAAGGTGCCAGAAATGCAGTATGCAAGGTCGTATCAAATGCCAGATGCTCTGCAAGTACCTGTTACCATAGGGCCTATAGTGTCAATCTATAACCCGGAGGGAGTCCAGCAGGAGGAACAGGCACAATGGGACAGGGAAAGGGCAGAGATGGAGAATAGGAATAGGACGATGAATCCTCAGAGGCAGATACTAGCACCAAGGAGTCGGAGTACCCCATTAGATGCCGCAACAGGTCCCTGGGTAGAACAGGGGGGTCAAAGAGGGCCAATGGACTTAAGGGGACCAAAACCGAAATCCCATAAGGAATTAAGGGAATACCTGAAAGAATGGGATACTGCCGAAGAAATGCGGAATAAAAGTTTAGAAACAGGAGCAGAGTGGAGAGACCAGGATAACAAGATCCTCTCTCATTGTGGAGCTGGCGAAAGCAGCCCGGAGTGGGAGAGAGGGAGCCAGGAAAGCAGGGGAGATATTTGCCATATTACCAGCGGCAATAGGGAAATGTGTAACGACAGAAGTACAGGGTGTGGGGAGGTGCCTCGCGTCACTTTTAGTGAGGGAGAACGAAGGACGCAGGAGTATCGAAATAGTTTCAGATGCACTCACCATGCCCCGGAAGAAAATGCGCGACATTGGAATCACGGAGACATGAAGAGCCGCGAAGGGTCTCGCCATGCATCCGGTGAACGCGAACGAAGTCATGAGAATATAGGGAGTCGCGAAACGTCTCGCCATGCATCCGGTGATCACGAACGAGATCGCGGGAACATGGAGGGCCATGAAGGATCTTATCGGTTGTTGAGCGACACCAGACAGCAAGCGAGTTACAATGGTTTAGAACAGCACGGTGGATCCTATATCGTATCTGGAGACACCGAGCCAGAAAGACGGAATGTAGTGATGGGGAATGGAGCAATGTTCCACCACACCCCAAGGGAAGATGGAAAGGCTTGGGATCTAGAGAGGTGGGAACAAAGAGATGGAAGAAAAACTCCTCATAACTCACCTGTGCTTAGGCGTAGGGCGCATAGTGGAGGTGAGAGGGATGTAAGAGAACAACCTAGGACTGACGTACTGAGAGCTGAAATAAAAGCAAGACGGATTGATGTAATGAGCTTAAAATCAGACTTGGATGAGATAATTGATGGCACAGTGGCAATAGAAAGGTTAGAGCTGTACGAACCAGATGAAATACTGTTTTTATCTAAAGATGTTACTCGGAAGGCAAGGGCAGCTCATGAAAAATTATCTGAATTAGCAGACAAGTATATGATAGACATGTCACGGACTAAAGCCTTACAGGCCAACCATAGGCTGAATTGCACAGATCGAGATCTAGATGAGCGTAGGACGATTAGGCTAAGAGTACACATAAGGGAACTGATCATGTGTATTAGGATATGGAAAGATCTGGATAGATGGGAGGAAAAATGGTCCAAGAGGGGATCTGTTAGAAGGAGTACACTCGTGAAGTCCCAGGATACAGACCTAATGCGAATGGAAGCTTTCCCTTTGCGAGAAATCGCGAACGGAAACTACGTGCATGTACCTTGGAGCAGGGGGGATTTAGCGGCATTCACTAACTCTTTCCCCAAGCTTAGAGAGAACCCTGTAGAGTGGTACAAGCAGGTAGAGAGGTTCGTGAAGATCTCTAAGGTGTTGTGGATCGATTTGAATACATTGTTCGATATCGTAGTACCCGGAGATTTGTGGACGGCATGCAAACTTAGTGTCGAATGGCCCACTTGTGAGCCTCCGAGAGATACCCAGACAAATGGCCCATCAGATAGAGTCATGGAAAAGTACGAAAGAGTAATTGCCTGGTTAAAAGAGAAAGTGCCAGTGCAAGATATAGACTGGGTTAAGATAGATCGAACAACTCAGGAACCTAAAGAGACAGTTCACGAATTCTACGAGAGATTGCTGAAAGCATTCAAACAGTATAGCGGGTTGGATGTCATGGATCCCAAAGACATAGGACAGTTTGTGTCGAAATTTGTTCTAGGATTGAGACCAGACATAAGCCTAATGATTCAACAGCATTTGATTTGTTGGCAGAACAAACCGTTAGATGAGATTCTGAGATATGCAAGGTACTGTAGCGACGAAATAGACTCTAAAGCAAAGAAACTTAAAGAAAAGCTGATGTTGGTGCAGATGCAATCAGCTGGAAAGGGTGGACTGAGGCAACAGGGAACAGGAACACCAGTAAAGAAGCAGAATAATCAGAGCAGAGATGAGGAAGAAAGACCGAGACCGAGAATGGATATCGCGACACTGAAGAAGACAACGAGGTGTCATCAGTGTAACGAGGTGGGACATTGGAGACGCGAATGTCCTTACAATGTTGAGACAGGGGAATTAGAACAAGAGGAGGAAGAGGTACAGAACAACGTGGTTAAGGGAGCCGCAGTCCCGAAGGGAAAGTTTAGCAAAGGGGGGACTCAGACTCCTCGAGCCCCGTTTCCTCAACCACCTCGCATTACAAATGGAGGAAAAACCTATAGACAAATGCCATTGTTCGTAGGAGGAGAAGAATGCTACTACGTTGATCCTCTTACAGGGCAACGAGTGCATAGGGAAGAAGACTGTACACTAGGAGCAGCCCTGGAGGTAGACCAGAGAGGACCCTACGTAGAGGCTGAAGTAGCTGGATGTCCTACGACCTTTTTGGTAGACACGGGTGCCACTCGATCCACTTTGAGATCAGCGGTAGTCCCAGGTTTGCCAATGTCGGGAGAGATGATTCAAGTGGTAGGAGTCGCAAACAGGAGAATGACAAATCCTCTAACAGAACCAGTGTCAGTGAAGATAGGGAATTACAGTGATGAACATCAGTTTGTAATCTGTGATTCTTGCCCTGTGTGTCTGTTAGGAAGAGATCTGTTGTGTAAATTGAATTGCACAATACATTGCACACCTGAAGGAGTAGAAGTGCAGACCAATGATGAAGATGCCGATTTTAAGGTTGTAAACTCACAGGAATGCGTGGAACTATATCCTACCTTGACAGTGGAGGAGCTTCCACAGGATTTGAGGGAGAAAGTGTCAACTGAAGTGTGGGATTTTACTGGAGAAGAAATAGGATTGATCAAAGGGGTAGAGCCAGTAAAGATCATGGTAAGACCCAATGCCGAGTATCCGAGAATACCACAATACAAGTTGACACCGGAGACGATTGCAGGAATAAAGCCTGTGATCGAATCCATGATTAAGCAGGGAATACTGAAGGAGATCGTGGGAAGTCCATGTAACTCCCCGATTATGGGTTTACAGAAGCCTAGTGGAAAATACAGAATAGTGCAGGATTTACGAAAGATTAATAATATCGTTGTTTCATGTTGTCCAGTGGTACGGAATCCATCAGTGATATTGTTTCAGATACCGTTCCAAGCTGAATGGTTCACCGTAATAGATTTGTGCCAGGCTTTCTTTTCGATTCCTTTAGATGAAGAGAGCCAGTATCTTTTCGCTTTTAAGCTGGAAGATCGCGTTTTAACATGGTGTCGTATCCCTCAGGGGTATACAGAAAGCCTATCGATTTTTAACCAGCTACTGAAAAAGAATCTTGAAAGTCTAGTACTGCCCAAGAACTCGGTTCTAGTCCAGTACATAGACGACCTCCTAGTTGCGTCAGAAACTGAGGAAGCTTGCAAAGTAGACACCATTACCTTACTAAATCACTTGGCCGAAAACGGACACAAGGTGTCTCCAAGTAAATTGCAGTATTGTAAGACTGAAGTGCAATACTTGGGCCATAGGATTGAAAAGGGAAAACGGAAGGTGTCTCCAGACAGAATAGAGGCGATCATGAAAATGAATGCGCCTACAACACAAAGAGAAGTCAGGATGTTTCTAGGCATGGTCGGTTATTGTCGGCAGTGGATAGCTAACTTTTCACTAAAGGCAAAACCTTTACTACAACTGACGCACAAAGGAGTAAGTGATCCGGTACCATGGGACAAGGATTGTTTGATGGCGTTTTTGCAGCTGAGGGAGGACTTATGTCGTGCCCCGGCTTTAGGAATGCCTGATTACACAAAACCATTTTTTCTTTACTGCTGCGAAAGAGAGGGATGCGCCTTAGCAGTTTTTGCCCAGATACACGGCGATGCGCGTAGGCCAGTGGCGTATTTTTCGGCTACATTAGATCCAGTAGCCGCAGCGTTGCCCGGATGTCTCAAATCCGTTGCTGCAACGGGTGTCAGCATTGAACATTGTGAAAGTGTGGTAATGGGACATCAGTTAGTGGTGTACGTACCGCATTCTGTAGAATTGTTAATGACCAGGACTAAGACCCAGCATCTGACGAATAGCAGGCTCACACGCTACGAGCAAGTCATATTGGCTGCCGAGAATGTGACCCTAAAAAGATGCTCCGTCTTGAATCCTGCTACTTTGATGCCACTTCCAAATGATATTGATGACGAAATCTGTACAGATCATGACTGCCTTGATGTGACTGAACTATGCACCAAACCGAGACCAGATATCGTAGATGAGCCATTGACTGACCCCGATGAAATATTCTTCGTTGATGGTTCATGCGTAAGAGACGATATTGGTCAGCTGAGAGCAGCTTATGCAGTTTGTACTATTACCAGAGTTGTAGAAGCCGCTTGCCTGGAAGGAGTACATTCCGCTCAGGTAGCTGAAATTATTGCTTTGACCCGTGCCTGCTTAGCAGGTAACAAAATTCGAGTCACCATATACACCGATAGCCAGTATGGTTTCGGGGTAGTTCACGATTACGGGCAGTTATGGTCTCAAAGAGGTTACATGACCTCCTCGGGTTCTCCCATTAGGAACGGAGAATTCGTGAGACTCTTGTTAGAGGCATTGCAAGGTCCGTCAGCCATTGCAGTTGTCAAATGTGCTGCGCATACGAAAAATGTAGATTTTGTGTCCCAAGGTAACCGCTATGCGGATGAAGTAGCGCGTTACTGCGCAGAACAGGGATATTCTCACACCGATGTAAAAGTGGGGGGAATCCAGGAAAGAACGGAATTGACAATGTTGTTAGATACTGTAGATACGTGGGATGAGTTAAGGAGTGTTCAGGAAAATGCACCAGAGGATGAGAAAAAGAGTTGGGAAACAGCGGGTTGTACTAGAAGTGAGATGAATTTTTGGATCTCTGCAGATGGGAGAGCAGTGTTACCAAATGAACTTGTTAATCCAATGGCAAGGAAATTGCATGGATCAGCACACATAGGTAGAGATGCTATGGTGAGAGTATTCAGACAAACGTGGTTTAACCCGAAGTTTAGAGTAGCGGCAGAAGCAGTATGTCAGCGATGTGCGATCTGTCAGCAGCTAAACGTAGGAAAGAGAACACCAGTCACATTGAGTCACATTGGGAGGTCTGGGGGGCCTTTCAATAGAATGCAGCTTGACTTCATAGAAATGCCTAAATGCAATAGACTCAGATACGTTTTAGTGATTGTTTGCATATTTTCTAGATGGGTTGAAGCTTACCCTACACGTAGGTGCGATACACTCACAGTAGCGAAATTGTTACTTAGAGAGTTAATACCGAGGTTTGGGGTGCCATCCTCTTTGGAATCGGACAGAGGAACTCATTTTAACAGCGAAATAGTGAAGATGCTATGTTCAGCTTTGGGTATTGATCAGAAGTTACATTGCAGTTATCGACCAGAAGCTTCAGGGATTGTAGAGCAAATCAACAGCACGATAAAGTCCAGACTCGCCAAAGTTTGTTCATCAACATCCCTGAGTTGGCCAGACGCACTTCCAGTGGTTCTTATGAGCATACGTAGCACACCAGATAGAAAAACAGGTCTCTCTCTTCATGAAGTGCTAATGGGGAGAGCCATGAGATTGCCATCGGTTCCGACTGCAGCCCTAGTGAACATCACAGACGATTTGATCTTGGACTACTGTAAGGGACTATCTGATGCCGTTAATTCTGTGTCCCTCCAGGTCCAGGCTGCGGAGGTTCCATCAGCACAAGATTTGTGCCATGACCTGAGTCCGGGGGACTGGGTTTTGGTGAAAAAACACGTCAGGAAGAACTGCTTAGACGTGCGTTGGAGAGGACCGTTTCAAGTCATACTTGTGACGAATACTGCAGTAAAGTGTGGAGGCCTGCCAAACTGGATACATGCCTCACACACCCGAAGAGTGCCAACACCTCTAGAAGAAACAGCTCCTCTCTCGGATGAGAATCCAGCGGAAAGCGGAGAAGCCATAGAGGGGGAAAGCCAAGCTGTGGAGGTGATCGAAGAGGCTGAGCCTGTGTCAGAGCAAGCTGTAGACGATGGTCAGGACACTAGTGGGACTGAAGTCGTCTCAGAAGAAGAGAGTACATGGGAGTTCGAATCAGATACTGAACAAGCAGAGAGTGACCAAGAGACAAGTCCAAGAACAAGGAGCGGGAAGACAAGGAGTGAGGAAGCTAGTTGGCCGGAGAGAAGGAGAAGGCCAAGCTTAAAAGCAGATCAAGGAAGAGCTCTTGTCCCGATCGCTGAAGAGTCGGATCAAGACGAAGAAACTACAGACTCAGGCACTGAGAGTCCAAGAAGATCGAGAAGGGTACGTGTGCCCTGCAGAAGGTACGCCACCCCAGAGTGGACTTATCTAGCAGATGTCTTGGGGACAGAAATCTGGGAGAGTGAAAGAGGTGAAGGTAATCGATCTCGATCCATTTGTGGCAGTGGAGATATGGATGTTGACGCCTGGACTCGAGACTGAGGGGTTACTGACTTTCACACTTCCCATACCCCCATACCTAAGTCGGATCAAAGATCTAGTGCTAAATCGATTACAGTTTCCGACTTTTGGTCATCAAATACCAGAAGAAGAAGAAAAAGTAATTCGTTTTGAATTATTGGAACATGTTGTAAAAGCTGCAGGTACGAGAATAATTGTAGATGCATAAAGACTTTTGTGTCTAAGCTATAAAGAAGAAGATAACCTAGCGCCGAGTGGAAAGAAGAAAAAATTAGGGATTACATTTAGAGGACGGAGAAGGGTTAGGGTTGTCTGTTACTAAAGAGAAAAAGACATTGTTGCGAAAAGAGACTTTTCTTATAAAGAGCACTTTACAGACTGAGAAAGCAAATAAAGTAAACAGAGACTGGAAAAGAAAAACTTTTTCGCAAAAGAAGGAGCTACCCTGTTTTGATAACATGGAGAACGGCAACCCAAACCGAAAAGCCAAATGCATAATAGGTACACTAATAGTAGTAGTAATTTTTCTTATTATCACAGTAGTTACCACATCATACATGGTAGGACATGAAACTGATAAAAGAATAGAAAATGTAAAGCCTGTAACGACTTTGAAACCTGCTCTTGTTGGGAAGAAGGAGGAGAGCAATGTCATCCGTGAAAAGGCGTTACTGGCAGATGAAGCTCGTAGATTACATGTAGACGAGTCACAGGGAAATTTTAGGTCAAATGCATATGCCAAATTGTTGTATGAGTATATCGATGCCATGGAGGCCAAGGAATGTTACGTTTGTATGCAATTGCCGGCTTCCGTAGACGAAGGCATCAGATATCATCATCTCCCATTGACTTAAGGGATAACATGTAGTTTACTGCTTAGTATATTTTATGGTAGGGAAGGATTTGAGTACTACTTTTCAAATTATGATTCGGTACTACCTGAAGTCCCGAATTATAAGCAAATGAATAAGTGGGACTATTACAAGAAGGAAGATAGATTAGCCAAGTTCTTTCTTCCTTGGGATACATTAGATACATCATACGCACGCAGAAATAATCTGACTTGCAAGGTGTCAGAGGTAGAGAAAAAGTTCATAGGACAAGTAGACGACAGATACAGAAGGCAGAAGATTCTGAAAATGTCAGGACAGTGGAAAACGGATTGGACCGAAGAAGAAAAAGCACACAAGAAGAAAGGTAGCAATGGTCCAATAGCTTTGGATAGAACGCAGAAAGGAAAGTTATGTTTAACTCGAAGCAAGACGTATTATGAGAGTGTATTTGTAGGTGAAGTAAGTTGTGAACATGCTTTTAGGTTAGAGTACTACACGAAAGATTTTATGAAAGGGATGCAAGTGATTTCTAATGTATATTTTGTATGTGGAAGAAATGCCTATGTAAAACTACCTGACAATTGGTATGGTTCGTGTTACTTGGCAATTGTCTTCCCCAAAATATATCATGCAAAGGATTTAGCGATCATAGAAGGAAAGGCTTCGACAAGAGTGAAAAGGGAAGTAGGAGATGCAGAAGTAGTTGGAGACATATTTGGAGCGATGTTTCCTATGTTAGGTTTGATACTTAACGATGTTAAGATCAGGAGACTAGCTACAGTTGTAGATAGATTATCTGCAAGTACTGCAAGGTCATTGATGCTAGTAGAAGGAGAGATGCAGTCGATTAGAGCAATGGTTCTTCAGAACCGACTTGCTTTAGATGTACTGCTAGCAAAAGAGGGCGGAGTTTGCAAGGCTTTGAAGGTCCAGGAATGTTGTACTTACATTCCAGACAATTCAAAACCACTTGAGAAAGTCATAAAGAACATTACAGAGATACATAAAGAAATCGAAGATTTATCAAAAACAAATGTTTGGGAGAAAGTAGGTCATGGAGTAGGAAAGGTTGGAAGTTGGTTTGCCAACCTTGGTAAAAGCATTGTGTGGTACATATTAAAACCTGTTTTAATAGTATTGATTTGCATAATCACATTGTTAGGTTTAGTGAAATTGTACAAATGGTATAGGTCGAACCGGTTACAAAGATCCATGAGAGAGCAAGAAAGAAGATTAGCTGCTTTACAAGATCAACAGTACAAAAGTTTAAGAGCTCTCGAAACGATAAAAAGAGGGAATATTGTAACTAGTTCTGCGTAAAGGTGCTATTCAAATTGCATTTAGTGATGACTCCCAGAAGTCATCAAAGGGGGGAACTGAGAGAGCGCAATTTGAATAAAATGCATATCCGAGCCATATTTACAAGCATAACGTATAACGTAGGAATGAAATGTATATCGCAACGTGAAGTTAACACCTATAGCATAAAGAACCGATGTTATCAAGGTAATATAGGAAATGTAACTGTATTTACTCTTGAACATGCATTAGATTTAGAAGGCCCGTATACATAGTGGGCTAATGTAGAAATGTGTAGAAATGCTTATGAATTGAAGAACGTGCAAAGTAGAATTCATGTACGTGTATAACTTTAAATGGAGAAACGACGAGAAATGTAACATGGAGAGATGTGCAGAGAACATACATAACGATGTAACGAATGGGAATATAAAGTTATATTCTATGTAATTTATATTCTAGGTAATATATATTCTATGTAATTTGTATTCTAGGTAATTCATATTCTATGTAGAATGTATTCACTTAAGCAAACGATTTACTAAATGTGATTATATATAAATGAGTGTTAAAGGTTATACTGTGTAGAAAGCTTCTTGTAAGAATGTTAGAAGGGTTTAGGTCATGTGTGATTTTAACCTAGCTGACCAAGGGTTCGCAGGAGGGTAGTCCGCTGTTTGTAATTTAGTGGGCTCACAGGAGTCGTGAATAAGCCTTGATGTGAACGTACGAGCCAAGGGGTCTAGTTCTTGTTAGATTTAAGGTGACAATGTCGGACGAAGTTTATGGCCTAAACGTGATAAGAGGCGTTTGGAAGTTGAGTCTTGTTTTGAAAGGACCATTCACAGGACCAAGAAAGGTTATATACATAGTCATAAAGATTAAAGTTCTGCTGAGGTTATAGACTTATGATCCGAAAGTGTCAAATGAAGTCACCAGCAAGAAGACGAAGATGGCGCCTAAGGAGAAGGGTCAACTTAACGGACGACGGAAGAGATGAAGCCATGGAAAAGAGCAAAGAGTGACCTCACGGGGAAAGTCCGTGGTGGGCGTTGAAGGGGCGTTCCACCCACACTGTGATTGTGTATTTTAGGGACAGCACCCCGGGGATAAGATAGCGAACAGCTCCGAGCCGATGCCATCATAGGAAGCTCAGAGCGCAGAGAGAGAGCAGAGCGCAAGAGAGCAGTAGGCCGAGGACCCTTAGAGAGCGGATGGGTAGGCAGAGAGGGTACTGCTTCTCGACATAAGTTACCATTAGGGGTTAAGAGAGTTTGAACTTCTTTAGAAGTCAAACTGCTGACACCTTTTTAGGTAAGGAACTTGCGAAGTAGGGATGTCACTTAGTATAGAGTAGGGACAGATTTAACTTGAATACTTTTTCTCTTTCTGTAGATGACGCAAAGGAACCACTTCATACCGATGCTTAAACTTGCTGATTCTTGAACTGACTTTAATTGGATTCATTTGTAGACTGAGGTTCTTTCGGGGAATATATGTTCCTTCTAGTTCCTGTATAATTGTTGAATTTGATCCTGAGAGGATTGTATTTGCAACTTTTCTTAATTATATATTAAACCCTTTAAAACTTTATCAGTCGTAAGTGGTTCTTCAGAGTGGCGTCAGTTTATGGGGTTTTATCTAACCTATGCGGGGTTTGTCTTTTACTCAATGACAGATAACAAGCGATCCAAAATTGACGAATGAGATAAGTTATTAAATTGATAAAATTGATATTAAAATCTCATTCCCCGCAAATCCAACTAAAAAAATCATCATACCAGGTGCTTCGATTTTTTCCCCTTTTCTCCCTTAACCCAATAAGACCCCCCCCCCCACCTTACCCACCCTATCCTCCACCCTCCAACCATCCCGATGCGGCGCTCAGACCTAAGTCTGTGCATGTGATGCGCAGTGCTAGGGCTGGGCATCATTGTCAAACAAAAAATACACCCTACCAAGAACTAATAAACCCATCTTTAAGTGGATACCATAATAACAAAAAAAATGAAAACAATAGCACCTTCACCCCCCTCTTGCCTCCCCACCCCAACGTCCCCCCCCTCCCCCACCACTTCGCCATTCCTCCAATCTCAGACTAAGACAGCAGTTTTTAGTCACTCAGGATCCATCATCTTCATCTTCATTTTCATTTTCCAAGAGAGTCCAAGTACTCCTTTGCTTTAATCTCTGATGAAAAATAGAGTGTATTCCCCTGATTGATGATCTTCAGCTGGGCTGGATTAATGAGATATACTTGTACCCCTTTCTCTTGGAAGGGCTTAATAAGTTGTCTCAATCACTAACGCCTTTCCACTGTGGAGTGGCAAAAATCGGGGCGCACAAAAAATGAGACCCCTTGGATGACTCTTTTAGATTCTGGCCTCGCTTTGTCTGATATTGCTTGACGTAAAACAAAGTTCCCAAAGAACACAAGTATAGCCCGGGGTTTAGCGCCTTCTTTTGCTGGTGTTTTCAGTATTATCTCAATGCATTGTGGAAACTGTAGTTCTTGCATCTTTCATTCCCATTTTCATTGTTCTTTTAGCACTAAAATACTGTTCAGTTTCATTGAGGTAATCTCCTTTCATTGAACAGTGAGAACATTTCTGTTTTTACTAAGGCCACTAGGATATTTTCCAGACAACAATGTTTGTGCCCATTGAAACTCTTCAGAGGATCCCACCTTGTTAGATGGTGATGACTTTAAATGCTTTAGAACAATGCAAATGAATAAACACCCTGTGCCTGCTCCTACCAGGGACCAACCCCTCAATGCTGACCACTGACCACGAAAGCCACAAGTTTCAACAAGTTTCAAAGATATTGAGACAGATTTTGGTCCCAGGTGAGTGTTTTCAGTTTGGCTGCCTTCACTAAATAAATGTGAAATCACAATGCTGTAGTGAAGTGAAGATAGCTAAGAAACTAGTGAATTACATTGGTGCTATTGTGCAGAGCTGAGGAGGAGACGACATTGGCATTTTGTCTATTATCTCTTCTATCGTTTTTAGGTTTTGTAAAATTACTTTGATGTACAGGAGGCTCCTGCCACTGGTATAGATAATGATGGCTCTGTTACAGTATAGTTGTGGTGTAGACATGCCAGGGGCTTTTAGGACTAAGTCTGTGACCTACGTTGATTTCTGATCTATTTTGCTAAATTTAGCTTAGAATGTCACCCACCGTGGATCTGGTTTGATGGTGAGGGAAAGGAGATCAGTTTTAACTATGTTTGTCTTCTGGTAGTGTATGCATCTTTTTTTGTTCAGACACAATGGTGCCATTTGTTTAGTCTCTTTCTTAAGTTTTGGGCTTTTTTAGTTAGGAGTTCTGCGTTAGAGACTGGCTCAGGGATTAGCACAATGGAGCAGGGCGATGGAGCCTCAGCTGTATCTGCTATGAAATGTCATGTAGAGGGCAGAAGTTAAGACTCCACAACTAACATTGGAAGGCATGCTTTGTGAGTGCTGTTAGTGACTGCTCAGAATTTACTCATGAAGTCAAAAGAGCCTCCTGATCAAACTCCAATCGGTCATTCGTAATCAAAGGAAGAGCAGGAGTCAAATGCATGAAATCACAGGTTTCCAACTTACAATTGTGCATTAGCGCCCCACATAAAACTCATCATTCAGAAGAAATATATTCCAGAAACCTCAAAAACAGTTAACTGTGAAAAAACGTGTTTGAAACATTAATAACCATATAATTAATCTTTTTGTAACTATTCATAATGAAAAGGTCAACAGCATAAAACATAAATTCATGCTATACCGAGAACATAGAAAACACAAGCAACAAACATACATGAAAACAAAACGTACAAAGTGATGGAATTACAGTATTGTTTCAAGCATTCATTAGGATGGGAGAAATGGGAAGGAAGAAATTGTTTTAATCGTTGGTTAGGGATATTCCATTCTTCAAATCTACAAAACAAAGGGATGCACAGACACAGACTTAAGCGATGTCCTATCACTCTCAAACCCTATTGATGGTATGGCACCTGAGTCCACCATGCACCATATTCCATCATATGTGGGCATGTGCTGTAATTGATGTAGTCTCCAGCGGTTGTATGATAGAGGCACCCTTGTCTAAACCACAGTGCTTCTACCATGAAGACGAACCATGAATGCTTTTTAACCATGCATTCCTTTACCACGCAATTTCATGGTAAAGGCATGAATGGTAAGGGGGTATGAGTGTTTAAGGTCGCCACTACTCTGACCCCCCGTCCTAAGCCCTAAATTTCAAACCAACTACCTGCCCCCCACCCAGAGGGCCAAAACCTTCCCTAAAAACTACTCATTCCTCTCCCTCTGCCCTTTACCCCAACCCCCCACCCCTTCGCTGTCCCTAAAGTAAACCAACCCCTTCCTTTGCACTGGCACCTAAAACCCTAGCCCCGATTTTAAAATACTACTCTGCCTTTCCCTAAGCCCTAAAAACTACCCAATCACTCATTCCCCTCCCCATGACCTGAGGCCTAGAATCCTGTCCATTAACATACCTACCCCGCTGCCCTAAATCTACCCCAGCCCCTTCCACTGCACTGAGGCCTATAACCCTAACCCCTAATTAAAAAAACTACTCGGACCCCCATGAGACCTAATAACTACTCCACCCACCTGAGACCTAAAAACTACCACTACCCCCCCAGGCCTGAAAACTACCCCGACCGCCACAGCCCTAAAAAAAAACCCACCCCCCAGCCGTGAAAAAATACCCCAACACCACCTGCCTTGAAAACTACCCCCCAATCCTTACAAACTACCCCGCAAACCCCTGCCCCAGCCCCACTTACCACACCGTGTCCTCTGGCTCCTTCGTCTGCCTCCAATCCTTTCTACTTCCACCCAGCAGCAGCAGCAGCTAGACCGCTCACTGCCTTAATCAGGCATATGCTTGGGTAAGGCATATGTGCGGTTGAGGCAAGCGTGGTAGCACTTGCATTGTCGGAACACGCGTGGCTCTGCAAGCATTGATCTGACTGTTTCCCGTCTCCAGCTGGTTGACGCCCCTCATTGATGCTTTCAAGGATACTCTCTGACCAGGCACAGAGTTATTACAACATAATGCATCATATACCGTGTTAAGCACCAACTTGCCCCATTTAAGACGGTAGACCAAGGTATCGCTTTTGCCAAGCAATAGCAGTATTAGATAGCCCGGATTGTCAAAAGCCTTAGTCCAGTTGTCTGATGAGGTGTGTGAGTGTGACAAACAAGAAGCAGTCTTTTGTGAACAGCCATACCAATACTTGAGTTAAAGAGATACTGAAGAGCCCCCTGCTAAAATATGATATTTGTTCTAAAATGTATGACAGTATTGCAACGAAAACTGCAATGTTGTCTTTTAATTTTCTAGGGAAGGGGACATCGAAAATAGGACATCTTTTTTTCCAATGTTTAGGGCATTCAAGAAACATGTAATGTATATTTTGATTTCAGTCAATCTTGTAGATTTTAACGGACCTGTTCTCTATATTAATAGACCTTGTCAGAAAGGAATAGTTTGTGACTCCTTCTCCCCTGTACTTGGTCGGTGAAGAAAGGCAAGAGATTAGGGTTATTAAGGCAAAAGATATTACTTAATGAAATGAGTTCGATTGCTTGTGACAAGCATGGAGAGGTTTATTTGTGAGTTGTACAGTTCTCCAGATGCCCACGTGAATTCAAACCAAGACATCTGCTTCTGTTGATTTATTAATTTCTGGAAACAGCTGCACGAACCTAGATACATTATTCTGAAGTACAATAACATCCCTTTTACTTTCCCTAGGATATACGCATTTAAGTAATATGGCTTCGCTGGGGTTCTCAGAGTTTAGGGAGAACCTGAATTAATGTAACTTCTAAAATATGGTAACAAATTTGTGCTAAAGCCCACACGTATCATTGCTGAAGCTCTGACATTCCTGTAGACATCTATCTAATCTCCCACACGTTAATAAACGCTAATATTTATGATTTATATACATATAGACGTGTTTACAAGGCGCAATTTAGTAAGCATCTGCTTTTAGTAATCGTTCCCAAAATCCTGTGATTTTATTGACATTCCCAGTTCTCAGAAGGTGTGTTTAGTGGCATGTCAATGAGTTCACAATGTTTTGTTTCTGAAAAGTGCTGCTGGTAAAATCTGTTGTCTCTGCCATACCTTCCCTATTCTCTTTAGCCAAGCTTATGAGGTCATAGAATGTTGGTATGTCACGGTTTTGCTGGGTGGGCAATCACAGTGAGTGAGTTGAGTGTGGTATGTCTGTAACGACCGGGTTCTCGGACCAGATGGGATCAGCTCCTGAGAGCCCCTCCAACCCAGCCGGAACGTAACCACCTCCCTCCTCAGGACCATCTATCCAGGCACCTGGGTACCTACCTGAGGATGGGGAACACACAATATACAAGCTCATATCATTAGAAACACCACTAAATCTATAGGGATTACTAGGAATACTCACTGATTACTAAGGATATCCATGCCCTACACCACACTCATACCTCATAGTCTCGCGACCACATGGGTCCAGACTAATCTACCCTGGGGCAGTTCTGATTATTTACCATTACACACTGATCACCATCAGTGCTCACTCGACACACAATCCGGCGTGCCATACACACTGGGTTGCAGCCCCAGTGCTCACTCTTTATCCGGTCCACAATCCGGCGGACCTAAGCACCAGTCTCCTACCTGGTGTTCTCATTAACGCCACTTTCCCTAGAGGCGATCTCATTACACACCGTGTCCCCCCGGTGCTCACTCACTTACAATCCGATCTGCAATCCGGCACATCTACACACTGACCACAATCAGTGCTCTCACTAACGCCACTTACCAATGACGACCACTTTCCTATGAAGACCTTCAGCTCTCTGTCTCTAAGTTGGGAAGTCTCTCTCACTATTCACTAAGGGTTTGCTACTACAATAATATTATGGGATGGCCGAATCACTTAGTGTCAATTATTCCCTAGCTCAAGGGCTCCTCTCTCTCCCTAATTATTCAGACTTACCGGATCAGGGGCAGCATCTGTTCTGGCTGTAACATCTGACTAGAAGAAAAGGTTACCTGTGCTTTTGAAATAGTGGACACACTGTATGCAGGAGTAAAAACGCTCTCTATCATAAGAACAACACATGCACACTAGTTCACTAAGAACTGGGGTATCTTTATTACAATAATAGAATGCACATACACAAATCTGCGGGGTCTCTACAACTAACAGGAACTTTAACACACCGCTGGAAGAAAAAGGATTAGACATACAATAGAAAGCACTAATATGACAAAAACTGATAGCACCTGATTAGTATGAAGTTTTGCTCTAGCTGTCATCTGGGCTCCACTCTCGTCTGTGCCTTAGCTCGTCTTAGATTCTCTCCTGCACTCTTGGACACACATCTGCGCTGATCACTTTGCACTGGATTTCTCTCCCCCACGGACTCTCTCCATCTTCCAACTTCAACCTAATGGTTTCTGCCGCTCTGATAACCGTTTGTTCCACTAGCTTTATCACTCTGTGTAAATGTCTCTGTGCCAATGTCCAATTAACTCCAGCTGCTCCCACAGGTTAATCCACGATATAACTTCAGTCTCTTCTAAAAGGCATTACTTCAGACTCCAGCTATTCACAACTCCTCCTGATAAGTAACTGCTTCTGACTGCTTCCTTCAGTTCCAGCTCACTGACTGTCTGTTTGTCTTCTCTCTGTTCCAAGCATCTTCTGTCTCTTCTCCTCCTGCAATTCCACTCCTCCAACTCTACCAACACTCTCCGCTCCTCCAATTCAACTCAACTGCTTCTACCACTCCAGCTCAACTCGACTCACTAACTCCGCCTCTGCACTTCACTAATATAGAATGCTGTCTCCTCATGGAAAGTTCCAGCCAGCAGCCTCCTCCCACCAATTCCATGTACCAGGCTCCTTGCGCTAGACGCTCCCACAGTGACCAGCTGCTTGTTTCATCTAGAGACCTGAGCCCAGAGACACTTCCTGATTAGATTCAGCTCTGGCCGGTTCTCTCCGGTTCGCTTAGGGCGAACAACAGCTCAAAACCAAAATATTACCTTTTCCCTTTAAGCATCTCATCAAAAATGGAGTCTCTTTAGTTCTGGGCCTTGTAGGCCTGAGAAGGATGAAATAACCCTTAGCTCTGTCAGAGTACCTACACAAACCATACCCATGTGTAATATAAAGTCAGGACCACAGGATCCACCCTCTACTGTAGGCAAAATAATGAAAGGCAAAGCCAATAGGCAATAGATGGATTAGAGTAAGGGATCTATCATCATATAAAGCAGCTATCCTCTTCTAGGTCTGGAAGAAAGGGCTTAAAAGGGCCAACACAAGCTAGGAATACATATCCTAGATGTGAGCAAGATTAAAGTCTTTATCACTCCGAAATAGAGCCAAAAAGCCTGTCAAGACAATGTCATAATAAAGTCTTCTGTTCTATGGGTAGAATGTTACTTTATAAGGATTCTGTGGGTGTCAGTTGCCTGCAGTCGGTTGGAAGGACGAGGTGAAGTAAACCTTACCTGCGACATTCTTGAAGTCTTGTATTTCTTTATGTTGTGAACATCACACTGAGCAGGTGGGATTCTGCTCCGGGTGGAACCTATATTGCAGCCTTTTTGGGCTTCTGTGTAGGGAGTAACAGCAACAGCATCATATTCATATTAGATATGGCTCTGTGTGATGTGTTCACCCTTGCCTAATGCAGCACAGTACGTTTGGATGCTGCAATGAGATGTGTGAAAAGTGAGAAAATCTCGGGATAAGTTCACCTTCCTTTAATAAGCCTAACTATTATTAGCATAAAATGTGATAGAGGTCTGCATAGTGGTGGCAACAAATGAATATACTTACTGGAAAGCCTTGTTACCTGTCAACACTTAGGGGATGTTGCCTTCTGGCCACTCCTATGTTTTTCAGTTGGTCTTCAAGTCCCCTGCAGTCTGGTCCTGCACTCCATCAATATAAGAGATGTAAGACATATCTGTGTGTACAGACTACTGTGCGTGAAGTGTTTCTGTTACATGTGGCTGTGGCTACACAGGATTGCATTTTGTTTATCTGAACCAAAGGAGAACATCAGATGGAGGTTGGAGGGATCCCCAGACAATAACGTGAATTACAGGCCATCTCAAGTTGAACAGACTCTGTGATGTGGAGGTTAGGAGACACAGTTTTCTTTCGTAGTGTACTGTAATTTACCTGCCCTTTCCTGCTCTATTATCTCTTGGAAGTGCTGCTTCCCTCTCCCCCTTATTGTACCCCGTCCATCTGGTTAACTCATCATTAAGTTGGGCAGGCTCTCCATTCTTTGTTTCCATGAAGACAAAGACTATGACTGTAACAGAAGAATTGCTTGAAATCAATCAATCATATCATTTGTAAAGCGCACTACTCACCTGTGAGGGTCTCAAGGCGCTGGGGTGGGGAGTTTTATGAAGGTCAGCAGGTCTTGGGTCTGCCATAGGTGGATGGGGAGGGTGTTCCAGGACTTGGCGGCGAGGTGGGAGAACGATCTGCCACCGGAGGTCGCTCTTTTGAAGCGGGGGACTGTGGCGAGGGCGAGGTCGGCGGAGTGGAGCTGGCCGGTGGGGGTGTAGAAGCTGAGTCATCTGTTGAGGTACGTTGGTATGGTGTTATGGAGTGCCTTGTGTGCGTGGGTGAGGAGCTTGAAGGTTATCCTCTTGTTGACCGGGAGCCAGTGAAGGTCTATCAGGTGGGGTGTGATGTTGCTGCGGCTAGGGATGTCGAGGATCAGGCATGCAGAGGCGTTCTGGATACGTTGGAGACGTCTCAGGAGTTTGGCCGAGGCTCCTGCGTGTAGGGCGTTTCCGTTGTCCAACCTGCTGCTGACGAGGGCCTCAGTGACCGTTCTTCTCGTTTCAGTGGGGATCCACTTGTAGATCCTGCGGAGCATGTCGAGGGTGTTGAAGCAGGAGGATGAGACAGCATTGACCTGTTTAGTTATGGAGAGGGTGGAGTCGAGGATGACCCCTAGGTTGCGTGCCTGGTTGATGGGTGTTGGGGCAGTTCCCAGTGCGGTCGGCCACCAGGAGGCGTCCCAGGGCGAAGGGGTGGATCTGAGGATGAGGATCTCCGTCTTGTCCGAATTCAGCTTTAGTTGGCTGTTCCTCATCCATTCAGCGACGGCCTTCATTCCTTCGAGAAGGTTGGTTTTGGTGGTGTGGTGGTCCTCGGTGAGGGAGAGGATTAGCTGGGTGTCATTGGCGTAGGAGATGATGTTGAGGTCATGCCGACGGGCGACGTGGGCGAGCAGTGCCATGTAGATGTTAAACAGAGTTGGGCTGATGGATGAGCACTGGAGTATGCCACTGATGATCTCAGTGGCTTCGGAGCGGAAAGGGGGAAGGTGGACGCTCTGTGTTCTGCCGGAGAGGAAGGAGGTGGTCCAGTCCAGGGCCTTCTCTTGGATCCTGGCATTGTGGAGGCATGTTCGTAGTGTGTGGTGGCAGACTGGTCGAAGGCAGCTGACAGGTCCAGGAGGATGAGGGCCGCCGTTGCTCGGTTGTCTAGGAGGGACTTGACGTCATTGGTGGCCGCGATGAGGGCAGTCTCGGTGCTGTGGTTGCTGCGGAACCCGGCCTGGGAAGGGTCAAGGATTTTGTTCTCCTCGAGGTAGTCAGTCAGTTGTTCGTTGATGGTATTTGCCGGGACCGGGAGCAGGGAGATGGGCTGGAAGTTCTTGAGATCCTTGTGGTCTGCCTTTTGTTTCTTGAGTAAGGCGTTGATCTTGGCGTGCTTCCAGCTCTCCGGGAAGGTAGCTGCCTCGAAGGAGGTGTTGATGATTTTCCGGAGATGGGGTGCGATGTCTGTGCTGACTTTGTTGAAGATGTGGTATGGGCATGGGTCTGACGGAGATCCGGAGTGGATGGTGTTCATGATCTTGATGGTGTTGTCATCGTTGATGTTGGTCAGGGGGGCAGGCGAATGGTGCAGATGGTGGTCATGGGGGTGGAGGTCTCAGTGGTTGTCAGGGCAGTCGTAGCGTTGAAGCTGTTTTGAATGTCTGCGATCTTGTGGTGGAAGACGGTGGGCAGCAAGCCGCACAGGTCTTGCGAGGGTGGGACTTCGTTGGTGTTGAAGCTGGGGTTGGAGAGTTCCTTCACGATGTTGAAGAGCTCTCTGCTGTTGTGCGCGTTGTTGTCTAGGTGGTCTTTGAAGGAGGCCCTTTTGGCGGATCTGATGAGGTGATGGTGTCTGCGGGTGGCGTTCTTGTGGGCTGCGTGGCTGTCCGGTGTTCGTTCACGCAGCAAGAGCTTCTGCAGCTTTCGGCAAGTTTGCTTGGAGGACCGGAGGTCTTCAGTGAACCAGCGGGCTTTCTTGTTGGTGTGACTGTTGGTGGGTTTCTTGATCAGGGTGAGGGTGTTGGTGCAGTCATTGATCCACTGTCTGAGGTTGCGGGTGGTGGTGTTGGTGGGGTCGGTGGGAGGGCTCTGGGCGAGGGTGGTGGTTAGCTGGTCTTTGGTGACTTTGCTCCAGCAGAGGCGAGGCATCTGTTGGGTGCGGTGGTGAGTTTCTTGAAGGTGAAGTGGATGCAGCGATGGTCGGTCCAGTGGAGTTCAGTGGTGTGGTTGATGGAGACGTGGGGGCTTGTGAGAAGATCGGGTCAAGCGTGTGACAGGCGGAGTGGGTGGGTGTTGTGAAGAGTTGTTTGAGTCTGAGGTTGGCTAGGTTGTCGATCAGGGTGGTGGAGTTGGTGTTGTTGCTGTTATCGAGGTGGATGTTCTGGTCCCCAAGAAGGATGTAATCCATGGAGGTGAGGGCGTGTGTGGTGACTAAGTCGGCAATGGAGTCGCTGAACTGTGGTCGGGGTCCGGGGGGTCTGTAGATGAGGATTCCTCTGCGGGTGGTGTTGGGGTCGGTGTGATCTGGAAGTGCAGTTGTTCGGCAGTGCTGAGGATGTTGCCGGTGTTGGTCCAGAATCTGAGAGTGTTCCTGTGGACAATGGTGATTCCTCCTCCTGCTCCGTTGGTGCGGTCCCTGTGGGTGATCATGTAGCCTTACAGGACGGCTATGGATATGTCGGGTGTTCAGCCAGGTCTCAGTCAGGAAGGCGGCATCTGGGGAGGTTGAGTCGAGTAGGTCCCAGAGTTCAATGACGTGTTTGCATGCAGAGCGGGTGTTGAGAAGGATGCACCTGAGGTGGTTGGGTTATTTTCTGATCGGCAGCATGGTGGGGCGGATGCTTGTGAAGCTGCAGTTCTGGCAGGTGAAAGCTCCGTGAGTGCGCTTCGGGCGGCCAGGAAGTAGGTTTGTGACCGTCAGGTGTTGAGTGCTTGGAGGGTTCTGACATTGTAGCGGTATCGGGCGTCGTGGCGTTCACGGGGTCCAGGGGTCCTGGCGCTGGGCGTGGACCAGGCGCGGACAGGCGCAGAAGGGCTTGCCTTAGGTGGCATGCGTCTTCTGCGCGGCCACTGCGCAGCCTCCATATGAGGGGATGTGGGAGGGAGGAGCAGCTGGGAGGCAGCAGCGGGCGGCGAATGGGATTGAAGGGGGGCGCGGCTGCAGGGACGCAGCGGCGGGAAAAATGGGCGGGCCACGGGAGAACTGGGCACAGGAAGGAAAAACAAGTTTAGGCAAGAGAACAAGTACAGGCACAGAGGAATAAAAACAAGTCTGGGCAAGAAAGCAAGTACAGGCACAGAGGAATAAAAACAAGTCTGGGCAAGAAAGCAAGTACAGGCACAGAGGAAAAAAACAAGTCTGGGCAAGAAAGCAAGTACAGGCACAGAGGAATAAAAACAAGTCTGGGCAAGAAAGCAAGTTAGGCACAGGAGAAAAATACAATATTAGGCAAAAACAATGCAGGCAGAGCCATGCAGCAGCGTGGGGAGTGACCTGCCTGCGAGCAGTTGTTCCTAGTGTTGTTGTTATTGTTGTTATTGTTAACTGAAGCTTGTATAGCGCCAAATCACCCTCAGGTCTCTAGGCTCTCAAGACAGATGGAGGTAACAACAGCTGAGTAGATGATAAAAGATGCGTGTGGCCGTGGCACTATGCGGTGCTTAAGGCTTCCATAAAGAGGAGCGTTTTTAAAGACGTCCTGAAGTGCAACAAATTTGATTCTTTGTGGAGAGACTCTGGAAGTTTGTTCCTGATCTGTGGAACCAACACAGAAAAGGATCTCCCTCCCTTGGTTGCCAATTTGTATCGGGGACAGGACAGCAACTGTGTGTTAGAGTACCTTAATGATCGTGTGGGGTTATAAACCCCGAGACGTTCTTTGATATAGGCAGGTGCTTGGCCATAGATTGCCTTATGGGCAGTGCATAAACTTTTAAACTCCACCCTTTGCTTTATGGGGAGCCAGTGTAACCTACACAGCAATGGAGAGGCATGGGTCCGTCTAGGTAGCCTAAAGATTAACCTAGCTGCATCGTTTAAGACCACTTGCAGCCTGCTGGTCAAAGTTTTAGGCAATCCCAAATAAAGGGCATTCCTGTAGTCCAGTCTTGAAATTATTGTGGCGGAGACAATTGTACGAAGCGTGGAAGGGGAGAGAAGAGGGACAAGCTTTCGTAGCTGTCTAATTAGATTTGTGCAAGTCCCAGCAACAGAGGAAATCTGGCTGGCCATTGACAGCGCATGGTCGATCTTTATACCTAGACTTTTTACATTAGGACATGGTTTCGGGGTAGGGCCAAGATCTTGGGGCCAAAACAGGTCACACCAAGGTGAAGTGGCAGTTGAAACCACTAGGACCTCTGTTTTGTCCGGGTTAATCTTCAACGAGTTCGCTGTCATCCAACTCACAGTGTGTCTGAGAATATTTTGGGCTTGGATCTGTGCAGATGCTGTGTTGTCAATGCTGAGTAGCAACTGAGTATCGTCGGCATAGTTGAAAGTTCTGCAGCCCATGTTTACCAAAGAGTCAATTAGGGGTTGCAGATAAAGGTTAAATAAAAGTGGGGACAATGCAGATCCCTGAGGGACTCCGCACTCAAGGGTGCCCAGGTCTGATGTACAGTCCCCTAGTTGAATCCTGTTCTCCCAGAAAGAAAGCATTTTAGCCATTGATAGGCTAAGTCTTGTATCCCAAATGCGGCCAGTCTGTCCAGTAGCAGGGTGTTGCTGACAGTATCGAATGCTGCTGACAGATCTAATAATATCAGGGCACTTGGCGTCTTACTGTCAGCCATTCCTCTGAGCTCATCCAGCACTGAGAGCATCACCAGTTCAGTGCTGTGATGCGCAAGAAAACCCGCTTGACGCTCCTGGAGTAGATGGTGTGACTCCAGGAATGATGAAAGAGACATCAAAACGTGTTGTTCCAAAATCTTGGACAGAAAAGGCAGCTGGGATATTGGCCTATAGTTTTTTAGATTGGCAGGGTCAGCCCCAGGCTTTTTTATTAGGGGCCCAACTCGTGCTTCTTTAAGGCTAGAGGGTAAATGGCCAGTATCTAATGATTTATTCAGTAGGGAGACAATATGACTCTCTAAAGTAGGGAGCGCCAGTCGAAAGACGCTAGGGGGACATGGGTCTGCTGGGGAGCCTGACTTGGTTCGACTCATAAGCTGCCCGAGGACTGTAGAATCTATCAAGGGAAACTTAGAGATGGTATATTCTGGGGGGGGGGGGGTTTGAGAGTGCAGCAATGGGGGGTGACTGCTGGAGGTATTCTTGATGTCAGAGAGAATAGTTTTCACTTTATCAAGAAAATAGTGTTGAAAGGTATTACAATCTATCGGGGTTTCTGATTTTTCTGCTTTCTTACTCAGCTCTGTTAGAATTTTAAAGGTTTCTTTCTGGATATTATCCGCGTTGTTAATTCGGGATTCATAGTATTCTGCTTTTGCTGACAGAATACACTTTTCATACAGCTTAAGAAATGCTTTATAATGATCCCGATCTATGTGATCATTTGTTTTCCTCCAGCATCTCTCTAAATGGCGGAGCTTTCTTTTGCGTTCCCTCAGAGAAGAGTTGAACCACGGGGCCCCTTTTACTGCTCCATTTATCTTCCGTTTCCTTTCGGGTGCTATTTGATCGATGGCCTCACTAAGATTTCGCATCACATTCACATATTCCTGATCTAGATCACCATGAGTATCAGGTAACTGTGTGTATTTAAGGAGGGTGTCCGTCAGTGTTTTTGAGTCAACTTTCCTCCATTGACGTACTTTTTTAACTGGAACACACAAACACTGCCTGCAACCTTAGCATAAAGATGGAACCAAAATTGCAGGCCAGTGTGCTATATTTTCACTACCAGAATACTGGGGTCTCACACCAGTAATGACGAGAAACTCTCTTGCGTGGCATCAGTGGATTTACTGATCACCATTGATCCAGCGTTCAGGGAATTATAATTTTCCAAAGACAGGGCCCAGTTTTCATTACCCAACAAGCTCCTTTGCGCTGGGTTAAATGTGTTTCTAATGACTACAACAACTAACCAATTTCCATTATAAATGCTTAATTCTTGTATACCAGAACTGGTGATGTAATCTTTATTAGGTTGATTAAATGTAAGCAAATTAAAACTCTTAAAATAAAAACACTCCTAATAAAGACAGACTCATGTTTACCTAAAATAATGTGAAATAATGCTAATCAAAGTACAAATATTCAGCACAAATCAAACAACATCAGAAGAGAAGATGACAAATTCACAATAAATGACAATGGATAAGGAGTGGCAAAGACTAATTCAGGATACGCAGGAAGAAACAACAAGCCAACGACATACGACGATCTCACCCCAACAGTCAGCAAGAATGTCTGCCCTGACCTCTCCCCTACAACCCAAAAGACCAACCCACAGAAGTACCTTACTACACATTTGATTGGTTAAGGAAGGGGTGTTCTGTCATTCCACTCATTACATGTCCATCAATTTTAAAGACTTCATCATTCAGATGGCATCAGCATTCACCCCAGGAAATATAAGTCCAGGCTACTATCATCTCTTTCCTCTTCTGCAGAGGAAACTTCCTTCCATGTTTGCCATATTGTTCTTTTCATAAAAGTTCTTGGCAAGCACTCAGGATTCAAAGGACAAGTTCAAGTTTCACTCTCCACTGCTCTGCTTCCCTTCATTTTCGAGCTTTTATTTCCCCAAAAATCTTTTGCTTTAACCCATTATTTGTCATGCTGAATAGAGAGCCACTCTTCTAAAAGAAACAAACACAAACATTTATTATTCATTTGTGAATTATTTTCTCAATGCACGAACCCCGTGCTGCATTTTATCCCTGCGCAACCCACGTTAGATATTAGTATTTCCTAGCTGGTCGTTAATAACATGCACTAAAGCAGCATTAATACTTTTACTTTACATTAGTCAAAAAGCATTTTTCCGCCTATTTCAAGAATTTAGTACACACTTCGGCAGCAACATTTTACCTTCAATTCAATTCATGAAGCTTTATTCGGCACATATAAAATGACCATAAAAACACAAAGGTAAAAAACATGATAATAGCAAATACATCAATATCAATATCTAAAAAAAAAAAGTTTACAGACAATATTGCGGACATGATTCATTAAAAACACATACTTTTCCTGGCATTAACACAGTAATTTAAAAACGTGGCTGTATAAAAACAGATATCAGCAGATTGCAGATTAAAAATTAAAATCATTGCCTGGTTAACTGTACGTGCACCATATTTTATAAATATTGGTTTAAAGAATGTAGTACGTAAATTCGAGTACAGTTTACAGAACAGTAAAAAGTGCAAAGTGCTCTGAGTAGAAACGCCATCACACCTGCATGGCCCCGTCGGATGTTTCTTGAGGGTTGGGAGGGCCACCAAATGGTGTGCCATACCTAATCTAAGTCTAGTAAGTACACATTTATGAGATGGCCTAGTCACCATGGATAAATACGAAGGAAAACCTTCTACCAAGCTATATCTGGTGTAGAGCACAACAGTGGCCAGGGATCCACAGGCTGATGCCCGCTTCCTCGCCCTGAAAGCCAAGAAATTACTTTTCAGCTCAGCTTTGGGTATGCTAGATGCTGCACTTGGATCAAGCAAAATATTCAAATTAAATATCTCGGAGAAACAACCAACAACATATTTTACCCAAGGTATCTTAAGATGTTTATCCAATGATAAGCAATCCTCGATTATAGACCTGTTAAAAGACTTTTCCACCCTAAGCCAAATAGAACGCCAGATCATAAGTGGCCTTATGGATGACAGATCAATTAAATAGTTTATATCTAATTCTCAATTAATTAACTCAGTTGAAGCAGAGGTTGGTAGACACAGAAGCTTTTTTAGGAAAGAATTTTCCTCTATTTGCAAATTTTGGTCGCAACTGTGTCCCCATACACCCGCCCCATAAAATGCGATGGAGACACATCTTGCTTGGTAGATCTTAAGCATATCCCTGGTTCGTCGGTCCCCAACCTTAGCAGCAAATCTAAAACTCCATAAGCATTTTTGGCCATTTTGTTCCGGATATTGTTAAATTCTTCGTTCCATTTCCTGTCTTTGGAGAAGGTGATACCAAGGTAACAAAATTTGTCTCCCTGCTGCACCTTTTCACTATCAATATAAAAGGTATTTAAAAGTTTATTTTTTACCCCGCAGGTCATGGTGTGTGTTTTCCCCTTGTTGATAACTAGCTGTCGATCAAACGCTGTAATCCCAAGGGGGTTCTAGAAAGTAGAACAGCGTCATCGGCATATAATAACACCGGTACAGGGACGCCTTTGATCTGGGGGGCATCTGCATTAATCATTTTCAGAATTGCATCGACATCATTTATAAATAATATAAAAAGGAGGGGGGCCAATACACAGCCCTGCCTAATCCCTCTTTTAACGCCAAATTTTGGGGTGCATTCGCCTTTAGTGCTGAAGCGCACACATGTTTGTAGGTTCCCATACAACCTAGAGAGAAAGAAGATTGTGCCCTCAGGAGCTCCCAACTGTAGCAAGGTTGGCAATAAGATAGAGTGGTATACCATGTCAAAGGCACTGCTTAGGTCAGCAAAGCAGAGGTAAAGTGAGCCAGGTTTTGCTTCAGTATATTTCCCGATCAGTAAATCAAGATTGATGCACTGATCAAGTGTACCCCTGCCCTTCCTAAAGCCATACTGGCTGTCAGCCAGTATGTCCTCTCGCTCGACCCATTCCTCTAACCTAACAAGCATGACTCTACTCATGATCTTAACTGAGGAGTCAAGAAGAGAAATGGGGCGGTAATTCTTCACATCAGACCTACTGCCCTTTTTATGAATCGGGACAATGATAGTGTTATAACATGGTATGCTCCACTCCCCCTGCTTTCCCGTTCCACCACTTGGACCCTCCCACCTGTAGAATGTTGGAGGAAGCTCACCTTGGAATGTTGGGGAGCTCACTCGAGTAGTTGGCACAGAAGAATCTGATTTGAATAAACTCCTCTTCTTCATCCTACCTTGTGTGGAGTTTACTTCTTAACATTTTGGCGACTTTTACCGTGCTGGGGACGGTTGGATTCTTTCCCTTGTTCTAGCTGTCAACCACGGAAGTCAAGTGAGTGTGGAGAGACGAAGCGAAGCTCAACTCACCCCTGCCACTGATCAGAGAAACTGAAGCAATTCATGTGAGCCTCATCGAAGTGTTTTGCATCGGTGTATAAGAAATGGTCAGAGGATTGCCTTCTCAGTGTATGAGCATTATCGCTGCGATCTTATGTGGAGCGGTGTACGGGGAGGAGAAGGAGTTTCCATGGTAACTGGACGCTGAGCTCTTTTTGCCTGGCATCTGTACGCGGGCAAACCTGCTTTGACCCCTTGTGTTTCAGTCACGTCGGATCTTTAACGACGGAGTTTCCAAGGCAACGGGACGCGTGTCAAGATCTGAATGGTGGCTGACGCGGGAGATCTACATCGAAGAATCAGCGCCGCCTGACGAAAATTCCTGTCACGTCAGTTCGTCTGCACGGGCCGCGATCGGTGACGGTCTGTTTTCAGTTCGAGGTGTGAGAGGAAACGTTTTCAGCGTAGTTGTCCTGCCTGCCTGGTTACATCGTTTCTCAGCCCCTCATTGGTAACCCGATCTGAGGTAACAAGAAGTGGTTGCGTTGTGTCCCTTTGTCCCGACTTTATCGGCGGTGACAATTCTCCGGTGTGGTCACGTCCATTGCAGCAACCTTTTCTGTTCTGAAGGTATTTGGGCAGAAGTGAGGTAGGAGACGCCGAGGAGTAAGTCTTTTTCTTTTGTACTGTTTCAGCTGTGAAGCAAGCTAGTTGACAAGGAACGGGTGAATGACTAATTCGTCTTCATTCCAGTCAAGGGAAGGGTAAATTCTTCTGAAAGACAGCGCTCGTCTTTTCAAGGAGTGTGCCGTTTAGCTGCCATAGCAAGACTGTGACTGACATTCCTTTATATTGGTGTGTTGCTTTGTGATCCAGTCAGAAATAGTTGCAGTTGTCACCCAAGGATTTTGACCACAAGGGGAGTAGATGCACATGTTTTACTAATCAAAATGTGTATTTGATGTATTATGGAAATGAGTTTTGGGAGGATAATACAGGTTTAGTGTGCTTTCTGTTAAATATGGAGTGTTTGGAAAAAATCTATTCAATATCTACATAACGCTTATGCAATATTATTTTGGTACCATCATTTCCATGTATTCACCTTTATTTCTGTTACCTAGATTAGCCACCTGGGGTTTCTTTCGCTATTTGGCATAGTATTGCCAGCTAAATCCTTGACATTGACCAGATCATTATATGTTGGTTATCCTAAGTTCAAAGCATTTGGACAAGTTTCTAACTATCCTTTTGATTTCTACCCATTTGGGGTGTTCAATCCTATTATTCTCTCTCTCTCTCTCTCTCTCTCTCTCTATCTCTCTCTCTAAAATTTTTCTTATATTCTTCTCTCTCTAGCTACCACTATGACAGCTTTAAATATGTCTCAGCCACCACCATTTTTGGATGAAGCAGGTGATCCAATTATTCCCTGGAAAAAATGGTTTCATTGGTTGAATCATACTTAATTGCTATAGGTGGAAATATATTTTCATCTTTAAGGAAGCAACACATTTTACTACATAATTTGAGAAAATATGGAAGGGATGTGTTCGAAGACTTACCTGAAGTAGCTGTTGAGGGTGCTAATGTCAATGTGGGAGGGGATGGAGGTGGTCAACCTGATGTGTATGAGGCTACCGTGAAAAAATTGGCAGAACAGTTTGGGGACAGGATTAATATAGTTCTGGAGCGCCATAAATTTTTCTTGCTGGTTCAAGGTAAAAATGAGAAAGTAAAGAATTATGTTGCAGTGTTGAGGGGTTTGGCAGCCACGTGTGATTTTGTTCCACTTACTGATTCCTTAATCAGGGATCAATTAGTTAGATGCACATGTGAAAAGAAAATTCAGGAGAGACTCCTAGCAGAAGCCCCAGATTTACAAAGAGCTATTGATATTGCCATCAGCATTGAGCACACAAGTTACTGCATGAATGAAATGAAGGAGGCTGATGAGGTAAAACAAGTTAATGAATTTGGGGTGAATAAAGTTGTTCAGAGAGATGTTAAAAATAAGTCTAACCAACCCGAGGTGAATAAACACAGTGGTCAGCCCAACAAACCAAAGTGCTATAGATGTGGTAGCCCAAACCATCTAGCGAATGATGTAAAGTGTCCAGCGAGGGGAGTCACTTGCAGTAATTGCAAGAAAATAGGCAATTTTTCAAGGGTATGCCACGAAAAGAAAAGTACTACTCACATGGTGGTCCAAGAGTTAGACCAACCGCTGCAAGGGGACATTATTTTTCAAGTGTTGAACATTGGTGAAAAGAATGTGAATGCTTATCCTGAATGTAAAATATTACTGGACAATGTTGCATATGATGTTTTTGCTGATTCATGTTCACCTTACACTCTCATAAATGAGTCTGCGTTCAAAGAAAATTCAGGCCATAAAGAGTACGACCTATTGCCTCCTGATATCAAACCAGGGGGATGCACTTCTGATCCCATTCCCTTGGTTGGAATGTTGTTAATGCAGATTGATTTTGAAAATAGGTCAACTTTGGGTAAAGTGTATATCACAAAAAGTGGATCAAATTTGTTAGGATGGAAACACCAAAAAGACCTAGGTATCAAATTAGATCCGAATGCTCCTGAACAAGTGTTGCTGATTGAAAGGCCTACGGTTGGGAAGGAGGTTTGTGAGAAATTTCCCGAGGTATTTACAGACAAGTTAGGGCAACTTAAAGGGTTCCTCCACAAGATCAAACTAAAACCTAATTCTAAACCAGTTGTACATAAAGCAAGGTCTGTCCCTTTGTTGCTAAGAGAACCCCTACTGAGAGAATTGAACAGACTGGAAGAAAACAGAATAATAGAGCCCATTGAAAGCTCAGAGTGGTTGGCCCCCATTGTGGTAGAGGCAAAAGGGGGGGGGAAAGCATCCGTCTCTGTGTTGACCTCAGGGACTTGAATGCCAACATTTGGGTGGACAGACACCCCCTCCCAAACATTAATGAGATGTTGATGGGAATTCAAGGAGCAAAGTATTTCACTGTTCTAGATCTGTCCTCGGCCTACCACCAGGTTGTCCTTCACCCAGATTCAAAGCACCTCACGTCATTCATAACCCCTTTTGGTGCATATCAGTTCTCAAGGTTACCTTTTGGAATTGCTTCGGCGGCTGCTGTGTTCCAGCGCATAATGCAAAATATTTTGCAAGGCCTCGAAAAAGTTATCTGCTTCCAGGATGATATTTTGCTATATGGAGCATCTGAAGATGAGCACAACAAAGTTTTGGAGGTGGTACTATCAAAACTCAGCAAAGCGGGATTCACGACCCAGAAAGAAAAATGTAAGGTGGGGGTGCAGTCGGTGGTGTATCTGGGGCACACCATTTCGAGCGAAGCTATCAAATCCAAGGCCAGTTTGGTGGACGCAGTCAAATTTGCTCCTGCTCCGGAAAATAAAGAGGAATTGAAGTCTTTCCTGGGCCTGGTTGAATATATGTCAAAGTTTGTGAAGAACTTTGCTGACCATGTACAACCTCTCCGTGAACTGCTCAAACTAGGAACCAAATTTGAATGGGGCACTGCACACCAACAAGCATTCCAACACGTCAAAGTAGCCATTGTGAACGCCCCTATTTTACACACATTTGATCCCAATGCAAAGTCCACACTCTCAACTGATGCCAGTAATAAAGAGTTGGGAGCTTCCTTGACTCAAATGGTAAATGGCGAAGAAAGAGTGATAGCCTTCGCTTCAAGGACCTTGAAGACGGCGGAAACTAATTATTCCACCATTGAGAAAGAGGCACTTGCATGTTACTGGGCCATTCACAATTTTAAGTTCTTCTTGTGGGGAATTCTGTTCTGCTTAAGGACGGACCACAAACCACTGATCCCGCTATTTGCTTCCAAACTGCTAGAAAATACTACACCACGCATCTCCAAGTGGGTTCTAGGACTGCAAGGGTTCAACTATTCCATCGTACATGTCCCCGGCTCAAAAAATTCCTTGGCGGATTGTCTATCACAAATGCCAGTTTTGGAAAATGAACCTGAGGAGGCCCAAGTAGAAGAAACCATCCTTGCGGTAGATATCCCAGCCATAAAAAAAGAGGAGTGGGAGAAGTCACTTCAGGAAGATGAGGTGTTGCACAGATTGAAAGAAATGATTTCAATGGGCTGGCCAGAGACAAAAGAGGAGGTGCCAGAAGATCTCCAAGAGTTCTGGTGCGTGAAGGAGGAATTATCCATTGTGGAAGACAGGGTCTGGAGGAGTAACAAGTTAGTCCCTCCGTCTGGTATGAGAGGTCACATCATACGGTTAGGGCATGAAGGTCACCCTGGTCGGAGTCTGACGAAAAGTAAAATTTGTCAAAGCTATTGGTTCCCGAGAATGGACACACAAATTGAAGAACTGATAAAAAATTGCATTGAATGTGGTACCAGTGACAAATCCAAGAATGTCCGTAAAGCTCCTTTGGTTCCTGTCACCGCGCCTACAAAACCTTGGGATAAGCTAGGGATGGACATTATTGGCCCGTTGAATATGTTAAACCTTTCCCAAAAGTTCATGTTCGTTCTGATCGACTATCATTCCCATTGGATAACCACCAAGTTTGTCCCTTCCATCTCCACTGCTTACCTCATTGAGTTTCTTAAAGAGACCTTTTCTAAGGAGGGCATCCCCAGTGAAGTAGTGACGGACAATGGGGTGCAATTCACTTCAGATGAGATGAAGGAATTCTTGAACGACTTATCCATTGTTCACATCAAATCTCCATTGTACTCTCCAAAATCCAATGGGTTAGTAGAAAGGGCAAATAGAATGCTGAAGGAGACCATTCAACTAGCTGTGGTTGCCAAAGATTCTGTGGTAGACTGTTTAAGAAAGATGTTGTGGTCTTATCACATCACACCTAATTCAGTGTCCGGAGTCTCCCCATTTACCTCTCTTAAAGGCAGGAGCCCAGGTTCTAAGCTCACCCCCAATTGATTAAATGGAGGGTCCCCTGTGTGGGTTGACAGGAACAATGTTGCAGAAAAGGTGAAAGAAAATCAAGCACAAAGACAAGTATGATGCCAAATGGGGTACTAAGGACAGAGAATGGATGGTTGGGGATTGGGTGGTGGTCAAGAAACCCACTCTAGTGAAGGCTAAACCTTCCGTTTTCTTCAAACCCCTTAGAATAAGGAAAGTAAACAATAATTCTGTTCTGTTAGAAGATGGGAATCTGTGGAGCATGGATAGATTAGCTCGTTGCACTAACGTTCATGTCTCCGAATCCTCTAGCAATGATGACGCTGGTGAAGCAGTAGGTGATTCTAGTAGAGGAAGAGTTGCACGGCAACGTAGGGGTCCGGCATGGCAAGCTGACTACCGCATGTAATGTCTACCTTGCTGTACTCTCCGTTGTTCCTCCTACTTGTGGTTCTGTACCTACGGTTTTATATGCAATTTCAATGTACTGTATTATATTGCATGAATTGGATCTTTCCCTCATTTTGTTTCCCTTTTAGTTTAAGCTAGGCTGTTGCAAATTTTACTGCCTCTTTGCTTTTACCCATATGTTGTGTTACAGAGGGAGGTGTGTTATAACATGGTATGCTGAGATTGTGCGGAAATACGGGTTCATACCGGTTTCCTACGCTGATGACACTCAGCTCCTCTACCCTTTCAGCTCCCTTGACCCTAAAATCAAGGGGAATTTTGCTGAGGGTATGAGAGCGGTGTCACACTGGATGGCGAGGAACTGCCTCCAGTGTAATGTAACAAAGACTGAGGTCTTGCTCTTTGGCAAAGCAAGTATCCTTTGGACCCCTGACTGGTGGCCACTCGACCTTGGCCCAGTACCGGTACCCAAAACACACGTTAAAAATCTTGGAGTGAAGTTTGATCAAAAACTGACCATGAAAGAACACACCAACTACATCGCGGGTCTGTGTTTTCACATCATTGGTCTACTCAGGCGTGTCTTTCCTTTTCTTCCTGCCACATGCAGAAAGACACTTGTACAGGCCTTGGTAACCAGCCGCCTGGACTACTGTAACGGCCTGCTGACATTAGCCAGTATGGATGCAGTAGGCCGCTTACAGGTGGTCCAGAATACGGCAGCCAGATTGGTCATGGGTGCACCTGCCAGGACTCCTTCCAAGCCCTTGCTGAAAGAACTGCATTGGCTTCCCATACGACAGCGCATCCACTTTAAGATCTGTTGTACGGTACACAAATGTCTATATGGAGCAAGCCCCAAATACCTAGCCCAGTCTCTTGAACTGTACCAGCCTAGCAGGTCCCTGCGCTCCTGCAACCAAGCCCTGTTAAAACCTGCCAATACAAAGAAGACTAGACAGGGTGACCGTGCTTTCTCCGCTGTTGGTCCTGCCCTTTGGAACAACCTTCCCATTAACCTAAGAACCACCATAAATCACCTGTCCTTCAGAAAGGCATTAAAAACCCTCCTTTTCCAAGAAGCATTTCCACCCACATAAACCTCAGGCTGCTCTACCTAATAACCTTCTTAGCTGGCAAAGCGCGGAGATACCCCTCCGGGATTGATTCCTGCGCTTTATAAGAAATTAAAATAAAATAAATAAATAAAATGCCCGATTCCCCCTGCTTTCCCTTTCAACCACTTGGTCCCTCCCACCTGTAGAATGTTGGAGGAAGCTCGCCTTGGAATGTTGGGGAGCTCACTCGAGTAGTTGGCACAGAAGAATCTGGTTTGAATAAACTCCTCTTCTTCATCCTACCTTGTGTGGAGTTTACTTCTTAACAGATAGATTTTCCCCAGGTTTTAGGGGCCTCAATACACACAGCTGCATTAAAGACATTAGCCTGGAGTGGTCCTCACATTTCATGTGCTGCCTTGTATACATCAATCGGCACCCTATCAGGGCCTTGGGCTTTGCCCCCCTTACTTGCACGTATGCCAAGTTCATCCTCACCAACTTTTATATCCAACGGTAAAACAATCCACCTGTTGGGGTCGGTGTCTACACTTTCATTGGTATCAAATATGTTAGAGAAGTGATCGACCCACCCTTCACTCGGGACATTAGAGGTCAACTCTGGTATCTTTTCGTCTTTAAGAAAAAGAGAATTGACCGTCACCCAAAACAGAGTACTATTGAATAACTCTGCTGCTTGATTAAGGGAGTCCCAGGCCTGCTGCTGTAACTCACTCTTCCTCTGTTTCAGGGCAAGCTTATAGTCCGCTCTTAATTTAATAATTGAAGTGGTGTCCCTGGGCTTTTTTGCAAGTGCCTGTTTCAGTTTAGATAATGAGGTAGTGCATAAATGACTGAACCAACCTGGTTCGTTTCTAAGTTGACCGCTATTAAGTTTAGTGAACCTGGCATTGATAAAATTATTAATACCAAGGAAAGAGGTTAAAATCTTCTCATGATCAGCGCTATTTTAAAGGATGAAAATAATATCTACCAAGCTATCCTTCACTATAGAGCTGATTAGGTCGTAGGCCTTATCCCCTACCCATTTTAATCTAACTCCGTTAGGTCTGTGTGGCTCAACATTTGTGATTGTAATTCCTACTTTAACCAAGCTACGGCCCCAAAAAAATAGTGTCCAGAATGATGTAATTATGATCGCTTAATGAAGTTACTTCGATTCTGGGGGGAGCACAGCACAAGTTAATATCGGAGGAAACAATCACATGGTCAATAACAGAGCTTGAGTGCCGGTTTTCAAAAGTAGGAATGGATTGGTCATTTACATCTTTCAAGTAGTCCAAAATTTCCAGGTTATAGCAGCCCATGAATTTGTGTAGTGCTTCTCCATAGCTGTTATGACCAAAATGAAAATCATCCCATCCGGCATTATTTGTGAGGCAACAGACCTTTTGTATTGACAGTTCACATAATGTGATATTAAAATCACCTACCCAAATGAAATCAAAAGTAACATTCCCTTCTAAACATAAATTTTCAATGGCACTGGCCAGGTCAGTTACTACTTTCACCCTAGTATTATCAAAAATATTATTATAGTAAATTAACAGTAGGATATTACGACCTTTGTCCTCAAGAAGCCAAAGAATCTGAACATGATCTCCCACAGTTATATTCTTTTTTATAACTATTGGGCGAAGAATAGATAATAATATCAATAGGCCACCTTTCACTCTCCCTGGTCCGGTACCCTGCGCTGGCAAATTATAAGAAACAAATCCATCATAACTGACATCTTCCCTGCACCACGTTTCTTGGAAACAGAGGCTGTCGTAGGTGTTAATAAAATTCAGCCAACCTAGAGCATTCCCCTTAGATTTTAAACCTGCAACGTTCCAACTAACGATTGTAATCCCTTTACCCCTTATTCCTCTGCCATCTGGCATAAAAAGACCGTTAGTGCCATCTACCTTATTTAAGTTTCCATGGCTCTGAGCCCCGTCCTCAATGGGCAGACTTAAATCGGTCACCACATTTGGCTCCGGTGCTATGATATTATCAACTGTCTTTTATAACTGAACACTTTGTGTCTCACCAAGTTTACACTGGTCATCCTGAGCAAGTCAGTCATTTGCATCCAAGGAGTTTAGAGCATGGAATCGATTTTGAATCGGGATATCAAAATGTGACCTATGGGAAGGAGGATAGAGCCTGGTGCTTTTGTTATCATATGGAAATTTATTAAGATGGCTATAGAAAAAGCCAAGTGAGCGCACACAAACACTATTATCAGTGGTCGGTAGGGAAGCTGCTCTGAGCAAAACAGTGGCGGCGTGTTGTGGGTACTTAAAATTAACAATAACACAATCGCCCCTGCAATTCTTCCTTGAGTTCCCTATCCAGTTGACCCTTCTAGTAGTCAACACCTGATCAGAGTAAGCAGTTGGAAACCCACATTGTCTATGCAGCCAAGAAACAGTTTTGTTTTTTAGCGATTCATGAGATTCCTGTTTGTTCTGGCTCGTATAAGTTTCAGATGGCGGTGCGTTAGTTAGAACCACCACATATGGTGCACAATCAGGAGGGAGGTTAATAGAACGCCTTCGCTTTACTTCACTCTATCCCACGTTCATCTCATTTGGTTTTACGGCCTGCTTATCTAGACAGGACGTAAAAGAAACATTCTGCGTAACTATCCCATTGACGCAAGGTCCCCCTTCAGATGGAACAGCATTACTAACACTAACGCTAATGCTCTCTGCTGAGGCCCTAGAGCTACTCGCTGGGGCTTTACTAACACTAACACTAGTGTTCTCATCTAGGGCCTTAGAACTTCTCACTGAGGCCATATGTGTGTCCAAAAGGCCCCCTAATATTATCACCTCAGCAGAAATCTGGTCCAGTTTAGCCACTAGGGGTTTGATAATCCCTTCTATCTTAGAGTCGATAGCACTGACTAAAAGATTAAATTGCCCAATGTCCAATGTAACTGAGCCGTCTTTAACCATAGACTCCCCATCCTCAGTAACATTTTTGGGAGGGGTAAGTGCTCTTTTTTTAGTATTACGGGTTCCCCCTCGTTTAGTTTGAACTTTCCTGCAAGCTCTAACCACTCTAGGGGCAGGGGCAGGGGAACACTGTACCGAGGTATCAGGGGAGTCATCCAGCACAACTTGATTCGTTCTGGCACTTCCTTGTCGGTAGTGTCAGGTCTATTAAGACCATTACTATCATCTGATACTGGTGAAACTAATAAGGCAGGCAGAGTGGGAGACAAGGGGGGACTACCTAACCCTAGAGATAATCACCTATCATTATGAATTTTACTGACCACTTTAACTAGTTAATTATCTAGTGTAGCCAATACAGGTAGGGTTTTCACAGATTTCAGTTTAGACATAATTAGAAAAGAAAAATATGACTAAGATAAGACTACTATTAATGTCCGAAAACTATCATGAATTGCACGATAAAATAAGATTATATCAGTGCCAGTTCTTGGTGGCACTGAAAACTTTTTTAAAAAGCACTAATAGTGATAAATCACAGAGTCTCACAGTGTAGGGGTTGATAGAGTCCGCAGCATCCAGAGTCTATGGCCCAGCCCGGCCTCGTTCTGCCCCGGACTGCCACAGACTGTCCCGCCCTTGTCCCGAGCTTCTCCCGGCGTCGCCCGCACGCGTCCCCCGACACGGGAGAAGCAGCTCTCCTTTTGGCGCCTCCGTGCGCGAAGTGGGCGTCGTCAGCTATCCCCTGATAAGCAGGGCGCGCTGGGAGTTGTAGTCTCCCCTGTCTCCACACTCGGCGACCGCGAGAAGTCTGCGGCGGCGGAGGAGAAGAAGCGCGATGTCAGCAGCCCCTGGTCAGTGGATCTGCAAACAGTTCAGGCAAGTGATGGTAGTTAGCCCCAAACAGTGTGTGAGAGCCCCCGCTCCCCAGCTGGAGCAGCGCTCCTTTAGGCGCCTCCAGGCGCGGAAGTGGGCGTCGTTAGCCGTCCCCTGACAAGCAGGGCACGCTGGGAGTTGTAGTCTCACCTGTCTCCACGCTCGGCGATCGCGAGAAGTCTGCGGCAGCGGTGGAGGAGAAGCGCAATGTCAGCAGCCCCTGGTCAGCGGACCTGCAAGCAGTTCAGGCAAGTGATGGTAGTTAGCCCCAAACAGCGTGTGGGAGCTAGTTTTAGACCTTTTTCGTTAATCTATCACCACACACTGTTAGTAGATGTTAATGAGGGTTCAATCCGAGCAGGTTTTATTTACGCGAAAAACCTGCTCCATCAATCCCGCCTTTGATGGCATTTTAGGCCATCACAAAATACCCACCATTACAGAGTGTCACTTTTAGAGAGCAGATGTTCTCTCACGTTTTATCATTAACCCATCTAAATTTTTCATGACTTCATAATAATTCCCTTTCATATCTTCTAATTCTATTTCTTCACTCTTCCTTTTTCTTGTTCTTCGTTTATTATCTGACATGTCTCTTTTGAATCTACAACACCTATAGGTCAGGAAAATCATTACTATTGCCATTGCTACTGCAACAATAGGTGTTAATATTCTTCCCAAAACACAATTCCTAAAATTAGAAAACTAATAACCCATTGAGCTAAAACTCTTACCAAGTTTTTCCCAAGCTCTGTCAACCTTTAATTCAGACAAATCTTGATGAAGATCTGTAATATTCTTGATATACCCCTCAAGACTTTTACTCTTGTCAGGGATATAAGTGCAATATTGTTGTATTTTCAACATATTGCAGACTCCACCCTCTTTAGCCAATATCACGTCAAGGAGAAAAACACAAAAGTGCCCAGCCACATACATTTATATCTAAAATTCAGAAGGGTCGAAAACACTGTTTGTTTAATTCGACCACATATTTTTATTTATACCATTTGTTTGTATTTCTTTTTCAATTTTTTAAAAAAACATTTACTCAGCAAAAAAGACACATATGTCCACATATTTACAAGAATTTACATTAATATACAGTGAAATTTACACCCACATAAATAACATTTGCAAAAAATAACTGTAAATCAATAAAGTGTCCACATTCTACACATCCTACAAAAAACACAAAACTGTTCGACAAAACTGTACATCAAATAATCATGTGCCTTAAAAAATGACACCAAAATCAATTTCAAAATCAAAGGAGTTAAGTCAGTTGATGACGGCTATTTGAACCAGCGTTTGCTGGTTTGAAGTCAGAAATAACCATGAGTCCTCCTTAATACATGCCGACGTGTTTCGATTCCAGGACCAAGTTCCTGGGATCTCTTCAGGGCGTTGTCAATGTATCTATGGAAGATGCAAAGAAAACAGTACAGTTTTAATTGCAATGTTCCAGACTCATGTCCTTTCAAAATGAGACTCAGGATTTGTGACCTTAGTAAGAACCTACCAGAACGTTTCAGAGGGTGGGAGCTGAAAAATCATTCAAGTGCTTCCACGGATGTCGTGACCTTTGGAATCTTTCTTCTTTAATTCGTGATTACTTCCAATTGGGTTGCTAATGGGGAGACACACCTGTTGAGATGAGGAATTCATGTCACTGGTGTGTCTGTGCTACTCTAATAAACTGATATTGTTTGGCAAGGAAAATGACAACATACCTTTATTCTTCTTATTATTCAAAAAGGCGGTTTGCTACTTTTTGCATGAAAATCTCCACCTTCGTGCTCAAAGGTTTCCAAATGTTGCCTTCCAAAAAGATTGGAACTGGAAAAACGGATAACAACAATGTTACTGGCTGCCGCGTATTGCATAGTTTCTAACTATCTAATGGACCTTGGCAGTAACGTACCTCGAATGTCAGATGGAATGCCCGATGTACTTCACATGTTATTTTTGGATGTCGATATTCAGTGGGCTGGAGGAAAAACAGAAGCGGTTGTCATACTCTGTTGGTCCCCAGTTCTAAATTAAAAATGTTAAAAGTGCATCTTTGGCGAACGGGACCTACCTTGCTCCTCTCTATTGCTTGCTCACTCTGCGATCGTATCAAGATGGCGACCGGCCGTTTTCGGCTTGTTAAATGTATGAACCCGGAACATTGCATTATGGGAAATGTAGTCTGTTGTTAGACTATGTACGTTCGTTAAGTGTGAGTTCTGTATAGAAATCTGTTAATGATGGTACTATGAAAAGGGGGGATTTTAACTTTATCAAAAGTGAAGTAATTGTTCTGTATGTACGTGGTTCGGACGAGGGAGGCGGCAAAATAGGTGACTCATTTAAATTGTTAGCCTATAAGGGAGGTCGTAAACCGTAATTCGGAGTGCTGTAAAGGTATTTTAAGTGGGAGTACGGCACTAGAAAAATTAGGACATGATGTCTTGCACTCGTTTGGGTAGCCATTACGGCGAGTAGCATAATCGCATATTGGTGTAATCAAGATGTATTTCAGAATAGGGGGAAAGTTAAGAGGTTGGTCAGGACAATCAAAGCACTTCGTGGACGCCCCAGTACCAGAAAGTGGCAGCTGCTTTATAACCTTGCTATCTCAGACAGGCTATTTAGCCCTGTTTGTGTACTATTGAACTTGAGGATCAAATATGCTTCTTTTTGTAGCAAAATTTTCTCCACATTGACAGTACGATGCATTGGTTTCAAAGTGTACAGAACTGACCATTTTAGGTCATTTTCATCATGGTTTGCCGCTATGCAATGTTCCACCATTGGTGCTGTCAGGATTTTGTTTTTAATCCTAGATCTGTGTTGGCTAATGCCTAAATTAACCTGCTGGCATGTTTTCCCAATGTATATCTTATCGCATGGACATTGAATCACATAGACGACGTTCTTGGTCTTACAGTTAGAGAATTCAAGATGTCTCCAATTGATTCCTGTATGGTAGAACTCGCTGCCTTCCATAGTGCTGTGACAAGCGACACAGGTACCACATTTGTGGTGCCCTGTGATTGGTTTAAGATTCCACTGGGTCAGCAGATCGTTTTTTTCTTTTTAGGCAAAGAGACATCGGCTCTCGTAATCTGTTGGCCAAGATTCTGTTTTTTCTTGTAGGCAAATATGGGGCGGGGAAAAGAGCATTCAAGGTTTTCCAATAGATGCCAATTATTAAGAACTGCTTGTCTGAGTTTATGTGTGTCAGGACCAAACGTTGTGACACAAACTAGTCGCTCCAATTCAGGTTTCTTTCTCACTTGGTGCAAGCATTCACGGGGGGGGGGTGAAGCGAGCTCTTTTGAGTGTGTGTTTAAATAGCTTCTTGGGATACCCTCTTTTTTCATCTCATCACAGAAATTGTGCCTATATGTCTGGATCAAACTGTGTGCCCTCAACTTTCAACCAGAAGTCTGTCGTGTCTCCTAGATAAGACTTCACTTGGGCCAGAAAGGGTTTCAAGAAAAAGGAGGTACAGTTTTCTTGCAACAATAGGGCTAAGACATGTTCGACTTGATAAAAATCCTTATTCATTAAAAACATGCCAGTAAGGGTGCCAGAGTGGGAGTTTGACATGAGGCGGGCCAATTTACTTTCACAATACATATTACCCAACTGGATATGCGAAATTCCACTGCACGCATGCTCCGGATCAGACCACATTGATGCAAGGCCCAGTTTCTCCAGACCCTCTCTGACATACTTGAGCCAGGGAAGTTTGCCCACATTAGCAAACCTCAGAACGTCGGCTAACTCCTGCCTGTAATTCCTGAGCTCCGGAGTAACCCAGAGTCTCCGCCAGAAGGTTAGTGGCTTAAGGATCAGCTCCTCATCGATGGTTCTAATGCCCAAATCAAGCCTTAAGGACATTAGTGGTGTACTCGGGGCAACGCAGCCAGATGTCTTAAAAACTTGTTCTCCGCAACAGAGATCGCAGAGCAGCCCTTGTGTCCCCAAAGTTCACCTCCATAAGTTTCTGCCCCCGGGCCCGAAGTTTATACATTTCTAGTGGTGGGCCAAGTGGTTTAACCTGGGATTTAGTCATGAGTTTGAGAATACCCCCGCTATCTGAGTCAGCTTTAGTTGCAATTTTAATTGATGCTGGTACCAGGTCATGGATTCATTCAGCGTAAGGCCCAGATAGACAAAGGTATGAATCCTTTCCACACCGGCTATCAAGGGGTTTGGACGTTTTACTACCGGGGGGTTAAAAATCATGAATTTTGTTTTTGAGGTGTTTATTTCCAACCCGTCCAAAACTCGCTGGATGCCCATGGGTGTCTTTGAGAGCAGTAAGGTATCGTCAGCGAACATAATCGCAGAGATCCGACGGCCAGCGAGTTTTGGAGCATCACTGTCTACTACCGCATCCAGGTGTGAGATTACCCCGTTGACATAGAGGCAAAACAGGTTGGGGGCCAAAACGCACCCCTGCCTTACCCCCCTGCCAACAGGGAATCTGCCTGACAGAGCACCGTCTTTCCCACACCTCACCTGTGCAAAGTTCTCGGTATGGAGTCGGATTATCATATTTAATAGCAGGGGCGATATGCCCAGATCCCTGAGCACAGTCCACAGTTTGCCGCGCAGCACAAGATTGAAGGCCGGGCGGAGATCCATAAAAAAAACTGTGTAAAGTGAGCCACCTCCACTATCTTCCAGAAGAGTAGGGTTAATCGGAAGATCTGATTTGTGGTGGAAACGTTCTCTCTAAACCCTGCCTGTAATGGACTTAGGGTGGAATGCTCCTTAATCCATACCAACAAGCCATCTAGGATCAGCCTCAAAAAAATCTTTTGGGGTACATCGATAAGGTTTATTGGCCTGTAGTTGGCTAGGAGCAGAGGTGAACCCTTCTTGAATATAGGGACTATCTCTGCTCCCAGCCAAGTATTAGGGACCGCCATGCCACCCCAAATCGCATTGTAAACAACCGTTAAATATGGGGCCCAAACCCTTGGTTCATGCTTCAGGAGATCACCCAGCAATTTATCTAACCCTGGTGCTTTGCCAGAAGGGAGATTAAGAATAGCAGCACAGACCTCGCCCTCAGTGAACTCGGGGTCGTTAATTTCCGTGATAGATCTGGAAACTGCTCCCTCCATATCAAAGTCACAGGGATGGGGCTCGCCCTGGTACAGAGTAAGGAAGTGTTCTTCCCATGCCTCAGCAGCGATATTAGGGACTAAAGCCGAAACAGGTTCAGCTGACCCGGTATTCACAATTTGCCAGATCTTCCGGGGATCTCTTGTTTTAAGAGCTGTTAATAAGTTGTCCCAGTTCTCATTGCCCCACTCTATCTTGGCATGATGGATTCGATACATATATGCTGCCCTTCTTTCTTTTATTAGTGCCCTATCGTCTTTTTGTTTCAAAGCCTGAAGGAGGTCCAGTTTCGCCTTCCTACAGGCCGAATTAAACCAGGTAGGTTTGGAGCCCACTCTTCTCCTCATTAGCCCAGGTGGGTTTAAAATTTCAGCTAGGGTATTAATTAGAGCCTTATAAAGATTTCCGAGTTGTGTGTACACAATAGGGGAGGGGTGTTTTATACTCAAGGCGCCAGAAGCTTCCAGCGCTGGTATTACCTGAGCGTATAACTCGGCTAGTAACTCAGGTCGAGTTACCACTTTGTCCAATCTAATCCAACGCCTGTTGGTAGAGAGGATGGCCCTATCATCTGGGGGAGACCCTATTTTATGACCATCCCCGGGGTTGCCTGGGGAAAGGAAATCTAGGATCAACCCATTGTGATCACTTTCTCCCCTGGTTACCACACTAAAGTCAACAACCCTAAACCAAGCACAGCACTTGACAAATATATAGTCCAATCGTGCCTCTTGGCCAGGATTATTAAAAGTACATTTTGATGGAATGTCTGATTTTACACGGCCATTGCACGCCCTTATTGAATGGTTTAAAGTCAGGGCCATGATTTGGACCGCCAAAGGAGCCCAGGACCTAGGTGGGGGACCCACCACCTGAGGTATTTTCCAGTGGTCGTCCTCTGCCTGATTTGCTCCATCCATCAAGTCTACTAGAGGCTCAAAGTGAGAATTGAAGTCACCCCAGCCACATAATTCACCCCCTTGGGGATCCCATTTAGGAAGTTGGAGAGCTCATCAATAGTTCCAGACTCGGATGTAATACTCACTGGTCTAGAGTAGATGCTAACCAGGGCGAGTCTGGAAGCATTTGGCCACTCCAACAATACACATTGGACATCCTCTGCTGGGGTCTCCAAAACCTTAGCACTACAACTCAAGTGAGTTCCCACCCAGATTGTTAGCCCCCCGACATATGCTATACGCCATATATTAAACTGGACACTCTGGCTGGACCATTAACACACATATAAAAACATTTTAAGAAGATATACTCATTCTTTGATAGATTATTTTATCATTCATTTTTTGTATTAACATTTTTGTTATATATGCTTTCAAGACAAAAATATCCGTGCATTAATAAATACATATCCTAACCTCAAAGATTCTTTTTTGGACATATCAGATCCCAATGCGCAACATTCTTCAACACCACTCAGCCAACTGCATACTCAAAACATACTCACACGGAACCACAGATGCATACATCACATATATACAAAGAAAGCTTAATATGCACCAGAGCCCCTCACAGTGTCTATTCAAATCTTTTAACAAAACATTTGAAACTTTTACAAATCTCTCTACCTATTTGTACCACTCAACAGGTTTCTATCTCAATCTAAGAAACTTGTTTGTAAAAGACAATATATATCTTGTTTTATCCAAGGGATATGAACATATCCACCACCCGGAACTTCTCTCATTGAATATATCATTTCAGCGGGCTCTGTCTCGTTTAATAGAAGCAAAGGAGATGCAACCACACACTTGTTCACAAGAGCTTCTTCCTTTTTTCTAGTCCATCTACCTTTCCATCGTTCCACATCGCCCCATCTTTTCAGGGTATTTATCAACTCCTTTATATGCAATTGTTTTCCAGAAGCATTCAAATTCTTTAAGTCCTTGTCAATGAAATTCAATTTGTACGTCTTTTGCAAAGCTCTTGATTTCTCAATATGGATTCCACATTCTTGTGTAGCCTCTGCTAATTTCTCATGCAAATCTTTGGCTCTCCATGTCATTTTCTTGCACAGAAATAACAAGTCTTCATCTTGATAAGACTTCAATCTCTCAGGACTAATTGTACCAATAATCATTTCATCCAGATCTACTCTCACTTTACCTATATCTATTCTTGGTTTTGATGTATTGGATGCCATTCCTCTTATCCATTCATCCATCTCTTCTGGTGAAGGTCCCGCTTAACCAGTACTCCCTGACATTGGAGTTGTTTCTCTCACATCCGGCTATATTTTCCTAGGATCTATCTGAACACTCTTTTCAGTCATATCAGTCACATTTCCATCTACTGTAATATCAATCAATGATGTACTTGTCCCACTCACCTCTGATACACTAGCATTCTTGACACCATTTACCTGAACTGTCAATGTATGTACCGTAGAAATAATCTGTCCCTCACAATACAATGGAACTATAGGACCAATTGTCACTGGAACAGACAACACTTCTGCATTCAAATTCATCTGATTAATTTTCTGAGTCAATTCTTCTTTTACTCTATTAAGCATTTCAATTTATTTTTCCTGTGTAATTCGCGTAACTTGTATAACCTGTGCCCTTTGGGGAACTTCAATCTGAATTAAAGGTGCTCTTGGAGTCACCCCTTCCAGATTTTCCTGATACGGTGGAGGTCTTTTCAGTGACATCTCTTCTAATAACTCATTATCAATCTCATTCGGATCCATATCTAGTTTGGCAGTCTCTACATTATTCTTTTTCTCCTTACACTTTTCACCAGTCTGATTCTCAGCAACCCTTATTGGGTTTAATCCTTCTAGGATCACAAATCTCCTCCATCTCTTCATTTGAGCATCCCACTTAGCCTCTAAAAACCATCTCATCTTATTCTTGTATTTCAATCCATTCCTGTCTCTCTCAGGTGATCGTGGTGGAGGCACAGAAATTCCCTCTCTAATTACAATAGGCTTATTTTTTTTGAAGAAATCCTGAATCACTTTTAACAACTTCATTTCTCAACACTCGCTTTTCTCCACTAAATATTCTAGAGAAACAAGAAAATCCTTCTGTAACTCCTCTCATTGTATTGGTTTGCGCTTGTCCAATACCAGCGCGACTCACGCCAACCAACTAATCACAACACAATTCACACCCATTACAATGACCAATGCCAGTGCGGCGTTTTGTGACGTCAGTATAACGCCTTCTACTGACCCTCCCTTCACAATAATAATACAGCAACGTAAAACTCAATATTTCTAACTAAATTCTTTTTAGAAACGACACAAAACAGTGCCTTTGTCTGCTGCACTAGTAAAGGAAACTCAAAGATTACTTTTACTTCCAGTAGAATAACAACCAACGCTACTCTACTCTCAAACAAGTGAAAAGAGGTCTTAGTACTCCTCTAGGGATAAAGCCAAAAATTCGCAAGAGGACTTTTTATTTAAAAGAGGTCTTGTTACTCCCTTGGGGATAAGGCCAGAGTTTCAGAAGCGGACTTTCCAAAATTTCATACGCTCTTCTTACAACTGAAAAAGTCCCTAAAATAACATCAACAGCCTTTCGCCGCTTGATATTACAGTAGCAGACAAAGAACTTCCAGTGTAGTATTTCTCTACACTATGACTTTCAGCATGGTATTTCTCCACACTATGACTATGCCACAACGGCTTAAATTAGCATCCCGGGCTCTTAGGCACCTTTGTACCCGTACTTCCAGACTACATAAAACCAAGACATTAACTCTTCATATTAGTATTCAAGATCTTTAAATCAATTATTAATTTGCCAAAATAACCAACAAAACCTTCCTCTGCTACCAGAACTGATATAGCGCTCAGGAACTTATTATTTTCCAGAGACAGGGCCCAGTTTCCATTAACCAACAAGCTCCTTTGCGCTGGGTTAAAAGTGATTCAAATCACTATACCAATTTTCATTATAAATTCTTAATTCATATATACCAAAACTGGCAATGTAATCTTTATTTAGTTGACTAAATGGAAGCAAATTAAAACTCTTAAAACAAAGACACTCCTAATAAAGACAGACTCATTTTTCAATCTTATACTGTTTATCTAAAATAATGTGAAATAATGCTCATCAAAGTACAAATATTCAGCACACATCATAGATTGTCACAAAGCAAACAACATCGGAAGAGAAAATGATAAATTCTCAATCAATGATAATGAATAAAGGAGTTGATAGGAGAAGTACCAAAAGACTCAAAACAAAATACATTTGCAAAGATTATGCAAAGTCAGATATCAGGCTAAAATACCCCAATTAGAAAACCTTATTTCCTGGCCACGAGAACAGCAAGGGCCCCTCCCTCAAGAAGACTTGAAGAGGCAAAGACTAAGTCAGGATACACAGGAAGAAACAACAAACCAATGACATACGACAATCTCACCCCAACAGTCAGAAAGAATGTATGTCCTAACCCCTCCCACTAGACACTTCAGTTATACCCTAAAACTCAAAAGACCAACCCTCTGAAGTATCTAACTTTGTTTTTCTACACATTTGATTGGATGGGAAGGGGGTGTTCTGTCACACCACTCATTACATGTTTATTAATTTTAAATAGTTCATTGTTTTATTCATTCAGATGACATCAGCATCCACCCCAGGAAATACAAGTCCGGGTTGCTATCATCTCTTTCCTCTTCTCCGGTCTCTTTAATACACTTGGTATATTTTCCACCTAGCACCTCTCTGCAGAGGAAACTTCCATCCACATTTGCTGTATTGTTCTTCCATAAAAGGTCTTGGCAAGCACTCAGGATTCAAAGGACAAGGTTACGTTTCCCTCTCCTCTTGCTCTGTCTTCCATTCATTTTCTAACTTTTATTTCCCCAAAAATCTTTTGCTTTACCCCATTATTTGTCATGCAGAATAGAAAACCACTCTTCTACAAGAAACAAACACAAACATTTTTTATTCATTTGTAAATGATTTTCTCTACGCACCAACCCAATGCTGCATTTTATCCCTGCACAACCCACGTTAAATATTAATATTTCCCAGCTGGTCGTTAATAATATGCTCTAAAGCTGCATTCATACTTTTACTTTAAATTAGTCAAAAAGCATTTTGCACACTACTTCAGTAATTTAGTACGCGCTTGCGCAGTAAAACTTTCACTCGTTTTAGACAATTTTGGTTAATCTTTCACAGCACACTGTTAGTACATGTTACTGAGGGTTCAATCCGAGCAGGTTTTATTTACGCGAAGACCCTGCTCCATCAACATTTTCAGGACCAGGAACCTGGAAAGTCCTGCACCTTGCCAGAAGAAAAAAGCTCTAAAGCCTGAGGTCATTGTTGAGAGAAGGAGCTGGCTAAGACTGTAGAAGAATGGTGCTAGAAGTGCTCTTGAATGAAGAAGATACTGTTTTTTAAAAAAGGACTGCCAGGAACTGCACCAGTAGGTGCAGAATGAAGCCCATTGCAATGTGGAAAAGGATTTATACTGCCTTTGTAGGTCGTGAGGCCGTGTGACACTGCGGCCCATGCAACAACACCAAGAAGGTAAAGCACCTGTGACAGCTTGGGACTCTTAGAAATCATATCCGTAGCCTCCCCTCAATGAAATTTAGCACCTGTGAATATGCTGTGTTCGAAGAACCATGGCCTAATGTCAGTGGTCACACTTGTAGATGTCCAAAACATGTAGAGAGATGGGCTCTTATAAAAGTTACAGAGTATCAGCATGGTAGCATGAGGAAGACTGTGAATGTTGGGAACTGTGTTCACCTGCTACCCATCATATATCCAGAAGGGACTATAAGAATGAGTGGAAAGGAAATGGGAGAGTCACCCTGGGAAACTCCTAAAAGAGTTCCTTCTGAAGGCTATATGTCCATTGTGACACTGACCCTATTCAATTTTGATAGAATATTGTAATGGGGAATGTAGCCCAGGAATACTACCCCCAGTTTACATCGCACTATGACTGACATCCGAACAGATGTGTGCAAGCATTCTATTTTTCTAATTTTGTATCTGCAACATTTTGTTGATTTATTGACTGTTTTTTCATTTTTAATTGCTTTCTGAGGTTCTACCCAACGTCACTTCTGTGGTTCAGTGCTAAAGGGGTGTAGTTAGTGCTCAGTTTTGGCCTCAATATTAAAGCCCCATGATTCCAGTTGGAGAAGAATCTGATTGTTAAAATCTGAGACCAATAGCCTCTGGCTGCCCTGGGACTCTTAATACTTTTCCCACATCTGCAAAATGTAGATTAGCATATCAAGCTTGTAAGGATATTACTTTTACATTTGAATATTGATGAATAAAATGGCAGCTGCATAAAATGTGAAATGTTCATTTTTTTTCAATTATATTTTGGCAGGTTTGTTAGATTTTGTGAGAAACATAGTTAATACAATTAATCGAAATACAGATGAGGAGCACGACTTTGACTCTTCAATTATCGCTTGTTTACCATTTCATCAATAACCACATGCACCTTGTTTAATTAAACTTTTAAACCGTTCAGGATTATCAAAGAGTAGAACAGCCTAAAAATCGGGGCTTTTTTTCGCCCACGCACAATTAAACTATAATAACTTTACCCCATCAAAATAACCAGACACACTTTGAAAACACTGCAGAGATAAGATGGCAAATGCTATACAGATTTTAACATTTTCTGTTTGTTTCCAATAATGCAAACATATGGACTCGTCGGTGTTTTCACATCTTTTAAAAACACATCTTTTTTCAAAATAGTTTACAAATATCGGATATAATTCTCGTCCAAACTTTTCAGAACCGCTGGAGTTCAACAGTTTTTGCATCACTGTTTGAGAAGCAGCGGGAGGCTTCACAGCTGACGTGTTGAGAACTGCTCGGAAAGATGTCTCTTGATTACCTACACCAGCGTTTCTCAGTGTCTTTCCCGTCAGGCTAAAGAACAGCCCAATGTGAAATCACCTCAATACATTGTTTTTAATTGGTGTGCATATTAGTCGTCTTGTGCTCATTTTATAGCTTTGCTCTTATGAATGGCTTCAAGCAACAAATGATTTATAGGTGCCTTTGGGGTTCAAACTGAAATGGTAACGAGTAACAACATTTTTTCGGTGTCCCTATGTGAAATGTGTTTTGCTGTGTTGCTAACAAGTTAGGAACCATCGCCATACATCATTTGCAGCGTGGCTCGGGCCATTTATGAGTGAAGGGCTCTTTCCACTCCTCGTTCTCATTTTTCCACCCTCAAAAAATATGACAGCAGGATTATTAGATTTGCTTCCAGAGGAAATTACTCTTCCGGGTCTCGCAGTGCAATACATTTACACACTCCCCAACCAGAAACTCTTGAAAGTGAGAATGTTGTTCTACCATGTTTTAGGAGGTTTTATTCCAACCTTCTACCCCTTGTTAAGTTACTAAACAAGAATATGAAGTCCTGGACGAAAAATGGTAAATATTCTATGACACTGAGGGGCATATGTACAAGCTTCTATCCCACCACAACGTACACTTTTATCAACGATGTGGTTGCGATAGGGGCTTAGCCTTATTTACAAGACAGCGTTAAGCCACTTAACGTGGCTTAACACTGCCTTTTAAATAAGGCCCCATTTCATGCTATGGTTAGCGTGAAAGGAGTAGGGAGTGGGTGTTGCGGTGCACGTTCCACCGCAACACCCATTGTTTTTGACACTGCCCTCTATGTACAAGGGTGGCGTACATAGGAGAGAACGCCAAAATTAAGACAAGTGAAAACCTGGTCTGAAATTAGCGAAACGAGGAGAAATGCATTATTTCTCCTCATTTTTGCTTTTTCCATGTGTGCTGCCTTATGCAGCACACATGGAAAAAGCAAAATGCCAAGGATTATTTATGTACACGAAGGTCCCCCTTCCTGTACATAAACAATCTTTAATTAAAAATGCAATTTTGTGACTTTTATGTTTGCTGCATTAGGCAGCACACATGAAAGTGAAAAATGGTATTTCAGGATTGTTTATGTGCAGGAAGGGAAACTTTCCTACACATAAACAATCCTCCCCTGCACGCAGACACCCTTGCAATATGGTGCAAAGGTGCCTGCATTGGCGCTACACTGTTAAGTGTAGCGCCATCGCAGGGGGAAACGCAAGGCTGCACCATATCGTTGTAAATATGGGGGAGCCTTGCGTTTCAGAAGTGGTGGAGAGAGGCGTTAAGCCATGACGGCTAACGCCTCTCTCCGCCACTTCCTGGTAAATATCCCCTTGATTGGCAGATTTAATAACTTTTCACGTTACGCGGCATAGCGCTAGATTGCGTTGTGAGAAAGGGCGTAACAGTGCCTTATCTAGTAAGATAAAGAGCTGCTTTCCTGTCCCTGCACAAGCACACCTTAGGCTTCTATGCGCCAACGTGGGCACCCTTTTGTTGCATCATACGTTTTATACAAGAAGGGTACCCTGCCAGTAAACTATGGTTTAACATTTTTACAATTTGCACTTGTGCTTTTGGGTTCAGGAAGCATGCAAAGTTGGATAATTGTTGAGAATTTTAAATGTTGCTCCCTAATGTTTTCTTCAAATCACTGCAAAAGTTAATAGATTGTGGTTATGTCAAAATCCAATTGTGGTTGCATGGGAACTCCCAGATACCACCCATGGTATGCCTCCTTAACTTGAAATAAAGCAAAGTTGCCCATAGTGCTACTTTGTGCTGCATTAGACAACTTTCCCATGCAAATCATGATTTGTTTTCGAAAATAAATTCCACTACAACACTTTGCACAAGCTTTGCATCACTTTTGTGACTCAAACTCGATGCAAAGTGTTTGTAACTTGCATCTAAATGTAGCATCAGTCTTTCTGCATTTTGCCTCAAGGGCGGTTTCAGGTCAAGATAGCCGCAGGATCCAGAACATGGACAGAAGAAGACTCATTTTCTCTGCTGTGCACAGGCACAGGAATCAGCTAAGTAAGAAGCCCTAATTGAAGACTCAGTTAAGTTGGAGGAGGCAGAGCAACTTAGGAAACCTCCATCTGAGCATGAGGAATGGCAAGTAATTGGCATGTGCGGGCATCAGGTGGGGTTTATATACCTTTTGTCATCCAAGATGGTTGCTGCACCACATGACCTGGGATTCTAGCTGCATTCCCGTGAGATTTCCCTAACATGTGCGGTTGCTTGCCCATTGTTTTTTGAGAAGGTTACATCTTTGGAGGAGCACTACTGGAGATATGATGGTTCCCTATTAGATTGTTTTCGGGTAGTGTCGGACATTTATTACTGGGGACACTTGCCTGGTGGGAGTCTTGGGGGTATGATGATGCGCAGTATTTTTGGGGGTGATCAAAATCCTGGGACTAGTACCCGGGGAGCAGGTTACGCAAGATTAAACACATTGATCCACCTATTTACTCATTCTTGCAGTCACCTACTTAGCACGGTGAAGGCAGCAAATCCCATGCACATATCAGAATCGTTAACCAAAACAAATGGTGTACCATTAGCAGAGATAACCATCATGGTATCAACCAGAAAGTGTGCCTCTAGCACAGATCTATGTCTCTGGCAAACAATAGAACAGATTGACATCATAAATCACACCCCCAGCCTGTGTAGCTCTAGCACAGATGAGCATTGGGAAACAAGCCCATTGCATGCCTTAATATAGGACAACATCATTGAGAAAAGCAGACAGCATTTCCCTGGCACAAATCAGCATTGCTAATTCAAACTAGGCTAAGGATAATTGGGTACGTTTATGCATGCACTGCAGAAATCTGAATTTTGTGTGCTTAATTACATTTACCATTAATCTCTCAACTTTTGTGACCTGCTACCCCTTAAATATCCAGAAGTGACTTTAGGAATGAGTAGGCATGAAGTGGGAGAGGTACCCTGGGAAACTCGTACCAAAGTTCCTCGTGAGGGCTATGTGTCAGTTGTGACACTGACTCTTTTCAATTCTGATGCAATACTTCAATTGGGAAAGTAGACAAAGAATACACCCACTAGTTTGCATCGCACTTTGATTGACAACCAAATAGATGTGTGCAAGCATTCCACCTTCTAAATGTTGTACCTGCAATGTTTTGTTCTTTGTCATAATCAAAGTACTTTTTCTGTTAAGTGAACAGACCAGGTAGACATTGATTAAATGCTGTTATTTTATGTTTCTTTGCTATCTGAGGTTCTACCCTCTTCCATGGAAAAGGGCTTAACATCTTCGCTGCTAGGCCTCTCCCCCCCCCCCCCCCCCCGTGCCAAGCTTTTTTTTTTGCTATTTGGGGTAGTTCGTGCTTTGGTCCCTGTAACTTTTTGACCACATAAGGTATCCACGCCAAATTTGCTTCCTATTCTTCCAACATCATGGGGATTATAAAGGTACCTAGGATTTGTGGATTCCCCTGGAGGGGACCCAGAAATTAGCCAAAATACAGCTAAATTTTGATTTCTGGGGTGAAAAATGGTAAAGAAATGCTGCATATGAAAGCGTCTGATTTTTTCCCTGCAAATGGTATCAGCAAAGGGGCTGTGGTGCCGAAATTACCATTTTCCCAGCTTTCAGAGACAAGCAGACTTTTGTCAGAAAACCAACATTTTACACAGTTTTGGCATTTTTCTGGGACATATCCTATTTTTGCTATTTTTTGTGCTTTCAACCTTCTTACAGTGAATGGTAGAAATGAGTATGAAAGCAATAATGGATCCTGGACAGCTATACATTTTAGAAAAGTAGACACAATTCTGAATTCACCAAGGAATCATTTGTGTAGATCTTTCAAGATTTATTTATAGACATTAACAGTGAATATAGGAAACCTTGAAAATTAGTTGTAAAAAACAGCCATTTGTGTGAATGTTTTCACTTGTAACTTCTTCTAATTATGACAACTGTTTAAAGCAATATACCGTTACATCCGCTGGACCTTTCTGGTTGTGTATATGGGACTTGTAGGTTCACCAAGAACCCGATGAAACCAGAGCCAAAAAACTGAGCAGTGTCTTGCAATGTTTTTTTTATTAGGTACCTGGTAAATGGCTATTAATTTGAGAAAATATATACATGGAAAAATCGTTATGAAAGACACCTATGTAATTCTGAAATTGGAACTAAATATAGAGTTCAGAAACAGTAGATATTTGCACATTTCCGAAATTGGGAGTACCCATACTAGTATGAGAATTATAGGTAATTTTTCTAAATGACTTCTTTTTTACAACTTGTCTTTCATTTGGAAGGCAGAAATGTATCAAAAGTCAATAGGTAATAAGAGTTGCTCTACAATTCTGTGTTACCTTAAGTCTCCCGATACAAATGGTACCTCACTTGTGTGGGTAGGCCTAGTGCCCACGACAAGAAACAGCTTAAAACGCAACATGGACATACTTTATTTTTACAGTGATACTTACCTCTTTTCTTACTGTGCTTGTTGAGCCATCAACGAGCCCGTTGCGCACTTCACCAGCGTGATGGCAATGTGTGTGAGACCACGTTCACTGCGTGCAATGTTCTAGACTTTACGACACCGCCTGCACTGTCCTTGACTGTGGTTATGTAGTTATTTGGCTTCAGCCCGGGTGACAGTGATAATGCAGCCTCCCTGCTGAGTCTCGCCACATCCAGGAACAGCTGGCGTCCCAGCTAGCAGCGGCAGCACCTGCAGGGGAATACTCTCCTGGTGAGTGCGCTCCCCAAAGCTCGCGCCAACATTAACGCACTCCGGCCGCATCCAGGCCCGTCCGCCGTGTTATACTAGCTGCATCACTCACCGGAGCCGTTCGCACTTGGTCCTCCCCAGCAGTAACTGCCAGTTTAGATCGAGCCCCGCCTGCTAGTGCGAGGATCCTCCGCTGAGCTCCGATGCCAGTCACAGAAGCTGCCCGTAGTTCCTATTCCTGACCTCTAGACGATCGAGCCGCCATCTTGAAATCACGGGCCTGCGTCATGAACCTCTGTTTCTCTCCCTGCTCTGGGCAGCCGACGCCGATATTTGCAGATTTGCAGCAGCCAGGGGCAGTTATCAAACTAGCCTCATAGTTTTTTAGCGATTAATAGAGCAGGAACAGCAGGATTTGTAGAGGTTATGGGCTCCGCCCGGCGGAGCTGCACTACCACGCAGCCATGTCGCTGTGCGCCCTCGAGCGCCCCCAGCACTGAAACTCTTCAGACACTCAACCCCAGTCACAGATCTGGGTTGAATCCATCACCGTTCTTTAGCTAACTTTGCTACCTCAGTTCTGTCCCAGCTATATGCAAAACAGTGGGGACAGTCAGCCCGAACTGCCAAGTCAGGTCTTCTTGAATACAATGGAAAAGTGAGCAAGAGACCCACGTTTGGGCATATCCTGCCAACTTAGGACGAATAAAGCAAACACAAGGATATGATGGACGGAGGTCAGAAACTAAATGAAAATGTTCTCACACCCACAAAATGTAGATGGGCATTTCAAGCTAGTAAATATATGAGTGTTATTTTTGAAAAATGATGAGAAACTTGACAGCTGCATAGTCTTTAAACCTTTCATGCGTTTTTTTGCTTTGGGAAATATAATTAAGAATACTGTTTGAAAGAGTCAGCACCCCATCAAACTGATGAGGCCAGGAATATTAGTATTGCTAACCTCGTGAACACCTTCACATCCTAGGAAAATTTAACAATAAAATAAGAGAATTACACAAACTTTCCCACCTGCAGGATACAAAGATGAAGCCCTTGGCAAGACGACTGAACTACATTTTTCCAAAATGGAAAGAGAGATACCCTCATTGTGGTATTTCTTGCGCAGTTTCATATATAATGCAAACTCGACCCAAAGTTACTGGAGCACTTCACATGAGCACCAGTTAAATTACAGAAGGACACATTTGTTTGTCTGTTTTTAAGGCACAAGGAGATTAAGTGATTTGCCCAGAGTCACAGAAATTTGAGGCAATGCTGAGATGTCAAACCTGTTTTCCCAGTTCCAAAGTCAGCTGCTCTGGTTTTACGACACTTCCTCTCCACATCCTCCTCTCCCTGTCATCATTAGGAGAAAACAAGATTATTTGACAGCTTCTGCCCTTGAGAAATAGGAAAAGTAAGGAAGCATCCTTTGGAGTCACTATTACCATAAGCAAACCTCTGGTAAAGAAGAATATAGAGCTAAGTTTCAGAAAAACTTTGAAAGTTCAAGTGGAAGCAATTTTAGACAGACAAAAGTAGTTCCAGACATTATTCTAAAAACTCTTATCTGCTTCTCAACATGAAGCTCTTAAGGTGGGGAGTGAAGAGAATATTGTGGTAGGAAAAGCTATTTGCTACACAACAGCCAGGAGAAATGGGCAATGACTGAAGCAGTCAGTGCAATAGTCATGCGGGATTGGAGCTTAGAAAATGCCACGTTCTATTCAGGTGAATATCCTGACATGCTGCTAGAAGATAATGTAGAAAAGGATAAGGAGACCACCATGCGGTAATTATCACTCTCTACTGTTGTAACTGGCAGAGAAGGTAAGAAAATAAGAACTCTAATGTCAAGACCATCCCTCAAAAAGACAAAGTTATAGAAAAATTCCAGAATTACTACATCAGATCCTGGCAATGGATTCAAAATGTTAGCAGAATCAGGAGAGCACTTGAGAGGAAGTGGCTATTGTCATAGCCAAAGTTACATAGATAAGATAAGTCATAGTCTCTCAAGTCATCTCAAAGACGTTGAGGATAGTGTTGAATTAGAGAAGCGGGGGAATGCATGTCTCAAATTTAATCGTCTTTGACGGTTTTCTAAATCTTCAACTTTCAAATGTAAAGACATAATCTGGGCATCGTGCTGGTTCACAACAGATTTTGTACAGACTGCCCCTTCTTCTATATTAACTACCCTGTGTTGTAATTCCTCCATTTCCTTTGAGATCCCCCCAGCTCAAGAGTCATCTCTTGCAGAGCATTCTGTAGCTTGCTGTTGTCATCTCGCAGCGGCAAAAAATGTTCTTGTGCCTCCTGACGGTGACTAGTTAAAGTTTGTAGAATAAAATCAAGAGGTGAGCTGACAGTCTCTTGTTCTCCTGAGATGGCTGGAACAGAAATTATGGTTGAGAAATTGGATATCACAGGAGCTGATGGAACTGGAGGAGTTGATGAGATTGAACTAGAGTTAGAGTTGATATTATTTAGTATTGACTTGCTTCATGGTACTGCCTCAATGGGTAGGGTCGGAACGGAGCTGCCGAATACAAGAACAAGTTCAGTGGGTAAAGTTGAAGGTGTAATATTTATAGGAGGCTGTGGCGGCGTATTGTCGATGGAAGAGGCACCGTCTGATGAAACAGAACAGTCTCGAGAGGGATCAGGGTCTGTAGGGCTTGTACCAGAAAGTCACAGAGTCATATTTTTCATGAGCCCTTTTGTCTGTATCCACTTCCTAAGAAGGATTTTTTCCACAAGAAGAATCTTCTTAAGAGGGGGAACGGTGATTAGAGTTGGTGCATTCGCAAGACCAAGAGCTTTCCCTCTCTTATTCTTGGTTTTTAGCTTTAGTTTAGATTTGTCTTTTCGATCAGCCAGAAATTTGGCAGTGTCTGACGGGGAGCCGGTATCAGCTAGCTCCTCGTATTCCTTGTCAAAACCATCTTCACCTGCCCCCTCTTCTCCCATGACTTGTAAGCATTCAATAGTTGTATCAGTCCCCCAGTGCTTGAATTTAATATTTTATCAAGTGTCCCTATTGGGGGAAGACCACACATCTCTGGGTGATACAGGGCCAAAGTCAAGGTACCAGCACCTACTGGATTGGAGGACGCAGCAAAAATTGTCTTGGACCCGGACCCAAACCCGGACCCGGACCCCTCCTCTGACCCTGCACCTTTAGTTTTGTCTGGTACCCCCTCAGGGCAACGCGACACCGGTTCAATTAACTGGGGAATTTTAAAACTGTTGTCCGAACCTGGCAGTGTCAACCAAGGGATCGGCTTCTTCAATAAGTACAGCTACATTATTATCTCCATCTCCATCATCTGCTACTTTTAAGGGTTCCGTCTGACCCACCCTTAGCAATCACAGAGGCATCCGAGATTATGAGCACGGGTGGCTGAAGCACTTGCTTACCCGATGTTGATAGATTGAAATATTGGTGGTAACCATGCTCCGTCACAACAGATTGTGCTTACGGTTCACATGATAGTCTGCCGCCGAAATTTAGAAGTGTGTGAACCATAGTTTGACTATGGGGGAGAATCGTCTGTCTCTGTCATGGTTGGCCAAAGTTCTCCAATGGCTCGAAAGATTAAGAGTTGTCAGATAATTGGCTATATGTTTGTCCGTCTACACTAGGATTGATGGACATGTAGCTATTTTTCCTGCCTATCACCACAAGGCAAACCCTGGCGGTAAGGGACAGTAAGAAACAAAACATGCCCTCCTAGACATGGGATATGAACCCCATGGTGAGCGGAGCAACAATGAAAACAGTTTGAAACCTTTGCTTTACGACTCTGTCATGTTTGATAGGGCCATAGTGCAAAGTTCCAAAGCATTCATAGGAACTGCTTTAATGGCGGATACTGTGAATGCTAGAAATGTCCATTGGCCCAAAAGACCTCTTTATAGAAACGGGCCCTATATAGACAATTCAGCTAAGAGGCTTATACATAAAAACAATGATGCCTAGAGGAGATCCTGGAGATCAAACCTTTCAGTCTGGTGACATCCTGGAGGAGCCTGAAAGTTCACTGGACATTAAAACCTTCCTGAAAGACCTGATCAAAACCGTGGCCTATGTTAAAAAAGGGCTGCATGCTTGAATAATGAGGAAAAACAATGTTGAATTGCACAAATATGGACAAGAAATATCAAGCACCTTACTATCACAATTCTATACATACAAAGAAATAAAAGTAACATTGACTAGTGAAATATTGTCATCAAAAATATCTAAAATATCAACATTTTGTAAACAATAACATAGAAATACTAAGGGCTCGTTTACGATGTGGGCAGGATGGGCTCTGACTGTCAGTTGGAGCCTTCCTGCCCGCATCGTAATCACCAATTCGGATTCCCTTCCGACCAAGCCATTTCGATGGGCCCACCATCATTCAGAAGGCTCGCAATAATTCCCCAGCCAAGGGATTACGATGACAGTTTCCCACTGCCTTTATGTGCTGGCCCTTCCAGCACAAAAAGGCATTGGGAAACGCCTTTTGGGGCACACAGCAGGGTCCCCATAGGTGCAAGGCCACCGAATGGTGGCCCCCCTCTTGATCCCTGCACCTGGTGACAAGCACCTTGAGGTGTCTGCTTCAGAGTGCAGGAATTAATTGCACCTCAGCATTTTGCTATGAGAGCATGCAATCCGTTTGAAATGCATGCTTCCATAGCTAAGTATACTACTGCGACTGAGTCCTGGAATGGAACCGACAACTGGAGGTCATTCGGTTCCAGTTCCAGATGGACTTGGGTCCGTCCTGCATCGGAATTGGCCCCAAAATATTACCACCACAAGAAAATATACTAAACTTCACTAGAATATTGAGAACTAAAATATTGTAACCGAATTATTGTTACTCTAACATTAAAAGAATGAAACTAACCACCCCAAAAAGTAAATAATTAAAATAATCACAACATATTTTCAACAAACTAAAAAGATAAAATGAAAATGAATCACACATTAGCACAATTATTGTTATAAAGTGTAAAAATAAATAAAATAAACAATGAAGCATGAAAAAATGTTTAGCATCACTAATATATCGAACAGAAAATATATTGTATAGGTAAAGTTGTTAATTTATATGGTACAATATAATATATACATTTTTAACTTTAAACTGAAACTATAACGGAACACAATCAAACACTAATTAGCATTTATCAAATAATGTTAAAAAATCAAAAAGCAGAGAAAACAACCTGTAGAATTAAACTTTAAAACAGTTAACCAAGTACAACACTTTAGTAAATGAAAAGCAGCATAAAAAGGACACATAAATGTTCAAGAATGTGTTTAACTACAACGCTGCACTTCAAGAAACCGAAACACAACTGCTTTACTGAAAGACAACTGAGGAAAAAGGGCAATCTTAAGAGAAACAACAACCTATTTTCAAGTACATTACATACACTAATCTTAAATTAAATTAAATAGGCAAAAACTCCATGTGATTGTTTTGAGCATATTTTTAATATATTCTTAAACCTAAACATAAATGACCAGAGCTCACCCTAACCGAAAAGAAAATAGCACTTAAAATACATTTGGATCATATTTTTTTTTAAACCTTTATTAAAAGATTTACAGATAAATGGTATAGAAAGAGAAGAAATGGATGATGAGGCATGGGTAAAACGTCGTATATCAAGACATTGCAAGACTTATATATGCAAAGTACATTCCAATATGGGATAGTAGGAGTGGATAAGTAAGTAAACAGCTGTTTAGGAGGCAATAGGTAAAGTAGGGAGTCACTGCAGACAGGGACCATGGGGCAGCTTGTAAGGTATCACATGTCAGTGTCCTGGAGGATGGCATAGTTAGAGGCACCTGAGGGGAAGGAACGGGTGAGTTTGGAGCTAATGTGGGGAGATATAGTCTAAGAGGCTGCCAAAAATCTTTAGGAAGGGCTGTTAGAGGTCGTAGAGAGGAATATACTTAAATGGTCAGGTCTCAGTAAGTCATGCTGCGGAGCCAGGCCTCAATCCTGAGACGTACACAGCTGCCCCAATGGGATGCAATTTCCTGCTTGTCCAGGTGAAGTGCAATGATGGAAAATGTGTAACGGGTTGCGGGAATATTGGAGACATTGCCTAGGAGGGCTGCAAATGGGGATGGAGCAATAGGCATGGAAATCATCTTATAGAGGACCTGGAATACTTCCATCCAGTATGTAGCTACCGGTGGGCAGGTCCAGGCTAGATGTGAAAAATCAGCATCCGGACTTCGGCATTTAGGGCACAGAGTAAATCTGGATGGGTCAATATGGGCTAACCCGCTGGGGGTTACATAGGCTCTATGTAGAAAATGAAAATGTAGGAGCTTGTGTTGGTGGTTGGGGGAAATCAGTTTAGTCTGTGTGCAGCAGAAGTCCCAATCCTTGTCAGTGAGGGGGTGTCCCAGGTCCTTCTCCCATTGCTTCCAAACCCTATCCACATTGACTCTTTTAAGAGCTGTGCATGCACGATAGAGCTTGGCAATAGGATGAGACCCGTCCAGGTCCTGTATCAAAATGGTGAGTGGAGTAAAGCCGCTGGGGGCGAGCGGGTAGGACAGGATGTGGGATCATAATGCACCATGAAGTCTGTTGAAAATGAATCTGTCCATGAAGGGGGTGTTAGTTTGTGCGATATTGAGGTTATGGGATAAGTATATGTCCATCCGGAAATACATCTCCGAAAGTAAGGAGGTCATATTTAGGTAGAGTGAGTTGTACTAGTTTTTCGGTTGTGAGTGGGAGCTATGGATTCTAGAGATGGGGAAGATTTGTCAAATAAGTTGAAGCCGAATGTGCTCCAAAGTTTTTACCAAGCTCAACAAGTAGTAGCTAATATCTGAGTATCAGTAGGGTCTAGCCTAATGCTCTGTGGTGATATTGCGTTAAAGGGTGTTGGATTTGCCCGGTCACTTAGGCGGAGTGTAGCTGCATGTCAGGGTGGAACAAGTGATGGGCCTGGGATACCAAGAAATACAGCTAAAAATTGGGGACTGCAAAGCCGCCACAATCGTATTGGGAGAGGGAGTGTTTCCCAGGTGACCTGGTGCCAACGGCCCACTTAGTTAAGGGAAAGGGTATGTTTATAAAAAGATACAAAAAACGAGGAAGGACTATAGATTTTTATAATGGCTATATGGCCAGCCATTGAAAGGAGGAATTGTATCCAGTGATCAGTTTGCATGGAAAGTTTGTCTATTGCAGACCCATAATTCAACTGGAGGACTTGCTCTTTACTCCTGTGTAAAACCACACCCAGATACTTAGTGGTGTCAGCAGACCATTTAAATGGGTATTCCCAGGCAGGGGATGTATTGACCTCAGTAATAGGCCCAATAGTTCGACCAGCCGGATCACCCATTAGAATGTTGGGGTCGGATTAATTGAAGGGTTTTGAACAAAAAACAGTATATAGTCAGCGTACATTGACATAAGGAGTGGCCCAGTAGAAAACTACTAATAGCGATGCATATGGCAATCCTGGAGGTGGCACACCAGTAGGTCCATTGCTACAGCAATTAATAAAGGCGAGAGTGGGCACCCCAGTCTGGTGCTATGTGAGATGTTAAAGGGGTCAGTGAGGGAACCATATATGGAGATTAGGGCCATGAACCTTACTGGAATTCCTATTTATCGTAAAGTGTCGTGGAGTAATGACCGCTCCAAGGAGTCAAACGCCTTCTCCACATTGAGGAGGGAGACTACTGTGAGGGTGTCCTATGTAAGACCAAAAAGACAACATGCAAATTTAGAGAAGTGCACAAATGTGGTATGAAACCTGTCTGCACAGGTGATAGTATCGTATCTAACAGTAATGACAGCCTATTAGCCAAAGCTTTGGCCAATATTTTATTGTCAAAGTAAAGTAGAGAGAGTAGTCCTTACGAGGTTCAATGCTTGGGGTCCTTGTCTGGTTTCCAAAGGAGGGAGATCACAGCCTCTTTCATGGAAGGGGGGAGGGTACCCGGCAGTGAGGGCTTCAGCTTATACTTCCAACAGGTGGGTGATCACGGTAATTTAATAAGCTTTATAAAAAGCACCCAGCAGATCATTCAACCCAGGGGCCTTTGAACAGTCCAGGGAGTGGATCACTTGGGATATTTCCTATTCCATGAATGGCTTGCTCATAAATTGATATTGGCCACTGGAGAACCAGACCATGGCTATCTCCTCCAAAAATCTTTGAGACACTGTCAACTCAGGAGAGAGGTGTGATGTATATAGTAATTTATAGTAGGAAATTACTTCAGTGAGGATGTCCACAGTGGATGTGATAGGGGTACCATCGTCCAGCTCCAGTGCTGCAATATGTCTGGATCCTAGAGGGAGGCATAGAAAGCGAGCAAGCGTCCGGAGGGGGCACTTGCCCTCAACATATTTGCGCACCATAGTGTATTTGCCTAGAAGGATATTTTCCCTGTTAGCTTAGTCATGAAACTCCAGCAAAACTAAGCGCTCATGAAGAATTGAGGAGGAAGGTGAGGGAGTGTTCTCCTCGTCTATGTGTTTGAGCACAGTCTCTACTCACACCAGGCTATTACCGACATAGTGGAACTCACCCCCTGTTTAGAAATGCATATTCCATGAATGTATGCCGTAAATGCATCCCAGAGGGTGGCATATTGTTGAACAGACTCTACATTCAACTAAAAATATTCGACTGAACCTGAAAATATTGAACTGCAGCGTCCTGGAGCTTGGAGTGGGAAATGGAGTCCAACAGTGCCGTCAATGGGAAGGACCAGCGGCGCTCCCAGCCACAGCTGTAAGGAAGAGTGAGTGTCAACTGAACCTGTGCATGATCAAACAAATGTTTGGGGCAACACCTGTAATTCTTGAAGCCATGGAAATCAGGCTGCTGACAGGAGCCAGTAGTCCAGTCAGGTCCACACGAAGTGTGGAGCAGAGTAAAAAGTGTAACCTCGAGTTGCAGGATGTGTGCGCCAGACATCTCTGTGTGTGAGTGTATGTATCATATCCTGATGTCAGATCCCCACAAGGCTTACCTCTGCTTGTGAAGAGATTCCGCAGAGATGACAAGAGCTACCACCCCCGTACCCACCTGATCCCGTACGAAATGATGAACCTGGCAGGGATGAGGTGAAACCAGGGGAAGGAGCAAGAGTTGTGGACGGTGATGGATGGTGACGGTGTGGCAGGACAGTAAGGTACCCTAGGAGAATGACAAGAGACCCGTTAGAAGGAACTCAGACCCCACCTCCTTCCTGTGTACACCTCTAGACACTTCCTCATGAGGGCCAACGCTGGTACTCACCAAGCCTTGTAAACGCCTGGCATCCAACAACAGTAAGGTTGCTCCTGGGGTAAGGAAGGGAAGCGCACCTTCGCTTGATCAGCATATATGGGTAAGTTGACAGTGTACAGCAAAGGACTCGTGAACCCCGCACAAGTGCAGCAAATTAAGAACCTCAACCGACTGCTGTGTGCTCTTCTTGAAGCCTTGATAATGAGTGCCTCAATGCACTCAAACAATGCCATTCGAACCAACACGCTCCTGCGTGTCTAAGTACAAAACAAAAGCGTACCAGCGCATGTGGCTAAGTAACATAAAAACAAAGCGCTCCTGCGCGGGTAGCAAAGAACCCAAAAAACAAGCGCTCCTGCGGATGTAGCAGATAACCCCAAAACAAAGCGCTCCTGCGCGTGTGACAAAATAACCAAAGCAAAGCGCTCCTGCGCGGAAAGGCGGTATAGTCAGAATTCAGCAATAACAAGATAACCCCCTAGACGGCAACGAACAGGAATACCTAGGGGCGTAGAAATGCGGGACTCCGGATCGGCAGATTGCGGAAACAGGAACCCAAGCTGGCAAGGAGATAAGCGTCCGTCTTATCTCGGAGACCAGGACGCCGTGAAAAATCCGAAGCGGTGATCCGGCGGTACTACGCAGTGTTTATGCGTGTCCTCCAGAAGTGCTCAGCTGCTGCAAGGATTGGAACAACTAGACCGGTCTGGGCCTGGAAGACCGGAAGTAAGGAGAAAACTGGAAGTGAGATTCCGGCGTGTGTGTAGAGGTGTCTACGGAGCGGCAAGGCGCCGCGTACATGACACCTGACAAGCGAGTAGTGAGTGGGGCTTAGTACAACGGGTGGTACTGGAAGAGTCCATGGCTGGGTCAAGAATTATATTTAATTCACCATCCACCAAAACAGCGTCCAGGCCTGTGCCATCCAGGAGGGCGGCCACTGAATGGTAAAAGGGGGGTCATCAGTGTTGGGAGGATGTAGGTTAAAGAAAACAATTCACCTCCCCAGCATGGTTCCCGTCACCATAAAGTAGTGGTCCTGAGGTGTATAAAGGGAAGGGACTTGTGTTTAAGTATGTAGACCTCCCTGGAAAAGGAGCTATAGTTCGAAAAACAATGGTGCTGGCCCCACTATGCGGCAAAGACAGGGGATGTTTTGTGGGCAGGTAGGTTTCCTGTAGGAATGCGATATTTGTGTTGTGTCAAGTGATGCGATAATACCAGCTTATGTTTGTGTGGATTATTTAAACCTCGGAAGTTCCATGTAAGAAGGGTCATATCCACTGTCTGCTTAGAAGAACCCATTAGGAAGAGAGCTGGGTGGTAAGGGTCTGCCCGGTCTGTTTTAATGGGGATGCTATTGCAAAGCCCTGTCTCATCAAGAAAGAAAGACGAAAGGAGAGAAGGAAAATGAAACCAGAGAGAGAATGGAAATCCAAAATACAAACCCTCAGAAACATCAGCCCACCCACACTAGGAGCAGAAGTACTAGCGAATCCCAATAAAACCCACAACATTCTAGAACTCGTAATCATCTTAGGGGGGGCGGGCACATGGGAACCAGGCACCCATTCTAAGCAAGAGTACTTATGAGTGGGGCTGGTAAAGTAGAGCATGTAACTGTAGGAAACGTTAACTGATCTGGCGGGTCGATGATATCCACCATCTAGACAGCATTGAAGAGGTCAGAACTAGCTGAAACATTTTCGTCTTGTGGCGAGCGGTCCAGGGTAGTGCAATTTGAGTAGGGGCACCCAGGCCCAATCTTTTGCAGATAGTGAGGACTTTAGCCGGATTGTCAGAAAAACAGTGTTTGCCATCTGACGTCACCCAGAGACTGGTGAGGTAGAGCACACCATACTTAAACCCATGTTTCCTGAGCTGCACCTTCACCTCCACAAACGTCTGCCTCACCTCCTGCACAGCCAAGGTAAAGTCTGGGTAAATGGAGATGGTAGTGCCCTGGTAGAGCAGAGGAGAGTGCTCCCTGGTCTTACAGAGTACTGTGTCCCCTGTTCCTATAATTTAGAAGGCGTGCGATTATTGTCCATGGTGCCGCTCCTGGAGGGGAGTGCTAGGTGCCAAATAATTCAAAAAGCAAGGTTTTCACAAATTGTTCCAGGTGCCCCATGTTGATGATCTATGCCAGGCCAATGATGTGGATATTGTTGCGCCGAGAGTGCGCTTCCAAGTCCTAATTTTTGATGGCCACTGCCTTCAAGAGACGTTCGGTATTCACCAGTCACCTGGCCAAGGAGGCAGTGGTGTCTTAAAGCGTGGATGCACACTACTCAGCAGAGTCAAGGCGGGTGCCTTGTCTGTATAGACATTCACCCATGCGGCCTAGTTGGGGGGTAAGAGAGTCAAAGCCTGCATCTATGGCTTGTAAACCCACACGCTGCTTGGTGAGGATTGAGGTCACTCCCTCCGAGGAGGGTCAAGCGAGCTGCGGAATCCTGGTTTACGATGCTTGTGGTCCCTTCGGCCCATGATGGCGGATCCGCAGTGGTGGGGCCACAGTGCAGCAGGCAGATGGAGTTATCAACAATGCAGTTAAACTGGGTAATGGAATTCACCACTATCCCAATGCTGTAAAGGACCCCACTAATTTGTGGTGGCTCTATTATCCTCGAGCTCCAGCCTAGAGCATCTCCAACAGCGATGGTTGTTGAAGGGGAAGCAGGGTAGCGCGGAGGTCATTGCTGGGAATCAAGGAGCCATGTGGAAATCGCATTCAGCTATGCGGTCACAGCCACTCATGGAAAATGGAGGGAGGGCCGGGAGGCAAAAATTGGGCCAAGAAACCCAAATCAGGGGGCACTCACCGCAGTGGAGGGCATAAGTCTCTGATAGATGGTTTCCCAGCCTACGGTGGGTATCTGGGGCTGGGTGGGGTAGCAGCAGAACACCACATCATGAAGCCAGCCAACCGTGGGCCCACCCCTTGAGCCAAGTGGCCCATGTGCTCCAGCCTAGAGTGTCCCCAACTGCGATGGTTGTAACAGGGGAAGCAGGGTAGGGCAGAGGTCGTCGCTGGGAGTCAAGGAGCAATGGGGGAATCACAATCAGTTATGGGGTCACAGCCACTCGCAAAATAGAGGGAGTGCCGGGAGGCAAGGAACGGGCCAAGGAACCCCAATCATGGGGCACTCACTGCAGTGGAGGGTGTACGTCTCAGGTAGGTGGTTTCACAGATTGTGGTGGGTGGTTGGTGCCGGATGCAGTCGAAGCAGAGCCTCACACCATGAAGTCCACCAACCCAAGGCCCACCCACCGGCAAAGCGGCCCCTCCAGCCGTCCGGCAAGGGTTCACTGCTCATGATGTTGTGCAGGAATTTTGTGAAATGCAGGTTGGCCACACCCCCAAAGTGGCAGCTGGTCTGCAGGCAGGCTGCAACACATTGCAGAGGCCCACCCAGGAGGCACCGGCAGCACCAGCACCAGGTCACAGCCCACTGAGGGACGACAGGGTGAAACAGCAGCTCCAACCCAGCCCGCCTGCAGTCCAGTGCTTTCCACAGCGGTCCAGAGCCACGTAGCTGCAATCATGCAGCGGGGAGCAGTTGTCCAACTTGGACAAGGTGCGGAAGAAGGGTGGAGGCCCAGCGCAGTGCCGCTGCCCAGGTATCAGGCTAGCACGCTGCCCCTGTCACAGCGGGGCCACCGAGGTGGGCCATGCCTCACCTCCCCTGCATACCTACACAGCAGGATGAGTCATTAGGCTCAACCAGCAGGTCAGTCAGATCTGCAGACGCTCAGGCCCACTAAGAGTCATCGATCAAAGCAAGGATGGAAGCCCCGACCCATAGGATTAGGGCAGTTGGCTCCGAGCTTCACAGCCATGCAGCTATCATGGTTGATGGCTCGGCGACGCCCTCTTGGATCCATATTTTGAAATCCAAGAACACAACAGAAAATATACTGCAAGTAACATTTTAAAAAATACAATAAACTAGTGAACTAACAACGTCTGTTTTAACAGCAACCAATAAACAACAAAATAAATCTAATTCTACCATTATTTTTCCTACAATTCTGAAGAAACACCTGTGCCAAAAACACCAAATTCAATGGAAAAGTAATGTGGTCTCCAAACATCACCAAAGCATCTAGTTCATAAGTTTAAAAGTTAAAAAGATTTTAATAATGCATGCATAATGAACTAATAAAAATGCTATTGATATTAATTTATTACTGCTACAATATTTTGTGTAACCCACACATAAAATAAGTAACTGAGCCACAAGCACATGATCTCAGAAATGAAAATTATTACTAAAACACAGGGGATACACATGCAGCAAAGAAAGTACAAGCAGTGAAAGAACACATTGGAAATGTACAAAATATTCTTGTAATGTATATTACTGGAGGGCAACTACAAAAAATAAAATTATTGAAATCTTAGAGAGCATAATCATCACTCCAATACAAAAGAAATAGAGCACAGGGAAGCTAGTGTCAGCTCTCAAGAGCCTACTGGTACAATTAAAAAAAATATAGGCCAGGATTTACATAGATGTAATGCAACGCAGGGCAGCAAGTAAATGTGAGAGAGATTTGGTGTTGTTCTGCTCTCAATCTCTGCTGGTGCACGTTTTGCTGCCATGTGCCAAAGGGTGTCTGCATTGTGGGAGTATAGGTTTTGTGCACGAAGGGGTCCCTTCCAGTAAAAAAACTATTATTTTTTCCACTTCAAATGTGTGTTGTACAATATTCCTATCTGTGAGAATAAAGGCCCCAATATTGTTGATTTTACAATAATTTGCAATGATATTCTTGCCCGACGATATTCTTTATTCAATATTTTGGCTGGGCACACTAAATAATAAATATTCAAAGAAGAAATTTTAAGCAAGACTGGATGTGTTAAGAGGGTTTACTTCCAAGTTCTTCCAGATGTCATTTGAAACCACACACTGAACTATGCAGATCAGTTAATTAATTCTAGACTTCTGAGAAGTATGTGCTCAGTTCCAAATTATCCAACAGTCAATGCTGAAAATACTTTCTAAAGTGAGTTTAGAACTATGTATGAGATGATGAAAGAAATATATTTTCTTTAAAGTACAAAGTAGAAAAATCAAGTATAACGAAGAAGTAGGTGTTATTAAAAATCATTTTTGTGTCCAAAGGATATGCGTTCTATAAGACAGCAGCCAAAAGTGAATTGTGCTGATTATTTATTTATTTTACCTTATTTATCCTGCAGGTAACCTATGTTAAAAAAGCACATGGGAGGGATTGTATGGTGTAATTTGTTGTTGATTGACAAAAATTGGCAAGCGAACCACAGTTCCCAAGGTGAAGGCCAAAGGTGCATTTACTGTTGGAGATGGGATTTATTTGACACCTGCCAGCAGGGTGGTAGAGCGTGGGGGGTGGGGAGTCCAAAGAAAGGGAGTATTAGTAATAGGATTAGGCGGTAAAAATAAGGGAAGAAAAGGAGAGTTTCCAAGTAATGAAAAGGTTGTTCACAGTAATAGGATAATAGGCTTATTTTATGGTCATTTCATTAAATGTTAATAGTTCGAATAATATCCAGAAGGGCAAATCAAATATGACTTTCTTTTATAAAAAAAAAACTATCATTTATTTTCTTCAAGAGACTCATTTGATACTTCATAAGATAATTTGAATGAGAAAATGGAAGTAGGTGCATAAACTACAATATATTTTGCAAAGGCAATGTGTTTATTTTGGTAAATTAGAACTGGATACCATAGGGTGGTGGATAGTTGATGGCACTCTATCAATGTGAGATAGTCTAGTATTTTATGCTCCATTACAAAACTAATGCTCATCAATGTTTGGTACTCTAGCATTTTATGCTCCATTGCAAAACTAATTAGGGCTTTCAACACTGTTACAAGCTCAATAAGCTGTAAATAAAATGGTACACATCCTGAAGCCAGGGACATGAACAGGGTGGCTACTTATAAAACAAAAACACCGGAGTGTCTGATGGAAACAATTTAAAATGTTAAACTTAATGATATTTTGAGGTTCAGCAAACCTTGATACTGTTTACAGTCATTGGTTTAAAAGTAGGCCTGGGCCGTAAATTATGTTCCGCGTGCGGAATTTGCAGAATTTGGGTAATTTCGCATTCCAAGGAGAATGCAAAATTGCCCAAAATTCTGCGTTCTGCGACTTTGCGAAATCTTTTGTTATTTCGCGTTCTCAAAATGCGTATTCACAAAATATATATTCCCCTGAGCACGCAAACAGCGTTTGCGAACAGGAAAAAGGCATTGCGAACAAGCAATTCTGCATGTTCGCGGAATTTCTGCATGTTCGCAGAGATTTTTTACCGTTTCGCTGAGATTTGCGTAACGCGATTACGCAAATTCCGCCCACCCCTATTTAAAAGCTGATCCAGTTTGGATTATTCCTTGATACTGAACATTATAACATTTAAACTGCTGAAAACACACCCTTTGTGGTTATTGATCATAGTATGATCATTAGGCATAAGTGAAATTTACATTGACATTTGCATAATCTCTGGAATATCATGTTATGTTTCTCACGGAAAATTCCCGAAATTACGCCATTTTTTCACTTTGCATAATCACATGGTATTTCCTGTAAATATTTGCAGCAAATGTGGCATTTACATGGCAGCAACAGAACAAGAAAGCATGTTTTTAACAATGCTTTTGTTTAATTGACACTTCACATCAAATCTTGACATGAGGATGCATTTCATGCAAAGATACAGATTTGCATTTTGTGTAATTACGTGCAATTTTGCCAAATTTCACTCAATAACACAAAAGCAAATCACATTAAGGGCCTCATTAGGATGGTGGACTGACCTTCGTCCGTCCGCCATTCCAGAGTAGGAGGGACTGTCCGCAGGGGCAGCGGCGGTCTCTCCGTGCAGATTAGGATGTGACCGCCACCCTGGCGGTCACATCCTGTATGTTTAACATTGCGGCGGGTGCTGCTTGAAGCAGCACCCGCCGCAAATGTAAAAATGCATGCTTCGCATTTGCATGCACAAAACGGCAGGCACTGCGCGGTGCCTGCCGCTTTGTGCATGCAAATGCAGGGGAATACCATAGGTACCCCCCCATGTGCACCCCCCACCCCCCTGTCACCCGCAACAGGCCCCCAAAGAAATCTCCATATGCCTCTCCACGGCAGAGAAGCTGCCGCGGAAAGGCATCTCTTTACCCCCATCCTAATATGGCTGGCGGTGTCTGTTAGACACCGCCTCCATATTAGAGCTTTTCCGCCGCGGTCGTAAGGCGACCGCGGCGGAAAAGCGGCGGACGGTCTTCCTGACCCCCCAGCCATCCTAATCTGGCGGGGGGTCTTTGAAGGCTCTGCAGCGGTTTTTCTGCATCCTCCGGGTCGGCGGACACTTCAGCCGGCCCGGAGGATGTGGAAAAACCGCAATCCTAATGAGGCCCTAGGTTTGCACACCCCTTATGATCATCTTACAAATTAAGGATGTTGACACAAAAGCAAGGGGTGAAAGTAGTGATTTCTGCAAACATTGACATGGAAGCTTTAGGCCACATTAAACAGGAAATTATGAAATTCCTCAGACTAAACAGAGTGGGCACCATTCGATGTGGTATGGAACCCACTCTAAGTATTTTTGTGGCGGTTGGAAATATAATAAGTCTGGGTTAGGCAAATTAAAATGCTTAAATATAAACATCAACTGTAATTTTCAGAAGCATAAGCCTCTCACGAAAAGGTTCTCCAACATAGGAAAAAAAATTAGACATGCACTGGCTGTCTATGAGTCTGACATTAAATGCTCTGGAATAATAAATGTACAAATATAAGAACAAAATTTTACAGAATAAAACAAAATGATAGGGAGACTATTGGTCTGGCAGATCAAAGCTACAGTGGCAGAAACAAAAATCTCTAAAGCTGAAGACCCAGAGAGCCGATAAATGCAGGAGAGTAAATAATCCTTAAGAATAATGTTCAAGGACTTCTATCAAATTATCTATAAGAAAAACTCAAAAAAAAATAATTCTACTATACTGCCTCTGCTATAAGGGATGAATTTTGTCAAAGTGACAGAGGCAAACCTAAATCAATTAGTTGCAGAAATGAGGTGCAGGTGCAGGAAATTATTTAAAAAATAAGGACTTAAAACAAAGGTTAAAGGGACTTTATAGTTAGGAAATGGAATTAGATAACCTTAGAAATTCACTGAAAGAAACAAAGGTTACAGGAACATTTCAGTTAGGAATTAGCATTTAAAAAATCTTAGAAATTCATTTGAAAAAATAGACCCACCCACAAATTTGCACAGAATAAAAAAAAATACTTTTACCATCTAGTAGGGTACCTGTGTGACCCCCCACCTCCACCATATCTGTGGGGTCTACTTTTCTTTATTTTTTGCTTTTTTTATGGGACTCGGCTTCAAGCCTATTCCCAAGATGGCTGCCAAGACTTCCTGGTTGAAGTGTTGGTAGCCAATCATATTTTAGTAGGATCCGCAAGTCCACTGCAAGGATAGCGATATTTAAACTTAATATCTGCTAAATTTAGTGTAATTCTGTTCAGCGGTTCGGGCTGTAGTTGTGCAAAAAAAATAAAACTCCATAGACATAACATGGGGAAAATGAGTTTAGGGACCCGCTTTCTTCTCAGCCTCTGCTTGAGAGATCAACCCAAAATCTCAACACAGCAGCTAAACCAAAAAGTGGAAGTTTTTTTGTAAATTTTCTTGAAGATTCGTTGAGCTGCTCCAAAGTTATTGACAATAAAAAAAAACACTTTTCCTATGCAAGCTTTGGGCCTAACTATAACTACCTACTGGTGACCGCCAGTAGGTTATACAAATATATATATTTATATAAATTTTATATATATATATATATATATATATATATATATATATATATATATATATATATATATATATATATATATATATATATATATATATATATATATATATATATATATATATATTTTATTCCAAGATGCTCTGCAGCAAAGAAGCACTCCACAGCAGTAGGTATGCACGCATCCTTTTATTGCTTTCTGTTGAAGGTAGCATTTCATCCGTAATTAACAGCCTTTCACCGACGCGTTTCAGAGCTGTCTGCTCTTTCTTCTGGGTGTGGTGGCTGATTGCGATCATTTCCGGCTTGCCTCACAGTCCTATTCACGTGTCTTTAAGTGGTCATGATTCGCTTAGTAGCGTCATGCAGTATGGGACTTGTAGTTTAAGTGGTTGCCAGTATTAACCCACAGTGGGTGCCGCAAACTTGCCATCATATTTAAAAGGGTCCACAATGATTAGTGATTTCATCGTGGCTTAAAGGCACTCCAGTGTGCCCCGGTATGATCTGCTGCCTTCTTAGTGTGAAGAACTGCTGCGCCGTTTTTTCAACTGGAAAAAGTTCCTGCTGACACAGTCCCACTCCTCCAAAACTCCTTCCTGATTGACTGGGCGGTGCTCCTTTCGCGACCGAAGCCGTTGCGTTAATTATTTTATTCCAAGATGCTCTGCAGCAAAGAAGCACTCCACAGCAGTAGGTATGCACGCATCCTTTTATTGCTTTCAGTTGAAGGTAGCATTTCATCCGTAATTAACAGCCTTTCACTACGCGTTTCAGAGCTGTCTGCTCTTTCTTCTGGGTGTGGTGGCTGATTGCAATCATTTCCGGCTTGCCTCACAGTCCTATTCACGTGTCTTTAAGTGGTCATGATTCGCTTAGTAGCGTCATGCAGTATGGGACTTGTAGTTTTAGTGGTTGCCAGTATTAACCCACAGTGGGTGCCGCAAACTTGCCATCATATTTAAAAGGTTCCACAATGATTAGTGATTTCATCGTGGCTTAAAGGCACTCCAGTGTGCCCCGGTATGATCTGCTGCCTTCTTAGTGTGAAGAACTGCTGCGCCGTTTTTTCAACTGGAAAAAGTTCCTGCTGACACAGTCCCACTCCTCCAAAACTCCTTCCTGATTGACTGGGCGGTGCTCCTTTCGTGACCGAAGCCACTGTGGGTTAATACTGGCAACCACTTAATCTACAAGTCCCATACTGCATGACGCTACTAAGCGAATCCTGACCACTTAAAGACACGTGAATAGGACTGTGAGGCAAGCCGGAAATGATCGCAATCAGCCACCACACCCAGAAGAAAGAGCAGACAGCTCTGAAACGCGTCGGTGAAAGGCTGTTAATTACGGATGAAATGCTACCTTCAACAGAAAGCAATAAAAGGATGCGTGCATACCTACTGCTGTGGAGTGCTTCTTTGCTGCAGAGCATCTTGGAATAAAATAATTAACGCGACGGCTTCGGTCGCGAAAGGAGCACCGCCCAGTCAATCAGGAAGGAGTTTTGGAGGAGTGGGACTGTGTCAGCAGGAACTTTTTCCAGTTGAAAAAACGGCGCAGCAGTTCTTCACACTAAGAAGGCAGCAGATCATACCGGGGCACACTGGAGTGCCTTTAAGCCACGATGAAATCACTAATCATTGTGGACCCTTTTAAATATGATGGCAAGTTTGCGGCACCCACTGTGGGTTAATACTGGCAACCACTTAAACTACAAGTCCCATACTGCATGACGCTACTAAGCGAATCATGACCACTTAAAGACACGTGAATAGGACTGTGAGGCAAGCCGGAAATGATCGCAATCAGCCACCACACCCAGAAGAAAGAGCAGACAGCTCTGAAACGCGTCGGTGAAAGGCTGTTAATTACGGATGAAATGCTACCTTCAACAGAAAGCAATAAAAGTATGCGTGCATACCTACTGCTGTGGAGTGCTTCTTTGCTGCAGAGCATCTTGGAATAAAATAATTAACGCAACGGCTTCGGTCGCGAAAGGAGCACCGCCCAGTCAATCAGGAAGGAGTTTTGGAGGAGTGGGACTGTGTCAGCAGGAACTTTTTCCAGTCGAAAAAATGGTGCAGCAGTTCTTCACACTAAGAAGGCAGCAGATCATACCGGGGCACACTGGAGTGCCTTTAAGCCACGATGAAATCACTAATCATTGTGGACCCTTTTAAATATGATGGCAAGTTTGCGGCACCCACTGTGGGTTAATACTGGCAACCACTTAAACTACAAGTCCCATACTGCATGACGCTACTAAGCGAATCATGACCACTTAAAGACACGTGAATAGGACTGTGAGGCAAGCCGGAAATGATCGCAATCAGCCACCACACCCAGAAGAAAGAGCAGACAGCTCTGAAACGCGTCGGTGAAAGGCTGTTAATTACGGATGAAATGCTACCTTCAACAGAAAGCAATAAAAGGATGCGTGCATACCTACTGCTGTGGAGTGCTTCTTTGCTGCAGAGCATCTTGGAATAAAATATATATATATATATATATATATATATATATATATATATATATATATATATATATATAAAACCAACAGCGTAACTCCCAAGTGCGATCGAGCCCAAAAACGGGAACGCGAACACTTCGTATAGCTGGTGCCAATTTCTTTTATTGATGGTGAAAAAACAGTAGTGCTTGCCTCTGTTGCGTTTTGGACGCACCGGTGTCCTTGGTCACATGATCAAATTTTCAACACAGCAGCTGAACCAAAAAGGGGAAGTTTTTTTGAAAATTTTCTTGAAGATTCGTTGAGCGGCTCCAAAGTTATTGGCAAAAAAAAAAAAACTTTTCCTATGCACGCTTTGGGCCGAACTATAAATAACTACCTACTGGTGACCGCCAGTAGGTTATACAAATATATATATTTGGGAATTTCCTTCCATAGGCTAACATTGACTGGTTTCACTTGGAAATTGTTCCAAGTGTGGAGTTTTGGAAGCTTAAAAAATTCCTCAAAAATCAGCCGAACTACGAATTCCGATTCACTTCCCTGTTATCAATAGAGACCTCAGTACTACATTTTTCAGCCCACTACTGATCCTGAAAAGTAATTCTAATCGTAGTTACAGTACCTTGAATTTCCTTCCATAGGCTAACATTGACTGGTTTCTCTTAGAAATTTTTCTAAGTGTGGAGTTTTGGAACTTAAAAAAATTCCTCAAAAATCAGCCGAACTACGAATTCTGATTTAATCACCTGTTATCAGGAGAGACCTCGGTGTTGCATCTTTCAGCCCACTACTGATCCTGAAAAGTAATTCTAACCATACTTATAGTAACTTGATTTCCTTCCATGGCTAACATTGACTTGTTTCAGTTGGAAATTTGTCTAAGTGTGGAGTTTCGGAACTTTAAAAAATTCCTCTAAAATCAGCCGAACTACGAATTCTGATTTACTCACCTGTTATCAGGAGAGACCTCAGTGCTGCATCTTTCAGCCCACTACTGATCCTGAAAAGTAATTCTAACCATACTTACAGTAACTTTAATTTCCTTCCTTAGGTTAACATTGACTGGTTTCACTTGGAAATTTTTCTAAGTGTGGAGTTTTGGAAGTTTAAAAAATTCCTCAAAAATCAGCCGAAGTACGAATTCCGATTTACTTACCTGTTATCAGGAGAGACCTCAGTGTTGCATCTTTCAGCCCACTACGGATCCTGAAACGTAATTCTAATCGTAGTTACAGTAACTTGAATTTCCTTCCACAGGATATCATTGCCTGCAGGTGTGTTACCGTTAAAACGCATCTTTTACAACGCGTTCCGTTACAACGCGATTTTTACATCGCAAATACCATTACAATGCATGCCATTACAACGCATGGCATTACATAGCAGATGCTATTACAACGCATGGCATTACATCGTAAGTATTGGTAAGTATTTAATTTTTTTTTTTATTTTATTTAATATTTTATAATTGATTTAATTATTATTAATTATTTTAAAATATTTATTTCGTTTTTAAATATTATAAATTAAATATATTAATTTAAGTATTTTTTAAAATAAGTATGAGTATAGGAGTTTTTTTTTGGGGTACTGATGTATATGTTTTGGGGTGTTTGGGTATTTTTAGGTTTTAGGGCAGTGTTTGGGTTTTGGGGTACAGGGGTGTTTTTAGGTTTTAGGGCAGTGTTTGGGTTTTGGGGTACAGGGGTGTTTTTAGGATTTAGGGCAGTGTTTGGGTTTTGGGGTACAGGGGTGTTTTTAGGTTTTAGGGCAGTGTTTGGGTTTTGGGGTACAGGGGTGTTTTTAGGTTTTAGGGCTGGGTTTGGGTTTTGGGGTACAGGGGTATTTTTAGGTTTTAGGGCAGTGTTTGGGTTTTGGGGTACAGGGGTGTTTTTAGGTTTTAGGGCAGTGTTTGGGTTTTGGGGTACAGGGTGTTTTTAGGTTTTAGGGCAGTGTTTGGGTTTTGGGGTACAGGGGTGTTTTTAGGTTTTAGGGCAGTGTTTGGGTTTTGGGGTACAGGGGTGTTTTTAGGTTTTAGGGCAGTGTTTGGGTTTTGGGGTACAGGGGTGTTTTTAGGTTTTAGGGCTGGGTTTGGGTTTTGGGGTACAGGGGTGTTTTTAGGTTTTAGGGCAGTGTTTGGGTTTTGGGGTACAGGGGTGTTTTTAGGTTTTAGGGCAGGGTTTGGGTTTTGGGGTACAGGGGTGTTTTTAGGTTTTAGGGCAGGGTTTGGGTTTTGGGGTACAGGGGTGTTTTTAGGTTTTAGGGCTGGGTTTGGGTTTTGGGGTACAGGGGTGTTTTTAGGTTTTAGGGCTGGGTTTGGGTTTTGGGGTACAGGGGTGTTTTTAGGTTTTAGGGCAGTGTTTGGGTTTTGGGGTACAGGGGTGTTTTTAGGTTTTAGGGCAGGGTTTGGGTTTTGGGGTACAGGGGTGTTTTTAGGTTTTAGGGCTGGGTTTGTTTTTTGGGGTACAGGGGTATTACGACTTTATATAAATTAAATTAATTAAATTAATTTTATTTAATTTAATTAAAATAATAACTATATTTACAATTATTAATTTAATTGTATTAATAAACAATTAAAATTAAATTATATTATTTAAAAATGTTTAATTAATTAAATTCTTTTAATTTTATTAAATATAATTATATTATGTATTATTTTTAACTTAATTAAATTATAATTATATTTATTGTTATTAATTACATTATATTATTTTCTATTTATAAACTTTTTATATATCATTAATTTAATTAAAATAATAACTATATTTACAATTATAATTTTAATTGTATTAATAAACGATTATAATTAAATTATATTTTATTAAATATAATTATATTATGTATTAATTATAACTTAATTAAATTATAATTATATTTATTGTTAATAATTACATTATATTATTTTCTATTTATAAACTTTTTATATATCATTAATTATATTATTTTAAATATATTACATTAATATCAATTTTAATATTAATTAAATTACTATAATTAAATTAATTACTGTTTTAAAAATGTTATATTATTTTTATTATTTTAATTTAATTAAATTAATTTTATTACATTTTTTTTTAAAAAGATATACTTACCTATACTTACGATGTAATGCCATGCGTTGTAAAAGTATCTGCTATGTAATGCCATGCGTTGTAATGGCATGCATTGTAATGGTATTTGCGATGTAAAAAACGCGTTGTAACGGAACGCGTTGTAATACATCGCGTTGTACTGACACCAATCCTTGCCTGCAATATAAAATATGTATAAATTAAAAAATATATAAAATTTAAAAAAAAAATATTACAATTTCAATATTTTTTAAACCATTTTTTTCAATTTATATTACATTTTTTTACTGTAATGTAAAAAATAAAATATCTAAAAATAAATAGTTTAAAAAATGTAGTAAATCAGTATAAAAAAATAATAGTTAACACATTTAAAAATTGTCATTTACAAAACCTTCGAAATTAAATGAAAAAACCATAGGTTTCAGGCCTGATATAGTTAAGAATTAGCATTTAAATAACCTTTGAAATTCACTGAATAAACCATAGGTTTCAGGACTGATATAGTTAGGAATTAGCATTTAAAAAAACGTAGAAATTCACTCGAAAAACTATAGGTTTTAGGGGTGTTATAATTAACTGGACATTTCACTCATACAACACCATTGAAATGCCTCCAATATAGTTAGTTGTACTAACTATATCTCGTGCACCCGCAATCCACTGCTAATGATGTCACATATTACATCATTCATGACATGGTCAGTGCCAAGCAGCGTGATTACCCAGTCAATGAAGCATATCCGCCGTTTGCAGGGTTACAACTGGTTGTTCCATGGACATCTGGGAATCGGACAATCCATAGATAGCCTCATCATCACTTAGCAAGTCTTGCGGACTGGCATCCGGGGTGGTGTCCGTGGTCGGCGAGCAGCTAAGTTCCGCCACCATTCGGAGGGCATCCTGTTGCTCATTATGGACAAGTTCCGCAGGTGGGCTGATATCCGTCGCTGTCCGTGCCCGGCGGGCCGGTGACGACTTGTTCCTGCGGCGTCATTGTGATCCGCGAAAGCGATGTGATGCCGAAGGCCCTGATGACCGCCGGAGCGTCGTGGCTACTCCATTGTCCAACCACACCTCTACCTCCTCCCGGCTGGTGAAGAAATGTGTTTTATCCTGTGCCACCACTCTCAATCTAGCAGGGAAGAGGAGGGAGTACTTGAGGTCCTGTTGGCGTAGGCGCTGTTTTACGGCAAGGAAGGAGTTACTCTGGCGATGGACTTGGATCGTGTAATCAGGGAAGAACATTATTTTGGCATTCTCGATGCGGACGTCTTGAAGCCATCTGGTTTCGTGCAAAATGGAGTCACGATCTCGATAGTTCAATACCCGGATGAGCAACGGTAGAGGATTAGACCCCGTAGGGAGCGGCCTAGTCGGCACGCGGTGTGCCCGCTCTACGACAAAGTGAGGTGATAACGTGCCATCTGGTAGCAGAGCCTTTAACCAGTTCTCCACGTGTGTCGCAGGTTCCATCCCTTCCCATCATTCTGGCACACCTACGATTCTCACGTTATTTCTCCGTGCCCTCCCTTCCGCATCCTCGGCACGGTCTTCTAAGAATTCAACCCTGTTGAGTAGGTCTTGTACTTGTCTATCAGTCTGTGTGACCCGAAGCGCAAGATCCACCACAGCACCCTCCAAAGTGGTGGTGCGCTCCGCCAATTTCTAGTGGTCAGCGCGTAGATGTGTGAGATCAATTGCGACGCTGTATATTTGGTCTCCAGTGAGGTACGGGTGAGTTGGATTGATTCCTCCAATCTTTCCATGGCTGCCAGCATTGTATCAAGTTTAGCCGCTATTTGTTTGGCATCGGCTGATTTTGCAGATTTGCTCATTTTCCCCTTCAACCTCCAGACATGAGCAGCGCGGTGGGCAGAAAGCCAGCACCTATTACAGTGACGTCCAGTGGTCAGTAGTTTCACAGCCGATAACACAGGTAGTGCGGGAAGACAGGTGTACATGTGTGGGAGGCTGCAGGGGAAGTGTTTCACCCGGAATGGCTGTCGCGTTTCTCCTTAGCAGCTCAACTCCGTTCAATGGGGAATCAGGAAGGAAGGATTTCCGTGCCCTTTCCCGGGATCAGTCGGCATGTCACTCGGTTCCAGACAGTGCTCGTCAATTGCGGCACCATGGGCACCCCTGATAAGCCAGAGTCAATTCCCCGGGGCAGTCAAGGGGTGTGCAGCTGGTGGAATATCCGCACAGACCCCGCATGGGTAGCGTCCTCGCTGCTCTTCGTCAAAATCCGCACTAACCAGTGTCTCTGCCCCACGGTGATTATCACCGGTCGTTTCGGGTGGGTGCCTTGCTCTGGGGCACCGCTCTTCAAGATCGCGGGGCCTCCAGGATAAACGGCGGCTGAGTGTGTGGCCCAACTCTAGTGCACCTCCGGGTCGTTGGGGCAATCGTCGCTTCTGGATTCGGCGCCCCCTGATAGGCGCAGTCACTCCATCCACTAGGCCATACCTCGGGCCTAGCGTGTAGTCACCAGCCTCGGCCTCGCGTAGATGGCCTTGCCAGGGTGGCGACTTCCGCCGGCCGTTCCTGGCAGGCACTTTGTCTTGGGGTACAACACTCCCGGATCACGGTGCCCCCAGGATAGGCGACAGCTGGGTCCAGCTCTTGTGCACCTCCGGGTCGCAGCGGCTATTGCTCCCCCTGGATTCGGTGCTTCCAGGCATGCGTAGTCACTCCGTTCACCAGGCCGCGCCCCGGGGACCAGTGCGCAGATACAAGCCTCGGCCTCTCGTAGTTGGGCTTGCCGAGCAGCTAGTTGCGTGTGCGGCTGCGTCACACTGGAAGGCCTCGGCGCGGTCAGAGTCCTCTGTTCGGCCCCAAAAACTGCAGAGCGGTAATCGATAGCTTGACACCGCTTCGCCTGAAGTTATAGCTGTTGACACTTTGCTTGTAGTAGTCTAACCACCTTCACACTTGTGTTTCAGGCCTACAATTCCCCACTCACTATCCATACACTCTAGCAAACACAGTGTGACTGCGATTGCAATCCCATAGTTACTCTTTCAGTACTATGTAGTAATCCATTCAATTAAGTATAAGTTAACCAATTAAGAGTTTACCCAGTGTCTCTCCTTATAGTACTGTCATCATTCAGTCAGTAAGCATGTAGTCAAGTAGTGAGCCAGGCTTTAGGGCATGGAGTGCTTCAAAGTGTTATGCATTATGCATGTAGTGGTGTAACCACCTACACACTTGTGTTTCAGGCCTACAATTCCCCACTTAGTATCTATACACTCCAGCAAACACAGTGTGACTGCTGTTACAATCCCATAGTGACTCTTTCAGTGCCATGTAGTAATCCATTCACTAAAGTAAAAGTCAACCAATTAAGAATTCACCCACGGTGTTTCCTTATAGCACTTTAGTTATTCAGTCAGTAAGCATGTACACATGCAGTGAGCCAGGCATTGGGGCATGGAGTGCTTCAAAGTGCTATGCATTATGTATGTAGTGGTATAACCACCTTCACACTTGTGTTTCAGGCCTTCAATTCCCCACTTATTATCCATACACTATAGCAAACACAGTGTGACTGCTATTGCAATCTCATAGTGACTCTTTCAGTGCCATGTAGTAATCCATTCACTAAAGTAAAAGTCAACCAATTAAGAATTCACCCACAGTGTTTCCTTATAGTACTTTAGTTATTCAGTCAGTAAGCATGTACACATGCAGTGAGCCAGGCATTGGGGCATGGAGTGCTTCAAAGTGCTATGCATTATGTATGTAGTGGTATAACCACCTTCACACTTGTGTTTCAGGCCTTCAATTCCCCACTTACTATCCATACACTATAGCAAACACAGTGTGACTGCTATTGCAATCTCATAGTGACTCTTTCAGTACCATGTAGTAATCCATCAAGTAAAGTAAAAGTCAACCAATTATTAATTCACCCAGTGTTTCTCATTATAGTATGGTAATCATTCAGTCAGTAATCATGTACTCATGCAGTGAACCAGACTGTAGGGCATGGAGTGTTTCAAAGTGTTATGCATTATGCATGTAGTAGTGTAACCACATTTTCACTTGTGTTTCAGGCCTACAATTCCCCAGTCACTCTCCATACATTGCAGCAAAGACACTGTGACTGATGTTGCAATCCCATAGTGACTCTTTCAGTTTCATGTAGTAATCCATTCACTAAAGTAAAAGTCAACCAATTAAGAATTCACCCAGTGCCTCTCCTTATAGTACTGTAATCCTTCAGTCAGTAAGTATGTACTCATGCATGGAGCCAGGTTTTAGGGTTATGGAGTGCTTTAAACTGCTATGCACTATGCATGTAGTGGTCTAACCACCTTCACAATTGTGCTTCAGGCGTACAATTTCTTAGTCAGAATTTATATGAAATGTGTTTGTATAGTAATATAAAAGTATAATTTATAAATGTATTAATATACACTTATTTTTGATTATGAGGTTAGCAATGGTTGTCCAATTGACAAAGAGAAAATGGTTCCCAGAAATGCAGAAGAAGTGATAGCTGATTAAGTTCTAGGCAGACGTCCTAAAGCCCCAGGTTACACTTGGGATTGCAGTAGTTGTTGTAGTGTACGACAAGAATCTATTGATAAATTTTACGGAATTTCTTATGAACATATAGTTAAAAAAGTGTTAAAAGATTAAGCTGTTGCAAGGATTCGACCCTTGCAGAGTAAGAAAAAATACTGGTTTGCAAGGTCATTCTCTGGCTTGTCTTACTAGGAAAATATGTCAAAGTGTTTTTGACCATTTCAGGATGTTGGCAGTACATCATAGTCAAATGCGGAAGTTAGTGAGAACATTGTATAATGCAAAAAGTCCAACGCTAAAGTTAAATGAGTTGAACAGTGCTCTTTTGCGTGGGTCAGTTTCAGATGAAGAAGGTTTGTGATGATATTGGAAAGGGGCGACCATTCGGTCCCCCCGAACGTATGGTGGAGTACCACGATCCCCCCGGGAAGCCATCTTGGGCGGGAGGCGAGCCTCGGCTGGTATGCCCGAAGCGGCGTAGCCGGGGCGCGCCTTTTTCCCGCCCTGGAGTGGGCTGGCCTAGACACTGACGCGGCCGGCCACGCCCTTTGGGGCAGGCAGGGGCGGGTGTACGCCCGCCCTGAAGACGGATAAAAGGAGCAACAAGCCAAGAAAGCATCCTCTTGTTCCTGTGCTCTGAAGCTGCACCTCCTCGCTGCACGTGAGCTCGAGACGGAACGAAGAGCCAATTTTGAGCGTTGTAATCTTTCTTGTTTGTTTTACAGATACTCTGTTGGAGAATGCCTAAAAAGGCGGGAAAGAGAATGACTACCGAGCAGATGCTGCGTGTTCTCATGAAGGAGGTGACCGACCTAAAAAAGCGAATGGCGGATAAAGACGAGGAAGGGGGGCCGAAACGGCCTTTGGCAGGAACAGCTCCAGGTGGAAAAGGCAAGAGGCCCAGAAGGGGAGCAACGGGGGGAGACGTCCCAGTTCCCTGTAACCCACGTGAGGCACCCATTCCTGTGCCGGAGGAAGGGAATCCGATTCCCGTGGTGGTCACCCCCGTGTCCGGAGAAGATATGCCGCCCGAACTGGCAGCACAATTAGCAGCGTGGTTGGGTAAAGGTAGCAAGGGCGCCACGGCTGACGACGCACGGGTGTTGATGAGGCAGCTGCGGGAAACAAGGGAAGCGACGAAGGCGCCATTGCCGGCTGCGGCAGTCGCAGATACAGCTTCCAGTTCAGGTAAGCGGCCTTTGCCGGTTGCGAGGGATGAGTCGGCACCCTCTCGAAGGGAAAAGTTGGGTCAACATGTCCCTCTAGCTATCAAAGAGAAGATATGGGCAGAGGAGTATATAAACATCTTCTCGTTGCTTACCGATCATTATGAGATGGAGCATGTTAAGAGCCAGAAGGAGCTCATGCATCCGAGTGTTTGGCGCGCAAAGATGGCCGCCTTCAAGGTAAATGAAAACATTGGCAATTGGGGCAAAGCATGGGGGGTTTTTACATCCATCTTGGGTGAACGGAGGCCCGAATTACTGCCTGAATTGCCGATTTATCAGTCACGGATCATGGGGTATTCTGTATCACACGAGGGCAATCATTGGTTCTGTTACGATAATATTTTCAGAAAAGCGAAAGAGCATGATAGAAACTTAACGTGGGATTGTTATGATTCTGTGTCCTGGTCCAAAATGGAGGACTCTGGTATGTTGAAAGTGCCATTAGTAGGGAGTAATGTTGTTGAATCCTCCCGCCAATATGCGGGGACGCCCTTTCGATCAGGTACGGGTAACGAAAATCACTCAAGGCCAATCAGAAACACAGGTAAAAGGGGGGTATGTTGGAACTTTAACAGGGGAAAATGTACTAGGCCCCAGGGGTCATGCAAATTTAGGCACGAGTGTAGTGGGTGTGGGCAATCATCCCATCCTGAGTCCATGTGCAGAGCCAAAAATGGTGATAACGGGGGTAGAGGAGGCGCCAAACAGGTCTGACATAGTCCGTGGGGCGCCTTTACCTACTCCAATTGATACCATGGCGATGATTCCCTGGCTCAACGAATACCCGGATCACGCTTCCGCTCGGGTGTTGCGGAACGGGTTTTCATATGGTTTCCGCATCCCAGTGGGGGATTTTCAGGGTATAGCAAAATGTAAAAACCAGATATCGGTCCTGCAGCATACGACCGTGGTACAAGAAAAGATCGGGAAAGAGGTGGCTCGAGGTCGAGTTGCCGGTCCATTTAATGTACCACCAGTGGCTAACTTTGTTTGTTCCCCTTTAGGGGTGGTCCCCAAGAAGGACCCGGGTGAGTTTCGGCTGATACATAACTTATCAGCCCCACGTGGTCTTTCCGTAAACGATGCGATAGACCCGGAAGTGTGTTCGGTGCGGTACGCATCCTTCGATGAGGCCGTAGCCATATTGAATCGCCTGGGGCCCGGGGCGCTGATGGCAAAATCTGATATCGAGTCAGCGTTTCGGTTGCTCCCGGTACATCCAGACGATCAGCGTCTTCTTGGTTTCATGTTTCAGGGTCATTATTACATGGATAAGTGTATGCCGATGGGGTGCTCTATATCTTGCGCCTATTTCGAAATGTTCAGTTGCTTCCTGCAATGGGTCTTCACAAAGAAGACGGGGTTTCACCATGTTATGCATTATCTCGATGACTTTTTGTTTCTGGGGGCAGCCGGGGATCCGGAATGTGGGCAGGCTTTGTCTGCATTTTGTGTCTTGATGAATCAGTTTGGCGTGCCACTGGCGCCAGGTAAGACGATGGGTCCCTCGACTTGCCTCGAGTTTCTGGGGATCGAGCTCGATTCCAAAGAAGGTTGTTTTCATTTACCAGGAGACAAGGTGTTAAGATTCAGGGCATCCCTGCAAATGTGTATAAGTGAGTCTAAGGTTAAGCTACATCAGTTACAGCAATTGGTGGGACAATTGAACTTTGCCCTAAGAGTTATACCGATGGCCCGCCCCTTTTCTCGCTCGATCGCTCAAGCCATGGTCGGCCTGAGGGAGGGTCATCATCGCACAAGGCTCTCGGCAGAGGTTCGCCAGGACATGCGCATTTGGTTGGCATTTCTGGCGGATTTCAATGGTCGCATTGTCTGGAACAAACCAGCCGTGTCCTCTGAGGAGCTGGGGCTGTGGACAGACTCGGCTGGGAGCATTGGTTTTGGTGCCATATTCGGCACGCAGTGGTCGGCACAAAAATGGCCGTCGTGGTGGCATGATAATGGACTGACAGGTAACATTGCTTTCCTAGAACTTTTTCCCATTCTGGTGGCCCTGAGAACTTGGCCTGAGGGATTCAGGGATCACTCTGTGGTATTCTGGTCTGATAACATGACCGTGGTTGAGTGTATCAATAGCCAGGCAGCACGATGCAAATGGATTCTGAGATTGCTCAAGGAAATCGTATTACTATGTATGCAATTGAATGTACTATTTAGGGCAAGACATGTCCCGGGGGTAATGAACAAAGCGGCTGATGCGCTTTCTCGTTTTCATATGCAGGCCTTCTGGGGTTTTCTGCCCACAGCGGACCCGGTGGTGGCACCCTTTCCCGAAGCTCTCTGGTCTCTCGGTGCCCCGAACTTCGTAACCTCGTGGGAGAGAGTTTAGCACCCAGGACGAAAAAGGCATATGAAGGGGCGTTCCGATCCTATTGGGCCTTTTTGGGGGCTGCTAGGGGGGAGCTTTGGGGCCAGGAAGAGTCTGTAGTAAACTTTTTGCTGTCTTTACATCAGGCAGGCAAATCAGTGGCTACGGCCCAGAGGCATCGGGCCGCCATTTCCTCTGTGGCTAGGGCTCATGGGATCCAGGACCCGACAACGTCTTTCGTGGTGCAAAAAGCGCTACGTGGGTGGCAACGCCTTGAGGGTCGCAAAGTAGATGAAAGGCGCCCGATAGGTTTGGATAGGTTGGCCCTGTTATTAACCAGACTCCCTGCAACATGTTCATCCCAGTTTGAAACAGTGTTATTCCGAGCCGCTTTTACGCTGGCATTCCATGGGGCCATGCGGGTGAGCGAACTAGTGGCGAGGAACAAGCAGGATGTGATGGGGGGACTGTGCCGAGAGCACGTTCAGATCAGAGGGGAGACAATGACTGTCTCGTTTTTCAGGTCCAAAACCGATCAGGGTGCGATGGGTGATTGCATAATCATACAAAGGATTCCCGGGTCCTCCATGTGCCCGGTGAGTTGTGTAGAGACATATTTAACACAAAGGGTGGCGTCATGGGGGGGGACCTTGTTGAGACACGCTGACGCCACCCCACTGACGAGGTTTCAGTTTCAGCGGGTGCTTGCGATGTCAATTACTGCTGCGGGCTTGAACCCGGGCGAGTTTGGGACCCATTCCTTTCGGATAGGGGCTGCTACAGAGGCTACAGCCAGGGGTCTGGATGTTGAACAAGTTAAACGTGTGGGGCGTTGGTCCTCCAATTGTTATAAAAGGTATGTGCGGTTGCACATGTTGTGAAGCTGTAATGATGTACTCACGCTTCTTGTTTTGTTTGGTTTCAGTTGCGCAAGCCTACGAGGCGGGGCGGACTATGCAGTCGACCCAACACCGGGCCAGCGGTCAGACATCACCGGCTGTGAAAGAGGAGGTGTGGGTCGTGGGCCACTCATACGTGAGGCGTGCCGCGGACGTATTCAAAGCAGGTGACATGATTCACGTGGCTGGGGAATACGGGTACAGGGTGTCCTTCTACGGAAGGGGCGGACTCTGTATTGACCAGTTTCAATCATTTTTCGAGGGTTTGCTAGGGCGGATGAGGTCACCGCCGTCTATAGTCATAGTACATCTTGGGGGCAATGATTTGGTCACCACTGGTAGACGACTTCTTCTTGAGGCGATGCTTTCCACTGTAAGTTGGTTGGCGAGGAGAGTTCCAGGGTGCACGATTGCATGGTCCCATATGATCCCACGAAAAGTATGGCGGGGGGCTATTTCTGTTTCTGCTCTGAATCATTCAGTAAGGAAAATTAATAACAAAGTGAGTAGGTTGTTCCGTTCCAATACACTGCATTCTATTTCGCATGGTTGTATTACTGGTGACAGTATGTATCTGGGGGATGGTGTTCATTTGTCCCGGGTGGGGAACGAGTTACTCATAGGGGACTGTATAGCTTGGCTACAGACCTTAAGACATGACCTTTAGGTAGGAGTGTTGTGGGGGGTCCGGATAGCCGGTCAACTATCCGGCCTGTGGCGGTAAGGTCATGATCGGTGAGCACTAATTGGTAGATCCCTATGAGTGGGCGTCACCCATTACGGATGGGAGCGCTCGAGGGAGGTGGCCATTGGCCCCTCAACGGGGAGGCGGTTCCTTCTAAGGATGGGCCGCCGAAAGGAAAGGAAAGGCGGTCAAGGCCCCTTCCTGGGTAGGAGGGGTTACAGCCCCCTCCTGGAGAATTTCCCGGGGCCAGGTCATCTGCGACGGCAGATGTGGTAAGTTGTGTGGGGTTTGGGAGGGGGGTCTACGCTACCTTCTAGATACCTCACACGAGTCCTCGAACGACCTTTAAGTGGCGTCGAGTTTAATGGGGCCCCCGTCAAGTCAAGGGAAATTGGTAGTGGCACTTGAGGTACGCCTCTGTGCGGTCGCCCCTCACAAGTGAGGGGGTCATTTCTGGTTTAGGGATCTTGACACCGGTTACGACCTTGCCGTTGGCCCTTAAACGTTAGGATGTACAATTTCAAATTACAAGTTAATATTTTGTAGGATGTTAGTTCGGCTAGGAGAACCTTTGTATTAGAGCATATGTTAAGGTTAGCCAAACATCGCAAATGTGGAAATGAAATTGTACATAATATGAAACTGTTATTTTCATGTTTTTAATTTTGTTTCATATTTTAATAAATACGGCCGGGAGGGTCACTCCCTCCCGTCTTCCAAAAGTTCAGAACTGTTTCCGGTTTCCCATCCTTGGGGATTGTGTTGCGAGGGGGTGGCGGGTATCTCGGCCATATGAGTTTTGTTGCTTTGGTCCTGAACAAGAGAGTGAAGAAACTCAGACATTAATAGCAAAAAATTTTGTAGAGAATGTTGAACATAGTTGTACAAAACATTTTGAAAGTGAAATTACAAAGTTTAAGGTGAGTTCAGGTGAAAGGCCACATTTTTCTTGTATTTGTTGTCAGCGAACTCACTATAAAAAACAGACTAGGAGTGTTGATCTGTATTTGAAAAGAAAATAATGATATGATAGGAATTTGCAACTTATTTGTTGGTAGAGAATTGTTTTGATTTGGGTTCTAATCAGCGTATTTGTAAATATTGTTATAACAAATTAGATAAGAATAAAATGCCTGCTAGAGCTGTGTATAATTATTTAGAGTTTGTTGCTATACCTCCAGAATTGATAGATTTAAACACCTACAAGTCTATTCTCATTCAATGTGTGCACCCGTTTCAGGCTAATGTTCGTATGGAGCCTAAAACAGGTAAATTGCCTCCTTCAGATTTACAAAGAGGATTAAAAGGAAGAGTTGTGTATTTTCTTTCAGTCAATTATGCACTATGCATACATTCATGTAAACTTTCACACACTAGCATACAAGTTTAGCTCTTTTTGTAACCAGAGTAGTTAGTTCTGAAAATAACTTTTTTTTCTTTTTGTTGGATTTTTTGTGCCATTTTTAGATTTTTTTTGTTTTTTTGTAAAATGAAAAAAAAACTCAATGGGATGAACAAAACAATGAACTTTAGGGCAAAAAAACAACGAACAGTGATGGTTATCCAGTGCCCTGCAAACTAAATCAACAGATTGCTCCCCGTGGCACAGCAATCTATTGCATTTCACGCAATGTATTTTTGCGTTAGCCAGCTGTGGCCGTATGTCCAAATTGGATGTTGAACTGGACACCCCCGAAGTGCTTGGAGTTTGGGGTGCTGGTGGTACACTCTGCTGCAGTCTTCTGCATTCCTCTCTTGCAAGATTTACTGGATGCATGCATTGCAGATGTTTAAGCATGCTTGCAGTTCCACAAGAATATTTCTTGTTGGGGTCTCCACGAGATAGAACTGACTTGCAAATTTTGCACGTTACCTTCGTGGCATTGACTTTTTTAAGGTCCCTCTGGATAAGTAAAACATTTCCAGGCAATCGATTCATACTTTTTGGGACGTGGTGGTTCTGGAACAAATTCTTCTTGATGAGAGTGTTCAGAATCTGAAGGTTCTTGTTGTGAAGCCATTCTCGATAGTTAGAGCACAACCAGTTCTGCAATCTCCAAAAAATAGAAGGCCTTCTTAGAAGAGGTCTTCTCCCAAGAAAGGTCTAAGAAGAGTGATTGAAATGGGTGGGGTCCTTCAATACTTTCAATAGGAAGTGTAATGAACCAATCAAATCTCTTTTTTTGGTCACATAGTGTCCGCACACGGTACGCACATGCAGCTTGCCCCCAACTCGCACCGAGTGCGACTTTGCGAAATTGCTTTTAAAAGAAATGTAACTTTATTGAAAGTTAAAGAATTTTATTTTAATAATTAGCTTAGATAATTTGTTTGTGGTAATATTTATATTAAATAAATATATATAGGCTTTTGAACATTGAAAAAGTCTCCCGGTTTGCGCACCCACCGCATCTGATATACATATGATGTCACACGCAACCGCATGACCGTCACGTCGCGTGATACGTACATCTCGCCTATGCGCCACATGTCTCATACCAGTTGCATACCGTCCGCGGACCCTACACATCAATCCTAAAATGGTGGATACATTCTGCACAATGAACAAGAAGGATGTGCTTTGGGTGCTCGTCTTAAAAAAAAAAATGTTAAGTATATTTAAAAAAATATAAAATAATTAAAAAATATATATAATATTTATTTTTTTAAATGTGTGGTGTATTTAAAAATATATATATCTAAAAATAAGTACATTAAAAATATAGTTAAAGAATATTAAAAAAATAGAACATGAAATATATGTAAAAATTATAATTTAAAAAACCTTTCAAATTCACTGAAAAAAACATAGGTTTGAGGCAGGTTATAGTTAGGAATTATTATTTAAAAAACCTTTCAAATTCACTGAAAAAAAACATAGGTTTGAGGAAGGTTATAGTTAGGAATTAGCATTTGAAAAACCTTAGAAATTCACTGAAGAAAACATAGGTTTCAGGGGTGTCATAGTTAGCTGGACATTTCACTCATACAAAACCACTGAAATTCCTCAGTTATAGTTAGTTGTACTAACTGTAACTCTTGCACCCGCAATCCACTGGATAGGTATATATTCACTGATTCTTAAATGCAGATTGCTATATATATAATATATATTTATATAACAAACCAAACTACATTCACTGGATGATGTCATCAGTGATGACAGCAGTGAGGTCATTTGAGATGTCATCAGTGATGTCACTGACCATGTAATGAATGATGTAATGTGTGACATCATCACCAGTACATTTTGGGCGCTAGAGTTACAGTTAGTACAACTAACTATAACTGAATTTCAATGGTTTTGTATGAGTGTATATTATATATATATATATATATATATATATATATATATATATATATATATATATATATATATATATATATATATATATATATATATATATATATTCACTGAAAAAACCATAGGTTATAGACCATATATAGTTAGGAATTCGCATTTACAAAACCTTATTTTACTCACACAAAACCATTGAAATTCCTTATATAGTTAGTTGCACTAACTATATATCGCGCACCCGCAATCCACTGCTGATGATGTCACATATTACATCATTCATGACATGGTCAGTGACATCACTGATGACATCACTGATGACATCTCAAATGACATCACTGATGACATCTCAAATGACATCACTGATGACATCACTGATGACATCTCATTTGACATTACTGATCACATCACTGATGATATCATTCATGTGATAATACGATGAACCTCTTCAGACTCTAATATAACCTTAGATACAATCAGTGTAAACAGACACTCACAGACTGTCACTCATCCATGGAGTTACTCACACACCTAGTCAGTCATGCAAAGAATCAATCACACCTCCATTTCCTCAACTATACAGTTATACAAACTTTACTTATTCAAACATATACTAACACATATTTACTCTCTTATACAATCCCTGATACATGTTCACAATGATCCATACAGCCACTCACACATTCACTGGCTCTTATGCACAGTTATTTATATATGTCAACTCTCACATGTACTGTGTTTTACATATGTACTTACTTTGACATGTAGCACTGAGATATCCATTCACTCACCAATACACTCATGCACACAGTCAACCGCCCATACAGCTGTTTCCACATGCACTTTTGAAACCATACATCTAGTGAATCAACTGCTCACACATCTATGCACAGAGTCATACACCTCCCAGCCACCCACACACACACTCAGTCTCCCATACAAATACTTGGGCAACCAATCAATAACCCATATAGTTACTCATATAGCTACTTATCAAAACATGCAACAGTTTACAGAACAACAGACATAATGATGCACAAATTAAGACAGTTTAGTCACTAACCCATGCACTCAGTGAGACACATTTAATCACTCACTCATACAGTCAGTCATGCACCTACTAAATCCTTCATCCAGACACTTATACATCCACTCATTCTTCAATATGTAAGACATATTTTAACTTTACAGAAACATACAGTCACTGGATGTTGTCATCAGTGATGTCATTTGAGATGTCATCAGTGATGTCATCAGTGATGTCACTGACCATGTCATGAATTATGTAATATGTGACATCATCAGCAGTGGATTGCGGGTGCGCGATATATAGTTAGTGCAACTAACTATATATGGAATTTCAATGGTTTTGTGTGAGTAAAATAAGGTTTTGTAAATGCGAATTCCTAACTATAAATGGTCTATAACCTATGGTTTTTTCAGTGAATTTTCAAGGTTTTGTAAATGCTAATTCCTAACTATATATGGTCTATAACCTATGGTTTTTCAGTGAATTTTCAAGGTTTTGTAAATGCTAATTCCTAACTATATATGGTCTATAGCCTATGGTTTTTTCAGTGAATATATATATATACATACATATATAAACATATATCATCTGTATATCTATATAAATACAAACATAAATGCATGCATACATATACTTATATGCATACAGATGCATGTTATTTACATGAAAGTTGAAAAAACACTAATAAAAGCAAAGCTAAAAAGCCACCTCATTACAAACAGAATGGCTTTAACTTAAACGAGGGCGAGATCTATTGCATTTTCAATGCTTGTTTACTTTGGTTCCATCAAGAAGGCATTCAGATGTGTCACACATTTGCCATAAATTCTGAATGTTAGCACTCTAGTTGCACATTAGATCACTGTAGTAAAGCTACTGCTCACCAGGGACGTCTGCTGCTAGTATTCAAAGTGCATGTTTCAGTCTGCATGTCAGAATTTTTTTAATGAAATAGAAGAGGATTTGAGAAGTCACTCAAAATGATCCCTAATTTTTCTTTCTGAAGCACTAATCATACTTTCTATGGCAAAATTAACCCCCTCATGTTGTTCCTTTTTAAATTGAGTGTTTTCAGACTTACCACTTCATTCCAATCAAGATGGCTTCTGGTGTGCCATACTTTTGTCATAAGTAAGACTGTTAGCGCTCTAGTTGTTCTTTAGAACACTCTGGGACATTCTGTCATTGGGCTATACTTGGGGTACATCTGGGTGATATTTGGGCTACATTTAGGCTCTTTTGTCTCTGGTGGCCATCTTGGGAGACTGTATGTCAGAATTTTTTTATGAAATTGAAGAGGGTTTGAGAAGTCACTCAAAATGTGCCCTAATTTTTCTTTCTGCAGCACTAATCATAATTCATATGGCAAAATATACCCCCTCATTTTGTTCCTTTTTAAATTAAATGTTTTAAGAGTTACCACTTTATTCCAATCAAGATGGCTTCAGGTGTGCCATACCTTTGTAATAAGTAGGACTGTTAGCGCTCTAGTTGTTCTTTAGAACACTCTGGGACATTCTGTCATTGGGCTATACTTGGGCTACATCTGGGTGATATTTGGGCTACATTTGGGCTCTTTTGTCTCTGGTGGCCATTTTGGGAGACTGCATGTCAGAATTTTTTAATGAAATAGAAGAGGATTTGAAAAGTCACTCAAAATGTGCCCTAATTTTTCTTTCTGCAGCACTAATAATACCTTCTATTGCATAATATACCCCCTCATTTTGTTCCTTTTTAAATTAAATGTTTTAAGAGTTACCACTTTATTCCCATCACGATGGCTCCAGGTGTGCTATACCTTTGTAATAAGTAGGACTGTTAGCGCTCTAGTTGTTCTTTAGAACACTCTGGGACATTCTGTCATTGGGCTATACTTGGGCTACATCTGGGTGATATTTGGGCTACATTTGGGCTCTTTTGTCTCTGGTGGCCATTTTGGGAGACTGCATGTCAGAATGTTTTAATGAAATAGAAGAGGATTTGAGAAGTCACTCAAAATGATCCCTAATTTTTCTTTCTGAAGCACTAATCATACTTTCTATGGCAAAATTCACCCCCTCATGTTGTTCCTTTTTAAATTATGTGTTTTCAGACTTACCACTTCATTCTAATCAAGATGGCTTCTGGTGTGCCATACTTTTGTCATAAGTAAGACTGTTAGCGCTCTAGTTGTTCTTTAGAACACTCTGGGACATTCTGTCATTGGGCTATACTTGGGGTACATCTGGGTCATATTTGGGCTACATTTAGGCTCTTTTGTCTCTGGTGGCCATCTTGGGAGACTGTATGTCAGAATTTTTTAATGAAATTGAAGAGGGTTTGAGAAGTCACTCAAAATGTGCCCTAATTTTTCTTTCTGCAGCACTAATAATACCTTCTATTGCATAATATACCCCCTCATTTTGTTCCTTTTTAAATTAAATGTTTTAAGAGTTACCACTTTATTCCCATCACGATGGCTCCAGGTGTGCTATACCTTTGTAATAAGTAGGACTGTTAGCGCTCTAGTTGTTCTTTAGAACACTCTGGGACATTCTGTCATAGGGCTATACTTGGGCTACATCTGGGTGATATTTGGGCTACATTTGGGCTCTTTTGTCTCTGGTGGCCATTTTGGGAGACTGCATGTCAGAATGTTTTAATGAAATAGAAAAGGATTTGAGAAGTCACTCAAAATGTGCCCTAATTTTTCATTCTGCAGCACTAATCATACTTTCTATGGCAAAATATACCCCCTCATGTTGTTTCTTTTTAAATTAAATGTTTTAAGAGTTACCACTTTATTCCAATCAAGATGGCTTCAGGTGTGCCATAACTTTGTAATAAGTAGGACTGTTAGCGCTCTAGTTGTTCTTTAGAACACTCTAGGAGGCTGCAGTAGAACACAAAGGAATCAACTGGCAGTCTCTGTCCTTGTTGGATGTACATGTTTTACTGAGAATGTCAGACTTCATTTTCACATGACTGAGAAAGATAATGTGAATTTACAGAAAATATGCTTTCAGTTTAGCTTATAGATCCCCTTCCAAACCACTGTGGGAAAATCATGAGATATTAGTTTTCTTTCAAACAATATTCATGATATCACAGCAGAAGGTTTTTTCACATGGTAAAATCACCTTAGAACCCACCACAATTCCTAAAACGAGTATGGTACCATCAACAAATGATTTATAATGTAACTAAAGTCCTAAAACCCTCTATTAACTACAATGCTTTTTAATGAGGTGCTATCATGTATATTGGTCCCAAGATGGCTGCCAACACTTCTTGGATGAAGTGCTGACAGCCAATCAGATCAGATGTGTGGTTAGGCTCCGCCCAGATATATATCTTTTTTTGAACCTAAATTACTCAAAATCCACTGGAGCACATATATTGAGACCTAGCAAAGGCACATCGGGCTAACAGTCCCTACAATTTTGCCAAGTTTCGTGCAAATCCATTCAGCCGTTCGAGCTAAAAGTGAGGCCAACCGCCCTATGGAAATTAACATGGGAAAAATGCGTTTTGGGACCCCCCTTTTTTCTCGGCCCCCCCTTGATGAAACCCCCCCCCCAAATTGTCAGGGGCTGCTCAGAAACAAAATGTTCCATTTTCCTGAAAATTTCAACCAATTCCGTCCACAAACGCCAAAGTTATTAGACATAGAATTTTCAAAAATCCCATAGAGAAAAAATCCTAACTATATATACCTACTGGCGACCGCCAGTAGGTAATATATATATATATATATATATATATATATATATATATATATATATATATATATATATATATATATATATATATATACATATATATGTATAGTTTTATCAGCAGTTTCTTGGCAATAAAACGGCGATAATTTAAACACCAGTGGTTGATGATATGCAGCTAAGTTTACTGGTAAAAAAAAGAGGAATGGGCCATATTATCAAGAAAAGGCGATCCATTATCGTTGTTTTTATCGGCAGGAAAGTGTTGATAAAGCTGCGATTATGGGCTTGATAATATATCCTTGTGAATTGCCATGGAAGCTCATGGTGACACTAGAACCTGGGCTGCTATGGGAATTTACAAGGGCCTATTATCAAGCCCATTATCTGCGCTTTAGCGGCTGTTTTCTGCTAATAAAAGCGGCGATAATGTATCGCCCTTTAATGATGATATGGCACTGACGGGTGTATTATCAAGGATCGGTGTTATAATTATCGTTGTTTGATGGGCATGAAAGTGGCGATGAAACAGCGAAAATGGTCTTGATAATACACCTGTGTTAATTCTCATAGAAGCCCATGTTCTGGTGTTAACATGGGCTGCTATGGGAATTAACAAGGGTCTATTCTGAAGCCCAATATCGCCGGTTTATCGGCAGTTGCTGGCGACAAAAGCAGGGATAATGTATCGCGTTTTGTTGATAATATGCCCCTTCATTTCTATGATAGTATGTAAAACTTTCCTTTTTTTGTGTAGCAGCTTTTCTTCAAGTTCAACAAACAAAGCTTTCTTTATTTCAGGTATTACATATGGCACTTTGTTTTCCCGGGTCATGTGTGTCATCCGCTGCTGTACTTTTGTAATATATTAATAATCGTATTTTATCTACATTTATTTGGAATGTAGTGCCGAGGTGCCACACGTTGATTCCGTACTCCGTCCACCGTTGTTTTTATTACATCTGTTACTTTCATTTTATCATCCTCCTATTTTCTTTGTGATCGTCGAAATTTCGAGGCACAGACATCACAGTGTTTGGAAAGGGGCGACCACTCGGTCCCCCCGAACGTATGGTGGAGTGCCTCGATCCCCCCGGGAAGCCATTTTTGGGCGGGAGGCGTGTCTCGGCTGGTATGCCCGAAGCGGCGTAGCCGGAGCGCGCTTTTTCCCGCCCTAGAGTGGGCTGGCCTAGACACCGACGTAGCCAGCCCCGCCCTAGGGGCAGGCAGGGGCGGGTTCTCGCCCGCCCTGAAGACGGATAAAAAGTGACGCAAGACCAGAAGACGTCCTCTTGTTCTTGTGCTCCGAAGCTGCACCTCCTCGCTACACGTGAGCTCGGGACAGAACGAAGAGCCAATTTTGAGCGTTTTGATCTTTTTCTTTGTCTTCTAGATTCTTCCTCGGAGAAATGCCCAAGAAAGGAGCAAAGAGAATGACGACCGACCAGATGGTGCGGGCCCTTTGCAAAGAGGTGTCCGACATAAAGAAACGTTTGGCGGAGCGAGATGGGGAGGAGGGTTCGGGCCCTGCGCCGGCTGGCGGGAGACCGAAGAGGCCGAGAAAGGTTCCAGCCGGTGGAGACGTCCCGGTTCCCTCTGCCCCGCTCGAGGCGCCGATCCCAGTACCGATGGAGGGGAATCCAATCCCCGTTGTCGTCACCCCGACATCTAAGGAAGACATGCCCCCCGAGCTGGCAGCACAGCTGGCAGCTTGGTTGGGGGATATTAGTGATGGCGCCACGGCTGCCGAGGCACAGGCACTGATAAAAGGGCTTCGAGAGAAGAGAGAGGCGGCTAGAGTGGCTGCGCCGTTGGCGGGGATAGACAAGCCGCAAGCGGCAGAAGCTGCGTCCAGTTCAGGTAAGCGGCCATTGCCGATTGCAAGGGACGAGTCAGCACCCTCTCGTAGAGAGAGATTGGGACAACATGTGCCTTTAGCTATAAAGGAAAAGATCTGGGCAGGGGAATACGTGAATATTTTTTCCTTGCTTGTTGATCATTATGATGTGGAGCATGTGAAAAGTCAGAAGGACTTAATGCATCCGAGTGTTTGGCGCGCAAAAATGGCCGCCTTTAAGGTAAATGAGAACATTGGCAATTGGGGCAATGCATGGGGTATTTTTACATCGATTTTGGGGGAACGTAGGCCCGAGTTGCTTCCTGAGTTTCCCGTTTATCAATCAAGGATTATGGGTTACTCGACAACGTATCAAGGTAACCATTGGTTTTGTTACGATAATCTGTTCAGGAAAGAAAAGGAACATAACAAGAGTTTAACTTGGGATTGTTACGATTCTCTAACATGGGATAAAATGAAAGAATCGGGAATGTTAAGAATGCCATTGGCCGGGAGCAATGTTGTTGATTACTCCCGCCAAAACGTGGGGACGGCCTTTCGACCAAGTACGAGCACCGACGACCAGTCGAGGCCCGCAGGTAATACAGGGAGAAAGGGTTTCTGTTTTAATTTCAACAAGGGGAAATGTACCAGGCCTCCTGGATCGTGTAAATTCAAACACGAATGTAGTACGTGTGGGTCATCCCATCCTGAGTCATCGTGCAGAGCCAGAACGAGTGAGAATGGGGGTAAGGGAGGCGCCAAACAGGTCTAAGCTAGGCCGAGGGGCGCCTTTACCAACCCCGATTGATACCTTGGCAATGATTCCCTGGCTCAGCGAATACCCGGATCGTACTTCTGCCGGGGTGCTGCGGAACGGTTTTACACATGGTTTCCGCATCCCGGTAGGGGACTTTCAGGGGGTGGGGATGTGCAAAAACCAACTTTCCGTTTTACAACATACATCTGTAGTGCAAGAAAAAATTCAGAAAGAGGTTAGCCGGGGACGGGTCGCCGGCCCGTTTAGTGTACCCCCGGTACCGAGTTTCGTTTGTTCTCCGTTAGGGGTAGTCCCCAAGAAGGACCCAGGTGAGTTTCGTTTGATCCATAATCTGTCTGCTCCACATGGTCTTTCGGTGAACGACGCAATTGATCCAGAGGTTTGTTCGGTGCGATATGCATCTTTTGATGAGGCAGTAGCCATCTTGAATCGCCTGGGGCACGGGACGTTGATGGCGAAATCTGATATCGAGTCAGCGTTCCGGTTGCTCCCGGTACACCCAGACGATCAGCGTCTTCTGGGATTCGGGTTCCAGGGGTCATTCTACATGGATAGGTGTATGCCAATGGGATGTTCTATATCATGTGCTTACTTTGAGCAATTCAGTACCTTCCTGCAATGGGTGTTCACGAAGAGAACGGGTTTCCGAAATGTAATGCACTACCTTGATGACTTTTTGTTTCTTGGCCCCGCCGGTAATCTCGAATGTGCACAGGCCTTAGCTGAATTCTGTGTGTTAATGGGTCATCTTGGCGTGCCATTGGCACCGGGTAAAACTGTGGGTCCCACGACTTGCCTCGAGTTTTTGGGGATCGAGTTGGACTCAAGGGAGGGGTGCTTCCGTTTACCAGCAAGCAAAGTGTCAAAATTCAGGGCAGCACTCCAAGTTTGTTTAAATGCATCCAAAGTTACACTGCATCAGTTGCAACAATTAGTGGGAAAATTGAACTTTGCCTTGAGAGTGATACCAATGGCTCGCCCTTTTTCCCGCTCAATTGCCCAAGCGATGGTGGGCCTGAAGGAGGGTCATCATCGCACAAGGTTATCGGCTGAGGTCCGCCAGGACATGCGGATTTGGTTAGCATTCTTGGCGGACTTCAATGGCCGAGTCGTCTGGAGCAAGCCAGCCGTGTCCTCCGAAGAGCTTGGGCTATGGACAGATTCAGCAGGAAGCGTAGGTTTTGGCGCCATCTTCGGCACAAAATGGTCGGCACAAAAGTGGCCCCTATGGTGGCACGAGAAGGGGCTGACGGGTAATATCGCTTTCCTTGAACTGTTTCCCATTCTGGTGGCCCTGAGAACATGGCCAGAAGGGTTGAAAGATCATTCTGTTGTGTTCTGGTCCGACAATATGACCGTGGTAGAATGCATCAATAGTCAGGCAGCCCGTTGTAAATTGATTTTGAGGCTGCTCAAAGAAATTGTCTTACTGTGTATGCAACTGAACGTGATATTCAGAGCGAAACATGTCCCAGGGGTGATGAATCAGGCTGCTGATGCACTGTCTCGTTTTCACATGCAGGCTTTCTCGGGTTTCCTTCCCTCAGCGGACCCAGAGCCGGCACCCTTCCCCGAAGCTCTCTGGTCTCTCGGTGCCCCGAACTTCGTCACCTCGTGGGAGAGAGTCTAGCACCCAGGACAAGGAAGGCATATGAAGGGGCGTTTCGGGCCTATTTAGCCTTTTTGGGGGCAGAGAGAGGGGGACTTTGGGGTCAGGAGGAGTCGGTAATACTTTTTCTGATGTCTTTACGTAGGGCTGGGAAATCGGTGGCTACGGCCCAAAGGCATCGTGCCGCCATTTCCTTCGTTGCCAGGGCCCATGGCATCCAGGACCCAACAGCGTCTTTTACAGTTCAAAAGGCGCTGCGTGGGTGGCAACGCCTAGAGGGTCGCAGTGTAGACGTAAGACGACCGATAGGGCTTGATAGATTGTCCCAGTTACTGGCCTCGCTCCCTAATACATGCTCGTCTCCCTTCGAGACCTGTTTGTTCCGGACTGCATTTACGCTAGCGTTTCACGGGGCTATGAGAGTTAGTGAGCTGGTTGCAAGGAACAAACAGGATGTGGCGGGGGGCTTGTGCAGGGAGCATGTTCAGATCAGGGGCGATGCGATGATTGTCTCCTTTCCCAGGTCCAAGACCGACCAAGATGGGAGGGGGGACTGCACGATCATTCGCAGGATCCCCGGGTCATCCATGTGTCCGGTACAGTGCTTAGAAGATTACCTAGCACGAAGGGTGGCATCATGGGGAGGGGCATTGTTAAGGCATGCAGACGCCACCCCACTGACGAGGTTTCAGTTTCAGCGGGTGCTTGCAATGGCCATCGCCGCAGCGGGCTTGGACCCGGGCGAATTCGGGACCCATTCCTTTCGGATAGGGGCTGCCACTGAAGCTGCAGCCGGGGGTCTTACGGTAGAACAAGTGAAACGTGTGGGGCGCTGGTCCTCCAATTGTTATAAGAGGTACGTGCGATTGCACATGTTGTGAAGCTGTAATCATGTACTCACGCTTCTTGTCTTTTGTTTGTTTTCAGTTGCGCAAGCCTACGCGGCAGGGCGGACTGTGCAGTCGACCCAACACCAGGCCAGCGGTCGCACGTCACCGGCTGTGAGGAAGGAGGTGTGGGTCGTGGGCCACTCATACGTGAGACGGGCCGCAGACGTATTCAAAGCAGGTGACATGATTCACGTACCTGGGGAATACGGGTACAGAGTGTCCTTCCACGGAAGGGGCGGTCTCTGTATTGACCAGTTTCAGGCATTCTTTGAGGGTTTGTTAGAGCGGATGAGGTCACCGCCGTCCATAGTCATAGTGCATTTGGGGGGCAATGATTTGGTCACCACCGGTAGACGACTTCTCCTCGAGTATATGCTTTCCACGGTAAGTTGGTTAGCAAGGAGAGTTCCGGGGTGCGTAATTGCATGGTCTCATATGATCCCACGTAAAGTATGGCGGGGGGCTATCTCGATCCCTGCTTTAAATCATTCGGTTAGAAAATTGAATAACAAAGTGAGTAGGTTGTTCCGTTCCAGGACATTGCATTCGATCTCGCATAGTTGTATTAATGATGACAGTATGTATTTGGGGGATGGTGTGCATTTGTCGAGGGTGGGCAATGAGTTACTCATAGGAGACTTCTTAGCTTGGTTAAAATCGTTGAAACATGACCTTTAGGTAGGAGTTTTGTGGGGGGTCCGGATAGCCGGTCAACTATCCGGACCTGTGGCGGTAAGGTCATGATCGGTGAGCACTAATTGGTAGATCCCTATGAGTGGGCGTCACCCAACACGGATGGGAGCGCTCGGGAGAGGTGGCCATTGGCCCCTCAGTGGGGAGGCGGTCCCGTCTAAGGGCGGGTCGCCGGAAGTAAAGGAAAGGCGGTCAAGGCCCCTTCCTTTGTAGGAGGGGTTACAGCCCCCTCCTGGGGAATTTCCCGGGGCCAGGGTCATCTGCGACGGCAGATGCGGTAAGTTGTGTGGGATGGGGGGAGGTCCACGATACCTTCTAGATACCACACACAAGTCTTCGAACGACCTTTAATTGGCGTCGAGTCTTAAGTGCCCCCGTCAAGTCAAGGGAAATTGTTAGTAGTTGCACTTGAGGTAAGCCTCTGTGCTGTCGCCCCTCACAAGTGGGAGGGGTAAGTCTGGTTAGGGATCTTGACTCCGGTTATGACCTTGCCGTTGGCCCTTAAACGTTAGGATGTACAATTTCAGTGTTTCTAGAGAATGTTTTGTTGGATGCTAGTTCGGCTAGGAGAAACTCTGTATTAGAGAATATGTTAAGGTGAGCCAAACATCGCAATGTGATAATGAAATTGTACATAAAATGAAACGTTTAATGTTTTAATTTTTTGTTTTAATAAATACGGCCGGGGGAGGGTCACTCCCTCCCCACATCCAAAAACTTCAAGAACTGTTTCCGGTTTCCCTCCTTTTGGGGATTGTGTTGAGAGGGGGTGGCGGGTATCTCAGCCATATGTCCTTAAACTCTGATGTTATCAGACTTGGTCACACGTATACCTAAAAACTAATTTGAAGGACGTAAGTCATAGGCATTGCAACGCGTGTTCGTCAACAGAAAGACATTATTAAGATTATCTCTGCTTTTATCAGCTAGAAAACTGCCGATAAAGCGTTGATAAAGGGCTTGATAATAGTCCCTTGTGAATTCCCATAACAGCCCAAGTTAACACCAGAACCTGGGCTGCTATGGGAATTTGCAAGGCTCTATTATCAAGCCCATTATCCCTGTTTTATTGGATTTTTTGCTGCCGATAGAAGCGGCGATAATGTATCGCCTTTTGTTCATATTATGAGACTTTGTTCCGTGTCCTGCATCGCATTTTGCGATGTAGGGCGCAGGATACGAAATTCATTTTATTAATTTAATTATTTACTTACCTGCAATCATCCAGATTCCGCTGTTTATAACCCCCCACCCTGCCCCTCCCCTGCCCCATTTGCCTACCTCACCACAACTCCCTCCACGGGCCGCGGCTGAGGCAGTTACTTGTACTTACGTTAAGCATAATAAATAATAAAAAAAGTATATATTGTAAAATTGTCACCTGTGGAAGATACATAAAAACACAGTCACTAGATATATTTTACAAAACAAAATTATTTGTAAAACATTTCATTTGCCTTTTTTGCTGTTTTCAGAATATATTGAACTTCACTACAAACAGTGAGCTCAATAGTACTCATCACTTAACAGCGGGCAAAAAAAAGCCAATCCATAAGGATATTTAAAAAAAAAAAACAGTCAACAATGTCAATAACAATATAAAAAATAGAAATAAAACATATCTTAAATGTTTTTTTCTAAGAGCAATTTCTTACGTAAATATAAAATATTTCAAGCAATCATAAAATAACAATATATTCTGATTAATTTTCTTCCACTGTAAATAATGTTACTTACAAGTTGATGCTGAGAAAATACACAGCAAAAAGTCCTTAATGGTTTTGCACACTTTTCCTTACGGCCAAATAGTAAGCATCAGGTTCTTTGTTTGGAAGTTGTTCAATAGTAATCCTGAACATTCGCCTCCCAGCCTTCTGTTCCAAAACCACCGACATCATCGATGGGTCTCCCAGGACTCATCCATCAATTCGACGCTGTTCATCATCTACATGGTTACCCTAACACAAGTAGGCCATCATCACAACTTCAACAACATCTATTAGACAAAGAACACCCAGCTCATCCTCTTCGTCACCAAGATGCCACATTCCACCAAAAGGAACCTCCACGACACAATGAAGGACGTCACCAAGTACATTAAGAGCAGCACTGTAAACACAAACTTGCAGAAGATGAAGATACTCATCCTCAGACCCACTTCATCAGCCTCAGACAACTCCTGCTACCTGACTACAGTGTGAAGAGTAGCAACACCTACTAACCATGTACACAACATAGGATTCAACCTCAACTACTCCCTCTCCATGTGTAAGCAAGTCTATACCGTGTCCTCGTACTGCTATAACACCCTCCACATGCTCCGCAACATTTACAAGTGGATCCTAACCAAAAGAAGAAAAGTGACACAGGCCCTCGTCAGCAGCAGACTACACTGCGGTAAAAGACTCCACACATGAGTTCTAGGAAAACACCTACAACAACTACAACAAATCCAAAAGACCACTACCTGACTGATCATCAATGTCCCTGGCTGCACCCACATCACCCACCACCTGATACACCTACACTGCCTCAATATCAACAAAAGGATCACCTTTAAGCTCCTCACTCTCACTTAACAAATACTCTACAACACAAGAGTAATCTACCTTAACAGCACTAATCCTAAAGGGCAAATTTTGATATTAAAATTTTGTATTTAAAAATATTAGGTAAGAATTTGGTAACTCTTTGGGCAAACATTGCTTAAAAACTAATTGAGTATCATTACACTGTATCCAACCTTTCAGACATTTTAAATAAACAATCTAATGTCCAGATGTGGTAGAAGGTCCATCATGAAAAATAATAGCAACAGCTATAAAAGTTCTTCCTGATATTTGAACATTGACCAGCTACAAAAATTTTAATTAAAGTTTTCAATTTTGTTCCATCAGTTCTACAACATTGCAGCATTAAAATAACATACTGTCCATATCTTTGTATAAATAATGTTGATGACATTTCTGATTTATATTGCCTACACTCCATGCTTTAACTTGCTCCTCTAATAGGATTGTTAAAAGACACTGATTCACAGTCAGGTAAAGTCAAATATATGAATCTCCCAGTGTCTATGTCAGTGCTACATGTAAACAAACAATTTCGACAGTCATGATGCCATTTGGAAGAAAGGCCAAAAAGGTTTTCAACATCTATACCTTCATCTTCCAGTACACCAAGCACAAACATTAAAAATTCCTGACAATCTTGCTGAATATTCTGCGTAAATTGAGTAGAACCAGAACATATGTCCAAAACATTTTTGAATATCAGAAACACTTTGTATTTTACTTTTATCACTAGTACATTTCTCATAAACAGAATTCAACAATGAACAGAATCTTTTGTCCCGATTTTCTCCAATTTGCTGTTGGAAACCTTGAAGAAAAAAAACAACATTTACAACTACATTAGCATAGCAGTTGACATCAGAACTATTTTGAAATCGATAACCAACATTCTCTTCAACTCTGTCCTTTGTCTTTTTGCTTGGAGGCGCAACTTCATCTTGTTTTTTTTCTTTCTCTACAGTTTTTCTACCACAACACGCTTTTCACTTACTGGATATTGACTTAAATTGGGTGCATATTCTCTTCTTAACCTATTATTCTCTTTGACACAGTTTGTAGCTGCAGAAATCTTTGTCTCATCAAAATCAATCAAGTACAATCCAGATAAAGTTCTGACTCGAGACAAAGCAACATATGCCATACCTTCTTTAAACACAGTACTTACAATATTCACTAAAGCACAATCTACACTTAAATCTTGAAATTTATGAATGGTCACTGCATATGCCAAACAAACAGGAAACTCTTTTCTGCAGACATACAAATCTTTCTCAAGCAAAAAATGAGCTGCACAACGACTAACTTGTTGTACTCCAGCTATTTCATCAAATTTGATTTTCAAAAATTCAATGCCAGCTCTGTTTACATAATTAACAAAATCAACAATTTTACCCATTGCTCCATTTACTAAACCTTTTTGCACATCCAAATTACATCGCAAAATTACTCTATAATTTACACATGCATACAAATTACTTTCTAAACCAGCAGTTTTACTTATCTATTTCTCTAAAGAATCCAATTTCCTCTTCAAGTTTTCACTCAAAATAATACTGATTCTCTCATGTTCTAATTTATCAATTGCTTCCAATTTTATAATTTCTTCATTTTCCAACTTTAACATTTCTTCATTGAATATAGAACATTCACGCAGTGTTGGCATTAAACAGATTACAGATTTGTTTTCTGCAATTCTCATGTATATTTTCTGTGGGACAATATTTGCATTTGGAAACAAATGGGAAAGTAATTGTGTCTGTAAAGCTTGTTTCCATGTTCGGTCAATTTTCCAATTCTTATATCTTGAAAAATAGTTCCATAATCAACATAATTTGCTTGTCGCATATTTGTAGTAAGTTCCTTATACTGAAAATATGGCCAAATGTTTACATTGCCAATACTCCCCAAAGACTTTCTAGTATCTTCATGCACCAGTGTTTTAAACACTGGCTGTCCTTTTACAGGAGTAAGTTGTAGAAGATCTCCAAAAACTATGACGTGCTTTCCTCCGAATAATATGTCATACTCTGTTTTAAGAACTGCTGCATTCTTAAATGCACAAAGGCAAGCATTAAGTTTGCGACCATGCTTACCTCATCAATAATGAGAAGCTTCATTTTCTTCAACACTCTTGAAACTTCATAAGAAGCTTCTCCAGATAGCTTGTGGTATTGTAATTTGATGTCATGCTCTACTGGTAGCATTAATAAACGATGTAAAGTAATTCCTCTTTAATATTGTGTGCCACCAACCCAGTTGGAGCAGTGACAACACAAGACAAATGCGACTCAGTTCTTTTCTGTAGAAAAGTTGTGATTACTTTAATTAAAAAACTTTTTCCTGTTCCAGCTTGTCAACTCACATACATATGGATACGTTCAAATGATGAGCAAGAGCACTCTTTTTTCTCATGAAGAAATCTATGGTCAATCTGTTCTCTCACTTGCTCATATATTTCTTTCTGCTCAAGATTTAGTTGTTCTTCTAAGTTTCCTAAGTTTGTTAGATGTTCTTGACCTTGATACTTTACTGTTTCCACCTCTTCCATAGCAGTTGCTGCTACATTTAGAACAATTGGTGCTCCTAGTGGGTCCTGACTCAACGGAGGAGACGTTTGACTGTCTTGAGAACTATCTCTGGCAATCCCAGCTGCAATTGTAGCTTCTTGCTCAATTTCGGAATTCAACATTTTGACATAATTAGCAAAAACAGGACATTCTATAGTATCTTTAGTTGCATTGAAGGAATCTTCATAGCTCTCAAAATCTCCATGTGATTCCAATTCTGAACGCTATGGCTTAAAAAGTTTCAAAGGAGCTAAATAGTAAAATTCCCTTTTGTTAGGTGTTTCGCAACTCAGTTTACGGTGATTAATCAAATGTCCTTTTCTTTGTTTCACCAGACATCCTTCAGAACCAATAACGGCATATATAACATTATTAATGTTTTAGGTAATATTCCGTTTAAAAATATAGTTTTGCAGCACTTCATAGAGACAAATGTTCTCAAGATGATGACTTCTATTTGGATAATATGTATCCAACACATTTGTTTTCAGAATATCAGTACTTTCTGGCTCTTTTTCAGCTAAATAATTAATTTCTTGTACAGATTTAAGAACTCGGTTTCGTGTTGCAGCAAGACCTAGACACACCCATATGATTCTTCTGGATTTAGAGTACCGACTTGCAGATGATAAGCGATCTGAGCATTCATACGCTCCAATTTCTCGATGAGATAACATCTTCAAACTGTAACTGTATAATTTCTTACTTAGACTCTTCTCATGGGAAATCTCTTCTCACATTTCCTTCAATTCCGTCTTTTCTGATTTTGTTATGTACGATGTCTGCAACATATTGAATACCCATATTAGCATTCCAAATAGACAAATTGACTGAGTTATAGTCATTTATGTATTTTGACTCTTCATTTCTTCTTAAGTTGTAGGTATTTTATGGAGAATTTCTTGTGATATTATGTCGCAAAGATGACATAAAACTGTTCACTCTTCCTTTTGATATTGCAGGTCGAGGAAACGCAAAACGGCATTTGCTGTAGAAATTGTCCTTAGATTTGTACTTCGACGACAGTATTTGCTACAATGTTGGCTTTGGAATCGTAAGACTTGTTGTCTTAAGTCCTTATCTTGTGTACTTTTGGGTACTTCACATGTAGCATATTCTTCAATAAAAGACAACAAAGTATCATCTGAGTCTGTTCCAAATTTGGGAGCATCTTTGATCCATAATAGCATATGTATGTGAGGAACACCTCTCGCTTAATACTCCTTTCTCCAAAAGAAATCCAGAACCTCTCCAAGAGGATGATTTTTTTATTGGTGATAAAAGACATCATAGCTTCGAATTTATGATTGAAATACCTGCATACATTAACAGGATCCAAAGAGCACAATTCTCCAGGTGTCTTGTATTCGATACTTGGTATATTTGGATTTGCCTCTCGAAGAAATTGAAGTAAATCAGCCCAAGCATATTCAGCACAGCTTAGAGTAGGAACCATGTAGGAGTTCCTAAATTCCTTAGCATACATTTGAGTTCTCCATGACGACGGGACCAGTACTCATTAGTACCACGCTGACATGCCATCAGATTAATCAGCTGAGTTTCCAACACATTATCTTTCTGCTGTACTTTATCCATAAATTCCTTTGCTGAAACATTTTGCAGACGTACACCTGTTTTCAATATGTGGTTTACTGCATAAGAAAGTCCAGACAAATCACTCTCCAACAAAATATGGAATACATTGTCGAAATCTTGCATCTTCTGCATATAATCTTGATGTCTGGTATTTAGATGCAGGAATCTGCACAGGTCGTTAATCATATCATCCTCCTTTTCCTGTAGGAAACACCTGAGGGAAAAAACGAGCTTCTAAGCTTTTTTACCATATACTAATGGCACTTCCTTTTGCTTCTTTCATTTGAAATAACTCTATAGCATTCCCTATAATTTCTTTGGAATGTAATGGATGAACACTGTAATGTTCGTAGATTTCTTCAGTTCTGGACACATCCACTTTTTCAATTTGTCCAGATGGTAAGCCAGTATCTTCTTGTACAGATATTTCTTCTTCTTCCACTTACACATTTTTGTAATATTGATTATTTTTTACCAGGTACAACGTTGCCTTTTTCACTTTCCTAACATCCACTAATGCTTGCCAGATTTTCTTACTCTTAGTAGGAACGCCATTAACAAGAATAACTAAAGGTTTAGCCTCTACATTTTCTATACCAATAGTTTCAATATTTTTCTTTAAATCTAGAGGCAAATATACAACTCTTCCCTTTAATCCTCTCTGTAAATCAGAAGGAGGCAATTTTCCTGTCTTAGGCTCCATACGAACAATAGCCTGAAATGGATGCACACATTGAATAAGAATAGACTCATAGGTATTTAAATCCATCAGTTCAGAAGGAATATTTACTAACTCAAGATTATTATGCACAGCTCTAGCAGGCATTTTTTTCTCTTCTAATTTCTTATAACAATATTTACAAATACGCTGATCAGAACCCAAATCAAAACAATTCTCTACCAACAAATAAGTTGTAAAATCCTTCCACTCATTATTATTTTCCTTTTCACTTTTTAAATACAGATCAATAGTCCTGGTCTGATTTTTATAATGAATTAGTCGACAACAGATACAAGAATAATTTGGCCTTTCACCTGAAATCACTTAAACTGTATAATTTCTTGTTGAAAATTTCGTACACTGCACTGTTCTGCATTCTCTTCCACATTTTCTTCTATTAATCTCTCACTTTCTGCACTGTCTTCCTTTTTTTTTTTTTTTTATATTTTTTTATTTTTTCAGTGGCTGAGGCAAAACAAATACAGGGATGTAACAAGATACAGCAAAAAAAAAGGCAATGACACTCAATAGCAAAGTTCAAAACATATAACTCAAATACAATTTCCTGAAGATATAATCATGGTTAAATTAAATCCAGTTATCGATAGGAAACCATAACTTCCTAGCAAATGACTTTTTTCTTCGTCCTTTCAATTTATAGACTGCATTGTCCATTCGATACGTATCTAGCAGCTTGCCTAACCATTGTTCAAATGATGGTGGATCAGCGTCTAGCCATCTTGAGGTTATACAGAAACGATAGATAGACATTCCAATGAAAAAAAAAAGCTCTTGATCAACAGATAAACTCTCGGATGGAAAATATAAACCAAAAATAGTGACAGAAGGGCATAATTTGATATTAACATCAAGCAGATTAGTCAAAAAATTCTCTATCTTATTTTTATATACAGTAAGTTTAGGACAACTAAAAAACATATGACATGAGTCAGCTGCTAAAATCCCACACCGGCTACAGTTGATACCTTTCGTAGCGTTCCATTTAGCAAGTTTAGCAGGTGTGTAATACAAATCCAAAGAGGCCATATAGTGTTGGCTTTTAAGAGAGCTATTAATTAATACTGTATTACTGATCTCAAATGCCCTTGCCAAATCAATCCCTTCTATAGACAATTTCCTCTCCCACTTCTGGGCTTGTTGAACGAGGTCATCGTGCAGCCTGTTAATCATTAGCTGATATAGTGTACCAATACGGGCATCCTTCCTACCACTCTCCAAGACATCATTAGACTCCATAACATCACTATAAAGAAGATTTTTTTTTTCCAAAAAGCTACGAATCTGTAGATACTTAAAAAAATCATTTCTAGAAAGACCAAATGTGTTTTGAAGTTCGGAGAATGACATTAAAGTCCCACCTAAGTACATTTGCCCTATTGAGTGAATCGGTCCCAGACGAAGTCGAGAAATAGAGGTGCTTTGAGGAATCCCAGAAGTTGGAATGTTACAGCATATAGGTGTGTAGAAATTATATTTAGGAATAATCCGTAAAACTTTATTCATCTGTCTCCAAGCCAGAAAAGCAGAGAAAAAGATCTTGAATTTCGTTTTTTTATAATAGCTCGGCTCCGTAAAAATCAGTAGTGATTGACGCGCATGATCACCCATAAGCATTTCAAAAATAGATGGGGCCTTACAGATTTCGTTGGCATGATCGTGGAATAATAAAACTTTAATAGTTTTAAGAGTAATGGCCCAATAATAAATTCTGAAATTCGGAAATCCTAACCCCGCACGTCCTTGCGGAAGAGTACACCACTTAAGGGATCTTCTAGATCGACGATACCCCCATAAAAATCTAGACAACATCCTATCTATTTTATTGAAAAGAGACATAGAAAAAAATAGAGGAATAGTACGAAAAAAATAAAGAAATTTTGGGAAAATTAGCATCTTAATGACATTGGTCCGTCCGAATAAAGATAAATGCAAATTGTTTAACCGTTCCAAGGTCCTATTGGTAGATAAAAGTAGAGGGTCCAAATTTAATCCAACGATGTCGTCTATTTTGGGAGATAAAGTTACCCCAAGGTATATAGCGGTAGAATTAATTGGGAGATCAGTGGGTGTACCTGTTTTAGAATGTATGATTTGGGTTTTTGAAACATTCAATTTATAGCCAGAAAATTTGCCAAATTCACTAGCAACTTCGATTATTTTAGGTAAAGCAGTGGATGAGTCAGGGGTTACGATGGCCACGTCGTCTGCGTATGCTAAGACTTTGTGATCTATTTCATGGAGTCGGATTGGGGGAATACCAGGTTCTGCAATTAATCTGTTCAAATAAGGTTCTAAATAAAGTGCAAATAAAAGTGGAGAGCAGGGGCACCCTTGTCTGGTCCCCCTAGTGATAGAAAATGGTCTGGAAGTATCAGTACCTAGTCTTATTACTCCTTTTGCTTTGAAATAAAGTGACTGTACAGCCTTAATAAATTGTGATGGAAAACCCTTCCATTCTAACACCGACCAAAGGAACCCCCAGTCTACTCTGTCAAACGCTTTTTCAGCATCGAGTAGGATCACTCCGACTGGGGATTCCTTCGCTTGGGCCCAATCCAACAGTGCAATAACACGTTTAACGTGATCTGTAGTATCCCTATGTTTGATAAACCCGTGTTGAATATGAGAAACCAGACCAGCCATGACATTATTTAACCTATTGGCAAGAATTTTGGAATATATCTTACTGTCTGCCGTGATGAGGGAAATGGGGCGATACGAACCAAGTTCCTTTGGGTCCTTGTTCTTTTTTACAAAAACAACTATGATAGCAGTCGACCAGGAATCAGGAGGGTTATCTTGAAATGCTGCATTAAAATTTTTTAATAATTCTGTCTTCAGCAGATGTCTGAACGTCCGATAAAATTCGAGGGGGATCTGATCGGACCCCATGGCTTTGCCGGCAGCTAAACTCAAGATAGCCTCTTCAATCTCTTCCCAGCTTATTGGCCTAGCAAAGAGATCAATATCATCTGTGCGCAGTGACAGTTGATCGGAGTTTCGGAGATAGTTTATAGGATTAAGAGTCTTATCAACTTCGTTGTTATAGTCGTTGTACAATGTCTTGTAGAAACCATGAAATGCGTCTAATATTCCTACCTTATTCTCTTGAAGGACCCCATTAATATCTTTGATGCATTGTATTTCATTAAAAGAAGATTTTTGGCGTAAACGCTGTGCTAAGATTTTCCCCGTACGTTCACTAAGTTCATAACGTTCTGTTTTGTATTGTTTAAATTTTATGGCTACTTCTTCAGCAATATGTGTTCGGAGTCCTGAACGTTCAATAGTTAATCGAATTTGTGCATCCTCTATATTGACATTATTTTTACAGGCGGTGGATAATTCGAGCTCTGCCAGCCTAACCTTATTTAGCCTATCCTTAAGGTCTTTTTGATTTTTTTGCCTTCTATAATTAGCAAAACTAATAGTCTCCCCCCGTACAACGGATTTAAAAGAATCCCAAACTACCTGTGAAGAGGCAGAATCATTATTTATAGAAAAATAATCTTTGATAATAGTGACCATAAACTGGAGGTACTCTTCGTCCAATAATAAGCTCCTCTGAAATGACCAAGATCTATTTAAGCTTTGACGATCAATGGGGAATTGAATCTCCGCGATGACGGGATTATGGTCCGAAATAACCTGTGGTAATATTTCAATACGGATTTGCTCCAGAAAAACCGAAGAAACAAAAAAATAATCTAAACGGACAAATTTTCGGTGGGGGGTGGAGAAGAAAGTATAACCAGGGTCATTGTAATGAAACTTATTCCAAACATCGGTTAACCCGTTACACAGTACCAGATCTCTTAGAGCTTTATACGCTTGAATCTTACGACCCGTATATCTCTTTCCTAGTTTAATATCCCAATCAGCTGGTATATGAATATTGAGGTCCCCGCACACTATAATCGGTTGTGTCCAAGTGGATAGCTCCGTGTTAATGAGGTTAAATAACTCAGCATCATCCAAATTTGGGCCATACAGACAACATAAAGTAAATCTACAGCTACCAATTTTTAATTCCGCAAGCCCCCATCTCCCCCATTTGTCGGAAGATGTTTTAACGCACTTCCCTACTCCCTTTCGCATACAGATAGCAACACCTCTCTTGATACCCATTTGCTTAGATGTAATCAGAACTTCTAATCCCAGATTATTCAGGAGAGAGCGTTTATCCCATGAAATATGGGTTTCCTGAACACATAACAAGTCAATATTCAGAGTTTGTAGCATTGTACGAAACATAGCTATCTTCTTTAAATCATTAAGACCATTAATATTAATAGTGCATATTTTCAACCTTTTATGCATTTCAAAAACAATATAGAAAAACGATTGTTGATCATCATCATAAACATTTGCTCCCCCACATTAGACTTTGTATGCCTTATAGCCATCACTGTATTGAACACCTCGGCCTTAGTAGCCATCCCTGTATTGAACACCTCAGCCATACACCCCCACCACCACCCGTTGCCCATACCCACCCCCACCCTGAACCCCAGAACCCCTCCCCCCACCCTCCCCACTATAGGAGGCACAGGAACCATCAGTTCCTGAAACATATGGATGCCGTGTCCCTAGCTCCTAGCATCTTTACCAAAAAAAAGAAAAAAGAAAATGAGAACGAAAAAGAAAACAAGAGAAGAGGAGTACTCAGAATTCAGACAGATTCAGACAAAGAATAAGAAGGAGTATAAGAAAGTTTAGGAACTAAATACGTAGGAGTCCTACATTAGTGCTGCATTAGGATAAGAATTATTACTCAGTATGGTTCCTAAGCATATATTCTGAAATTTTCATAAAGCACGTCTGAGCTCATCAAAATCGTTCAAAGAGAGTCTAGATACTCCTTAGCTTTAATTGTTGAAATGAAGAATTTTGTTTGGCCTTTAAATATAGTTTTAAGTTTTGCAGGGCCTTGAAGAAATACTGCTACTTCCTTCTTCTGAAAGTCAGGAATTAGTTGCTTCAAATGCCAGCGTTGAGCCACAGTAGCTTGGCAGTAGTCTGGTCGCACGAAAAACTGAACACCAAGACCATCCGCTTTCTTATCTGGTCTTGCATTAACAAAGATGGCTTCACGAGCAAGAAAATTATTAAATGAAACCAAAATGGCCCTGGGATAGCTTTCTTGGCCTTGTCGCGGTTTCCTTGCGGTGAAAGGGAATCGGTGAGCTCGTTGTATCTCCCGGGCCCAATCCCAATCGGTGATTTCTGGGAAAGCATCACCTAATAGATTAATAATAAACCGCCTCAGGTCACCTCCTTCTTTGTTTTCAGGGATTCCCAAGAAACGCAAGTTACTTCTGCGGGCCTGGTTTTCCAAGCTGGCTAGCTTATCAGATAAATCATTTTTTTGCGTTCTAAAGTCTCCTACTTCTTGTCGTTGAGCCATACATTCCTCTTCCAGCACGGCTATCCTGGCCTCTGCTTCAGTGACCCTATCCGCAGTCTCTGAACAAAGTTTAATTGCACGGCGTACTGCATTTTTGACTTTGGCACATGTCATTTGCGTACGTTGATTCTCAGCTTTACTTTCTGCCCGATGAGTCATCATAGTGTCAAATATCGTTTTCAATGTTATCTCTTCATTATTATCTGATGGCGAAATTGGGTCGGGTGAGCCATTATGATTAGGACCGAGAGTATCGTCGGCAGCAGAAGCAGTAGCTGCTAGGTTAGGAGATAGAGAATTCACATCGTTTGATGGCCTGAGAACAGTCTCTTTACTCACTGCGCGAGAGGATCTTTTCTTCTTCGGCCTCTTTTTAATGATGGTAGCTGCATTTGCATTGTCAGGGCTGAGGCTACTCTCTCCGGCAGAAGATAAGCTCTCGCAGCTGATGTCTGCCCACTCTTTATTTGCGCCTGTTGCTTCATCAGATGAGAGATCTGAGAGAGAATAAAAGTTTTCAGGAAGTTCCTGATTATATTGCTGCGTGATAGTTTCTGTTTCAGCTCGCAGATCACTAGATAGGTCGTTTGATACCAGAGATAATGATGGAAGTGAGCATGACCGATTGGAAATGGCTCCACCGGGAACTGCAATTCCCATAATGCCCTTCCTCAAAGAGTCAGTCGGTATCGGAGCCGTTATCACAGTAGAAGAAATATTAGTTTTATTCTGCATACCGCTGCTAATAGATGGTTGACAGGAGAGCTGAGCAATTGTTAAATCAGTACTTTGATTATCCATGCTTGAATTGTCAGTGCCATTGTCTAAAATTTTCTTTTTAGCGGTGTGCTTCTCAAACAAGTCTGGCAATGTTTGTGATACATCGGATTTAGTAGCAACCCCCTTATTGGAGCTCTTACCCGGTTTTGTGGTAGTCTTGCCAGAAATCAGTGGTGCTGCCTCTGCCATCGCGACCTCCACGCTCGATTGTTCCACGTCCTTTGGTTTAGACCCAATGTCGTTTTTCTTACTGCTACGTGTTGCAATGGAGGGGGGAAGCGGCGTCCTCTTTTTCTTTCGTGAACCCCCTCTGCCAGGAAAAACGCTCCTCTGTATCCAGCAGAGACAGAGTGTAGCGCGCCACAGCGGAGACCGCCGTCGGAGCTCAGAAAAATTTAGTAGCATTCGTGAACACCGCCTGTCACGAGGATAGTTTGTTGCAAGTGATAGCAATTTGTAGCAGCTTGTTAGGACTGTGTATAATGCAGCGTAATACACTTGTCTTCCACCAATATTCGCCGGTTTGAAATTCTTTTGTTCCAGTGCTTGGTCGAGGATCAGACAAACGCCTCTCTGTCGCTGAGAGCACTGAATCAGGTCCCGCAGGTGGTGGGCGGAAGTGGACAACGCCTCTCAGCCGCTCAGCTTCTCAGCCTCTCGACCTCCGCACAGCTCCGGGGCAGCCTCTGCAAACAACGGTAAATGCTCCGTCCGGCAGGCCGGGATCATGCTGACTTCAGATATACAGGTAAGGTGCCCCCGCTGATTTTTAAAAGATTCGACGTAGAATCTCAGAGTTGAGTCTAGTAGTGATTAGGCAGAGGAAATAACTGCGGTAGCTGAATATCCCTCTTCCCTTCTCCTCCCTTCACATCAAAACGCCAGGAGCAAGGGAGCTAGCTGCCTACACAGCCTTCCCCACGGCAGCCATCTTGCCTCTGCTCATTCAATCTGCACTGTCTTCCTGAGGACCAATGTAACTAATCTCAATTTCATCACAAACATTTGTTAAGTCTGATACAGATCCACGCAAAAGAGCACTGTTCAACTTTTTTAACATTAGTGCTGGACTTTTCGCGTAATACAATGTTCTGACTAATTTCCTCATCTGAGTATGATGAACTGCTAACAACCTGAAATGGTGGAAAACAGTTCGACATACTTTTTTAGAAACACAAGGTAGAGAATGACCTTGTAAACCAGTATTTTCTCTCACTCTGCAAGGGTCTAGTCCTTGTAACATCTTAATCTTTTGTTTAACACTTTTCTTGGTGTAATTACGTAAATAATTGCGTAAAAAATCAATAGATTCTTAACAGACACTGCAAATACTACTACAATTCCAAGTGTACACTGGAGCGTTAGGACGTCTCTCTAAAACTTCAGCAGCTAACACCTCTTCTGCATTTCTAGGAACAATTTTCTCTTTCTCAATAGGACGACCATTTCTAACTTCATAAGCACGACCAGTAGTGTCAACTGCATGCAACAAATCATTATTCTGAAGATAACTTTCTTCATTAAGAAAAGGCTCAGAAGTTGAAGTATGTTTCCATTCATCCAAAAAAACCTCAAAAAAATTACTTCTGTTAATTAGTCTTCTCCACCTACTTTTGCTCTTCATTAAATGGATTGGTTTATCTAGTGATCTAATTCTATTGATTACTAATATAAACAGTTTTCTTTTCAATTCCAAAGCTTTCTCAACTACATTTTCTATAGCTTTCTTTTTACTTATAAAATACTGTTTTTTTCTTATATACCTTAATTTCTTTCATTAAATTTGATACCAATCTATTATAAAACATTTTTTTCCCAATGTCTATGAATTGATTTTTTCTCCTTCTACTATACACAGTTTTGTCTGCACTTGATTTTCCATTATTCTTTTGTTTATTAGTAGTTTTTTTTTTCATTGCTGATACACTTAGGACATTTTTTTGTTTCTGAACACTATTCTTAGTCTTTAGTATTTCCCTCAAAAAAGTGCTCCTGCTCTTATCAGGAGTTTCTTTCTGTTTGTTAAGACATCTCTGTTCATGTAAATCTTCTTGGTGAGTTCTCTTCAAATACATACTTTTCTTTCATTGCTTCATCTGTTGGTGCTTTGTTGGCATGATGTAGTACTTTTAGTATCGATAAACAGAACCTATATAATAAAAAAATATATGTAACATTACAAAAAAACATATATTAAATATTCTATTATATTACTTACAAGAAGAGAGGGAGGAGTATGAGGACAAAGCTCGGGGTATAAAAATAAGAGGACTTACAACAAAAGAACAAGGAGTATGAAGCAAGGAAAATTTTATAAAAAATGAGAGTATAAATAGACAGTACAATATAACGGAATATAGAAACAGCCGCGGCCCGTGGAGGGAGTTGGAAGGGGGCAGGCAGGCGGGGCGGAGGAGGGGCAGGGTGAGGAGTGATAAACAACGGAATCTGGGGGCATATTACCAACAAGTAGCGATATTTATCACTAAATAGAGTTAGCGACGATTTTTTTTATCGCTGCCTATCGCTGGATATGTTAGCGGAGAAAACATGCTATTAGCAACGTTTTTCTCCATTGTGGTAAAATGTCCAGTGATAGCGGCAAAATGCATGAATATCATTGGGAATACAGCGATATTCACGTATTAGAGACAAAATGGTCTTAGCCATGTTATCCACTTGCCATTGGATAACATGGCTAAGAACTGGTCTGGGCAGGTGTTAGTATTTGGAGATAATTGCGGTTAACGCGAATATTTCCAACGGTACGCCTGCCTTGCTAATAGGCGATAGCGATGTTAGGGACTGCTTTCAGTCGGTAACTGGTTGGGTACGCCCACTTTGCACGTCATTAGCGATAAACATTGCTGACATGCAAAGTGGGCCCCAAACTGCTCGCTATCGCGTAAAAGCTGTCGCTAACATCAGTTAGCGACAGGTTGCTAATAGGACAATAGAATTGTCTCTGCTTAGCGGCCGAAAACTGACAGTAAATCGATGATAATTGCCTATTGCCCCCCTTGGTAATATGCCACCTTGATCATTGCAGGTAAGTAAACAATTAAATTAATAAAATGAATTTAGGGACATATTATCAACAAAAGGCGATAGATTATTGTCATTTTTATCGGCAGGAAAATGCAGATAAAGCGACGATAATGAGTTTGATAATATGCCCTTGAGAATTCTCATACCAGCCGAGGTTAACACTAGAACTTGGGCTTCTATAGCAATTTACAAGAAGCTATTATCAAGCCCATTTTCGCCGTTTTATTGGCAGTTTACTGTCCATAAGACGTCGATAATTTTAACACTGGTTCTTAATATTATGCCCGTCAGTGCCATATTATTAGTAAAGGGCGATACATTATCGCCGCTTTTATCGGCAGGAAACTGGCACTAAAGCGGCGATAATTATGTTGATAGAAAAACCTTGTGAATTCCCTTAGAAGCCCAGGTTAACACCATAACCTGGGTTTCTATGGGAATTGACAAGGATATATTATCGAGAGCATTATCCTTGCTTTAACGGCAGTTTCCTGTCGATAAAAGCGTCGATAATGTATCGTTCTTTATTGATATTATGGCCCATAATCCCTTAATGTACAGAGGCACAAAATTATATTAAAGAAAAAAACATAACAGCATGCATTATAGCAAAACACGTTTACTACTATAAAACGTTTAACAACAGATGAATATAGGAGCATATTATCAATGCAGGCGATAACATTATGAACACTTTATCGGCAGTTTCCTGCCGATAAAGTGATGATAATTGTATCACTGAGTCTTGATAATATACCTTATAATTCATTAATGTACAAAGATACACCGCACAGACGCACTCCCATACAAGTTTTGAACTCACCTTTCAAATTGAATTCTAGATTAACAGGAATACCACTCACACAGTGGATATTCTTCTACAAAATCTCTGGAGTTCAGTGTTTGCAGCACATCCGTCAAATGGAACATTTTCCCTCTTACTTTACGTATACATACATATAAATATAACCAATTAAAATTGTGTTCACATTAATTCAAAAGAAAACACACATTTCGATTGGTTTAACATTCCAAAGCTTTGGAACTAATAGAACTTTCAACCCTTCCCCCGTTCCACAATCTGTCAGTTACCATAGAAACACTTCAGGGAACACCTAAGTCAGCACACAGGTGAAAAGTTAATCATACATTGTTGCAAATTAAAACAGCAAGTGTGCTTGACTGGAGAATATACCAGCTTATCTTATGTAACGTTCTTTTCTATTACTTTTTCTTAACCAATAAAAATATGGCTTTTAAATAAGAGGAACATGGAACCTAGTTTTCTGTAAAATGTTGTTAAACTACCAATCATGTCTTTTCTTTTTTCAAAACTGCATGTTGTCCACCATTTTAGAAAAATCTTACTTTTTAAACTGGCATTTCATTTACAGACGCCATCAGAGTGCATCCAGACCTCTCTTCAAAATGCTTACAGTGTGGATTGTGGGACACAGCTATATTTTCTGGAGTCAAAGGTAAGCAGAATGGAAAAGAATTCTGTCAGGACTTAGGTTTACCAAATGCAGACATTAAATGAATTGGACAGAGGATTAAAGTTGCACCAATTGATGCCATTGGTGAAATCCTTTATGCATCTCCAACACCCTGACCTCATAATTGTGCACTGTGGTGGCAATGACCTAGGCAAAAATCCTAAAGGCCTAACTTATTTTGTAATCGACATGGTCCCCCCTCAACGAAGAGGTGGCGACAGGGAAGGGCTACTGCGCAAACTTGAGACCAGATACATCATTTTGCTGGACAGCAAGATGCCTAATGGTCTTAATAATAGTGAAGATTGCCACACTTACCTATAACATTATCACTCCATAGAGAAATTAAATCTGCACTAACTCTGTTTCTGTAGCTAGCAACTCTATTAGTAATAACATCTTATGAAATTCCCTTATCCTCCACACTCTTAATCTTTGAATCATTAGATATTTTAATCATTCTCTTTTTATTCATCAGGCACATCTTTTGTTTTATCACTGGTAGCACTTTATGATTTGACTATTGCGTGATGTTGCACATTTAACCAATATGCACTGAACTTTTTGCAATTTTGCACAAGATTTTATATTGCCCACATGGGCATTATGGTTATTATGAATTTTAACCATTGTGAACTAAATATCTGATATATCGCTTAGATTTGTATGTCTTTTAATTGATTTTACTGTTGTTTTATAATAACATACGGTTGACAATTTGACATGTTCACAATTTAAGCATCAACAAAATCTGGTTGCAATGTGAGTCTGGCACGGAGCAGGAATATTTATATAATTTTAATGCATTGTTTCTATTTATGTGTTTTAAATATATTTAATTCTGAATAGCCGATCCACAACTAAATGTTTAATCTTGTGCCTTAATATATGTTGCAACTTTCAGGTCAGTGCAAATTAGTTCGTCATTTCGTATTTATACAGTTATAATGAACTCAACCAGTATTTTACATGCATTTTCATTGGTTAAATGTACTTTAAAAACTCAAAAGCATTTAGGCATGTAGTATGTCTTTTATGTTTATCACGCATCAGGCACCTTGCACTTTAAAACGGGTGGCCAGCCCCCATGACTGCGTCATGTGATCAAGGCTTTTGGTAGCCGAAACGCGTCATGGCAGACTGGTGTTGGGCAAAATAAAACTCTGAACACCAAGAAATGGTTCTCGTCTCGTCTTTCATAAGGTTTGGCTGCATGCTGATTTAAAGGACGAAACATACTGCATATATATATATATATATATATATACATATATATATATATATATATATATATATATATATATATATATATATATATATATATATATATATATATATATATATCCAACTCGAAAAGTTGCCTGTAAAAGAGGAGCCCACGAGCAAGGTGAAATTCAGCTTCTGGTCTTTATTGGGAGCAGCCGCGAAATGGATGCAAATACAGCAACAGCAGCATATTAGTCCAGCCTTACGTGTTTCGTGATTATTATACCCCGCCTCAGTGGGTGTGGCCACCCCAGTGGCCTGATGGTTTCTGTAGTGCCGTCTTTTACTTCAGTGAGTTGGGTGTCCTTGAAGACAGTGAAATGAAGGTATTACCCCAGTGGGACTGACCCCACGGTTCAGGTTACGATACCCCCTCCTATTCCACTGGCTAACCCAGAGAGATATTCTGGTGATCCCACTAAGACACATGTTTTTCTCACTCAAGTGTTGATGCATTTATCTTGTAAACCTTCTTCATTTCCTTCTAATCATTCATGGGTAGCTTTCGCGATTTCTTATTTAAGTGGTGATGCAGCCAACTGGACGGTACCTCTGGTGCAGAATGACGATGCCATTCTATCCAACTGGACGGCATTCCGTGCAGAGTTTGAGAAGGTGTTTGATAGGAGGGCCACCACCTTTAGCGCGGACAGAGAGCTATTAGAGTTGAGACAAGGGAGACAAGACCTGGTTACATACCTCACTACCTTTAACAGGTTAGTAGCAGAGACTGCATGGCCTGAAGAGAAAAGAATGTCTATTTACTATCAAGGGCTACGCGAGGGCTTAAAGGATGTCATAGCTCAAATAGATCCTCAGCCTCTCACTTGTTCTGACATGATTAACCTTTCCCTTCGGTTGGATGGGAGACTCACTGACAGAGGGGGCGAAAGACGCAAGGCTGAGAGAGGGAATTATCGCCCCGACTATTACCCTCGAAAGGTAAGTCAACCTGTAGACAGCGGTAGTGAACCCATGGAGATAGGAGCTGTTAGGGCCCCTTTGACTAGAGCAGAGAGGGAAAGCAGGAGAGTGCTAGGTTTGTGTATGTATTGCGGGAAGAAAGGTCATTATGTTAGGGAATTCCCCTCGAAACCTAGGGCTTCAGGGACTTGGTCACGAAACAAGAAAGCAACTCTATCCTCTATAAATACGGAGGAAGCACCACCGGTGGAAAAGGCGGAGAAGAGCTGGAAACTCCCTTCTCTCACAGCCCCTGAAATACAGGAACATGAATCACATATAGTGCTCACCATGTCCTTGGAAAATCAGGCTCAGGTACACCAAGTAATGGTAATGGTTGACTCAGGGGCTACAGGGAATTTTGTAGACAGCGGCCTAGTCTCCTCTTTGGCATTAGGTAGGATTCAGAGAGACAGCCCTGAGGAAGTATGGGCCGTAGACGGCAAACCTCTAAAATCAGGCCTTATAACAGAGAGAATGGAGGACTAGGTGTTATCCTTGCCAGTCCCGGGAGGGTTACATTGGGAGGAGATACGTCTGAACATCATAGAGGCACCCCAATATGAAGTCATCCTGGGTATGCTGTGGCTTAGCCACCACAATCCCTTGGTGAAATGGAGGGAAAAGACTCTGAAGTTTGTAGATCCAAGTTGTAGGGTTCACATCGTGTCTGAGCTCACTCCTCATGTTATATCGTTGACATATTCCCATTGTTTAGCCACTGCGGCAGAAAAGGGGGTGGTCCTGCCTCCATGCTATCAGGAGTTTCAGGACATATTCAGTGAAGTTATGGCAGAAAAATTACCCACCACACAGAGAATACGACTGCCGGATAGATCTGGTGGAAGGTGCAGTGATCCCCACGTGTAGGGTATATGCTTTATCTGTCCCTGAAACAAAGTACCTGAAAGAATACTTAGAGCACTATGTGAAGATAGGGTTTATCCAGCCTTCCCGCTCGCCTTCTGCTTCTTCTTTGTTTTTTATATCGAAGGCAAACGGTGATCTACGGGCTTGCGTGGATTATCGCAGGCTCAATAAGGTTACAGTTCGCAACAGGTATCCCTGTCACTCATTACGGTATTACTAGATCAGGTCCATAACGCCAAGATATACACCAGGCTTGACCTCCGAGGGGCTTACCACCTAGTCCGCGTCAGAGCAGGGGATGAATGGAAGACCGCATTTAAGACCCATTATGGCTCGTATGAATATCTGGTCATCCATTTGGGCTTTGGAATGCCCCTGACGCTTTTCAGTTTTTTCTGAATGACGTGTTGAGAGAATATATGGATGTCTGTGTGGTTGTCTATATAGATGACATTTTTATTTATTCTGAGGAGGTAGACATTCATACAGCACAAGTCAGCATGGTACTCCAGAAACTGAGAGAACATAAACTGTTTTGCAAATTAAGCAAGTGCGAGTTTGGGGTGGACTCCGTTGAATTCCTGGGAGTCATGTTACACCCCAAGGGTCTACGCATGTCTGATCGCAAAGTCTTAGCAGTCCAGGACTGGCCTACACCTAAGTCCGTAAAAGAGGTACAAAGTTTCTTGGGCTTCGCTAACTATTACAGGCTTTTTTTTTTAGGGTTCTCCCAGATGGCAGTTCCTCTGACACGTTTGCTCCGGAAAGGAGTGACTTTCTGTTGGTCGTTGGAGGCAGAACAGGCTTTTACGTGTCTGAAACAGGCTTTCACTTCAACCCCTGTGTTGGCTCATCCAAAGACCGAGTTGCCTTTCATCTTAGAAGCGGATGCCTCCGATGAGGCACTTGGGGCTATCCTGTCACAAAGAGACTCTGAGACCGGACAATTACATCCAGTGGCATATCTTTCCAGAAAGTTGAATACAGCCGAAAAGAACTATACGATTTCTGAAAAAGAACTCTTGGCTGTAAAGAGGGCATTCCAGGAATGGAAACATTACCTGTGGGGTGCGGAGCATCCGGTGACGGTGTATTCTGATCAAAGGAATCTTCAGTGCATGCAGACGGCCAGGCATTTGTCTCAACGTCAGATGAGATGGATGCTGTTCTTAGCCGAATTCAACTTTATTATCACCTTCAGACCAGGCAGTGAGAACAGAAAAGCTGACGAAGGTGATACCGCTGTTGTTCCGGTTATGGAATCCATAATAGAACCTGCTAAGGTGGTGTGTGTGCTCTGTGCGGGCACGTTCTTGAGTAAGGTACGGAAGGCAAAAACCCCTTCTCTTTGGGATTCCTGGGCGACAAAAGACAGCAATCGATCCATAAAGAAGGGATTGACTTTCGTTAATACTCAGCTTTTCTTACCTTCCATCGCCTTGCAGCAAGAGGCTTTTCGGTGGTGTCATGTGGTTCCTCTGGCAGGTCATCAGGGCGTGCTCAAAACAATACATCTGGTCCAGAGACATTTCTGGTGGTTGACTTTGAGAAAAGATGTTACCATGTGGGTTGCTCGTTGTGCTGTTTGTGCTAGTTCGAAGACAGACAGCGGGATGATGAGAGGAAAACTGATACCCATGTCTACGCCAAGAAGACCCTGGCAAACAATAAGTTTGGATTTTGTAACTGGTTTACCTTCTGATCAGGGCAAATCTGCAATTCTGGTAGTGGTGGACAGTCTGTCCAAACTGGGTCACTTTATACCTTGCATCAACCTACCGACGGCTGGTCAGACGGCTCAACTACTACTCACAGAAGTGATCCGTTTACATGGGTTACCTGAGGTCATTGTCTCGGACAGGGGCCCACAATTCATAGCCAGATTCTGGAAATACTGGGGCACTGCGTAACAGATCAAGTCGTCTTTGTCCACCAGCTTCCATCCTCAGACGGATGGCCAAACGGAGAGGCTTAACCAGACGCTAAAGAAATACCTCAGTTGTTATGCCAGTGTAGCACAGGACTCATGGGTATCGTTGTTATGGATGGCTGAATTGGCTTACAACAACGCCTGGCATTGCTCTGCAGGAATGTCCCCTTTTTATGCCACGTATGGCGTAGACGCTAACATTCTTCCTGTCAAGATTCCTATGAGCGTGTCTGCTCAGCCCTCCGTGTACAACAGAGTGAGGAAGCTACACTCAGTTCAGAAACAGCTCATCAAGCATTTGACCAAGGCCAAGGTGGCTTACAAACGGTGGGCCGATGTTCATCGAAGGGAAGGACCTGATTATCAGGTGGGGGACCGAGTTTGGCTCTCTACCAGGAACATACGGTTCAAATTACGTAGTGTGTTCCATCCTCGCTTCATCAGTCCTTATGTCATCATTAAAAAAGTGAACCCTGTGGCGTTCAAGTTGAAACTACCTGCCAGTATGTGCATACACCCTGTATTCCACAGCAGTCTTCTGAAGCCTGCCTTGTCCTGTGTTAGGAAGGCGGCCTCCCCGGTGCTGGTTGATGGTGGGGATGAATACGAGGTGAGATGCATACGTGATTCTAAATGGAAACGAGGCGCGCTGTGGTACCTGGTCGCTTGGAAAGGGTATTCGGCCGAGGATGATACGTGGGAGCCACAGCAGAACGTTCACGCACCAGCAGCGGTGCGTCGCTTTCATGCACGATTCGCAGCTAAGCAAGGCCCTAGGAGGCACTAGGGAGGAGGACCTACTGTCAGGGTTCCGGCTCCCTTCGCCCCTACCTCGCCTATGAACTACTCCCATGCTGAACTACAACTCCCATGAGCCTTTGTACCAGGAAGCTACATAGCGTCTGCAAGCGCATCAGCTCATGCGCGTAATTCTGTTTGTTCCGGGTCCTGTTGAGATCCGCAGGTTTGGGTCTTGTGGCGTCGTTGGTGGCTCCTGCCTTGCTGTTCGAAGGCGTTCCTGATCTCCTCTTGGTGGCAGTGGGTGAGTGATCGTCCTACGGCCCCCTCGTTAGTCAACGGAACGTAGTGTGTCAGGCCGACCACACGTTACTGTTGTTCTTGCTTCTTCTCCTGCTCTCGGGGCTCCGAGAGCATCAGCGCGGCTGCGCTCAAATTGTGCCACAACGCGTTGAGTCGGCTGGCCACGCGTGTCTGCATCGTTCCTCCCTGATTTCGCTAGATCGCGGAACATCGTGGTGGCTGCCACATGTTACCGTGTTCTCCATTTCCTTTCAGCTAAAAGCGGAGCGCCGTGTGTCGGCTGGCCACGCGCTACCGTTAAATGATTAATCATTTCTTTGTTTGTAGCGGAGCAAGGTGTGTTGGCCTACCACTTGCTGCCGTAATTCCGTGGGTTTACTTGGTTCCCCTGTATGGAGATTCAGGGTGGTGACTGCCACTATCTACAGTTCGTTGTTTTGGTTGGGATTCAACCTCAGGAACATTTCCTCTTACAGCAAGCTGGATATGGTGTTACAATATTCCAGGTGTTGAGAAACCTTTGGTGTACTTTGCCTTTGCTGTGCTTTTTAGTAGCTGCTGACATTCTGTGGCTCTATGCAGGTGGAGAGATCTAAGACCTTCCTTTTGTTTTCACTGTTTACTCTGCTGGGTATAAATAGACTCTGTGGTTCAGGTGTGTAGAGTATTCGTCTGGTGTTACATTCTTAGTGAGAATTGAAGAGAGTAGCTATGATGTTGCTATGTTGTGCTTAACTGTGTTGTCTGTTTCTATATCATTTCAGAGCCTTTGTCCCAGCAGTCCCCTCCCCGTTCCTGACTTCCCTCGCTTAATGGTTCCAATTCCCTGTGTTCTAAGATCAGGGAGTTGGTAACGTTTGGAGGTGGACCCCCATTAGCAACGACCGGATCCTGTGGAACGTAATCTTGACATAAAGTTTAATAGAGAGTACCTCTTGCACTGGATGCAGGGAAAATAGGGGTTTAGGTAATCAAGAATATTAAAAATAGTTTTACAAAAAAGGGAAGTTACTAGTATAATAAGTCGGAAAAAAGGGGAATGAATGTTAATACTTGTATAAAAAAAATAACCTATAAAAATGCTTTGATAAGAAAAACGAGTTTAAATAAAACGTTTTAGAAATTATACGAAAGTTAAAAAGTATGGAAAGAGGCACGTTTACATAAAAATGTGATGCACTAAAACAGTGGAAATGAGAACACCTCTAAACTGAAAAACGTGACTTAAAAGTGGGAGGAGCAATACATTGATCCCATAGAGTGTTAAGTAACCAAAAAGTATATAAACCACACCCCTGGGATGATTAGTTTTGTTTCAGAGAATTAATACGGGCGAAGAAACTACGAGCAAGGTAATGATTCGGGGCTGCGGAAGCATCTTCAGAATATCTTTCATTTCCTCAGAGGGAACATATTGTTAATGTATATTTAAAAATACATTAAACATTATCAGCCTGATTCATCAAAGAACCGTTTTGCGAGTCTCTAATAGAGATTCATAAGGAATCGCTATTAGAGACTTGCAAAACGGTATTCATGTAGGAATTGCAAAATAAAAAGCGATTCCTACACATTCCTTATTTGCGATTAGCAAATTGCTAATCGCAAATAAGGAAAAACTCCCCATTCATTCCTATGGGCCAAAAGGCCAATAGGAATGAATGGGGAGTATTCCTTATTTGCGATTAGCAATTTGCTAATCGCAAATAAGATAGCGATTTGAAGGGTGCCAGGGATGTCCAAAGGACACCCTGTAGCACCCCTTAAATGCACATTTGAACAGGTGTTGCGCACACACATGTCCAAAGTACATGTGTGTGTGTAACATGCACAAGAAAAAAATGCACTAAAGTGCTTTTTACTCTTTTTTCGCAATTTACCACCAAGTCAGACTTGGTGGTAAATTGCGACCAAATATTGCGATTTCGCTATTTCTAATTGGTTGATGAATTGCATTTAAGGAATCTCTATTAGAGATTCCTTAAATCCAATTCCTCGCAAATATGCGAATTTGGTAATAGCGATTTTTGCATTTGGGATGATGAATCCCAAATGCAAAAATCGCACTCGCAAAGGGCCAGATTTTCAGAATCTGGCCCTTTGCGAGCGCAATTCAGCTTGATGAATCAGGCTGTATCTTCCTTCTAGAGGAGTTGGATGAATTTCGACGAAAGAAGGAAAGAATATTGAAGAGAGGTAAATTATCTGAATTGGGTATATGTTTAATATTTTTTTAAAACAAAGCAAAAATATTTAAATGATTATAGAATGTGGCATGATTAAGTTTAAATGGAATATAATTACAAGAAATATAGGTTAATTAAGGAATTACTAAGTGCAAAGTAATGATTAGCAGTGATGCCATTACTTTCAAAGTATCTTTCATTTCCACAGGGAGGTCATATTGTTAATGTATATTTTAATTTATATATAACTTTATGATCCTTCAACTGGAGTTGGATGACTTTCAACCGAGAATGTCATACATTAATAAATAATATTTTTTTTAGTGTGCAAGTATTTCTTAATGATTGAAAAATGTGGTATAAATAAACTATTGACGAAATACTTTGAAATAAAAGAAAATACTCTATATCTTCTAGAGTGAAAATGGGCTAAAAGTAGTTATATTGAGAAGTGCTTTTCCCAATGTTCACTCTTGAAGAACAGGAGGACTATCTTCTCAAGCACTTTTTTTGAAAAAAATAATATGATTGTGTCTTCAAATGTTAATAATTCTTTCCATTTTTAAAAATTATTGTTAAATGTAATAATGACATGAAGTGTACATAAAAAAAAGATGAAGTAGTGAGGGAGATTTTGTCGTAGCACTTCTATTCTACTTTATCTGAAAGTAAAAAAAGCCCAAACATTTAAATAAAGATGATGGGGCAACACTTATATAATGTAGACATAAGGAATGAGTGCTTATGATAAAGTAAAAAAAATGGTGGTGCAACGCGTGATACCAATAAATGAAAAAAAGATTTTGCATTTCAACCGTTTGATGAATATAAAAGATTCAATAAAAATATTTTGAAAAATGTGCATTTTTCTTTTAAGGATGGTTTGAAGAATTATACATTTAATGAAAGGACAAAGTACTCCACGCTAAAGGAGAAAAGTCAGCACAATTATGATAAAATATAAAATGGAATACCATTTTTAAATACCGTTACAGTCAACAAACTAAAAAGTAGAGTACACAGTTTAAGTTAAAAACACCCTACTACAACTAGTTCTTCAAACGCATTGTAAAATAAACTGCATCACAAAATGGGCTACGCACATGGTAACGGTATCGTAACCTCACATAGAAAAACATGCCAATCAACATTAGGATCAGGAAGGTAGAGTTAACCACACAACAGCCAATCAAATGTTTTTCAAAATCAGCGCAAGGAAACGGATTGGTCGGTAATACGTCTTCTTACAATGCTTCAAAACCAATGAAAAAGAGGCGTTGAAAGTTTCTGTTTTTAACATACGAGCAAATCAGATGACCTTGCAAGAACACAAAGCGAGAGGCAATTATTAAAGATGACTTGATTTCGCAAGACCCCGAAAGGCTTCTTCCAGAATAAGTACACACTTCACTGCCAGACCCCATTTGATGATTAACCAGGCTCTCAAGCCTAAACACCTCACAAATCATCTCTCGTCACTTTCTCTTCTTCCACGTTCACCGTGAAAGTGCTTGTCTCCTTCTCCTTTAACTCCTTTCTTTTTCATAGTAATTGTTACTCATACACTATCCAGCAAATACCCATCAGATGCAACCCCCTGGATTTGCAATACTAATTGTTACTCATACACTATCCAGCACATACCCTAGGGATGCACCACCTTGGGGTTGGAAGATTATTTTTACTGATACACTGTCCAGCACATTCTGTACAGATGCACCCCCCTGGAGTTAGAATACGAATTGTTACCCCTACACTAACATGAACTTACCCTACAGATGCACCCCACTTCACATAGAATAGTAATTGTTACCCCTACACTAACCTGCACTTACCCTACAGATGCACTCTACTCTCTCTTTCAAAATCCAAACCAGATTTACAACACCCCTGCACCACTTTTGCGTCTCTTTTCCCATCCTTAAAGTAATGCAATAGTAACTCAATGAACTTGTAAATCTACCCCTATGCACATTACGAGCAAAACAAGTACACAACTCATTCACTTCTTTATCAATCACAATTAGATAGTGCTTTTTCACGATTCACAATGAACTTCAATAAATACTTTGTGCCTATTTAAATGGAGGACGAGATTGTCGACATTACAAAACTTAGTGGCATATTTACAAAAACAGAGTTCAAATTGTTGCTTTAACGCCTGCAAAGTACAAAAAAAACCACAGAAAATGGACTTCAAAATCCTCCGTTATCTTACCGGAAGAATTTCTCAACATTTCTGTTTCCTATACAAGACTGGGAGCCACCACCGGGCTATAAAATAAATGGTTGTGGGGGTTCCAACGCCCCCCCCCTTCAAAATATAAAGTTTGGGGACCTCAATGACCCCCTCAATCCTCGGGAACCACCATCCCTGGGATTTAGTGTATTGTGGGAGGCAGACTGCGTGGCCCTACGCCTACAGCCCTCGAAGGCCCAGGAGACCGCCACGGTCAAGGGCCAGCTCCTGCAGTGTCCCGGGTGCCTACCCCCGCGACACTGCTGCTTGCTATCAGAGGGCGTGAGTCTGGCGCCTTCTGCCCTCCCATGGCGAACTTAGGCCCTCATTCGGATTGCGGTTTTTCCGCATCCTCCGGGCCGGCGGAAGTGTCCGCCGGCCCGGAGGATGCGGAAAAACTGCTGTAGACACTTCAAAGACCCCCCGCCAGATTAGGATGGTTGGGGGTTCAGGAAGTCCATCCGCCGCTTTTCCGCCGTGGTCGCCTTACGACCGAGGCGGAAAAGCTCTAATATGGAGGCAGTGTCTAACAGACACCGCCAGCCATATTAGGAAGGGGGAAAACTGATGCCTGTCTGCAGCGGCTTCTCCGCCGTGGAAAGGCATACGGAGATGTCTTTGGGGGCCCGTTGCGGGCCCCCAGGGTGACGGGGTGGGGGGTGCACATGGGGGGTACTTATGGTACCCCCCTGCATTTGCGTGCACGAAGCAGCAGGCACCGAACGGTGCCTGCCGCTTTGTGCATGCAAATGCGATGCATGCATATTTAACCTTGCGGCGGGTGCTGCTTCAAGCAGCACCCGCCGCAATGTTAAATATTGAGGATGTGACCGCCAGGGTGGCGGTCACATCCTAATCTGCACGGAGGGACCGCCGCTGCCCCTGCGGACGGTCCCTCCTACTCTGGGGGTCCGCCATCCTAATGAGCACCTTAGTTTGGCTTTTGAAAGACAGAGCAGTGAAATCTATTCTCACTTTCAAAATCCAAACCGGATTGCTTTTCCTTTTTTTATTTGAATTTTTTTTTTATTCATCATCATCAAACATAAAGCATTTCATCTTTCATATTATTTCCGTCAGTTTATGAATCACAATCTTAAATGAGTAGGAAAAAAAAAAATGATACATACAATATATCTCTTCATAACGAAATGAGAAACTAAACAGTTTATCCATTTGCTATTAGACTACAGAAAAAGGTGAAAGAGAGAATGAAGGGGAAATTATACACTTCTTTAGTCATTTTCCAACTTTTGTTTCCAGTCAGTTATAGGAGCCCATATCCTATTCCCCAGTTGCTTTATCTTCCGACCCTTTTTATCATACATCGCTTTTTCTAATATATATATCGCTAACAACCGCGATAACCATTGTTGAAATGTTGGCGGATTTTGGTCTTTCCACATTGTTGCGACACATAACCGTTTTAATGCCATTGCTAAATATATGAATTCATATTCAGGTATTTCTACATCATCCCTAGTAACCCCTAGAACCATTACTTCGTTTGTTATGTTGATTTTAATCCCTAGTTCTCGATCAAGGAATTTCTCTATTGAGTTTTTAAATAAGTCTAGGGCAGGACATGCCGCAAACATATGTATAGTGTCTGCCTGTGAAGCTTGGCATCTAGGGCAGACAATCCCCGTTGTTCCGCCCCATTGAGCAATTCTGTGCGGTGTATAGTAGAGCTCAAACAGGGTCTTGTATTGTTGAGCTTGTAAATTGGTTACTTTTAGCACTGAATTTAATAGTTGGAATGATTTTTCGACTTCATTGCCAGTTAGGTTTAGCTTAGTATTCCATTTCAATACAACCCTTCCGCAGTCATCCTCCTTGAGCTGATTCAATTCCCCGTAGATCTGGGATATCGAGCAGCCCTTTTTATCTCTTAAAAATTCCATGATTTCCTCTCTCTTATAATTGATATCCCCTCCCTGTTTTTTTGTCAAGACTGATCTGATTTGTAAATACTTGAAAAAGTCTCTAAAATCTAAGTTATATAGCTGCTGTAAATGCTCAAATGTCATAAGGCTTATCGTATCTATGAGATCGCCAATAGTTTTTACACCCAGTGTGTCCCATTTCTTCATTACTTGATCATGGAATATCGTTGGTAAAAGTTGGTTCTTAAATAAAGGCGTATAGTAATTCATTCTTCCCATTTTTATTTTCTTCCTAAGGGCAGACCAGATTGATATTGCTGATGCAAGGGTCTTAAACTTAACTTTTTTATAATAACTGGCTTCATTAAATGTAAGGAGCCACTTGTTAGATCCCTTGATTAATAACTCATATGTGTCAGGGATACTATCCCCCCCTCTCCATTGGTCCTCCATATTCCCCCCCACTAACCCTCTGATGTACTGCAGGACAGCCGCCCAGTAGTAAGCCTTGAAGTCTGGGACCGCAAGGCCTCCTCGTTCCCTTGGTAATGACAGGAATTTTAGTGCTCGCCGTGTTCTGCCCTTGGCCCATATAAAGCAGTTTACAACTCCCTCTATTTCACCGAACCATTTGTTGTTAAATTTCAGCGGAATGGTTCGAAACAGATATAGTATCTTAGGCAGAAATATCATTTTTATTAAATTGCAGCGGCCTATTATTGTTAAATGCAGATTATTTAATCTGTCTAGATCCTTTTTGGCCTTTTTAATCAGCGGTCCCAGGTTCATTTCGACTATCTCAGAGAGATCTGAGGTTATCGTTATACCTAGATAAGCTGCAGATTCCGTTACTCTTTGATCTGCCATAGTTATTTTTTTATTAATTACAATTTGAGTTTTGCTTTGATTTAGTTTATAACCCGACAGTGCCCCATATAAATTTGCTTCTCTTTCTATTTCCAATATTGCCGTAGCCGGCTCAGCAGATGTTACAGCCAAATCGTCAGCATACCCTAAAATTTTAGTTTCGAATCCATTCAACAAGATTGGTTTAATATTCACATTTGACTCTATCTTTCTGATAAAAGCATCTATGTAGAAGGCGAAGAGCAACGGGGAGCAGGGGCACCCTTGTCTTGTTCCTCGTCCAATATTTATAATCCCACTCTGTTCTCCCATTATCCTGAGTCTTATCGTCGGGTCTTTATATAGGGCACTTAACGCTTTGATGCAGACATCGCCGATGTTTGCCTTGGCCAATGCCGTCCATAGGAAGCCCCACGAGACCCTATCAAATGCATTTTCGGCATCTAGCAATATTAAAGCCATAGGGTCTCGTGAGGCTGCCGCCCCATCAAACATCATGAGTGATGTCACTGACCATGTCATGAGTGATGTAATATGTGACGTCATCAGCAGTGCATTGCAGGCGCGCAAGTTATAGTGAGTCCAACATTTCCAGCTAACTATAACTGGTGTGAAACCTATGGTTTTTTCAGTGAATTTAATAGGTTTTTTAAATGCTAATTCCTAACTATAACTGGTGTGAAACCTATGGTTTTTTCAGTGAATTTCATAGGTTTTTTAAATCCTAATTCCTTTCTATATCGAGTTTCTAACCAATGATTTTTTTTTAAATTTGCTGTTTTGTGTAAGTATTATTTATTTATTTATTTATTTATTTTTGTTGTCATATTTTCCTGGGGCGCTCTGGGTGCGCGCTCTGGTAAGCTCTCCGGAAAGTGCACCCAGAGCGCTACTTTCGTTCGTGAAAAAAAATATGAATGAAAAGTAAATAATAACGCAAAACATTTAGGGGGTCATTATGATTGCGGTTTTTCCGCATCCTCGGGGCCGGCGGAAGGCACCGCCGGCCCAGAGGATGCGGAACAACCGCAGCGGACTGACCAAAGACCAACCGCCACATTAGGATGGCTGGTGGGTCCTGGTTTCCGTCCGCAGCTTTTCCGCCGCGGTCGTCTTACAACCGCGGCGGAAAAGCTCTAATATGGTGACGGTGTCTTCCAGACACCGTCCACCATATTAGGATGGCCTGTAAATTATGCTTTTCCGCGGCAGGTTTTCCGCCGTGGAAAAGCATACGGAACTTCACTGCGGGGGCCCGTTGCGGGCCCCCTAGGTGAAGGGGGGGTGGGGGGTGCACATGGGGGGTAACTATGGTACCCCCCTGCATTTGCATGCAGAAAGCGGCAGGCACCGCGCGGTGCCTGCCTCTTACTGCATGCAAATGCAAAGCGTGCATTTTTAACATTGCGGCGGGTGCAGCTTGAAGCTCCACCCGCCGCAATGTTAAAAATAGAGGATGTGACCGTAACCCTTGCGGTCACATCCTAATTGCACAGGAGGGAACTCCGCATGCCATGCGGAGGTTCCCTCCTGCTCTGGGGTCGCGGACGGACGCAAGTCCGTCCGCGATCCTAATGACCCCCTAATGTGGTCTCCCGATAGGATGTTTCTTCTTTGACCTCTCCGCTGCATTCAGCCCTGCTGATCAGTCAATTATAGTGGAGTGTTTGTTGGGTTAAGGGCTGAGATGCTCAGCATTGAGCTGGTTTATGCTCTCCTTTGGGGCTTAAGTCAAACCTTGCTCTTCTGAACTCTTTCCTCTAAGGAAAGACAGGTGTACTGCTGAATTCCACAGGGTTAATCCCTGTGTCCTGTATTTTATATTAAGTATATATGACCCCAGGACCATTAGATCAGTTTCTAAGGATTAAAGTGTGAACGTGAACGATAACTAACTCTTGTTTATTCTTGATAAGCCAATGCCCAAAGCTTGAGAATACTATCAAACCTTGCTTTACAGTTGTCTATTCTTGGATGAATGCTAATCAATGAAACCTCAATGTCAATAAGATCGAAATTCAGATTTGTGGCCCTGGTTCAACTTGGACCACTCAACTGTGGCCCGCCATGCACGGGGTCTCCTCTTCTGCCTGCTGACACTGTAAAACATCTTGGATTCAAATTAGACAAACAAAATGTCCTTGGTGACTCTGATTAGTGCAACTGTCTTCTTGCTCCTATCAGCTTCGGCTTTTAGCGAAATCTCTCTAAGTAAAATCTTCTGAGTATCGTCCTATTGTTGTTAGGGCCAAAATCCATTCAAGGATTGAATATGCCCATTCATATTATTTAGGTCTTCCAAATAAACTTCTCTCATCTACAGCTGATCCAAAGGACCACAATCAGACTTGACTGTGGCCTTCTTAAATTTGACCACATTGCAGAAGCAGGGCATAAGTTACTTTCACTTCTTATTTGTCAACCATCAGAGTATGCATGAGAAGATAAAAACCCCACACATTCTACATTCTCCTTCTACAACCCTTGCTAAGGTTCCTCATTGTAGACTGGCTGGCATGGGTGGCAGATCATTTGCTGTTTTAGCAACCAAGATCTGGAATCATATTCCAAAATACCTTCAGGATAGTGAGGACCATTTTTAAAAAAAAGCTTGACACCCAACCTTTTTTTTTGTCAAATCTTTTTTATTATGATTTATAAAGATGAACATTACATTAGGTATTCCATTTCACACATTTCATCTTAGCGGCCGTTCCTGGGTAGAAGTGCACGACAACATATCACGACTACGGGCGCCGTAGCAATACATGCAATTAGTCCGCAGGAGAATCATGAGCGCCCAGGTGTGTCCTTAAATGGTGATTAAGATTCAATACATTCCACCTCACTGCATGAGGGAACAGGACGTACAGGTGCATCCCAGTCCTGATAATGATGATATGCAACAAAACAGTAACAGGAACAACTAACTGCGACACTGTCACCGAAGTACATTACAAAAACTCTCCCCCTTCTCGACCCCCCCAATCCACCGAACCCCCCCCCCGCCCCACTCATACGCACAGGACACATATACCTCCTTGGCTGATGCTTCCTCACCTATTTGCCGTGCCATGTACTAAATGGTGTGTCAGGCGTGGCCACGGCTGCACACTCCCTCCCTCACACCTGACATGTCAGCCTAATGTCCCGACACCCAACCTTTTGTCTGATAGTTCCTCTGTTATCCTTCTTTAGGTCTTGTTTCTTAGCCTATATCTGAATCTTTGCCATTTTCTGCATCTGTTGCACCTTGCTTTTAACCACCAAGATGCCTACTGGCAAACGTTGCATTAATCAAGTACACTCATTCCAGGCAAATACCCTTGTGGATTGTGAAGAAGAAAGCCACACCTCAAACATTGGCGAACGTGTAGTGAAGGAAACATCTCCTTGGAGATAAATATTTTTCCAGTGGATGAAAAAATAGAAAAGTGAAAAAGTGTCATTTTACTAATGCTTAACTGTGCATGCATAGACGCCTCTGTGCAGTAAAACATGCTCACGAACCTGTCTAGGAGTTTGCTAGGAAACATTCTCGATTTCAAAAATTGAGAAACCTACCCCAGTGCAGTGATAACAATATGTGCGTCTAGATTTGCTACTTATATATGCATCGGGACCCTTGTGGTCTAAATACAAAAAATCATCAGGTCTAGTTCTGAAAGTTATTAGTGCATGTCAGTTTAGCTTACACCTACAAGTAGACGTTTTTACGATTACACAAAAGCACTGGAACTCATCAAAGTTGATTCTACACTGAGAGTAAATGGGCTCCTGTAGGTGGGGCATGCGTGTTTCAGGGATGGAACAGAACACCAACACACAGAATAACATTTTAGAGAAGTAAATTATAGTAAAAGATAGAGACAATATTTAGCTAATTAAGGAATTGATTTTGCATTTTTTCTCTCTTCCTGTCTTGTTATTAAAATTACCAAATGTAAGCTCCCCCTTGATACAAAAAACGATTCGGGCGTTACGTTTCACAGGTTCAGCATCGCAAAAGAAAAAACACATATTTTTCTCAAAACTCGTCCACTGTTTGTCTCCATTTGCCCAGGGCTGCTTTCTCAGAATTTTAAATAACCCTTCATCTTTGCTTTCTTTTTTGTATCTCAGGTATAGGGTTTTACAACGTTGTAAATCTTATACTAGGTGAAAAGGAATGCATAATGTATTTTATTTTGAATATTTCTGTCCCCAGAAAGCAATATATATACAAAGTAAGCGATGAGAAATGTCTTGCCAGAAGCACTAAATAGGCTGTTTCACACACTTTTCACATTGTGAAACAACTGTTGTGTCACAGTTACAAATACCAGGACAAGTCAAAGAGATTTAAGATCTTTCTGTTAGGAAAAACATTCCTTTGCACACTAGCTAGCTTGAAAACGGAATTAAACAATTTGATTGGAGATACATCATTTTGCAAACTGCATCCACGTAAAAAAAAGAGAGATCTCTGTCCCCAAAGGAATATAACTGTCTCTAATTCCCTGATATGGCAGGACCCCATCAATGCTTATGTGACCAACTATTAATATTGTGCAACCAGGAGAAGCTGTTCAATGTTACAAGCCTTTTTGTTACCTTTCCCTAATACTGCTGTTTCCTGTAAAGAGATATCAGGGTCTATTCACAAACAACATTTTGCAGTATGTTTAGTAGTACTGCATAACTACTACTTACTCGCTGCACAATATTCACAAATCGATGTGCGGAGGTGTCAGCCTCTCCTATCTTTTCTGTGCACAGCTCTCTCACCCGGATGTGGACCCACACACATGAATGTATATGTTTTTGTAGTAAATGTGAGAAAGACAGGGACCGGTCGCTGGAAAATGGGTAATAAGGAAGGGAGGGTTTAGGGGAAGGCTTGCACCCGCCTACAAAAGTGTAAGCCCATTACCCCCAGGTCCCTTCGTCCTCGACACCTTCATTAACATTTGAAATCTAATATCTTGCTGACAGAAAAAGAAACAGAAGGAATGCTGGACCTAACCGCCCCCCCCCTCTCCCGCCGGGAGTACATAAGTGTACAGGTCCCAGCATTCCCTCTGTTCTTTTTCTGTCATTCCTGACAGGATGTTGAAGAGGGAGGAGCGTGGGCGCTCCTCCGCTGGAACTTACTTCGTGAGAGGGCTCCGTTCCCTCCGGTGGTTTGCCTCTCCCTCCCTGCCGGGCTTGGGGGGAGTGGCGCGGGCTCCTGTAGGCGCTTCTCCGGGCCGCCCGTGGGTGTTTGAACCGCGTGGGCCCAGCGACTGCCCGATGGTCGCCCCTCCTGGTCTGCCAGGCTTTCTGGCGGGCGTGGCCTCCTTCGTGGCTCTGGATTGGCTGGGTTGAATGACGCCTTCCGGTTTGGCCGATGCCTGTCTTCGGTCTTGAAGATCGGGTCAGGCATTTCTGTCCCAGCGTTTTTAGAGGTTAAAAAACCGGGGCAGTAGGTGAATACTGCATAGCGGTTTTTGTGCTTTGGTGGTCCTTGCTGTTGTGCTGTTCCTTGTGTGCCTTCGTTATTATGGGAAAATGCTCGCGAAAAAGGCGGCATAGGGAGAGGTCCTCTTCCTCTTCTTCCAGTGATTCCCGCTTTCCGTCTCCTGCCCGGTCCAGTTTAAAATCCACGTATCACCAAATACCCTTACACGTGGACAGCAAGAAATACACCACATTTATTACCCCATTTGGTTGTTACCGTTTCACCAGGGTACCGTTTGGTTTAGCCTCGGCCGCAGCACTTTTCCAAAGGGTCATGACTTCCATCTTTGAAGGAGTTGACGGTATCAGGTTCTTCCAAGACGATATCTTGGTCATGGGCAGCAACCAATTGGAACATGACACACGCCTAAAGCAAGTTTTTAACGAACTGAAAATGTATGGTCTTACTGTTGAGTTAGGCAAATGTAAAATATCCCAGGACAAAGTGGTTTATCTAGGACACACTATTAGCCACGATGGTATCAAACCAAAACAAGGTTTGGTGGATGCCATTCTCAATGCTCCCTGCCCATCCAGCAAAGAAGATGTTAGAGCCTTTCTCGGATTAACTGAGTATTATTCCAAATTCATTCGAAATTTTTCAGAAAAAACGTACAGTATAAGACAATTACTAAAAAATAGAACAAAATTTGAATGGTCCCCGGAATGTCAGAACACCTTTGAGACAATCAAAAAAGAAATCAGCGATGCACCCTTCCTCAAAGGATTTGATCCTAAAGCTGAAATCTTTGTGACAACTGATGCTAGCAACAAAGGATTGGGTGCCGTGTTAGCGCAGAAGGACACTTCAAACCAAGAATGGGTTGTGGCCTTTGCCTCAAGATCGCTCACCCCTGCTGAGGAGAAATACTCTGTAAGCGAACGTGAGATGCTAGCCTGTTCATGGGCGCTCAATTATTTCAGAGCATACATTTGGGAATACAATATACATCTTCGCACGGACCACAAACCCTTAATTAAAATATTGTCTGCCTCAGGTCTGCAAAATGCTTCACCACGACTAAGTAAAATGTCTATTAAATTGTTGGATTACAACTACACAGCTGAATATTGGCCGGGGATCAAGAACAAAGTTGCAGATTTCCTCAGCAGACTACCTCTTCCACACAATGAAAATATGAATGCACTTGAGGATGATGAAAAAGTGGCTCTGCTTTTCAACACAGATTTTGATGGAATCTCTGCGGGAGAATGGGAAAATCACATGTCTCAGGATTCAACATTTAAAGATGTATGCAAATTCGTCAACACCTCTTGGCCAGAAAAACGCCATATTCATGACAATGTCAAAGTTTATTGGGAAATAAGAAATGAACTCAGTTGTGAAAATGGAGTGTTGTACAGAATCGGCAAAGCCATAGCCCCCATCACACTCAGAGACAAAATTCTAAAACTTTGCCACATAGGTCACCTGGGCATCTCAAAGACGAAGCAGAGAGACAGAACCTGTTATTGGTGGCCCGGTATTGACAAGCACATTGAAATCTTGATAAGAAACTGTGTTGAATGCTGTGATTCAGATAAAACCCTCAAAACATGCAAAGTTTCCCTTTCTCCACTTTAGCCCCCCTTAATGGCATGGGAAAAATTGGGCCTGGACATCGCGGGGCCAATTGAAGGACATGATGGAGAGATCAAGTACATTTTAGTGGTCATTGATCACTTCTCAAAGTGGCCGGAAATAGAAATTGTTTCTGAAATAGACAGCTCAACAGTCATTTCCTTCCTGGATAAGTTGTTCTTAAGTGAAGGATTACCCAAATTTGTTCTCACTGACAATGGTCCACAATTTTGCTCAGAGGCGTTCAAATCATTCCTTGAGAGGAATTGTATCACCCACCACACTACCTCATTATACCATCCTGAAGGTAATGGCCTAACTGAATGTTTCAACCGTGTCTTGAAGGGACACATACGATTGTCAAGAAATGCTAACCTTAACTGGGAAGAAGAAGTATTCAAACTCATCTAGGCCTTTAGGATATCTCCTTGTGCCAGCACCCGAAAGGCACCTTTTGTTCTCATGAGAAGCAGACAGCCCCTGAGTATAGACCTAGGTTGGATGCCTACTTCAAAACAACTTGAATGGTCACCAGACGTCATCAGAAATAACATAATCAAGGCGCAGAAATATTACAAAGAATGGAATGACTCAAAACATGGCGCAAAAGAACACTCATTTAAGGTAGGGGATCTAGTGAAAGTTCGTTTCGAAAAAAAGTAAGAAAAGGAGAAAGTAGATTCAGCGCTCCTCTTCATATCGATGAACTTTATAACAATGCTGCTAGGCTCAGCGATGGGAAAGTGTGGCACATGAGTATATTGGCCAGATATCATCATGGTGGCAATGTACCCAATCAACTGCAACCTAATAGGTATTGCAAAGATCTGTGAGTTGATGTTGATAGGACCAGTTTAGAACAAAGTTGCATGCCCAGTAATGAGACTTCACACGATCTCCCACCTGTCACTGACTTTGCTGATTGCCACTCATCAGACCGGTTTGTTGATGTCGGTCCCCACACTCCGGTACCAAGGCGGAGTTGTCACGGCGACTCACACTCTGACTCTGAAGTCACGTCTGACAGTCATAGCTTCAGTGGTAGGTCTGGTAGAACCAGTAATGATCCTCACTCCGACAACGAAAGTGTCAGTGATCCCCACTTAGTCACGGGGAGGTTTGGGAGAACCATCCATAAACCAAAACGTTCTGAAGATTTTGTGTTTGACTAAAGGTTCATAGTTAAATGCACATGAATGTTTGTTTTACCACAGAATGTAGTTATTTGTCAAAACTCTCAAGAGAGAAAGATGTGTTGCATCCCAGTTCTGTACTTCCTCGTTCCCTTGCGTGTGACGAAACAAAAGTCACCTCTCCTGCGCGAGAGCACCCATTGTCACCCTACCCCTTCCATTGATTCCCCAACATTCCACCCATTCCCTTGTCTCACTCCAACTGCCCAACTGTCATTCTAGTGTTGACTTTCCTTACCTACGCACCGCACCAGGTGTGGGGCTGTTTATGAATACACCTGTAATTGATTTCACTACGGCATTCGAGTGATTCACTTTCTACAGTGTCTGCTTCAAGATGAGAGCGTGTCTCTACTAATTAATTAATTGAGCTAATTAAGCAACCATGGGGAAGTGAACAGGCCCCCCGCCTGCACGCTCCTCTGTTACCCTTAATACTATGCTCGAATGGGTGGTTAATATTGTATCAAGTAAAATTGAGTTAAACAAACACACATTGTCACTTGGGTGTGCGGTGATACAGACTGTACCTGGCGGGGTTTAATCTGCCCCTGCACTAACCCGTACTCCTGCGAGCTGTGACCTTTTACAACGGGTGGTTGGTCCTAATATCAAGCTCGCATCTAGTGGCTCTACTAATGATGGCCTTGGGCATGATCTGCCCACGACACAGTTGACCGTGACCGCCCCCCCCCCCCTGTTTCAGTAACTGTGGCATCAAAACATAAAATGACGACAGGGAAGTCTCTCTGTACTAAAAGGAAAGAGCCCCCACATACCGGTGCACACCAAAGTGATTTAACCTCCTGGATGCCATAGTCGTCCAGTGCCTGTCTTCCAGCCCAGTCCTTGAAAGGCAATGCCAGTCATTGTTCCTATACCCACACTGAAGCTACACTCGATTTATCTGACATAGGGCAACCTTTTATTAATGCGTTATGCTCTCGGATTGGCAATTTGATAGACAGGAAACTCAACCTTTTAATGAATCGCCTGGATTACTTGGAGACTTTGATGGACAGAATCTGTCACCGGGAAAAGACATTGATACTTCTGCAGGAATGACTAATTGCATACCCAATGTTCTAGCTGTAGATAGTTCATCCCATAGTATCAAGCACCCACCAGATGGTCCTTTAATCACACCCTCTTGTAAGACATGTACACAACTAATTGAAGGGCAGTCTTTTTTGTAAAGGACATAACAATATCCCAGTTCTATTTGCCCACTGATTGTCTGCTAACTTCAGCTGGGGCTGATTTACCCACCCTCTCACCTTCTACATCTAAACCTAACCTTATACCTATGGGTCTCCCATTGAATCCCGGCCCATCTAGTGACGTAATACTTCATCCCTCGAGTGGCCCCCACCATAGACCTAATATGGATGTGCTGGTATTGCCACCTGCAGCTTGTCCTTACGTTTTGGTTTTGGTGGGGGTACCTACCCTTAAAGAAGAGCAGGGCGAAACCTTGGGTCAACTACGTAACAAATGTGTGGATTGGGTGTTTAAGAACAAACAGTTTAGTCTTTTAAACATGAAGGAAATAATTTTGGTACAGAGGGTTGGATGGGTTGACGACTCACCTAAAAACATACCTGGGGATTGTGTTGTAATTCATTTCTGCAGACCCTCAAAGGTATGGGCACTGCTGAAAAATCAGGAGATCCTTACCCCCAGACAGTCCAAAATCTGGTCTTTACCACTGGGCTATTTTTACAAACTGTCCCCTAGAGGTTTATTTCACGGTCCACCCCCTTAGCTGTACAGAATAATTTCAAAGTGTTGAATGATCTTGATGCCCTCGACTGATAACACTACCCTCTCAGATTGGTGAGGTTGATCCCATATCCACACGCTTAACACCCATCCAAGATACATGCTCAAACCATCATAACAGGCCCTATGGCTTGTGATAACCAGGATTTGAACATACTCAGATGGAATGTTGCCAGCTTATATAATCAAAAATATTTTTAGCCAACTGGTTGGAGTTAGCTATGCAACACGACATCCTAATGCTTCAAGGGACCTGGGCCACCAAAGACATATATCTTGAATGGTTTGAGTGTTTTAACATTTTAGCTACATCCCCTAAATCCAGGTGCCCATCTGGTGGCCTCTCCATATGGGTGAACATTGCGGTGGGGGGTAGCGTCAAGGTCTTACAAACTCAGTGATAAATTCCAAGCTCTGAAATATAACAGGGGACATCTCTGTATTTGAATATTTTTTATAATAATGATTTTCATAGTATTCCCAACACAAATTGTTTCAATATTTTTGACTTCATTACCACCCTAAGGGATTCGAAGGGCTTTGATAACAAAGCCGGTATATGTCTGGGAGGCGATTTTAATGCAAAATTACCCTAGCCAGCCTGCTCTCTTCCCAGAATTTGTAGCTGTGTTACCTGCTGCTCAGCTAGTGTGATTGGGTGTGTAAAATGTTGGTGTGGTAAAGCTGTGGAATGTTGGATGAGCGGGTTTTAGTTGGAGGATGAGCTGAGCAGCAGGAAGGCTGCTCCTGGTTGGGCTCTTCATCTTAACATCAAGCCTAATAAATCACCCTACGTAATCTACTCTGGATCTGGATGCATTTTCGTACAATATATTTTGTTAATGATTTTAAAGGAATCTCTGTGTGTGAACTGAGTGAAAGAAGAAACAAGACCTACAATACAAACCTGAAGAAACTACAAAAAGAAGAAATTTGAATGAACTCAAATGTACAGGGAAAGACAGTATGCCCTCCAGCCCCACCAGTGTCATGTTCCACAGGACAGCCTACCAACCAGGGCATGCTTGACCTGAGTGTACTCTTAAGTGACTCAATTGGACCTGACCTGCAGTCAATTGTACCAGGCCAGCCGCCTGATGTGTCTTAGGTCTTTCATGTAGACATATCATAGCTTCGCCTGTCAACATGTGATACGCATCTAGAAGTTTACTTCCGAGAAGGATTTTTAAGAAAATAATGGAGAGAGTTCAAATGTTTGGTGTTGAGCTAGAAGATGCATTTGAGACCCACTGCAAATTTCTAAAGGGTTAATGTTGTTCCGGTAAGTGGTCTTCCACTGCAGGACGCCGCATAGCAAAATATTTGAGAAATAGGATCCGCACGCTCTTTCAAGTGATATGTGGAGTGTTGCAAACTATGGTGGTAATGTTTTGCAACTTCTGTTATCAACCGTTCTGTCAGCTTTATTTCGAAATAACTGAATGAGAGGTTATTGCTTATGCGCCAGGTCTTCCAGGTGGCTAGCGTGAGCCCAGTCTTCGGCAGCTCGTGGCATTTGAGCAGCCCTGGAACTTGACACTGTGCAACACACACGTGCTGGGAGCCACCCAGCACGATCCGGACGTGTTTGCTGCCATCTTGCATAGCAGTGGTCTCGGTAATACTTTGCCTCTCAACAGTACTTTCGCCCAAGTGTCATTCTTCTTAAGTGGAGAGGCTGAAACCTGAGAGTGTTGGATGTCTCCCTCAGCCTTGCCATGGGTATTCATCGAGTCTTGCGAGTCCGTGTGCCCCCCAAGCTGATCTGGTGAGTGGTGGCATCAAGGTACTGGTGCTTAAACATGTGTAAGTGACATTGTCAAAGCGGCAAGTCTCAAGTGTGTTTTCATTTCAATTGGATGTTCATTTTCAGTGAGGCAGGGGATTACCGTTCTCGTTTTTGGGACAGCCAATACTGTATTCTTTTGTAGTAGTACCACTTTAGTGCAGGGGTAGGGTTGGAACTCACCCTGGGAACATTGGTAAAATCCAGGACTATGTCTGTTCTAGCCAAAGTGTATGCACCATATTTCAAGCTGAAGGTATATGGATAAAAAATAATATGTGAATCTTTTGGGATGTTGAGCAGTGGTATATGTTTATACATATGCAGTACGCGAAAATTGAGTTCGTTCATGTTTAGTGTTCATATTGAGGTTGGCGCTTTGAGGGCCAATGAGTGACTCTGTGGTTGCAGCGCAAACTTTAAATTGTTAAATATTCTAGAAGATTCACTATGTGTACTTTAAGTTGAGTGTTAGTTGTGAGCACTGACTATGCGTAGAGTAAATTCTGTGTTATAGGTTTGAGTTCTAGAGGTGAGCTTGAGTGTTACGGGTGACTAGAGTGATATATAAAATGTGAATGGGTGCTTTTAATATTAGGGTGTCTTTGGTACTCTATATAGTATTTTTGTTATTGTGTTGTTGCTGGTGTAAGACATGCAAATTTTTGGGCCATGGTGTTAGGATCCTGAAATGTGGGTCACATGGTCCTGATGTACGTGGTATGGCCATGAATGGTGATTGGAGTTTTTTTTGTTCCACCCTTCTGACGGGGAAAGGGTTAAGGGCAGAGTTCATGCCAAATGAATCTGTTTGAAGTTTGTTGTTCCACCCTTCCTACGGGGTAAGGATGAGGGGCAGGATTAAGCCACCGGATGAGTTTTTTGAGGATTTGATGTGTGAGTGAAATGTTATTTTTATTCCACCCTTACTATTGGTTAGGGGCGAAGGGCAGTGAGTGAGCCAACGCTTGGGTGTTTGAACTTTTTTTTGTGTCCCACTCTTCCTACGTAGTAAGGGTAAAGGGCATGGTTTTAGCCAAACAACTTGTGTATTAGATAGTGTTCCACCCTTAATATGGGTTAGGGGTGAAGGGCAGCGATTAAGCCAAATCTTGAGTGTTTGAAAATGTCTTTTTTAGTGTGCCCTCCTTCCTACGTGGCAAGGGTGAAGTATAGGGGTTAAGCCAAATATCTGGTTATTGAAGATTTTGTTCCACCTCTACTATGGTTAGGAGTGAAGGGCAGCAGTTGAGCCAACTCATTGGTTTTCAAGGTTTCTACTTTTTGTGTCATTGAAAAGTTTTTCCACTCTCACTTTGGGTTAGGGTGAAGGGCATTATTACGCCAAATGCTTTCTGTCTGAAGCATTGTTCCACCCTTACTTTGGGTTAGGGGCAGTTTTAAGCCAAGGTGTTCCACCTTTCACAATGTTTTGTTAGTCACTATGAACAGTCCTCCATTGCACCTTCGGTGGTTTGTTCCCTGCATGCTGTCTTTTATGTTAGCCTGGCCAGCTGGCATGTTTGTGGCATTAGGGGTTTGATAGATGATTTGTGGTGTGGTGGAGTGTAGGATGTTGTTGCTGGTTAGAAAGGCAGAAGAGGAGGGTATTCTTTTTTTATTTTCAATTTTTTATTGTCATCATTTGCCTTCTAACACTATTCCACTAACTGGGGTGTCCTGCCCTTTTTGCTGGGAAAGAATACAGAAGATAGGGGGGGGGGGTTACATGCTGCCACCTTCGGGTTTAAATGCCCCCTTCTTCAATCACACTTTATCTATAAGCAGACCTGCTTCTTTAGTAAAGAAAGTGCCAGCTGAGGCGGAGTAGGCTTAATCATTTGACCCTTTATTTGATTATCTATCTTGTTGCGCACACCATCTCTGCAGGGGTAGCCAAAACTCGTGCCTTCTATGTCCTGACATATCCAAGCTGGCTATATGCTTAACAGAAAGTATCCAACCTTCATATCTGGGATGAGTCTGGGCCATCCCTTGCTTACATATCTCTCTGAGTGCCAGTAATATGGCATAGAAGACCAGCATTGCATGATTCTTGGTGATTATAAGTTGTGGGTCCAAACATCCAAATATGATCAGCAAACCACTTACCTTGATACTGATCTTCAGGATACTAGACAAGTCCTTAATCACATCATTCCAGAGCATCTGGATCTCTGGGCAGTGAAAAACATACACACATCGTCTTCTCTCATGCTACAACATTTCGGGCAGGCTATTTCACCTCCTTTTCCAAACTTTTAAAGCCTCTGCGGGGTCCTGTAGGCCCTGTGGGTGGTGACAAGATGGTTTGCTGTTTTAACTATTTTATACATCATAGACACAGATACTTGCCATTGGTATTCCAGCGAAGTCTCCGGCAAACATCTTCCCCACAACTGCACTGGCAAAGTAAGATATCCATCCTCCAGTTCGATCATCAACCATTACAACATCATGATTTCCTTCTTCGCAACAATCCCTTATGTGAGTCGGTCTTCGAGTTCATTTTGATCATCTATTATCCTGCCGGGAGCATGATACAAACTCTGTATTTGGAGGTACTTGAATCTTGAGATCTTATGGTCTATCCTTTGTTTAAACATTTCCCAAATAATCAGGTTTCCTTCATGTATTATATGCTCCCATTTTTTAATACCAGCCTCACATAATGGAGAAGCCAACACATCATTTGTCCATTCTGGAGAACTTGGAGAATCCCAAATGGTGGCGGGCAGGCTAAAATATGGAAGTTTTGAGACCTTTTTGATCTTGTACGATGTCTCAGCCAGATCCTTGATTGCGAATCTCAATTTGTGATTCACAATTAAGGAATATTAAGGAGTCCTTAATAGGGATTCAGTAAAAATCGCTTATAAGGACCCGCTAAATTGAATTTACCTACATCTAGCCCCATATGGATAGAGTTACAAAGCAATCCAATTATAAAATATGGAGAAAGCAAAGGTGTTTCAATAGAGATTGACAGAGATAATAAAATATGAAGAAATAGTGGGAGATGTCCAACATTAAGTGAACTCCTAGTGAGCCTGCAGTTCATAGACACATTAAAAATGTGCTAAAAGTAGTGACTTTGAGACAGCCGTAACTTGCATATCAGCCTAAGTCTTGTACATCAATTTCTATACCTGCTGTCTAAAAGTATGAAAGTACACATGTTTTATGGAATCATATTGGACAGTAGTATTTCGAGATGCCTGTGTACGGGCAAGATAATGGCCTAACCTTTTTAAAGTACTTGGGATCTGCATATTTATGTAAAAAGCCACATTCACCCCCCTCCTTCTGCCCCAACATCACAGCCAATAGTGTCCCAATCTGTGAGTCTGTGGGTCTATTTGACAGCTTTTTCACAATCTTTAGTAAGAATGCCCAAGAATAAAAAAGCAGCTCTGGTAGTGCTAATACTCCTTTCTCCGCCCTCCCTCTCAACTTCTTCCATGCTACCCTTGGGCCTTTGGAGGACCAAATACTGCTAATCTGACTTTTTATCTTTTTGAACCATTCCTTCTTGAAAGGTAGGGGAATTGCGTCAAAGACAAAAGTAAACTTGGGGAGAACTATTGTTTTCACCAGCTTGATTTGTCCGAATAAGTTAAGCGGAAGATGAGACCAATTCTTCAATAGGCCTCCAACTTCTTTCCTAACTTTTTAAAAAGTTTACTTTGGTTAATTTTGTGATATATTGGTGATATTAACTCTCAGGTATCTCGTTTCCCTCTGTTGGCCTCATCCCCTTACTCCATGCTCCAGATCATGATCTCTGTCTTACCTTTATTGATATCTTAGTCTGAGATCTCTCCAAAGTCTGCCATCAGGGTCATGACATGGCTCAAGGTATTTTGCAAGTGGGTTGTATAAATTAGTATATCATCTGCGTATAAACCTAATTTCTTGCTCCAATCATTATATTGAAAATGTAAGATATCTGGGTCTCTCCTAATGATCCGTACAGGGTTTGTCAAAGAGCCAATAACCACTACTCTAGCTTCTGGTGCTGCATAAAAACCTGACAGGGCTCTGCAAAAATTTGTACTGAGATTTAAAGACTTTGCACACCCTGTAAGTAAGTCCAGTTAACCCGGTCAAAGGCCTTGGTGGTGTGCAGTGCCACTACCGCAAGTGGGAGCTCATAGGCAGTGGCCAGAACTATAGAACCAATCAGTGTGTAAGTCAGCTCCTTCAGTGATCTTCCTGGAATAAAACCTTTTTGATCTTCATATATGAGCTCAGCCATCACCCCATTGAGTCTATCAGCCATCATTTTTGCAAAGATCTTATAGTCGCAGTTTAAGAGCGATATTGGCCTGTAAGAGTCACAATTTTTAGAGCACTTGCCTGGTTTCAGAATTAGCGTGATGGTGGCATCTTTCCATGATACAGGCATTTCAGCTCCTGTCAAGAACAGTTCATTAAAGATTTCAGCTAGGATAGGTGTTAGTGTATTTGCCAGCACTTTGTACATTTCATGAGGCAGGTCATCCGGTCCAGGAGCTTTCCCTTTCTTGCCTTGTCCTTAGCCTGTTCTACTTCCCACATATTGATCTTTCCATTCAGCTGTTCACTTCTATCAGGCATAAGGGAGTCAGCCCAGCCTTGCCCTAGCCAAGTTATCCCCTCTTCTTCTGTAGTTTCCAGGTCTTCCTGACAGAGGTTGCTAAAGTAACTGTGAAAGGCTTGCTCAATCCCTTTATTATCTCCAATTAGGGATCCAATCTGTTCACATTTGACCTGTTTTATCCTGCTCCTCATCCGCTCATTTTTGGCTTTCCATGCCAGCAACTTGCTACATCCCTCGCCATATTCAAAATGGGCCAACCGACTAATCTCCCACCTCTTTTTGACCCTATCTTGTAAAACTGCAGTCAGTTTAGATTTTACTTCTGTTATTCTCTGTAGTAATTCCCCCCGAACCCTCTCATCTACTCCCGGGTTGATTGAATCCCTTTCTATTGAGTGGCCCTGCTCCTCTAATGTTGAGACTTCTTTATGATACCGCAGCATTTTTTGCCAGTCTGCCTTTTCAAAAGGATTTATATGCATCCCAGATGATACCGGTTGACGTGGAACCCCGGTTGATTTTTAAAGAACTCTTTTGTCTCCTCATTAATGCCTTTATAACTTCCTCCTTTAGGAAGATCGTACGATCCATGGTCCATCTAGCTTGGTCAGCCCCCTCGTATGTCTGATCTGACAGATGTACCCCCACGTGATTGATTTTTTTGTACCCAGTCATTCATATTGCTATCTATTAGGAAGTAATCAATCCTTGACTGATGTCTATACTTTTTATTATAAAATGTGTACCCTTTCTGTAACCCTGCCCTCTGATGCCAGGTGTCACAGAGGCCCAACTGCTTCATTATTTGTTTGATAAGCCCTGATATTTTGGGATTTACCAAGGTCCTGCTATGAGTGGATCTGTCTAGAGTGTAATCCAAGAAAGCATTAAAATCCCCTGCCATGATAATCGGGTCTGAAAGGTTGAGTAGTTCAGTGAGTAAATCCTCTAGGGAAGTAGTGTCATCCTGATTTGGGAACATACTGTCCAACCAGGGTAAACAATAAACAAAAAGATTTCCTTTCTGTGTTCCTCAATTAATTCTCATACTGATAAAACTACCATATAGTAACTATCATGACACAACTTAAGGATAGTTCAAATACAAAATAGGTTTTGTTTGTTAATTTTATTAAAAATACTTTTTTCTCTTTTCATCAATAAAAATTAATCAGTACATCAGGTAATATAGACAACAACACAGTTTTGAGTCTAGCTGACTCAGAGCGTACTCGTTCGGCCTATAGTCTCTATCTTCTAACAAGTTGCATCTATAATCTAGTATACAGCAATATTCACATAAAAATACAACAAATTATACAAACAATTTAAAACAATACTCATAAAATTCCTTTTGTCGGCGCGTTTCGGTGTCTTTAAAGTTGTTTATACACCTTCTTCAGGACAGATCAGTTAAAAACAAATCATCTTCAATATGAATTGCAAAACCATTTGCTTTCATTCATGCAGTGGTGGACCTTCGCTCTTCCTTCTCAGGGTCTCTATTATTGGGAGTGCTTGTTCACTTCAACACCTGTTGCTTTGTGTACAAAGGATATAAGATCTTTTCCTTTTATTTATGGATCAACCAGTTTTCTCATGATGGTCTCAGTTGGTGCTCGTGTGTAGATCAAAGGGTCTCATGGGATAGGACTGCCTTAATCAATGTTTGGCCACCTCCTTTATTAAATGGCGGCGTATTTTAGCACCTTCGAGTTCCAGGTCTCACATCTTTACTGCAGTCAGCTCCTGTATATGCCAGGGTAAAGCCACGACCCAGGATCTTCAGTTTAGCCACAAGCCATCTTTCGGCTTTGTCCGAAACACTATCTTCTATACAGATGCTTGCCCCTTGTTTTGCTAGGACCGCCACCCCCTTTGTTATGGCTGGTTGCCCTGTACATACCGCTTGGATGATCCATTTTTTGGCTTTAAACTCCAGACCCTCCGTCTCTGTTAAATGTGTTTCCTGCGTGATAATAATCTGAGCAGGGCAATCTTTTGAATATTTCAGTATTCTCTCGTCTTCCCCGCACCCTAAGGCCATTTACATTCCACAATTTTTTTTATTACATTCTCTCGCTTCTCATCCATCCCCTCTAAAGGGTGCCAGGTCAGTGTTAATGAGGCCTCTGAGGATACTTTTTTCTTTTTTCTCCCACATGCTCCCCACCCTGTGCTCCCCTGGTGCCCCCTCCCATGGAAAACCCAACCCTGACTCTTCATGGCTTAGAGCCCTATGGGTATCCCCCCAAAGTGTGCATCTGGTCTAGTGTTTATTTGTCAGTAAGCAAAAATAACTTGGAAAGACAAAAAATATCTTGAACAGCCCTGGACAAATTAGGAAAACAGATCATAAATCACATATGAATAGCCTAGATCCTATTCCAGAGTTACTAACCACCTGGCTGCAGGCTCTCAATAAAGTTGTTTACCTCCTCGCCAGAGTGTAAGGTGTGCATCTTATTATTAAACATCACCTTCAGGAGTGCTGGGAACCTCAACTGCACCAAGGTGCCCAACCTCCTTAGTGGTTCAATCCTTTTTCCTAGTTCACACTGCCTGTTGGAAGTGACACTTGAGCAGTCTGATCTGACTTCATATTTAACCACGTCTACCTCAATCGACTTCTTGCTCAAAGCTTTAGACAGATCTTTTCTTTTATTGTGTAGGTTAGAAAGTTAAGCAGTATTCTCCTGGGCTTGATCCTGTTGGTGTTAAGTCTAATGGGGTCTCTGTGAATTCTCTGAATATCTTTAGCAGTCTCTTTCTCTGATTCTTCCAATTGGACTATGTAGGTTTTAATATCGTCCCCCTCTCTGCCTTCCGGAACTTTTAGAATCTTCAAATTAATCTGTCTCTGGAAGTTTTCCAATCTTTCTACTCTATCTAGCTGCTCCCTCTCCTTTGTTTTTAGTTTCACTATTTCAGCTCTATTGGCCTGCATTGTTTCTTTGACCTCTTTTACCTCCCCTATTAGAGATGTTGTTCTATTATTTAAATCATCAATCTTCCTCTCTAGTGCTACACAGGCAGACCTTATCTCCTTCTGATTTGCGTCCAATGTCTCAAATCTGCTTTTAATTTCGGTAGTCTGGGCAACTAGGAGAGCTCCAATTGATGGGTCCTCCTTGTCGGAGTGTTTAGAATTGTGCCCGGGACCCTTGGTGCTATGATTTGGACCTTTTGGTCCTTCTGAGGCTCATTCCACCTCCTCTGAAACTTGATGCCCACCCCAGAGGCAGCAGATGAATCTGAGGCTAGGACCCGATACCGATTTGGGGTAATGTAATTTGCCCAATCCCTCATACCTTCTGTATTCAAACCTTCAGAGGTTGTTTCTTGCGTCCCCTGCTCCTAAATGGCTCCCTCCTGGTGACTTTTTATCCCAGAATAAGTGTTTTGGGTAGAACCTTAAAATAAGTCCTAAGTGATGGGGTGACCTTGATCCTTTGCTCAAGGGTACATTTCTTTTTCAGTATTTTCTTAGGATTTGGCGCAACCTGAAGGGCTGGTGACTCCCTCACTGTGGCTCTTCATTTATCAAAGTATTTAGCCCCCCCTCCTTACCTCCTCCTCCACCTTGAAAATAATCACCAATGGGTCCAAATCCGCCCGGCCTCTAGCTTTTCCTGCACTCCTTAATGTATATCTTGAGACCCCCTCCACAGAAGCACTCCCATCCTCTGCCCTCTTCCTACCTTTACCCGCCTTTAGTCCAGGGAAGTCTGCTTGTTCCGTGGCTATGTGCCCTTCCTGTTCCAGGAGCAGAGATCGACTTTGCTGGCCAGAAGGATCCTTGCCACCAGTCTCGATCACCTCAGTCTGCTCCGCAGCCCTGACAGCTTCCACTCTGCTGCTGCTGCTACCTTCTCCTCCTTTCCCTCGGAAGGGGATACTTGTGGCCACGCGCCGCCCTCCGCAAAGCTCCAGGGCTGCCCTAACCCACAACAGCTCCATCGCCATGTTTACTGCAAGCCCCAGGACGCCTTCAGAGCCTCAGGTAAGATTAATTTCTGCTTTTCATAATCCGGTGGTAGTCAGTTCAGTTCAGTTCATTAAGTCTTTATTTCGATAATAAATCAATAAAAATTAAAAAAGTTAAGAATGCTTAGTTAAAAGTAGTTGAGTCTAGACAGAAATAACGTTGTACTGAGCAGTCACAATAAAATGTTTAAAATAAAATGGTAATCCAACTGTTCAACAGACTCTAATATACTGTAAAACCAATTATTTAAAAGAGTGTGATTTAAGATATGACCACACTGTATTAGTTTGTTAAGGGAAAAGAAAGTAGTAAGACCTAACAGGCATTGCAATCAGAATGATAAAAGCGACCCCGGTCTTTCATACAATCATCCGGCCCTACCACATGACTCTGCCGGGAAGCAAATTCAAACTGCCATGCATCGCCCAGAATAAGGGCAGAGCGGATTGAACAGATCAGGTCTGTAGGCCCTTAGTTTTTTCACCTGAATCCCCCATGCCCAGCTCAGGAATTTTGCCATAGCAATAACAATGAATTCCTGAGTGCATGTCTGTAGGATCCCCAGGGCCTCTTTGGCAGCTCAAGTGCCAAGGATGGTACAGATGGGTTTAAGCCATTTCATCCTTGGTAGCGTGTAGGCTGGGCAAACAAATAGAATATGGGCAATTGATTCAGACTGTGCTAGACACGACCGGCACAGTTCTGTCGCTGGCATGAACCATCTGCTAGAGAAAGCTCTAGTAGGAAGGGAGCCTACCCTAAGCTGATGGTAAAGCTTCCTTTCCGTTGGTTTTGAAATAAAATCCCAATATGGTTCGAATCCAAGCTCATGTTTAGTCGACAGAAAATCACTGGTCAGAGCTAGCCTTTTGATGGAAGAAAAATGCTTTGTCTTCTCCATGTGCATGTAACCTGCCTTAAGCTATTTTTTTGTCAGCATTGTAGTTGTTTCTGAGTTCTCCCACAGTGTACAGATCCCCATTTATATCAGGGTTTTTTATATAGCCACTTGATCTCACTTAGGCACCCTACCCCCCTGAAACTCAAAAGGGCTTTGGCATACAATGAGAGCTCAGGGGTTGCCCAAAGCCTTCTCCAAAAGGCTATGGGCCTTAATCGAGTCAGATCCTCAATACAAAAACATCCCAGGTCCAAAAATAGGGGCACCAGTAGAGTTAATTGCGGCATACCAATTAATGTCCTCATAAATTTATTTTGAGCGATTACCAGGGGAGTGATATCCTCATGGCCCCACAATTCAGCGCCATGTAGAATTAAGCCAGCAAATAGAGTTGTATATTATAAGGGCGGGAGCTATGGTTTTGGTGAAGGAAAGCCTATGCTCTTTTAAAAGAGCCCCAGCCAGCTGTGCATGCTTTAAAGTAAGCATGTCGATCTGAGGCTTCCAGCTTAACTTCCTTTTTAAGGTTATCCCCAGGTAGGTAAACACTTCAGTCTTCTCTAGAAGAACACTATTCATGTAGACTTTGCCCTTAATAACTTTGTGCGTGTGGAGAACCAATAACTTTGTCTTATCCACATTGACCACCAACTCATGATTGCGGCAAAACTCCTCGAAGCGGAACAGGGCCGCCTGTAACCCAGATTGAGTCTTAGATCAAATCAAGGTGTCTTTCACGAACATGAGTAGGGGGATTTTCAAGCCCCCCAAGGTTGGGGCATCAGTGGCGCATGTGGAATAATATTGTACAACCCTGTCAATAAATAAAGAAAACAGGGTACGAGCAAGGACACATCCTTGGCACACACCCTTTAACACTGGAAATCTATCTGTGACTTCTCTGTGTGTGCCCCATCGAACCTGTGCGTGGTTAGAGTCGTGCAGTTTGACTAGCATTGCTAGCAGCTCCAACGGCATCCCACGTCCATAAAAGCCCTCCACATTTTATTACGAGGGACCAGGTCAAAAGTAGACTTCAGGTCAATGAAGGCTGCTTATAGCACGCCCCCTCCTACGATAACAACCCACCAGTAAATCATCACAAACCTGAGCACCTAATCAATTGTGCTGGTATGGGGGCGGAAACCTGCCTGCATAGGTGATAATATCTTGGATTCCTCTATCCACAGCTGGATTCGAGTCAGTACCAACCTAGCAACTATTTTCTGAATAGAATCAATAAGGCTAATGGGCCTATATTTGCCAGGTAAAGCACGGTCCCCCTTTTTATTTACCGGAATAATACCTGCTCCGGAGCAGGTATTAGGGATGCACACACCACTAGCGATGGCGTTTGCAAGATAGGTGATATAAACCACCCAATTGTCCTTATCATGAATAAATAGATCCCCTGGTACGGAATTGAGACCCGGGGCCCTTCTTCGTGGGATTAGGGAGAGAACTGTCTCAACCTCAGAATTGGTAAATAATAGGGTGGGTATCAGGGGTGGGATTATAAAATCTTCTGAGTTACTTCAGGGGTAGAGAACTGGGCCATATATTATGAGGCCCACTGTTCCGGCGGAACATAAGTAATAGGTGTATAAGGTGTCCCACCACACCCCCACTTCACTGGCTACCAGAATTTGACCATGCTTTTCTCACTACTGGTTAAAAGCAGGTCATGCCAGCGCTTATCATCCCAATCCTTTTTGGCTTTTGATTGGGTTGCTTTGTAGTTTGCCCTGGCATATTTAACTTTTCCCATATCTTTGGATCTAATAGCCATTGTCAGTAAACGATATGCCTCGCTACAGGTTTTATTGTACCAGGTGGCCTATGGTACCCCTGCCTTTACCTTCTTTTTACCGGTCTTAACAAAATATGTTTTTAGGTTTAAACACAGGTCTCTATGAACCTGATGGGCGATTTGATTAATATCCTCCTGTGAGACACAGCTTTGAAGACAAGTTATTGAATCGGCAACTAGGGCCTTCATCGCGCCCAGATCCCCTTCTTTCTCGATGAGCCTAGACCATCTTACTCTCCTCATATCATTTGAAAGCAATACTTCTGGTGGTATGTCCTCTATGTCCTTTTTAGGGATGTTTAGTAGGCCCGGGCCTTGATTGTCAAAATTAGCGGGTCATGGTCACTTTCTGTACGTTCCAGCATGTCAAGTAGGGAGTGCCATGATTCAATATTGAGGAGAATAAAGTCAATATGGCTACTCCTTATGCCATTGTTAAATGTTAGCGCGTCCTTCCTGTCCGAGTGGGACCTCCCGTTCACTGCTCGCACACCCCTTTCCAGACATAGGCTCTTAAGTTGCAGGGCAGCTTCTGTCCATTTTTTGATTGGACACAGATCTAGGGACGGATATTCCACTGAGAATCCTCATCGGAACTTAAATTGCCATCCTCTAGATCAAGTGGTTCAAAGGTGCAGTTCCCCATGATTAGCAGGTTACACCCGCCCCTCTGGCTATCCAAAAAGCTGTCAAGGTGGGCAACAGTCTCAGAGCGCTTTCCCCCTGGTTGCCCTCTTGCATAGATGTTAATTATCAATGTATCTCAAACTTGGACCATCCGAAGGCATAGTTCCATAATATCCGGGCTAGCAATAGGGACCACCTCGACCCTGTAACCCATTGCTGTCTCACCCAGCAAGTGAGTCCGCCAATGGGTCTACCTTTCCGCCCCGCTTGGGCAGGTTTTAAAAAGTTTAAAAAACCCTGGGTGGTATACCTGATCAATGGGCCAAGTCTCCTGAAATGCCAGGAGGTCAAACTGTTCAATAAAAGCTGCCCAGTCGCAGGATGCGGTTTTGGGCAGAAGACCTGCGATGTTCAAGGAGCCCACTGTCATGACAGACTTAAGGTGCCCTTGAGATGGACTTTCTGGGGAAGGATAGGGAAGAGGAACGATCTCAGCCACCTGCGTGTCTGGACTGTAGGGACAGTCGAGTGAGGTGGATCCTTCTAGATGAGCATCGACCCTACCTTCCTGCCCCTCCTTTCTCTTTTTCACTTGGATAGGTTGGGCCCCCCCGGGTAGGCCCCCCACCCCCCGAGATGGCCAGGGTTATTACCTGGTACATCCCGCCCTGATGTAGTATCCTGAGTTATTTGAAGAACGTCTGGTGTAATGCGAATAGGGGGACAGTTACCATAGGCCTCTGAGTCCCTAAATATACCAGTCCCAGGTAAAACAATGCGGTTAGTACTACAAGTCAGTCGATGTCTTCTATTGAAGAGAAGACATCGAAGCGTTTGTTAAGGGGGACAAAATAGTTGGATTGACCATATGTTTGAAAAGACCCTCTCTTTCCAACAAGTCTAGTATTACCAAATGGTCGGTAGAAGTACCCCAGGGGGAGAGCAGAGAAATCATCCCTGACATCAAGGTCCCCTGCCCTCTCCAGAACTTGCTGAACTAGACCAGGGGACCTGAAGCTTAGAACCACACAATCACCCCTGAGGGACTTTTGGGACTTCCCTACCCATGGAACTCTGGTAACCATTTTAAATTTTGTAAAACAATCGGTTTTTGATCACCGTCCTAGAGCTCAGTAAGTGTAAAGCCTTATTTCTCAAGGCTGACCAATCCTCAGATGCCTGCGGCGCTAACCCAGGGACATTACCTAGAACTACAGTGTAGGGAGTGGCTTCCGGAGGAAGATGTAAAAAAATTAAGGCATTCTGGGCTCCTGCAGGGCATAGTCGGTTGGGAGAACGTATGCAAGTTTCTCTCAAACCATGCTGTGAACCCAGTAAACTAGGGCCTCTCCGTGACAAGGAGATATGATGGCTATCAGCAGGGGCTAGTTCGCTGGGATTCGGGATTAGAAACAACCCCTCTTTTAACCTGACACCCCTCACCCCCTGAGAAGAGCTTCCCCCACCATCCATCTGTACTCTAGAGGCACTGGAGATAGTGTGAGGCAGGTCCTGCTCCAGTTTTTTAAGTCTATCCTCTATCAGACAGTTTGTGCATCAGGGTGTCAAGAAGGTTTGAAATTCCCTGCACTATCCGTGTATAGAGAGATTCCTCAATAGATGTAGGTGGACTAATAGAGGCGGGAGTGGCCAAAGTAGTTTGGCTACATCCTTCGTGCCCCCTTGGGACTGCCTTCCGTTTGACTCCACCTGATGCTTGGGTAATGGCCTTCGTTGGACCCCGGCATTTCCTTTTCTTCGATGGTGGCTCCCCTTTCTGAGCCTGCGTTGCTTTCTTGCCCATGGTTGTAACCTTTATTATGCCTGAGTTGGTATCTGAACAACAACTGAGATTGCATGTGCTGCCAAATTGTAACCACGGTGAGGCACTGTTGACACCAGCAAAAGTCCCCTAAAATACACTTTCTCAAATAAACCGCGCAATCCGTTCTGGCTCGCATCCATTTTCATTGAATCATACAGGATATATTACACAGTGATTCACTCTGCCACAAAGCTTTAGCGGGAATTCCCAAACATTTTACTCCCCGTCAAATCAGTTTGGTTCCGTCAAAATACGGACCAAGCATTACGCATCTGTTGTTTTTCCATGAATGGTCACACGCAACTGACCAAATCTTAAAAATAAATATTTTCGCTAAAACAGTGGCCATGCCCGATTTCTGATACTGGACCATGCACTATTGGAGCATTTCGAATATTATTAAATAACTCAGAAGAACCGCAATACATATAAAGGACAACTATGTCAATTCGCATAAAGTTTTAATTCTAAAGAAAAACAACACAGAGTTGTGTTCGGCCGATCAACTGCTAGCAAGAAACTACAATTCCCATACACGTTCTCCCGCTAAAACAAATCTAGCTCTGTTAAAAGACGGACTATCCAAGAGAGTAGGCATCCGCCCACACTCCCAGGATCCTTTTCGGACCCGGAAGACTCAGACGACTGGCAACACAGAACGCTGCCTGACATCGACGATCCTGCAGGTAAGTTTGCCACGCGCTGGCTGAACTCTTTTCTGAAACCCGAGCACTTGCAGGCCACGCTGTCTGACTGCAGCTTTCCATCTTGGTCTTTGTAGATTAACTCCATTGCACCACGGACCATTGTTTGATCCTATACCGGCTGAGTGAAGATACAACATCAAGCCCCGAGGTGAGAATACACCCAGGGTCAAACTATTTGCAATGTTTGCCCAACTCAGAGCCACCATTTATATTACTCCGTTTTCACACACAGCCTGAGCTCGACCGCCTAAAGTAACTCCATTGTACCACGGACCATTGTTTGATCCCAAACCGGCTGCGTGAAGATACAATACCAAGCCCAGAGGTGAGAATACACTCAGGGTTTAGCTATTTGCAATTTTTGTCCAACTCAGAGCCACAATTTATATCACTCCGTTTTCACACACAGCCGGAGCTCGACCGCTCAAAGTCGTCAGAGAGCCTGGCCCCACCAGAATTATGTAAGCATGAAAAAAGAGGTTGGAGTCTGTTTTTAATGCAACATGGTCATTGTTTTGGTAGTCATTGATGGGAGTCATTTATTTTCTCCATAACAGATGGTTGGGTGTCCAGATTACTCGCTTTTTTCTGGTTTCTAAGTGACTGAGAGGTAAGAGACACAAGCTAGTAGTAGGGGCGGTAGACACTAGTTCTCACTAAAACAGCATACCAATAAGTTTCCCTTTTTCTTTTCACAGACCTTGGTCCTGATGAGAACTCATTCACTCATATGAGTTCGAAACGCGTAGACTTAACAAGCCTTTAACAAACTAAAAAATGGATGATATTTATTTTTGAATAGCTCTTGTAAATATACAACTAGGTTCTAGGCTTCATTTGTAAATCCACAGTGATTACATTGTAGATATAATTTGTATGTCTCTTTTTGTATTGTTTGTAGATATGTAAATAGTGTGGTTTGTGAGTAGCATGACTGAGTGTCCTGTATTATATGTTGTTCATAAAGTCTAAAAAAAGATTTCTATTAAAAAGTTTTGTTTTGTTGATAATATGATGATTTGTTAGTTGTACATAAGGTCTAAAAATTATGCTTTGAATTTTTTTTTCTAAAAATCGGTTTATATTCTAATAATAAAATATAACCCCCCTTTTTCAAAATAAAATAGAAGTAAAACGACACTTTCTTGGTCTCAGGAACATTTGTTTAACAGTCAGGTGTTCTAACTATAAATAAATGAGCTAAAGGATTGGCAGCACATGCAATCTCAGTTGTTGTTCATATGCTTGTGGCAAGCAGTGCTGTTGGGAGCCCAAACCCAGTAGTTTTGTTGTTTATGAGTTGGTATCTGGGCTGGATGGAATATCTGGTAATGGGGTATTGGGGCCCAAAGTATACTGGCTTAGGGACGAGGGAGGCGTGGCAGAGGGGATATCTATGTTTGGTAAAATGGGGGGAGCCTGACTACCATTAGATAGGGGCAATAAAGGTTGTAGGGATACCCTGCGGTCTGTTAATTGAATCTCATGAATCAGCACAGATTACACCCTTGACAAGAAAGCGTCAAGCGTTCCCGCCACCCCCGCACCTGCCTTGCGCCTGCAAGATGGACCAGCCCCCACAGGAGGCATAGCCTCTGGCAGGATAGAGCTAAACAGTACCTTAGTATTATAAGAGTCAGATGTACATAAGGTGGCCCAGCCTCTGCCAGTCTCGGATGGGCTCAGTCGGGCCCGCCCTTGGTCCAGGCTTTGTCCATGCTGCGTCCCGCGTCGCGTGGGGAGAGGCAGCGCTTTATGGGCGATCACCACGCCTCCCTCTCACTCACGGCAGCTGTGGGCAAAGCGTTGCACCCTGGGAGTTGAGGTCCGCTCCCAAGGTGATGCAGGCAGGCACCGGGAGAAGAGGGTGATCAATCCGGTGAGAAAGAAGGACACAGTCCTTTAGCCACGTCCCGCTAGAAACAGAATGGGCTTCTCCGCAATTAACAGCAGGTAAAGGAATTCAGCAGGGGGCTCCCATGGCATGTGGGGAAAGGCAGCGCTTTATGCGCGATTACCACACCTCCCCCTCACTCGTTGCAGCTGTGGGCAAAGCGTTGCACCCTGGGAGTTGAGGTCCGCTCCCAAGGTGATGCAGGCAGGCACCGGGAGAAGAGGGTGATCAATCCGGTGAGAAAGAAGGACACAGTCCTTTAGCCACGTCCCGCTAGAAACAGAACGGGCTTCTCCGCAATTAACAGCAGGTAAAGGAATTCAGCAGGTGGTAGTCTTATTCTTTCCTCAGGCTAGGAATTTCACTTTAGAGCAAGTTCTTGGCTGTAGAGAACATGTTTTTCCTCATTCCATCTCGCACACTCCAAGGCACTCCTGTGACCCGCCTCTAGCTGGCTGCCTTGTTTTTCCTCCACGATCAAGATGAGTGTATTCTTATATGTATGCTTTGTAAAGAGGGGTGATGTGGTTGTATTCTAATCATATGGTTAACTTTATTTTCTTTATTTTCTGTGACAACATGCATGGTACGTTCCTATTAATACATTATGACATGTTGTTTACTCATTTATACATCATGTGTGAAATTTTTCCACCTTTTATTTCCATGCTCTTTTATGATGTTGTATTGCTGCAGGGTAAACATGCATGCAAGAGCTTTCATTATTGTTCTTTGCTTTTGTGAAATCTTGCCTCCAAGAGCTTCTATTGTTATCCTTTGTGAAGAAGGGAGATGTGTTATACCTGCTGCTCAGCCAGTGTGACTGGGTGTGTGGAATGTTGGTGTGTTGATGCCATGGAATGTTGGATGAGTGTGGTGTCAGTTAGAGGATGGGCTGAACAGCAGGAAGGCTGCTCCTGGTGGGGCTCTTCATCTTACCATCTATCCTAATAAAACGTCCTATTAATCTACTGACCAAATCTTAAAAATAAATATTTTCGCTAAAACAGTGGCCATGCCCGATTTCTGATACTGGACCATGCACTATTGGAGCATTTCGAATATTATTAAATAACTCAGAAGAACCGCAATACATATAAAGGACAACTATGTCAATTCGCATAAAGTTTTAATTCTAAAGAAAAACAACACAGAGTTGTGTTCGGCCGATCAACTGCTAGCAAGAAACTACAATTCCCATACACGTTCTCCCGCTAAAACAAATCTAGCTCTGTTAAAAGACGGACTATCCAAGAGAGTAGGCATCCGCCCACACTCCCAGGATCCTTTTCGGACCCGGAAGACTCAGACGACTGGCAACACAGAACGCTGCCTGACATCGACGATCCTGCCGGTAAGTTTGCCACGCGCTGGCTGAACTCTTTTCTGAAACCCGAGCACTTGCAGGCCACGCTGTCTGACTGCAGCTTTCCATCTTGGTCTTTGTAGATTAACTCCATTGCACCACGGACCATTGTTTGATCCTATACCGGCTGAGTGAAGATACAACATCAAGCCCCGAGGTGAGAATACACCCAGGGTCAAACTATTTGCAATGTTTGCCCAACTCAGAGCCACCATTTATATTACTCCGTTTTCACACACAGCCTGAGCTCGACCGCCTAAAGTAACTCCATTGTACCACGGACCATTGTTTGATCCCAAACCGGCTGCGTGAAGATACAATACCAAGCCCAGAGGTGAGAATACACTCAGGGTTTAGCTATTTGCAATTTTTGTCCAACTCAGAGCCACAATTTATATCACTCCGTTTTCACACACAGCCGGAGCTCGACCGCTCAAAGTCGTCAGAGAGCCTGGCCCCACCAGAATTATGTAAGCATGAAAAAAGAGGTTGGAGTCTGTTTTTAATGCAACATGGTCATTGTTTTGGTAGTCATTGATGGGAGTCATTTATTTTCTCCATAACAGATGGTTGGGTGTCCAGATTACTCGCTTTTTTCTGGTTTCTAAGTGACTGAGAGGTAAGAGACACAAGCTAGTAGTAGGGGCGGTAGACACTAGTTCTCACTAAAACAGCATACCAATAAGTTTCCCTTTTTCTTTTCACAGACCTTGGTCCTGATGAGAACTCATTCACTCATATGAGTTCGAAACGCGTAGACTTAACAAGCCTTTAACAAACTAAAAAATGGATGATATTTATTTTTGAATAGCTCTTGTAAATATACAACTAGGTTCTAGGCTTCATTTGTAAATCCACAGTGATTACATTGTAGATATAATTTGTATGTTCTCTTTTTGTATTGTTTGTAGATATGTAAATAGTGTGGTTTGTGAGTAGCATGACTGAGTGTCCTGTATTATATGTTGTTCATAAAGTCTAAAAAAAGATTTCTATTAAAAAGTTTTGTTTTGTTGATAATATGATGATTTGTTAGTTGTACATAAGGTCTAAAAATTATGCTTTGAATTTTTTTTTCTAAAAATCGGTTTATATTCTAATAATAAAATATAACCCCCCTTTTTCAAAATAAAATAGAAGTAAAACAACACTTTCTTGGTCTCAGGAACATTTGTTTAACAGTCAGGTGTTCTAACTATAAATAAATGAGCTAAAGGATTGGCAGCACATGCAATCTCAGTTGTTGTTCATATGCTTGTGGCAAGCAGTGCTGTTGGGAGCCCAAACCCAGTAGTTTTGTTGTTTATGAGTTGGTATCTGGGCTGGATGGAATATCTGGTAATGGGGTATTGGGGCCCAAAGTATACTGGCTTAGGGACGAGGGAGGCGTGGCAGAGGGGATATCTATGTTTGGTAAAATGGGGGGAGCCTGACTACCATTAGATAGGGGCAATAAAGGTTGTAGGGATACCCTGCGGTCTGTTAATTGAATCTCATGAATCAGCACAGATTACACCCTTGACAAGAAAGCGTCAAGCGTTCCCGCCACCCCCGCACCTGCCTTGCGCCTGCAAGATGGACCAGCCCCCACAGGAGGCATAGCCTCTGGCAGGATAGAGCTAAACAGTACCTTAGTATTATAAGAGTCAGATGTACATAAGGTGGCCCAGCCTCTGCCAGTCTCGGATGGGCTCAGTCGGGCCCGCCCTTGGTCCAGGCTTTGTCCATGCTGCGTCCCGCGTCGCGTGGGGAGAGGCAGCGCTTTATGGGCGATCACCACGCCTCCCTCTCACTCACGGCAGCTGTGGGCAAAGCGTTGCACCCTGGGAGTTGAGGTCCGCTCCCAAGGTGATGCAGGCAGGCACCGGGAGAAGAGGGTGATCAATCCGGTGAGAAAGAAGGACACAGTCCTTTAGCCACGTCCCGCTAGAAACAGAATGGGCTTCTCCGCAATTAACAGCAGGTAAAGGAATTCAGCAGGGGGCTCCCATGGCATGTGGGGAAAGGCAGCGCTTTATGCGCGATTACCACACCTCCCCCTCACTCGTTGCAGCTGTGGGCAAAGCGTTGCACCCTGGGAGTTGAGGTCCGCTCCCAAGGTGATGCAGGCAGGCACCGGGAGAAGAGGGTGATCAATCCGGTGAGAAAGAAGGACACAGTCCTTTAGCCACGTCCCGCTAGAAACAGAACGGGCTTCTCCGCAATTAACAGCAGGTAAAGGAATTCAGCAGGTGGTAGTCTTATTCTTTCCTCAGGCTAGGAATTTCACTTTAGAGCAAGTTCTTGGCTGTAGAGAACATGTTTTTCCTCATTCCATCTCGCACACTCCAAGGCACTCCTGTGACCCGCCTCTAGCTGGCTGCCTTGTTTTTCCTCCACGATCAAGATGAGTGTATTCTTATATGTATGCTTTGTAAAGAGGGGTGATGTGGTTGTATTCTAATCATATGGTTAACTTTATTTTCTTTATTTTCTGTGACAACATGCATGGTACGTTCCTATTAATACATTATGACATGTTGTTTACTCATTTATACATCATGTGTGAAATTTTTCCACCTTTTATTTCCATGCTCTTTTATGATGTTGTATTGCTGCAGGGTAAACATGCATGCAAGAGCTTTCATTATTGTTCTTTGCTTTTGTGAAATCTTGCCTCCAAGAGCTTCTATTGTTATCCTTTGTAAAGAAGGGAGATGTGTTATACCTGCCGCTCAGCCAGTGTGACTGGGTGTGTGGAATGTTGGTGTGTTGATGCCATGGAATGTTGGATGAGTGTGGTGTCAGTTAGAGGATGGGCTGAACAGCAGGAAGGCTGCTCCTGGTGGGGCTCTTCATCTTACCATCTATCCTAATAAAACGTCCTATTAATCTACTCTGGAACTGGATGTCATTCTTGTACAACAGTGGTAGAGTACAAATTTGTAATAGAAGTGTAGAACTGACAGAGCATATGCGATCCCACAGTTTAAGTAATGGCATGGACATCGCTGCTCTTAAAAACAACGATAACTCACCTGAACCAACATTCAGAGGCAGAGGCTGTGCCACCATGATTGATTATATTTTTTATCTCCCTTAGCTTAGAGGACTTTCTACTGCACACCAAAGTTGTTCCTACACACCGGCGATCATAATCCAATTGGAGCAGTGTTGTGACAGTCCCCTAGCCTAGAGTGTGCAGCAAGGAATCTGGTGCCCTCAACAAATAAATTACGATTGGTATGGTGAGGGGTTGATTCTGCAGAATTGCATCATAAGGTGGTTAGGGAAAACTCTACATTTTTCGAGGTTTGTTTGATAGCGCAGGAATCCAATCCTGAGGTAATTATTGCATTTACCAAACTTTGTTTAGCATTTAAATCTGAATTAATGAAACCTCTTGCTACCACACCCCATGGCCCCAGATGGTTTAAGTAGTGAACCGCTGGCTACGTAAGGTCCTATCTGCAAAACCTAGGTCTCATCTATCAGTTCAGCTGTTAAGGAAGAAGTATAAATGTGTAACTTCTCTGAGGAAAGAAAAAATACTGATTGAATGGTGGGATGCACGTGCTGTTCATCCCAAGTTCCCTAGTTCAAAAAATGGTAAACTCTTTTGGGCTGCCATTAAAGATAGGAGAGCAATCGGACAGACACACTGATTAGTTATACTATAACCAGTGAGGCATGTGAAGCACACTTTTCCATGATTTATACAGCTCCTACACATGATAAAGACCTGTCAGAGATTTGCACCCCTACAGGAGTATCGATATCCTTGTCCAAAGTGGAGGAAGGCATCTACTAGAGCCTGGGTAATAAGCCCCAGGTCCAATGGGTTACCCATAGATCTTATCAAACATAAACCGGACATTTGGGCATGCTCCTACTCAATGTTTTTAATAATTTAGCTTGCTCCCTGATACCAAGCACATGGTCAACTAGCATTATTGTTCAAATTTTCAAAAAGGATGACTGCTCCCAGCCCAGTTGCCATAGACCTATTTCTTTGATAAAAACAATGTTGAAAATATTAGGAAGGGTCTTATATAACTAGATTAAAATCTGGGCAGAGGAGAACTCTATTTTGCATCTTTCCCAGTTTGGTTTTAGGAACAACGTGGGTACAATTTAACAATGCCTTTACTTCAATCTAATAATTGGAAAATATACAGTTGCCCAACGGTCACCAATATACTTGGCTTTTATGGACTTGACCTCTGCTTTCAATTATGTTAACTGGTCCCGACTATGGTCTATCCTTTTAGATTCTAGAATGGATGAGGAACTAGTACCCTTTTTAGCGTATTTACATAGAGATTTGAAAGCCAGGATCAGAAATAACATGCACGGGAAGGTTTCTAATGATATTGGTGTTTTTAGAGGGGTCAAGCAGGGGTGTGTTCTGGCCACATTACTTTTTATTTTATATATCAATACCTTACACGCCTCTTTAACAGTGCTCACTAAAGACGTCCCAAAAGTTAATGGCCATATACTCCGAGCTCTGTTGTATGCTGATGATGCAGTCCTAATGGGCCATACATCTAATGCCTTGCGGCTTTGAAAGCAGGCTTTGTGGATTTTATGGCCTCTTTAGACTTATGTACTAATTTAAAAATTATTTTATAATGGCCTGTGCCCTGAGGATGCACTCTTTAAATGTTATTTCTGAGGGAAACCAGAGTTTACAATGCACTAGCACTTCTCCCTATCTGGGGCTGTTCTTTGCTGCTAATGGTTCATGGACTGATCATATTGCATATTGCAGGAACAAGTTTTCTAAACCAATCAACTCGGTACTTAGTCTCCCCCAACCCAGGAGGTCGGGGGGTATTTTAGCCATTTTAACCAGTTTTTAAATTTCAGTGCACACCTATGGTAACCTATGGCGCTGAGGTAAGGGGCACCTTTCAATTAAATATTCAGTATGAGGAGAACAGGTTTTGTCGAAAACTCCTGGGAGCCCCTATCTCTACATCCCAATACATGTGTCATAGTGAATTAAATTTACATTGAAGACTACATTAGGGGCCGCCCCACTTTATTTTGGCTAGACATATGGAAAAATACAGCGGCGGCCCTTACAATAGAAATTATGATAGACTGTCTCATTTGTGAAAAAGGCATGGATATCCCATGGCTAGCTGAGGTGAGATCTAGTTTACATAGGATCAATTATGAACATATTTTTGATAGCCCACATGAGCTAGAAACCGTAAACAGAAAAGATGTTTAGGCGGCCCTATATAGGTAATATAGAAAGGAGAGACTCGACAGGGAGTCTAGGAAATCTACTGTAGCTACCTTTATGACTATCGAGAATTATCAACATCTGGTCAGTTACCTGATTAAACCTATGGGCCATTGGGAGAGGGTCTCCTTTTTTGCTTCAGTGCAGGCACTGTGAACTATCTATTATGTTTTCCTCTTAGTTTCCAGACTAAACTTGTTCTTGTGCCATGCCCATGTGACCGTCGTTCCAGTCTAACTACATTACACCTTTTTCTTTTGCAAGTTTTACATACAATACGCTAATTTGTTTTTACTTCCTCTTTTTAAAAGGCACTGAGCCATCCATTACAGAAATGCATAAAGGACTCTTCTTAACTTGGAAGATGATGAATTAGTATTCGGTGTGGGTGCTTTTCTGACAACTGTATAAATAATATTTTTATTGTTCTGTACTGCATTGGTTTTACGTAACACCTTCTATGATCATTATGAATTTGGGTGTTTTATGTATGACTGTGTAATTTTGTTCTTTTATGGATATGTTTTATCCAAATAAAGTAATTAACCTGAAATTAACTAAATAGTTTTTTATGCTGATCTTCATTTTATTTAGACCAGAGAAGGTATCTTTCAAGCGTTCATAGGCATGTCGATTTTCTATTTTGGGAGGTCCTGAGTGTGAACTAATCCTTATTGTGGTAAAAATATCTGTTAGATATAAGTCCACTCAAATGGGTCAATTATTTTCTGTCCGACATAATTCTACATTTAGAGTCAATAAGAGAATGCCATAGATGTATCTGTGAAGGCACCTCAATGAAGATGTGAGCATTTTTTTCATCTATACAGCTTAATTAAAATTATATTCAATACATACAATCATAAAAGACTAGAACACAAATTACAAACAAGCAGAAGAGGTTGACAGTCCTAGAAAGGAACAGAATTTGAAGAGCAGTCTAATAATGACTAACCTGCACTTGTCACTTACCGTTCAGTATAACATCCCAAAACCCTCACAAGTGCCTGCCAAACACCAGTATATTTTTGTGACCTTTGATTGTATTATGTTGTATTGAGGCATTTGTAACATGCTTACTACCCCTTGTGGGGGACTGAAACACTTATTCACACATATAGCAAGATACTCTGTGTCAGCTGTGTGGTTTTGTTTTGAGCCTATATGGGAAGTGTGTTCACGTTGCGCAAGATGACCACTGGCGCCGTGCAAAACTGCCCCCTCTTTACGGATGTATGTCAGTACAACATGATCTTTTATATCGCGGTACTTGACAATGCTGCCATTACAACGCAAGTCGTTACAACGACTTGCGTTGGAGGGCGTGGATTGTGGAATATTATAATTTTTTATTCCAACACCAGTCCGCGTAACAGTAGGTAAGGTGTTGGAATATAAAATTACAATATTCCTTAACCAACAGCGCTATCCAGCGCAAGTCGTAGTAACGACTTGTGTTGTAAGGGCAGCGTTGTTAAGGTAGTGCAGTGTAAACACCGCGTTGTAAACGATGTTCCCCCTCTTTACACATCACCAAATCCTAAACACAAATGATGGCTGAAATACACAAATTGAACATGCACTTTGCACAATTCCTACGTGTCAAAATGATTCATGCACACGTTGCAACTGACACTACTATTGCCAGAGAATCTTTACAGTAAAATTTATAATTCTCATATAGAATATTTACTCGTCTCAGTAAGAAATGTTTTTGAATGTTTAACTTAGGAATTGTCTTCACTAAATGAGAGATACATTTAATAAAGTAATCATTGATGCTGATAAATACAGTGACTGGCATGTAATAATAAAACGCATAAGCTTTATTGCAACTAAATGGATCTACAGTGTAACATATACTATCATGCAAAGATGAAAACTAGTAGCGTGCAATTGTTTGTTCTGAAAACCATCCTCTGTACTTCACTGCTGAGGCCCGACACGCAATTCATAAATGTGTGCTATACTGTCTGTGTAAATGTTAGGGATATTGTTTTTAGCTTTAAATGGTCCTTATGTGCGTAGGATAATAGTATAGGTGTCATGATAACATTTATTCTACGTATACATTAATTTTACATGTATGTACTTCTAATGTAGTTCCTAGTAATACTTGCTATTGTGAAGTTTTATTGCTTATTGTGTGACCTATGCAAAAGGATCTAAAAGTACTAAAGACATATTATATTTGTATATGTTTAAATATGCACACACATATTAAAAGTGCATTGTTGATTAATTTCTTAAGTTAGCATTATTCTCAAAGTTCTGATCTCCTCTGTATAATTCACAGTGCTCTCTTATTTTGCTGACCTGCTCTTTTTGCAAGTGTTCTCATGTATTGCTAGTTTGAATAGATATATTTCTTGTACCAGCGATGGATACATGTCAGGGAAAGGAATTCAACAATGAGCATGAGAGAATAGTGTGGCTGAACAAAGCGCTATGATGCTCTAGTCTGAGTTTGTGACCAAGACGGTGTTCCCATGTGCAGTGTGGCATTTTTCTCTATTGTTGCAGCCTGCAATGTATGGCTGCTAAAGACAATTGACTTCTATTGATGATGCAACTATAGGAGTAGTAGCCCACGAACCTGAGAACTATAAGGTATTGATCAACTAGTTGCATAAAACATTTTCCCTTGGAGTTGCTGTCTATTTAGACATGCCCCGATTCCTGCAAATGACTTCGGACTTTTTCTTTTAGCCCCTTTTCTGCATGTCCCATGCAGAATCTTCCTTGGAATCCTACCTGAACCATACCCCAAATCTCCATTGACTTTCTATAGATTATTTAAGACATTCTACTATGTCCTCTCATTTCCCTCAAGTGTAGTTTAGACTGACATTTATTTCCTACTTATCGGAGACTCCTAACTGAGCTTCTGCAATGCCACTGCTGGTGTTGATAGTCTTCTAGTGCCTTATCCCTATTGTTTTCTGTAGAGCTATTTGATTCCTGAACTCTTAGTGTTTCTGTGCTTTAGTCTGTGCTTAGGAGAGTTGGATTGCTAATGCATAAAAAAGACAAAATAAGATTGTTTTCTGAGCATCTGATTGTTATGTTATTGTTTTGTATTGCAGCGACCGAACTTCTTGTTTGTGTAATTCTAGCTCACCTTCATTTATTTAGGAGGCTTGGCCTCCCTTTTGTAATTTTATAATTATATAATATGGTCTTGAGAGGGTTCTAATTGAATCTGATTCCTGATTTATAATAAACACTTTGAACTTTGCTACCGATTCCTGATCCTCAATGTACAGCCAAATTGGTTGCACTGTTAACATAAATTGAATATTGATCAGTCAAGTGATGCTAACTCTTTTCCTCAGTGCGACGTATAAAATATCCATTGAAGGGACCAAGATAGAGAGTAAGTAAGCGATTTAGTGATCCAGAGTAATCTAGGGGACATAAATTCATCCCCCTCAAAATCACCGAATGGGCCCAGAAACGCTGGATCAAACCTGGTAGCAGAGGATGGCTGTCAGGTAACTCACGTTTGCTACCATTTGGAACAAGCCTCCATCTTGTGTCCTAAAAAGAAGGGCCAGAGTGGTAATCAAACCGCAAATGATGAATACCTGGTATGACATAAAATGACAATTTACCATTACAAGATGGCCGCCGTATTGGTAATGAATACAGCACCATTTTGTGCTACTTGAACAGTCTAGTCTTTATAGATGACGCGCGCTGATTCCACTGCGCACTTCAATTTGGATCAGTTTGAGAAAACACGTCCCGAACCGTTTCTCCGCATTTAATGTAGTGCGTGAGAGAACGGTTAACTTTGGTTTTTAGTTAGCGGTTTTAACTCACTCTGCTTCTTGTGAGAGCTATGTTAGTGCCAGAAAATTCAATTCCTGTCTCATAGTCAGAGTCTTTGAAAAGTAGTCAAAAGAGTTCCTGAGAGTTTGCAAGAGTTGAGGAGAAGTTTACCGACTACTTAATGTTTCAATCCGTTTGAGAAGTATCAATCATTGGAGCAGAGTCAACAAGTCTGTGCAGTAGGGATTTTAGTGGCTTTGAACTGACCTCAGCGTCGCCACTTTACAAGTAAGAACTTTCCAATGGAGGCAGTGCAGTGCTTGTCAACTATTCATCATCCCAAATTTATTTGAGACCCTGACCTTTCTCTTGCGCTTTTCCTTACCTTTTCCTTCCCTTTCTACCCTTCCTTGTTCCCATTGCGTGCCAGTTTGAAGGACATTTCGCATACTCTAAGTCTGCAAGCTTTCCAGGACATTTCTAGAAAAAGACAGAACTCATATTCTATTTATGAAGGAATATTATTCTACGACTCTCTTCAGAATTAGAAGGTAAAAGTTCCATCTAGTTACTTACTATGAGATGAAAGGATACTGTAATTAGTTCTAAAGTTACTCTCTCTCTATTGCAGATAGTCCGAAGTTCTTCTAATTCTGTAGAGTCCAAATTCAATAATACAAAAAGAGAGGCTTATACTCCAATAATCACTGGTATGATAAACTAGAGTCAGTATCTAATGAGTCATATTTTTAGTCAGAGTTGTGGTGTTTAAGGTTCTCTCCTTCTGTGTATTAGGCAACCCTCCTGGGCAGAGGAAAACGAATCACAGACTGAAGCCTCGGAAACCACAGAGGGTGACAGCAGTTGGAGTGTCTCTTCTCTTCTCTTCCAATTCCCCTTTCCCCCTGTTGGTAAGGTTGCTCTGTCAGAAGCACGGCGTCACCGGTGGACGGGCATTGGGAACAGCGGCCATTTGCTCCTGCGAAGACATTGGGTCCTTGACAGATTGAAGTGCCCACAAAATTACTTCTTCTGAGCAAAATGGCTGAAGGGTTTAAATTAAAAGCGTTAGGTGAGATGTTAGTGGGAATTCAGCGTGAGATTGGGGCGGTTAGAGAAGAAAACAAGAATCTAAAGCAAGAGTTGGTAGCGTCCCTTCAGGAAACTATGCTCCTCTCTCAGAAGGTTGATGGACTAGTTATGGGGGATCCTGTAGCCTCTTCTTCGACTGCTAATAAACTTACCCCAGTTCAAGACCACCGAACAGTTGCACAAGTAATTCATTCCGTCTCACCATTAATTCCTTTAGCAGCACCAGAAAGGTTTCAAGGGGACCCACAAAAGGCCCAATTATTTTTGACCCAGTGTTCCTTACACTTCATGTGTTTTCCTACCCTATTCCCTGATGCTCAGTCCAGGGTTGCTTTTGTTCTATCTTATTTGGGTGGGGATGCAGCGAAATGGGCTATGCCTTTGGTTTCTAAAGACGCCCCTTTTCTACATGATTTTGATTTGTTTAAAACTGAATTTCTGGGCATATTTGACAGGCGTCGAATTTCCCAGGCCACTGATAACGAATTGCTTGAACTCTGTCAAGGAAGTAAAGATTTAGGGCCCGATGTAGGTCGGTCAGTAACGGCCGAAAATCTGTATTTTCGGCCGTTACCGATCTGTAAATAGGTGAATGGTATGTAGGGGGCATTATTTTACTGAATCGGTAAAATTACTAAATCGGTAATTTTACCGATTCGGTAAAATAAAAAATCGGTAAATTTACCGATTCTGAGCCACCCATATGTAGGTGGGACTCTTCAGAGTCCCAGGAGCCTTAACGAATCAGTATTTTACCATCAAATCCAATTTGATGGTAAAATACAGATTCCGGTGTGCATGCACATGTGTGCATGCACACCTATGCCATGTGACAGGCAGACCAGCCCTTAGGGCATGTATGCCTGCCACATGGCACCCAAGCCTGTTTTGGGGGTGCCAGAGGGTGTCAAAGTGACACCCCCTGCACCCTTGTGTAAATCGGTATTTACCGATTCGGTAAATACCGAATCGGTAATGCCCATTCATTCCTATGGGCTTCAAAGCCCATAGGAATGAATGGGCATTACCGATTCGGTATTTACCGATTCGGTAAATACCGAATTCATCCGATTCGGTATTCCAGCACATCTGGAATACCTACATGTCGACAACATAGATTTACCGATTTTCAATTACAGAATCGGTAAAATTCGGTAATTTAAAATCAGTAAATCTATTCTACCTACATCTAGCCCTTAATCACTTATTTGACACAGTTTAATAAACTTCTTGTAGAAACTAACTGTCCAGAAGAAATGAGAGCAGCGCTCTTCTATAGAGGTTTATGGATGAAATCAAAGATACCCTCGCTCAGATTCCCAATCGTCCCACTGAACTGTCAGCGCTGGTGGATCTAGTTTTGGAACTTGATTTTCGTAACTCAGAAAGAAAAGTTGAGAAGAAGAAAGAATTTAAGTGGAATATCCCTCGCTTTGATAGAGTCCGAACTGATGGAGGGAAGGCTTTTGGGTCAAATGCTGAAGTGGAACCAATGCAAATTGGAGCAGTTTGTGGTCCCTTAAGTAAAGAGGAAAAATAACAGCAACAAATTAAGAACTTGTGTTTATATTGTGGAGCATCAGGAGACTTTGTCAAAGAATGTCCGAAGAGGACAAAGACCCTGATGAAGGGAAACGCCTTGAACCATCAGTAGAGGGGGGTCGCTCTGATGGCGAAAGAAGAAAAGACGATCCCAGATACTCATGTAATTATGAACACCTTGCAAACCTTTACTCCTCATGTGATACTCCATATGACACTCAAGTTTTGAAATCAAGAGATTCATGGAGTTGCCATGATGTTGGATTCTGGAGCCTCAGGAAATTTCTGTGACATTAAATATGCTCAACAAATTGGAATACAAGCAATCCAAAAAGAAAAGAGTAAGCCAGTTTGTGCGGTTGATGGAGCTAATTTATCTTCGGGTCCAATCACTAGTCACACGGAATCTTTAGAATTAATTCAATCTGATGGTCATCGTGAGGTACTACAGTTCAACTTGATTGATGCGCCTCAATTTCAGCTTATTCTCGGATTACCTTGGTTGACTATCCATAATCCTACTATTGATTGGGAAAATAGAACAGTTCAAATGCAATCCACCTTTTGTCAGGAACATTGTTATCATTCAAGTGATTCAGTACTCGAACCAACTCAAGCAAGTTTATTATCTTTTGGAGGACAATCAATTGGAGTGATTGATTCAATTGAAATTCCCTAGGAATATCAGGAGTTTGAAGAGGTTTTTAGTGACCAAGAAGCAGAACAGTTACCTCAGTATCGTCCCTACGATTGCGCAATTGATCTAGAGCCTGGCACAGTACTCCCAAGTAGCAGGATCTATGCACTAACTGAACCTGCAAATCAACATCTCAAAGAATACTTGGATCGATCCCTTGCCAATGGTTTCATAAGACCAGCTCAATCTCCAGTATCCTCTCCATTGTTTTTCATCCCAAAGAAAGAAGGAACTTTTAGAACATGCATCGATTACAGAGCCTTGAATCGAGTCACGGTCAAGAATCGCTATCCTCTTCCTTTGATTTCCGTTTTGTTGGATCAAATAAAGGAGGCCAAGATTTTTACCAAATTAGACCTGCGCGGGACTTATCATCTGGTTCATATGAAAGAAGGGCATGAGTGGAAGACTGCATTTCGAACGAAATTTGGATTGCTTGAGTATCGAGTAATGCCCTTTGGACTCTGCAATGCCCCCGCCGTCTTTCAACATTTCATCAATGATGTGATGGGAGATCTACTTGATAAGATTGCAGTAATTTATTTAGATGACATCCTAATTTACTCAAAAGACCCCTCAAGATCATCCTGAACATGTGCGATCAGTGTTGAAACGCTTGCGCACCCATCAGCTCTATGTGAAACTAGAAAAATGTGGATTCAGTTCTCCAAGAGTGGAATTCTTGGGCTTCATTTTATCTAAACATGGTGTTACCATGGATGAAATAAAGATGCAAGCAGTTTCTGAGTGGCCGTCACCAAAGGATGTTAAGGTGATTCAGAGGTTTTTGGGCTTTGCAAACTTCTATAGGCGATTTATTCAAGGTTTTTCTCAGTTGATTGTTCCCATCACTCGTCTTTGTAAGAAAGGTGTAAAATTTCAATGGACACCAGAAGCAGAACAAGCATTCTCCAGCCTAAAGGAAAGATTTACTTCAGCAGCGATCCTATTACATGCGGATCCGAATGAACCCTTCTTCGTAGAAGCAGATGCTTCTGACCAAGCCATCGGGGGAGTGCTTTCCCAACTACATCATGACACTGGGCAGTTACATCCAGTAGTTTACCGTTTTCAGAAACTCAGTTCTGCTGAGTTTAATTACACCATCACCGAGAAGGAACTTTTGGCTGTAAAGGATGCATTTGAAGACTGGAGACATTATCTATTGGGAGCCAAGCACACGGTCACAGTCTATACTGACCATAAGAATCTTCTATTCCTAAAGACAGCCAAGACCTTGACTCCAAGGCAGCTACATTGGTCCTTATACTTTGCTGATTTCGATTTTGTCATCACTTTTCGTCCAGGAAGCAAAAATGGAAAGGCAGATGCATTGTCGCGGTTGCATACCGAAGAAGTTGAACATTCAGTTGAACCACAGCCAATAATCCCAGAATCTAAGTTTGTTTGTGCTCTTTTGGTGGAGAAGTTTCAAGAAGAAGTACAGGAGAGTCTTTCCCCTGAAGAAATGCAACAGTGGGCCTTACTAGACACTGATCAGAAAATTACCTTATCATAGAGGCCTTATATCTACCCACTAAAGTTTTGCATAACTAGGCCCTTCAAGAATGCCATGATCAGCCTTTAGCAGGACATAAAGGAATAAACAAAACTTTGGATCTGGTTCAGCGTTATTTTTGGTGGCCTGGGTTATCCTCGCATGTTAAGCAATATGTTCAAACGTGTGAATTATGTGCTTGAGGTAAATCTAGCCGACAAGCTCCACAGGGCATGTTACAACCTTTACCCACTCCTTCTCATCCATGGCAAACTATTTCGATGGATTTGATTGTGGATTTGCCTCGGAGTCAGGGATTTAACACTATCCTAGTAGTGGTAGACACTTTCACCAAGATGTCCCATTTTATTCCACTAACGGGGGTACCTTCAGCAAAAGAGTTAGCCAAGGTGTTTAGTGAGAATATTGTAAAAATGTATGGGGTTCCCAAGGTGGTAATTTCTGACTGAGATGCTCAATTTTTATCCCATTTTTGGAAGGCCTTTCTGCATGGTTTGGGGGTGGAACCTAGATACTCTACCAGGTATCACCCGGAGATGGACGGTCAGACGGAGAGAATTAATCAAGAATTGGAAAAGTATCTTCGTCTGTATTTTTTGGATCGAGGTGGTAAGTGGTCAGAGATGTTATGAATGGCTGAATTTGCATCTAATAATGCCAAGGGTGTATCCACTGGTTATTCTCCCTTCTATCTGAACTATGGCTATCATCCGAACCCCTTCCACACTCAACTAGACTTAGAGGTTCCAGCAGTGAAGGAATTGGTGAGGGATTTGACAGTTCTCCCTCAGTCAGCAGAGGCGATTTTGATTAAAGCAAAAGAGAAGTACAAAATATGTGCAGATAGGCGCAGAAAACCAGCACCAAAGTACCAAATGGGAGATCAAGTTTGGTTGTCTTCTAGGAATCTCTGTTTGAAAGGTAATAGGAAGTTTCAGCCTCGTTATGTAGGTCCCTATTCGATTGAACAAGTTTTAGGACCAGTTACTGTAAAACTGAAATTACCTTCCAGGTTAGGCATCCATCCGGTCTTTCATGTTTCCCTTTTAAAAAAGGCTGCTCCACATGTAAGAATTTCTAGACCCCCAGAATCTTTAGAGATTGAAGGACATCCAGAGTACAAAGTAAAGGAGATTTTAGACTCTAAGCTTTCTAAGGGAAAACTTTTCTATTTGATTGATTTGACAGGTTATGGCCCAGAGGATAGGTCATGGGAACCATCAGAAGATGTTCATGCACCTCAGTTAAAAAGACGATTTCATTCATAATATCCACACAAACCTGGACCGATAAATAGGTCTTTGAGGAGGTGTACTGTCAGGAAACTCACAATTGCTACCATTTGGAACAAGCCTTCATCTTGTGTCCTAAAAAGAAGAGCCAGAGTGGTAATCAAACCGCAAATGACCAATACCTGGTATGACATAAAATGACAATTTACCATTACAAGATGGCCGCCATATTGGTAATGAATTCAGCGCCATTTTGTGCTACTTGAACAGTCTAGTCTTTATAGATGACGCGCGCTGATTCCACTGCGCACTTCAATTTGGTTTGGGTTGATAAAACACGTCCCGAACCGTTTCTCTGCATTTAATGTAGTGCGTGAGAGAACGGTTTATCTTTGGTTTTTAGTTAGCGGTTTTAACTTACTCCGCTTCTTGTGAGAGCTATGTTATGACTCAGTTCCAGAGAATTCAATTCCTGTCTCAGAGTCAGAGTCTTCGAAAAATAGTCAAAAGAGTTCCTGAGAGTTTCAAGAGTTTAGGAGAAGTTTACCGACTACTTAATGTTGCAATCCGTTTGAGAAGTATCAAGCGTTGGAACAGAGTCAACGAGTCCGTGCAGTAAGGATTCTAGTGGCTTTGAACTGACCTCTGCGTCGCCACTTTACAAGTAAGAACTTTCCATTGGATGCAGTGCAGTGCTTGTCAACTATTCATCATCCCAAATTCATTTGAGACCCTGTCCTTCCTCTTGCGCTTTTCCTTACCTTTTCCTTCCCTTTCTACCTTTCCTTGTTCCCTTTGCGCGCCCATTTGAAGGACATTTCGCATACTCTAAGTCTGCAAGCTTTCTAGGACATTTCTAGAAAAAGACAGAACTCATATTCTATTTAGGAAGGAATATTATTCTATGACTCTCTTCAGAATTAGAAGGTAATAGTTTCAGCTAGTTAATTACTATGAGATGAAAGGATACTGTAATTAGTTCTAAAGTTACTCTCTCTCTCTATTGCAGATAGTCAGAAGTTCTTCTAATTCTGTAGAGTCCACATTCAATAATTCAAGAAGAGAGGCTTATACTCCAATAATCACTAGTATGATAAACTAGAGTTATTATCTAATTAGTCATATGTTTAGTCAGAGTTGTGGTGTTTAAGGTTCTCTCCTTCTGTGTATTAGGCAACCCTCCTGGGCAGAGGAAAACGAATCACAGACAGAAGCCTCGGAAACCACAGAGGGTGACAGCAGTTGGAGTGTCTCTTCTCTTCCAATTCCTCTTTCCCCCCTGTTGGTGATGTTGCTCTGTCAGAAGCGCGGCGTCACCGGGGGATGGGCATTGGGAACAGCGGCCATTTGCTCCTGCGAAGACATTGGGTCCTTGACAATGGTTCTGTCCACTGGTGCGAAAGAGTTAGGGTATCTGATCTAGAAATTGCCCAAGCCCAGCAAAGCCCGGATCCCAATACCCATGGTTCACTTGGAGGATTGATGGAGTATCGCCAATGCGGCAACAACTTGTAACAGCAGAGAAGTGTGGGTATCAATAGGGTTGCATGTTGCAATTGCTTAGATTGAGGTGTTTTGCAATAGCTGTATGGTGTCATGTGGAGATGAATTAAGTTGATGTATGAGTGTGGTTCTTGGTACTGAGAAGTTGAAGGAGTTATCAAGTCCAGTGTGACCTAAAATCCCAGTATATACACCTACGTGATGGTTCTCAGCGTAGAAGACACTGGGTGTAGTTGTCTGCTGTGTTGTGGTATTTGTCGTGAGATGTCATCTACAGCATCTTTTAGAAAGGGACTTGATCTTTGTATGGTAGTGGGAAGTGGTTGGTATAGTTGATGCACAGGGAGTAACTGTATCAATCAGAAGGGAGACCCCACGGGTCGAAGTTTTGTTTGGAGGTAATGCTAGAACAAGTCAGAAGATATTGTTTTGAAATTCCTTACGTGTATGGAAATCTTTCATTTCATTAGTGAAGTGGACAGACTCAGTGTTGAAAATGATGTCATTTATTGAATGAATTTCTTAGAAAATATGCTTAGAGGAAATCTAATGGAGAGCGAGCTGCTGCAAGGAGTGAGGTTAACTTCACGGTGTGCGGCGCTGGTATAGGTTGATTGGTGTAAAGCCACACTTGGATTGGTTGAATACGCCATGGTGAACTGCTCTGGTATTCATTGTGAACACTGAGCAGGAGAATTGCGGGAGAAATGTATTTCCTGGTTCCAACGGAAAGTCTTTTTGTGAATGGTATACAACACGTAAGAGAAGGAGAATAGACACCACCAGAAGGTTCGCCTGGTTGCATTGTGGTGACATATTAGAGCTTTCACAAATGTCTTTGGCTTGCACAATGGCATAAGATCACCAAGAAAGATGGTGCATTGCATTTTCACTGTTACGGAACATTTAATTTGAGAATTGTTGAGAATTTGCTGGGGAAATTGTATGCAATGTACCAGCCTAGTAGACCTACTCAATATGAAGCACTACATGCTTGGGAACATGTAGCTTATCTTAAAAAGAGAGAGAGGTATCAGGGGAGAGCCCAGAAAGCCATATGCACTTGTGTGGATGCTAGATGGGATACAACACAGTAAACATGGAGAGTTGACATCATTGAGGGAACTTGATTATATCCGGTACCGGCAACTGAAGGAGAAGAGAAGGGTAAGACATGCAAAGAAAAGAAAAGCACATGGATACAGAGGGGATTGGGAATTATCCTGAAGATAGTGACAGTGATCTGGATGAGGATTTTGTGACCGAGTTATTGTTAAATCGTCCACCTCCATATCATGAGATACCAGTTGCTGGACCAAGTAATGCTCCTGTTACTGGAACCTTTGAAGTACCGTCTGCACCTTTCAGTGTGAATCTAAATTCAGCAGGAGAAAATTCAGTGACAACAATCCTCATCACATGCTTTAAATGCCCTAGATACACTGACAATTCCATTCTCTACAGGTCCTGTAGTCCCTTTGTATAAGCCTGGCGCAGCAGGAATCACTACACAAGCTTTATCTGCTCCTACTGGACCAATTGCTGTTACTGACAATCCAGCAAGGTCCAGTACCAAGACAAGTTCTCCAGACTCCTATGCTTCAGTCTCTAGCAAACACTTTAGATGTTCCAGGTGCACCCTTTATTGCATACCAGACTGGGATTGACTGGTCCAGGAGGTTTTCTCGGAGACCGTCGCCCTTTCGACTTCCCACCAATTATGAATAACAGCCTCTTTAGGACAGAGATGACTCCGGGAACGCCTGCTTCTGACATGTCCCATTTGCATTCACTGCCTGCCTTAAGCAATGGTACCTACAGTGGAGAGATAATTCTGAACAGTCCAACAGAACAGCAATTCTTTCTGCTCGGGAGTTTGATGATTGGCTTAGAAGCATAGCTACCTCGACAAGCAGTGTAAATCATGGAACAAATGGAGGACCTACTGTTCAGACTCCTGAGAGAGAAAAGGTCATTGATGTGGCTAAATTAAAGATAGACTTGGAAGAATTGATAGTGGAAACTCTTATTCTAACTCGATTAGAGGTTTATCGAGATGATGAATTATTGTTCCTGTGTAAAAATAAACATCACTAGGCGTCCAGGGCAAGCTCATGACAGACTCTCAGAACTAGCTCAGAAACATGAGATTGACATCCAGAGATCCAAAGTCTTACAGTGAAGCTCCAGGTAGATTTCTATTGACAGAAAAATTGCAAACATGCACCCACCTGGAATGAAATTACAGATTAAAGTATTGATACTATATGTACGGAAATGGAGTGAGCTGGACAAGTGCGAAGGTAGATGGTCTAAGATAAAGGAGACAAAGAAAGTCAGGATAAAAATGCCTCCGTCTAGAACAGAAGAGGATGATGAAAATGTACACGTTTCCCATGAGAGATATGCCTGGTGGAGGGTATTTGCATGCACCATGAGGCAGGGTTGATCTGCAATTCTTTACAAATAACTTTCCGAAATTGAGAGAAAATCCAGTGGAATGGTGCAGACAGGTTGATAGATTTGTGTAGCTATCTAAAGTTTTATGGAAAGATTTGGATACCTTTTTTGAGATTGTGGTTCCAAGTGACTTGTGGATTGAATGCAAAGTTGCTGTTAACTAACTTGATGTGGAGCCAATGAGACATCCCCATTCGCAAGCTCCATCCTCATTAGTTATGAAGCAGTATCAGCAGGCGATTACCCATTTAAAATTGAAAAAGTCTCCCAAAGAAGTTGATTGGGTCAAAATTGACATGACAACCCAGGAATCTAGAGACGATACATGTTTATTTTGAAAGATTGCGCAGGCATTCAGGCAGTTAAGCAGGAAAGAAAATATCTCAGGCAAAGAGATAGGGCATTTTGTTTACAGATTAGTGCATGGATTGAGACCTGAGGTTAGTTCTATGATTCAACAACATTTGAGTTGTTGGCAGAGTAAACCCTTTGACGAGATCCTGCGGTATTCAAAATATTGCAGCGATGAATTGGAAATGAAACACAAAAGATTGAAGGAGAAGTCGATGTAAGGAGGCTATCAGCAGGAGCCTATGATGCAAGGGGTTAATGGTTTTCAGCTCAAGCGTTTCCATCCCAGAGTAGAGGAAGAGGTGTGCTTATTGATCTGAGAACTGGTGTTGATTCACCAACTCTGAAGAAAAGTAAGTCCTGCCACTTTTGTGGTTTAATACAGTAAATATGGTAAATGGAAATCAGGTTCAGAATGGTAGATCTGCGCAGTGTCAGGGAAATAGCAGCAGGTACAGAGACAAAGATTTCAGAATCCCAATATACTCCAAACCCAAGTGATACAAGTTTCACAAGCCCTGATTCCACAGCAGAATGTGAATGTCTAGAGGTAAAACACAGATCAGATCCTCAATACAAACACTAAATCCCTTTTGTGAATCAGAACATGTCCCAGCAGTTTCTATGCTTCAAATGGATGATTTCAGCTCAGACCTGTCTCAATGATGGGGCTTGAGAGGGTAGGAGGATTGGGTGCATGACGTAACCTTGGAGGTAGACTAGAGTAGTCCATACATGGATGGTGAGGTAAATGGGAATACTGTCTCAATCCCTGTCAACACTGGTGCTTCCCACTCTACTGTTAGAAAAGCAGAGGTTCCCAATCTACCCGTCTAGGAAAAAATAATCCAAGCTGTAGGAGTTCTTAACAAATAAATGACTAACCCAGTTTCAGAAGTGGTACCTGTCAAAATAGGGTCTTTTAAGTATTGTCACTGATTTGTAGTGGGTGATTCAAGTTCGGTCAATTTACTCGGATGAGACCTTTTATACAAACAAAATTGTTCCATTGATTGTACCCCAAATGTTATCGAGTTTCATACTCATGATGAGGACATTGTCTTCAAACTTGGTAGACAAAGGACAGACATCGGATTGTACCCTTTATTGACCAAAGATGATTTACCCCTTGAATTGAGAGATACAGTGTTGCCTGAAGTCTGGGACTTTTCAGGTAAAGATATCAGACTTATCAGAGGTGTCAAACCAATCCTCATCACTGTGAAGCCAAATGTGGAATATCCAAGAATCCCACAATACTGTTTGACCCCTGAAACTGTTGCTGGGATTACTCCTGTGATTGACTCAATGATTGAACAAGGCATTCTGAAAGAGACGATGGGGAGTCCATATAACTAACCCATCATGGGTTAGCAGGAACCCAGTGGCAAGTACTGCATAGTGCAGGACCTACAAAAGGTACATTCAATAGTAGTTCCTTGTTGCCCTGTGGTACTGAATCCTGCTGTGATATTGTTTCAGATTCCATGTGAGGCCGAGTGGTTCTCTGTCATTGATTTGTGTCAAGCCTTTTTCTCTATTCCTTTGCATGAGGATAGTCAGTTCCTCTTTGTTTTCCGTTTCGGCAGCCATGTCTTATCATGGTGCTAAGTGCCACGGGGTATACCGAAAGCCCCTCAATCTTCAATCAGATACTCTAAAAGAATTTTGAATCTAGTGATGTCTCAGCACTCACTTCTAGTCCAATATATCGCCCACCTATTGGTAATGTCGAATACGCAGAAGGCTTGCAAATGTGACACTGTTGCTTTGCTGAGCCACTTAGCTGAGAACAGACATAAGTGTCCCTGACCAGATTGTAGTTCTGCCAGAAATAGTTTTTGTACCTAGGACATCACACTGAGAAAGCAGCATGGAAGGTTTGCCCATTATAACAGTAAAATATATATTCAGACTATTTGCTATTTACAATCGAGTGTACACATTTTTATATTATGTACTCTTTAGGTTCACGTATTATTTTAATGGCAAATGTCTTTTTTCTCATAGAATATAATTTCACGCTCTCTCGTTATGTTTAAATGCATTCTATCGAACTGTCACAAAGGTGAATACTATAAAACTGTGAAGCGTTCTGATACCCAATTGGTTTATGTTTGCTCTATCTAAAACACTGAATAAAAAGGTATCTCAAGAGAGAATCTCTGTGATTCTAAAAATGAATCCGCCAACTTCCAATAAGGAAATCCAGATGTTTTTCAGAATGGTTGGCTACTGGCAACAGTGTATTCCCAACTTTTCTACATGACCTGTTACTAAATACCACACACCCTACTTTGTGCGTTACAAGGCCTACATAGCAGTTACTTATCAATATTTATGAAGGGAGATTTTTCCCCTGTCAGAACGGTTATTTTGACCGGTCCGGCTGCAGGTTTAAACTGTAGCAGCCAGTTTACAATTGTAGGTCTGAATCGATGCTATCGTTGTCACAGTAGTGAAGGTCACAATAAGTGTTGCAATCCACAAGTTTAACTTTCCATGTCATTGGTGCAGTTTCTACACCATATACTATTTCCTGGCAGGAGGGTTAAATTATGCCAATCAAGAATGAGCCAATGTTTACATGTTTTAAAGGTCAGAGCACATACACTGGGCACTGGACAGCAATGCCCCAGTGCATAGAATCTAAAAGCCAGCAATACACTTCAGCAAAAAATGGGGGACCATGCAGAATTTTCTCACAGCCCCAAAACATCCAAAATTAAAATATACAGGTAATATTAATTTAAAACTAGAGCTAACAGAAAGGATTGTGCCCTATTCGCAATTTTACTAAGGAAAAGAGGTACATTTTGGACCGATTCCCAAATGCATTTATGGGTATGTGAATTAGTACTCTTTTAGTACTAATTCATGTACTTTTTAATGTCCTTGTGAGTTGACCCCTTTTGTAGGTGCATTGTTCAATCAATCAATCAATCAGGCATTTATAGAGCTCACTACTCACCCGTAAGGGTCTCAGGCGCTGGGTGGCGGGTGGGGGTGTTTCTGAAACTCCGAGGTCCTCCGAAGAGCCAGGTTTTGAGTTCCATTCGGAAGACTTACAGAGTAGGGCTTCGACTGATGCTGAGGGGGAGTTCGTTCTAGGTCTTGCTCGTGATGTAGGAGAAGTATCTGCCCCCCGTTCTGCCTCTGTGGATGTGGGGGCTTCAGTTTGCCAAACGTGAGACTGTCTCTTGTGCACCCATGAGCATTGTGTTTTTTAGGTCTAATTTTGACACACACCTGTCTGCAAGATTGTCACTCATTCATTGAAATGCACTTGACGGACTTTGCTTTCACCCATATAAGTAGTGTTTTCTCACCTTATGCAATTGGTGTTCACTATAAACTGTCTGTGCATCATTCTGTCTCCTACGAGGGTCTTGCATTGCAACGCATGAGGGACTATATTGTATCCCAAAACTACATTAAATCACCAATCATTTTTAACTTCATGGATACATTGTATACGAAAAGCAATTGTTGTTGTTTAATGTTCTTCACTGCATCGGGCTTTTAAAATGTTTTATTCAGGATCTAAAATGCAAGGCAGACATCTCTGCTTGCGGCGGCTGTGCCACAGTCCATAACAGAAGGGTAGTCCATTCGTGAATGGGGAGCATGACTGCAAGTCACTCTCCCTCTGTTTCTCAAAAGCAGATGATTTTTTGTCTTTTTATATTTTTGGCGACTTAGATTTGGGTACATATTTCTTTCTAACGGATTTACTGCCGTGCTCGCACAGGCCATTTAGTACTACAATCTGCCATATCAGCAAAATAATGCTTGACACGCTCCACTAGGTTTCGCCCTTTCTTTTCCTGGTGACATATATTCTGAACATTTGTCATTATTATGCTGGCACAGAGAGCAGTATAACACATTGATTATTCAGTTTCTGCCATTTGAAATGTTTCTTTCCCGAAATATCCTTGCATGGCAGAAAAATATGCACACTAGTACAGTCTCGCCGTCGTCTCTCAGCATCTGCACTATTGTGGTTCATTGTAACAACAAATCAACAAATTTAAAATATAACAATGTTGTTTTAAAGCCAAACTCTATATTTTTGCAAGCTCTAGAGCTTGCTGCCCCTTAAAGTGCTGTACCAAAAGTCACTCTTTAAACTACTACTAAGTTTCTTTGCTAATCCGGGTCTGTCCTTTGAAAACGAGGCAGCATTGACTAACCTCTGAGTTATTTTACCATCCCTAGTCAGGAAAAACGAAAGGTTATCAAAAGCAAACATCATCTCGTTAGAGGAAACCTAATTGAAAATGTACGCATGGCGTTCAAACACCAAAAGGCCAATCGGGTCTTATGTTTATACGTGAACTCCCACGTATTCGTTTAGCCAATTCTTCTTTGCATTAGCGAGCCGGTAACGTAAATATAAAATAAAACGTAACACACTCTAAGGCACTATGGCGACTCAGGCTTTCCTCCTAGAACAATTAATACCATACAACGCTATGAACACATCTCTATATATTTGGGCACATTTATCAATACTTTGTGCAGGTGCAAAGTTGCCAAAAGTTGTGCAAACCAGCTCAAAGTATTAATACAGGAACATATTTAAGGGGATTTGGCACAGGGCAGCACAGTAAGTCACATTGGGCCAGATGTAGGACGGCTATTACCGGTCCAAAACGGCCGAAATTAACGAATTTCGGCCGTTACTGACCGGTAATAGGGTTTTGTTATGCAGGGGGACAATTTACAGATTCGGTAAATACCGAATCGGTATTTACCGATTCTGCATTTACCGAATCATCATTGACCGATTCGGTATTTACTGAATCGGTAAATGACATGTAGGAAGCACTTTAAAGAGTGCTTCTGTGTTTTAAGGATTCATTATTTACCACCAGCTATTAGTTGGTGGTAAATAACAAATACCTCTGTAAATGCAAATCTGTGCATTTACACCTGTGTCATGTGACAGACATACATGCCCTTAGGGCATGGGCATGTATGTGTGCCACATGTGCACACAAGCACCTTTCAGGGGTGCAACAGGGTGTCAAAGTGACAACCTGCCACCCTTGACTCTTTCCCTATTTTACCGAATCAGTAATTACCGATTCGGTAATTGACATTCATTCCTATGGGCCTCCAGGCCCATAGGAATGCATGGCAATTACCAAATCGGTAAATACCGATTCGGTAAATACCGAATCTTAACGATTCGGTAATTTTTACTGAATTATTAGCTACATAGGATTTACCGATTCTAAAATACCGAATCGGTAAAATTCGGTATTTTAGAATCGATAAATCCTATTTACCTACAGCTAGCCCATTGTGCGCTGCCCTGTGTCAAAGTGAAAGGGCAGGAATGCCCTGTATCTAAGGCACACAGCGCATTCCTCTCCTTTCATCCTGCGCTGACACCATTGTGCAAGGGTGCCTGCGTTGCATGCAATAATGTTTTTTGTGCAGGATGGGGTATCTTCCTGCACAAAAACAATCCTGGGAGGCTTTTTCCACTTTCAATTTGCGATGCAGAATGGAAAAAACGAAGAGAAATAAAGGTATTTTTATTTCAAATTCTTTTTATTGTGTTTCAAAATTAACACAAAGATATAGCACAATTGTTGCAATGTCCTTGTATGCCAAGAGTTACAGATATCACACGAGGGTTACGACTTGTTCACAAGATCTTTGGCGAGCGAGGCCTACTTGTAGGTTCAGTAGAAGCATGTCACAATTGGTATCCTGTAGCCTGTGTGTCAATCATACCTCCAAGAAGAGGAACAAAAGAAAGGAAAAAAGGGAAAAAAAACCTAACATAAAAAAAGAAGAACTGTGATGTCATGGTGCGTAAGTTATTTTGGTGGTCAGGAAAGGAGGGTTTCTGACCCAAGGGAGAGGCACTTTCCTAGATACAAGCCCCTGTCCGTGCAGCTGTGACTATATATGAAATAAATTGAGGGCTCTCAGCCATGGGGCGCACGCCATCAACGGGAGCCCTTCCGGACAGATAGCCCACCAACGGGAACTAAATATATTCAAACCCTTTCCTGGAGTCTTCCACTATGTCGGTCATGAGCTCCAGAGCCAGCGCCCTCCACAGCCATGCGTGCCATTGAGTTAATGATGGTGACTCTTTTTTTTTCCACGCGGCAGATATTGCCATTTTTGCTGCCCCCAGGCAGGTGCCACATCAATGATCTGTCTCCGTGTATTTGACGTTTCACGGTTGGATCTCTCACCCCCAGCAATGTGTGTTCCAGTGAGTTTGGGATTGGGTAACCTAGAATGAGTTTGATTTGGGACAAAATCTCTTTCCAAAAAGACTGAATGGAGGGGCAGTCACACCAGATATGGCAAAAGTCACCCAGCAGACCACACCCCCGCCAGAGCCTATCAGAAGAGTTGAGGAAGATCTTATGCAGTTTCTGGGGGTATAGATAACAATCATACTTGATTTTGTAGTGTGCCTCTATAAGGAACATCGAGCGGTTGAATTTGGTGATGTCCCTACATAAACGCTCCCACTGTTTTTCCGCTACAGGAGTGTCCAGGATTGTATCCCAAAAGTGTTTATGTCATGGGGTCGCTCTGGGGCCCAGCGCCTGAATGAGGGAATACAGGAAAGAAATGCACCCCTTGGAGGTGGACCGAGACTTGGCAAATTTCTCTATGGGGAGCAGGTCTCTGGTGGTGGCAAGCCGCACCAGAAGTTGCTGCACACAATATTTATTCTGCAAGTAGTGGAATTCCTCCTTGGCAGGCAGAGTGAATTGTTTCATGCAGTCTCGGAAGGTGAGTATCTCCCCTCTACTGAACAAGTCGGAGATCATAAGGCAGCCCCTTGCCTGCCATACCTTAAAAGGTCCGTCGTGGAGTGCTGGGGGGAAGGCAGCATTAAAATGTATGGGCACGTAGGGAGATGGAAAAGTAGTCAGTTGCAACCTCTTAGTAAGATCATCCCAGACCCGTAGTGTGGTAGCTGTGGGAGTACTAAGTTAAGCATTGAGCGGTCTATCCTGTTTTGGCTTCAGGAGGAGGTCCCAAATGGTCCTGCCTGTTACCTGCCAATCCACGTGGAGCCAGTGTTTCTCAGAGGCTCGCAGCGACCATTCCGTCCATACCCGTACCTGAGCCGCCCTGTAGTATCCCAAAAAGTCCGGAAGCACCAGGCCTCCAACTCTGCGAGGACGAAAGAGAAGATGATGGGGCAGGCGGGCCCTCCTCCCCTGCCAAATAAATCTAGTGACCATCTGTCACAGCTCCCTGAAAATACTTTTTTCTACCTGTGTAGGTCGGTAACCCATGAAAGAGGTACATCAAGCCTAGGAGAGCGTTCATCTTGATACCATTGATCCTGCCCAACCAAGAGATATATGAGGCGCTCCATTTGCTTAACCCCTCGCACGCTGATGACGAGCTGGGCTCATCATGGCGTAGCCTCCTCGCACGCTGATGACGAGCCCAGCTCGTCACGTAACATGCGTTTTAAAAAATCTCAGCGTACGAGCGGAATTCCGCTAGCGCGCATGAAGTTAAGTCTGCTTTTAACTGTCGCAGTAAGGGGGGAAAAGTGACCTTATAAAGGTCTGAGAAATGGGGAGTGAGTTTGATGCCCAAGTATCTTATCTTATCTTATCTTATTGTTTTGGTAAAGCGCTACAGCTGCCCCGGCAATGAGGCGTCCCGGCGCTGGAACCCAGATCAGATCCTAAGCGTGGAGAGTCCATGGACAGAGGAAGGATTACAGGCAAGGGAATAGAAAAGTTTTCACTGCTTTCCGGAAAGCAGTTAAGTTGTCTATCGAGCGAATATGATGTGGTAGTTCATTCCACATCTTGGCTCCCAGGAACCTAAAGGAGCGGCCGCACATGCGGCAGAGTTTTATGCGTGGGACGCAAAGAAGGTTTTGGTTGGAAGATCTTAGGTTCCGTGACGGCGCGTAGGGAGTGAGAAGGGGTTGAAGCAGAGGGGGGGTGTTGAGTTTGAGGATTTTGAAGGTCATGATGAGGGTCTTGAACTTGATTCTGGAGTCAACAGGGAGCCAGTGCAATTTTCTGATGGTCGCTCTGGCTGAGCATCTGCGGGGAAGGCCGACCAAAGTTCTAGCGGCCGAGTTCTGCACGCGTTGGAGTCGTGCTAACTCACATTTGTTGGCACCAAGAAGGAGCACATTGGCATAGTCTAGACGCGAGAGGATGGTGGCTTGGATGATGAGTTGGCGGGTCTTTGCGTCGAAGAAGCTTAGTATGTGGCTGAGGCTTCTCAGTAAGCCAATGCAGGTGCCGGCAACCTTTTTGGTGTGGGCTCGAAAGTTGAGTGAGTCATCCATCCAGACACCCAAGTTTTTCACTAGGGTTTTGGGGGAGGGATGGTACCAAGGGAGGACGGCCACCAGTGCTCATTCCAAAGGCTGGTGTTTTTGCCAAGGAGAAGCACCTCTGTTTTTCCGCCATTAAGTTGTAAACAGTTCGTTGTCATCCATTGGGCGACCGCAGAGAGTCCGTTTTTGAAATTAGAGGAAAAGTTGGAAGGGCCGTCTGAGAGGGCGATGGCCATTTGTGTATCGTCAGCGTACGATACTAATGTCAAGCCCCATTCTTTGGCCACTGCCGCCAGAGGCTGAACATAGAGATTAAAAAGAGAGGGGCTTAACGCAGAGCCCTGCGGGACTCCCTGTTCAATAGGGTGGGGTTTGGATAGAAAGGGGGGGCAGAAACTCGAAAGGACCTGTTCTCGAGGAAGGATCTGAACCACTCCAAGGCATGACCAGTTACTCCAAAGGTCTCCAGACGTTTAAGAAGGATGACATGGGATACCGTGTCAAATGCCGCGCTGAGATCCAGAAGGATCAGCGCAGCAGTTTGACCGGCATCTAAGATCGTCCGGAGGTGCTCTGTGGTGGCTAAGAGAGCAGACTCAGTGCTATGGCCTGGTCTGAACCCATTTTGTGATGGGTCCAGAATGTTGTTTTTGACCATATGCTGGAATAGAGTGCTGTTGACATGCGCTTCAGCGAGTTTGGAAAGCCATGGAAGCAGGGAGATTGGACGAAAATTCTCCGGTTTAGATGGATCTAGGGTGGGTTTCTTGATGATAGGCGAAACCCACGCTTGCTTCCAGGCAGATGGTACACACGCTGAAGTAAAGGAGAGGTTCAGGATGGCGGTTAACACTGGTAGGAAGAAGTTGAGTGACTCTAGGAATTGAGCCGGGCGCATGGGGTCTGCGGGGGAGCCAGATTTGACTTTATTGCATAGTCTGATGAGGATGTCTTTGGAGATTTCTGGGATGTAGGTCAAGGTCGAGTAGCTAGGAGAAGCAGAAGGATTGCTGATAGTACTAGGGGCGTGCTGGGGGAAGGAGGTGTAGATTTTCTGTACCTTGTCAACGAAGAACCTGGCAAGTTCTTCGCATTGTTGCTCGGAGGAAATAGTAGGGAGGGGAGTTTTGCTGCTCTGTAGTTCTTGTACGAGTTTGAAGATTTCTTTAGCGGGGGTGGGACTAGATTCGATTTTGTCGGCGTAGAAGGCGGTCCGTGCAGCACGGATGGCTTTGTGATACGTTTTCTGTAACAGAAGGTATTTAGCTTTGTCTTCTGTGTTGTATTCCCTACGCCAAAGGCGTTCTGCCTTTTTGCACTCTTTCCGTAGATTTTTGAGTGTGTCGTTGTACCAGGGGTTAGATGGCGAGTTACGACCTTTTGTCCATTTTGCAGGGATGAGACTGTCTAGTCCGCCCGTAATCCACTCATGGAACGTGCTGTAGTTAGCGTTGATGTCAGAGTTGGAGTCGAGGTGGAAATCCCCTAGGGTCTTGTGTAGGTCCTCTTGAGGCAGTTTATGCCTTGGTCTTTTTAGGCGGCTGGTCGGTGCCGTATTGTGCCTGCTTTTGTTGACCGGAATGGCCAGTTTAATAAGGGAGTGATCTGTCCATCCCATAGGAAGGGGTGGCTCTGAGGTGAGTTCTTCTAAGTTTGAGAAAACTGGGTCTAGGATGTGGCCAGCTAGGTGAGTTGAGGTGGAGATGAGGGGGTTGAGTTGCAGTGCAGAGAGGTCTGCAAGGAGTGTTTTGATCGTAGGGTCGTTAAGTAGATCAAAATGGAGATTAAGGTCTCCCAGAATGGTAAAATTGGGGCTTTTGGTTATTAGAGAGGTTGCTGACTCAAGGAGGGCCTCAATGAATTTTGAAGAGGGGCCAGGTGGGCGGTAGATGTAGAGACCCGACACGGTGAAGTTGGGAGTTATGATGATTTTGAAGTGGGCGCTTTCAGAGTCTGACAGATCTTCCTTGACAAAAGAGCAGGAGAGCGTTTTTTTGTAGATTATAGCGAGACCGCCTCCTCTTCCCTCTCTGTTAATGGCCGACATCAAATAGTCGTCTGGTAGCATAAGGTTGGGAATGGTGGAGGTGCCATCGCGAAGCCATGTTTCACAGAGGAAGAGGATATCTGGATTTTCATCCAGGATTAGGGTATTAACCTCAGGGTGATGTTTGGCTAGTGATCTTACATTAAGGTGGAGTATCGTGATGGAGGTGGTTTTGTCCGGACCTAAAAGCTGTCGAATGGCGTGGGGTTTAGTAGTGGAGAAATTGCAGGTTTGGCATTGTAGGCAGGTGAAGCCGGGCTTACCTGTAATGTTAGCGCAAGTTCTTCCGGGGTTCCAGCTATGAAGTGTCTCACTATCGTAGGCAAGGGGCGGTGACGGAATAAGGCCAGGGGGTCTGGCGAGAGGCGATGACTTGGCGATGACGGGCGCAGACGGGCTTGCCTTAGGCGCGCCTTCGGCGCGCAAACTGCGCTCCCGCTGCGCTCGTCCGCTGCGCTTCCTATACAGGCACATATCAAGGAAAGGAGGGGGCGTGGCCTGAAAGGGGGCGGAGTCAGCGCGCACGCCTGGGAGATTGGCGGCAGCTGAGAAAGCGCGAGGTGGGCGCGTCAGCTCAAGGGCAGCTGTGCGCTGAAGGCAATGAAGGCGCTTAGGTGAGTGTTGTTTGTCTAAAAGCACAAAAAACAGTGACACCACACAAAGTAAGGAAATTTCCTTAGCTGTATATTGAATGGGGGATGCTCCCTCCACCTGTCGCCATTCCTCTTTGGATAAAGTCAAATTAACTAAGAAGGACTTGGCCAGGTTGACCCTAAAGCCTGCTACCGTCTCGAATACTGAGAGCTCCGTCTGAATAGCCAGAAGAGAGGTCAATGGCTCCGTGATCGGGAGAAGCACATCATCCGCAAAGAGCAAGATCTTATGTTCATCTGTGCCAAATGGCACTCCCCGAATGTTGAGACGCACTCTAATTGTATGTGCTAGGGGTTCTATACACAGGGCGAAAAGAAGCGGGGACAACAGGCACCCCTGTCTCGTCACCTGCTCCAGGCTGAAGGAGTGTGATGCAGTGCCATTGAGCAGGACTTGGGAGGTGGGGGAATGATAATTGTCATGAATCATCCCAATGAAGGTCTTATCAAACCCAAAGCGTTGCAGAGCCCGAAATAAAAAGGACCATTCCACGCGATCAAAAGCTTTCTCTGGTTCTAGCTAGAGAAGAGCCACTGGGATGCTCCTTTTCCTGACTTTTTCCATGATATGGATGATGTGTCACAAATTATCATGGGTCTGGCGCCCCTTGATGAACCATGATTGGTCTGGGTCAATAAGGCCTGGGAGCACATTTTCATGGCGAATGGCCAGAATTTTTGAATAAATCTTGGCGTCCAAATTCAGAAGGGCTATCGGGCGGTAAGATGAGCAAGCTGTAGGGTCTTTCCCCATGGTGGGAGTGACCTGTTGTGTGGATGCCATGACATTGAACAAGTTGGCTAAGTAAAGGGCTAGGTCCAGGGCGAAGGTGTGGTAAAAATTCCCTGAAAACCCATCAGGTCCTGGTGCCTTCTGTAATTTGAGCGTATCAAATGCTTACTGTACTTCCTCAGTCATGATAGGTTTAGCCAGGTCCCCATTGGTACTTGATGGGACCTGCTGGAGGTCTAGGGGTCTAGATAAACCACTTGGTCCTGAGAACGGGGTTTCTCCGAGGTGTAGATAGTGCGGTAAAAACTCCCTGAAGGCATTGCCTTCCCCTCTTCCATCATGTGGGAGACAAATGCATCATCCACTATTAGTTTAATGTACTCCCTTTCCTGTTTGGCCTTCATTGGCTGCTGCTTGTTAGGGGAGTTAATGAGATCACTGACACAATATCGATGACACAAATATAGACTTACCAAAATATTGAGTAAAACATATAGAATGCAAAAATATCGAATTCCTATCTCCAAACAGCTAAGTACAAAAATATCGAATCAAAAATAACGTTAGTCAAAATATCAAATTTTTTAAATGTCTTAAAAGTAATTGAAAATTAATGAAATATTAAATATAATTAACTGAAACATACTTAAAATACTTAAATAACCTTAAAAGTAATAAATAATTAATGTAAGTTAAAAAAAAAATTTAAATACATATATATATGAACATAATATAAATAAAAAATATACAATATTTTTACCGTAGGATAGCAGGAGGAGTAAATTTACTATTACCACTCCAGTGAGTGCATCATTAGAGAAAACGTTGGATAGCGTAGCAGTAAAAATTACTATTCCCACTCCAGTGAGTGCAACAGTAGGAAAAGCGTTGGATAGAGGGAGGGTAAAAATTACTATTCCCACTCCAGAGAGTGCAACAGTAGGGAAAGCGTTGGATAGCGGTAGGGTAAACATTACTATTCCCACTCCAGTGAGTGCAACAGTAGGGAAAGCGTTGGATAGCGTCGGGGTAAAAATTACTATTCCCACTCCAGAGAGTGCAACAGTAGGGAAAGCGTTGGATAGCGGGAGGGTAAAAATTACTATTCCCACTCCAGTGAGTGCAACAGTAGGGAAAGCGTTGGATAGCAGTAGGCTAAACATTACTATTCCCACTCCAGAGAGTACAAGAGTAGGGAAAGCGTTGGATAGCGTAGGGGTAGAAATTACTATTCCCACTCCAGTGAGTGCAACAGTAGGGAAAGCGTTGGATAGTGTAGGGGTAAAATTTACTATTCCCACTCCAGTGAGTGCAACAGTAGGGAAAGCGTTGGATAGCGTAGGGGTAAAAATTACTATTCCCACTCCAGAGAGTGCAACAGTAGGGGAAGCGTTGGATAGCGGGAGGGTAAAATTTACTATTCCCACTCCAGTGAGTGCAACAGTAGGGAAAGTAAATATTTCATATATAAATAAAAATATATTGAATATTAATATCAATTAAAAGTAATTAACAATTTAGTCTAATATAGTAATTAATCAATTAAAAATACAAATAAATGAATGAATGAATTTGGAATTTGTATGGCGCTACTTAACCCGGAGGCATCAAGGTGCATTAGATGAAAACAGCTGAGTGGTCGGAAGCTCCTGAAAGAGGCGAATTACAGGTAGGACTCTGTGAAAAGCTAGGTTTTTAGATTTTTTCGAAAAAGGGCAAGGGACGGCTGGCCCTTGAGGTTAGCTGGAAGCGTGTTCCACAGTTTAGGGGCAAGGGAGAAAAAGGCCCTCCCTCCCCACCTAGCCTTGACGATTCTAGGAATAGTCAAAAGGTTTTTGTGGGCCAATCGCAGGGCCCTGCCCGGGGTGTAGAGGGACACGAGAGACCCGATGTCCTCAGCACCCAGGCCATGTAAGGCACGGTAGGTAAGGACAAGAACCTTAAAATGAATCCTGGCCTGCACAGGCAGCCAGTGGAGGTTTTTTCTGATCCCCGAGACGGAAACACATCTGGGAGCATCCACTACAAACCTGGCTGCAGCGTTTTGGACAATTTGGAGGCGATGGATTAGCTTTTTGCTTATGCCAAGATAGAGGGCATTGCAGTGGTTCAGGCGAGGGGAAATGAGGGCCACTGAGACTTGTTTCCGGGCGTCAGGGGAGAGGTAGCGTACGAGGTTCCTAAGGATCCTCAGTACCCCACAGCAGGTGGAAACGGTCCTGCCGACTTGCTTGTCAAAAGCAAGTGTGGTGTCAATAGTAACCCCCAAATTCCGGGCAACAAGGGACGGCTTGGGGCATGTTCCGAGGGTAGGCGGCCACCAGTCTTCCGACCTGAGATCTTGTTTGCCCCCAAAGATGAGGACCTCAGTTTTTTCCCCATTAAGTTTGAGGAAATTCGAGGTCATCCAACCTGCCACGGCTTCCATGCAGTTCTTAAAATTTAAGGCCGTGGACTCCACAGAATGAGATAGGGAGACCATTATCTGAGTGTCGTCCGCGTACGACAGGACTTCCAGTCCATAAGATCTAACAAGTCTTGCAAACGGGGCCACATATATATTGAAGAGTGTGGGGCTCAGGGATGAGCCCGGTGGGACCCCACAATGCAAAGGCTTAGCAGAGGAAAGGAAGTCACCCAGTTTGACCTTTTGAGCATGCTGGTTGAGGAAGGATGTCAGGAGACCCAAAGCTGGTCCTTCCACTCCCATCTCACGAGACGCATTGCCAAGATGGAGGGGGACAGGGTGTCAAAAGCGGCTGTAAGGTCGAGCAGGATAAGAATGGTAGACTGACCCCTGTCGACCTTAGCGCGGATGCTGTTGACCACCACTGTCAGGGCCGATTCGGTGCTGTGCGCCTTCCTAAAGCCATGCTGAGAGGGGTCTAGCAGGCTGGCGTTGTCCAGGAAGGCGCTGAGATGGTGATTGAGGTGGGCCTCAAGCATCTCGGCGGGGGCAGGGAGAAGAGATATGGGACGAACATTTTTTAGGATCCGAGGATCCAGGGTGGGCTTTTTCAATAAAGGCTTGACAATGGCCAGCTTCCAGGTTGCAGGGAAGATGCCGTTCGAAATTGCCAAATTCATTACATCAAGATAGAGGGGGAGCAGGACCTCTCTGCAATTTTTCAAAAATTTGAGAGAGCAGGGGTCCAGGAGGGATCCCAATTTGAGTTTGTCGAGAAGGCCATTTAGGACTTTATAGGACAGTAGAGGAAAGTTGGACAAATGTCCTCGGGGGGCCAAATGCAAAATGGGCCGAGAAGGGAGGTCAGCTGGCGGGGTGGAGTCCTGAATAGAATTAAGGACTTCTAGGGCGGAATAGATGTCCACGGTTTTGGTGTGAAAAAACGTGGAGATCTGGTCGCAAAGTTTTTGAGATGCAACAATGGGGTCTGGAAACGGAATGAGAGACAGAGAGTCCACAATATTAAAAAGATCTCTAGGGGATCTGAGGGAGGTTGTCAAATTGGTGAAATATGACTGTTTGGCGGCTAGGATTGCGGCCTTATATCCTATGATGAGGTTTTTATGTTGGGTCCTTTCATCAGGGTCAGGGTGGGCTCTCCAGAATCTTTCTTGCCTTCTACACTCCTGCCTGCGTAGTCTAAGGGAGTCAGAGAACCACGGGGCCGAGGGAAGTTTCCTGGCGCAGTAATGGGGTTTGGCGGGGGCGAGAATATTTACTGCCTCCATAATGGTGTTTACAAGCTCCTGAGTGGCAGTATCCGCATCAGTTTTAGGAGAGGACTTGAGATTGGCAATGAAGGGACTAAGAGCCTCGTTGTTTAGTCCTCTGTAGTTCCTTTTCAGAGTCCAGATGTTATTGTCCATTGCGGGCAGATCCCGAAGCCCAGGCGTGAACTCAATGGGGACTGCCTTATGGTCAGACCATGACAAGGGGATGGGGAGGCCTACTTCCAACCTGGGGTCATTGGTAACGACCCCATCTAGTGTATGGCCCGCAGAGTGGGTAGAGCATCCCACCTTTTGTAAGAGCCCACAGGAAGCCAAGGAATCCACAAGGGATATGGTGTCAGGCGAGTTAGAATTTTCAAGATGAAAATTAAAATCGCCAAGGATGGTGAAGTAGGGTTTGTCAATGAATGGTTCAAGAATTTCTAAGAGACTAGCGGTAAAATCCATTCTAGGGCCAGGGGGTCTGTAAATTAAAATACCCGTGAAGGACACCGTGGTAGAGGGACAGAGGGAAAAGTGAACGGCCTGAAAGGAGTTCTGAGGGGAGAGGAGGCATTCAATGCGGCAAGTTGATGAAGTTTTATGTAGAATGCCAATTCCCCCACCTTTTCGGCCTACTCTATCCAGTCTCGCAAAGGCGTAACCATCGGGGATAGCGTCAACCAGGTCAGGACCAGCTGATTCTGAGCCCCAGGTTTCGGTGCCGAAGGCCCACGAAGGCTTCCTTTCTGAGATAAAATCTCTAAATGCAATATTGTTTTTCACTAAGGAGCGAGCATTTATAAGCAAGCCCGTTTCTCCAGAGTGGGGGGGGGGGGATTGTATCCCAATGACTGTCGGAGTAACTGGGGGTGCGAGAGGAGAGGTGTTACACGAATTCCTAGAGCACCGACATTCGAAACCATTTTGCAGTTCCTCCGGCACATACTTATAGTGACATTTTTGCCAAGGTGGCCTGAGTGCTTTCAGGGCGCTGGGGGAGTAAACAGTGTTGGTAATAGGGGAGGAGCCCGACGTGCCAGCCGGTCTGGCCCCTGGCACTTCCTTGGCGCTGACGGGCGCAGACTGGCAGGACTCTGGCACCACTCCGGCGCAGGTCCGGTGCGTCTGCTGCTCGCGTCCGCTGCGCGGAGGCATGCCCGTCCCGTTTTATGCGCGAATTGCGAGCGTCAGAGCGCCAAAACACACCCAATATGTCTGCCGTGAATTAGTACCCGGGACCGACTCGTCAGCGCCAATGCTCGACTGAGAGTGGCCCAGGCAGCAGGGAGGTGAGGGGAGGAATTAAAAGCTTATTCAATCAACCACTTTCACAATGAAGTATTTAAAATCACAAAAGTCACGATTCTGACAGAAACAAAACCTCCCGGCTTCGCCTCAAGAGGGATACAGACAAACAGCTTAATCAATTATTAGAAAAAATTACCTATTAATACAAATTATTTACCAATTAACAATTAATTAATTAACAATTAAAAAATAACTAAAAATTAAAACAAAAAAACAATAAATACATTAAAAAATGTAATTAATTACAACTAAAATACTTCCCACCCTATTCCCCTATAAACCCACAACACGCAACAGAAAATAAATGAGTAAAATTAACATAATTATCAATTATTAAATTAATAAAAGTGTATTACAAATTATATTTTATTTAATTACCAATTAAAAATTTATTAACAATTAATTCAAGATAAAAACCAATAAATTAATTAAAATATTTAATTAATTATAATCAAAATACTTCCCACCCTATTCCCCTACAAACCCACAACCCGCTACAGAAAATACATTAATAAAATTAACATAATTATCAATTAATCAATTAATTACAATTAATTACTCATTATATTTTAATAAATTACCAATTAAAACATAATTAACAATTAATTCAAAACAAATACCAATAAATAAATTGACATATTGTACTAATTATAATTAAATTACTTCCCATCCTATTCCCCTACAAACCCACAACCCGCTACAGAAAATACATTAATACAATTAACATAATTATCAATTAATCAATTAATGAAAATGAATTACCAATTAAAAATTAATTATCAATTAATTCAGAATAAATACCAATAAATAAATTAACATATAAAATTAATTATAATTAAATTACTTCCCACCCTATTCCCCTATAAACCCACAACCCTCTACAGAATTATATTACGCAAAAATTAAATACCATAAAATTAAATAATTAAAATAAATGATCAAATAAATATACACTTTTGACACATATACTAACATAAAAACACTTTAAACAATTGGATATTATTAAAAAATAGATATTAACTTACCTCAAATTCGATATTTTTGTTGTCTATATTCTGTTCATTCAATATTTTTGTTGTCTATATTCTGTCCATTCAATATTTTTGTTGTTTATATTCTGTCCATTCGATATTTTGTCCATTCTATATTTTGAATTCGATATTACTGCTATTCCATTCGATATTTTTGTTATCAATATTCTGTCCATTCTATATTTTTAATTCGATATTAATGCAAATCGACATTTTTAACTCAATATTTTGAGTGTATACTGAGTTAAGGTCCCTAACATTCCATGTTATACTATGGACTGCCATACTTATCTAGGTGGGCACTGGCCCCACTCCCTCAGGCCCTCTGCTCTGACTCTCTCCCCATCCCTAACTCCCCCTGACCCAGCAAATGTAAAGTGCAGCAAAGACATTATGACATCGAACTAGAACAACATAACAGAACAAACAACAATAACGAGTTCGGAGAATCCCCATCTCAGAGGGGAACATCATTACACGAAAGAGACTCTGCGAGCGAGACCATGTAAGCTTCCCCCAGCCCCAGCATCCTCAACATCTAAGGCATAGGCATAACTTTGCTGTAGAGTCAGATAGTGACTTTCGTAACCCCAAACACCCTTGCAATAGCTGCTCCCAGTAATCCGTACAGGTGGCCTCACATTAAACAAGATAGGTGCAAGTCCAATCTTCGTCCACCCTCCCATTGATACCCCCTTACCTCACCCATGGCAGGGATTTTCTTGACTTCAGTGACAGCAAGTGCAGCCCATCCGTGGGCCTCACAGTTCACAGACATCAGTCCGGAGTTTGCACTAGTCTGTCCGTGCAGGTTGCTCCTCGATAAGTGAGGTAAGTGCAAGTCCTCTGCTCCATCCGTCCTCCCACTGTTGTCCCCTTGCCAGGAAATATTTTGCATCGCTGACAACAGGTACAGACCAACCACGGGACCAACGGTTCATAGACTTCAGTCCGGAGTGTTCTTGCTCCCTCGACCCACTCTCCGCCATGTACCTCCACCTTGCCGCTCTCGCAGCCGCTCCCCCTCGGTGTCCCTCGAAGATGCTGCACCATTAGGTGAGGAGATGGTCAAGCCCAGACGGTCCACCGCCTCTGCCAATTCCATGCAATGAAGGTGTTTGTTATTCCATTGGAAGGAAATCCCGAAGGGATATGTCCATCGGAAGTGCTGTCACATGGCATTCTGGAAGGTGACCTTGTCGGTGATCCTTGCCTTTTGTAGGACCAATTCTTTGATCTTGAACTAACTGAATTTCACTAGGATGTCTCAAGGCCTCCGATGCTCCCCAGGGAGCAGCGGCTCCACTCTATGGACTCTCTCCATTAGGACTCCAGGGCCTTCCTCCCCCAGGACTGGGGAGAAAAGACCCACCATGAATGCTTCCAGGTCTGGACCCTCACAACCTTCCTCCAGACCACGGACTCGACTGTTGTCTCAGCGGGACCGATTTTCCAAATCTTCGCACTTGAGCAGGGTGGTTTGCAAGTGACCTCTCAGCTCCGCTGAACCTTCTTCCAGGGGTTAACTATGATATGCCAGCTCCTGGTATTTCACCTTGAGGTCCAGCATATGGTTGCCCACCAAATCAACATCCGCCTGTATGGTTACCAATTTCTCCCTCCTCTCCGCTCAAAAAGAACTAAAGGAGGCATCAATATCAGCTTTGATATCTGCACGGAGCTCCTTCTTGAACTCCCGGAGGGAATACAGGAGGTCCTCCCTTGTGAGCATCATTGATCCTGTGGGTTGTACCGCCTCCTCACTGGCCGTCCCTGCGCCTGCGGTGGCAAAATAATTCGAGATTTTATTGTTGGGCATCTCTCTCAGTGGCATAAGGGGACACTCTCCCTGGTCAGCTCTTGGCCACCCCTACTGCCTCTCTCTCAAAACCAGGCCGGGCTCTCTCCGGATTTGTAGGGGACCACCTTCACTCCTCGGCCTCCTCAGGAGGCTCCCCAGGCTCAGTCCGCGGTGGCTGTAAGGGCTGATAGGTGATCCCTCCTGGATTCCTCCCACGGAGTGCGGTGATCGCGCCACCCTCTGACCCTCAGGTTGCAAGCTCACTGCAAAGCTCATTATGACTCATTAAGAAGGGAGCCTGTACTCTTGCTCCTTCTTTGCACCCTGGGCTCACTTCTTTTGCCAGCTCGCCATGGTGGCCATTTTAAGGTCAGGCACCAGGCGGCCAGCACTGCACAATGGACTCTTCTTTTGCCCCACCTTTGGTCTCTGCAGAGATGATGGCCCCGCTTAGCGGACCGCTTATGGATCTTCCTGCTTGCCTGGCCCCCTGCTGGGGGAAGCTTCCGATATGTAAAAGCAAAAGTCCCGGGAGCCTCGCTTTACGTGCAGCCCCCCTCAAGGATTTCGAGCCCCGTTGTTGACTTCCTTATGCGGATCCCCAGAGTGCTAATGGGGCCCGAGTTGCACCGCTCACCTGGCAAGGGCTTGTAGACTTTGCCACTCGTTTGTCACCACCACAGGTCCCAGTCTGGGGCAGTTACGGCTCCGCTAGCTCCTCTTCTCCACATGGCAGGGACCTAAAGTGGGTAGAAATTGGATGCTGGCTGCTCTGGTCATTTGTCGTGTCGGTGGGACACCCGCTAGTGCCGCTCATCGCACCTGGTAGAGAGCGCCGCGATTTTGCGGGGTCTGATCATCTGCTAACACCGCTCCACAGTCTACTCGCTGCACCTCTTCAGAGGCACTCAGTGGGTTGCGTCGAGTGCCCCCACAGCTCCGCTCAGCATTTCAGCTAATGGGGGCTCCCTGTCACCACATCGCGTAGCTCTGGGCTGCCATTTTGTGAAAACCGCTCCAGGATGGTTGCGATCTGCTGGCACCACAGTGCCACTCCACAGGGGCTCCCCGGACCACTGGACTGGTCCCCAGCGTTTGCCCTACACCTGGCTGTTCCTTGGGGGGATCGGGGTGCGTTTAGATAAGCCTCAGATCATAATTTCTTTGGGCCTAGGACGGAGCCGGTTAGAGTCACGTCCAATCGGCCTTGAATGCTGGCCACACCCCCAATACAGGTACTTTTATTAGGTTTTGTCACATCCCCAGGTTTGCATGGTCTTGTAAATCTGGGAATGCTTCAAAATCCATTAGGGGCACTCGACGCAACCCACTGAGTGCCTCTGAAGAGGTGCAGCGAGTAGACTGTGGAGCGGTGTTAGCAGATGATTAGACCCCGCAAAATGGCAACCCCTGCATTGCCATGGAATGCCTCCTGAGCACACAGTAAGGCAACGCAGCAATTTACCCTACATTACCTTACTCCATATCTATGAGACCATTAAAAGCGACGCAAAATGGCTTTGCATGACTTCATAAATATGATTTGGTGGTTTACGACCACCGTTGTGTCATAAAAGGTGATGCAATGGCGGCACAAGGGGCTCGCAAATATGCCCAGTTGTATTTTGTTTCTGGTGTACAAACTTTATTTGCACTGGACAGTAGTCTTACATTAACACTAATTGTACTTTGCACTGTTATGCAATACTTTGTGTACATGGGGTTGCCAATTGGTGGTACATGGGTATTCCTAAGTTATGATTTTTGCTGCAAAGTCATGCATACTAATAATGATAGACCAGGCTATGTGTCAGAAAATGACTGCTCTTGGATGCTGGCGTTAGGTTGGAGGTGTCTTTTAATTTCCCCCAAAACCTTTCAAACATTGCATGTGTAACTCATTGTACAATACAAATGCAATGTGGAAAAAGTTTTAAAGTGAGCCTAAGCATACTTATTTGTATTGGAAGGTTAACCTTCTAGTACAAAATCTACACTAGACATCACACACACACACCTTAGCACTATAGGGCAAAAAGTGTGGTGATATACAGAGAGCTTGAGAGCGAGCGTTCAAGGGTGATCACAGGAGTGTCATATCTTTGTTGATATGACTCTGTACTATTTAACCACATTGAAGAACAAAGCGCCGCAACTTTTGCTGCTGCTCTGCATTGCGCAAGTTTAAAAAAATGTCTGCCCAATTGCAAGTGTGTCTGTGTGAATGCATGTGTGTGTGTGTCTTACGCATGATTCTACGTGCAGTGAATATTGACAATTTAAGCTTTTTTAAAATAATTTTCTGAGCAGCAAAAATAGATAATTCAACAACATTTTATTTTTATTTTACAGGTGCCTATTCATCTATAAGGATACAGTAAAGCACACCGATTCTCAGCCCTCTTGACATCAACTCATTTGACTGTATGAGCATATGTGCCTTACCTTTTTGTTGCAGTCTTTGCGTATATCTTTGTGACTTCATATAGTGTGAAACTAGCTACAGGACCATATATTGCTGTATAAAAGGAGTGGGCCATTGTGTTAATCAGGCCAGTTCTAATCAAGTCAATATAAGATCACACATTTACGTACTAATTTAGGTACACAAACATTACTTTATGTGCAACAAGTGTATTTAGAATTACTCTACATCTGAGGCACGTCCTCTCTCTGGTTTTCCTCACATTAATAGGTCATGAATTGAACGATAACCAGTATGTTGGTAAATATAATTACTCATTCCTCATGAGTTCTGCTTGGACCTAGTCAACAGAATATGTGCATTATTTTGAAATGCACAGTTAACACCAAATAAACGTTGTTACTTTGTCTACAGGGAAGACCTAAAAAGCACTCTTTTCTGTCCAGCTTATCACATTTATGCAAAAATATCAGCAGTTCTATACGGCCCGCTCTCTCGTTAAACCCTTCAAAACAGAATATATATATCTTAGACTGAACTTACTTTAAACTCCTAAATTTGTTTTCACTACTGAAAGGCATATCTCTTCCTTTGGGTAACATTTGGTTACCTTATTACATTTAATACGTGCTAACATTCGATTGTGAACAGACAGGAATGTCAAGTTTGGCCTCAAATGAATTGTATCCTAAAATCCTCCTTAATGGTAAAGTTAAGTCACAATTCTGAAAATGCCAATTTTAGAAAGTTGACATTTGGCCCCTGCTGTCTGTGCCCTGGGTCACATGACTGTAAATAACTTGCAGTTGGCCTTTGTGTATTCCGCTCAGACAGGGAGACAAAGGGGGCCATCCTGCCAGGATGGTTGGGCGGAGCTGCTCCCTGTCCTACTTACGTTTTAAAGGGCAGCCTCAGTAACACACACAAAGGGACAAGACAGCAGTCTTTTGTCACCCCAGGCTACTTGGAGCCTTGACAGGGATGGAGCAAACTTTCCAGATCCAGATATGTGGGTAGCCAGGATGTCACCACCTCTACAAAGGCTGTCACCAAATATACATATTGGGTCTGTGGAACCACCTCTTCAGTACACTGGTGGACCTGTGGGCGACTTCAGAGGGAATGCCTTGTACTCCAGAGGCCTGCTCTGCAGCTTGAGTCCTGCCTTGTTCTTCAGGGGACTGCCCTGCTGCTTGAGGCATGCCTTGCTGCTTAAAAGATGAAGGACCATTTCCTTGTACCCAGGGCTACCAGAGTGACTCCATGGGCTAGTTGACTGGCCTCCTCTGTAAGCAACAGTGACATTACAAGCTCCAGACACATTGAACACTGTACGTGACCTCTGCTGGAGTGAGCTCTATCTCCCCAAGTGATACCCCCAGATGGTGTTAGAGTTGCTGCTCCTGCCTAACCCTAAAAGTTGGGACTTAGAAAAATGTGCACAAAAAAGTGCCAGAGGAACCAATAGCGGACCACCGAAAGATGGTATCCAGCCTTGTGAAGCCCTCTTTGGCTATGGCTTGCAGTTTTCAGATCCGAAAAGTAGTCTAAGACTGAAAGTAAAAATCTTTACTGGGCTTATAGGCAATAGGCTCCCCATCGACAGGGATGATTGAGTGGAAGTCCCACTTTTCTCACTCTGAGCTTTTTCCCACCATGGTCAACGGCTTCTCAAGTCTTTGTGCAGTGGATCCCTGACGACATTGAAGCCTCCTCAGACATAGCCTGCTGCCTTGCCCCACTGAATTCTACCTCTGGACTTTTCTTTGAAATTTTGTCTGGATCGACGGTAACTCTAGACCAAACCCAATCCACCTTGTGTATCCAAACCGCACTCCATCACAGTCAGCAATAACTTTTGACTTTGCCCTGGTCCCACATGACCAGATACCCACGGTTGGTATTTTGACCTTTTAGGTGCTTTTAAGAATGCATAACTCCGCGTCTACTGATTAGATTTAACTTAATTTTCTCTATTTTTCTTAACTGGTGTAGAATTTTTCTTGGGTTGTGTTTTCACTTTGTTACTGTTTATGTGATTCATAAATACTTAACGAAGTACCTGTAAGCTAAGCCTGACTGCGTTTGTGCCAAGCTACCAGACATTTAAGCACATGTTATTTTAGTGACTTTCTGTGGTTACCTTGACAAGGATTGTTGTTGTCGCTTGAGTAGGGTTTTCACCCCCTCAATCAATAACCAATTTCTAAAGTCTACAATTCTTGACTATGTGACTATTAATATAGAAATAGCTGGAAAAACTAGGGTAGAGATCACCACACTGCCCAAAGATAGACAGACAACAGCACACCTCAGAAAACCAAATGTGGGATAACACTGCTTCACCTCCCAGCGGGTTCGCCCCTAAGCATTATGGTGGATGCAGATCATCAAGCTGGTGTACTTGCACAAAAGTTCTTTCGAGAGTTTTACCAGGTTGGTGCAGATCAATGCTGGCCATCTCTAAAAAACACGTGCTTCTGGATTATTATCCATCATCAGTAGAGATTAGGCATGAAAATATTTGGGGTTGCTGAGCAGGCTGCCAAAGTCGTCTCAGGTCCCAGTACCTCTCCAGGGGCGCAGGAGCCTCTCCACGAGCTCGTCAGCTCAAAGCGGCTCGAGGGAGTATTTTAAACAGGAAACAAATGTGGGATCACACTGCTTCACCTCCGAGCGGGTCCACCCCTAAGCATTATGGTGGATGGAGTTCATCAAGCATGTGTACTTGCACAAAAGTTATTTCAAGTGATTCACCAGGTTGGTGCAGATCGATGCTGGCCATCTCTAAACACATGTTTCTGTATTATTATCCATCATCAGTAGAGATAAGGCATGAAAATATTTGGGGTTGCTGAGCAGGCTGCCAAAGACTTCTTGGGTCATAGTACCTCTCCAGGTGGGCAGGTGCCTCTCTACAAGCTCGTCAGCTCAAAGGGGCTCGAGGGAGCCTTTTAAACAGGAAACAAATGTGGGATCACACTGCTTCACCTCCGAGCGGGTCCGCCCCAAAGCATTATGGTGGATACAGTTCATCAAGTATGTGTACTTGCACAAAAATTCTTTCGAGTGTTTCACCAGGTTGGTGCAGATCGATGCTGGCCATCTCTAAACATGTGTTTTTGGATTATTATCCATCATCAGTAGAGATTAGGCATGAAAATATTTGGGTTGCTGAGCAGGCTGCCAAAGTCTTCTCGGGTCACAGTACCTCTCCATGCAGGCAGGTGCCTCTCCACGAGCTCGTCAGCACAAAGCAGCTCGAGGGAGCCCTTTAAACAGGAAACAAATGTGGGATCACACTGCTTCACCTGCCAGTGGGTTCACCCCCAAGCATTGTGGTGGATGCAGTTCATCAAGCATGTGTACTTGCACAAAAGTTCTTTCGAGTGTTTTACCAGGTTGGTGCAGATCAATGCTGGTCATCTCTAAACATGTGTTTCTGGATTATTATCCATCATCAGTAGAGATTAGGCATGGAAATTTTTGGAGTTGCTGAGCAGCCTGCCTAAGTCTTCTCGGTTCATAGTACCTCTCCAGGCGCTCAGGTGTCTCTCCATGAGCAAGTCAGCTCAAAGCGGCTCAAGGGAGCCTTTTAAACAGGGAACAAATGTGGGATCACACTGCTTCACCTCCGAGCGGGTCCGCCAGTTCAAGTTCAAGTTCAGGAATTTGTATAGCGCACTACTCACCCAGAGGGTCTCAAGGCGCTAGAGGGAGGGGGTGTATTATTTGTCGAATAGCCAGGTTTTAGGTTCCTTTCTGAATGAAATGTGGTTCTGTGTGAGGCGAAGGTGTGGATGCAGTTCATCAAGCATGTGTACTTGCACAAACGTTCTTTCGAGTGTTTCACCAGGTTGGTGCAGATCGATGCTGGCCATCTCTAAACATGTGTTTCTGGATTATTATCCATCATCAGTAGAGATAAGGCATAAAAATATTTGGGAATTGCTGAGCAGGCTGCCAAAGTCTTCTCGGGTCACAGTACCGCTCCAGGTGCGCAGGTGCCTCTCCACGAGCTTGTCAGCTCAAAGCGACTCGAGGGAACCTTTTAAACAGAAAACAAATGTGGGATCACACTGCTTCACCTCCGAGCGGGTCCGCCCAAAAGCATTATGGTGGATGCAGTTCATCAAGCATGTGTACTTGCACAAAAGTTCTTTCAAGTGTTTCACCAGGTTGGTGCAGATCGATGCTGGCCATCTCTAAACATGTGTTTCTGGATTATTATCCATCATCAGAAGAGATTAGGCATTAAAATATTTGGGGTGGCTGAGCAGGCTGCCAAAGTCTTCTCGGGTCACCTTACCTCTCCAGGCGCGCAGGTGCCTTTCCAGGAGCTCGTCAGCTCAAAGCAGCTTGAGGGAACCTTTTAAACAGGAAACACATGTGGGATCACACTGCTTCACCTGCCAGCGGGTTCGCCCCTAAGCATTATGGTGGATGCAGTTCATCAAGCGTGTGTAATTGCACAAAATGTCTTTGGAGTGTTTCACCAGTTTGGTGGAGATCAATGCTGGCCATCTCTAATCACGTGTTTCTTGATTATTATTCATCGTCAGTAGCGATTAGGCATGAAAATATTTGGGGATCCTGAGCAGGCTGCCAAAGTCTTCCCGGGTCACAGTACCTCTCCAGGCGCGCAGGTGCCTCTCCAGGAGCTCGTCAGCTCAAAGCGGCTTGAGGGAACCTTTTAAACAGGAAACAAATGTGGGATCACACTGCTTCACCTGCCAGCGGGTTCGCCCCTAACCATTATGGTGGATGCAGTTCATCAAGCGTGTGTAATTGCACAAAAGGTCTTTCAGGTGTTTCACCAGGTTGGTGCAGATCAATGCTGGCCATCTCTAATCACGTGTTTCTAGATTATTATTCATCATCAGTAGAGATTAGGCATAAAAATATTTGGGGATCCTGAGCAGGCTGCTAAAGTCTTCCCGGGTCACAGTACCTCCCCAGGCGCGCAGGTGCCTCTCCACGAGCTCGTCAGCTCAAAGCGGCTCGAGGGAGCCTTTTAAACAGGAAAAAAATGTGGGATCACACTGCTTCACCTCCCAGCGGGTTCGATCCTAAGCATTATGGTGGATGCAGTTCATTAAGCATGTGTACTTGCACAAAAGTTCTTTCAAGTGTTTCACCAGGTTGGTGCACATCAATGCTGACATTCTCTAAACACGTGTTTCTTGATTATTATTCATCGTCAGTAGCGATTAGGCATGAAAATATTTGGGGATCCTGTGCAGGCTGCCAAAGTCTTCCCGGGTCACAGTACCTCTCCAGGCGCGCAGGTGCCTCTCCACGAGCTCATCAGCTCAAAGCGGCTCGAGGGAGCCTTTTAAACAGGAAACAAATGTGGGATCACACTGCTAAACCTCCCAGCGGGTTCGCCCCTAAGCATTATGGTGGATGCAGTTCATCAAGCGTGTGTACTTGCACAAAAGTTCTTTCAAGTGTTTCACCAGGTTGATGCAGATCAATGCTGGCCATCTCTAAACACGTGTTTCTGGATTATTATCCATCATCAGTAGAGATTCGGCATGAAAATATTTGGGGTTGCTGAGCAGGCTGCCAAAGTCTTCCCGGGTCACAGTACCTCTCCCGGAGCGCAGGTGCCTCTTCACGAGCTCATCAGCTCAAAGCGGCTCGATGGAGCCTTTTAAAAAGGAAACAAATGTGGGATCACACTGCTTCACCTCCCAGTGGGGTTCGCCCCTAAGCAATATGGTGGATGCAGTTCATCAAGTGTGTGTACTTGCACAAAAGTTCTTTCAAGTGTTTCACCAGGTTGGTGCAGATCAATGCTGGCCATCTCTAAATACGTGTTTCTGGATTATTATCCATCATCAGTAGAGATTAGGCATGAAAATATTTGGGGTTGCTGAGCAGGCTGCCAAAGTCTTCTCGGTTCATAGTACCTCTACAGGCGCGCAGGTGTCTCTCCATGAGCAAGTCAGCTCAAAGCGGCTCAAGGGAGACTTTTAAACAGGAAACAAATGTGGGATCACACTGCTTCACGTCCGAGCGGGTCCGCCAGTAAGCATTATGGTGGATGCAGTTCATCAAGCATGTGTACTTGCACAAAAGTTCTTTCGAGTGTTTCACCAGGTTGGTGCAGATCGATGCTGGCCATCTCTAAACACGTGTTTCTGGATTATTATCCTTCATCAGTAGAGATAAGGCATGAAAATATTTGGGATTGCTGAGCAGGCTGCCAAAGTCTTCTCGGGTCACAGTACCGCTCCAGGTGCGCAGGTGCCTCTCCACGAGCTTGTCAGCTCAAAGCGACTCGTGGGAGCCTTTTAAACAGGAAACAAATGTGGGATCACACTGCTTCACCTCCGAGCGGGCCCGCCCCAAAGCATTATGGTGGATGCAGTTGATCAAGCATGTGTACTTGCACAAAAGTTCTTTCGAGTGTTTCACCAGGTTGGTGCAGATCGATGCTGGCCATCTCTAAACATGTGTTTCTGGATTATTATCCATCCTCAGAAGAGATTAGGCATTAAAATATTTGGGGTGGCTGAGATGGCTGCCAAAGTCTTCTCGGGGCACCTTACCCCTCCAGGCGCGCAGGTGCCTCTCCAGGAGCTCGTCAGCTCAAAGCGGCTTGAGGGAACCTTTTAAACGGGAAACAAATGTGGGATCACACTGCTTCACCTGCCAGCGGGTTCGCCCCTAACCATTATGGTGGATGCAGTTCATCAAGCGTGTGTAATTGCACAAAAGGTCTTTCAGGTGTTTCACCAGGTTGGTGCAGATCAATGCTGGCCATCTCTAATCACGTGTTTCTAGATTATTATTCATCATCAGTAGAGATTAGGCATAAAAATATTTGGGGATCCTGAGCAGGCTGCTAAAGTCTTCCCGGGTCACAGTACCTCCCCAGGCGCGCAGGTGCCTCTCCACGAGCTCGTCAGCTCAAAGCGGCTCGAGGGAGCCTTTTAAACAGGAAAAAAATGTGGGATCACACTGCTTCACCTCCCAGCGGGTTCGATCCTAAGCATTTTGGTGGATGCAGTTCATTAAGCATGTGTACTTGCACAAAAGTTCTTTCAAGTGTTTCACCAGGTTGGTGCACATCAATGCTGACATTCTCTAAACACGTGTTTCTTGATTATTATTCATCGTCAGTAGCGATTAGGCATGAAAATATTTGGGGATCCTGTGCAGGCTGCCAAAGTCTTCCCGGGTCACAGTACCTCTCCAGGCGCGCAGGTGCCTCTCCACGAGCTCATCAGCTCAAAGCGGCTCGAGGGAGCCTTTTAAACAGGAAACAAATGTGGGATCACACTGCTAAACCTCCCAGCGGGTTCGCCCCTAAGCATTATGGTGGATGCAGTTCATCAAGCGTGTGTACTTGCACAAAAGTTCTTTCAAGTGTTTCACCAGGTTGATGCAGATCAATGCTGGCCATCTCTAAACACGTGTTTCTGGATTATTATCCATCATCAGTAGAGATTCGGCATGAAAATATTTGGGGTTGCTGAGCAGGCTGCCAAAGTCTTCCCGGGTCACAGTACCTCTCCCGGAGCGCAGGTGCCTCTTCACGAGCTCATCAGCTCAAAGCGGCTCGATGGAGCCTTTTAAAAAGGAAACAAATGTGGGATCACACTGCTTCACGTCCGAGCGGGTCCGCCAGTAAGCATTATGGTGGATGCAGTTCATCAAGCATGTGTACTTGCACAAAAGTTCTTTCGAGTGTTTCACCAGGTTGGTGCAGATCGATGCTGGCCATCTCTAAACACGTGTTTCTGGATTATTATCCTTCATCAGTAGAGATAAGGCATGAAAATATTTGGGATTGCTGAGCAGGCTGCCAAAGTCTTCTCGGGTCACAGTACCGCTCCAGGTGCGCAGGTGCCTCTCCACGAGCTTGTCAGCTCAAAGCGACTCGTGGGAGCCTTTTAAACAGGAAACAAATGTGGGATCACACTGCTTCACCTCCGAGCGGGCCCGCCCCAAAGCATTATGGTGGATGCAGTTGATCAAGCATGTGTACTTGCACAAAAGTTCTTTCGAGTGTTTCACCAGGTTGGTGCAGATCGATGCTGGCCATCTCTAAACATGTGTTTCTGGATTATTATCCATCCTCAGAAGAGATTAGGCATTAAAATATTTGGGGTGGCTGAGATGGCTGCCAAAGTCTTCTCGGGGCACCTTACCCCTCCAGGCGCGCAGGTGCCTCTCCAGGAGCTCGTCAGCTCAAAGCGGCTTGAGGGAACCTTTTAAACGGGAAACAAATGTGGGATCACACTGCTTCACCTGCCAGCGGGTTCGCCCCTAGGCATTATGGTGGATGCAGTTCATCAAGCGTGTGTAATTGCACAAAAGGTCTTTCAGGTGTTTCACCAGATTGGTGCAGATTAATGCTGGCCATCTCTAATCACGTGTTTCTAGATTATTATTCATCATCAGTAGAGATTAGGCATAAAAATATTTGGGGATCCTGAGCAGGCTGCTAATGTCTTCCTGGGTCACAGTACCTCCCCAGGCGCGTAGGTGCCTCTCCACGAGCACGTCAACTCAAAGCGGCTCGAGGGAGCCTTTTAAACAGGAAAAAAATGTGGGATCACACTGCTTCACCTCCCAGCGGGTTCGCTCCTAAGCATTATGGTGGATGCAGTTCATTAATCGCGTGTACTTGCACAAAAGTTCTTTCAAGTGTTTCACCAGGTTGGTGCACATCAATGCTGGCATTCTCTAAGCACGTGTTTCTGGATTATTATCCCTCATCAGTAGAGATTAGGCATGAAAATATTTGGGGTTGCTGAGCAGGCTGCCAAAGTCTTCTCGGGTCACAGTAACTCTCCTGGCACGCTGGTGCCTCTCCACGAGCTCGTCAGCTCAAAGCAGCTCAAGGGAGCCTTTTAAACAGGAAACAAATGTGGGATCACACAGCTTTACCTGCCAGCGGGTTCGCCCCTAAGCATTATGGTGGATGCAGTCCATCAAGCGTGTGCACTTGCACAAAAGTTCTGTTGAGTGTTTCACCAGGTTGGTGCAGATCAATGCTGGTCATCTCTAAACATGTGTTTCTGGATTATTATCCATCATCAGTAGAGATTAGGCATGGAAATATTTGGGGTTGCTGAGCAGGCTGCCAAAGTCTTCTTGGATCACAGTACCTCGCCAGGCGCGCAGGTACCTCTCCACAAGCAAGTCAGCTCAAAGCCGCTCGAGGGAGCCTTTTAAACAGGAATCAAATGTGGGATCACACTGCTTCACCTCCCAGCGTTTCGCCCCTAAGCATTATGGAGGATGCAGTTCATCAAGCGTGTGTACTTGAACAAAAGTTCTTACTAGTGTTTCACCAGGTTGGTGCAGATCAATGCTGGCCATCTCTAAACACGTGTTTCTGGATTATTATCCATCCTCAGTAGAGATTAGGCACGAGAATATTTGGGGTTACTGAGCAGGCTGCCAAAGTCTTCTCGGGTCACAGTACCTCTCCAAGTGCACAGGCACCTCTCCACAAGCTCATCAGCTCAAAGCGGCTTGAGGGAACCTTTTAAACAAGAAAACAAATGTGTGATCAAACTGCTTCACCTCCCAGCGGGTTTGACCCTAAGCATTATGGTGAAAGCAGTTCATCAAGCGTGTATACTTGCACAAAAAATCTTTCGGGTTTTTCACCAGGTTGGAGCAGATCAATGCCGGCCATCTCTAAACACGTGTTTCTTGATTATTCTCCATCATCAGTAGAGATTAGGCATGAAAATATTTGGGGTTTCTGATCAGTCTGCTAAAGTCTTCTCGGGTCACAGTACCTCTCCAGGCGCGCAGGTACCTCTCCATGAGCTCGTCAGCTCAAAGCAGCTCGAGGGAACCTTTTAAAACGGAACCAAATGTGGTATCACACTGCTTCACCTCCCAGCAGTATTGCCCCTAAGCATTATGGTGGATGCAGTTCATCAAGCGTGTGTACTTGCACAAAGGTTCTTTCAAGCGTTTCACCAGGCTGGTGCAGATCAATGCTGGCCATCTCTAAACACGTGTTTCTGGATTATTATCCATCATCACTAGCGTTTAGGCATGAAAATATTTGGGGTTGCTGAGCAGGCTGCCAAAGTCTTCTCGGCTCACAGTGTCTCTCCAGGAGCGCAGGTGCCTCTTAACAAGCTCGTCAGCTCAAAGCGGCTCTAGGGAGCCTTTTAAACAGGTGAGGAAAATTAAATTTTTGGTCATGTTATGTTCCCTAGCGCGCACCCCACCGACTCCATGTACCAGCTTAAAGTGCATGTAACTTCCCTCCTGTGCCAGCTATGAAGACGCAAATACATTTGCGTCCACCGTTAACATGTCTTCTTTCAGATCCACCCTGAATGGATTATATAGTCCGTTCCTAAGTATGCTATGCCACCGTCTTTTTGTAGTACACTTTACATGTTTCCCTGCTCTGGCAGAGTAGGCCCTGATTTCTGCCATCGAGCCTCTTTTGGCTTCCTGACTCTGACAGCCTCTGCCCAGGCTACCTCTGTACCCGTGAACTCTGACTTACTTTCAGCGCGGCCCCTCGCGCTCAGCTCAGCCTGCTCTCTGCCAAGACTGACTATAACCTTCGAGTTATCTGTTCCGCTCCTCGGGAATGCATTCCTGCCTACTAGCTCCAGTAAACATCCTCTCCAGCTGCAGAGCCAAAGGGCCGACCTGTCTCAATGCAAGTAAATTCATAGCCTCTGTTACCATGCTTCCATGGAAGGCCCCGTGCCCCCACGCTTCTCATGTAGACACTTAGGCGCTTATACACGCATCCACAGTTAGCATAGAATAGCTTCTGCCCTAGAGACCTTTCCGCCCAGATAGTATGGTTCCTAAACATCAGATATCAGATACGATAAAAGTACAAGTTGGTCTGACATGCCAGACTTCTGTCTCTTTCCGTCAGTGTAAATATCAAGTCCCCTGCACCCCGTCAATCACACGTCATGCAGCTGCGCGCGCATCCAAGCTTCCGATTTCTGCTGACACTGCAACAATTCTGTTAGCACCACCCCTTGATGCCACCCACTTGCGTCACCTATCAGTGACGTTTCTAGCACACACCTCTGATTCACGCCTAGTTTACGCCTCTTGATTACGTACTAGTAACACGTGTATACTGTTATCTTGTCTTCTCTCAGCTGTTACGCCTCTTACATTACTTCTTATGGTATAAATCAAGTATATAAGCTATGTATTGTTAATAAACGAGAGCGCTCTATCCCTTCTGACACCCCTGTGGTGGTCAGAACATGATATCCTGGTCTAGACCATTCCTTTATGAGGAATAAAACCCTTAGAAACTCTAACACCACGGACTCTGTCTTTTTTCATTCCGATTGAGTTGCTATTGATTAAGTACTTACCTGCATAGAAATTAAGAGAGTAAATTAATTATTTACGTCATTTTGGCGCCCGAATAGGGACCCCTCCCCCACCTCACGCGCCGGTTGGCGCATTGCAAGCTCTGTCCCCTGCCATCAGTTAGAAGGAACCTACGCGTACTGGCAGGATTTCCTGCATCTCCCTCTGACCCACGGAGGTGACGAAGACTGCGATCAGTGCCCAGACGAGGCGGTGAGGAGTGCGGAGGATCCCGACCAGAGCCTAGCCGAAAGAAGCAAGGTCCGAGGTGTCAAGAGGCCCACCAGGTTTCCGAAGTTTTCCGAAGTTTTCCGAAGTACCGAGTCGAGTCCAGTCGAGTTTTTCCGAGGCCTTCTGTTTCCGTGCTTCCCGGTGAGTACCATTGCTGGGTCGTATCTAGACGGGTTTGGGTACGCAAGTCCGGTCTGCACTGTTTTTAGGCAGTGTATCTGTACTGTTTAGCAGTATATCTAGTATTCCGAATTTCTGCACTGTTACATCAGTGTATCTGTACTGTTGAGCAGTGCATCCAGTATAGGGGGGTAGTCATCTATGTTTTATATGTCTTCTTATGTGATTAATGTCGTGGTATGAATGTGATCGTTTAATGTGCATTATTGTGTTTTTTTTTTTTTGTATCAACTAGCTGTGACTCGTATTAAATAGTAAAGATCGAGCATTCAGTAATAAGTAAGCGAAATGCCGTTTTTCAACAAGTTAAAGCAGATAGGAACTAGGAAAGGGATACTGGAGGAAGAAATTCCTATTCCCCCTAGGGACACTCCAGGTAACTTTATGTACCACAAGCATGGCATAGATGCCATATTATATCTAGATTTATGGACCGATTACACCAAACACCTAGACGAAAGACACAGATGGCCTGTTACTGGAACATGGGATGCCGAGTGCATCATAAAGGTAGAAGAAGCATTATGGAAAAAGAAAGCTAGACAATCCCAGAAAGACGCCATAGAATTCTGGCGTAAGGAATCACATAAGCGTGCTGAGAAAGCACTCCGTAGAGAGGACAGACTTAAAGAATCAGAAAAAGCCCAAGAAAATGAATTAGTTATTGAAGGGATCCGAGTGAAGACAGAACAAATAGACCGTGCTCGAAACAATCTTGTAAACGGAATGTATCTCGCGGCCGAAGGTACTCCTGAGGCCCCATCAGACATACCGAAAAACTTACCGTTACCATTAGTTCCAACTAAAGTAATGCATAAAACTACTAAAGACATATTCTTAAATTCATATTTAGAGGATGTAGCACCGGCTTACACCAATCTGCCTGTTCGTGCCCTGCCTACTGACAGGGATGGGGGTGGCACTACGCCCCCAGATCATGTTCCGCCAGTACCGCGACAGACTTCCCCTGTTCCGCCAGCTCCGCCACTTCCCGCACTCAAGATTGACCTACCGAAACAGGTCCTACCTGATCCTACTAAACGACAAATTCAAGTTCAGATACAGACTCCGCGGAGAGATAATACCCAAGCATCCGCCTCAGGAGGTGCGACTGCGGGTCCGCAGACCCCGCCATTAACACACAGATTCAATTTAAGGGACACGCAGAATCCTTTCCAGTCTCCCCACTTGACCCGTCTTGACGCATTAAAGGAAAACATGTCAGTTTGCAGATATGATCCAGTACCCGGAAAAAACGATCTAATGATATTGGCATCACTACGATTAAGATCTGCCACTGATATCTTGCTATGCTATGTAGGAATGAAGGAGCGTCTCGATAGAATATACGAGTTTATACAGACAGGGAAAGACCCTGACAGTATCAAGGATGCCATGGATAAACAGAAAGTTGACATTCAAGCACAGATATTACGATTTTTTATAAATTGTCTAATAAGAGAACGAGACAGGCCCGAGACAGATCAAAGTGAATTAGATGGACTAACAAAGTGGGGTCAAAATATAGCTGAAGGAAAACATGACAAGGGGGCTTGCATAGCCAGTATGTACCAGAAAATTAGAAGGGCAGTGATAATGGCACATCAGAAAGGGAATGATAAAGCTTCCGAGGAGGAGGAAGAAGAACTTACAGAACAAGGAAGGACTGCAGATACTATAGCGTATGTAGGTAAAGGAAACTACCTTAGGAAAGGCATCCGTCCGGAAAACAAGAGAGTTTTTCTCTCTGCTTTAACAAACCCGAATTCTTCTGAAAATCAGTTCCAGGAAACTGATAAAAGGCTTCGAGACCGAATGGGGTACCATGTACTCAATTCTATGGATGAACAGGAACTAGCCCGGTCAGCCGTGTTGTGGGCCGAAAACCCAGACATATATAATGACGATACGTTAGCACAGACATTCTTAAACCTCTCCCCAGACGAGCAGAGATTAGCAGGTGTATACATGATTCAGCACCTCCTCATCAAGTTCAGAAACAACCATTCCGATCCAGGTCCCTTACACGAAACATTAGAAGCACTACTCATGGATAGATGGAGAGGTTTCAGTACCAAGTTAATACAAATAATTATAGAACAACGACGTAGATATAACACCTTTATAAGTTCTGAATATGTCCCCCCCCCCGCCTCCAGAAAGAAAAACGTACCACATGCGATGCCTGAGTGGCATTGAAAGTCAGAACCCCTTACGAGAAGTACACCCAGTTATGGGTACGGCTCAAGTGTTGAAGCGTGTGTATGTCCACACACCACTGACCAAGTTAGAACTGTTAGAAATGAAGAAATTAGTCCCGTGTCATGATAAAGACCCTGCAGGTTTTCACAGAGAGCTTAAAGACATGTTACTGATGGGGGATTACACGTATGATGATATTATGAAAATGTTAAAAGTACTGTTGCCCACGGGCATTTACGAGAAATTAAAAGAAAAGGATTGGGAGGTGGGAGAGTCTAAGATAGCATGGGCAGAAATAGAAGACGAAGAAAGCAAACGAATCCCAGGGGTAGGCCTTGGGGATAGGACTAAAGCATTACCCGGATTAATAGTACAGGTTTTGCCAAGATTATTGACAACTAGAAAGGAAGATTGGGATGCAATCTCGTCCTGTAAACAGAAACAAGATGAAGATACTAGTGACTTCTATTCAAGATTCGAGAAATGTTTCATTATAAATAGTGGCCTACAACCAAGCAGCGAGTCATATCCACATCTTTTCGTATCAAAATTAGTCGAGAATTCCCTACCGTTAGTTAAAAATAGAGTGTACAAAGTTGAAAGTACTTGGCAGGCAAATACGCCATCCCAGATGTTACAAATGTTACAATATCATCAGAACAGAATAAGGGAAGAACAAGATCAGGAACAGAAGCGTATGAAGGACACGAAAATGAAAATGTTGGTAGCTCAGACGGTCCCAGCCGACGGTCAGAGAAAAGGTGGGGCCCAGACAAGTCACAATACAGCTCCCGTTAAAGGGACATGTAATTACTGCAAACAGCCAGGTCACTATGTACATGAATGCCCAGTCCTGAAACACAACATCTCAACAGGTAAAACTAAAGAAAGACCGCATCCGCCTAGACAAGATCAGGTCCAGCAACAGACTTCACAAAATGTACAGCCGATGCAGAATACACAGCCTATGCATGCTCCATCACACACAGCACAGACAGTAGCAGTACCGCAGCCACAGCCCATTGCCGCGACTCAGCAGGTTTCACAACAGATGTACCAGTATGCCCAATCTGCGTATCCAGATTACCCCCGATACACATGAAACAGCCTAGAGAGGGAAGGTGGTTTGCCTCTTATTGAAATTCCTGTAGATCAAGAAGGTCCTTATGTACACAGTCACGTATTGGGAAAAGACAGAAAGTTTTTAATTGACACAGGGGCAAGTCGCACTACAATCAGTCACAATGAAGTCCCAGGGGCACCCCTCTCAGGCTCACAGAATGTATCCCTTGGTTTTTCAGGACAGCCTATTGTAAATGAAGTTTCGGAACCAGTACCATTAGCTGTGGGTCCATTATCCCGAGTTACAGATTTGTTACTCACGAAATCATGCCCAGAAAATCTGTTAGGAATCAAAACACTGAAGGCTCTAGGAGCCATAATATGCTGTTCCCCGGAGGGAGTCAGACTCTTTCTACGGGATTTCAAGGGTCATTATGTTTTAAGAGATTTTGATGTCAGATTGAAAAATGTACCAGATCACTTATGGGCAAAAGGCCCAGCTGATGTAGGTTGTATGCATATCACTCCATATCGTGTTACACTCAAGACAGGAGTTGTTCTACCCAGAATCAGACAATACAAGTTACCACCCGATGCTGTAGTGGCTTTACTGAAAATTATTGAGGAGCTTATTGCCCAGGGAGTGGTCGTAGAGACCGACTCCAATATCTGTAATTCACCCATCATTCCAATTCTTAAACGTACAGACCCCAATGCACCGCCAGTATATCGGCTGGTGATTGATCTTCGAGAACTGAACAAGTGCATCGTACCGCAGTACCCTGTGGTCCCCGATATCTCTTCCCTATTGACTGCTATTGATTCAGAAGCAGCGTTCTTTACTGTAATTGACCTCAAGAACGCTTTCTTCAGTGTACCTATTGATCCGGAGAGCCAATATCTCTTCGGATTCAGTTTAAATGGACGAAGTTTCAAATTTTCCCGCGCACCTCAAGGATTCACAGAAAGCCCCAGCATCTATAGTCAAGCACTGAAAAGACAACTAGATTGTGTTCAAATGCCAGTTAACACCGCTTTACTGCAATACGTCGATGATCTACTGATCACCGCACGAAGTGAGCCCGAATGTGAACAAGCATCACTGACAGTTTTACATTTCCTGGCCGACAAGGGACACAAGGTGTCTCCTTCGAAGCTACAATTCTGTGTTCAGCAAGTTGTGTACTTGGGTCACTTGCTGTCCAAAGTGGGGAGACAGCTCACTCCCGATCGCATTCAGTTAATTGTAAATATGCCACGACCCCAGACACAAAAGGAAGTGCGGGCCTTTATAGGCCTCACCTCGTACTGCAGACAATGGATTCCTCAATATGCATTTCTAGCTAAACCACTCATCCAGTTAACGACGCAGGAGGCAGCAACTTCGCCTGCCCTCCCTTGGACTCAGGAACATACACAAGCCTTTGAGGAATTAAAGAAAGCATTATGCCAAGCACCAGTTTTAGCGACACCATGTTACAACAAACCGTTTACACTTTTTGTTACAGAACGTGATGGTACAGCGTTATCTGTCCTCACTCAAGACCAAGCAGGTTCACATAAGCCTTGTGCTTATTTTTCAAGTACATTGGATTCAGTAGCCCAGGCACTCCCTGCGTGCTTAAAGTCAGTAGCAGCAACAGCGTTAGCAATCAGACAGAGCGATTCAATTGTTCTAGGTCACCAGTTAACAGTACAAGTTCCACATTCTGTAGAGGTTCTTTTAAACAGAACCCAAACTCAACACTTGACTATAGCACGACTGACAGGTTACGAATTGACATTATTCCAGCCACACATAGAAATCAGACGTTGCAGTATCCTGAACCCAGCAACACTGTTACCTACAGTTATGACAGATCCAGTTCCGCATGATTGCATAGAGATCATTAATGCAGTAACAAAGCCCCGACGAGATTTAACAGATGTTCCGTTGACAAATCCAGACCTGACACTTTATGTGGACGGTTCATGCATGAGAACAAGTACAGGAGATTTAGTGGCCGCGTATGCCGTGACCACTGAAACTGAAGTTAAAGAAACACATCGTATTGATACACTGTCTGCTCAAGCGGCAGAGCTCATCGCTCTGACCCGAGCCTGTATTCTAGCCAAGAACAGAAATGTCAACATATACACTAATTCCCGTTATGCGTTCGGAGTCGTACACGACTTCGGCATGCTGTGGCAAGAACGAGGTTTTCTGACCTCTCATGGTGCCAAAATCCAACACGGTCCTCTCATTCAAGCACTGTTAGAAGCAATACATCTGCCTTCAGCCATATCCGTCATGAAGTGTAAAGCACATACTAAAGTCACAGATTCTGTTTCCCAGGGTAACGACCTGGCAGACCAGACAGCAAAACATACAGCACTGACCCACACTCAGATAACTGATACGACAATGACAACAGATCCGACAAACTGTATGACAGTCAGGGATCCCACACTAGATGTTATCGACATTCAGACACATGCTACTCCAGAAGAAATAAAGAAATGGATCGAACTAGGAGGGATCCAGACAGATCAAGGTTGGATGACAAAGGGAAAATCTACATGGTTCCTCCCTGACTCTATGGTTCAAGTTATGATAAATACAGCACATAGTCCTGCACACCTAGGAGAGAAAGCGATGTTAGACAGTTTACAAAATCTCTGGAACAATAAACACTTACGAGCAGCAGCAAAACAGAAAGTGCGTACTTGCATGATCTGTTGTCAGTTCAATCCAGGAAAAAGCGTCCCTGTAGAGCAAGGTGGATTTCATCCTCCCGATCACCCTTTTGAAGTCCTCCAGATGGATTATATCCAGATGGACCGTTGTCGAGGATTTAAATATGTTCTCGTAATTGTTTGTGCTCTGTCCCGCTGGACCGAAGCATACCCAGTCCCAGATTACACTGCTCCGACCACTGCCAAGCAGCTGGTTCGTGAATTCTTTCCACGATACGGCCTGCCTCGTGTCGTGTACTCAGATAACGGTCAGCCATTCTCATCTGCATTAATGAAAGAAGTTTCCTTATTACTGGGATACCAGTGGAAGTTCCATTGTGTCCGACATCCCGAAGCAGCAGGCCTTGTAGAAAGGCATAACCAGACACTAAAGATCCGCCTTGCCAAAATATGTCAGGAGAAAGGGGTCGACTGGATAGTCGCCCTGCCAGTGGCACTATTCTACATGAGGATGGTCGCCCATTCGAGATCAGGGCTATCCCCGTACGAGGTGGTCTTTGGCAGACCACCGAATATGTGGGGGACGCCCATTCCGAAAAAGATTACTGATGTTGATTGTAACATGTTGACAGATTACCTTGCCTCCTTGATGTCTGCACTCCAATCATGTCGTTCACAGGTTGCCGCAGCCTTCCCTGACAACACTGATGTAAAGCCACACGACGTCCGTCCTGGCGACCTTGTGTTCGTCCGCAACTTCGACAGAAAGAGTCCGCTGGAGCCCCGCTGGAAGTCCCCGAAGACCGTTCTTCTAACAACAAGGACGGCAGTGAAAATAGAAGGAAGAAAGGGGTGGGTCCACACGAGTCATATAAAAAAATTCTCTGGACTGAAACCTGACCGAGACTCGTCCACCCCCACCAAAGACTGTGTCGAACAAAAAGACTTTACAGAATCTGAACGAGAAAAAACTCCTCAAGAAAATTATCGCATGAAATTACGATCTAGCAAGTCAGACAGTTTAATTGTTTAAGTCCTCCCCTAGGTGAATCGGTTAAATAGTCTCTGACATGTATCCCCTAGATCGAGATAGAGAGAGAGAGAGAGAAGCAAAGAAACGTACATACTGCAAATCACTTCGTAGTCACTGTATAGTGACACTATTAATCATGTTTATTCTTAGTATTCTAATTATTGTTGTCAGCATCGTATTACCCATCTATTATCCTATTTTCAAGCGTGAACATTCTGCCTATAATGTATCTGCTGAACACACTTTTAGTGAGTTACCTCCACACGAGCTTTCCTACAGACTTGCGCTGCGCAACAATACATTCATTAGTATGCTACATCATTCTCATCAAACTAACAATGCTACAAATTGCTGGATATGTGGCCGACTCCCTCCCTACCAGAATTACAAGGGAGCCCTGCCCCTCTTTCCGTATCCGTTCACTCACAATGGCTCCTGCGGAGCATGGTTTAAAATAATTAATTCCTTAGATCCTGACATTGCTGTTTTCGATGGGGGCTGGGTTTGGGGAAATCTGAACATGGTCCTGCTCGACGTCTGTTACCCAGATAAGGAGGGACTCCCCACCAGAATAGGAACTGATCTAGAAAATGAAGTGTATGGATTAGGTAATTATACAATTAGCCTTATGATTCTTACTGTCGAGTCCGAAGCTGCACCAGTTCTACCAATTATGTCAGTATTGCCAGTTACTGGTGAATTATGTATCAAGAAGAAAGGTTCAATACACTTAGGTCATAGTAAATGTACTACTGTGGTCGAATTCAGTGATCATGGAAAATCGTCTTTTAAAGCTATTAGTCACTCTTACTTTGTTTGTGGTCATACCGCATACATACGTCTACCTCCAGATTGGGATGGTACCTGTTACATTGCATTCCTTCTGCCACCTGTTTTTCTAGCTCCTCCTGATTACCATAGAAATACCAATCTAGTAAAGAATAGACCCAGAAGAGACATCCCACTTGTCGACTACACAGAAACGGCATGGGAACAGTACACCGACTTTAATAAAGGATTCTTTTTCTTTTTAGGCCCTGTTCAGAATAGTAAATTAATACGCAGATTAACTAGAACACTTGAAGCAGTAGTGAATGAAACTGCCTCCGCCTTAGGTAACTTAACAGAAGAGCAGTCCGCCATGCGGGTTGTTGTCCTTCAGAATCGTCTTGTTATTGACGTCATCTTGGCAGATAGAGGTGGAGCCTGTAAGGTCATCGGGTCGAGTTGCTGTGTTTTCATACCACAAAACGCACCATCTGTATATCAAGCTATCACCCGTCTCCATAAAATTGCAAATCAGATACATCAGAATCCAGGCACCTGGACTTGGTCCGGTTGGTTCTGGACAACGTTAACAGCTTGGGGATGGAAGATCCTATCCTTCCTAGGCATTGGCCTAGTCCTAGTATTCAGTTGCTGCCTGTGCCTGCAGTGTGGGCCAGCGATTTGTGGACTGTGTGCCACGTCATGTATTGAACACTCCAGTTTTCTCTCAAAACGTAAACGAAAGAAAGAAGAACAAATGATGTTGCAAGAACAAACTGATCAATTCATGAGGATCGATATTTCATGAAGGGTCCGTAGGGAACAAGGAGGGAATGAGGAAAATTAAATTTTTGGTCATGTTATGTTCCCTAGCGCGCACCCCACCGACTCCATGTACCAGCTTAAAGTGCATGTAACTTCCCTCCTGTGCCAGCTATGAAGACGCAAATACATTTGCGTCCACCGTTAACATGTCTTCTTTCAGATCCACCCTGAATGGATTATATAGTCCATTCCTAAGTATGCTATGCCACCGTCTTTTTGTAGTACACTTTACATGTTTCCCTGCTCTGGCAGAGTAGGCCCTGATTTCTGCCATCGAGCCTCTTTTGGCTTCCTGACTCTGACAGCCTCTGCCCAGGCTACCTCTGTACCCGTGAACTCTGACTTACTTTCAGCGCGGCCCCTCGCGCTCAGCTCAGCCTGCTCTCTGCCAAGACTGACTATAACCTTCGAGTTATCTGTTCCGCTCCTCGGGAATGCATTCCTGCCTACTAGCTCCAGTAAACATCCTCTCCAGCTGCAGAGCCAAAGGGCCGACCTGTCTCAATGCAAGTAAATTCATAGCCTCTGTTACCATGCTTCCATGGAAGGCCCCGTGCCCCCACGCTTCTCATGTAGACACTTAGGCGCTTATACACGCATCCACAGTTAGCATAGAATAGCTTCTGCCCTAGAGACCTTTCCGCCCAGATAGTATGGTTCCTAAACATCAGATATCAGATACGATAAAAGTACAAGTTGGTCTGACATGCCAGACTTCTGTCTCTTTCCGTCAGTGTAAATATCAAGTCCCCTGCACCCCGTCAATCACACGTCATGCAGCTGCGCGCGCATCCAAGCTTCCGATTTCTGCTGACACTGCAACAATTCTGTTAGCACCACCCCTTGATGCCACCCACTTGCGTCACCTATCAGTGACGTTTCTAGCACACACCTCTGATTCACGCCTAGTTTACGCCTCTTGATTACGTACTAGTAACACGTGTATACTGTTATCTTGTCTTCTCTCAGCTGTTACGCCTCTTACATTACTTCTTATGGTATAAATCAAGTATATAAGCTATGTATTGTTAATAAACGAGAGCGCTCTATCCCTTCTGACACCCCTGTGGTGGTCAGAACATGATATCCTGGTCTAGACCATTCCTTTATGAGGAATAAAACCCTTAGAAACTCTAACACCACGGACTCTGTCTTTTTTCATTCCGATTGAGTTGCTATTGATTAAGTACTTACCTGCATAGAAATTAAGAGAGTAAATTAATTATTTACGTCACAGGAAGCAAATATGGGATCACACTGCTTCACCTGCCAGCAGGTTCGCTCCAGCATTATGGTGGATGCAGTTCATCAAGCGTTTGTACTTGCACAAAAGTTCTTTTGAGTGTTTCACCAGGTTGCTGCAGATCAATGCTGGCCATCTGTAAACACGTGTTACTTGATTATTATTCATTATCAGTAGACATTAGGCATAAAAATATTTGGAGTTCCTGAGCAGGCTGCCAATGTGTTCTCGGGTCACAGTACCTCTCCAGGCGTGCAGGTGCCTCTCTACAAGCTCGTCAGCTCAAAGCAGCTCGAGGGAGCCTTTTAAACAGGAAACAAATGTGGTATCACACTGCTTCACCTCCCAGCGGGTTTGCCCCTAAGCATTATGGTGGATGCAGTTCATCAAGCGTGTGTACTTGCACAAATGTTCTCTCGGGTGTTTCACCAGGTTAGTCCTGATCGATGCTGGCCGTCTGAGTGTTTCTGGATTATTATCCATCATCAATAGAGATTAGGCATGAAAATATTTGGGGTTGCTGAGCAGGCTGCCAAGTCTTCAAGGGTCACCTTACCTCTCCAGGCGCGCAGGTGCCTCCCCACGAGCTCGTCAGCTCAAAGCGGCTCGAGGGAGCCTTTTAAACAGGAAACAAATTTAGTATCACACTGCTTCACCTGCCAGCAGGTTCGCCCCTAAGCATTATGGTGGATGCAGTTCATCAAGCGTGTGTACTTGCACAAAAGTTCTTTCGAGTGTTTCACCATGTTGGTGCAGATCAATGCTTGCCATCTCTAAACGTGCATTTCGGAATTATTATCCATCATTAGTAGAGATTAGGCATGAAAATTTATGGGGTTCCTGAGCAGGCTGCCAAAGTCTTCTCGGGTCACAGTACCTCTCCTGGCGCGATGACGGATAACAATCCAGAAACACGTGTCTAGAGATGGCCAGCACTGATCTGCAACTACCTTGTGAAACACTCAAGAGACTTTGCAAGCACACACACTTGGCGAACTGCATTTACCATGATGCCTAGGGGCGAACCTGCTGGGACGTGAAGCAGTGTGATCCCACATTTGTTTCCAACAACACACCTCTACTCCTAAGCTCCATGTGATTTACAGCTCTTCCCAGGTATTGGATGCCACATGATAACTTAATGTTTAATTAAAATACAGAAGAGGTGCCAATTCAAGCTGATGATCTACACCTACAAAGTCCTGCACAACCAATGACCAGCCTACATCAACCATCACCTGAATATCAACCCCCTACCAGACAACTATGATCTGCCTCCCTCTCACTCTCCTACACCCCGTACATCCACCAAAGCGACAGCAGAGGTTTCTCCTACTCTTACCTGGAATGATCTCCCTCTGCAGCTATGGACTCAAACCAATCTACTAAAATTCCAGAGAGCACACAAGATCTGGCTGTTTGAATGGTTCACCTGAACCATCATGACCCTCAAGCGCCTGGACACCCTTTTGGGTGATTAGCCATGCTATATAAATCCACTTGATTGATTGTCATAAAGCAGGACATACATATAACATGTTTAGATAAGTAACCAGAATTGTAAACCAAGTAAGCTGTGAGCACCTAAAAAGGAACACTACTGCTGGTGTACATCGGATTGGTTAATAAAAGCCATAATTGCCCTAATATTCTCATTGTCCTGTGATCCATGTATTCCCTCATGAAAGACTGATGTACAGAACATGTGCTAGTACCCAACACATAGAGACAGTAAGCTTCATATGTCAATGCAGGAGCAAAACAAGGCATGGAGACGCACAGTCACTAAGCACAAATAACCATCTTGCTAGATCAGACAGATGAGGTAGAAACTTTAGAGAAAGGCAGTGAAGAATGCCCAGGATAACCATGATATGCAAATAAACAGTCAGTACCACAAACCTAAAGCATTGTCAGCACAACCAGCACTTAATCACTGGCTTTTCTACTGTTACTGAGATGTTGGATGAGAAGGGATCTAGCAAAGGAATTGTGCTCTTGTATTTTGGAGCAGAAAGCAGAATGCCAGCTGCATAGTCACAGTTGATTACAGTAAAAGTAAGAAAAAAGCAGGTTGACACATTTTTCTGGCTCCCCATTTCATGTCACAACACTTCCCACAGCCCTCATTGCAGCTTTTCCACAGCACAGCCACTGGGCCGATACAAACGGATTTGGGGCCAGATTAACTGAAGGATTGCGTTGCCCTTACGTCACACAAGGTGAGTCAGATTTACCAAGCCACACAAAGCCACCTTTTGTGTCCCTGCGCAGCTCGGTAAATCCAGATTGACGCAAAGCAGAGCAAGTCACTGCTTTACGTTACTCTGCGTCAATCCATTATTCAATTTTGATTAAAACCATAAACGTATATGTAAACAGCAGATACAGCATAAAAATGTTAAAAGTATAACAAGACCTTAAACGGCTCAATATAAAAAAAATATCAATTTTACTTAGTAAAAGAATATTGTATTCTAATTGCAAAACATAGCCATTTGCAAAACAATTACGTTGCAATATGTAATTAAGCCCTGCTTAAAGTTATCTGGATTAACTAATACATCATAAAGTGCATAAAATATAATTGCCAGGAGCATTTCAAGCATTCAGTGTCCAAAAGGCAATTAACATAAGGGCCAATTTTATGCTTAACATGATACAAAGCTCAGACCTAAAGCCACTGCATATAAATTGTGACTGAATAGCATAGCTTTACCGTGGATAGTCTTTAGAGGAACTCCAGGACAGCCCTGCACTGCCTTATCTTGGCCTGTTTCAAGAGTGGGAAGATACATACAGACCTCAATGTGGAATAGTATTTTCAAAAAAGGATAAAGTGCATGGTGTCTGTACAGACAATCCATCGCAGGCACAGGCTGGAAGGGTGGCAGAAAAGATGTTGTGTATTGGATACGCCACCAATAATTGGTCAATGTTAAGGCGTAAACTGACAAACAGGTACCTGTGCTGTGTATTTTCAACCATAAAAGAAATGACTCAATACCAAGACAGGTTCTGACTTGGGCAGTAGCTACAACCGTGGACAGGCCAGAGTTTTGCCATCCTTTCCTCTGCACATTTATCTAGGAAGGCTTTCACCAGATATTTTCGGAAGCTGGGCTTGAAGGTGGAATGATTCAGGAACATATCATCTAGAGCCAACAAGCTACAGGTCATAGATACATATGACAGCCAATGTATTTTAGAGCTCCTTTCCAGAGCCAAGCAATCTGTCCGGCCTGCACAAATTTAATGTAGTGTCCTCCTTCGTCCATATCCTTAAATATAAAAGAAGGGGCTTCAGTCTTGCAAAATCACGTATATGCCCAAGTCCAATTTCCAGATGACATATATAATTGCTAGTGGATTTGGGTACAGCAACAGTCTTTTTATGAACCAGTTTACCGCGTTCTCCAACCCCAGCTAATCACAGATGCCCCAAAAACTGGCGCCATAAATTGCACCGCAGCGGCGTTTAGCCGTACAGATTTTCAGCAACTCGTTAATGGGTCGGCTACTCAGTCTAATTACAAAGCCTTCAAATGCTTCTGATTCTGGTGAACGTCGCGCTATAGAAATATTTTAAATTCAAATTCATTCTTCTTTACTCCTGGGTAAGGGAGCTGCCCTGCCGTCTTTCAAAATATGCCAGCTCAGTCTGTCATGGAGCAATACGCCCAGATACGATGGAACTTTACTAACCTTGGTCCTGCCGACCCTTACATGATGGCCAAAAACCGTAACATGAGTTTTAGACTGATTGACTAATAAATCTAAGCTAGACATAAAAGTAACAAATTGGTCTAGTAGTTTGTACAGTCCATTTGAGTTTCTTGCCATCAGGACGTATCATTAGGCGTAGGCCAAGGCTGGTATACTTCGCCTGCCTACCATTGGGCAATCAGTGACAGTATTCAACAAGTGCTTCTCTAAAGTATAAAGAGAACATAAATGGGGCCAACAAGCAACCTTTGAGCACACCACATTCCAGTATAAAGCTTTCTATAATTTCCCCTTCAGAACCATATCTCATGCTTGCAGTAACTTCAGCATGAAGCTCCCTCAGAAAGTCTCTAATGGTGGGCTCGACCCCATCTCAGCCATTATCGCCCAGTGCTTCGACCTGTTGACTGAGTCAAAGGCCAAACTCAAGTCCAAGTAGACCACGTAGAGTTTGCCCCCCCCCCCTTGGCCAGTGAATACCTGTTTATTAGCATGTACAAGTTGAGGCATCGATCTACAGTCCCCAGACTAGCATGAAACCCAAACTGGAGATCAGAAAGGACATTGCAATTCTCCCAAGTTTGCAGGCGGTCCAGGAGGACTCTGCCCATTACCTTAGATGTCGAATTTATTAACAAAATCATCTAGTAACATTTTGGCCGTCCTTGGCTCCTTTTTTAAAGAGTGGTACTATTGTTGCATGTGACCATGTCTTTTGTAGTGCAGCCTTAAGGAGGAGGTTATGGGCCTTATCCCACGTGGTATCAAACCACTGAGTCTGCTTGTTACAGCTGGACTTCAAGGTGACAGTAAGCATTTCTATTGCTGCCCTGCAAATTATGTTAAAACTATTTAATATTATTTCAGACCACCCGCCCTTACTTTCCTCCAGGCATATCATAAAATTGCTGTAAGAGGCAGCAATAAAGTTTGAGATGAAAAGGTCCTTGCCCAGTTTACCCCAACTCACAATCGCCCACTTCCTAAGAGTAAAGGATAGCGGTAAAGGAGAAGGGTAGCCTAACTCCTGTCTTTTTCCATATGCAACACCACTTATCGTAACTGATATCAGGCTATGGTGACTCAAGGAGGAGTCCATCACCTCATAGCTCCCCATCCGGGTTCTTAGATTATATGATAACAAGATAAAATCAACAAAGCTAAAACGACAACTCCCAACATATGTAGGTATCCCAACTAGGAGACCTAAGCAAAAATCTAATTCTACTCTATTTAAAGCAAATTAAATGCATACCCCAGATGACTATGAAAGAATTGTGTAGCAGGCTCTCTGTCAATGACCAAAAGGTCAAAAGGGAGAGCTGCGTAGTGTTTATTATTGAAATCCTCCGTTCAGACAATTGCATAGCTACGCTCCAAATTGCTCAAACACAGCTCTATGTCACCCTTCAAAAGTTTCACAATAATGGAGTTACTGATATCAGGCCCAATGGACTCACCGGGCTTCAGCCCCCCCCCCCCCTACCCCCCCCCACACCCCCGACCCCGACCCTGTTGTGTGTGGCAGCCCGGGATGAGACAGATCCCGGGCACACACAGAGCCAAACCCGAATGTTTTACAGGTCTTTAAAAGACCATTTGAATGTTAATTAGGCCTTGCTGTTGTTTCACCCCTTGTTGGAGGCCCTGCAGCTACACTCTGCCTACTGATTAAAGGTTCAGCCCCCCCCCCGAAATTTTTTCTTAGCCCCCCCCCCGAAATTTGGCTCTAGTGTCACCTCTGATTGATATCAAATACATTATTGTAAAGGTTCCCTAAGAACCACCACTAACAAAAGCACAAAATTGACCCAGCACCCGAGAAACACAAATAACATATTATGTGAAGGCAATGTAGCATCAAAACGAAAGCAAAATTTCTTCAGAACCGGATGCCTGCACATAGGCGAAGTGATATACCCATTCCCAAATTCTTACTTCTTAATGACGGGATACATGATGCCTTTCTGACACTATCTGTTCGTACGGGTACCACATTGATCTTAGATACGTTGCATGTGCTTTGCTGAACAATACAATTTATTTATAAATCTACACGTTAAACAACAACGATTAAAGGAACCTATTTGAGCCCTGAAGAAAGGGATGAAACACGTTGGCGAGCAATTCTACTGTGTCTGCTAAAAATAAAAATAAAAATGGACTAAAAGGACCGTGGTTCTACAATCAAAACACGATCGTTTGGCTTTTTTCATTGGGAAGCTATCTGTTCTATCCTGCTTTGGTTTTAGAAATATGATGCTCCATTGCTGTCACATAATATATTATTTGTGTTTCTCGGGTGCTGGGTCAATTTTGTGCTTTTATCTTCCAAAAATATATATGTAATTGTTTATTTGTAAGTCTCATATATGAATTAATTATATGTGAACTTTAAATATATAGTGCTTAATAATCGAATTTATTTACATTAGATATATGTTTCTAAATTATTTTTCAAATATTTGAAATTAGTTATTAGGGCAATACAAGCAAGCTTTTTATGTTAATATTTAAAGTGCTTCAACATATGATTTGTATCAGAATAATTATACAATTGTTTTAAGTTTAAATATTGTTATTTACAAATATATAGTTACATTTTTTCAATTTTGATATTTTGTAGTCAAGATTTTTTCATTTTATAAACCAATATTCTTTTCTACAATATTTTTGTGGTAGATATTCAGCCATTGTACCCCCGTAAAACTGAGGAGTGTGATGGGTTGTTGGCTTCTACACTTATGACAATTACTTTAAGTTCAACTAAGAGTCTGGTGGAAGACAACAGCACTTCTCTTTTTCGTGGACTGATAAATGACATTGACTTTGCTTGAAGATGCGTTGATCAGAGTATAAATGTCGCTAGTGGTGAACTGCAAAAGCCACAATTTAAGAGTCTTCAGAATTGAGTAACCAAAAAAAAAACGATCCTCCATTGATACGTCTTTGATCTGCATTAGAGTCTTTTCTCATTCAAAACATCTTAAGAGCGAAAAAAGGAAGGAAATCCTACATTATATATCCTTAAAAAACAAAGGACAACCGCAGAAAAAAAGACTTTCGAAATGACACATATATTTTGAAAGTTTATGTAAAGTAGGACAGTTTTATTTTGCTGTCTTTGAAAACGCATCTTAAAAACTTTGCAACTTTATGTCATTTTGTACTTCTGGGCATACACTTGAAAATCCTAACCTGAGAGACGATTTCATTTCTCTTGCATTTTTATTTTATTTTTTAAAATGCTATTGCCAAGGATATACTTCCCAGAAAATGGGTAGAGGGGCATTTAGACCTATTCATATATACCACGTCAATATACCTGGTACAGAAAGCATTTATGATACGTCCTAGAGGCTCCCTCTAATCAGGTATGTGTAAATTATTGGGGATTAGTGTGCATGAGGCTGTCAACTACGAACATGTGCATATAACCACAAGTTTTCTTTAGAAGCAGACACAATGGCAACAAAGCGCACAAAAACAAATTTTGCCCCATTACTATATGATTTTATGTACCTGCTGTTATCACCTGCTATTTGGCTAAAAAATCACTAACGCAGGAACAAACAGGTGCAAACGCAGTTTTGGTGAAGTGGACGTTGCCCCACTAACAATAAATACATTTAAAAAAACAATGAAAGGATTTGTAGTGCTTTGTTTCAGGAAGTAAGTAACCTGAAACGATTTTTTTTACCAGCTGGATAAATGAACACAGCTGCACATGTGCTGCTTGGCTGAGGGATTGTGGTGCAGGCCCAGGGAGGAGAATCCGTACCAAATAAAGGCCCGAGGGGAACCCCTATGGAGTAACCTAGGTAGAAGAGCTGTTCAGACAGTGTCCTTGGGATGCCTCGTGGCAGTGACATGGGGAGCAGGTGACAGCACACAATGACAGCCAGAATAGAAGAGCTGCTGAGTGTCCTTGGGATGCCACATGGCAGGGGCACTGAGAGAATTCGAGTGGCTAGTAAGGGTCCAGGGAAGCAGAACAGCACTTGCAGCCCGGGCTGGGTCTGACGGCTGCCCACGAGGTCCTTAGCAAGGGAAGCCTAGAACGCGCAGAACCTGAGACACCTGCATGCAAAAGGGGCCCTCGCACAGGGGCAATGCTGTCAGACAGAAATGGAAGGAAAGCCAATGGACAATATTCAGAGTGATATGCAACAAACAAAACATTGGTCGCGAATGACCAACCTGTAAGTTGCAAGATGTATGATCCATGTTTTTGTAATAAAACGGTGGCCTTTATACACCACAAAATGTTGTCCCCTTGAATGCTTGGCAGGAAGGGGACGATGCTGAGTATGGCCAAGACGGACGGGGGGAACTTGCATGCCTGGAAGGGGTTACTCGCCCTGCGGGCACAAGGCAGTGCTGTGTATTCAGGGTGGTGGGCACTGCATTTTTCAATGCCATTGTATTTAACAGATTCTGAGCGTTAAAGGCCTGTGACCTTGGGCGAGGTCAACATAACGCCAGAGATAAAAGAGGCAGGGGTGACTAGGTCTCAGCAAACATGCCATCCCCTCCCCAACCCCCAATGCTGGTATGCTGGAGGAGGGGCCTGCAGTGTATTTGGCAGATGACAAACATGAGGGAAGAAGTAACATGTGAAGCCCATAGTGCTCTGCATTGAGAGCAGCCTTGTTGCTCCTGACATGATTGTTGCCTCGAGCAGCAGGATTCCACAGGTCTCAGTGCTGCTCAATGCCCACCCTTTTAGACGCTGCAAGCGCCATTGTGGGTTGAAGCCAGGCTGCAGTCCCAGCCAATTAGCAGTTAAAATGTTGCATACTTTCAGAGAGAAGTCAAAATCAGGCAGACATTACACAAGCCTATGCCGTTTTCATGGACTTATGCACAGTAAATGAAATTTGATTCCATTAATATACATTGATTAGTCTGAGAGGTAAATGGACCAGGCTGATGCCCAGTGGCACAATGACCTCTTTAACTGAAACAAAATGAACAAATGAGTTTTCGATCGTGTAGAATCTTGTCTTTAGCTTCTACCACCCGAAGTGAGTCCAAAAGTCCTGGCCTCCCTGCACCTATGCCAATACATTGAGAGAGAATATTGCATGAGTATGAGGGCAGGGTGTGTGGTCACTCTATGGGTGCAGGGTGGGTTATGTGCCTGTATGTGTGCAGGATGAGTGGGGATGCTGTATGAATGCAGGGTGAGCTGTATGCCTGCATGAGTGAAGTGTGAGCGGTGTGCCTGTATGAGTGCAGGGAGAGCAATGCGCTTGTATGAGTGCAGGTGGAGCGGTGTACCTGTGTGACTGCAGGGTGAGCTGTGTACCTGTATGTGTGCAGGGTGTGCGGTGTGCCTGTATGAGTGCAGGGTGTGTCTGTATGAGTGCAGGGTGAGCAGTGTGTCTGTATGAGTGCAGGGTGAGCTGTGTGCCTGTATGAGTGCAGGGTGAGCGGTGCGCCTGTATGTGTGCAGGGTGAGCAGTGAACCTATGTGACTGCAGGGAGAGCAGTGTGCCTGTGTGAGTGCAGGGTGAGCAGTGTGCCTGTATGAGTGCAGGGTGAGCGGTGTGCCTGTATGAGTGTTAGGTGAGCAATGTGCCTGTATGAGTGCAGGGTGAGCAGTGTGCCTGTATGAGTGCAGGATGAGTGGGGATGCTATATGAATGCAGGGTGAGCTGCGTGCCTGCATGAGTGAAGGGTGAGCGGTGAGCCTGTATGAGTGCGGGGAGAGCAGTATGCTTGTATGAGTGCAGGCAGAGCAGTGTACCTGTGTGACTGCAGGGTGAGTGGTGTACCTGTATGTGTGCAGGGTGTGCTGTGTGCCTGTATGAGTGCAGGGTGAGCGGTGTGTCTGTATGAGTGCGGGGTGAGCAGTGTGTCTGTATGAGTGCAGGGTGAGCCGTGTGCCTGTATGATTACAGGGTGAGCGGTGTGCTTGTATGTTTGCAGGGTGAGCAGTATACCTATGTGACTGCAGGGAGATCAGTGTGCCTGTGTGAGTGCAGGGTGAGCAGTGCGCTTGCATGAGGGCAGGCGGAGCAGTGTACCTATGTGACTGTAGGGTGAGCGGTGTACCTGTATGTGTGCAGGGTGAGCATTGTGCCTGTATGAGTGCAGGGTGACCAGTGTGCCTGTATGAGTGCAGGGTGAGCTGTGTGCCTATATGAGTGCAGGGTGAGCGGTGTGCCTATATGAGTGCAGGGTGAGCGGTGTGCCTGTATGTGTGCAGGGTGAGCAGTGTACCTATGTGACTGCAGGGAGAGCAGTGTGCCTGTGTGAGTTCAGGGTGAGCGCTGTGCCTGTATGAGTGCTGGGTGAGTAATGAGAGTCCACTGGGTGTATGTGGATAGTGTATGGGTGCAATGTGAAGGGTTTGCCTGTGTGAGTGCTGCGTGAGCAGTATGCTGGTGTGAGTGTAAGGTGAGTAAAGCAATCCATATCTGTAACTGTAGGGTGGGAGGGGCGACGTGTCTGTGAGTGCAGGGTGAGTAATATGTTTGTGTGAGAGCTAGGAGAGTGGAACGACTGTGAGTCTATTTGCATTTGCATTTTTTTTTTAAAACCTTGTAATAAGCTTTATTGAAAGATATACTGAAAATACTTCTTTTACACCCCTTATTTCCCATATTCTCTTACAAGGGTAGAACCCCCTGCATCGCCTAACTATTTTTGATTCAACTCACAGCTTTCTGCTCTACCACTTTTAAAATGCACCAGCCTCCACTGCGCCACGTTTAAAAGGAGACACCACTTTATGACAGAGTTCTTGTACCCAATTTAGACCAATAGCTAAATAAAATACTGCAAATATTGCAATTGTTATGAAACCATAGCTGAAACCAAAAAAGGCAGAATAAAAGATGTTGTTCTTTCTATTTTCTACCACATTTTATTTCCTTTCACAGACTCTGAAATGCAATTAGAGTGGTCTTCTCAAAGGAAGAATTTATTTCAGTTGTGCCATTACTGTCTGTCGAGCAGCCGTGTGCGGTGTTAAAAATTGCAACCAAATAATAGCTTTTCCTTGTAAAGATCTCATGCAGGCAGGGTCATGTTGTGTTTTTTATTCATAGAAAAATACTGCACTTTGTATCTGTAGTACATGGCATTCCTGCCTGTAAATATTTGCTGTAACATCGGGTGTTTTTTAGTGACGATAAAGAATTCAGTTTTGAAATAGAAGTTAGTACTACGTCACTGCTACTTGTATAGAAGAATTGGAAAATGTAATATAACAGATCTTACAGATAGGAAAAAGGAAGAAAGACATGGACATAGGAATTTATGAAATATGTTCTCCTGACAAAGATAACATAATGCATTTCAACCTGTATTAATTCAAAAGCTACGAGAATGTGCACATTGCATTAGTTGTAGCTAACTGTAGGAGAATGTAGTTGTTGGGACTGGAATATTCCTTGTGTGCTCTCCTGCCTTACGTATATGTACCCTTCTGCTGGTTTCTGCCTCAGTGGACCCCAGAATCATGCATGTATAATGAGGGTGTGCAGATTAGATTGAGTCACAAGGAGGGCTCTGTGGGCTGGAAGGGGGCGCAAAGTGCACCTCACCTTCATTGAGAGTGACTAATGGTTAAGAAATCAGTACGGCTGGACAGGTAGCGGTACCTAAAGGATGACCAGAGAAAAGGCCTTACAGCCAATCAGAGGTCCCTAGTTTTTTATTTTCAGTATCATGGTAGTTCAAGGATCTCCTGCAGGATTAACTGTTTAGATATATCTGCTGAAGAGAATCACAGAATATAATGAAAATCACACTGTCTGAGTAAAGTTCAAACCTTCTGCCAAATCTGTTTTTTTCTGCAGCTGAGATTGTAGTTTCCTATGGGAATGAACAGGGAAATAAACATTATGGACTTTTTCTTGGCACGCTTGACAGATCATCCCAAAAACTTCCATGAAGGAGCTGAGATGAAAGATTTTTTTTTCAGAACATTTTGTGACGATTCGTCAAATGGCACCAAAGTTATTAGCAAAACAAAAAAACGATTCCAATTGAATCTCTGACCTAACTATAGATGCAACACAGTGTTGCATCTATATATATATTTACTGAAAAAAAACACAGGTTATGGGGACATTATAGTTAGTTGGACATTTCACTCGTACAAAACCAGTGAAATTAGGTTGTTTTTAGTTAGTTCAGCTAACTATAACTCGCACCCCCCCAATGCACTGCTGATGACGTCACCATATTACATCATTCATGACGTGGTCAGTGACATCTCAAATGACATCACTGATTACATCACTGATGCCATCATCCAGTGACTGTGTGTTTCTGAAAAGTTTAAGTATGTTTTGTATATATATGCCAAGAGGTATTGAAAAATGAGTGGGTGTATAAGTGTCTGACTATATCATTTAGTAGGTGTGTGATTGTCTGTATAAGTGAGTGATTAAATGTGTGTTAATGAATGCATGGGTTAGTGACTAAACTGTGTAAATGCCTGTTTCAGTCTGTCAATTGGTGTGTAAGCGGTTGCATTTGTTGGTGAGTAGCTACATGAGTGTCTATATGGGTTATTGATTGGTTGTCTGCGTATCTGTATGGGTGCTTGAGTGTCTGTGTGGGTGAGTGAGGGGTGTGTGACTCTGTGCATAGATGTGTGAGTGGGTGATTCACTGGGTGTATGGGTTCAAGAGTATGTCTATGAGTGGCTGGGTGGGTGGATGAGTGTGTGTATAGCTGTATTGGTGAGTGAACAGATGTCTCAGTGGTACATGTGTGAGTATCTTCATATGTGAAAGGCAGTGTATGTGAGTTTTAAAGTATATAAATGACTATATGTGAGAGTGAGTGATTGTGATAGTGGCTGTATGGATGAGTGTGTGCTTGTATCAGTGATTGTATAAGAGAGTAAGTATGTATTAGTGTATGTTTGATTACGTGAGGTGGTGTGGGTATAACTGTATAGGTGGATAAATGGGATTGTGATTGATTCTTTGCATGATTCACTACATGTGTGAGTAACTCTTTTGGTGAGTGGCAATGTGTGAGTGTCTGTATTGAAGTATGAGTGCATATTATAGTGATGTACTGATAAGTGACTGCATGAGTCAATAACTGGATGTGTGTGGACCTAGGAATCAGTGAGTAGGTATGTAGTACTGGTATTGGTGTGCCTATGGTTTCGAAAATGGTACTCTGTATTTGAGAGTGGGTGTATCAAAGGGTATATTAGGGTGTCAGGAGTTGCATCAGATTATCACGTGGATGATGTCATCAGTGATGTCATCAGTGATATCATCAGTAATGTCACTGACCATGTCAGGAATGATGTAATGTGTGACGTCATCAACAGTGCATTGCGGGGGAGCGAGGTATAGTTAGCTGAACTAAATATAACAGCCGAATGTCACTGGTTTTGGATGGTGAAATGTCCAACTAACTATAACATCCCCTAAACCTGTAATTCTTTTTAGTGAAATTCAAAGGTTTTTTAAATGCTAATTTCTAACTATAACATCCCTGAAACTTATGTGTTTTCAGTGAATTTCAAAGATTTTTTAAATGCTAATTTCTAACTATAACGTCCCTGAAACCTATGTTTTTTTCAGTGAATTTATAAGGTTTTTTAAATGAAAATTTCTAACTATGCCCACAGAAGTAGGACATGTGCAGAATGAGGAAGAAAGGCACAGAAAGAAGCAAGAGAAATGCAGAAAGAGGCAACAGAAGTCCAAAAAGACAAAGCAAGGTGCAGAAAGAAGCAAGAAACATGCAGAATGAACCAACAGAGGTGCAGAAAGAGACCTTGTTGCAAAGTCATCCTATGCCCCCAACTTTATGCTGACTGGTACTGGTGGTAACTGACTCTGACTAACCAGGCCCGGAACCAGTGCTATGCTAAAAGACACTAAGAATACAGTGAAACACCTACGTACACTAGGGTACACTATTAGTTGGGGTACCCCTGTGATTGGCATGACCTCCCCTGTAAGGCCGTAGTATATAATTGGCAGGGGGATTAAAACTACCTCTAAGTCAGAGGTCCAGGAAGATGCTTTTTTAAGTAGTAATCATGTTTGCAGGAATTCCACTGCGTAGGACTTACAGGAAGTACCAGGAGGGCTTCTTCGCCCCTAAAGTCCCTCAGGAGGAAATTGGACTTCATCCCCCACACCGTAGTGTGCCAGGAAGCACATTTGCAGAGTGGTGGAGAAAAAGTGGCATGGCCTCCAAAGACGTCTTAGCAATCCCACTGTATGGGAATTACTGGAGGTAACAAGAGGGGTAGTTGGCCCCCAAGTACATCCCTGAGGCCAACTACCCCTCCTATAACCTCTAGTAAGCCGTAAACAGTAGGATTGCTAAGTTTTTATAGCAGGACACACCCCATTTGCCCACCACTGTAAAAAACGTGCTCCCTGGCGCGCTCTTGGATGCGGATTGAAGTACCCTTCACTGCTTGGGGTCCTTTAGGGGCCAACTAGCCTACCTTTTGCCTCCAGTAAGCCCCATACAGTGGAATTGCTGAGTGGTGGACACAGGCCACGTCCCCTTTCTCCACCACTCTGCAGGTGCACCTCCCTTGAATCCTGAGGGACCCTGTGGGCCAACTAGCCCACCAGGTAACTGCACTAAGTGCCACAGAGCCGCATTGCAGCGAGGTGGTCCGAAGCTACGCCCCATCTTACACCACTCTGCAAACGCAGCTCCGGCCACACTGCTGCTTGGAGGATGAAGCTCACTTGTGTCCTGAGGTCCTCAGGACACAAGAGGACCTCATCGCCCCACCAGCAGCGCACCAGAAGCCGCTTTTGCAGAGTGGTGTAAAAAGGGGCATTTGCACACTTGTTATGTCAGGCCCACCCCCTTCCTGCACCACTGTGCAAACGTGCCTCCCTGGCACATTGTTAGTTGGGGGATTAAGTCCCTTTGATTCCTAACTAGCCCACCAGGTACCTCCAGTAAGCGCCACAGAGTTGGGTTGCAGAGTGGTGCAAAAAGGGGCATGGCCTCGGACCACCTCTCCTCAATGCAGTTCTGTGGCCCATACTGGAGGTACCTGGTGGGCTAGTTGGCCCCCAGAGACCCTCAGTATGCATTGGGAATTAATTTCCCAACTTTCAACGAGCCAGGGGGTGTATTTGCACAGTGATGAAGGGACGGGGTGGGGCCTCTGGCGTAATGCTGGCTTATTTATTTTATTTATTTTTTAGAAGGGAGCTGTGTGGCTCCCTTCTTTTACTAAATTTGGGGCCCTGGGGACCCCATCCCTAGGGCCTGACCCCTTTTTCGTAAAACAAAAAACAGAAAAATGGCCAATTTTGGACCGGGACCCCATCCCCCAGGGCATGGCCTCCTTTTTTTTAATATATTTATAGGGGGCACATGGCTCCCTTTCCCTGAGACACTTTTGGCCCCAGGGACCCCATCTCCTGGGGCATGGCCTCTTTTTTAATAAAATAATTTTGGCACCGGGGACCCCATCCCCCGGGGCTTGGCAATTTTTTTTAATTGAGGAGGGGGGCCATGCAGCCCCCCTCACCAGGCCATTCCCCGGGGGATGGCCATTCTTTTTTTTTAATTAAAGAGGAGGGGGGCCACATGGCTCCCCTCCCAGGCCACTCCTGGCACCGGGGACCCCATCCCCTGGGGCCAGCCCTTTACGTTGGGGACCAAGGGGGAGCCCCAATGCCCCTGCGGTCCCGCCAGCTCCCAGCGTCCTGCGGGAGCCGGCTTTGCTTTAGAGCACAGGGAGCTGCTGACATGCAACTCCCCTTGCTCAAAAGCAATTCTGCTCTCGCTTCAATCAAGCGAAGCTGCGTTTACTATGACAGGGCAGGAGCTGTGCTCCTGCCCTGCCATAGCAAATGGCAATGTCGCGGGGTGGGCAACCCGGGACATTGCAGGAGCCGGCCCTCGGGGTGGCCGTCCCCAGGGCCATCAAGGGCCTCTGGAGGGGGGCTGTGTGGCCCCCTCCCTTATTTACATATCCCCAGGAGGTGGTGGTCTCCAGGGCCGGTGTCTGCTACGGACCCCCACATTTAAATCAGTATGTGCCCCAGGAGGTGGTAGTGGTTAAAGAAAGAACCAGACCCCCGTGGAGGTGGTGGTCCATGGGGCTGCGGGGATGGCACATGCCTCCGAATACAATCTAATAAGCCCCGGGGAGGTGGAAGTCCCCGGGGCTGCTGGGCCCCACACCCTAACTTTATATTGCTCCCGGGACCTAGGCCCACCCCAGGGCTTTTGAAGTAACATATCTCGGGAGCCCCCGCTTTGTTCTTTTTTTATTTTCGACATGATTCGCGCACCCAGCGTGAATTCAGCTGATTTTCTTTTTTGTAAAAATGCTTTTTTTGCCCTGGAGGTCCCTTTGGAACCCCCTGAGCAGGCCTAGAAGGTCAGGGTATTTCTACCCTGCCCCCTTTTCGTATTTGTAAGGCTTTGTTTCAATGTTTTCTGTTGACCCGGTTCTACCGAATCACAAGATGGCTGCCTACACTTCCTGGTTTGGAATGTTGGCCGCCAATCAGAGAAAAGCTCATGCCCAGGAGAGTTTGAGAACCCTCATCTGTGATCAGATATCCATATTTTTATTTTTCTAATTTCTCTGAAACTACTGAACGGATTTACACTGTTTAACATTTAACAAAAAGGACTCTTTCTGAACAAAGGCCTACCTTCTTTCCAAATTTGGTTTAATTCCGTTTAACAGTTTGTGGCCCCCATATGTAATTAAATATAAAGTTGCCCTGGGGAGGTGGTAGTGCCCAGGGCTGCGTGGGGGGGCACTAGCTCCCCAAGCATTATTAATCAATATAGCCCTGGGGAGGTGGCGATCCCTAGGGCAACGGGGGTGCGTGGACCCTCACCAATCGAATGAATTTGCATTGGGGAGGTGGCAGTTGCTGGGGCAGCATGGGGGTGGCAGGAGCACCCCATGCATTATTAATTGATGTAGCCCCGGGTAGTTGGTGGTCCCTGGGGCTGCTGGGTGCCCACGCAGCATTATTTTCAATTGCCCCTGGGACCTTGCCCACACTGGGCCTAATTTAATGAAGTGCAGGACCCAGAGCTTCATTTAAAAAAAAGTTTCAGCAGGATTCGTGGATCCACCGTGATGCCCACAGAATTTTTTTTAAAAAAGCTCTTTTTTGCCCTTCCCAGCAAGAGACCTAGGGGGTCAGGGTGTTTCTACCCTTCCCCTCATTTTGCTTTTTATTTTATTTATTGTCTTGTGACTCAGTGCAACCGTGTTACCGGATAGCTGCCAATACTTCCTGATTGAAGTGTTTGCAGGCAATCAGATCTCAGGCATGAGATCAAGAGGGGTCACGGGTCTACCAAGGATGCAGTTGTATATCTCAGAAATCTCTAAATTTCTTAGCAACCACTGAACGGATTTACACCATTTAACAAAAAGAGTGCTTTCTGGACCAAGAGCTACATTTTTGCCAAATTTAGTGTAATTCCGTTCAGCAGATTGGGCTGTAGTTGTGTCTAAAGTTTCCTATAGAAATTAACATGGAGAAAAAGTGTTTTGGGATCCCCTTTTTCTCGCCCCCGCTTGACGGCTCAACCTGAAATGTTCAAAACAGTAGCTGAAGTGAGCATCAAACTAGTTTTGAAAATGTTGCGAAAATTGATCAAAACGCCGATAAAGTTATTGGCAAATTAAAAAACTTTCTTCCTATGGAAACTATATACTATGACTACCTACTGACAACCCAATATATATGGGTTCTAAATACCTTATGTACACTTACCTTACATTGTAAAAGCATGAATCGTAAAGGTAAATGCGCGGTAGAGAGTTGCATGGTAAAGGCATTACATTTTAATGGATGCGTGGTAAAGGCATGCGTTGTAAGTTCATGCGTGGTATGTCATTTAAACATCGTCATTAGAACTGGTGTGCCATAGGAAATTGATTTTTTGGTTTGCTAACAACTTTTGTGGCATTTGATGAATCTTCACAAAACTTTCAACAAAAAATTCTGTAGTGTTTTTATCTAGGAACCTGAATCAATATTACCATTTTATGCCCTTACACAGCTATAATCAATAAATATCCCTATAATGGCATAATAAACAGATCCATATTTCAGTAAATCGCCCTTGCAGCTCAAGGCATGGCAAAAGCTGCTTCCTTAGATTCCGAGAAAGCGCAACGAGTTCTTTCAACACACCAAACCTCCAGCAACCTGGGAAATCCCAGCTTGCTTTGTTTTGATTGTAATAGAACTCCTGCGAGCACTGTAAGAACGGCCAGTTCTTAGTGACATCTATATTGACGTCTTATGTCCAAACCTTACATCAAACTCCGCACCTTTCAGGTATAAATATACCAACGTTGCCTTAAGCAAACACACGGTGGTGATTTTGGAGCAGAGCAGCTAATCTACTTGCCGAGAGCCCAGCAGACGCAGAGACCCCATGGACGCTGCCCCTCCTCTTTGACGCGCTGAGAAAGACGCTGTCTTTTCTCCTGCCGAGAAAATCCAGCTCCGGCGTTTCCAGCCTACCCTTGCAGGTGACTGGGATATCGAGTCCTGAGAGAGAGATACCAGACCTCCTACATTCTATTCCCAAGGTACAGTGCTGACTAAACCCTTAGAGAGAATTCTTGAGTCAGATTCTTGGCAAAAACCTACTTAACTTAAACTGCTACTTACTTACTCCTTCCCACGTATTAGGCTTAGGTCAGGTACACCGGGGTAGGCGTATTTTAGAAGCACCAGTTGAGCACGTTAGCCTATGTAGATATGTATATATATTTTATCCATTTTAAAGTGTCTTATGGCTAAGAAACCATATCAATGCTTTTACAGTTTTATTTCATAATACTCCTTTTACTGTACGTACTTTACTTTACATTAAGTATTGCAATTGTGGCAATTCATTTCTCTTGCATGAGAAGGAAGACTGCTCAATAAAAAATACCTTTTATTGAAAATGGCCGTCTCTCTATTCTCTGCACTCTGGTGAAACTAAGAATGCACATCTGACTGAGTGAAATAGCGTTTATTGTTTTCACACGACTCTAAAGATTGACTCTTATTCTGAGGGAGCAAAGTTGTCATGTTTATGCGGTTGTCGGAAGCTGAATCCCTTCTTGTCTGAGCCAGGGAAGCTGATCCCTTCCTATTCAGTCAAGAAAGTTTCCAGTGACCTCTGAGCTAGCTGGCGCAAACCTAAATTAAGTCTAACATAGTCAGTAGAGACCTAGATGACCTCAGTCCTACGTCTACACTGCTGTTTATGTTATTCTAATGCGCAGGGCCTATAGGGAAAATAGGAACTACACTACATGGCGCCCAACGTTTGGTTAGGCGATAAAACGAACGCAAGACGTTAGAGTAACTCAGTCGTGATTTTTCACGCAGACCCTTTTCCCCGTAAATCCTCCAATAGACGTTTGGAGTGGGTGAAAGGTTAAAATCCGCCGGAACTTAGTGGGAAGAGAATCCTATGTAGAGTTTTTGGTTTAGTCAACGTTGAAGGATACAGTGTTCCAAAATATTGTGCACCTAATCTTTTGTCTCCTTGGAAACCTGCTCTGCAAACTTTCATTAAAACAATGTCAAATAACGGCGACAACAACGAAAACGATGAAGCCGCAGTAGATGCGAACCAACGGGTTTTCGATGTTACAGGGTTTAATGAAAATGAACCGGGTGCAATTATCATCCCAGCAAACATAAGAGAAACTATAACTTTAAAACTTATAGAAAACGGACTGACATCACGAGGTGGTACAGTCATTTTTGTGATAGAGGCACACGAATATCGGCGGACAGAGGTATTCTATTCATGGATAAACTTTCCAGCGGCAAACGCTACAACACACGAATTCCACTATTACAAAATAGAGGATCCTCCGGATGAATACACTCCTTTCGAGGATGTGGAAATTCCACTAAATTACCAAGAGCACCTGCTCTGGTTTAAAGGCGCCCTAAAACATAATGATCACATCACCAGGCTCGGTCCACTAGGTAGAACAGGAGCAACGTGGCCAGTTCTAGCCAGCTACACACCACATCCTGACATTGATAAAATGTCAGACAAGGAAGTTTTAGCCCAGCTAAAATTACTAATTAAAATTCACAGACAGTTAGTCCAATATGTAATGCAGACTGCAACAGTCCAACCAGCTGTAAACATTCCACTGCTGCCCTCTCATCAGGGGAACACAAATAAAATTACACCACAGAACATACAATCAATTCTTGGAAAAATACCCGCAGAATGGGAACAAATTCCATTCTGGCTAGCACAGAAAATAACTCAAATAGAGGCAGTATTCCCGAATACTACCCCTATTGAGAAACACAGAATTCTGACTATCTGCCTTCCAATGGGGGTCGCACCACATGTGGAGGACTGTGACACTTGGGGCACAGTCTTTGCTTCCATTTACAAAAAAACACATGGTGTTCCATCTCTGGCGGTAATACCAGATATGCTAAGACAGATTCAAAATGAATACGGTCCAGAACCTGCTTTAACACTTGGTATGAAATTACTGAAAGACTTCAAGCAGGTCTCGGCTATATTATTAGCCAACATAAAAGGGGAAGCAGCATCTGTGGCGATCCGCCAAAAATTGAAAGAAACAGATATAACAGACCAACCAATTGAACTTGCCAGAATCATAGAAAAATCCTATGTAGAACTAGGTAGAGATAGTTTGCGTGGGAAACCGGTAAAACCCCAACTACTTGAAAAGATATTTAATTAAAATAATCTAAACACTCCAAAAAAGAGCTGGGATGGAAATAAACAATCCACTCCCAAAGAAAAAAGTTTCCAGTCCAGAGGAAGGTCTCCTCAGCGGAGAGAAAGAGCTCCGAGCCGAGAACACCAGTCTCCCCAGAGGGAGCCCTCTGAAAAAAGATACAACCTTAGAAATAGGAATAAGTTGAAAAAAACGGATAGATATCAAGATATTGATACACGTCCCTCTCGATCTTTTTCGCAGAAATCGGAAAGAAGAGGACGTTCAGAACACAGGGAAGAGCACGTCAAGTCCAAAGACAAGGAACCTGCTCAAAGTAAAAAATTACAATTTCCAAGAAAGAAGGTAGCCAGTATTAAAATAATCGAACATGCCGAGGATACTGAGGACACAGCTGAAAAACGGAGAGTGGGCACAGGCAATGCTAGACAGCGCAGCAGAAATCACCATAGCTCGCAAGATCCTGATGAATCATCTGGAGACAGTGGGCACGAATGAATACATTCAGGTGGAAACTGCAGACACCAGAGTTAGCGAACCTCATAAAATATACGAAATAACATTGCGTATAGAGGGAGATAAGACTAGGAAGGTAAGGGGTCTGTTTTGGAAGAACCTCTCAAAAGGCTATGACATACTGTTAGCCGAGAAAGACTGGCCACCAGAGTTTGTCAGGGAGTGCCCTCATGGCAAAGAAATGATTATGCCTGCCTTCTCGAATCATATTCCAATACATAGAAAATATATATATGCCAGAAAATGGGCAGTAGCTCAAGCACCTGCATTATATAAGAATAATGTAGGGTGGGATGAGGACTCTCCTCCTCACAAAATCCAGTTAAAAAGTCAACCAGCTGCACAAAGGCAGTACCCAATTAAGCAAGAAGCGAAAAAACAGGTCAGGGAGATCTTAGATCAACTTGAATACCAAGGGGTGATTGAAACATGCACCTCTCAAACGAACAATCCTTTGTTTCCTGTCTCCAAATCAGACGATTCATATTGTCTAGTCTTGCACTACAGACACCTTAACTCATGTTGCAAAACATTTGCAGTACAAAATTCGGACAGTGCGGCACTAATGAATAGCATAGTTCGCAAAAAATACAAAACAACATTAGACATCTCTAATGGATTCTTTTGTCAAAACATCGCTTCGGAAAGCAGGTATTTAACTGCTTTATCAATAATGGGGTCACAGAAAAATGTCTGTCGACTCCCACAGGGATTCAAGAACAGCCCAGGATTATTCTCAGCAAGAGTAACAGAGTTACTACAAATGTATGATGATGAGGCATTATCTTATGTCGATGACATCTATCTCACAGACGACGATTTGTATACTCACTTAAAAAGAGTGAACACCATAATACTTGGGTTTGCAGCAGAGGGTTACAAATTCAACTTTAAAAAGTCATGAAATGCCCATCTAACTGTCCTATTTTTAGGATACAAATTATCAAGTGAAGGCAAAAGCCTAGCAGACAACTTCTTAGAGAAGTGCGCTGTACTCCAAGCACCAAAAATGCTGAAGAACTTACAATCGATACTAGGCTTCCTGAATTTTGGAAAAACTTACATTCTAAAATATGCGGAGAGGGTTAAACCTCTCTACGAATTAATAAAACCTGATCTCAAACCAATAAATTGGACTCAAAAACACCCAGAAATTTTGAGATCACTGCAAACAGACATGTTAGCTAAAACAAAATTAGAAACACGCGACAATACATGCAATCTTGTAATCCGAGTATTCCAGGAAGATGCGGATTCACGTACCTGACCTCTAATGAGGGAGAAACGGTACCAATAGCATACAAATCACATTTGTACACAAAAGCAGAAAAAACATTCAATCTTACAGAAAATACTGTGAAGGCGGTTCAGACCGCTGTAGCAAAAGAAAGAGACCTAGCCCAAGGCAAAAGAATAACTGTTTTTACAGCAGAATTTACTTTGAGGCATTATTCAGCCCAGTTAATCTAAAAACGGTGGCACTGGATCCAAAACGGATACAGTGGGAAAATTCTCTTGCTGCAGAAGACGTGACATACTATTTTGTCCCGAACATGGAAAAAACTGAATGATTTGAAACATGAAGAAGAATATCCTCTGCCAATCGAAATTCTGCCTCTCCAACAGTACTCTTGTATAATCTATACGGACAGATTTGTACAGCATTACAATGTAGATGATAAATCCTACAATGCAGCCTGCGCGATTGTTAAAGGTCGCTGGCTCTGCGGTAAATTCAGACCGAAAATAACAAAAACTGAATCACTGAGAAACTGTTCGGCTCAGCGAGCTGAAATCAGATCTTTAAAGATGGCGCTTTAAAATGCCGATCGTGAATTCCCGACACTAAAAGTGTGCGATTCGCATTTCTGCGTCAAATCTTAAAATAATGATTTGCAAAACTGGGTTCAAAACGACTACAAAGATGACACAGGTGCCACAATCAAGCATAAAATACTTTGGAAACAGGTAGTTCTTTTACAGAAAGAACTACAAAAGACTCACGTGATACACACTCTGAGTCATCAACGTGATGGTGTTCACGTTGCAGGGAATTCATTGGCTATTAGAGCCACAGCAGAAGCCACTCAACCAGCTTCCGTAGCCACAAAAAAGCGTTCAGAAAAATACATAGACGGGAAAACCATACTGGCGGTAAAAACGTCTTCAAAAGACAACTGTGCAGCACTACCCGTGAACTATCCACTCAATTATACATACGTAATTGACGCAAACTCCGTTCCTTTTGCTAAAATCCCTGGAGTGGGGGATAGAGTAATTCCAAACATGAACAGGAGAGTCTTATTAATAGCAGACACACACATGGGTGAAGGTCCGAGGCACAAACAGATGAAGGAATCTCTGACAGAATTACAATCAGAATACTGGTGGCTGGGGATGAGCCTGCAACATTATAAATTTGCAAAAAGCTGTCCAGACTGCTACATAGATCGCAGTAACGAGCCAACCGGAGTATTGCCATGGCCATTTCTGTAGTTAGCATAAGGCTACCTATACGTAAAATCCAGCGTCCCATTAATTTCATTTAAGACTAGATTCACTTAGAAATGTGGCCCCAGCGCTCGGCTGATGCCAGAACTGTTATAAAAGATTTGTGAGTCTTTATCGGCACATACGCAATTGCCATGCTTCATTGTGACCAGGGTCCTGCTTTTAGCTCTCGAGCTTATAAGGAGGCCATGACCAGCATGGGCATTGGGTTGCGGTACTCTTGTCCCTTCCATCCTGAGGGAAACGGGATTGTGGAAAGAAAAAAACGAGACATAAAGCAATCTTTAACGGCAAAGGTACTAGGTTCGGGTGATGGGTGGGTCCAGCATTTAATAAGTGTCCAATGTAGTCTTAACAATCTGCCAAGAAATTCTCGAAAAGGTTTCAGCCGTATGAACTATTGTTTGGAACTAGAATGTATATTCAGGATTTAGATAGTCGGACTTCAGTGGTAGAAGATAAGAAAAAATGCTTTGACATCAAAGATTGTTTGGCTGTTTTACAGGACTTAAATGAAACATGAAAAGCCCTGAGCAACATAAAGTTAAAACAGTAGCCAACAACCACTGAAGATACACCACCTGTCCCAGCAAGACCTGTACGGATTCCAAAGATTGGGGATCTGGTCAGAGAGAAAATAGCGTGAAGAAGGAATTTGGGCCTTCTTACAGAAAAGCAGTACCTGTCTTAGCTGTCAATGGAATAAGATCAGTTGTACTACCGCCCCTTGCTGGTAAAAAGGAGAACCAAGTTGTATATATCGACCTGGTAAAACCACAATCACAAACATGTGGCCAATAATAAGTAGTAGGCCCAGTGGACTCCCAAGAAATAGCAGAATACCAAAATTTGCTACTATCCAAGAGGTTCAAACTGAGAGACTAATCACATTTAATAAACCTGCACCACCACCCTGCTGGACAACCTCGCCAACCTGGGACTCAAGCAACTGGTGACCACCCCCACCCACTACGCCGGACACACACTCGACCCCGTCTTCTCATCCAGCAAGGACATCGCCTTCAGCCACGCCACCGGACTCCACTGGACGGACCACAGCTGCGTCCACTTCAGCTTCGCAAGGACCACGATACACCACCACCAGCAACAGGCTGCACGCAGGAACTGGAACAAGATCACAGCCGACCAGCTCGCGTCCTCCCTGAGCATGAACCCTCCCACCAGCACAACAAACCCTAGCCAGGCGGCCACCAACCTCACGAAGTGGATCAGCGACTGGGCAGACGAGCTCGCCCCCCTGAGGACCCCGCCCAGCAGACCCGGTAGCAAGAAAGCCCCATGGTTCACCGACGAACTCAAGAGCTCCAAGAAGAACTGCCGAGCCCTCGAGAGAACCTGGCGCAGAGACCCAACACCGGACAACATGACTGCCCTCAAGCTCGCCACCCAAAAACACCACCAACTCATCCGCGCCACCAAGAAAACTGCATTCAAGGAACGACTGGATAACAACGCACACAACAGCAAAGAACTCTTCAACATCGTCAAAGAGCTCTCCAACCCCAACGCCGGAAACAACGACCTCACCCCTTCGCAAGACCTCTGCAACTCCCTCGCCTCCTACTTCCACAACAAGATCGCAGACATACACAACAGCTTCAGCACTCAACCGACGATCCCCACGACCGAACCACCGCCCCCCACCACCACCCTCCGCGCCTGGACTCCGATCAGCACCGAAGACACCGTCCGCACGATGAACTCCATCCACTCCGGGTCTCCGACCGACCCCTGCCCTCACCACGTCTTCAACAAGGCCAACGCTATCATCGCACCCCACCTGCGGGACATCATCAACACCTCCTTCGACACTGCTACCTTCCCGGAGAGCTGGAAGCACGCCGAACTCAGCGCTCTTCTCAAGAAGCCATCGGCTGACCCCACCGACCTCAAAAACTACCGCCCCATCTCGCTGCTCCCGTTTCCTGCAAAAGTCATCGAGAAGACCGTCAACAAGCAGCTGGCCGCCTTCCTCGAGACGAACGGATCCCTCGACCCCTCGCAGTCTGGCTTCCGGGCCAACCACAGCACCGAGACCGCCCTGCTTGACAACGGAGAAACAGCGGCCCTCATCCTCCTCGACCTCTCCGCGGCCTTCGACACTGTCTGCCATCGTACCCTAGTACAACGCCTCAGCAACGTCGGAGTCCAGGAGAAGGCACTGGAGTGGATCATCTCCTTCCTCGCCGGAAGGACACAGAGAGTCCGCCTCCCTCCGTTCAGATCTGAAGCCACCGAAGTCATCTGCGGCGTCCCTCAAGGCTCCTCGCTCAGTCCAACCCTCTTCAACATCTACATGAGCCCCCTCGCAGACATCGCACGCCAGCACAACCTCAACATCATCTCCTACGCCGACGACACCCAGCTGATCCTCTCCCTTACCAACGACCCCGCCACCGCCAGAGCCAACCTTCACGAAGGGATGAAAGAGGTAGCCGAATGGATGAAGAACAGCCGCCTGAAACTGAACTCAGATAAGACGGAAGTCCTCATCCTGGGATCCTCACCCGCCACTTGGGATGACTCCTGGTGGCCCCCCGCCCTAGGCAGCGCACCCAAACCAACAGACCACGCACGCAACCTGGGCTTCATCCTGGACTCCTCCCTCTCCATGACCAGACAAGTCAACGCCGTCTCCTCGTCGTGCTTCAACATCCTGCGCATGCTACGTAAGATCTTCCGGTGGATCCCCACCGAGACCAGGAAGACGTCACCCAGGCCCTCGTCACCAGCCGTCTGGACTACGGCAACACCCTCTATGCCGGAACCACCGCCAAACTCCAGAAGAGACTCCAGCGGATCCAGAACGCCTCAGCACGACTCATCCTGGACATCCCCCGTCGCAGCCACATCTCCGGACACCTGACAGATCTGCACTGGCTCCCGGTCAACAAGAGAATCACCTTCCGTCTCCTCACCCACGCACACAAAGCCCTACACAGCCAAGGCCCAGGATACCTCAACAGCCGCCTCAACTTCTACGCTCCCAAACGCCAGCTTCGATCGATCAGCCACGCCCTTGCCGCCGTCCCCCGCATCCGTAGAGCCACCACAGGGGGGCGGTCCTTCTCCTACCTCGCCGCCAAGACATGGAACTCCCTCCCCACCCACCTCCGCCTGACCCAGGACCACCTCGCCTTCAGGAAGCAACTCAAGACCTGGTTGTTCGAGCAGTAGCAGATCCCCCTCCCCCAGCGCCTTGAGACCCTCTGGGTAAGTAGTGCGCTATATAAATGCGATGATTGATTGATTGATTGATTGAATATAAAAGGACTATGCAACAATGACATGGAACGTGTGCCTCTTGAAACCCAAATTGAAACAGTTCGTCAGGAAACACCAGTCTACAACGATGTAGCCTCAGACTGTGCTAATGAAAGACAAATTGAAAAAGCAATCCCAACAATTGACAGAACTGCATCTGGCTACTTCATCAATTTCGATAACTTTTCTGAAAATCAAAGTGACCCTGAAGTAACGACAGCAACAAAAACTTTTAAAGACAAAGCAACAGAACTCTTTCATCAACTCAAAGAAACCTATCTTATTTCTCCATGGATAGAATTTTGGATTGTGTTAGGTATACTTTTCCTCCTGCTTTGGCTCATCGTGGTACTTTGTTTGGGAAAATTCATTGAGGGAAAATACAGTACAATGGACACAGCAAGTCAGAACATCAACCTGGTCCTAAAGCCACACAAGTCATCTCACATCGAGAAAAGAGAACTGTCATCAGTGAATGTCACAGCCATTCCAATACCCAGCGGGCTAGTTTGGGACAAAACGGATTACGAAATATATGGCCCGGTTGAACTCTTGAAATATCCTCACCAGTTTAAAGTTTCATTAAGTGACTTTGTAAAACCAAGTACATTCTCTGATGATTGGGACTTTGAAAGCATATATAACATGATGTCAGATTTAGTAATGCCAGCAAAATTTACAGAACATGATTATTTACAGGGTTCATCGAACTATAAACAGATGTATTGCTATAACCACTATGCACACCACTACTTGCATAAATCTGCTCAACCTAGAAATGTTTTTAAATATAATCAATGGGAACAATGTGCTACTCCACTTAAAAGCAGTTCCAAAACATTCTATGAGAAATTCCCATACTTCTCAGGGTTTAACACAAGTGATGCAGAGACATTTTATTACAAACTGTTAGATAAAACAGGGACAAAAAACATGCTGACAAATACTAAATTGATCTATTCGGAAACTTTTTATGAAAAAATGATTACATTTGGTTTTGATTTCTGGAAAAACAACATTGAAACAAAAAACATCTGGAGTACAAAATAATGGCAATTACAAGGCCTAGAAGCATTATTTCGAGCCTGCATGATCACAGAACAAATAATGTTCTTGAATGACACCATTCAACAAACTACCTGTCTTGGCTTAGCCAAGATCAAAGACTTAAACAAACCGTCTATTCCAAATCCAATGCCTGATAATACAACCACAGATATTGAGATAGACGTATCCCAAATTTTACATCAAAACAGAACACATCCTGATTGGAAAAAGTGGTTAATCTGGGCACCAGACACAAATAAATGTCAAGATAGATTCCTGAAAAAAATACAGGGGTTAAAAATGACCAGACCAGACCCTAGATACTCCCAGAGACAACATCCAGGGATAGTAACAATATACAGTGTAGGGAAACTATGCCTTGAATGGCTACAAACATCCACACTGGCAGAAATTAAGCAACACTTGACTTTACTTAAAGATGGTGCTGACTTGCGCGATTTCATAATGGGACCACGCAAACAGCGTCAAAAACGTTTCATAGCGGCCAGTATATACGCTGCGTACAACGAAACATGGAAAGTGACTCAAATTGAGACAGCAGAGAAAATATGAGAAATTGATCGTATTAATTTGGAAAAATCGCTTTATGTTATGGACAATGGGTTAATGACTCTGTCCTCCAGAATATATTCACTGGACAGTATTGTATCTTCTGCTATAGATATAATAGATCAGGACTTACTAATGTTACAACACGGTCAGTCCCAATTACGTTCTATTGTACAGCTAGGCTGGACGTTGCAAAATCTGCGTTCAGGCTATGTGCCTTGGCGTTTATTCAACACAACGTCATTGTTCTCTATCTTTAACCTTACTGATAAACAAATCAGTTTGGCACAAAAAGGAGCAGACTATATGATTCTGAGCATTGAAAAACTTGAGAGATTACCATTGACAATGTCAGAAAGACCTGTCATTGAATGGATAATACACGGAATTATCACAATTCCGATAACAACTTTCCAATTAAAAAAATGCCAAGAGTATATACCAGCAGCCCAATATGAAAGGTCGGGCAAAGAATACATTAAGTCATCATGGAAATTACCTTATACACATACATGTTATAGTGACAAAAACCAGAATGTATTTCTTAGTGGTAATAATTGTAAACAATCACTAAGCGGTATACTTCTGTGCCAAGGTATTAATTTACATGGGGCCTGTGAGGGAACTTCAAATAACCTTTCATGCCACCAGCACGGCACACCTGCAGCACAAATAGAGCCATTCTTTAGACAACTTTCTAACGGGAGTTACGTTCTAATAACGGACCACAGCTGTTGTGGCATGGTGCCAGGGAAAGCACATCTCGTAAGCGTTAGTTCCATGGTCACTTGCTGTATACGAGCATTGTATCCAAACGTCCTTACTGATACTGAGGCGACGATTTGGCCCCTGTTGAATATCTCTTCTATACGAATTGATGCTTTAAGCAGAATGAAGTCTGTGCTTTTACAGACAACAGTGCCTATTACGTCATCAAAAGAAACGTATGATCTTCAAGTTGCAAGGACAACGGCAGAGATACATACACTTTTATCAACTACTTGCCCCGTGCATTTCGTAGAAATGCTAAGCCAAATCCTAAATATGTCAGATGCCAGTGGTATCGCACATGTATTTAAGAAAAATTTTTCGGGACTGTTAACACCCTTCGAAGCAGTCCTGGGCATCTTTCCCAATTTTGTCCATTCGGTCTTTGGCGGCCTACCACTACTTTTGGGACTCATAGCAGGAATTTTGTTTTTGACCCTTCTGCTCCGATATGGCAAGCCAAAACGCAGACATGACTCCAGCAACAATGGAAGAATCGATCCTAGCAATACGCTACCGAGACCGCATAACTAAAGTCCTTGAGATCTGAATATGACCTGGTTTCTTTCGTTCAGACCTATATGGCAGAACTGCATCTTACCTGTGCTTCGATGTATGCTATGCGGAGAAGAATGCGTGTTGGACACCTGTCTTACACTACAATCAGCAGTACCAATGGATATCGATACTTTGCTAAGTCCAGTAACGGCTCATGCATCGTGTTGTCCCCAGCGGTTACCAATCCTGATGACGGCATTCGTTAAAACTTCACCACTACGATTAGGTGGGAGTGAAGCAAGAAATGAGAGCAACATCACCCAGGTACGACCTTCTGTGAGCATTGCTGATCCAGACACCGATGATAGCAATCATTCTCACGACTGCCCGGTCCCAGCATTATCATCCTTGGTCGAACTTTCCCTTGAAGCTGTAGACTGTTGTTTTGCACATCTATCTGAAGTAATGTTCTCCCCTGAACCGAAAGAATACATTTTAAGCAAACCGGCACACAGCGTTCCCATGAACTCTGAATTCAGCCTTCAGCTTTGATAAACAAAAGCTACTGAAAACATTTGGAACTATTTTTTCCCCAGAAAACGAATTTATTTTTTCCAAAATTCCAAAATATTTACCTTTTTTTGGCACATGTACTCTGCTTACAGTAGAACTATTCACAAGGAACAGAGCTTCTATTTTTAGTATTTCTAGAGACAAAATATTACCTCAGCCTCTAGTACACTTACAAGTAATTTCATTTATATGTGATGAAATAGTCTCGACTTTATTTTCTGTAATTAAGAGACATTTCATGTGTAATTTTTGCAAATCGTTCAGCTAGAAAATATATGCATTTTTTTGAATGATTACACTGCTTAAAAACGTACAGTACCTATAATCTTTCGTGCATTTCACATACACCATTTCGAATGCAAAAATGTATTTTGGGGTGGGTTGGAATACACTTGCACCTTGATTGCTTAGTTTTTAGTAATTGATGGACATTAGATCGTGGAGTGGGTGTAGTGTTTTTATCTAGGAACCTGAATCAATATTACCATTTTATGCCCTTACACGGCTATAATCAATAAATATCCCTATAATGGCATAAGAAACATATCCATATTTCAGTAAATCGCTCTTGCAGCCCAAGGCATGGCAAAAGCTACTTCCTTAAATTCCTAGAAAGCACAACGAGTTCTTTTAACACACCAAACCTCCAGCAACCTGGGAAATCCCCTCTTGTTTTGTTTCGATTTGTAATAGAACTCCTGCGAGCACTGTAAGAACGGCCAGTTCTTTTTTTTTTTTCCTTTTTTTTTTTTTTATTATTTTTTTTTGAGCAGGTTCAAATGGTACACTTGGAATAAAGGCTTTATAAAGTACAATGTATATATAAAAAGGAATAAAAATATATTCATCATGTTACTGTAAATAAAGAATTCAATACATTATTCATTCTGAGCAGTCATATTGAATTGAATAGGCGGTACAACAAAACATAGTTCATTTCACAGTCTCTTCCTGTGGATGCTCCAGTATGTTCAACGAATGGAAGGAGAGTGGGAGTACATGATTTATGGGGTGCAACCACCTATAGTGCTTTAGTACAGTGATTTCTATTAAAGAAACTATGTGTTTCTGTGATTATCAAACCAGGTGGCAACTGGAGCCCATACCTGCTCACCAAGTGATCTCGATTTTTTCCCTCTAGTTCTATAAATTGCGGCCTCTTGTTTGTAAATACCTAATAGTCTATTCAACCACCCCTGGAAAGTGGGAGCGTCTGGGTCCTTCCACCGCGCTGTTAAGATGATTCTATAAATAGCCGTACCTACAAAAGTAGCCATTGCTTCTTTATTGCTATGCCCTAAGGAGTTGTCATAGCCTAGGACAAAAAGAGTCGCTGATGTTCTTAGTTCATGGCTGAAGATTTCAGCCCAGTACTTAGTCATACCTTTTTTAATCGCGTCTAATTTTGGGCATTCAGCAAGCATGTGAATAAGCTTAGCTGGACCTAGCGAGCATCTTGGGCATTGGTCATTTTATGCCCTTACACGGCTATAATCAATAAATATCCCTATAATGGCATAAGAAACAGATCCATATTTCAGTAAATCGCCCTTGCAGCCCAAGGCATGGCAAAAGCTACTTCCTTAGATTCCTAGAAAGCACAACTAGTTCTTTCAACACACCAAACCTCCAGCAACCTGGGAAATCCCCGCTTGCTTTGTTTTGATTTGTAATAGAACTCCTGCGAGCACTGTAAGAACAGCCAGTTCTTAGTGACATCTTTATTGACGTCTTATGTCCAAACCTTACGTCAAACTCGGCACCTTTCAGGTATAAATATACCAACGTTGCTTTAAGTAAACACACGGTGGTGGTTTCGGAGCAGAGCAGCTAATCTACTTGCCGAGAGCCCAGCAGACGCGGAGAGCCCACGGACGCTGCCCCTCCTCTTTGATGCGCTGAGAAAGACGCTGTCTTTTCTCCTGCCGAGAAAATCCAGCTCCGGCGTTTCCAGCCTACCCTTGCGGGTGACTGGGATATCGAGTCCTGAGAGAGAGATACTAGACCTCCTACATTCTATTCCCAAGGTACAGTGCTGACTACACCCTTAGAGAGAATTCTTGAGTCAGATTCTTGGCAAAAACCTACTTAACTTAAACTGCTACTTACTTACTCCTTCCCACGTATTAGGCTTAGGTCAGGTACACCGGGGTAGGCGTATTTTAGAAGCACCAGTTGAGCACGTTAGCCTATGTATATATATTTTATCCATTTTAAAGTGTCTTATGGCTGAGAAACCATATCAATGCTTTTACAGTATTATTTTGTAATACTCCTTTTGTACGTACTTTACTTTATATTAAGTATTGCAATTGTGGCAATTCATTTCTCTTGCATGAGAAGGAAGACTGCTCAATAAATAATACCTTTTATTGAAAACGCACGTCTCTCTATTCTCTGCACTCTGGTGAAACTAAGAATGCACATCTGACTGAGTGAAATAGCTGTCTATTGTTTTCACACAACTCTAGAGATTGACTCTTATTCTGAGGGAGCAAAGTTGTCATGTTTATGCGGTTGTCGGAAGCTGAATCCCTTCTTGTCTGAGCCAGGGAAGCTGATCCCTTCCTATTCAGTCAAGAAGGTTTCCAGTGACCTCTGAGCTAGCTGGCGCAAACCTAAATTAAGTCTAACATAGTCAGTAGAGACCTAGATGACCTCAGTCCTATGTCTACACTGCTGTTTATGTTATTTCAATGCGCAGGGCCTATAGGGAAAATAGAAACTACACTACAATTCAAGCCAACTCCGTTGCTTCCTGGAAAGATTTGGAGTGATCTATTAAGTGCAGGCCAAGAGAAAAGGGGAGGTCCAAAAACAAGTTTTCCCCATGCAATTTTGCATAGAAATATTGAATGGCTATACAGCCAAAAATGGCTGAATTGATTACAAGTACTAGTTCTTGATTCAGAAAGCATGCTTTTTTTTGTGAATAGTTTTTGAAAAATTAAGGTTCAAAATGTATGTCTATACAGCGATACAGTACCACCACGAAACTACAGTGGAGTATTGTGGTACCAAAAGCTCAATACACTTGATCTGATTGGATGGTCAGTACCTGAAGAAAATGTTTTATGACTCAGGGACTCGAGTGCTGTGTTGTAGGAAATAAAGCAAATAAGGAATAAGGGAGTATAGTATGTGTGCCCTGGACCCCTGAGCCTTATAGAGGAGCTTAGGGAGACCCGCAGCGTCCAATAAAAAATGTTTCTTTTTGCAGTGCCAAGGGGCTATTGCCCAGCATGGGCACCTGTCAACATTTGCAGAGGTACCGCTGTACCGTAGTGCTGCATAATAAAAAATAGTGGGGCTTGGGGCGTAGCACAACCATAGGGGTTGGTCAGCAGTGGGAGTGACCCATTGTGTGCTCATGGTATGTTGGGGCTCTGCACTGTAGGCTGTGTGTGGTGCAAAGTGGGTATAGTAAGGTATGGTAATAAAATATCACTGTATGTTAAAAAGAAAACCCTAAAAATTAACTGAAGAAAAAAAACTTTAACATGATGTTTCAGTTAGGTATTGTAATAGTATCTTACTTTTACATTTTAAAAAATATTGCAAATTCACTGAAAAAAACAAAGGTTAAATTGATCTTATTTTTAGGTGAAAAATCAGTCAAAGCAGAACATTTTGAACTCAAAAAGCCACTGAAAATCACCAGTTATAGTTAACTGAAGAAATTATAACTCACAGCCTCACCTTGCAATGCTTATGACCTCACATATTACATCACTCATGAAATGTTATATGACATTGTTGGAAATATCACTAATAACATCATTGATGATAACAATGTGGGTTGTGAGACCTAAAAGGTAGTTGGCACATGGTGCCTGGGTCCTGGCATTCAATCAATCAATCAATCAGAGCATTTGTATCGTGCGCTACTCACCCGGAGGGTCTCAAGGCGCTTGGGGTGGGGGGGGATCCGCTACTGCTCGAACAGCCAGGTCTTGATTTGCTTCCTGAAGGCGAGGTGGTCTTGGGTCAGGCGGAGGTGGGTGGGGAGGGAGTTCCACATCTTGGCGGCCAGGGAGGAGAAGGATCTTCCTCCCGTTGTGGCTCTTCGGATGCGGGGGACGGCGGCAAGGGCGTGGCTGGTCGATCGAAGCTGGTGGATGGAAGTGTAGAAGTTCAGGCGGTCGTTGAGGTATCTTGGGCCTTGGTTGTGGAGAGCTTTGTGCGCGTGGGTGAGGAGTTGGAACGGGATTCTCTTGCTGACGGGGAGCCAGTGCAGGTTTCTCAGGTGTGCGGAGATGTGGCTGTGTCGGGGGATGTCCAGGATGAGTCGTGCTGAGGCAATCTGTATGCGCTGGAGTCTTTTCTGGAGTTTTGCAGTGGTTCCGGCGTAGAGGGAGTCGCCGTAGTCCAGTCGGCTGGTGACAAGGTCCTGGGTGACCGTCTTCCTGGTTTCGGTGGGGATCCACCGGAAGATCTTACGTAGCATGCGAAGGATGTTGAAGCATGACGAGGAGACTGCGTTGACTTGTCTGGTCAAGGAGAGGGAGGAGTCCAGGATGAAGCCTAGGTTGCGTGCGTGGTCTGTTGGTTTGGGTGCGTTGCCCAGGTCTGGGGGTCACCAGGAGTCGTCCCAGGCGGAGGGCGATGATCCCAGGATGAGGACTTCCGTCTTATCTGAGTTCAGTTTCAGGCGGCTGTTCATCATCCACTCGGCTACGTCTTTCATCCCTTCGGGGAGGTTGGTTCTGGCGGTGGCGGGGTCGTTGGTGAGGGAGAGGATCAGCTGGGTGTCGTTGGCGTAGGAGATGATGTTGAGGTTGTGTTGGCGTGCGATGGCGGCGAGGGGTGCTCATGTAGATGTTGAACAGCGTGGGGCTGAGTGATGATCCTTGTGGTACACCGCAGATGACTTCGGTGGCTTCTGATCTGAACGGGGGGAGGCGGACTCTCTGTGTTCTTCCGTCGAGAAAGGAGATGATCCAGTCCAGTGCCTTCTCCTGGATTCCGATGTTGTTGAGGCGCTGCACTAGGGTGCAGTGGCAGACCGTGTCGAACACAGTGGAGAGGTCCAGGAGGATGAGGGCCGCTGTTTCCCCGTTGTCGAGCAGGGTTCGGATGTCGTCTGTGGCTGCGATGAGGGTGGTCTCGGTACTGTGGTTGGCCCGGAAGCCAGACTGCGAGCGGTCGAGGGATCCATTCGACTCGAGGAAGGCGGCCAGCTGTCTGTTGCCGGTCTTCTCGATGACTTTGGCAGGAAACGGGAGGAGCGAGATGGGGCGGTAGTTTTTGAGGTCGGTGGGGTCTGCTGATGTTTTTTTCAGTCGGGCGCTGAGTTCGGCGTGCTTCCAGCTCTCTGGGAAAGTTGAGGTGTCGAAGGAGGCGTTGATGATGTCCCGTAGATGGGGTGCGATGACAGAGTCGGCCTTGTTGAAGACGTGGTGAGGGCAGGGTTCGGTTGTATCCTGCATAACAATAGCATCTCCAGATGGATGTACAGACAAAGGCATACAACCTGTTCCGTACTCAGTGGATTACACCAGCACGGACACCTCCTGCATTCCATGTAGGGATTCTCCATTGTCAAGCACTCACAGCTCCCTGTTTGCCTCCTACGGGTAGCAGTGTATATCTATTGAAGACATTTTTGTTTTTTATCATACAACTACCTGACCAACATGGATACAACAAGGCATATATCAGCCCATGATACACATTGAGAGAGACTATGAGGAATCAAATATTGATTCAGGTGCATGCATTGCGGGAGCTGAATAAGGCATGTACTCGCTTGATAAAGAAAAATTGCTGTAGGTCTTGATGATGCCCCATCTCATGGCCACCAACAGATAACCAATGACAATCTCTGCCTGTCTTTCTTTCTTAGTTCCAGATGAGTATATGTTGCACATAGTTTACCTGACAGTGTTCCAGCACTTGCTGAGCCTTATCACACAGAGTGCCTCAAGGCTCAGCATCTGCTTTTTATGACCCTCAGCTAAAAATGTTTCTGAAACTGTGTACACCTATTTACACTAGTTAGGCACTTATTACAAGTTAAGGGTGAACTTTTTATCCCTGGGTAAACCTGTGTTTGCATAAGGGTTTGAATACAAGTTGTGTGATAAAAATCACACCCTCATAGTTTTCTCATGTTAAATCTGCCAGGCCAAACCTGCCAAAATTTACAGGGGAAAAATGCCCAGAAAAAACGAAAAACATGCAAAATTCAGTGTGTTAAAAAACAATGTATTAATTAGTTAATGTATTGTGATCTAGTGTCCTATTTAAAGAGTTGAATCTTCAACTCTTTCCTATAACTGAAAGCGTCAGTGTTGTCCTGATGTTTATATGGATGGTATTTCAGATCCTGGGTGTATAAATAGAAAAGGCCTGTTGTCTATTTGTAGTCTTTGTTACGCTTCTTAGTCTGCAGTCTGATGCTATCCTGGCTGCGAGTGTTCCAATAATCACCAGAGATGGGGAGCTTGGCCGCTAAATCAGATGGTGTGCTGATTGTGATTGTTCTATTCAGGTCTGTGAAAAATCATATCCACAGCTACTGAACTCTACTGGTCACAGTGCTGGACAAAAGTTGTGTTTCACCAACAGTCTAATAAACAGATTTGTTTCCCTTTGGGCTTAACACTTCTTTTTGCCTTTATTTTGGTGAACGGAGATAATACCACCCAGATTCTTCACTCATACTTTGCCTCAACTGCACGGAGTAATAACAATTAGCAGTGCTGCTCTAAGTGCATTAAAAAAACTGGGTGCCATATTTGCAAGCCCCGAGCGCCATCAGGGCATCACTTTTATTGAAACTCCAGTGGCGCTGTGTGCTGGCCCATATTTACAAGGCCATACAAAGCCACTTTGCGTGGCTTTACACAGCCTTGTAAATGTGACGCTTTTCTACGCAGTAGTCTGCGTTAAAGGGGAGTGTCATGGGTGTTGAAGCCGTTGTTCCCATAGAACACCCATGGCTTTTTGACACTGCCACAGATTTACAAAGATTAGTTAATCCGAGGCAGCACCAAAAACGAATGCCTTTTCAGGGCAAGTGTTAAAGTTGCGTAAAAGGGGAGAAATACTTTTATTTCACCTTGTTTTGCTCTTTCTATGTGAGCTGCATTCTGCAAGGAGAAAATCACCATCAATGATTGTTTTTGTGCAGGAAGGTGTCCCTTTCTGCACAAACACATTCATCCCTGCAACACAGGAACCCTTGCCCTGCAGTATTGGCACAAGACTACTGTTTTAACACTGGTGCAAAGGAAAGCACAGGTGTGCGCCATATTCCTGTACATACGGCTCATCCCTGCTTTTTTAAATGATGCAGCTTGGCACAGCAAAACTGCTTGCGGCACCGTGCAGCACCATTTCATGGTGGGCCATTGATGCCACTGGCTGCACTTTTGGTAAGAAAGCCATCTTAGCGTGATACTAAGTATTGCGCTACCACGACCATCGATCCAACGTAGCGGTACCTGAGACATGTTCTCCAGAAATGCCCTCCATTACTGATCTCAATGTGAGGACAACCATGCAAAGGTAAGTGATGTAGGATATATTATATTTTTGATATTATACATCTTACATCCACTGGTTATTGTTCACTACTTACCTCTTCTTTGATCACTACTGCAATAACCAGTGGTTCTCCTTCGGATGGAGGAAGCATGCAACAAAAATAAAACCCAATGGTGATGCTGTCACATTTTTAATACATGGTGGAGAACCAAGATATACCGCCCCACGGTTTGAGTACGTGAATGAGGTTTTTTTATTTACTATCCAGACAAATATTGCAGACCCTGGTTACTCAGGTCAAGTGATCCATTCCTGATTGATTTTGAATATTATTGAAGGAAGCTGAATGGATCACAATCCTTTCCTCCTCCCCCCTCGTGATTTAAATATACTGCAAGCAAGGATGACAATAAAGCCAACCAATATTAAGTAATGGGTAGGCTAAGCCCTCTATAAGTTGACAATAGCTTATTTTGCAAACTGACAGCTTGTGCTGTCTGGTAGGAGAAATTATAAAACACGTATCTTATAATATCTACTATATATTCTACAAGTACTAAGCTGCATTACTAAATGACTCACTGTACACATGCCGCCCTCCTAAAATAAGACGAAAACAAGGATGGATCTCTGGTCTTATGCAGATTTTTTGTCAGCCATCCCTTGAACTTTAGAATTAGTTCTTGGTACACTGTGCAAACCACTGTTTGCCAGGGTATCGGAATGGTACATTTGTCAGATATGCCAAAACATGCTTGTTAACCTTGAGATATGATCCTGGCCCTTTAAGGACAGGAGTAGATGGAGCCAGGAAACTAATAAACCATATTTCACATAATGTATAGAGATACAGTTCTGAGGTTATACAATCTTCTGAAATTTTTCATTATAGAATAAAATCCTTATTCGGATGAATACAAAAATAGAATTCCAATCATATTGAAGAATCCAAATAAAAGAACTGCCATTTTGAAGAATCCAAAGAAAAGAGCTACTGCCATATGTTTGTGACACTTAAAGTCATTTGTCACTTCACCAAGGCATAGATGCGCTACTAATAGTTTTATACAAACTTTTACAAAACTAAAATGTATTATAAGCATGAAGAAAAAAATCAAGAAAAGTAAGAAAGCAAGGGAAAAAGAAAAATGAAAAAACATATCAGTTCAACCAATTAGATCACGTTAAAATACTTTTTTTATATTAATCATGCATTCTGATAAATACATGATTGGATTATTGAGTTTCCAAATATTGCACTGATACACAGTTCATAACAATATTGAATGAAATCACTAACATAAACATTCGAAAATAATAGATAGAAATATCTTGTACAAAGAGAAAAAAGGTAACCACACCGGAACATTAAATTGTACCCCTGTATTGGGATGAAATATCTTAATATATGTTTTGTAGTAAATATTTCACATTCATCTCAAGATTCATACTTGAGGTCATTAGGAAAAATAAGTCACCAATATTCCAAGAGAATTTATTTGAAGGATTGAAGTTATAACAAGTTATATTCTCTACTATAACATACCCAAAAGTAAAAATATTCTCATGGATTTCCTACTACTTTGTTTGTGGACACCTTCTGATGTATGATGTAAAAGTCATGACAATTAAATGTCACTAGTGTACAAGGAAAAAACATAAAATGAATGATCAAAATTAATTTATCACTAACTGATCATATACAAACTATCTTTGGACCCTAGAATGAAATTTTTATCTGTAACAAAATATGTGATCCAGAGTTCAAATGAAGTGTTCCACAGGAGTATTAATAATAGAAGTGAATTTATCAGGTTGTTTTGGCTTTTAAAAAAGTGCATTGTAAGAGAGTGTTTCCTTAGCAATAGCTGAAGTTTAAAACGATTCATCTGATTCTAGTCAACAATCTCCACAACAATACCATACTTCACTTGGAAGAAGGGCACGCTTTGTCGGGTACATTCTCTAAAGTGTGTAGGTTCTAGGCTGCCATTTATGAGCCTTTTATACAGAACCTGCCATATCAGATCTGCCACATGCTTTCAGCATCTCAAACATTCTGGGGCATACTTAAAATGGGTTGCATAACTGGAATGTCACTTTTTACAACATTCCGGTGGCGCAATGCCCTGCACTATGCTTATAAAGTGGGGCTAAGCAATTTTGCGTGGCTTAACACTGGTTTCTAAATATAGTACCCTTTCACAATGTTTTCTGCGTGAAAGGGGCATGCAATGGGTGTTGCAGTGGGCGTCCCACTGCATCATCCACTGCTTTCTGACTCTGCCCCAGATTTACAAGGATGGGTACATCTAAGACTGCGCAAAAACAAATGCCATGCAGTAGCAGGCGCTAGATTGGCGAACAAGGAGAAATATTTTTATTTCTCCTAATTTTTGCACTTTCTTGCAGCACACATAGAAAGAGCAAAACACCTTTAATGATTGTTTATGTGTGGGAAAGTGTTCCATCCTGCACATAAACAATCATTAAATAATGACGCATTGGTACTTTCATGTGTGCTTCAAAACGCAGCACACATAGAAATAGCAAATCGCCCTTATAGATTGATTATGTGCAGAAAAGGACACCTTCCTGCACATAAACAATCATTCCCTGCAGATAAATAAGTCACAAAAAGCGACTTATTTATCTGCTTCACCCTAAGCGATCTGATACGGGCGGCCCAGACTTGGGTTGGACCCTCCCAACGCTATCACACCGCGGGAACCGATTTGGGTATTTATTTTAGAACGGTCGATTACCATTCTTCCTATTTAGTGGCCGACATTCTTCTTTTGGCCCACTGTGGAATTACGATGTGTTGAACCCTCACCACATACCAATGATGGGTTTAGGCGTATGAAATTCCCCTCTTTTTGATAGCCCTGATGAAGTTCAGTGTGAACGAAACGCGTTGGCTGAGGAATTTGTTTTAACTGGAATTTAATAAAAGAACTTGGAAATAAGAATTGAAGCTTTCGAACATTCCTTTTTGGTGCACCGTCCTTGTATATATAAACATTTCAAGAGTGTAGAAGATGAAATAAATGGAGTTTAGAAGGGTAAGGGGGAGGGGTAAAGGGGTAGGAGTTAGATAGAATGGAGAAACAAAGGAGGGTCTGCCCAAAATCCAGCTGGGTAGGTGTTGACCTAGTCAGAAGTCCATAGTCCATCTCCTCTTTAGCTATCAGGTAGCTCCACCGGGCATCAGCCAAACAGCTGGGTCTCAATGGGAAAATAATTAAAGAGCAAAAGCATTGGCGGGGAAGAAACAAGACAAATGTCAGAAGTCCGGCTGGGTAGGTGATTGCCATGGCGGTGTGCCGGAGCCAATCTCCCCTATAGCTGTCGGTGCTGCTCCACCGGGAATCGGCCATGTATGCATTTCGGGTTCCACCAGCATAGAGCGAGGAACAGGAGGTGATCCAAAGTCAAGATTCAAGAGGGGTAGAAGGTAGGGTGGAGCGGGAGGAGAGAAGTAAGGTCAGGAGAGACATCGGTCCTGGTGTTACTGGGGAGAGCCTTCCGCAAAGTTCTACAGCTGGCCACTGGGAAAAAGAAGGTGGGAGGAAAGGTGAGGAAGGGACAGACTCCAGGTTCAGAGCTCCTCGTGGTGAAAAGTCTCCCCTAGCAGCCATCTTAAGGCCAGGAAAGGAGTGAAAACCCCTTTGGGATTTTGGGATTTCATTACCCACTTGCCTGCTAAGGATTTCTCTATGCGTCCTAATTTATTTCTGGAGCAGGTTTATTGCCTGCCAAAACAACGGTCAATTGGTGCTTTGTACAATACTTTTCTGCCCTTCGGCCCCAGCACACAATACTTATACAAGCTGGCACATAAGTGGACTTATAATTTAGGTTCACGTGTGACCAAAGGAGATATCCTTCACAGTGTTCATTTGGCTCAAGGAATACTTAATGTGTCTCGACTGAAGGCCCACTTTTATAAGACATTATTTGATACATACTGAACACCTCACAAACTGTTCAAAATGGACCACCGGCCATGTTCTGACTGCTTTGGGGTTTCAATGCCAGGGGCAGATGCAACTCATATCTTTGCGCCTTTCTCGCAAGGGGGGCAGCTCTTTATCTTTTAAAGCTGCAATAGCCTGGAATGCCCTCCCTTTTCAACTACGGAACACTCAAGATCTCAGGCTGTTCAAGAAGCACCTAAAGACTCTGCTGTTTGATTAAGTTGTGCTTCTCTCAGTTTCCCTGTTTCTTGTTGGCTTTTGCGCCGGGACACTACGGAGTAGCCGTGCGCATTATAAAAGCTATTTGTTTCCCTCTGGTGGGCAATGCAAATTTATTTTTAAAACTTGCTGAGTTGCATTGCAGTCCCTTGCCACCTATTTTCGAGGTCTGCTTGGGTCCCAACCAGGGTTCAGTCCTGGCGGCTACCGCTACCCTTGTTTGGTTTTCACCCTCCCAACAAAACAGTCCTGGTCGGGCAGTTGTGGAGCTCTTTTTTGGTGATGCGTCGCTCATGGCAGGATTGAGCCGTATACTATCTCACCAGCTTCTGGTAGAGATAGAACCGAGACACAAGAGGTAAAAAACAAAAGGGGGAAACTTTAAAAGGGGGCAGGGTAGAGACCCTCTGACCCTCTAGGTTTTCTCAGGGGGGCCTAGGAGGACTCCGAAGGACAAAAAAACGATTTATTTTTTTAATTTCGCGGAGTACGCTCAGGGCGCGATTACATGTACGCTTACATGTACGCGTACCCTGAGCGTAACATGGGGAAAAACAGTGAAAAAAAATAAGAGTAAAAAAAGAATTGAGAGTGCTTAGAGGTAGGGTAGCTCTGAAAAGAGCTGTTGTGTTATCTGGGTGATTTAAGTACCTACAAGTAGGTACCGATGCAGAGTCTAAAATTCAAGAGGAAGACTCTGTTCCCCTCATTTGAGAAATGTACACCGTCTCCTCTATAGATACCTTGCATATTGTGACGCAAGTGATTGTGGTATATGGAAGCCATACCATAGTCTCTGAGGAAAGCAGAAACAGATTTATTGACACGTTTCCTTGCTTTCCCAATCTGCGGACAAAATTGGTTGGACCAGTTCCATTTCTGCCTTTGACATATATTGGAATAGACAAAGGCAGTTTGAGGAAAAAGTGACATCAAATGCCCAAAGGTTTCCTTTAAAAGCATTTCCAGACCTGCCCCAGTCAATGTGCCTAGATCATTTTCACCACGGAGCACAATTATGAGGTCAGGGTGTGGGAGATGCAAAAAGAATTTTACCAATGCTATCAATTGGTGACATCTCAATCCTCTCCGGCCAATCCACATAATATTCACATTTGGGGATCAAGGTTGGGAATACCTCTGTTTGCTGCATACCTTTCACTCCAGTAAATATAGCTGTGTCCCACAATCTAGACTTTAGGCATCTTGAAGGAAGATTTTTTTGTACTCAGATGGGCTCTGGAAATGAAATGGCAGTTTGAAAAGTAGGAGTTTAGAAAAAAATGTGGATAACATTCAGTGCACTTGAAGAAAAAGAAATGATTGGTATTTTCTGAAAATTCAACACTGAAAATTAGGGTCCATGCTTCTGTTTTTTGAAAGAAGTAATTCTAATTGTTTAGAAAAAGTCATTGAAGGAAACATTGCACAGAATAAGCTGGTATATTGAGAAGTCAAACACCCTTGCTGAGTTCATTTTCAACATAGTTTAATGAACTTTTCACCTTTGTGCTCAGATAGGTGATGTTTGGAGTGTTACAATGGTAACAGGCAGAAAGAGCAGTAGGGGGATGGGTGAATATTATGTGAGTTTGAACGTGTTGAAATGTAGAACCAATTAAAATGTTAGTTTAGTTTTGAATTTGTGTGGGAAGAAATTTGATTGGTTGTACACAGGCATATGTGTGAAAGGTGAGAGGGAATCAGGGCCATTTTGTGGTTGCAGTGTCTGAGGTGCATTTCAGAGATTCTGCTAAAGAAAATCTGGTGTGTGTGACTGACACTGTTCTAAATCTTCAAAAGCATTTGTAAAGGTTAGTAATGATTACTTTAATAATGATAGAGTGCTGTATGCACTATGGGGAAGATTAACAAGCATATTGGGCTTCTTTATTCTTGCATTGTGACTCATGTTTTTTTGTAATGCTGGTAAAAAATTAATGGTGCATATTGGAAATGTATTTTGGAAATGAGTCTGGTTACTGCACAGTAATGTAGTGCTTATTTATATGGGCTGTGCTCTGTCTTTTAATTGATTTATTGTGGTACATTCATTATTGTTTTTAAACATGTTTAACTAGGATCACACTGTGTGTCTGTGTAAATTAAAGAATTATATTTGCACCTTTTTCAATAATGTCACCTGTGTGTCCTCACATTTTGCATGTCTTTGCTTATAGGGTACTCTTTTTTTATATTGTTTCTCATGCTTTGATTAAATGCTGGTATAGAGATAGTGCTGTAAATTGGAAATGTTTTTTCTATCTGCACAATCCCTCTCTCTCTGCCTGCACCATCTCACTCTCTGCTGTGTCACCCTCTTCTTGCACCATTTCTTCTTCTGCCTGTGCCATCTCACTCTCTGTCTATGCCATCTCACTCTCTATCTGCGCCATCTCTCCCACTGCCTGCATCATGTTACCCTGTGCTGGCACCATGTCTCCCTCTGCCTGCACTGTCTGCCCTCTGCCTGCACCATGTATATTTTAGCTGCACCCTCTTTCCCTGTGCCTGTGGCATCTCCGTCTTTGCCTACGCCATCTTAATGATTCACTTAATAAAGATAGACTGCTATATACAGTATTGTTGAAGATTAACAAGCATATTGAAATTGTTTCTTTTGCATTGTGTCTCATGCCCAGCAGACCCAGCAGCAAGAAAGCCCCGTGGTTCACCGACGAACTCAAGAGCTCCAAGAAGAACTGCCGAGCCCTCGAGAAAGTCTGGAGAAGGGAACCCACACCGGACAACAGGACCTCCCTCAAGCTTGCCACCCGGAAGCACCACCAGCTGATCCGCGCCGCCAAGAAAACAGCATTCAAGGACCGACTGGACAACAACGCACACAACTGCAAAGAGCTCTTCAACATCGTGAAAGAGCTCTCCAACCCCAGCGCAGGAAACAACGACATCACCCCATCACAAGACCTCTGCAACTCCCTCGCTTCATACTTCCACAACAAGATCGCGGACATACACAACAGCTTCAACAACCAACCAACGCACACCTTGACCGAACAACCACCCCCCACCACCACCCTCCACGCCTGGACCCCGATCAGCACCGAAGACACCATCCGCACCATGAACTCCATCCACTCCGGATCACCGACCGACCCCTGCCCTCACCACGTCTTCAACAAGGCCGACGCTGTCATCGCACCCCACCTGCGGGACATCATCAACACCTCCTTCGACACCGCCACCTTCCCTGAGAGCTGGAAACACGCTGAACTCAGCGCTCTCCTCAAGAAACCAACAGCGGACCCCACCGAACTCAAGAACTACAGCCCCATCTCGCTCCTCCCGTTTCCAGCCAAAGTCATCGAGAAGACCGTCAACAAGCAGATGGCCGCCTTCCTCGAGACGAACGGATCCCTCGACCCCTCACAGTCCGGCTTCCGAGCCAATCACAGCACCGAGACTGCCCTCATCGCCGCCACCGATGACATCCGAGCCCTGATGGACAATGGAGAAACAGCGGCCCTCATCCTCCTAGACCTCTCCACGGCATTCGACACTGTCTGCCACCGCACCCTAGTACAGCGCCTCAGCAACGTTGGAATCCAGGACAAGGCGCTGGAATGGATCATCTCCTTCCTCGACGGAAGAACACAGAGAGGCCGCCTACCACCGTACAAGTCAGAGGCCTCCGAAGTCATCTGCGGCGTCCCTCTAGCTTAACGGAGAAGGTTTATTGGAACCTTCTGGACCAACAATCCCTTAACATACGTAAAGTAAACGGTTTTACGCTAAAATGGGTAAATGCAGATCAAAAGGAACTTTTGGCAACCATTTTAACCACATGACTCCTCTCCTGTGCTGGAATTTGTTATATTCCATGGTTCATGACGAGCTCAGCTCGTCATGAGCACACGACCAGTGTACTGCATGACGAACTGAGCTCGTCATGAGCAGCAAAGGGGTTAAGGAAGGCTCTACCAGCAGTAAACACATGCTTACACCAGGATTCTAGCCCTGAGACAATACTTACTAATTATGAAAATATTACCAAAGTAATAAGAGACGAGTTAACCATCACTAGAAAATTGAACAGGTCCAAACCAAAGGGTTGGTTTAACACTGAATGTACGAATGCACTACCCAGTCTGAAGAAGGCACTAACTAAAACCACAAGGGACAGGCAAGAGATCGCTGTCTTTAGAAAGGCCTATCAGTTAGCCCAAAAGAAACGCCAAGCCCAGATTAAAGACTCGTTATGGAAACAACTTCATCAAAGCTGTGCAGTGAAGGATTCCATCACCTTCTGGCAGACAATCAGAGCACAGTTTCTCTGCGGTGATATGGATCTCCCAAAATTAGAAATAGCAGTAGATCCTGATGCCTGGGTGGCCAATTTTTCAACCATCTTTAAACAAGATGAGGATCCAATACTGGACTTATCTGAACCTTGTATACAATCAACTTTCCCCATCCAGATAAGTTTTCTACACAATGAAATTATCAGTGCTCTTAACAAGTCAAAATCCGGAAAAGCTCCAGGACCGGACGAGGCTCCAGTAGACCTATTTAAATCTGAGCCGGATCTATGGTCCCCGTCCTGACAAGAGTACTTGAAGCGACCACCCAAGTAGGATTAGTTGAATCCAGGTCAACATCGATTTTGGTTCCCATCTTCAAAAAAGGTGACCGTAACACCCCCGGTTGCTACCGGGCTATCTCGCTTTTGGACACACTAGGCAAAATAGCAGGGCGCATCCTTCTAGAACGACTCCAATGTCGGGCAGAGGAAAACACCATCGTCTCAGACCTGCAATACGGCTTCAGAGAAGGGCTCGGGACAGTTGACCAAGTGCTAAATCTCACCCTCCTATTGGGAATATATGTGTAAGCAAAAGGTGGGCCCCTGTATATGGTCTATGTAGACCTTAGCGCAGCATTTGACTGTGTAAGCCATTCAAAGCTTTGGGCTATAATTTTGGACATGGGAGTTGAACCCGCATTAGTCAACTATTTAAGAGAACTTTACTCTAATGCTTCAGCAAGGGTTAGATTTGGGCTGGATGGAGATCTCACCAAATCATTCAAGGTACAGAGGGGGGTCAGGCAAGGGTGCGTCCTGGCCCCCTTCTTATTCACTCTGTATACCAACCGCCTTGAGCAAGAAATGGTTCAAGATTGCAAAGACTTGCCCGCCATTCAGTGTCGTCCAATCCCGGCACTATTGTACACCGACGACGCTGTCATCCTAGCAAGAACCCCTGTCCAACTTCAGCGTTTAGTGGACAGATATTGCGAGTAAATGTCGTCTTTGAACTTAAAAGTAAATATAAAGAAAACATTTACGATGACTGCGGGGTTAAGGAAAAAGAGTAATAAAAAAAGGACATTTATATCAATAACACTGCCTTGGACACGACGACTTCCTACCCTTACCTAGGAATCTTAGTTGATAATAAACTAACATGGACAAAAGCTATCGACTCAAGGAAACTATCCTTCCTTAGGGCTACAGCAGCGTTAACCGCATTCGCTCAAAAACTTGGGAAAAGACCAGCCGAAGAAATCTTAAAAATATTCCAGGCCAAGTGTATCAGCGTTGCCAGTTACGGCGCGGGCGTATGGGGATATTCAAATACAGACACCCTTCAGAAAGGGGAGAATTCTTTCTTTAGTTATCTCCTCTCAGTCCCCAGAAGCACCACGACATGCGAGTCCCATCTGGAACTAGGTATGGACTACATCTCAGACATCTTAAAAATCCAACCTATAATGATGTGGAGGCGCATCTGGGCGAACGACCAATGACAACTAACAAGAGCCCTTATTGAGGACTGTATGTCATTAGACAAACCACACAAAATAAGATGGCTGGAATACGTAAAAGTGTTCTTTAATGATCTGGGTACCCAAACTTACTTCACTGACCCTACTTCGATCTCTAAAATTTCTAAAAAAAATCTCAAAAGGACATGTTTATCACACATGAGAGATCTTAGACTGGCTCAAGAAGTCAGTAAAAAGTCAGTTCAACATCTAATCTCTATTCATAGCTCCCATTCATTAGAGCCATATTTAAAATACGACCTTAATCCCTTTGAAACATTTTTACTGACTAGATTCAGATTGGACAATTTCTATCGGCTCATCTCGTTCCCAAAACAAAATGACTGGTCTACTCACCTTTTACCTTGCCCCTGTGACTCTGTGTCCCACCCGCACCTTCTGGATTTATTTAATTTATTTAATTTATTTAATGGTTTTTGTAGAGCGCGTAGTAACTCCGAAGAGCATCCCAGCGCTGATCTGCTTCTCCAGGGGTTTTAGCCAGCTAGTGAGATTATATTTGCGGGAAAAGTAGGGTCTTTAAGGTTTTCCTGAACTGGAGATAGTTCGGTTCTGTCCTGAGTTTCCGGGTAAGTGGTTCCATCGTTTAGCCGTGTGAACCGAAAAGCGACGGCCACCGGTCTTGGCTTTTCTCACTCTAGGGACTGCAATGAGATTTTCTGTATTGGACCGGAGATTTCTCTCTGCTTTGTATGGGATTAAAAGTTCTTTCAGCAGAGGGGGACCGTTGTTGTTGAGGGTTTTATGGGCCAGGCAGAGGCCTTTGAAAACGACCCTTTCTCTGACTGGGAGCCAGTGGAGAGAGTTGAGAGCCGGCCTGGCGGAGGATCTTCCAGGTGTGCCCGTGAGTAGGCGGGCTGCGGCGTTTTGGACTTTTTGCAGTGAGTTCATGGTGGCTTCAGGGGCACCCAGGTATAAAGCATTACAGTAGTCTAATCTTGCCAGGATTAGACCCTGAATAAGGAGCCTCCTTGCGGTATCTGGGAGTAGGGGAAAGATCTTCCTGCAGGCTCTAAGTAGCCCGAAGCATGTCCCTGCAGTTCTTTTTGCTTGGGTTTTAAAACTCATGTCCTTCTCAATCCACACACCAAGGCTCTTGACCTCATCCTTGGGTGCGGGGGGGTCCCCTAGGCACTTGGGCCAAAGGTGAGATGGTAGAGAGGGCCCATCGTGGCCCATCAGGAGGATCTCAGTCTTGGACCCGTTCAATTTTAATGAGGAGAGGTTCATCCATTGATGGACTTCGGAAAGACAGCTGTGGAGGTCGGATGGGGCGTGATGAGGGTGAGAGAGGGTGACGACCAACTGAGTGTCATCGGCGTAGTTGATGACTGACACGCCGTACGAGCTAACCCTCTTCTCCAGTGGGGCCATGTACACGTTGAAAAGTGTAGGGCTCAAAGATGAGCCCTGTGGCACTCCACACCGGAGGGGGATGGTGGGTGAGCAGCTGTCGTTTTCCCGCACCTGGAAGGAGCGTCCAGTCAAGAAGGATTCTAACCATTTCAAGGCCATACCCTTTAATCCGATCTCTCCCAGTCGGTGGATTAAGGTGGGATGGTCTACAGTGTCGAAGGCCGCACTGAGATCTAGGAGGATCACTGCCACTGATCCTCCCATGTCCAGAATGCTTCTGGCCTTCTCCACTGCTGTCAGGAGGGCGATGTCCGTGCCCTGACCTGGACGACATCCTGTCTGGGAGGCCGCTAAGAGGTTGTTGCTTTCTAGGTAAAGCGATAATTGCTTATTTACCAGCTTCTCCGCGATCTTGCTGTTTCCAGGGAGAAGGGATATGGGCCTGTAGTTGGCGAAATCCTGTGGGTCTAAAGAGGGTTTTTTCAGTAGACCCTTGACTGCCGCCGCTTTCCAGCTGGGGGGGACAATACCCTCTGATAGAGAGGAATTGATCAGAGCCGTGAGGGGGGGGATGATGGTACTTGACACTTTTTTTAAGAAACGGAGGGGGGCAGGATCAAGGGGGGAACCACTTTTGATTGCGGCCAACGTAGCTCCTACTTCTTCCGTTGTAACAGGACCAAAAGTGTCCAGGGAGGGTTGGGGGGCTGGCGGTGGAGGAAGATTGGTGGTGGTGATGGTAGGATCCGGCTCTGTGCGGTCCTGTTCGGGAGGGGGTATGGTTAGAAGAATGGATAATTCCAATAGTAAAAATGATGGGTCTTCGAGCATGCCGCCCAGCTTTTTTAGCATTACAAATGCTGGAAAATGAACTATAGGCCAAATCGATTGTTTCCTTTTTAAAATTCTGTATCAACCACCGCCCCAACCTTAATATTGAATGATTATCACGTATTAATGAATGTGATGAATATGTAAACAATTTTAACAGGTTTTTAATGCATTTTATTGGAAAAATGCTTTTACTGTTCTTTTATGGTCTTCTCTGAAAACCGAATAAAAATGATTTTGATTTGATTTGATTTACTATAAAGTAATTTCCAAAAAAAGGACTTTCCATTAACTATTTGGCCTCGTGGAAAAGTACGTGAATCAAAAATAAGTATTTGGGGTAAATGTTGTTAATATATGTTTTTATATTAATTTACTTTGAGAGTATAATAATGACATACTAACATTTTATTAGTTTGTGATTGTTGAAATGTACATAAGAAAATGTTGTTTGGAAGAAAACATTTAAGATATGTTTTTTTCAAAGTTTTACATTATTTATTGAAACGTTGTATGGGTTTTTTAAACATAATCTTTTTGATTGTGTTTTTTTTGCCCGCTGTCATATGATGAGTAGTATTGAACTCACTGTTTTTAGTGAAATTCAATATATTCTGAGAACAGCAAAATAAATCATATAACATATTGTACAAGTTATTTTGTATTATGCATTGAGAAATATATATTATAGTCCCCTTGCCTCACGCTTACTCACCTTTATCCATCCTCTATCACCACTCTTTACTCACCCTCACTGCCCTTCTCTCAACCTCCTCTACCCCGTTCCCTTACTCCGCTTCCCTCACTACCCCTCATTCCCCATTCCTTCACTCCCCTTCCCCTCTCTTCCCTCCCCAACTTTCCGGCTCTCAGTCCTCTGCTTCACTCCCCTTCCCCTCTCTTAACTTCCTTTGCTCCCTTACTCATTCTCCTTCTCTCACTCACCGTACTCCATTTCACTTACTCCTTCTCTCACTCCCTCTGTTCTCTCACATCCTTACTCCCCTTCCCTCACTCCCTCTTTCTTACCCTCACTCTCTCTATCCCCTCACTTTGTCACTCCCCCTTCCCTCATGCTCACTCCCTTAAACTCACCAACACTCCCTCACTTACCTTTCTTTGCCCCCTCACTAAGTCCCCTTCTCTCACTCCTTTCTTCACTCCCTCTATCTCCTCACTCCCTCACTCCCCTTGTCTTACTGTCACTCGCCTTTATCCACCCTCTATCACCCTTCTTTCCTCAACCTCACTGCCCTTCTCTCACCCTCCCTCACCCCGTTCCCTTACTCCACTTCCCTCACTTATCCTCATTCTCCATCCTTAACTCCCCTTCCCCTCACTCTCCTCCCCCACTCACCTTTTCCCAGTCTCTCTGCTTCACTCCCCTTCCCCTTCTTTCCTTCCTTTGTTCCCTCAGTAATTCCCCTTCCCTCACTCACCTTACTCCACTTTACTCACTCCTTCTCTCACTCCCTCTGTCCTGTCACTTCCTCACTCCTCTTCCCTCAATCTCTCTCTGTTACCCTCACTCCCTCTGTCCCCTCACTCTCTCACTCCCCTTCACTCACCCTCACTCACCTTCCATCCCTCACTGTCGGGAACGAGCCCTCACTCATTACCCCTTCCCTCTCACTCACTCCCCTTCCCTTACTCCCCTTTCCTCATTTAGTTTTGCTAACTCACATTCCTTTAGTCCCTTACTCACCTTCACTTAATTTCTCTCTCCCTCTTTCCCTCTGTGTCACTCAATCTAACCGCCTCATTATCCTCTCAGTCATTTGCTCTCTCTCTATTTTTCTTTCCCTCTCTCTGTCCTTCACTGTTCCTTTGTTTCCCTTTCTGTTTCCTTCATTCCTACTTTATCTCTTAGTACCCTTTTATGACTTTTAATCTCCTGCCTTGTATCTTGTATTTTGAAATATATATTATAAATATTATAACTTCTTTTTTTTTCTCTTTCACAGATATTAAATTTAGTAAAAATATGTAATTAAGTTTACATTACTTATAAGGTAAGTTTGACAAACAAAATTTAGTTTCTCAGCACTCTTTTCCTCAACCTCACTGCTCTTCTCTCACCCTCCCTCACCCCGTTCCCTTACTCCGCTTTCCTCACTTATTCTCATTCCCCATGTTCACTCCCCTTCCCCTCTCTCACCTCTTCCAAACTCAACTTCTTTCAGTCCCCTTGCTTCACTTCCCTTCCCCTCTCTTCCCTTCCTTCACTTTGTCACTCATTCTCCTTTCCTTTCTCACCGTACTCCACTTTACTCACTCCTTCTCTCACTCCCTCTGTCCTCTCACTTCCTCACTCCTCTTCCCTCACTCCCTCTCTGTTACCCTCACTCCCTCCGTCCCCTCACCCTCTCACTTCCCTTCACTCACCCTCACTCACCATCCATCCCTCACTGTCATCAACTCACCCTCACTCACTCCCCCTTCCTTCTCCCTCGCTCCCCTTGCCTTACTCTCACTCCCATTAATTTATCCTCCCTCACCCTCCTTCCCTCAATATCACATCCTCTTTTTTCACCTTTACTCATTCCCTTCCCTCACTCCCTGTCACTCTCCTTCATTCACTCCACTTCGACTCACTCCCGTTCACAACTCACCTTCCCTCACTCCCCTTCTGTAATTTGTTCTCCTAGTCACTTTCTCCCCTTCATTCAGTCATTTTATCCATTCATTTATGCAGTACACATTCATTGAAAAAAGAATGACACAATATATAAGGAATATAGCTCTTTTTTGAGAATTGGAGGTAGTTCTAAAAATAACTTTTTTTTTCTTCTTTTTTTGTTTTTACATTTTTGGGGATTTTTTTCAGGACAAAACAAGGGAATACAAAACTGCTCAACAGGAGCAAAAAAAGGGGGAAAATTAGGGCTGGGTGGAGCAGCGGTCTTCCTCCTTCTTTCGAACAATTAGTTCAATGCTCTGCTCCCCGTAGCAAAGCAGTTGATCACATTGTTTGCAGTATATTTTTAAATCTGCAAACACCGGCTGTACGTTGGGATTAAAGTTGCTGTTGTTCCTCTCACAGACGAAGTAGATGCTCCGGGGGAGGTGGAGGCGCCATCTCTTGGGGGATTGCGTGCCAGGTCCCTGGTGCTCTCCCTAGCAAAGTTGTTAGGATGCCTCCTTTCCACATGCCGGCTCAATGTGGCATTCCCAAAGCTGTATTTTCTTGTTGGATCCCCACGTGACAGAGTTGTGTCACATATCCGGCACGTCACCTTTGCAGCATTGCATTTCTTTTCCCCCTCTGGGAAAGTAAAGAACTTCCAAATGAAATGCTCTTTAACTTTTCTTTGGGGGGTCCTCAGGCAGGAATTCCACATCAGAATCTGTGGAGGGGTCCTGGGAAGCAGACATCTTTGAAAAATGAGTGCTAGTAGTGTGACAAACAGGCAAGAGGTGTTCTCCCAGCAATTGCAGAGAGGTAGTGAGGGAAATGGGTGGGGACTTTCCATAGTTGTGAAAAAAACTGTATGAACCAATCAAAGTGTTGTTTTAAGGTCACATGGCTTGACGCGCGCTTATGCTGCGCGATCCGGGGTGCTTACGGGGGCACTTATGCGGCACGTACGTAGGCGCTTACGGAGGCGCTTCCGGGGGTGCTTACGCAGCGTGTATCAATAACATTTTGCTCGATATTCGGAAATGTGTTTAAAGTTAAAATACGGTTTTTAAAATTCAAAAATACTACTTTTATGAGTATGCCACTGAATGTCTTGCATTATTATTTACTTTAAATACATAAATATTTTTTTTTCGCTCGCGGGAATTGCGCTCACGCTACGTGTACGGGTGCGTTTACGGGTGTGCGCACCCTGAGCACACCAGGGTTTAAATTTAAAAAAAAAACAGGAAAAATACATTAAAAAATTAATATTACAAAAATATAGAATATTGGAATACTTAGACAAAATTATAATAATTAATAGCTCTAAAAATTTGCTATTAAAAAAACTTAATAATTCACTTAAAAAACCGTAGGTTTCAAACTCGTTATAGTTAGGAATTAGCATTTAAAAAACTTTTGAAATTCACTGAAAAAACCATAGGTTTAACACTCGTTATAGTTAGGAATTAGCATTTAAAAAACCTGTGAAATTCATCAGTGATGTCATGAGTGATGTCACTGACCATGTCATGAGTGATGTAATATGTGACGTCATCAGCAGTGCATTGCGGGTGCACGAGTTATAGTTAATCCAACTAACTATAATGTGGGAATTTCAATGGTTTTGTATGGGTAAAATGTTCAGATAACAATAACTGGTGTGAAACCTATGTTTTGTTAGTGAATATATATATATATATATATATATATATTTATATATATATATATACATATATTCAATACAAATTGCCCACGAGCTTCGGGGAGCACTCGACAACGCCTCCACCATCCGGTGCTTGTTGTCCACCCTCCTGCATGAGACCTTTAATTGTTTAGCTGCCTGATGCGTTTCAGGGTAGGTAACCCTTTCTTCAGAAGCTTCTGGGCTTAAAAAGCATGGCGCAACAGCGTTTGTGTGTTTTCTGTGCTCTTTTATTCAGTGCTGCCCCCACGTGACATCAGGGGGCCCTGCTAAGTGCAGTATGCATGTCCCATGCATTTTGGGACATGTAGTTTCTTTTAGTATCACAGCGCCATAATGTACCATTTTCGCCGCATTAGTTGTCTTTAGTAGATTGCAGAATCCTGTAGGCGGGTGGGCCTGTTGATTTGCTGTGCTGTTCGGTCGAGGAAAGGTTCCTTTCACCAGCCTCTCTTTTTAGTTCATCAGAGATGGTGCTCACCCCACGGCAGGACGGCCGTGTAGTTAAATTCAATACAAATTGCCCACGAGCTTCGGGGAGCACTCGACAGTGCCTCCACCATCCGGTGCTTGTTGTCCACCCTCCTGCAAGAGACCTTTAATTGTTTAGCTGCCTGATGCGTTTCAGGGTAGGTAACCCTTTCTTCAGAGGCTTCTGGGCTTAAAAAGCATGGCGCAACAGCGTTTGTGTGTTTTCTGTGCTCTTTTATTCAGTGCTGCCCCCACGTGACATCAGGGGGCCCTGCTAAGTGCAGTATGCATGTCCCATGCATTTTGGGACATGTAGTTTCTTTTAGTATCACAGCGCCATAATGTACCATTTTCGCCACGTTAGTTGTCTTTAGTAGATTGCAGAATCCTGTAGGTGGGTGAGCCTGTTGATTTGCTGTGCTGTTCGGTCGAGGAAAGGTTCCTTTCACCAGCCTCTCTTTTTAGTTCATCAGAGATGGTGCTCACCCCACGGCAGGACGGCCGTGTAGTTAAATTCAATACAAATTGCCCACGAGCTTCGGGGAGCACTCGACAGCGCCTCCACCATCCGGTGCTTGTTGTCCACCCTCCTGCAAGAGACCTTTAATTGTTTAGCTGCCTGACGCGTTTCAGGGTAGGTAACCCTTTCTTCAGAGGCTTCTGGGCTTAAAAGCATGGCGCAACAGCGGTTGTGTGTCTTCTGTGCTCTTTTATTCAGTGCTGCCCCCACGTGACATCAGGGGGCCCTGCTAAGTGCAGTATGCATGTCCCATGCATTTTGGGACACGTAGTTTCTTTTAGTATCACAGCGCCATAATGTACCATTTTCGCCGCGTTAGTTGTCTTTAGTAGATTGCAGAATCCTGTAGGTGGGTGAGCCTGTTGATTTGCTGTGCTGTTCGGTCGAGGAAAGGTTCCTTTCACCAGCCTCTCTTTTTAGTTCATCAGAGATGGTGCTCACCCCACGGCAGGAAGGCTGTATAGTTAAATTCAATACAAATTGCCCACGAGCTTCGGGGAGCACTCGACAGCGCCTCCACCATCCGGTGCTTTTTGTCCACCCTCCTGCAAGAGACCTTTAATTGTTTAGCTGCCTGACGCGTTTCAGGGTAGGTAACCCTTTCTTCAGAGGCTTCTGGGCTTAAAAGCATGGCGCAACAGCGTTTGTGTGTTTTCTGTGCTCTTTTATTCAGTGCTGCCCCCACGTGACGTGAAGTCAATTATCCCCAGTGGGTTGGCGCCGATATTAGAACGACACTCAAGATGCCTTTTCACTGTCCAGCAATGTGTGCCTCTCCGTTCTTGACGCACCTCGTGGTTACAAGATGCAGATCTGTAGTGCACAGCAGGGCGTCTTCGCGACCAGAACGAGCCGCAAAACAATTCCCGAGTGGGTGCTGTTGTGTTGGTGAATGAAAAAGTCCGCAAATAAAGAGGTGAATTGTAACCACGAGGTGCGTCAAGAACGGAGAGGCACACATTGCTGGACAGTTAAAAGGCATCTTGAGTGTCGTTCTAATATCGGCGCCAACCCACTGGGGGTAATTGACTTTTTCATTCACCAACACAACAGCACCCACTCGGGAATAACCTGGGGGAAACTACAAGTTCCAGCAGGCAGTTTTCCCACGCCCATCAGGGCGGGACTAAACAAGTACTTCATCATTCCCCCACAAGCTGCTGTTGTTTTCTTGAATGTGCCAATGAGGAAGGAATGCTAATTCTGAAACGCGTATGGCTGCATTTGGAGCCGTGATGGAATGACATCCTGCTTGCAGTCCGCAAATAAAGAGGTGAATTTAACTCTCCGTCTGTGGCGTCTTCAATAAGGGACAACCTTGTGTGGCAAATGTTTTGCGGCTCGTTCTGGTCGCGAAGACGCCCTGCTGTGCACTACAGATCTGCATCTTGTAACCACGAGGTGCGTCAAGAACGGAGAGGCACACATTGCTGGACAGTTAAAAGGCATCCTGAGTGTCGTTCTAATATCGGCGCCAACCCATTGGGGGTAATTGACTTTTTCATTCACCAACACAACAGCACCCACTCGGGAATAACCTGGGGGAAACTACAAGTTCCAGCAGGCAGTTTGCCCACGCCCATCAGGGCGGGACTAAACAAGTACTTAATCATTCCCCCACAAGCTGCTGTTGTTTTCCTGAATGTGCCAATGAGGAAGGAATGCTAATTCTGAAACGCGTATGGCTGCATTTGGAGCCGTGATGGAATGACATCCTGCTTGCAGTCCGCAAATAAAGAGGTGAATTTAACTCTCCGTCTGTGGCGTCTTCATTAAGGGACAACCTTGTGTGGCAAATATATATATATATATATATATATATATATATATATATATATATATATATATATATATATATATATATATATATATATATATATATATATATATATATATATATATATATATATATATATATATATATATATATATATATATATATATATATATATATATATATATATATATATATATATATATCTATGGGGAACTACTACTAGCAAAACGTAATTGCAGCAACAACGATGCCTACCGGGATGAAGAGAAAGTTATGTGTGAAAGATTCCGTAGTAGAGGATATAGTCAGAAAATAATCAATACTGCCAGAGATCGAGTAGCACTGAAAAACAGAGAGGAACTACTAAATCCTTGGAACAAAACGGAAGAAACTGATAAAGTAAGATTTATCACTACTTTTTCGGAACAAGCACACAGTGTTCGCAAGATTTTTCAAAAACACTGGCATGTCCTTCAGACGGATATACTTTTAAAAAAATACCTCAATGACAATCCACAAATCACTTTCAGAAAAGGCAAATTACTAAGAGACGAACTCAGCCAAAATTATGTGACTTCCAAGATCAATTCCAACAAGAGTGATGTGGGCTTCATGTGCTGTCGCAAATGTAAAGCGTGCAAGTTCAGCAAAGACTGCCAAACATTAACTGTCCCAAACAGCAAAAGAGTGTTCACAATCCGTAAACGACTGACATGTAACACCACATACAGCATATATATCTTAATCTGTCCGTGCAACAAATGGTATGTTGGCAGTACCAAACATACTGCAAAGAAAAGGGTACTGGAACATCTACGAGCCATACATAACAACAACAAACAATATCCTGTTGCCAGGCACTTTTCGGAAATGCATATGCAGAATGAACAATTGGTGCAATTGGTTGTAATAGACAGTGTGGATTTGGGAATAAGGGGTGGTAATTTGGAACTGTCCCTTAGGAAACTCGAGTCCAAATACATTGTGGATTTTGAATGTCTGACACCGAAAGGTTTAAATGTGACTGAAGAATTGGCAATCCATTTATATGACTAAGTACTGTTATGAATTGATATCCACGGTTTCCTTGATTTTAATGTAATTTATTTCATTTTCAGAAATTCACACATCACGTGGTGGCGGCACAACATGGAATCTAATTCCAATGATCTGCATTCAGACTCAACCAATGTGATACTATGTGGACAATTTATCCAGCTCACTTAATATCGCAAGAATAATGTATGAAACTTGTATTAGGCAAGAACTGAGTCTCTTTGCCCACTGGGGCATAATGGTCTTAACTTGAATAGCATTTTACGCTTGCCCATTGGGGCGCCAGTCACTTGGTAATTGACGTTCTGCAATATTGTTGTAGTCAGAACACGTGACATGTTTCTATAGCAACATGACCACGGTTGTTGAGTCAAATGAAATGCATATTTATTTGGTGTTCTTTCATTGAATTGGGTCTTGTACAATTACAGATATCATGTTGGCTTCAAATACTCATCATACTGCTCGTAGATTGTTGTGATCGCGCTTGTGAAATGCGATATAAACAAACAGTGATGCAAATATACAACTACCAATTACGGGGCAGCCCTTTTGTGTATATGAAACGAGCGACATTTTTGGTCTGTGTATTACGTTTACCATAGCAAAATAAGGCTAAATGTTAATGGGCACAGACGATAATGTTTAACACTGAGCAGGGCGTGTGTATCAGTATATTTTATACTTTTTACCGGAATGCAAACTAAATTGAGGAATATGTTATTGAGGCAAAACAATATTTGATTTTGACGTTCATATACCCTACGACCCAACTGATGTATATAAAATGAACTTTGTGAGTTAGAATACCAGTATTGAACAGTGGATAAGGTAATTTTGCATGTTACAAGATGGCCGCCACCAGGCTTTCGTGATGTTAATGTATGCACTAGGGTGTGGTGTTTAAATAATGGTGATTTACGCCACGAGACGAGCGTGACCAAGCCGTAATGGCGAAACGCGTCGTGGAACTTTTCTCATCTGCTGCATAAAACTTTGTACAACTGCAGCCCTGGGCGTCCTGTTTTCATCAATATCTTTTGGTGTATTGCGGAGTGAATTTACACAGCCAGCTGGTGGCTGCAACAGGACCGCCCATGCCAGCTCATCTCCTAACCAGCGGTGGTGGGGAGCATATATATATATATATATATATATATATTTAACTATTCCCCAATCATACATTTGCTGTAGAACGTTACTACTATTTTGGTGTTCACAAACTAAGAGTGTAATTTTACTACTAGTATTTTACGAGTGTATCTTTACAAGTACTAAAATTGAACTTGTAGTTTGTGAATACCAACACAGTAGTAAAGTTACTACAGCAAGTGTAAACTTGCACAAAAGTGTAAGTTTACCTTTGTGAATCAGGCCCTCTTTGTGTATTGTCAAGTTCGATTAGAACAGATGTCTCTCTCAGGGCACTAACAACTATGTACCCTAAAGGCCACCAGGCTGTTCAAATCCCTACAGCAAGATTTAGAATGCATGAAATACTTTGCTGTAATTGCAGATGTGCCAGGCAGCAACATAAGAGGGCATACGAATACTAAAATGCAAGCACTGAATGGAGCTTCCTTGGTATCGACTCAATTGCTGTAGTAATTTGTGAATGTCGCTATGATGCTGAAGTACTCAGTAAGATTTAGCCCCTGCCATATCACTAGGTATGATCTATGAGAGGACAACAGATTTATGTCGTTACAACGCATACTTTTACAACGCATACCTTTACAACGCATTTTTTACACTGCAACATCCATTACAACTTATTCCATTACAACGCATGCCATTACAAAGAATTCTTTGAAACTACCTTTACAACGCATTCCACACCAACGCATACTACACTTACAACGCATACCATTACAACGCATACCATTACATTGCATGTATGGTACATATTGGATAGTGTAGGGGTAAAAATTACTATTCTAACTTCTGGGGGTGCAACAGTAGGGTAAGTGTTGGATAGTGTAGGGGTAAAAATTACTATTCTAACTCCAGGGGGTGCAACAGTAGGGTAAGTATTGGCTAGCGTAGGGGTAAAAATTACTATTCTAACTCCAGGGGGTGCAACAGTAGGGTAAGTGTTAGATAGTGTAGGTATGCTTTGTAATGGTATGCGTTGTAATGACTGCGTTGTGATGACATGCGTTGTAGTGGTATGCGTTGTAGTGAAATGCGTTGTAATGGTTGTGTTGTAATGGTATGCGTTGTAACGGATGTTGCGTTGTAAAAGTTTAGTTGTAAAGGTCGTGCATTGTAAAACTTGTGTTGTAAGTGTTGTTTCCCGAGAACAACTATTAGCCTTTTACTCAGTGTGCATATGGTTGCAATAAGAGAAAGGTGGATTATCTCTTGTTATTTTTCCGCTGCACACATAGAAAGAGGAAACAGCCTCAGTGTATTGTTTTTGTGCAGGGACGTGCCCCTTCTTGCACAAAAACAATTCTCCTTACAAAGCAGGCACAAACGCAGGAGAAAAGGCAGGAATGCGCCGTATTGACTTAAATGCAGAGCATTCCTGCTCTTTCCCTGTCATGCAACGCAGCACAGCAAGGTGTCTTGCTGCGCTGCATTACTAGGCCATAAATATGGACCACAGTGTTTAAAACAAGCAGTCTTTGGGAATGCTCTGGATATCTGACCTAAAAAAACGTGTCTGGAATCAGCCCCTATTGGCACCGGGCAAGAAGCTGTACGTAATGCAGAACGTCTATCCAAGCAGTTAAAAAGGAAATGGAACACTTTGCCTAGATTCGTAGACTTGTATACTTTGGAAGTTGCGTAGCTGATGGAGAAACTTACTGACATAAAGCCAACAATGGTATCATCCAAGGTACACAGTGATGATGCAGCCCGGTGCAGTACAAGAAGAATGCACTACAGGCTGTAGGTTTCAATTCCAGCAACTGTAAGGCATGGCATGGCTGCCAGTGAGTGTGAATACACGCTGCAGCATCGCTGTTTGAAAATGAAAAAAATGCCATCAAAATAGCTATGAGAATTATGTCCTTAAAGACAGATGACCTTGCTTCAGCCATGTTCTGGATTCTGACCCTTTTAAGCTCTGCTTCTAGTTTTCCATAACCCTCAGCAAAATCTAAATTGAACGTTGACATTCCTGGATTTCTGAGTAAATAGCAAAATCAGCAAGGACATTGTATCAAATCAGTGTCTTGAATTGGTAACGTGCTGGCTCTGTAAAGTGATAAAATCTGAACAGATAAATTTGCACAAAAGTGGGGTTTCTGTCCTTGACACTGTAAACGCGATTACTCATGTTTAACAGCTGGGTAGCTAATGCACCCAGACTATCACTGAAATGACACATGGGGACCTATTTAAACACTTATGTTTCTATAACTTTAGTCTATGAGCACAGCCTGTGAATATTCCCCCTGTCTCAACATAAGGGACTTATTTAAGCTAGATTCGTTTAAATATTTCAGAAACCTTTTTAAAGTGAAATAAAATATTGTGTGTTATTATTAATTACTGAGTTGCTTAGGTCTCCAAGTCAATTCTTCCAACTCTTCTCAGGTGCGGTTGATCCACCAGTTATGCCAAGTGATTGCATCTTATTGTGGCATGTTTTGAGATATTATGTTTTGAATTGTGCTGTTTTATTTGATGTTGTTCTCCTATGTTATGTGTTGCTTTGTTATTGGGATGTTACAATACTGTGCTTCAATGACCACCTTATGCCAAACCTCTGCTGTCCATTTTACATGGGAACAAAATATTAATGCTGCTTAACAAACCAGTGCTCGCCCAGGAAGCCACGCGGGATCTCATTATTAGCAACGTGACACTTAAGTAGGAAACAAGACTCTATAGTAGGAAACAGGACACTTTAGTAGGAAAAATGATACTTCAGTAGGAAACGTGACACTATAGTTGGAAACATGACACTTTAGTAGTAAATGTGACGCTTTTGTAGGAAGTCATGCTTCACCAGAAAACGTGACGCTTGAGTAGGAAAGGTGACAGTCTAGTAGGAAAGGTGATGTATTTGTATTAAACATGACACTTTTGTAGGGAAAGTCACGCTTTACATGAAAATGTGATGCTTGACTAGGAAAGGTGACACTCTAGTAGGAAAGGTGATGCATCTGTAGTAAACATGATGCTTTTGTATGAAAGTGACGCTTTACCTGAAAACGTTACGCTTCAGTGGAAAGAGTATCAAACAGAATACACACATCAACACAAAAGCATTAAAAACACTACTTTGGGCATTGTCATGTATAGTGTGTAACTTTTACCTTGGCTATTTCCCTAGTGAAACTTTAGTATGAAATGTTACCCACACATTGGAAACGTGAAGCATCAACATAGGCAATGATGTAACAGCTCTGTTGTGCTGCAAACCAGGAAGCATGAAGTTCCTTCCAATTTCACTTACAGTCTTTTTGTCAGTTTTGGCTGGTGGGGGTGATTCTTGTTTGCTGCTGTTTTCTGGTCTTGTTGGTGTCTGTGCTGCCCCTGTTGTGTCCACAAACTGTTATTTTCCTTTTTAATTAACATGTGTGTTGTTTTGTATAGTGTATTGTTGGGTGTTTGTCCAAATAGGGGTTTATAATTATAGGGGTAGGCAGAAGGAATCGTGTTTTACTGTTGTTGGGTTTAGATTGGCTAGAGGGGGTAGGGCGGTGTCGGGCAGAGGAAGGGCCAAGAACCTGACAGAGGAGGAGTTTGGGGGCCTGCTGTGCTGTTAGTCAGGTACCTACCTAACATGATCGGCAGTAGAGGCCGGGTCAGCCAAGGCTACCCATGGGAGGCATCAGCGATGGGAGAAGGTGCACTTCCAGCTGTCTCACAGTGGAGCATCCACCAACTCAAGCACCGGTGGGCAGATGTTATCAGATGGGAGCAAGATATCCTGGATCATCTGGGGATAGAAGTTGATGGGGATACCACTAAGACTCTATATACCATGAGCTTATAACTGTGTGACTATCGCACAATACTTTAAACGGTTTTCATTCTGGAAGGCCCAGATATGCATAGAAGTTACTATAGAATGAAACAGGATAACTCTGTTTCATACACGGAACATGGTACAGGGGCCTGTTCACAGGGGCATTACAATAGCCAAAACATACCACGCAGTGTTGGGGAGGCCCATAGGTGATGTGGGACCCATCGGGCACTGTGGAGGGAGTATTGTAACCTGGCTTGGTAGGTCATTTCTGACTCAGAACTGTGGGGGCAACCACCTTCCATGCTGCAGGGGAGCGTACTCATATGTCATCAAATCACAGGTTGGACAGGGTGTTTGGTTTCCCTTCCAATGCTAACAAATACGTCTATATGACAAAAAATGGTAATCATTCATTTATGAGCCTGTATGTGCATAATTGATCATTGTTCATTTACAGTGCAATGACAACAAGTGCGGAGCTAAGTGAAGAGGACAAATAAGTATGGGTACTGTCTGATTTGTATAGCACTGTAAAGAACACACATTGACTTGAGAAGGCCCCAGCATTGTCATAATTTGCAGAATGGGGTTAAACAAATTGGACTGTTGACATTACCATCAAAGCATGGCATCCTTGCACCAGGTTACAATCTAGGTTGGTCTTGCACCTTGTTTGCACTCTGTGCACCTCATATGTAATGTGCCTGCTATCATCTGAATACACTGCAACATGGCATACATATGTCCATCATGAGGGCATTCCAACTGTTCCTTATGCTACAAGTCCAACGCACAGAAAATACCAGGAATTTGTGATCTCAATGTACTGTGCTTCATATCCATACAGTGTACATGTGCAGCATTCACAGAACATTGTACCATGTTTTGTCACCTGCTTGTTTATATGCTCTGTAACAATTGTGTGTGTTTTCTTAAATGGATTGCAGTGAGATGTGCAGGGGGTATCATCACTCTGCGGAAACAAGCTGTACCTTACATGTAACAACAGAAGTAGGAAAAAGTTACATATGCAATTGACGGGCCAAAGTGCTATGTGGATTCATTTCCAATGTATGCAGGCCCACACAATGGATGCCTCTTAATAGCTGTGGTACTGTTGTGGCAGCTATGGTGTGGATGCTTATGGCAAATGTACCATCAGCTGCCCCAAAACCAACTATTGGCCATTAGTCCTAATGTCTTTTACCCATACTATGGACAGAAATTGCCAACATGTTACCCGTAATATGTGACATACATGTTGCATGGGATAGGCTGTGATTTCCCTGAAATAGTATGTTTACCCATGTCTATATTTGAGCATGTTACAGGTGTGGTTGGGGTGTAACACATTCCCAGAAAATACTTCCAATTGTCAACAGCATATCTAATGTTGACATGTGACCAGTGGACATTTTACAAAAATATGTGTCCTCCTTTTGTATGTTCACATCAGACTATGCACATGCCTGCAGATTACGACCCTCCACCCAACCAACATTGATAAAGTCTAAATGATAGAAGGTATGTCAGACATTCATGCCACTCAAACAGCAAATTGCTTTGTGATCCCTACATGTACCTGTAGTACAGTGTCTAGCCAAAGTTTGAACTACAATGGCCTTGATGAACATGTGAGCAGGCACGGCATACCAAAACATAATTACATCCTATTATGAATGCTGCATATGTATTTGTGAGGTGATATAGTTAACATGTATCATTCATGATAACATAACAAGGGGGCAAGTTACATATCCCCACATTTTACAGTGATTGCATCAGTCCATTGTCCATGCCAATTACTATATGTATAGGTCACTACACTTACAACGTATAAGTCACCCCTATAGCAGGCCTTAACAATCCTGAAGGCAGGGTGCTGGGTTTTATGTGAGAGGATGCCCCTGCATGAGCAGAGCCCCTCTGCAGCCTTCGGATACCATTCTACCAGGTTGTCTGTGACACAGCCAGACAGATAGGTAGAGGTGCATTATATCCTTGCGGTAAATGCTATCTCGAAAACGGCTGAAATAAAGCATGTCGTAGTTGGTATCAAACACCTTGGAATCATACCTCCATACTTCTGAAGCAAGCTTTGTGGGGTCACTGGTCTTTCCGGTACCAGCCTTCTCGACCGGGCAGCACAAAATGGTTGCTGCTGACCAGAGACACATTTCTGCCCTCCTGCTGCTGAGGCAAGCTCGAGCAGAGGAAGGCAGAACAATGGTCATCCTGTCACAGGGTGGTGTAACCACCTCCCAGACAGGATTTAGTGAATTGGGGCTGGGTGCGTGCACTTCCAAAGTGCCTGAAAGTCTGCATCTGGGGCACACTTGGTGTCCCTGTGTATAGTTCAGTTCAAACCAGTCCTGGTAGCCATTGGCTGCTGCTCTGGCACAAACCTGGACAAAGGAGAGGGGAGTATCCTCCCCTCTGTCCTGACCCTCCCCTGAGAGGGAACCCTGATTCTGTTCAACCCTCTCCATGGTACAAAAGGGCTTACCTGGCTATAGGACCCTAGATTCGATGTGACAAGATTCTGTTCAAGAAACCACTGAACTTCGACCATCTGGACACTCTGGACTTCGCCTGGGCTCAACTTTGTCTCCCTCTCTGTCCAAAGCATTGTCTGTGCCCGTGCACCATACAGGCTCCTTGCAGGACCTGTGGAGCATCAAGGACATTTGAAGTATCTCCCTTGGGGTGAAGGAGTCACTCCTTTGCATTCCCAGGCACTGTAATGCAACTGGCCTGTTTGCTTATCCTAAGCTCCTGTAGACTATGAAGGTTCAAGCAACCCAGGTGGTGGGTTCTTATGTTCCTTGAGGTTGAGCTGCCCTTTCACCAAATTTGAGGCCAGTATCCCTCGTGAGGATCAAATAACCAAACCCCTGTGCACTGCGTACTTTTACAATTGCATATGCTTGTTGGCATTCCCCAACTAAGTGCATTGGGCTATTGATATCCCCAACCTCTGTGCACATGTTCTACAAATGAAATTTGGCTTCCTCACACTCTGTGTCCTGCAAGCTGGTACTTTGTGAAACTGCTAGCGTTCCCCTCGTGACTCATGTGCCTTCAGCCTGTGGGCCCATTTGAGGGACAACACCATTTTTCTTGGGCTCCCCTGGTTGCACCAGGCCTGTGCTGACTCCCCTTGCTGTGGTTAGTCCCCTGGTCTTTGCTGGGGCAGACCGTGAACTTCCTCAACCTTCCTTGTGAGTTGCCCTTGCAAAGGCTTGGTGGTGCTCCTGCCGCAGACCGACCCCTCAGCACTCAACATCCTTCATTGGACAGTTTGTATCCAGCTCCTGGTCACCTTTGACATCTCCTGGTCCCCAAGGCTACAGATTCAAGGTCTCCTTTTTCGCACCTGGCGTACCCGACATCAGTGGGCATTCGTCTTCCAAGCCCCTGGGCACTCCTGAGGGACCCAGACTCAGTCTGCTCTACTTTCAGGCTCCTCCCTTCAAGAATCCACCTGTGGGTTCCACCAGACACTTTTCTTCTCTACAGCAGTGGCATTTCTTTGAAGACTCCATTTGAGAACGACAGCAATTTCAGACGCCACTTCGACCTGTTGCACCCGGTTTCCATGGGATAGGTAACTCTGGTACTTTAGTATCTACGGGTGGGGTGGCTCTCCAACCTTCTCTTAATCCACTGAAAAGGGTCCTTAATCACTAAAACTGCAAACGCGACTCTCTCATTGAATTGTACGTAGCACGCGGTCGTGTTCTCACACTGCACCCGTCCTCCGTGGAGTCCCTACTTACTCACCTGGCATTGTTCCTTGACACTGTCTTGACTCGAGTCGTGGTTCTTATACCACTATTTTAGTATATGATGTGGTCTCGCCGTGGAGCCCATTGTGTATTAGTGCTACTTACGTTTGTTTCTGTGCTACAGCATTGTGTGCTTTGTGTTTATCTGCGTGTAGTAGACACTGTGATGTATTTAAGGTGTGCTATAATAATAAATACATATTTTTATAACTACTGTGTGGTTCTCCTTTAATTTAATATATACTGTGAAATCCCTAGTGCAACTTCAAAAACATATTTTAAAGAACCATAATGGAAAACAATATTTGAAGAGAAGAGCTGACACACTAAATTAGAAAAATACAAATATGTTTTTTATTAAATATTTTCTCTAAATATTATTCAATATATACAATTCATGACAGAGAAGTAACCATTTGAATCAACATACATTCTACATTTATTCACCTATCCATGCATACATTTCACAAACATGTTTTAGTTGTTCACAATGATCAATAGTTTGAATATTCCTGATATACAATAATTTCAACCGAAGGAGAAACATATTCCTAGCTATAACAACATAATTCCATATATTTGTTGGTTACATAAAGATAGACAAAAACACAGGCTAATGATGTGGCAAATGTCCCATGGAGTAATATCATTGATGGGTGGTTTTCATATCATCTCTATGCGCATTTTCGGCAGAACCTGCCTTCCTCAGGAAAGCCACCTCCAAATATCTTCTCAAATGGTACGGGTCACAGTGCTCTGATGTAATTACATCACCGGGACGGTAGAGTACAATGAATATGTCAAAAATCTTCCTTGTTTATAAATATCAGTCCAAAATGTACAGGTCACCGTAAGTTTGTAATGTTACTTCGCAATGGTGGTAAAATGAACATTTTCTTTATTTAAAAATATATGTATCCGATTCAAGCTTGTTGATCCGTTCTGGGCAAGCTGCACCTGCACATTTCATTCAAGAATATGTAAATTAGTGGGTGAATAGGTTATGAGGAATCTTCACTTTCGTGAGGAGTCTCCGCTCCGGCAGCTCGTTCTAATGGCTGCCACTAAAATTCCAAAATCGGTCTCCTTTCATATAATCCAAACATTAAGGTTGCATTCTGGTAAAAAAGCTGCTTAACATTCCTTCAAGACTAAGCCTGAAGGCTGCTCTCCACAGCAACCACTTGGTTAGCTTTCTAAGGTCATCTTTGAATCTTTGACCTCTTAAATCGCCATAAGGGCTGTTTGGACTGGTGCAAGGTGCTCACTTTAAGAGGTGGACAGCATATACCAGGCCAACTTCTCACATTGGTGTGCAGCGGTTGGGATTCAATCCTGCATTGTTTTACCAGATAAATCTTTGTATTGATTAACTGAAAACAACTAAGTACTAGGTACATATAATACTAGGATCACTGAAATAATATCGAGGGACAAAATATCGACTTGCAAAAATATCGTGGACAAAATATCGACAGTCAAAATATCGAGTTTGTATCTACAAACAGGTAAGTACAAAAATATCGAGTACAAAATATCGTTTACAATAATATAAATGTAAAAAATATCGACTTTATTAAAAACAGTGTTAAATTAAATTAATATCAAAATTTAATTATTAAAATATACTTAAAAATACTTACATTAACTTATAATAATTAAATAATAAATGAAAATAATAAAAAAAAATGTTACAATCTTATTTGTTAAAACATATATATATAGTAACATACTATAATTAAATAAAATACTATTATATTACCGTACGATACCAGAAGTTTAAAAAATACTATTCCCACTCCAAAGAGTGCAAGCGTAGGGAAAGCGTTGGATAGCGTAGGGGGTGAAATTACTATTCCCACTCCAGTGGGTGCAACAGTAGGGAAAACTGAACCCTAAAAATACCCCTTTACCCAAAAACCCAAAACTGACCCTGAACCCTAAAAATACCCCTTTACCCAAAAACCCAAAACTGACCCCGAACCCTAAAAATACCCCTTTACCCAAAAACCCAAATCTGACCCTGAACCCTAAAAATACCCCTTTACACAAAAACTGAAAACTGACCCTGAACCCTAAAAATACCCCTTTACCCAAAAACTGAAAACTGACCCTGAACCCTAAAAATACCCCTTTACCCAAAAACTGAAAACTGACCCTGAACCCTAAAAATACCCCTTTACCCAAAAACTGAAAACTGACCCTGAACCCTAAAAATACCCCTTTACCCAAAAACTGAAAACTGACCCTGAACCCTAAAAATACCCCTTTACCCAAAAACTGAAAACTGACCCTGAACCCTAAAAAAACCCCTTTACCCAAAAACTGAAAACTGACCCTGAACCCTAAAAATACCCCTTTACCCAAAAACTGAAAACTGACACTGAACCCTAACTGAAAACTGACCCTGAACCCTAAAAATACTCCTTTACCCAAAATTAACTAATATTATTTAATTACCAATTAATTATTAATTAACAATAACAATAAAGTAAATATATTAGCACATTAGCTGTAATTAATTTAATTTAATAATTAATATTATTTTTTATCAATTAATTTATTAACAATAACTAAAAATTATATATATAAATAAATTACTCTAATTAATGTAATTAACAAATTAATATTATTTAATTACCAATTAATTACAAATTAACAATATGTACAAAATTATATTAATTAATTAACTAATTAATATTAATTAATTACCAATTAATTAATAAATAAAAATATTTACAAACATATATTAATTAATTAATTAATTATTATTAAATTACTCCCCACCCTTATCCCCTATTAACCCAACATCCCGCTCCTAAACATTAACTACAATTTAGATTACTATTAATAAAAAAAAAAAAAAAATTTACCTTTTTTCTACATATTATTGAAATTTTTTACTTTGACTATTTATATATATTTTGTCGATATTTTTGTACTCGATATTTTTTTAACATTATTTTAATCGATATTTTGACCAACGATATTTTTGTTCTCGATATTTTATTATTATCGATATTTTAAACTCGATATTTTGTCCATTCAATATTTTTGAGTCAATATTTTGTCTGTGCACCATAATACTAGCTTAGATAAGTATGTTCTACTGAACTTAGGGTTGGGTAAGTTAAGAGTCTAACACACCCTTTCTCCAACCTAAGAGAGTTCAGTTTCCCACTAGGTTAGGTAGGTGCACACACCACACCACACTTAGAGGCCTATTAGGATGGCGGACGGACCTGCGTCCGTCCGCCACCCCCGAGGTGGAGGGACGGTGCGCAGGGGCAGCGGCGGTCCCTCCGTTGGAATTAGGATGTGACCGCTACACAGGAGGTCACATCCTGTATATATAACATTGCGACGGGTGCTGCTTTAAGCAGCACCCGCCGCAAAGTCAAATATGTATGCTTTGTATTTGCATGCACAAAGCGGCAGGCACCGCGCGGTGCCTGCCGCATTGTGCATGCAAATGCAGGGTGGTACCATAGGTACCCCCCATGTGCACCCCCCAACACCCTGGGGGCACGCAAAGGGCCCCCAAAAACAAAAGACCACATGCTTTTCCACAGCAGAAAACCCGCCGTGGAAAAGCATGTTTCCGCCTGCATCGTGATATGGCTGGCGGTGTCTTGCAGACACCGCCACCATATTTGCGTACACCCACCACGGATCAGTGGCGGACGGACTTGCCATCCGCCGCTGATCCCAACGCCATCGTAATGTGGCGGTTGGTGTTTTCCCTCACCAAAGCGGTGAATCCGCATCCTCCAGCCCAGCGGTGGCTTCCGCCAGCCCGGAGGATGTGGATTCACTGCAATCCTAATCGGCCCCTAAGTATGTCTACTAAAGGAGAAGCCACCAGTGGCTCTCTGCCTTCTAGATACAGTGAGCTTTCATTCCAAGAATTGAAAGCCCTGTGTGCCTCTAGAAAGTTGAAAACAAGGAGAAGTGCCAACACTCAACGTCTCATTGAGGTGTTACTGTTAGATGACCTTAGGAAGAACCCTGGGTCAGATGAACAGGAAAGATTGGGTGGGACAGGGAATGAAGATAGGTCAGGAGGTGAAACCTTTTATGACCTAGACTCAAACTCTGGCCAGGAGGACTAAGATGGGTCCCACCTGCACAACTCAGATCTTCAGGGAGATGCTGAAGAAGGTCAAAATAGCCCCCTTTACCCCTCCTGGTAGAGTGCAGAGTTTCTCAAGGAGATCTAGATCTCCCTCTGCAGCATCACATCACTCCGGACAGTCTTCAGGGACCACTGTATCTAGCAAGAGGACCACTCCTATGACAGGTGGTACCAATTTCTTGAGCTTGAGAAAGCTAAGCTTAGGCTCAGGCAAGAGCAATTGGCCCATGATAAAGAGTCCCCAGAAGTCCAGAGGGCTGGAAAAAAGTTGGGACTAGAGTTGCATAGCGGCAGCAACAGTGTCCCTAGAGTTAAGGAACATTATTTTAACAATAGGAACCTGAGCAGATTGACCCTCCCTACCATGTTGGGGATGACATCTATAAGTGGATAACTGCTTTGGAGGGGGCCTGTAAAGTACAAAGTGTCCCTCAGGAACAGTAGGCAGCTATCTTGTGGCTCGCCTTTCTGACAAAGTAGAGATAAGCTTCTCATTGTTAAAGAAGAGGATGCAGACCATTATTCAGTCCTGACAAGTGCTCTCATTGATGGGCTTTTCTTAACCCCTGAACGGTACAGGTTTAAGGTCAGAGACACCCAGAAGGCACAATCTCAAGACTGGGTAGACTTTGTAGATTGTGCTACAAAGGCCCTGGAAGGTTGGATAATTTGCAGCAAGGTGCATGACTATTTAGGATTGTATGATTTGATTATGAGGGAGCAGATCCTTAATAATTGTAAAAAACTGCTTTTGCACCAGTACCTGGTAGACTCAAATCTGACTTCTCCCCAAGAATTGAGAAAGAAGGTAAGGTAGACAAATGGGTCAGAACCAGGGTGAAACAAAAGAACCAGGGTGGTGACCAGAAGAAAGATTCTTGCAAGACCCAAGAGAAAGGTGGGGATGAATAAAAAGATAAGTCATCTGAAGAGCCCCAAAATACCTCTTCTGGAGATGGGTCCCAAACTCCTTCCTTCCCTGACAAGAAACCTTATTGCTTTGTATGTAAGAAGCCAGGCCACAGAAAAAATGACGCAATTTGCCCCAAGGTCAGCAATAAGGAAAATGTTCCTCCAAACATTACTTCTACACCTGGTACTACAGGTAGTAATCCCCCAGGTGGTGGTAGTACACTTAAAAATCTAGTTGGGTTTTCTTGGGGAACTGAGGTGGACCCTGGCCTATCCAGGTCCCCCACACAGGCCACGGTAGCCTGTGATGGTTGCATGGGATTTGCCACTTTTACTGTCAGTCCCAATTCATTGGGCAAGTACAGATAAGAGCCTCTGATAAATGGTCAGAAAGCTGTAGCCTATAGGGACACATGGGCTAGACTCACTGTGGTACACAAACAAAGATGCGTAGTCCAGGTGTAGTGGAAGATCCCTCTATATTGACAGGTAGTTAGGTGGCAGGTTACAGGATAGTAGTTACAGGGAGAAAACCCCACCAGGAGAGAGCTACCAGCTCCTCAGCCTCAGATGACCAACTGACAATCTTTACACAGGGAGGCACACTAACATTCCATGATGTCACAGGACATTCTCATAAAGTGGTAGAGAGGGAAAATACATAGAACCATTTACCACACATCCTCTTCCGTTAACAAACAACAGCAAGAAAGAAGTCAAGACGAAACAGAAGGGTTCAGAGAAGACTGTAGACACAAGAGCTAGTCAAGAGACAATTTGAAAAGCAGGAACCTCAAGCATGAAAGCAGAAAGAAAGGACAATAAAAAGAGGCATGTAAAAAGATAAACATAAGATGCACAGATGAACTAAATGCAAATTATATAACATGCCCATCCACCCTACTTAATAAAACAAGGTAGCGATCCTGGCAAATCAAGAAGGGTGTAACAACATAATCACAAAATCAGTGCAGATGGAAATAAGCACAATAAGATGAACATAGCAACCTACAGAAAAAGGAATGCCTTGCAAAAGAGACTAGTGCATGACGTGCACTAACAACCTCCCCATAAAGGGTACACATAGAAAGGCAACCTTAAAACCGTGGAACAAAACAACTCCCCAGGAAAGGGTACACCAGAGAAACATAACACCCCTGGAACAAAATGGACAGTAGCCACGCAATCGTGGCACAACTACACCAAGAGGTAGCGCTGACAACGCACCCTGATAACCCACATAGAGTGATGCAACTCCTGCCCAAACAAAAGGGTACACCATTAAACAATGTAGGAATTGTTCAAGATAACATCACTAAATGGCGGCGCTGACAACGCACGCCACCTTCCCCAGAAAAGGGTACACAAAGAAAACTAATCTTTGAAACCTTGGAGAAAAATAGCTACATGCAGACAACCTCCCCAAATAAAACGTAACTTCTCCAAAGAGTAACGACAAGACCCTAAGAAACCACATGTAGGCACCGGCACCACAACCCCCACAACCTCCCCTAAGTAAGGGTACACCATAAGTACTAACCTTAAGTACATGGATGGGGTAAGATGAGACACAAACACCCTAACTGCACAAGCAGGGTGACACACAGGATACCCACCCTGTGAGACCAAACGTCCCCTATAAATAAATATACCGGGTACACCATAAGGTACAACATCACCCTAGTTACAAGATATGGCATTGACTGGCCACAGACCCTCCCCTAAATAAGGGTACACTGTAGGGTTAAAACATTGCCTTAGGAATTCGGAGTACAGCAAAAGACAACCACTGACCAAAAATACACAAAAAGAAACAAGGCCCCAAAAATGGATGGAACAACCCATTAAGCACAACCCACACACAGCAGCGCACATTGTACAACGAGATACCAAATCGGAACATAAATATAAAAAAAAACAAATGAGTATAGCTCCGGTGAGCGATATCTCACCCGAGGACTTCTTGGCTGGAATTGTTCAAAAGTTCCGAAGAGCGACTGCACAAGAGTAAACGTGAAGTGATATGCAGGAAAGTCCAGGATACTAATGACGTTTTTTAAAAACAAACACACGAGCAGCGTGTAAATCTCAATGAAATAAAAATCGTGTGTTGTTGTTCCTCCAGTGTCTATAACCATTCCAAAAAACAGATGTGCCGTGAAAACTTGAGACCACAACAGAAGATCAGCGTTGAATTTCCACAGAAGACCTGTTACTATGGTAACGAAAAATGGCTTCCTTCGTGACGTGTGCACAACACAGAAGAGAGATTGGAAGGAGTCACGTAACCAGGCGTGTGACCTCATCCGGAAACGAGTAGAACACCAGATTGGAGGCTTAAAGAGGCGTCATCGATTCTGTCCACCAACTCCCTTGGACATTCCAGAACGTCATCAGAAAGGCAGAGGAGAGCAGGGAGTGCAGAGCGGATGAAGAGAAAAATGCCGTTGGTGTTGAAAGAACGGACTTGACACCAAACAGGTAAACCACAGACAACTTGGTGCACTTTAAGCTTGAAACTCACAAACCAAGTAAGTGGCATACAAGCAGCAAAGTAAACTACGTGACCCTTCGCTCACATTAACAGATGCTGATGAGTTGAAGCACTGAAAACTGCTGCACAGTCACTTTTAAACAAAAAGAAATAAATGTCTCACCAAATAGAAATCAGTTTCTTAGCGTCATGAAAGATGAGGACAATGAGCGTTTTGAAGAGAAATAACAGCCTCAAATTCGTAATGAGCTGGCATGTCTGAAAGAAGGCAGTTAAACTGTCATAACTGCGTGAGCCATGCTGAACACCAAAGTAGAGATTAAAAAAAAAAAACACATCAAAATGCAGGTTAAACACGTTTTTCATGTAGGGTCCGATATTACTGATAGCGATGGCTGTAGTGAAGGGTAGTGCCAGCACTGGGCAGCTGTGATAGGACAGTCACTGATGTGGACAGTTGAGAAAGAAACTGCTAGCGCTGGGCGAACTGTCACGGTGCAAAAGACATAGAGACACAGCAGGGTGATCAGGCCAGCTGAACCTCACACGCTTTTGTGGCTGGAGAAATCAGATTTCCAGATGACAGCAAGGTCGCAGTGGACTCCTTCACTTATCAAACGCCCAGGGTGGAGGCTGTCCAGGGTGAAAAGGACACTGGTGGGGTTTGCTGGGCGTTTCTCCAATTTAAAAAAAACATAGACTTACTTCTGTTTTAACTCTGACTGGATCCCAGAAGAAGTGCTTGGTTTCCTTAGTGCTCAGTTACAGTCCTCTTCATGTGCAGCATAGGTTGGTCCAAGAAACGTCGCCAAACTGTGGTACACAAACAAAGATGCGTAGTCCAGGTGTAGTGGAAGATCCCTCTTTATTGACAGGTAGTTAGGTGGCAGGTTACAGGATAGTAGTTACAGGGAGAAAACCCCACCAGGAGAGAGCTACCAGCTCCTCAGCCTCAGATGACCAACTGACAATCTTTACACAGGGAGGCACACTAACATTCCAAGATGTCACAGGACATTCTCATAAAGTGGTAGAGAGGGAAAATACATAGAACCATTTACCACACTCACCATGGTGACAGGAACCCTAATGCCCAGCCCAGCTTTTGCTTGAGTTCAAGTACCAGGTGACCAATACTGATGGTGTGAGGACAGATCATCCCATGGCTATAGTCAATCTCAGATGGCAAGGGGTCACTGGTCCAAAGAGAGTGTCAGTGTCCCCAAACGTGCCTGTAGATTGCCTCTTGGGTAATGATTTAGAAACTTCAGCCTGGGCTGAAATAGAACTGAAGGTCCATTTAGAAATGTTAGGTCTCCCTGAGAGAATTGGTGGGACCACTAGGACCTCAGTCTAACCCCAGGACAATGTTGGTGTGGTGGAGCCTGAAACAATTGCCCACTCTGTTCCACCAGGGAGCATAGGGAATGAAGAGAAGTCTTCTTCGCCCAGACTATGGGTAAGGGTCAGCTTCCTCAGGGAGTTGATTCCCCAGAGGTGGTCAGGTCAGTCCTGGCAGAACCACTGAGGGCAGGGGACCCTTCCAAGGAGGTACCCATACTGGAGGAGGTATGCTGCCCCTCTCTAACCAGCCTCAGTCAGACTATGGCACTGAGGTCAGGGATGTCAGTAGACCCCTAAGAACCCACTGTCCATAGGAACTCCCTCATCATCAGATTAGAGACACCCAGTCTAGAAGCACTAGACAGGTGGTTATTCCTCAACATTAGGAGGGATCCCTCTTACCCATAGAAAATGACATCCCACTGATGGCCTCTGATGGGCAGAGGAAAACCTGGGGAAAAGCTGTCCCAAACCTTCCCTGGCCCTCCAGTGTTCCAACTAGAGGGACTCAACCCCCAGCTGTAGGCAGCCAGAGATTGAACCCTAGGGCCAGATATAACTTAGTCATGGAAAGAAGGCCTCCAAGGGGACCTGTGCTCTAAGGAAGCCAGGGCCAACTCTGTTAGGGCCTCACTTTCCTACTCAGGCACCCCACCAGCCTATTTCTTTACAAAAGCAAACTACAGGTACTTATCTCAAATTTTTGAGAGAATCCCAAACCCTTCAGGGTAGGGACTCCCTAGTGGTCCTTACGGCAGGTGGTATCCATGCTCCTCCTTATATGGCCACTTAGGAAATAAGGTCTCAACTGGGCAAGGTTAGCCTTATCTTCTTTTGTCTGGGGGGTTATGCAGGAAGGTAGAATCTGGCTGCATGGTTACCCCCACTTTTTGAAAAAACCAAGTATAACAATGGGTCAACGAAAACATAGTGTAGCTATCTGAATAACTGTGTGTGTATTGAAAGAACACAATCCCTGAATCCAAGGTATTCCCGGTGAAAAATGTGTTCCCATCAGATACCCGTCCTGTACCGCCCTACATCATTTGGGATCCTTCACCCGAAGGAAGTGGAAACAAGTCCACTCAGGATTAGGTAGATTGTGTCCTAATCGTATGTGAAGGAATTAAGGATGTATAAATGTAGACTGTGTAATGCTATCAAGGGGCAAAAAATAGTAAGCTGTGCAATAAGTGCTCTCTGCAGCATGTGATAAAGTGAAATTAATATTGGGTTGTGGGAGTGGAAAGAAGGAATTTAATAGGGTCCTACCCACACCCAAGGTTAAAAAAACCCAATGATGAGTACAATAGATCAAGCAGGAATGATAACTTTGTGCCTAATTTCAATATACATTACTGTTTTCAGTAAAACCAACCATCAGTTCTTGTAACAGGTTCTTGTTACTAAAAGATTGGGCATTAAATAAACCAAGGCACTAAACCGGTCATATACAGCATTTAGCGAGAGGTTAAAAACAAGTAATCTACACTACCCACTCACGGAGTACTTCTGGGGTACACGTGACGAGGACCGCCACGTGTTATCTCTAGGCTCGTAAAGCAGTAGGTGTGGACCCTCACAATAGGCATTCATTTCTATGGATATCCCCTATTTGACTGGGCGTTATATGATTAAAACTTTGTTGCCCCAAAAAACGGCCTTTGACAATCACGGGCGAGGGACCGACAATAAACAAACTACATTTTCCAGCTATTTTGTAGTTCTATGGCGCGCGTGACAAGGCGCGCTACGTGTCCCCTCACCGGCCAACCAGAAGTTGTTTAAGTATTCCGCTTCCTGCCCGGTCGGTACCTCCCACTGTCAGCCTAGAGGAAGGCGAGGAGTACCGACGGACAGGTAAGCGGGTTTGGGGGAGACATTACTTAACGGAACGAAATGGGTAGCGTTGTCGCTTCCGTTGAAGTAAGCATTTTAGATTCGAGAGGGAGAACTTTCCTTGTATGCGAAACTTGCTCGATCCTCCATTAAGCCCACATACCTGATAGACATCAACGGGTGTTTGTTTGTCAATAACTAAGCGAAGAGAGCAGAAACATCTTACTTAAGCACATCATCTAGGTGTACTGGGAATACTTAGAGGCTATATTGCAAATACCGTTTACCATCCCCTGCACCGGGTTGCACCGGGCTGGCATTCAAAACGGCGATATGTACCAACACGCTGGGAAAAGCATGTGTTTTCTGACTGAGTTCTAGCGAACTCTTCCTCTTTCATTATTTTTTCTTTTCACATCCAATAGAGCGGTGCTCCATTTGTACCTGAGCTGTGGCCGGGTGAGGTGGAGAGTTCATTCCCCAGACTATGGGTGAGTGTATAACCTTTTACTCCAGGATTTCTTTACCTGGCTATTCAGTTGATTATTTAACAACCATTGACCAATATTAATTGGCATAGACATGAACATCACGAGATATTCTCTGTGTATTTGTAGCTATCGTCACTAACTGTGTGCATTTTGTATTATGTGTATGTTTGTTTGTCCCTTGGTGACCAAATGGATCATTCCAACCGGTGTTCTCAGGTGATATGATTTTTTGTACACTTTTTTCACTTTAAACAGCAGTAGCACTTGATCAATAAGGTCCTGATGAAGCAGATGGGTATCTTGTGAGCCAAAAAACTGCAGAAACATGTCGACCTAGATAAGACCCAAGTAGTTATTTGTTAACACTACTTTGCACTGTTTTTTAACCTTGGGTGTGGGTAGGACCCTATTAAATTCCTTCTTTCCACTCCCACAACCCAATATTAATTTCACTTTATCACATGCTACAGAGAGCACTTATTGCACTGCTTACTATTTTTTGCCCCCTGATACCATTACACAGTCTACATTTATACATCCTTAATTCCTTCACATACGATTAGGACATACCTAATCCTGAGTGGACTTGTTTCCACTTCCTTCGGGTGAAGGATCCCAAATGATGTAGGGCGGTACAGGACGGGTATCTGATGGGAACACATTTTTCACCGGGAATACCTTGGATTCAGGGATTGTGTTCTTTCAATACACACACAGTTATTCAGATAGCTACACTATGTTTTCGTTGACTCATTGTTATACTTGGTTTTTTCAGTATTTGTAGGGATTATAACATTGCTAGGTCATTAAATATTTCCCTCACACGCCCCCGTATTGTATCAATACACCCACTTTTTGCCTGGTGTTTTGCTGGTTTTTGACTAGTCGGACTGGGATCCTGCTGATCAGGGCCCCAATCTATCTGCTTTCTCCCTAAATTGGTTATGTTATGTACTTAGGTACACTCCAGATTGGATACTGGAGTACCCTTGTCTGTCCTAGTATATGGTTCACATGTACCCAGGGCATAGGTACCCCAGAGGGCTCCCATTGGCTGAAGCTTGTATGATGCCACCCATGACAGGCCATGCAAAATGGAACTCCAGGCATGCCATTGCAGCCTGTGTAAGCTAGTGCTTGCATCATTTACTTTAGATATAGGTTTACTATATCGATAGGTCACTACAATTAAAACTTATCAGACGCCCCTACAGCAGGCCTTGACAATCTTGAAGGCAGGGTGCTGGGTTTTACGTGAGAGGATGCCCCTGCATGAGCAAAACCCCTCTGCAGCCTTCGGAGACCATGCTCCCGGGTTGTCTGTGACACAACCAGACATATAGGTAGAGGTGCACTATATCCTCGCGGTAAATGCTATCTCAAAAATGCCTGAAATAAAACATGTTGTGTTTGGTATCAATCACATTGGAATCATAACTCCACACTGGTAACAGGATTGTGAGGCATGATTCCACCCTTCTGAAGCGAGCTTCTTCGGGTCACTGGTCTTTCCGGTGCAAGTCTTCTTGACCCGGGCAGCACAAAACGGTTGCTGCCGACCAGAAACACATTTCTGACCTCCTGCTGCTGAGCCAAGCTCGAGCAGGGGAAGCAAGACAATATGCATCCTGTCCCAGGGAGGTGTGACCACCACCGAGACAGGACTTAGTGTATTGGGACTGGGTGGGTGCACTTACAAAGTGCCTGAAAGTCTGCATCTGGGGCACACTTGGTGTCCCTGTGCATAGGCCAGTTCAAACCAGTCCTGGGAGCCATTGGTTCCTGCTCTGGTGCGAAACTGGACAAACGACAGGCGAGTATTCTCCCCTCTGTCCGGACCCTCCCCAAGGAGGGTCCCCTGAGTCTGTCCTGTGGGTACAAAAGGGCTTACCGGGCTGTAAGACCCTATATTCGACATGGACAAGATTATGATCAAGAAGCCACTGAACTTCGACCGTCTGGACACTCTGAACTTTGCCGGACTTCGACTGGGGCCTGACTTTCTCTCCTTCTCTGTTCAAAGCATCGTCTGTGCCTGTGCACCATACAGGCTCCATGCAGGACCTGTGGAGCATCAAGGACATCTGAAGTACCTCCCTTGGGGTGAAGGAGTCACTCCCCTGCATTTGCAGGCACGGTAATTGCAAGTGACTGGTCTTCTGATCCTGAGATCCTGCGGACTCTGAATGCTTCCTCACCCCTGGAGGTGGGTTTCTATGTTCCTTGAGGTCCAGGAGCTGCCCTCTCCCCAAGTTAGAGGCCAGTATCCCTTGTGTGGACTGCATAACCTGAACCCCTGTGCACTACCTACTTTTACAATTGCATATGTTTTTTGGTGTTCCCCAACTAAGTGCATTGGGCTGTTGATAGCCCCAACCTCTGTGCACATTTGGTACAAAGAACTTTGGCCTCCTCACGCTCTGTGCCCTGCAAGCTGGTACTTTGTGAAACTGCTAGATGTCCTCTTGAGACTCCTGTGCCTTTGGCCTGTGGGTCCATTTGATAGACAACATCAATTTTCTTGGGCTCCCCTGGTTGCTTCATGCCTGCCCTGACTCCACTTGCTATGGTGAGTCCCCTGGTCCTTGCTGGGAAGGACCGTGACCTTCCTTGTGGTTTGCTGCTGCCAAGGCTTGTTGGTGCTCACGCCAGACACCGGCCCCTCAGCACTCAACATCCTTTGTGGTACAGCTTGTATCCAGGTTGTTTTTGAAGTCTCCTGGTCCCCGTGGCTACAGAGTCAAGGTCTCCTTCTTTGCACCTGAAGCACCCGACATCTGTGGCCATTCGTCTACCAAGCCCTGGTCACACCTGAGTGACCCAGACTCTGTCCCTTCTGCTTTCAGGTTACTCCCTTCAAGAATCCACCTGTGGGTTCCATGGACAATTTTCTTCTTTTCAGCAGTGGCATTTCTTTGAAGACTCCCATTGAGAATGATGGCGATTTCAGATGCCACTTCAGCCCTATGCACAAGACTTCCCTGGGCTAGGTAACTCTGGTACTTCAGTATCCATGGATGGGGTGGTTCTCCAACCTTCTAAGTTCCTAAGGGGTTCCTCTTAATCGACTGAGAAGGGTCCTTAACACTAAAACTGTAACCGCAACTCTCCCATTGATTTGTACATAGTACGCAGTTGTTTTCTCACACTGCACCAATCCTCTGTGGGGTCCCTACTTACTCACCTTGGGTGGTTCCTTGGGTCCCATTGAATCTAAAACCTATAGACACTTTCTTGACTCGAGTCGTGGTTCTTATACCACGATTTTAGTATATAGTGTGGTCTCCCCCGTAGAGCCCACTGTGTATTAGTGCTACTTACGTTTGTTTCTGTGCTACAGTATTGCGAGCATTGTGTTTATCTGCTTGTAGCAGATACTGTGAGTCATTTAAGGTGTGTTATAATAATGAATACATTTTTTTATAACTACCCTGTGGTTCTCCTTTCATTTAATCCATACATTAATGTTGCATTCTGGTAAACCAGGCTGCTTAACATTCCTTCAAGACTAAGCCTGAAGGCTGTTCTCCACAGCTACCACTTGGACAGCATTCTAAGGTTATCTTTGACCTCTTAAATCACCATAAGGGCTGTTTGGACTGGTGCAAGGTGCCCACTTTAGTTAGTGGACAGCATATACCAGGCCAACTTCTCACAGTCATACTAAACTTTATTTTCCTACCTTGTTTCAAGGGGTAGTTAGGCTTATAAGATGTTATAAGCAAACTCCCCATGCTATCCCATGGGAACAGATAGCCTTGCAGTAGTGAAAACGAAATTTCTATCTGTATTTCACTATCAGGACATGCCACACACACCAGGGCATGTCGTATCTTTCACATAAACTGCATCCTGCCCACAGAGGTACCTTGGGCCTACCTTAGGGGTTAATAACATGTAAGAAAGGGGAAGGTAAGGGCCTGGCAAGGACACTTACCAGGTCAACATGGCAGTACCAGACTGTACACAGGCTCTGCAATGGCAGGCCTGAGTTACATTTAAAGGCCGCTTAGGTGGGTGGCACAATAAGTGCTGCAGCCCACTAGCAGCATTTGATTTACAGGCCCTGGGCACGCACAGTGCACTGTACGAGGGACTGACTAGTAAATCAAAAATGCCAATCATGGAATCACATAGCAATAATTTCCAGGGAGAGCATATGCACTTTAGCACTGATCAGCTATGGTAATGTGCCCAGAGTCATAAATCCAACAAAAAACGGTCTGAAACAGGAGGCCAAAAAGAAAACAAATCTAGGGATAAACCCTCTGAAAAAAACATGTCTAACAACACATTGTTAGACCTGGCTTTTTTAGAGGGTATATGCATCTGGGTAACAATCTGCATAGAACTTTATAGACACACGCTTGGATATGTGAAGACCCACATGCCATTGGTAGGTTTCTATTAAGTGGTCTAGGTTAAAGTGTTCCAGGTATGTCCATATGTCATCCTTGGAGAAGTTTCCAACAGGTCTGTTGATTTGGAGATAGCTAGCCACACTCTCTCTATGTCCTGACCACTGTTCTCAATAAGGTGCGCTCATACCTCTCTACCCGCAAGCGCGCACTCCCGTGTGTGAAGCGCTCACACACATATTGCATCCCGAGAGACAGTTTGCGACGCCACTTTAAAAAGCGAGTGGGGCGAAAAACATGCACTCCCTGGATGCGGTTTTGCCTGTGTGTGGCAAGAGTGCAGGTAAGGCTTGCTTGGGTCTTGCTGTTTTTTTGGCATGGTGCTAGGCAGTTTGTGGGCTTTTGTTTAAGTATTCATGGTAATCACAGCCCATTCACGAGCTGTGATTAACATGAATACTTAAACAAAAGCCCTCAATCTTCCCCGCACAGCGGTTTACTAACAAAAGAGCACAGCAAGTTTAAAAACACAGCGTGTACTTTCAGAAAGTACATGCTGTGTTTTTAAATTTGCTGTAGTCTTGTTAGTAAAGCGCTGCTGCAAGAGAGATTGTGTACTTTTGTTTAAGTATTCATGTTAATGATAGCTCATGAAGGGGCTGTGATTAACATGAATACTTCATCATCAAATTGCCTTTTCTGTTTTTCTGAGTATTTCACACCAATGTCAACAGTCGTGTGGAAACCTTTAGTTTTTGCCAAACTTGCCAGGGACACTAGAGAGGTCTGCACTTTGGTGATGTTGCCGTTCTCAAAGAGATCATTTGCTTCAAAGATATCATGAGGCCTCATTCCGTACACTTGGATTGCCCGAATTAAATTCCCAACGTTCTCGAACTGATGCCAATTTGCTTGGAGACTGTGTTTATCTTTTGTACAGATCCAGGCTGAAGTTGATTAATTAGGTGGTAAAGAACAACGTCATCTTTTAAGCCCAGGCGGAAATTCTCGCCAATAGCCTCGCCGGTGACTTCTCCGATCCAAAGGCGCAGATCCTCTTCATTTTTTAGGTCATACTTCAAGGCGATCTTGTTCTTGACCTCGGCGGACAGGCCATAGGTGAGCCCCTTGTTGAAGTTACTGATGCTTCTGCCGGTGCTGTAGAGCTGGGCGCGGCCCTCCCTTAGGTCTGGGGGTGATAACAGGCACCAATAAATGCACCAGTCAAGCAGGTATGACTGCCTATGAGGCCCAACGACATCTTTACGACCCAAAGATGCAAATGAACAAACCATTTGACCAGACGACCATCAGTCTCCAGATGGGCACGAACAAAGGGGTGAGTCAGGCTGGCATGTCTGCGCCAGGAACCAAGCGAGATAGCTACGACAAAAAGGGGATAATGCAACCACTGGACAACTCCACTGTTTTACTACAGATGGGCACCAACAAAGTAGCCTCCCAAAAAGGAATGAGTGTATATGGCCTTGGTCAGCAAGTGTATGACCTTAAGTACTGCGCTGCACCTACAGAATCAGTCATTCACAACGGAAGCCAGGGGACAGGATCAAATGGATCTGAAATCAGTGAAAGCCATTATCGGGCGGAGTACCCTGATGATTATCCGGGCGAGTATCCAGATGACTATCCAAGGGATTATCATGGCCAGTACAGCGACAAAGGCATTGATTATTAGATATGCATGGATTGATCAGTATTAGTTCTTATTTTATTCCATACACACTATAACGCATATCATACTCCAAGAAATTTTGCATTCCATACATTCCCTGTTTCCGCCTCTTTTTATAAACCTATGGTTGCCTTTGGTGCTGCAAGGTTTATTTTTTTAGTCAGCAGCCTAATCAATACATACATAAAAAGCCAAAAAAAGAACATTTCGGCAGGTGAATTTTTTGTATAGCCAATTAAACGTATTTTGTTGCTTTTTTTGCAACTGTTTCATATAAATCTTTAAAATAAAAAATAAAATAAAAATGAATACTTACACAAAAGACCACAATCTTCCCCGCACTGAAGATATAGCTAGAGCCGGCTCTAGGGGAAAGTGGGGGTATGAGGGGACGTCATTTGTACAAGTATTTTGCTATTTAAAAAGCACCTGCTGCGGCAGAGTTCCTGGCCTCCAGCCATTATCAGGCTTCAATTAAAATGCCAAAATAACTGTGGTGATTAATGTCTTCCTGGAAAGTGACAGAGTTTTGACTCTTCCAAAGGTAGCGCAGTGGGTTAAAATGACTGCTGCTAAGAATTGAGTCAGTAACTGTCAAACAGCTGCGTGTACACTGCAAGTATTATGTTAGAGCTTTATGTTTGTTTACTCATTCTTTCATCATCCTAATCTTGCCAAAAGGGCAATTTGGGTAGAACCAATTCTTGTTATTAAAGAGAACCCCTAACACTGGTGTTACATTTTACATTCTGAATTTATATAAGGACTCTTAAACTATATTACCTACCAGTATCGATGACATGTTACTCCTGCACTACACCTTGTAGTCCTGTCTAATGTAACATTTCCTATGCACTGATTTACATACCTATGATTGTCTCTGTCCAATGTTTATGTGATGTAAAGTGCTCTGACACCTTACAATGGTATGAGTGGTGCTATTAAACTAAATGAATCTGAGAGACAGTTATTCTGAAGACTTGAGGGGCACTGTTAAAGGGCGGTGGTGAGGGAATCCGTTGCAGAGGTGGTCATTGGGGGGGGCGTTAACAAACATTGTCGCACAAGATGCCACCAGTGCTAAAGCCAGCCGTGAAGATAGCTCACCTGTTATACATCATTTTGGGCTCTCTCTTTAACACTTCTCTGACTTCGGGCCTCTTTTCTTCTACCTTCGAATGTGCTGTTCTTCTTCTTTAACATAAGCAGTCTTCTTTAGCTCCTAATGACATCTCTAATTTCCGACCTTTCTGCTTCCTTGAAAAATTCTGGAATATATTGTGTTTTCTCAACTTTCCCTTTCTCTTCAAGGTAATGACCTTCTCAACCCAGTTCAGAACGGCTTTCGTTGTATTCATTCACCAAAATACACTTTACTTTGAGTTTCTAACGCAAAGCTTTGTGCTTGCCATCACAAACACTCTTCACTTTTTATTCTTCTTGACTCTTTCTGCTGCTTTGACACAGCAGATCACTCTTTCCTTATCTACATGTTGGGTCTCTAGTACTACTCTTAACTAGTTTCATTCTTCTCTTGCTTAGTTTCATGGAATGAAATGGCATCCTCAGCACGCCAGTAGCTCACCCTGTTTTCTGAGTTGTCTTGGGTGCTTGGTTCTAGTCATCTGGTCTTCTCATTGTACACTATTCCTTTCATTTCTGTCATTTATTCTTTTGACTTTCTCTTCCATTTCCATGCTGACAGCTCTCGAATCTGTTTCTGCTTTTCTTCCTTATCTAACATCCTTCTTGACCGTATTTATGGTTGTTACTCGACTGCTGAAAAATTGATTACTATGTACTTTAAAAAAACGTAATAGTAAAATAAATAAGATCCTCTTATTCCCCGCTTCAGCTGCTATTAACACCCATTGTCCTATCGCTTTATATATATCAATATTCCTACTTTCTCCTGAGTTAGAAATCCTTGTGTTATGTTTAATTGTTCTCTGACTTTCTCAGAACAGTTGTTTTCTGTGGTAACGTCTTGCTGTTTACATCCCGATAATATCCAGAAAGTCAAATATTTTCTCCCCTTCTCCTCTATCCTCCTCCTGGACCCGTGCCTGTCCCTTTCTCGAATCAACTACTTTCCTTCTTTGTATGTTAAAGTCCTTTAATCGCTGGTCCAAAGCTACTTAAAATGTTTGTGTTCACCTCCTCGTTTCTCTTAACTATCTTACTCCAACTTCTTATTTAGCTCAGATTCTTTGCTTACTGCTTTCCTTCCAGCTTTCATTTTGTTATCTTTGTGTTACGTTCAAGGGTCTTCACTCTCTTGCCCCAGCTAACTTACTTGATGTCTCTGTGTACTCCAATTCTTTCTCTTAGTTTTGGTTCCACATCTATGTAGTTTCAATTCTAGTTGTTTCTTCACGCTGTCAATTCTTCACATTGCCGCCTCTAATCCGTTAAATAATTTTTCACTTTCTATTCTCTCTTCTCCTAGCCTTTCTTATTCTAGGGCAGTTTCCAGTCCTTTCAGCTAACTCCTGGCCCTCCAACATTGTAGCTCTGAGCATCTCCAGGACCTGCAAGCTTGCCAGCATACCCACTCTCTACTGGGCCTCTGCAGGAGGGGATGCAATGGTAAGGGTGTGTTGACCAATAGTAAAGGGCGGACCTCGGTGAACATTTTATGCACATGCAGCAGTGGCACACAAACCCTCTGATGATAGTCAATTGACGATGCGCGGGGGCAGTTAGTTTTCAGCATAGCCGACTGGGTCAAAGGAAGTCTTCAAAGTGCAGCATTTTTGTAGATGGATCACAAGTGCTCCACAACAGGCCTTCCGTTCTGACAATCATCCAGCTCCCTGCTGTATTTATAAAAGTAAGTAATCAAAACTCTTTTGTATGTGTCTAGTGACCTACCTTCGTTCTCTCATTGTCCACTTCCTCCATTTGTTTTAAGAAAAAGTTGCCTAAATTTAAGATGGGGAATGAAACTCTGTGGTTTGCGACCACTAACTTTCTCCAGGAGGGCCTTCTCAATTCCATCAGAGTATTGAAACTGTGTGTTTGTTTCAGATTTAATTTATTGAGGCAGTGATGTATTTTTGGAGCCCAGAGACACATTCACAGTATTTCAGTGTACTCTGGGTAAACAATATATATTATGTGATCCACTCCTTAATTCATTTGACCATCTTCTTAAAAAATAGTGTGCATTGCTTTTATTATGGAGCTAAGCCTCATCAGATTCCAGGTCTTGGCCTACTCGTCAGTCACAGGAATTCTGATTTTTAGGTCTGTCAGTAGACAAGACCTTTAAATTCTAGTAAAACTATATATAAACTAAGGGCCAGATGTAGGTAATTCCTATTTACCTACTCTTAAATACCGAATCATACCGATTCGGTATTTAAGAGTAGGTAAATAGGAAGGGGGCAGATGTAGGTAATTCTTATTTTAGAATTACCGAATCTGTATGATTCGGTATTTACCGATTCGGTAAATACCGAATCGGTATTTCCTATTGATTCCTATGGGCCTTGAAGCCCATAGGAATCAATGGTAAATACCGATTTGGTATTTACCGAATCGGTAAATACCGAATCCTGCAAGGGTGAACGGGGTGTCACTTTGACACCCTGTAGCACCCCAATTCCAGGCTTGTGTGCCATGTGGCACACATACATGCCCTAAGGGCATGTCTGTGTGTTACATGGCACAGGTGTACATGCACAGATGTGCATGTACACCTCAATTCGGTATTTTACCACCCAATTATATTGGGTGATAAAATACCGAATTCTGAAGGCCTGTAGCACTGTAAACAGTGCTACCTACATCTGGGATTTACCGAATCGGTAAAATTACCGATTCGGTATTTTACAGAATCGGTAAATTTACCGATTCCGTAAATTTACTGATTCTGTAAAATAATGTCCCCTACATGTCAAAAGCCAATTACCGGTCGGTAACGGCCGAAATCGGCCGTTACCGACCGGTAATTGGCGACCTACATCTGTCCCTAATACTTGCTATAAGACACTTTTAGCCAGTCTTCTTCAACCATTGGTCTCTTGTTGCATCATTCAGATTTTTCTTCCACCCACAGTAGCATACAACTTGAGCCAATCGATCAGCCCCCTGCAGCCATTGGATAACTTCAGTTTGAGTGACAGCATTCTACTCTTTCACAAGAGCACATTCACAGCCAAAGTAGTAACCTTCAGTACCAGGTACTAGTACAGCAATGTGTGCTTTTTGGGACAAAAAAATGTCTCTGCTCTTAGTTAATTTTTTTTATATATTGTCCAGTACCCAGCAGCTCAATCAACAATTAAGTCATAGCTGCCAAGGTTTTAGATTGCTATGTGTGACATTTTCAGAAATTAAGTGTTATCATGAGTGACATTTCAACCACTATGCGTGACACTTGTGAGCAAGTATACCTAGACTGAATAAATGCTACAAATAACCAAGTGTTAACTGCATACAATACCGGTGTGGAGCGCATTTACGCCCAGTCTGTACTGTGCAAAGCATGCAAATAGCCCAACGTTTAGGGTCTCTGTCTCGTCCCTGCACTCAGCAATGCTACATAGTAAAGTGTGCTAATGTCCTATTCGATAAAACAGTGGCCATCCTTGCTTACTGGGCCTTCGCTGTGCGAATGACCCATGACTCTACCTGAAAGTATCCACATCACAATATCAATGTAAGAAAGGATTGTCGTACCATCATCCAGGTATGCATGTCTAGTGCCTGCTGCTGAGATCCTGGACACCTTCAGATGCAGCATATTGGGCTCCTACAACCCTCTTAACTAATTCTGACATCGCCTTTTTGTGCACCATTGTAGGCAGCAACTCTTGTGCTTTTCTAAACCTGGTGTGTACTTGCCTGTTTAACCAATTCATGTCATGGCTTGTGTATTCAAATTGCAAATCTGCCTTAAGCCCCTTAACATGGGTTGTATGTGTGGTTTTTTTTAAAGCAAAAGTTTGGAGTGATATATGGCGCTGCGCACAAGAGCTGTCTGGTTCCTAAAGTACATAGCCATGGCTGCAGTGCTCAGAGACCTTACACTGCCGCACACAGAGGAAAAAAATTAGAGGGAGCATTGGTCTTGACTACCTGGCACAGCGTCAATCTCTGCTGCAATGTGTGTGTCCTAGTGTATTTGCCATCACAGTGAAGCATTGCTAAGGCACAATATGTATACATGATACAGATGACTAATTTCACATAGGTGATCGGCGAATGATACTTTCAAATTACCCGCTTGGTTGCCTGGTTGCGCATCCTGCTTTCCTGCTGCCCAGAGGAACTACTGCAGCACACGGTCACCCACGGCTGTTGGTCCTCCCCGCCGCCGCTTACTACACCATTTAGAGGCCGCTGAGCGGGAGGACTACAGCCCCCACAATTCCTGGCGAGACAGCCACGCCCACTGACACGCGCACTTCTGTGCCCGGAGGCGCACAAAACACCGGCCTCCCTCCGCGTCGCAGCCCCGGGGCTGGCCAAGGCTGGGCTGATCAGTTCTGGGACATTCACAGTAAGATCACAGCCTTTATTAAGAACTTCCTGCTACTGGACTAACAATATTTACTACAGTGTGATCATATAGCGTTAAAATCTTTTTTCATTGCAGTGTCATTTACCTAAGATATTAATTCTCTTTGCTTTATTTGTTTTTTGACTTTAGCCTTTAAACATAAGCTAAAGGAGTATGAGTTCACGTCTCAGTAAAGGCAGGCAATCCCTGGTGGGCGGGTCTGTTAGGGAGACATTGGATAATTTTATTACCAAGGCTGCTCCAGTGCTAGAACGTGAGATAGCTATCACGGAACGGCGCCTATCCTCGGAATATCTGTATAATAAACGCTCATCTTTGGGCACTATCCAACTAGCGACCACTCCACCAGTCCACAGTATGGAAAAAGACCAAATTGGAACATTAGGTCCCACTACAGTTACAAGATCAAACAGTCTCAAACTGAATCAAATAAAAATGATTCAAACGTAGAACCACCACTAGAAATTCCATCTGAGGAACAATCATTCACAATATCCCCTAGGCACACCCTGAGAGATAAAACTCACACCAAAACAACAGGTCCAGGGCCCATCACAAAAAAAAGAAAGCGCGGGGGGATTAGTTATAATAGTAGAACTGCAAAAACACCTACATTATTCCAAAGTCCTTTAAGGAATTCAAGAACAACTGTAAGTAAGATCACGCCAGACCATCATCCCCCATCCTCCCATTCTATTAAAGATCTAATGGGGAGCATGGAGCAATTGGTCAAATCCCTAATATTGCCACTAGTAGAGAGGGTTAAAAGAATGGCAGAACAATTGGGGTCTATAGAAAAGGAAATTATAAAGAACACAGACCTAACTAGGGAATTGACAACGTGTAGACAAAAACAATCCATGTGCAATACATCATCAGGGTTGATACCAGTTGACAAACTACATAGCAAGGATCCATCACCAGTACAAGACCAGAACATCTCGGCCCCCTGTAAAACAGACAAGGGCCATACTACTCCTAGGGCAGGTTAATAAATTAGGCAATTTTCAAACAACTGTAACCAGGACAACTCCCCCGGTTAAGCACCCAAGGGTAAACCAGGAAAAAGTAGACCTGCCACCAGAGGCCACACCCTATGTCGTGGTATTGACTGGGGTTCCGGAACTAGCGGTCTGATAAACTGAAGGCCACCAAGAGCTCAAGAATAAAGTGATATACTGGTTGAGTAACAACAGGCCATTACCTCCCAACATTAATGGCGAAATCCTCCATGTAAGAAGACTTGGATGGGTGGGTCACAGACGAAAGGACATAAGGGGGATGTTATTATCATTAACTTTAGGGACCGAAGAGTAATTAGACATATTGGTGACTGGTACACTGAGAGAGGTGGGGAAGAAATCTCGACACACAATTTAAGCTATTTAAGCTATTTCTACCCTCAATCGTTGTTGGCAAATCCTCCAAGATCCCACGCCCTATATGGGAGCAGCACAGAACGTTCCGGTTTCAACTTCCCCACCTTCAATCACTTCTCTACGCTTTCTGGGCTGGAAGGAGTTGATTGACTCCCCAACCAGGTTCTTGGGGACAGTCATGAATTTAAACAACCATTAATTCTAGAAATTCCAACTGTTGGTCTCGAAGGCAGTCAGTCTAAATCAATGTTTTCCGGCATATCACCAGCTGAATTAAATTGTACAGAAAAGGTGATAGCTAACTCTGTAGTAGGCAGCAAAAATCCCACATCCTTAGTAAGCATCCCATCCACTCTTCCTTTTGGAAAGGATGTGGTACTCGGAACGATCGATGATCCACTGGTAGAACAGGCCACAACGCTACCGGATAATAGCCCTGTTAAAGAAGGTCCTCTTATAGCGTTTCTTTTCTGGAATATAGCCGGACTCCGTCCCAAGGTAGAAAATTGCATTGGGTTGAATTTTATTGAGAATTACAGTATAATTTGTCTCCAGGAGACTTGGTCTACCACTGAAATACATCTGGTAGGTTATAAAACCTATTTCTCCCCCGCATTACCTGTAGCATCTGGTAGAGCAAAAGGTGGTTTAAGTATATTTATCTCGAATTCAATAGGGGGGGGGTGGAAATAACCCCTGTAGAACTGGAAGTGAATTTTCAGATACTTAGTCTTGGTTTAAACAGAGAGGATACCGTTCTCTTGGTAAATTTTTATAACAATTTACCAGATGGAGAACTGTTGAACGTTTTGCGCAGGTTGCGCCTCAAATTATCTCCCTTGACAAGGGGGTCTGTTGAAGGAGCTACCATCATTTGGGGGGGGTGATTTCAATCAACACCCATGCCAACACAGTAACCGGAATTTGTGCGGGATAACAGACGAAAATGAAGAACCTATAGTCCATTTTTCCCACTCAAGTATTGGAAACTCCCTAAACAAAATTCTTTTTGATGATGGATCTCGTAATCGCTAACGAAAAGAACGCCTCATGTCAGTTGCTGGATCGAACATTTCTTGGGAGGGGAAGGCAGACCACCATAGATTTTATTCTGATATCAAACACCGTGGGTAATCGTGCCACTAATTTTGCAACACTGATTATTGTACTAAGCGATCACTGTGCTCTTAGTTTAACATTTCAACCACTTTATCAGCACAGTACGCAAAGTATCGCCAGTGCATTGAGACAAAACACCCTACACTTGGATAGATCAAACGGATTCTCCATAAAATAGGAGAAAGTCGATCCTCCAGAAATCACAAGGAGAGTCATAAATACAGCCTATCTTCCAATTCTTAAATGTCTAGATCTGGCCACATTAGATGAGGAAGTCTTAAGCAATTTTAGGGTGGTCCTAAAAGCAATAAACGAGGCACTTTTTGTAAAGTTAAAAAATACCTAATCGAACTAAGCAGGATGGTTCAATCATAGATGCACAGCAGCGCATTCCAATTTAAAAATAGCCTTGCAAAAATCTAACAGGGTGGCCCAAGAAATAGCAATTTTTAGGAGAGAGTATAACATAGCGATAAAGGACAGGAAATCCGAATTAAAACAGGCTTCATGGGACCAATTACATAAAAGTTGCATCTATAAAAATAGTTCAGCCTTTTGGGCCGTTATCAAATCCCCATTCCTATTCGATCACAAAGATTCGCCTGCCATTGATGTGGCTATTGACGAATCGGTTTGGGTGGCATACTTTTCAAGGATCTTTGAGAAAGGTCCAGTTAACATGGGTGGGCAAGAAGACACAAGTCCTGCACAACCTGCGCTCTCCTATCCAATTACATTAGAAATTACTATTAAAGAGGTACTTCAGGCCTTAAAGGCCAGCAAAAACGGCAAGGCCCCTGGCCCTGATGGGGTTCCAATAGATCTATTCAAATCAAATTTAGACCTTTGGCCCCCAATTCTGACTAGGGTACTTAAGGCAGCTTGTGAGGAGGGTCTAGTGGATTCATGGTGCAAATCAATTATGGTCCCTATTTTTAAAAAGGGGGACCGTCAGGAGGTATCCTGATACCGCCCAATCTCACTGCTGGACTCCTTGGGCAAAGTGGCGGGCAGAGTTATCCTTAAGCACCTCCAGCAGTGGGCGGACGATAGCAGGATCCTCTCGGACCTCCAATTCGGGTTTCGTGAGGGCTTGGGGACAGTTGAACAGGCCCTAAACCTGACAATGCTATTAGGCAAGTACGTATGTGCGAAGGCGGGCAATATGTATATGGTATACGTTGATCTGTCCGCAGCCTTCGACTGCATTTGCCATGCCAAACTTTGGTCCGTGTTACTGGATATGGGGTTAGATCTACCAATGGTAAATTTTCTGCACAAATTATATTCCAACTCCTCAGCTAGGGTGAGGTTTGGGGTAAAGGGCGAGTTATCCGCGCCGTTTGGAGTAGAGAGAGGAGTCCGACAAGGTTGTGTCCTGGCTCCCTTCCTCTTCACGCTTTACACCAACGTCTGGAGAGGGCCATGTTGAAGGGGAGCCAGGATCTTCCATTAATAAAAAAACGTCCGATTCCAGCTCTACTCTATGCGGACAACGCAGTGATACTGGCCCGTCCCCCCTGGAACTCCAGAAGGCGCTAAATAGATACTCCCAATTTATGGGGAAGTTGGATTTATGTATAAATATCAAAAAACCTTTGTTATGACAGCAGGACCAGGGGAAAAAAGGACAAAGGACATACATTTAAACAAGGATAAACTGGCAATCACAGCACAATACCCATACTTGGGAATTATTATTGACCATAAACCTAACCGGAAATGAGCAAGCGAGTCCTGAAAATTCCATCTTATTAGAGCCACTATGGCCCTCGTAAATTTTTCAAAAAAATTGGGAAAGAGGCCGCTGGTAGAGCTTTTAAAGATATATAGAGCTAAATGCCAATCAGTAGCGCAATATGGGACCGGAGTGTAGGGGAATGCAAATACCAACAACTTACAAGTGGCTGAGAATGCCTTTTTGAGATTCTTTCTAGCGGTACCAAAGAGTGTATCTACTTTCTCATGTCACATGGAACTGGGGATCTCCTATTTATCGGATTTAGCCAAAATACAAACACTCCTCCTTTGGCGTCGAATTTGGTCGACAGACAAAAACAAATTCACACAGCGAATCATCTCAGACTGTATGGTCTTGGACCACTCACATCAAATTGGCTGGTTGTCATATATAAAAAGTTTCTTATATGACCTAGGATTGGAAAAACACTATCTGGTACCAACCTCCATTCGGTCATTATCAAGGAAGGCACTACAGGTGCTGTCCCTTACACATTTAGAAGTATTACGGATAACCAAAGAAGCCTCTAAACCATCTGTCCAACACTGCATGGCTGTTCAAACAACTCTCTTAATTCAGCCTTATCTAACCCATGATTTTACCACCTTTGAGAGATTTCTCCTGACTAGGTTCAGGTTAAATGTTTTACACCGTCTGGTTGCTTTCCCAACAAGAAATAACTGGGGCTCAGAATTACCTCTTTGTCCGTGTGATGAGATTTCCACTCAGGCAACTATTCACACTTTCTTTTTCTGTAAATATTACAGGGAGAATAGAAAGATCTGGCTGATTCCGTTATTAAAACTTATGGGCATCAGAAGATGCCATCCGCCTTGCTATTTCTACAGTATGTGGGTGAGGAGTGGACATCGAAGCACATAGTTAAGTTTCTGAAATTTATTTTTCGACATCGACCAAATTTGTAAAAATCCTTGTATAATCATGCGTATTGACAAATCTAATCATGCATGTAACAAGTAAGATGATCTTCCCTTACAAGGTTCCATGTATATATCATGAATTAGTTTTTAAGTTGTATATATCATAGGGCATTAAATAGTAAATTTGCCCATTTTTAGAATAACTATGTTTTTTTAAAAGTCGTTTTTTAGAGGCAGTACGTTGTTTTAATGAAAAATGTAAAATGAAATTTGTGTGAAACTGCTTTTATGTTTTTTTTTACATGATAAAAACCGAATAAAGAAATACTTACTTACTTACTTACATAGGTGATAGGCGAATGATTCTACCCTCTTGCATGCTGCATAACTATCCCCAGGGAGTACCTAGATGGACGATGTGTATCATTCCATGTGTACACAACATCATTGTACAGAATGTTTCTTAATATGCACATGGGTCAGCGTTTATTAACCCAGACACTGCCATTTCCTGTACCTTTGTATTGCACCATTCCTGTACTTTTTTATTGTAACTTTAAGAGAAGTACATGCTTCTTGTGATGTTTGGCCATGATTTATTCCATTGATGTATTATATTTGGCAGGACATGCCACTTGTGCAGCTAATTATAATTCATGCAAGTAATTGAAGAAAACCTGGGCAATTTCAGCATGGTCTGATACATATGAACTTTCTCTCCTACGAACAACATGACCCCTGAGCAGGAACACCAGTACTACATTAGACTGGAAAGGCATGTGGCCATGGTCTTTCAGAGAATGGGGAGCCGATACAAAAAGGCAAAGGTCACTGGGGCCTGGAAGTCACCCCCTCAGGTTCAGAAAGAACATAACAGGGCAAGCACCAGGCCTGAAGTTCACCACTCCCATGTGGCTGATCCCGGTGCAGTGGCAGGACCCTCCACAGCACTGCCAGCAGTGGCACCACAGGCGGTGACCCCCACTCCAGCTTAGTCTATGGACTTTGAAAGGCAAGCCAATTCAGACATTAAATTGAGTCTGGCAGGGCTGGAACTTCAGGTGGTAATACTGATGAAGATGGTTCGAACACTACAGCAATCAGTGGACAAAATTGCTGAGCAGATGTATGGCCTCCCTCCAACATTCTGTCTCTCCCAAGTTATTGTTGCCAATTTTTATAGTGCATATAGTTTTACCATAGGTTAGGATAAGTTTTAGCTTAGTGATAGGTTAGGTTAGTTTTCATGTTTTATAGATTTTAATGTTTATGTGCTGTTAGGTGGCGATATGGGTGGGCAGATTGTCAAGTGGGTGGGGGTTAATTTTTAGTATGTGTATAAAGGAAAAACAAAAAAATACAAATGCAAAGAATATTTATTTGTTTAGGTTTTAATGTGTAGGTAGTTTGTGTATAGGTGTAGTTTATGATTGTCTCTTGTGCAAATGTGTGTTAAGGGGTTGGAAGGCTGATGTTTAACCTGCCTGTTGTAGTATATATGTAGAGTAGTATAAGTTAAAGTTAGGTAGATTAGGTTGTTTTAAGTTAGGATAGTGTAGTTGATTTCACATAGGTTAGTGTAGGTATAGTTTAGGTAGGAATAGTTACTGTAGTTTAGTTAGTTTGGGATATTAGTTTTTCATGGTGTTTAAAATAAAATATGTTTTGCACTTTGACAACTGCTTGCTCATTGACTGTGTGGTTATTGTCATATATACTTTGGTTGGGTGGAGAACATGCTGTAGGATTTCCTGACAGTGTTTGCATACATGTGAAACTAGGTGAACCACCAAAGCAGTGGAAGGAATCTTCAAACGTTATTGTACACTGTAGGTGGCACTCTTGCTGTGAATGGACACACAGCTCAAAACTAGGTACTAACCTAATGTTGCACTATGAGTGTATGTGACGCAACATATTTTGTATGAATGATTGAGTCAAACCATTGTGACTAAACTTGGATGTGTTGTGTGCCACACTGATGGCAGCCACTTACACGCTCTCTTTAGCACCATTTTTTTCCACATCACTGTTGTCTGCTGGCCAGTATGCATGGAGATATCCCACACCTGGGCAGAAATGTCATTCAGTCAAACCATTGGCAGATTGCTTATTGTAGCACTTCATTCATGAGAACTTGGGTATCTATTTGCTAGTTTAGATGCCCATAGGTATCACAAAATACTAGTTTGCATGGCCTGTGCAGTTTCACTCCTGTATTTAAAGTACACATTTTACTTTAGATAGGAGGTAGTGTCTTTAAGGTCATCACTTCCACCATGATCTACTTAGCCAAATCGTATACAGGTATACAACACATTGCTTCTGATTAGTGAATGTATCTGCATGTGAACCAAGAAGCAAGTCACAGTCCTTGGGGCAACAAGCCAAACATAGTTTGTGAGCCACTGGATGACCAAACAGAGTCCATGGGGGATACATGTCATAGCAAATGTTGAGCAGAGGAGTGTTCCACTGAGGAGGAGGACCAAATTGCCGTTAGGGAAGATGGGCCACATAGCCAGTCTACAAATGAGTGAGATCAACAGGTGGGAAATACAAGGGAGGACACTGCCAGTTTAGAAGTACACTGGCATTGAAATAAGCACAGGTAAATTGGGAAACTGGACATGTGGCACAGGAAAATGCTATCAGTCAGTTTTTCCTTGGAAAGAGGGAAAATCCACTTCTTCGTCCTCTGATGTGTGTGGTGCCTCCTGTGAGTGGGAGGCATACACACATCATCCAGGACACCCAGTGGTTTAGGAGCAGTTGGTACATTCTCTGCAATGAAATAGAGATATGTTGTTGTTGATCTATGTTGGATGGTGACATGAGTATCTGGTTTACATTCTGACTTCCTACTCATTCCCTGTCAGGTCAACATTGATGCTTAGGACATCTGTTACTCATAGGCTAAAAGGCCAATTTGCAGCATATTTGCCTTTCAGAGACAGTATCTCTGCATTGTTCACGCAACCACTATGTGACAGCGCAGGCTGGTCGTGTCATGATACATGTTGCAGCACAGTTACACAGCTCACTGGCCCTGCCATTCCTTTGTTATTAGCTTTCTTTTTCAAGATGCCTATACCAATAGTGTTAAGATGTATGGACACCACTTCTGTGAACATTGCACCTAGTTCCCAGGGGGCCTGCATTACTTGTGACCAGTACTCACCCCACATCTCCTGTGAAGGTGAAGTGGGTTTGCTCATGAATGTGGGATGATCCTGAAGTCTGCTTTTCACACAGTACACCATAGAACTTTGACTAGTTGTGATGTCTTGCATGCACATTGTACTTTCATGTTGCCAAGGGTTCAGTTTTTCGGACATATCCTGCACATCTCTACACAGCTTCCAACCTTGCGACACTGCAGGAATATATGAGGGCATGTGAAGTAGTGTGGCTCACTGGTTAGAGGCGGCAGACCCGAGAGCAGAGGACGGCCCGGGACCAGGGTTCGATTCCCGGCGCGGCAGGTTTCTGGACCAGGGTCAGCGGACTCGATAATTCTCTCGCCTCAGTGCCCACTCTGATCAGCGATCACACTCGGCAACTCTGGGCATTAGCTTGCCTCATCTTCACTAACGGCCCCACCAGACCGCCGGGGATGCCTGGTCTCACCCTGGAGATACCTATGAAGGGACCATCTCTCAGGGAAGCCAGGAAGGGTTTCGCAGCGGTCGAAGCCCCTTGGGACCCTCCGGGTAAGTAGTGCGCTATATAAATGCCTATACAGGTGCTTGCCATGGGTTTCCCATTTGTGTCTTCTCATGTGATTTCATAGCACGTACATTTGGCTCCATAATTGTGGACAGTGGGCACTGAGTAGCACCTCTGAGGGGATGGGCCTAATCACACGAGTTAGATTGCTAACACTGGCACTCAGGCCATTTCATCATTGACAGAGTAGGTCCTCTGCAGAGTTTCCCTACCAGGGGCTCACATGGTCCTACGTCATCTTTTGTCAAACCCCCTCACTTGTTTGTGTAAACACCTTCTTTGCCAAACTTGATTTTGTGCCAGGCACTCAACTTCCTGTCACACACTGATGCTACCCAGATGGTAAATTAACTCTGATGTGCCTACACCAACAATATGCGAGACCATATCCAATGGACTGACATGGCTTCCTTGCAGTACACATATGCCTTCTCACCTCCTTGCTATGCAATGTCTCAGGATTCAGACACAGTGGCAGTTTGACATGCTCAGCCAGCGCTTACAATGCACTGCACTACCAGGGGCCAACCAGGGTCACACACCATATTTTGTTTCAACACACATGGCCCTCTGGTGTGCATCATTTGCATTCACCCCTACACCCAGTTTGATTTGGGTAATGACAGGACATTGGCTGCTCCCTACATCCATCGAGACTGCTGCATGCTATGTAGATTCAAGCATTTTACTACAAATGTGACTCTTGGCATGTTCGTAAGTGTGAATCCTTCACATGCCCCACACCCGCCCCTCTCAGGTATGCACTTTCTTCTCTGACAATCCATTGCATTCCATTGGTTTACAGTCCAAATTAGTGTGCATGAGCCCAAGTTAGACACAATGGTATCATGATGCAAGGTGGCCTGCATAGGTCCTACTAATCCATAAGATCTGCATATTTGTTGGACAACATGAACTAAAGGCTTGGTGCCTAGGCTGATTCCGGACACCCCCGCAGGATATGTTTGCCAATACACCAACTAGCTCACAGTGCCACCGTAAGCCCCCCCCCCCCCCGGTTATTGTGCAGTGAATGGTTTCTAGCAACCACTGAACATGAGAACCTTGACCCCTCAGGGATCATGGAAACAGTTTGAAACCTTGCTCTAAGCCAATCGGGCTCACTTATTCTCAGATACGTATTCAGAGAATACACAGTGGGACTTTTGAATACGTTTATTGAACCAACGTTATTCTTATATAAAATATGTGTGCGGCAATGATTAATAGACAGCAGCAGATAAAAATGATTTCAAACACCAAAAGCGTAAATAGTAGATATACCTCTACCATGGTGCTAAAGCAAGTTATATATGCAGGCATATAAACCTAGGCAGATATCAAGCCTACTCCTTTGCGAATCCTATTCTAAGTGTACCTAGACTGCATGTAGGTGTGGAGCCAAGAATCCCCTCATTGACGATCCAACCCCATAACCTGATGGGATAGAATAAAAGACAGCTGCATGGTGAAGTCTCAGCACGCAGGGGCCCTCTGTGTCAGCTGAAGTGCCTCCTATCATAATCTATCCGGATGCTCATCTTTATAATAGAAAGCAGCCTTGCGATGTGTGCCTAGATTAGTGATGTTATGGACATGTAAATAGTCCTGTCACCCCGTGGATGAACACAGAGATGACATCTGTACATAGTGCAAACAGAGACCTTGTACATGATGTTCAGGGCATTGTGATAATGTTGTGCGAAGTTAGATGTGTAAACAAGTTTATTTTCGGGGAAACTAATCCAATATTGTCGTTCAGGCAAATATTTGCAAAAGTTCACAGCAGAAATGTTATTGTAAGGACAATATAAGAAATTAGCTGCTTTGTTACATGGGCCTAACCTGGGACTATAACACCCACTCCTCAAATTAAGGGTCGATATCTAAAAGCTATCTAAAAAAGCCATCAGACCATTTTAAAAATGTTTAAAAACTATTCTTACAGCATCTAAAAGCGGCCCTTCCTTTAAAATATTCATTTAAAAGCACTTAAATCAGTATACTATTTGAGATCCTAAGCCCACAGAAAGTGATGGTACCTAGAAAAAGAAAGCAAAAAGCTGTTTTGGTTCATTTTGTTTAGCAAAAAGGCCAAATTGTTCCCACACAGAAAAAGCCAACTATTTATGAGTTCCGAGTGGTAGACACAACACTCCTGTTGCCAAAAACCAGATGACGTTTCCAGAGTCGCACCTCAAAGCAGATTTATGGAGCAAAGGTGATTCCATCGAATTCATACATCAGCCACTCAGGGAGGCTTTGTAGCCCTTAGGTTTGCCACTGTTCATATTATTAAGAGTTGAAGCATCCCAGAGTGGCTATAAGGATGCATTCATCATCAATAGAATACACGGTGGACTACAATACACATGGGCCTTTAAGAGTTCCATCTGTACTTCAATGTCCGGTGACGCAACCAATTCTGATCCGGGACATATATCCAGGATGCAAAGCAGACAGAGAAAGACAGGTTGTATGTAGTCTAGCCAGACAGGCCTTAAGAATAAGAACCAATGCTCGTTCAGTCCTTGAAGCCGAGGTGTGCCGAAGCAGTGTACCATGCGCTCACGGCAACGCAAGACTAGCAGTGCTGTATCCATTCTGAGTTAAACTAGAACATAAATTGCTGAGCATATAAAATCGAATGAGGATTCCTGCCACAAGTGGAAGGACAAGCGGAGCCCTCCAAAAACACCCACCAACATGGAGTGTATGAAGATGGTATGACATCAAAAATTGGAAGGTGCTAACCAGACTGTAGCTGATACATTTAACAAAGTGCACTATTCCTTTTGTTTCAAACATGTTAAAGATACGATGGACAGCTCTCCAAATTGCAGCGGAAAGTTAGTATGGGGTAGTGTTTGTATCTCAGACAAGGACCTTGCAACCTGGAGATCAAACATTTGTTTGCTGATGTTAAGGCCACATGCTTTTGAGAAGTATGACTTTCAGTTTGCTCAGAGAATCAAACTGCATTTTGGAAACATTTATTGAAGGCCATAGCATTGCTTCCCAGACTGTGCGGGTAGGTGGAAACAATACTTGTGTACAACAAGTCACTATGGAATTTACTATCACTAGATAAGCAAATCCCGGTTCCATTCTGCAGCAACCTGGATCCTTCAGCATCAACTAGCTCCCATTTGAGAGCAGATTGAACATGGGATGAATCATAGTAGCTAGAGAACCCTCAGATAACAAGACAAGTTCCCCACTGAAGCATTGCATGCCCTGTGGAGAGAAATGTCCTTGCAAACTAAGGATCCACTTAAAGCATCTTCACAGTTTGTTTGTTTATGTTTGTTGATTTCATTAGCGCGTGGCTGCCCGTGAGCGTCCCAGCGCTAGTGATAGAGCCTGTGAGGCCAAGAGAGGGGGATAAGGGGAAAAGCCAGGTCTTCAGAAGTTTACGAAAAGAAAGAAGATTAGGCTGAGCACAGATGTCCAGTGGACGAGAAATCCACAGTTTAGAGGCATTATACAGAAAAAGGCGGCCTCCTGATCGAGCCCTCTCGATCCTGGGTGTCAAAGTCAGATGAAGATGGGTAGACCGCAGGGTTCTGTTGGTTTTATAGGGAACAATAAGATCTTTTAGAATAGGGGGGCCTTGCCATGAAGGATTTTGTGAGTCGTGCAAAGGGCCTTAAAATGAACTCTTTCCAAAATGGGTAGCCAATGAAGTGACCTGAGAGCCAATTTTGCTGAGCTTCGGTTGTTGGCGCCAGTAAGGAGCCTGGCAGCGGTGCTTTGTACAACCTGAAGTTTAGCCATCACTTTCTTTGAAACACCTAGGTATAGGGCATTCCCATAGTCCAATCTGGACAATATGAGGCCCTGGATCAGAAGCTTTCTGGACTGAGTGGAGAGCAGAGGTATAAATTTGCGGGATGTACGAAGAAGACCGTAACAAGTTCCAGCGGTTTTCCTAGCTTGGGTGTTAAGCGTAAGGCCTTGGTCCAACCAGATCCCCAGGCTTTTAATATCAGACTTCGGGGTCAGGGGCAGACCCATGCATGGGGGCCACAATGTCTCAGGGCGAAAATGTGACTGGTTACCTATGACCAGGATCTCCGTCTTGTCACCGTTAAGCCTAAGGTGGGACCTGTCCATCCTGCCGGCTATATCCCCAAGACAGGAGTGGAGATCGATGGAAGGGTGGTCCTGCTGACTTAAGGATACAATGAGCTGGGTGTCATCAGCATAGGTCAAGAGTTTAATGCCATATGAAGTGACGATTTTTTCAAGGGGAGACATGTACACATTAAAAATCGTAGGGCTCACGGATGAGCCCTGGGGGATGCCGCAGTGTAACGGGGTTATTTTGGAGATGAAATTGCCCTCGGCCACCTGAAATGAGAGGTAGTGTAGAAAGGATGTCAGCCAAGAGAGGGCCAGTCTAGAAATGCCCAGGTCTCTGAGCCGGTGAACCAGTATGCCATGGTTCCCGGTGTCAAAGGTTGCCCTCAGATCCAGGAGGATCACTGCCACTGATCCCCCTGAATCTATGATCTTTCTCGCCTCTTCGACTACCGCAATCATGGTGGTCTCCGTACCCTGGCCCGGGTAAAAACCCATCTGTAAGGGTTTGAGAAGGTCCCTTGATTCAAGGTAGTCAGATAGCTGGCGGTTGTCAATTTTTTTTGCCACCTTGCTAATACCTGGAAGAAGGGAGATGGGCCGAAAGTTGTTCAGTTCCAAACAGTCAAGATTGGGTTTTTTTTTTTAATTAAATTTATACTTTATTACATCCTCAATTCACATACACATCCGACATCGCCTACAACCCGGAGGCCGGCGGCATCGAAAAATCACCCTCCAATCCCTGGGTAAAGGTAAGTTACACAGCCGTAAAGACCAACAGTCCGAGGGCCTGGCGGCGAAACTGCAGGTGTGGAACAAGTGTGCAGAGGCATTAGTTCATAGTAGCAACCATTGAGTGATCACAACATATAAGCAGAATGCACACCCCGCAGCGCCATCAAAATCAGTCCCAGGTGCAGCATGGCGTGCCAGACTGGCAGGATCGAAGTAGCCACCCGGGAAGAACTGCGTATAAACCCAGAGTCGGAGTCATCACCAACGGGGACCCAGGGAAAGGTGTATAAAGGGGGGTGAGACCCCCCCAGACAATAACAAACCCACCCACCCCGAAAGAAGAACAAGCCAGACTACCTAAACCCGTGTCCACCACCCACCTCCCACTCTGCACCACAACCATGGACCCCTCAGCCGGGCTAAGGGAGAGAAGCAAATGCCCACTAGGGCGGGATAACGCTCAGGGAAGGGGGCAGCGGTTGCCACAAGCAGGAACAGCCGTCACAAGCAACCCCCAACACAAAACACCTCAAAGATCAGGCACGATTCACCACACTGTCACAACGCTAAGGCCTTCAACTGACACACTCCTCATCCACAGCTGACGCAGCCCCCTCCTCCTGTGGCACATCCAGCTCCACACTCTCTGGATCCGACTCACCATCCTCTTGCGCACTTTGAAACGCCCTAAACAACCCCCAAAAGTTTTTGGGTCTACTCTTCGGAGGTAGGAGTTCACTATACACCTCCGATTGCGTGCAACAGTAAAGCAAGTCTGTTTCCCAACGTTTTTTAGTGGGAACTGGCCCCCGCATCCAGCACAGTGCTATCAGCCGCTTTGCCGTCAGTAATGCCATGTCCGCGAGCCGCCGCATAGCCACAGGAAGAGGTTTTGAAAAACCGAGTAAGGCGAGCGCCGGGTTAGGCAAGATCACCTCTCCAAGGATAGCGCTGAGGTCCGCAAAGACCTCTACCCAGTACTTATGTATGGCAGGACAAGTCCAGGCCATATGGAGAAAGTCTGCCGTGTGAAAGTGGCAGCGCTCACACTCCGCAGAGTCCCTAAGGCCATACCTATGCAACCTCTCGGGCGTGTAGTAGACACGCTGTAGGAATTTAAAATGCACCAGGCGGTGCCTACCGTTGAGCGAGATCTTCCTAGTATTAGTCGCACAATAACGCCACATGTCGTCTGAGATGGGAGATTGGAGGTCAGCCTGCCAGGCCAAGCGGGCCTTGGAGAGGGGATATTGCCGTTGTCTATCACCCAGAGACTTAAGAGCTGTGATCAGTTTGCGAGATGAAGGGGTCTTGATTACATAGGTGAGTTCCGGCACTTCCGGCGGTTCAGCTAGGTCCGGGCCTAAAACGGCGAGGGCCGCTCTACGAACGCTGTGATATTGAAAACTATGAAGCAGCGTTGCCCCGGGAGAGGATTGAAGGACCTGCTGCAGCGTTTTCAGAGTGCCCTTTGAGAAAAGATCTCCCATGGTAACAATGCCTAGGTCACGTAGCGCCTTCAGGACGCCCTTCTCCGTCAGTGGAGCCAACCAGGCTGCCCATTCTACACGGAGCAAAGGTGAATACAGCAGCGCACACTCACTGGAGCCAATCAGTGCATGCCAAGCATGATTCGTGGCAGCTATAGAGTCCAGATTGCCGACCCTTCTATCAGGTGGATAACAGACTGTTGCCGGAAGCGGGACGGGGTCTGAAGATTGGGTTTTTTAAGTAGAGCTTTGACTATGGCCTTCTTCCAGTTCGGGGGAACAACGCCCTGTGATAGGAATGTGTTGATCAGATTCGCCATAGGGGTAAGGATGGTGGGTTTGACTAGTTTTAGGATGTTCAGAGGGGCTGAATCTAATGGGGATCCACTCTTGATTGATTGAAAGATGGGGGAAAGAGTGTCCATTGTAATGGGAGCAAATGTGTCCAATCTGGGCTCTACTTGCTTAGGTACTGGAAGGGGCGGTTCTAGTGGATTGTCAATGGACTGCAGGGGGAGGTTTTTCAGAATTGTTTGAATCTTCTGGTCAAAAATCTCAGCTAGCTCATTGCAGCGGGTATCGGAGGGATCCACAGGACATGGGGGGTCCGGGGTTTTTAAAAGCTTTTTTACAATTTGAAAAGTTTCTCTTGATGAATTAGAAGCCGATTTGATTTTTTCTTCAAAGAAAGCGGCTTGTGCGGATTTAAGTGCTTTCTTACAGTTTAGAATCGTACGTTTCTAATCCTGCTTTCTACTAGGTTCAAAAGTCTTCCTCCAAGCCCTTTCGGATCTTTTACAAAGTTATTTTAAGAGTCGGACCTCCTTAGTAAACCAGGGCGAGGTGATTCTGCCCCGAGGTTTAAGTGCAGGTTTTTTTGGGAGGACTATGTCCAAAGAGTTTTCAATCCACTTAGAGAACATGGTGTCCGCCAATACAGGATCCATCTCATAAGATGGAGGCGAGAGCTCCAGAATGTATTTCCATTTTTCCCGATCCAGTTTTGACCAAGGGCGTGCCAGCCTACTGGGGGCTGCTCTAGGACGGTGAATGGCCGGAATCCACCAGCTAAACGGGATGAGGAGATGGTCTGACCACGGTACCGGGATAGGTGCCGACACTTTAAGATCAGAGATGTTGGAAAAGATGGGGTCCAAAAGATGCCCCAGTACATGAGTGGGTTGAAGGTTTCCCAGGTGAAGCTGATATGTCGCTAAGTCCTGTGACAGTTCAACCGCTAACTTATCTCCGCTAGTCAAAATGGATGTTTAGAATCCCATAAGATCATAAAGTTGGGAAGAGTGCTGGCCAGGGTCATTGAGGCTTCCAAAAGGGAGCTGCAGAATTGTCCAATGACACCTAGAGGGCGGTAGATAAGGATTCCGGAAAGAGATTTACACGGGGAAACTTGGATAGCAAAATGGGCTTTTTCACAGTCTGATATGGGGCTTCCGTGAAGCCGACAGGAAAGATGATCTTTATATATTATAGCTATCCCCCCTCCCTTTCCCTTCCATCGGTCAAGATGATGAATGAGAAAGCCCGAGGGCAGAGCCAGAACGATGTCCGGGTCAGTGTCTGGGGAAAGCCATGTTCCTGTTAAAAACAGCACATCAAGCTGGTGGTCTTCTAGGAGTATAGAGATTTCCAGTGCGTGTTTAGGCAGGGATCTACAATTTAACAGGGCCATGTTGAGTGTGGTGTGAGAAGGAAGACAAGGCTCACCAGAGGATAACGTAAATGGGCAATGGAGACAATGATTGTGAGGGCGATCAGGTGTAAATGAATGGGTGCAGAGCGGCCGGGAAAGCTGTCTCAATTGGAGCATGGAGTCTCTAGAATCCTCCAGGGGGTTGTGGGGGTTAAAGGGTAAAGTGCTGGGCCCTTGGCCTGGTCTGGCGCGGACAGGCACAGACGGGCTTACTTCTGGTGCACCTCCGGCACCCCATCGGCGTGCCCGCTGAGGTCGTCCGAGTTATGAGAGGCATTTTGTAGTGTGTGGGCCAAATCGTCCTCAGCACTAGTCCGCCGACCTCAATTCCACTCAAGATGGCGCCTGTGCCGATGCGCTCGAGTGCCTGGTCCACATCCCATGTGACCCAAATCGGCCACCTGAGAATGCGTAGACCGTCGGGGAGAGTGAATGTGAAGGTAAGGGAGCATACAGTGATTTAAAAAGATGCACAAAGATCACAGAGATCTGCACATTAAAAGAGTAACACAAGTCCAAATGTTCTTACAATTAAAAAAGGTAACGTCCCTGACCACTAAGAAAAACTTCTCTGTCCCCATTCCTGCATCTAACCCTGAACGGTAATTCCCAATACTCATGCACATAACCTTCACCGAGCACTTTATGTCTGCCTACCTGTTGGTATTGGAGACAATATTGCAATTGGAAAGTTGTGACCGGTAGGGTGATGTAACCATGGATTATCCAGTCTGTGGATAATGCCTCAGCCACGGTGAAAGGTAATTGATCTAATTTTTCAATGTGCAACATGGTATATTTTGCAATCCCTGCATGCCATTACTATCTGTCTGTCCCATAGATCAAACCCCCAAAAAGGCTTGTACTGTTGATGTAACACCATGGCATGTGGCCACAAAGTAATGTGTGTAATGTTCAGCTCAGTAGTACGATTGACCGTCGATTTTGTAAAATAGACATGTCTTGCTGTATTATGTCAATTGCAGAAGACACTATGTTGCCCAGTAAATAAATTATGAATGATAATGTGGTCATACTGTTGTCAACAACAGCCAAAGCCTTTTCTAAGTTTACCTGTTGATCTCGCACAATCTCTCAGCAGCTTCCTGTTGAGAAATTTTCCACAGCTTGCTGTATATTCTGTACAATAAGCTCCTTTGACGTAGGTTACGGGGACCTAATAAAAAATCACTGAGATCCATGTCATCAGAAAGAAGGGACAAGTGTTGCTTCACCTGGAAAAGTGTTGAGGTTTTTTGCCACTCTAGGCACATCTTCCCAACACTATATAATGTCACCACCCCGAGTGTTCTGTCCATACATATTGCTGTTCAGGCCTGTTGATCCTAAACCCTTCGGTGTAACACAGGAATCTAGATTGACACCTGTTCGTATCCACTGGCCACACCAACCACCTTTCCAATTGGGATCTGATGAATGAAAAGAACAATTTTGTATCATGGTATCTAGTGTATCCTCAAAAAGTGTGTTAGTTGCTACCAGTTCTCAAATAGTTAGAACACAGGAATACAAGGCAAGTTCAAATCCTTCATCTTGGCTATGACAAGACAGGAAGTTTGTTGCACTGTTTTATTCATGAACATTAGTTGATGTGGGATGAGGCATGCTCTTAATAAGGTCTCATTTCCCTGAACCTGCCAATCTTTCGTCTCCCAGACAGATAATAATATGGGGCTGGGTCCGATGTATCAAAGCTGGAAAATTAAGCAAACTTTCTTGCAAATGTTTCTAAACTACCTTTTGGTGGTGTTGGACAGTGTTTATGGTCCCATTTCTTTTTGGAAGAATTAGGTGCTTGCTTCAAGTTATCCTTTTCAGAACTACTCCTAACTATTGGTTTCCCAGATTTAGCTCCCAGATTATCTCTAACTAGTGAAGCACATGTTTATTCGATAATCTTATGCAACGCTCGCTCCTGTTGTGCAGGAGTGAATTCTCCAAGGCGTTGGCATATAGCCACTGCTGCTGCTTCCTCTTTCACATTACTTAACATGATTGCAGAAACTTGTGCACACTTGTCCAGTAGTTTCATTCCCAGGTCCAAGGCAGGTTCTGCCCGTACTCATTCTGTTTTTGTTTTAGTACAGCTGGTATAACTGCTATTGAAGGGGTACCATGAGTTCTGGTATAATTGGCAGCAAAGATTGTACCTCAAATGAAACAATCTTCTATTGGGCGAGCCTTCCCCATTGTCAAGAAAATTGTAGGAATTCTGTGTTTTTCTTGCAAGCTCTTATGGGGAAAAACTGCTTCAAGCTGAGCTGTTTTCTGCTCTATCCAGAATGAGATTTGCTCCCCGCTGGTGGAAATGTGTTTCCATTGTGGCATTCGGCCCTTGAGGGCTAATGCATGTAGTAGCCAATTGAAGTTGTGTAGCCTGAGCAGCCCTCACAGGTTGGACTGTCAATGTTCTCATTATGTATTGTGTAAGATTTATGTACATTTTTATTAATCTCTATAAAGTGTATTCATTCCTGATGCTGGTAAAGTAGCAATGTCTGGATGCGGTGTGTATGAAGCTAAAACTGGCAAGGTTGCTTCTTTGCTGAGCGGACTGAGTCTCACATTTTCTGTGGTATGGGGTAGGGCACCTTTCAACCAATTAATGTCCTCTTGGTAAGTTAATGGGACTTCTATGTCCATGTATGGGAAATACTCTTCAGGTGGTTCATCTTCAGTGTAAGTGTGAAACAACCATGTGTGTGCTTCTACAAGTGGGAATTTAATCCAAGAGTAGAATACCTCTGTTCTGAAGGCTTCATATGCCCAGACCACAAAGGTTACATCTCCACCCTTTGCCGGGAGGCCATGTTGTAATAATCTCATTGTAAGTACCTGTCTGCTATTTTCTGTAATACTTACAGCAACTACCTGTTCTTCAATGTCCTCCCACTTCTCCATTTACGGACATTGTGTGAAGAGTAAAGGTATTTTATTTAAATGAATTTTATGTAGATATGGTATGCACAATGTTTACCGGCTTTCTTCACCAGCTGGTGAAGAGAGTTGGGGTATGAGCCGCCTGAGCGATCACTTCCACGAGCTTTGCAGGGACGTCTGAATCCGTCTCGGCCTCACTGAGACGGATTCAGACGTCCCAGCAAAGCTCGTGGAAGTGATCGTTCAGGTGGCACATACCCCAACTCTCTTCACCGGCTGGTGGAGAAAAACGGTATTAATTACAAAGACTCTTCCAAGTCAGGATATCTCCAAACTGGGTGTCGGCTGACACCGCAACGGCTACTGAAGAATCCTCTAGCAGTCCACGTCCTCAGGCTGTCGCTCTCTTATTGTCCTGATGAAGACCCGCCCCACATGCAAATAATTCTGCACTAGCGTCTAGGGTCGAAACGTCGGCGTTACTTTTGTCAATCCGTCCATCTTAAGCCACAACACGAAAAAAGAAAATAATATGATTGTTGTGACCTAAAGTTTTCAAATATGGACTGATGAAATTCTATGTTTTCCTATAATTGTAAATACGTCATCTTCACTTATTCATGTATAGCACGACCATCACTTGCCACTATTAGTCACTAAATATTTCACTCCGTATGTGATTCTTTACTTTCATTGTCCTTGACAGCCTCTTTTTATAAATTGATTTATACATGTAAAATTTCCAGAATAAGAAGAACTTTTTCAAAAAGTGAAAATTGGTGTGTGTGTCCTTACGTACCATACCACAAATGCGGACTGAGTGAAGTACATAAAGAATTAGTATATTCACACTATAGCAAAGAAATTGACACATATCCGACAGATCCAATTGTTCTTATTTACATTTTATACCCAGATTCTGAGGGTCACTGGGATACCCCATTATCTCTAATGATCCATTCTCCCCATGACAAACCATAATGCTCAGATGCTTCTTCATACCCGCTGTCTCTAGGGAGTATGGCTGTCTTGTTCAACGTAAGCAACAAGTCAACTGCCGAGAGTTGACTTTCTTCTTCCATGGTGGAAAAGAGAATAATTACACAACTGAGTCCTTCAGCTTCTTCTGATGCTCCAACTCTTGTGCCATCATTACAATAGCTTCCTTCTCTAATTCATGTTGAGCAGAATGTTCACCCTTTTAGCCATGCCTGCAAGATCTCCACCAGCAAAGCAGAAGTGACAGCAGTCCTATGTACGTTCTGATAGGCAAAAAACACATTAGAAATTTGCCAAAATACAAACTAGCCTTTCAATTTGCTAGAAAGATATGTTTCCAGCCTAACAGAATCGGTGTTACTACCGTGGAGTACAGTGGTACTTCCGAGAGAGTACCGTAGTACCAGCGAAACTCTGAAAAAAAAAATCCTAATGCTGCCTTTTTTCGGTATACAACCTGTACACTATTTACTACAACTAGTACAAACTCTAACATATAGTTATAAAACTTGTGTTTAAAACCAAAACAAAAAGATGTTTGGGCTACAAAACTCTATCCCAATTTCACCCTAATACATTTTTTGGGGAATAACATACAAATGTTACTGTAAAATAAAGGCATTGTATTACATAAAGACACAGCTTTACAAAATGTATACTTCTAAAAACCCAACAAGTTCACACAAAAACGGGTAAAACCTAGTTATAGTTAGTGGTTAGTGCATTACAACCACACAAAGTACACAAATATGAGAAATATATAGTTATAGTTTACTTTTTTTCAAGCTTTATTTATACATTTATTTATACATACGATACTGCGGTCCATATTCGAACATTACATATATACGACATTCCTACAGTCAAACTACTATAACTCACCATATATACATACCAACAGTAAAACAGAAAGTAGTCATCTCCATATCACAATATAAATATGATTGCTACATAATTAGATGTTTGAAAAAGCTGTTCTTCAATTGTATACATAATACATATACAGTTGGCGTACCACGATGTAAAACATTGTGATGTAAAGGTAATCACAATGTAATTACCATGATGTAACGCACTGAAGTGTAAATGCATGTGAAGTTATAACTGACATTTATCTCTCGCAGGCAGTATTTATGTAAAAATGCATAACCAGAGATTGGGAAAAATGTTGTGAAATATGCATAATGTCAAAAAAATTAAAAAAGGTCACCCAAGCCTACTTCCGCACCATCACTTCATTTAGGAAGAGAAATGTACAGCAGGAGATTTGAATTACACCTTTTTTTCTACACGAATACTAGACATGTTGCAGATCCTTAGCAAACAGTTACACAATGGACGGCACATGGCTGCCGGAGGTATGTATGGCGTTCTTGAAACTAGCAATTAGAGCAGAAATGTGATCCAAATTGGCAGCTACCTTTTTATATTTATTGTCAAACATTTGGCTAAAAGTTGGCAAATGCTGTCCTAGCAGAGGGCTTAATAGGCCGCCTTTCCGGACCTTACACTAAGTAATCTCTGTGTCCATTTTCTTCCGGTAAGAACCTATTACTTTACTGGGCTTTGTAGAATGGTTTTTTGACGTTCATTGCCCCTTGCATCAGGGAGAAACTTGACAACGCCGTTTTTCATTCTGTTGGCTAGTAACAGAATATGATTTGCTTTCGTTGGTTTCAATGATCATAATTAATCCTCTCAATTCTGCCATTTAACATTTTGTGTCTATTTAACTTTTGATTATGTATTTAGGGCGTTCCTATAGTTAAACTCATTCTACATATGTCCAGGTTCTTTGTTCTCCAAATTAAACTTATTTTGTATTATTCAGACAGCAAACGATTTTTCAAGTCTGGCCTGAAGACAGCTATGGCTTCCTCATCGCCCCATGTAATTAAACAAAAGTATATACATGTATATTTATATACTTAGGGCGAGGAATTGGAATAGACTTATTGCACAGTAAATTTGCATATGAATTTACCACTATTGTACAGTAAATGCACACAGTAATGTGCAATTACAAGTTAAACACCTTAGAATAGGGAATTACTTTGTGGGGTCGTTTTTTCCAACCATATAAGCACACAGGATTTCCAAATGTATGAAAAACGTGCTACATTTGTTCTGCCTGACTTGTAATAGGGCCCAAATGGACTTTGGGCCAGCGTCACTGTAAATGTCCTGCTCAAGTGTACGCATCTCCCTAAAAAGAAACATACTTTAATGCCGGTTCTGGTAGGCCGATGCTTAAGTTTGCCAATTCATTTTTATTTCCATTCATTTTCCCTTTTTATTTCGTAGATGACCTTATTTGTCAAAATAGTGTCTTGAGGCTACGGATCTTCAAAGTTAATAGTCAGGGCATATAGTGGGCCGGGTTCCTCCGGGCCTCAAATACAGTAATAATTACAAACCAACATTGAAACGGGTCCCTTTTGGACCCTGCATTCATGTCCTCAACATTACAGGTAAAGTCATTGTTCAGTTACGGAACATTGAATGGAAAAATTTTGAGGAAATCCAAGTAATTCCTATTGATATTCCACAAGATTTACTTATTCTTGCATTTCCTGAGAGTGTTTTCTTTTTCTAAGATGCATTTTTTAGGGCAATAAGTATACAAAACAGAGATGGATGGAATGCTTGAATTAATCTCAGTCCCTGGTAATGTCAGTGTCAATGTCAATGTCAAATGTTCTTGTTGAGTGCACATATTACTGTGGAAGGTCTCATGGCACTAGCAAAGCTTCAGCAAGATGGGCGGTGTGATAAACAGATTACTGGAGAAAGAGCTACGTTTTTAATTCTCTTCGAAAGCATTTGTGATCAGGTATGGAAGGAAGATGCACTGGTAGCTTATTCCAAAGCTTAGGGGCCAGATAAGAAAATGATCGACCCCCATTTCGGGCCGTTGCGATGCGTGGTAGGACAAGGTAGAATTTGGTGCTGGATCTTAGGGGTCTGCCGGGCTCAGGCTGCATCCCAATCGATTGTTATTCTGCACACCATGATAACTCAGTGGAACCCAGCTATATGCAAATCAATGTTGACCCTCCTCCAAAATGAACAGTCCAGCCCGAACTCCCAAGCCTGGTCCTCCCTGAACCAGAACATAAGCAACCCAGGACCAGTTTCAACATAGTTATGGGATCATCCGCTGGGTACAGCTTGGTTCCAGCTGAGACCTGACTTGGCAGTTTGGCAGTACTGGTCCCATGAGGAACAGGGTCAAGACTTATTTGAATATGGATGGGTCCAAACTGAAGTGGCATGGTGAGCAAAAGAACAATGGGTTAGAGTGCTACTTCGAGCTATTGCCAGTTGTGAGTCTTATTACAAGCAGCCTACAATCACTTTTTGTGTTTTCATATATCGATCTAAATGATATGGGTGTGTCCAGTTGTCGGTCTAATGCTCACTGTGTCACTGGAAGCAAGCTGTACCCAGCTAATGAGCCTATAACTAGGGCAGGACTGGTCCTGGGTTCCTGTTTAGGGAGGACCTTGCTTGGCAGTCCTTGTGTTCCAGTTTAGGGAGGACTATGCTTTGCAGTTCAAGCTGGACTGTTCCACGAGGAACAGGGTCAAGACTGATTTGCATATGGATGGGTAAGCAAAGGTATGATGGGTTGGAATGCTACCCCGAACTATTGTCAGTGATTAGAATTATTGCAAGCAGCCTCCCATCACCTTTTGTGTTTTTCATGTGTTTGTTAGGGTAGCATATTCATTTTGCATAGTGCATACTTTGACTGAGCCATATTCCGGTGTTTATAACAGGCCTGAATTGAGAGATCTGGAGTTGTGACTGAAGGATCTAGATTTTCTGTCATTGCATGTAAGCGAGTCAAAAAGATTTCAGATTACATAATCATCCAATCCTTGTCCTCTATGCAGAACATACGGACCAGAGGTTATGTATTCCAGATGCATATGTGTTTGGAGGAGGTACACAGTTATGAAAATAATGACAAGGTGAATTTAAAAGAAAATGGAATGCTGACAGGTGTTTTGTGGTTTTTGGTGTGCTGAAATGAAGGAGATGCAAGGAAGTACTTGCAGGAGAGAGCAACAAGAGTGTGCTGAAGAGGAATGCAATGTGGGGGGGACATGGACAATTTCAAAAAGATGTGCAGCGTAAAAGGGAGTTCGTGCCTAACAAAGACTGCTGAGGAAAGTTGCATTAAGGAAAGAACAAGAGTCATTGAGGCACTCTGAATACCACTACCACTTCTGCAGACATTAATAATGTTTAATTCACTGTGTAAAAATTCCAGAATTGGAAAATTTTCAACATTAATTATTTACAACAAAATAATTGTTGTTATTCAATTATTCTAAACAGCTAACAACCATTTACAAAGCCAATAGTACTGAGTGCTTTTTGATCTATGTCAGGAGTGTAATATATCTGGATGCAATTACGGAAAGCTCAGAAAGCTTCCAAAATACTGGTTGGGTGGCACTCCATGGGAAGTACACAATTTTAGTTAGGATGTTTAAGCTAACCCCTTTATTACATAGGCCATGCCCATTTCCAGGACCTCTCACTTTTTTTCATCCAACTTAAAGCCCTGCTAATAATACTTTTTGGTTGTCTCACTCACTTTGTTGAAGACACCCAATCCTCCATATTTTTAGTCCCAATTGAGCTTATCTCCCACAGTAGGGCATTTCAAATGTGGCAGATATAAGGCATGTGGCATAATGTTAGAAACAAAGCAGTTCAAACACAATGAGAAGAACTACACTCTTAGAAATCATACCAACTGCAACAGCATTGATGTGATTTATGTTGCCAAATGCCCTTGTGATTAGATTTACGTTGGCCAAACATGCCAGAAAGTCAAGGCTAGGATTCTACAGCACTATAGTAGGATACAATGCAAAGTACAGGGGGACTCCTTGTATGAACATAGCCCCACGTCCGGCCATCTAGCTGATAGTGTTAGCTGGCGTGTAATAGAGGAGGTCACTCCCAATCCTATAGCTGGAGATTTGATCAACGTCTTGAACATGGGAGAGTATAAGTGGATACACTTGCTGAATACTGTGAACAAAGGACTTAACACATTTGAGGAGATCTCAAGCTGGCGGCTTTGCTTAGCTTGGGCTAAATCTTGTTACACTATGAAGCCTGTAATGTATCAGCTATATTCCAATATAGAGTTGTATGCATTAGGCATGACTTTGTCACACTGTTGAAATGTAATATGATAAAAGTGTTTTTTTATATGTATTCCATAATGGACTGACTAACATATCTGTCTCTTCAATGCTTTTACTTGGTTTTACAAAGAGGTTCCTTGTCCTATTGGAGGCAGTTATTTTCTGATTTAATATAGGTGGCACATTCCTAGACCATTTACCATGGCTTGATATATGAAAAATGTGCAATGATATTGGTTATTTTTTAAAGACTCACCTTTGCACATTTTCCACTGTTTTTAGTGAAACATATGATGTTGCAATGTGCTCAAGCACTGATAAACATTATCCAGTTTTGACAACATCACTAACTGACAAGGAGTTTTTTAATTGCAGGAGTAACCGGGGCCTGCATAATGCATGGAATGCCTACCCATGTCCGCCATCATGATAGACATCGCGTACAGCTGAAGTGTGTACGTACAAGTTGGTGACAGCTCCTTTTTATCTAGCAGCACAGAGATGCCACAAACACTACTGAATCTCTTCGAGCTGGGAGACACCAGCCACTCTAAGATTGATATGAAACGGATTGCAATGAACCACTAATTTAACACACACCATTCTAAGCATTGGGAGCCACTCCCTCCTGAGGACCTACATTACAGACAAGAATATCAGCCATCCCAAGTGGCCTTAGAACCCGTTTTATTTTCTGACGCTTGCCCGGACTGTATAAAATGCCATTCAAGACACAATATGATGGGGGCATGGCCGAGTAGGCGACCAAGATGGCCACTTAGCTTTGTAGCTCCAGAGCCATCGGCCTCCTTTCCACGTCTGCCCATGGACTCAGGCCGTATTAAGATCTCCTGATGCTGCACCGGTGAGGGAGAGGACACCCGACAACATATGGAGCCTACTTCAGCCTCGGAAAACGCCCGCTGGGCCACAGTGCAGCTGCCCGCACTTCCGGACCCGACACGGCCCTCAGAGGCCCAGAGACAACAGGGTCTCGGGTGAGCCTGAGGGCGGGGTCTGCTGGAAGCGCTCCCGGCGGCGGCAGGCTGCGGGAGCTCCCCGCTGCATTCACATGGCTATCGTGCCCCGGGGCTGCGCGGCTCCTGAAGCTGTTCAGGTTGACAAGAATTAGGAGGCAGTGTGCTGCGTGATCAGGCCCCTTCTCTGCGCCCATGAGCAACCCTCTTGCCTATTACATTTGGTTTTGAGCATAAGGATTATGCCATTTTGATCCTAGATTCAGCGTGGGCGGCCATCTGCTTGAATAGTGAAATACACAACACTTATGGCAAGAACTCCTTCAATTACGTGCCCCCACCTCTGCACCAGCGCCACTTGCCACAATAAGCCAAGCTGGATGGTGACACGCGTAGGCGATGCACACACAGAGTCCACTGTGCAATCCACTGACTGCTGAAGTGTTGTGTCCTTCAGTGCATGCATGTGGTGACCGACATTGTAACTAAGCACCAAAGCGATCAGAGGTGGCGCGCCTCACTCAGCAGATCTTCCCCCTCATCATCTATCAGACTTGAGGAACAGTACCCTTCACCTCAGCAATATCATCATGGGGCGGACAGACCCCAAACAGCGTCAGCTAAACTTTGAGGCCGGGAAGACCCCTCGACGCTGAACTCCAGACGGAGCCACAGCCGCACCAATTGGAGGGCACTGGTTGAATTAGGGGCCGGATTCCAATACATAGACACCAGACTAGACACCCTCATCACACGGCTAGACAACTACAGAGTTGGGTGGACACACAGGATGCTCGGATCAATACTGCTGAACAGCGAATCTCCAATCTGGAAGACGCCCAACTCACCACGCAGAGAAGACTAGAGAGGACGGAGAGCCTGCTCAAGCAACTCACCATGAAGGCAGAGGATTTTGAAGTGCAGTCGCGCTGGAGCAACCTCCTCATTGCGGGTATAGCCGAATCCATGAACACTGGCCCCATGGCCAAATTTGTAGAATCTATCCTTATAGAGGTGTTTGGGAGGGATGCCTTCTCCGCCACACTCGCGGTAGAGTGCGGTAGAGTGCGCACATCGAACATTAGGGCCATTAGGAACATTAGGGCCAGCCCCGGTACTGGGTGCTAAACCAAAGAGATGGTCACTAGAATCCTCAATTATCATGATCAGGATTTGACATTGCGATTGTCAAGGGAACGTGGGGCCCTCTGCTATCAAGGTTCGACCATATCTATCTTTCTGAACTTCACACAAATGGTACAAGAGACACGCCACAAATTTACAGATATCAAGCGCTCCGTCCAGAAAGCGAACATCAAGTACGCAATGCTGTACTCTGCTAGGCTCCGAATTCAAACAGGCGGCAAAACACAACATTTTTTACTCCCGGGTAGAAGACATGCAGTTCTAGAAGAAGCACCAAACCTGATGGATGCGACCGGAGTTCCTAGTGTTGGCCTGCTGATATGCAGACTGTCATGTACTACGAACACTCCACTGATTTTACTGTGTATTGTGGATGGCTTCAAGGGTGTATTGGGGGCCATTACTTATGATCAAGCACAACTCTGTGACTACACCCCTGTCGGACTAAAACCCTGAGTGCAGAACACCTACTAATGTGAATCAGACATACACTGGGCAGACATCAACCTGATGCATACGCTTTTCCATTGACCGATGGCTGACTGGAGCATTGCCTCCCCCTGCAGGATGTTCTCCTGTCTGTTCTATCCTTTCTCTCCCCCACTTCCCCTTCCCCCTATGTTCAGGAATGTTTGAATGGGATTTACTGGGTGCCTTATTTTTGTGTATCGGATATGGGTGGGGGGTGGAAATGGGGTTGGTTGTTTTTGTTTGTTGATGGTTGTCTTATTCTTCATTGGTACGGAGCAAGTGTCACTTACATAATGATGGATATTATTCTCATAACCTTACAACCTGCAGTGATTTATCTGACAGAGACCAGATGACCTCCAACAACTTCCGTACCCGGGGCTTTAGCCTCAGATGCCTATCCTGGAATGTAAGGGGATTATCTAGCCCCAAAGTGGCCGCCAAGTCCTAGCATACCTGAACAGGCACAATATCAAAGTTGCCTTCCTTCCTTCAGAAGACCCACTATGTACCACACCCAGCACACTGGTTTGTGTCGTCATGGGGAGCCATTGATTCTTTTCCAGCTATAGAACATACTTGCGAGGGGTGTGTATTCTGATACATCGCTCTCTCCCCTTTCGAGTCTCTGAAGTTGTAAAAGATGAAGAGGGCAGATACTTGCTGGTGTCGAGATTGCTGGAGAGAAACCTGTTCTGTTTATTAATGTGTACGCTCCTAATGTGGATACACCTGACTTTTTTCCTAACATTACAGCACATGTCGATCTATTGGGTACTGACAATATCCTATTGGGAGGCGATTCTAACCTCACACTTGATCCCATAGCTAACACTACAGGTACAAACTGCACCACTAAAATCCCATGCCACGCAGGGTCTAACCAGCTTGCTGCAGTCCACCTTACTCACCAACCTATGGCGTCAGAAATACCCAGGGAGCTGTGCCCCACATGGCTTATGATCACGTATAGACCACTGGTACCTCACCAGCAACTACTTTTAGAAGTGTTACAGTTGTGGAGACGCACAGTTGCGGGGTTGGGATGTGTAGTGCGTCAGCATGTTCGGCCTGAACACCGTAAATCTAATAGGTGTCTCGGCTTCCCGCAGATACAGCTAGCAGGAATGTATCAGATACACTGCACTGTGAAATACACCCAATAACCACTGGAATATTTTCTCCCTCCTCTGTGAATTGTTTATGTACCTTGTTTCATTGTTGGATGATTGATGCTCCTTTCATTGCCTTGCATCTTTCCTGAAAGGCAGATTAGTCCTGGTGTTTGAGGGGAATTGCACCTCCAAATGCCTGCCTCTTGCGTGCGGAGTTCCTCAGGGCTCATCGCTGAGCACTACCCTTTTTAATATTTATCTCAAACCTCTGGCCGAATTAGTATTCGCATATGGGATCCCGATTGTCACATACGCAGACGATACGCAATTGGTAGTAGCATTAAAGCATCCAAAAAATAAACCAATTAATCTGGAGTCCTCTATGGAAACAGTGGCCACCTGGATGGACCAGTCTTGAATCAAAATTAACAGAAAGGAGATGGAGTTTATGATCTTAGATAATCATCCCTGTGTTTCAACGGAACAAATGGGACTAAACAGGCCCAAATGTCTTGGTTCATCGCCAACCCCTAAAGGTCAGATAAAAAGCTTGGGTGTCTGGCTAGACAAATCCCTTAATTTTAACAACCAAGCAATTAAGCTAGCAGCATCTTGCTTTGGCATCATTAGAATGCTGCGGAAAATCCTCCCACTACTCCCGGTGCAGGCACGCAGAGTTATTATACAGGCATTGGTGCTGTCTCCTTTAGATTATGGGAATTCCCTCTACCTAGGCACCACAAAGGCCACAATAGGGAAATTACAGGTGGTACAGAACTGTGCAGCCAGGTTGCTGTATCACACCCCCTATCGACAATCCGTCAAGCCAGTTCTCAAGAAACTTCACTGGCTGCCAATAGAAGAACGGATTAAATGTAAAGCTTTGTGCATAGCACATAAAAAACTTCAGGGGACAGGCCCTAAGATAAATCATTCTCTTATGACCTTCTACCAACCAACAAGATGTCTTCGGTCGGCTAATCAGTTTGTGGCAGTGATTCCAAAAATGAAGAGGGCCCAATCGGGAGGGCGCAGGTTCTCCTACAACTGGCTAGACTATGGAACACTCTTACTGTACAGATGTGAGCAACTACTCACCATCTCTCTTTTCGGAGACAGCTGAAGACTTGGCTTTTTCAGAACTTGCCTTAACTCAAACCTCCTTCTTTGTTCTGCTGGCTCCACTTATCACGGATAGGGCAGGGATGCCTAAGGGTAGCCAGTCGATCTATAAATATTAATTAATAATAATAATGAATAATGCATATCTATCCATGCTGTTCTGAGTTGAACAAAACTGTGCACTCTCCGTCTAAAAAGATCAATAGAGAAATTTAAAAAAATTATAAGACACAATATGACACAAGGTTGCTCCATGATGAAGACCCCTACAAATGTTGCTTAGTAACCACATTATTGGAGGGTCAAGATATCTATGATTTATTTAGATTACCTGTACTGAATAACCTTTTCCCTCTCATATGAGACTTAAAACCATTATGACTTGGACAGGCTGATTATCGTTTTGTAATGATTTTGTTGTGAACTTGAACAGTTTTTTTGTTTAAATACACAGTCACATTTTACTGTATGAGCATTTTCACTTTGCACTTATGAAGCGTCCATCATGTACATTGATGTGAATCAATTCATTTAGTCATCATTTGAATATATGAAAGACTATAAGATAAACAGACCCATGTATGCTTTATTGTTTTTTGTGTTTTTTCTATGGTGATTAATGCCTTGCATATACAGCTATTAAGTAGATGAATGCACACTAGTTTATTTGCTCCCACAGAACCATTTGTTTTTATGCATGTATTAATGATGTAGGCACAGTGGCAAACCTGTCTTTAGGAGGCCAACTAAAAGTGCATCACAAAACGTGGCACACTTTCAGTGAGCCTCTCAAAGGCAGCCCTCTAGAGGGATAAGGGGGATCCCATTAGACCCCCCAGACATCCCCTCATGGACGGGGTCAGTCATTTATTGCACCCGCCTGCAAGGGTATTAATAATGTCTCTTAAAAGTGCAGGGCAGTTGTGGCCTGCACAATGAAAAACAGCAGCTTTTAAACTGCTGCTCTGTATTTCTCTTGAATAAGCTGCCCTGGTGGCAGCGTGAGTTTGCCCAGCCCAGATGCCTGTTTGGAGTACCGACCGATAGAGCATGCCCCCTGATCCTGAGCTGTAGCCAGGTGAGGTGAGGAGCATGCCTCTCATACCCAAGGAAGGAGAGGACAAATTGAGGTGATATCATTATCATTTATTTGTTTTCTTCACTTACACGTTATTGTAGCAGTAGCAAAGTTACTAATGGTCCTGAGGAAGCAGTAAATACCAGTCGGATCAATAAATCTGCAGAAACATGTCGACCTGATACTCTATCCAGTAGATATTTGTTAGAAACTACTGTCTCTTTGCACTTACAGTTTTTAATGTTTGGGAGCGGACGGCTTATGAATAAAGTTGTTGTTGCGCCCACTACCCAAATTTTAATAGAGCACTTTTTTCTTCTTATCACTCATATTGTTTTGAGTTTTGCACTGCTTCTCAGTTACCACACATATAAAGAGAGTCCTATTTCACAACTAGATAGACACCATGCAATATGAACTGTGTGTATTGTCTACAACATGGACTCTCCACTATGTGAAGTGGACCAAATGATGATAAAAGGGCGGTACAGTGTGCGTAACTGATGGGAACTTATTACACCGAGATAAGTCACGTTGTATGCCATATACATCTTATAGGATACACAAACAACAGGCTTAGACATCTTTAACAAACAGAGTATTTTATAGACCCACAGTTATTCTTTGGTAGTTTAGCGTGAGTTTGCACCCACCCTGAAGGCAGCTCATTCAACATAATAGGGCGCACTTTCCCTCTTTGCACAGGTGCACCTGCTTAAAGGTGTAGTATGGTGCAAAAAGGAAAAGTGCACCCTATTTGTAATAGGGCCCCTGAAGGTAATTTGCAAACATTTTTAAGGTGATTGTGAGAGGGTAGCATGAGGGGCAGAGGTGAGGTGTCGAGTATTGTGAAGTTATGGGCACTTAAAGAATAAGGGGCAGTATTACGTTGCCTGACGCATCTCTGCAAATCGGCAGAGATGCGCCAGGAAAGATACGGCACGCAAGTTCATTCTTGCGCCACCCATGATGAGCCGCATTTACAATGCGGCGCACCATGGCGCAGAAATGAACAGATGCGTGCCGCATCTTGGGCGCAAAGTTGGCGCAGTGCTGAAGTTGTGTTGTGTGCGGGACGCAACTCCAGCACTTTTCCAACTTGCCCTATCTTTAACGTGGTGCATCAAGCCTTACGCCTGCTTCAAGCAGGCTTAGGGTTTTGACGCATCAGCGTTGGGAAAGTGACTCAGTGAAATCTTGTAGATTTCACTGAGTCACTTTCAGGGGCGTTCCTGCAACTGAATGCCCCCCCCTGCACCGGAACGCCTACATGAAACCTGACGCAGGTTTCATGTGGCGCAGGGCCTTACACCGTGATGCATCTCCATAGATGCGTCACGTTGTAAATGCCTCGTAGGGATGCGCCACATTTACGCCGCCTTGTGTGACGCAACAGCGGCGTAAACGTGGCGCAAGGGGCTTGTAAATCTGCCCCATCGTCTGGTTCTGCCTCCTTAATACTTGTATATGATGAAATGTATGTATTCAACAGCCATTAAGGCTGAGGCATACTTCCTAGACTAAAAATGTATTTTATGTAGCTGAGATCAAAAATAGAAACAGTGTCTTTGTCTCGCTATTGATATTGTGGACTAGATTTACATGCATTTGACAGCACGCAGCACAGCAACCAAAGTTGCTGCCTCCGTTGTGTCAATAGGAGAGAGCAGGGCAGTGCCATGTCTAATAAAATGTAGTGCTGTTGAAATTTACCTCAGTGCTTATGCATTTTAGGGTACCTTGTGTTACTGAAGGACCCCATTTTCATTCAAAATGCCCACAACACTTGGCAGGCCTCCATTCAAATACATAAGTAAAGCATTGGATCTTAATTTTACAACCTGGCCTCATTGGCAATACCCAACACAACTGGACTGGTCAAGTGCAATGGATTTCAACTATGTTTGCTATGAAAGGTCTCTGGCACAGCCACAAATAAATCACATACCTGAAGAGGGCCTGGAGAGACTGGAAGCACCTCAGAAGCTTTCTCGTGTAAGGAAATTGTCATATGAGAGGAGCTGCCACGTAGGGAGGGCGGATGAGGCACAATAGTGGTGAAAAAAAGAGCAGCTTCTCGTTGGTCAACAATAACATATGCCACAACCACCTGGGGCTATCGCTGCAGAGTTCACAATAACACCTTTAAAGTCCAAACCACCATCGGCCTTAGAAACTCCAGGGAAAAGAAAGTCAAGCTGCCAGCCACTTCCCTGAGCCGCCTTCAGATTAGTGTGGAAGTTTCCTACTCCGGAGAGAGAAAAAGAAGGTCCATCAGCCGTCAGCCATCAACTCCTGGCAAACAAGAAAACCCGGCACAGAAAATGAGGGGAGCCACTTCAGCTTTTTTGTTTGCTTTTTTTTCTGCCCAGGATTGAAGAAATATTTAAGGAGTCCCTCTCCCAGAACTGAATTCAAGGGCGGGTCCAGCTTTTCCACTCTGTGGAAACAGCTCAGGAGTTCTTACAGTCCCTACAGCATGCAGGAGATGGAAATGAGGGCTAGTATGTTTCTTTCTTCTTTTTTGCCTCTTCTCCGCTTTTTTCTTCTCTCTATTTTTTTAATTCTAGATTGTATGGGATAGATGGTATTGGATGGAGGCATTTCTGTCTAGCTTTATTCTCTTTTTTTCTCCTTTTCTCTTTTTCCTCTCTTTAGATAGTGCTAGCCACCCCCTTATCGCCTTGGTGCAATGTCATTGCACCCCAGCATAGGTAGAAGGTGGGGGACAGTTTGGGTCATGAAGGGAGGGGAGAGGGGCTTAGCGTGTGTGGGTGCGCACCCTAGGATCCCTAGACGGGCAGGGTTCCATGGTTAAAGGGTCCCACGGGCTGGTTGGGGTGGGTGTTTCACGAATGGGTTGGGAGCGGAGGGTGGCAGCGGCACGGGCATGGGTTGGGGAATAATATGTAGCACATGTTAAAAAAGTTTAAAGACCTATGCAAGTTTTGTCTTTTTTTTCTGTGATCAGATAGTGTTTATTGTGAAAAAAAATTTAAAATGATTAGTAAAATGCTTGCAATGTCATTGCTTTTAATAATAGACTTAAGGACGATCTATGATGGCTTGGTTTAGAGCTTTTCAAGCAGATGTATTTTTACAAGAGACTCATTATAAGGAGGGAGCTCCTGTAGATAAAACCCCCGGCTTTATTCATGACAAATGTTATGCCTACTCTGGCGCAGCTGTTAGAGGCGTTGCTATCTCAGTAGCTACGAAACTTGAATGTGAGACCTTGATGGTCCATAAAGATCATACTGCCAGGTAGCTTTGGGTTCAGATGAAGATTTCAGACTAACATTTTAACTTTGCAAGCTACTATGGCCCTATTGAGGACTCTCCTGTATCCCTACAGTCCCTGTATGATTTTGGAACAACTCAATCTGGGTATCTTGTACTTGGGGGGATTTTAACTTGTTGATTAATCCAGCCATAGATTGCTCTCGGGCCAATAAGAAACAAACTAAACTCAAATCCAGAAAGCTATACCAAGATCTTATAAGGGATTTTTCGTAAGTAGACTGTTGGAGGGACCAATATCTTCTAGGATTGACTTTTTTCTAATCTTGCATACTCTTTTAAAGACCGAGTCTGAGATTTGGGAAAATCCTTTTTCAGATCACACTCTGATCACTGTGAAGTTTAAAAATTAAGACTCAAACGAAAATAAAGCCCAGATGGATATTTGATAAATCATTGTTTACTGGACTACAATATTCAACACCTCTCTCCAGCAGGGATCGATTCCTGACTCTCTGAAAGCCGGCCAAGTCCTCCCCATATTGAAAAGAACGTCGCTGGATCAAGCCTCCCCCGACAACTTCTGACCCATTTCCAACATCTCTCTCCTAGCTAAAGTGTTGGAGAAGTGTGTGCAACTGCAGCTAAGTCAACACATCAAAAACTTCCACCTACTAGATGACTTCCAATCCGGGTACTGACCTGGGCACAGCACCGAAACCACCATGCTCCACATTGTTGAAGTTGGCCTCCAAGCCCTTGACCAAGGTAAAACTTGTCTCCTAATCCTCCTAGATCTATCCTCGGCCTTCGACACTGTCAACCATGGAAAGTTACTTGAGTGCCTCAAACTAAGGATGGGATTGGGTGGCTCAGTCCTAGAATGGTTCAGATCCTTCCTCCAAAACCGCTCTCAGAGATTCCTAATTAACGCAACCTGTCCGCTCCCTCTCCGGTCATGGTTGGAGTCCCTTAAGGATCAACGCTGTCCCCCACCCTCTTCAACCTTTACCTAGAACCGCTTGCCAAAGCCCTACGCACTGCAAATATCTCCTACCATATGTATGCTGACGACACCCAGATCTATATCAAAATCTCATCCCTCAAAGAGATTCTCTCCCTGAACAAGACCCTGGAGCTGACCGTCCAATGGCTCGCCTCCAATCAACTCAAACTCAACGCAAAGAGAACTGCATTTCTGCTAATTTCCCATCCCAAAACTGACCCTGAGATTTGGAAATGAATTAAGGCCATCACAGCCTTAAATTGCCCATGACCATCATGGACTCGGGAAAATCACTGAGAATAACCCTGGACTGCAATTTGAACATGCCGAACCACATCAACTTGATGGCCAATTCAGCCAGATTCCACCTGAGCTACCTATGGAAACTGAAACCCTTCCTTGACGCTCCCGACCTAAAAATTGCAGTCCAAGCACTAGTCATCTCTAGGCTGGAATATGGCTGTTCAACCATCTTGTGTTTACCCAAGATCTCCCTTGCACCCTTAAAAGCCTGCCTCAAAGTGGCCGCTAGACTACTCACCGGCACAAGGAAATTCAACCACATTTCTCCACACCAGAAAGCGCTGAACTGGCTTCTTCTCGAGGCCAGAATATAGCTTAAGCTTGCATGCATCACACATAAGGCTTTACACTCAAACTCCCCTACATATGATAATGATATTGATAATGATAATGATAATGATAATGCTATTTATAGAGCGCACAAATACCTAAATGGTGTCTCAGCGCTAAGGACAGCAAACAAATATCTCGCACAGAAACTTGTGGTATCCGGAGGAAGCGGAAATTCACCGTCCACCAGAGACCTCCTACTCCAGACGGCACGCTTAAAAAAAAACTTACAATCGGGCTTTTGCTGGGGCCGCTCCAAGAATATGGAACTCTCTCCCACCCGCCATTAGAAGAATCCCCTCTCTCTACACACTTCAAAAAGGAGGCCAAATCCGTCCTTATGGGTAAATTCCTCGCTTAAACTTGACCTACTCTTGCCTCCTTCTGATGACCTACTCACCATGTAACCTGGGACCTTGTCTTGAGTAAATGGATTGTAAAATGTCTATGTTATCCCTCCATCCATTATGTGCCCGGCACCCCGTCCCCTCGCTATTGATGGTATACTATTATTATTTCATGCCTTTTGTACAATTCTGCATCTCTGATACCCTAACGGGTCAAGTTCGCGCTCTATAAAACACAAAAATAAATAAAATAAAAGTCATTGATAAACAATGGGTCATGCTTATGCGCATGGCACCGCTTCCACATTTTCTGTCTGGAATGCTTTAAAAGCCTTTTATCGAGGTGAGGTGATTGCATTGTTGGCCTTTAAAAGAAATAAAGAGACCTTTCTAAGATCTCAGCTCGAGAAAGAGCTGAGCCATATTACCGCAAAAAATCTTGCTATGCCAACTCTTGAAAGGAAAGCTAAACTCGCTGGTCCAATTTTCATGATATTTTTGTACACAAAGAAATTCTACACCATGACTTCATTCTACAGAAAAGATACGAGGAAAGTGAGCACATTGGTACATTTCTGGCTTGGTCTACAAAAAAGAGATCAAATTCAAACCACATTAAAAAAAATTGGATCCAACCATCTGAGCTCTACGTCACTCCCACAGAGATCTCAGAGGTTTTTCTCAATCACTACAAAGACCTCTATACTGAGACATATAATACTAGTCCAGAGGTTGCTCTCTATTGGCTCGATAAGATAAATATCCCTACTCTTTCATCTGAGACGCAAGAGCTTCATCGATCAGATATTTCCCTCGACAAAGTTACCCAGGCTATCAGTCTTTCTCCGGCTGCTAAGGCCTGTGGGCCAGATGGAATTCCATCTGAGATTTATAAGATCTTCTCCCCTCAACTTTCTGTATTTTTAAGTACACTATTCAACAGGATTATTGGAGGGGACCCAGTTCCGGAAAATTTCACTCAAGCTGCAGTAATAAGCTTTGTTAAACAAGGGAAACCAGAAGATGAGGTCCACTCGTATAGGCTTATCAGTCTATTATACTAAAATTTTGACAAATAGACTTGCCCAGGTTGTCCCTACACTGATCAATCATGATCAGAATGGCTTTCTCAAAAACAGACTATTGGCTTCCAACACTGATTATTTGGTGCAGGGGATTGATTATTTTTCTATTAGCAAAATTAAGGGCGTCTGTAATAATGCTTGACGCTGAAAAAGCATTTGACAAAGTACAATGGCAGGTTTTATATACAATCTTTAAAAAAATTGCGATTTCAAGTGAATTCTGCCATGCGGTGAAAAATCTGTATCTTAAAGCGAAAGCCTCCATAATCATGAATGGAGATGATATAGGTACAATCTCTATCAGCCGGAGGACATGCCAAGGCTGTCCGCTTTCTCTGGTCTTATTTTCTCTGTTTATTGAGCCTCTGGCATGTGCTATTCGGCAGGATGACACTATAACCGCTCCCTTGCTGGGTTCTGAAAAACTCTTTACCGATAACATGGCGCTCTATCTAGCAGCAGATAACAACAATTCAACAAGAGCCTTGGATAAAAATGTGGAGTTTACTAATATTGGAGGATACAAAATCAATCATTCTAAATCAGAGGTGCTTCTCTTTAACAGCACATCTCATATTTTGCCCTTCGCAATGCGGGAACATTATATTGCAGCCAAGCCAATACGGTATCTTGGGATTTTTGTGACCACCAGATTGAAAGATTTATACCCATTACATTTTATCCCCACTTTTAATAAAACTAAAAATCAAAAGGAAAATCTCCCCATTAGTATTATGGGGCGTGTTGCCCTTTTTAAAATGAATATTCTTCCACTATTTTCTTTCTTTTTTCTAATTTAATGATTAAAATTCCCAAATCTCTTTTTTTCTGACTCCTTCAGTCTGAATTTAAACATTTTATCTGGTCTGCACAAAAACCGAGAATACAATTATAGATTTCTCAATTAGATGTAATGGACGGGGGCTTAGCTTTACCAGATGTATGGCTATATTATTATGCCTCAATTCTTAATTGGCTTAATTACAATAACACAGATGTAAATGTAAATGTAAATGTACAGGAATTTATATAGCGCAAATCACCAATCGGTTTCTAAGCGCTTGCTTAGGGAACCCGTCCTGGTATTTCCCTGTGAGATAACCCCGGCAGGGTATCCACAAGGGGAAAGCCAGGCATCCTGCCGCGAGGGGCCGTTGTGGAGATTAAGCAAGCTATTGCCCAGAGTCGCAGAGTGTGAACCCGTGAATCGAGTAGGCACCGGAGCGAGAATTGTCGAGTCCATGGACATTTTAGGACTCAAGACCCCGCCGAGCCGGGAATTGAACCTTGGTCCCGGGCTGACCTCTGCTTCCAGGTCTGCCTCCTCTAACCAGTGAGCCACACTTCTCCACACAGAGGAGTTGATAGATGCCAATTTCTTTCTTACATTTATGCTTAAAGAATCAGAGATAGACCATGCGCCCTTTGTATGCTTACCCAAACTTTCTATAAGACCCCAAGGGTGATTACTTTGCTTTTTCAGAAAATATGGGGTATTAATGAAATTCCGTGGCTCCATCCGCTGATGAAATTAATGGAATGCATCCCGTTGGGCTATAGTGGTCACCTCAAAATTGTCATCAACGGGCAAAACTGGAGTTCTTTACTCTTCATGATTTCTACATGAATGAAGTGCTTCTTTCCTGGTAACAAATATGTTATAGTAGGACCAATATAAGCAGTCTCTTGTTATTTAGCTACGCAGAGGTTAAGCAGTACTGCGCAGGCCAAACTTTAAAAAAAGGTTGTTCAGGCGCTCTTCTGGAGAAGACTCATTTTATATCTAAAATCAAAGGTATAGGCAACTGGTTTAAATTATACAAATCAGTGGAGAATAAACAGGTGATCTAAGATCACCTGGAGAAGATTAAACTGACTACTGGCTGCACTTTTACCTTGCAACTGTGGCAGAATTATAATAATATGAGCAGCGAAACTGTCAGGGCTGCTGATCTGAGAAGGATGCAAAACCAAAGGGGATGATGGACCGAGTGTTGAACAATGCAAGCACTCACCCCAAGTCAACTGATCTGGGTTTAATCCATCATCATTCTTTAGCTCACTCCGCCACCCCAGTTCAGACATGGCCATATGCAAATCAGTCAGACACTGTGCCTCATGGGAACAGTGACGCCCGAACTGCCAAGCCATGTCTTCCCTGGACCGGAAACAAGCATCCTGGGACCGGTTTCTGGCTAATCAGCCGTCATCAGCCAGCCTACCTTGAATCCAGTGGCAACATGAGCAAGGGACCCACATGTGGGCATACCCTGCCAACTTAGGGCGAACAAAGAACGGTCGCTCCCCCTTGCCTTCCTCCAGAGAAGACCTGGTATTGTAGCGCCTGACTCTGCTGAATTCTCTTCATAGCGCTGAGTGTTAACCTGTGATTGTAGCGCCTGACTCTGCCTCTGCATTTTTTTATCATAGCGCTTGAGTGCAGACCATTTACCATCAGTAGCGCTTGACTGCACTGTCTGTATTTAAACCACAGTGCCTGCATTATTAGTGCCTTTCATATCGCCAGCGCGCACTTCTTGGCTGTGCTTGTTCAGAGATACTTGATTTTTAAAAGCACCTCCGTTTCCCCTGCTGCAAAGCTTGTTGTTGTTGCTGCCATTTTGTGTACATCCCCTGGCCCTTCCCCCACCTCGCTCCCGCCTCCCTGCTGACCCTCCCACCCACGGAATCCATAGGACGTCCTCGCACCCTCTTTCAGCTGTGACCGTCCTGTCCTGGACACGAACGGTCGCTCCCCCTTGCCTTCCTCCAGAGAAGACCTGGTATTGTAGCGCCTGACTCTGCTGAATTCTCTTCATAGCGCTGAGTGTTAACCTGTGATTGTAGCGCCTGACTCTGCCTCTGCATTTTTTATCATAGCGCTTGAGTGCAGACCATTTACCATCAGTAGCGCTTGACTGCACTGTCTGTATTTAAACCACAGTGCCTGCATTATTAGTGCCTTTCATATCGCCAGCGCGCACTTCTTGGCTGTGCTTGTTCAGAGATACTTGATTTTTAAAAGCACCTCCGTTTCCCCTGCTGCAAAGCTTGTTGTTGTTGCTGCCATTTTGTGTACATCCCCTGGCCCTTCCCCCACCTCGCTCCCGCCTCCCTGCTGACCCTCCCACGCTCCGCCCCCCTCCACTCTCAATTTATGTCAGATGTCCCAACGCGCAGCGTCCACGCGCTTCGGCCACGCCGAAGGTGCGCCAAAGGTAAGCCCGTCTACGCCCGTCCGCGCCTGGACCGCGCCCAGCGCCAGACCCCCTGCCCCTCGCGCTGCCCAGCCCCCCCGCATTACCTACGATGCCGCCACCCTCCTAGCCCTTAACCCCGGCCGCGCCCCCAACTGCGTCCAAGCCGCTCCTGGACACACCCATGGATCTTTCTCCTGCTACTCCTGCAAATTCAGCGGCACCAACAACATCTCTGCTACGACCACACCACAGATTCCCGACCCCAACCACCTACAATGCATCCTTCTCAACACCAGATCGATCCACAGGCATGCCATTGACCTATGGAATCTACTAGACACCATTTCTCCGGACATCGCCTTCCTTACGGAAACATGGATGAATGCTTCCTCCGCACCAGACATCACAATTGCCATTCCTGAAGACTATAAGATCACCCACAAAGACCGTACCAGCCACACAGGAGGAGGAATCGCTATCGTCCATAAGAAATCTATCCGCATCTCAACCAGCTCCGACGTCAATCTCGCAAACTCCGAACACCTTCACTTCCAGATCCACATCGATCCCAAAACAACACTCAGAGGCACTCTCCTCTACAGACCACCAGGACCCCGCGCAACATTCAGTGAAGACATCACGGACTTCATCACCCCACACACACTCCCCTCCAAAGATTACATCCTTCTGGGAGACCTCAACTTTCACCTTGAAAAGACCAACGACCGCAACACCACCACCCTCTTGGACAACCTCGCCAACCTCGGACTTAAACAACTAGTCACTTCCCCCACCCACATCGCAGGTCACACACTCGACCCCATCTTCACATCCAGCAACCATGTCTCCTTCAGCCACACTACGGATCTCCTCTGGACCGACCACAGCTGCGTCCACTACATCTACAACAAGCCGAAACCCATCAACCACTCCCAACCTACCCTGCAAAGAAACTGGAACAAAATCACCACAGACCAAATCTCCGCATCGCTCCTTCGAAACTCCCCAGCCTTCTCTTCCAACGCCAACGATGCCGCCTCCAACCCCACGCTATGGTTATCCAACACCGCCGACACCTTAGCTCCACTGAAAAAACGTCAAAGCAAACCTGGCAGCAAGAAAGCCTCATGGTTCAACGATGATCTCAAGAAGTCCAAGAAACTCTGCCGCTCCCTTGAAAAGGCCTGGAAAAAAGACCCAACCACCAGCACCAAGGACGCCTTCAAAAGCGCCACCCGCTCTCACCACCAACTGATCCGAAAAGCCAAGAAAACAGCATTCAAGGATCGACTTGACAACAACGCCCACAACAGCAAGGAACTTTTCAACATCGTCAAGGAATTTTCCAATCCCTCGGCCAACTCCAACGACATCACACCCTCTCAAACCCTCTGCGACTCCCTAGCCTCTTTTTTCCACAACAAGATTGCAGACATCCACAACAGCTTTGACAACCAACCCGGAAACCAACCCACCCTACCCTCTGCTGACCATCTTCCCCCCGTGAACACCCTTAACGCTTGGAACCCAATCTCCACCGAGGACACCATCCGCCTGATGAATTCCATCCACTCAGGATCCCCCACAGACCCATGCCCTCACCACATCTTCAACAAAGCAGACTCCGTCATCGCACCGCACCTCCGAGATGTCATCAACTGCTCCTTCAACTCCGCCACCTTCCCAGAAGACTGGAAACACGCTGAACTCACCGCCCTTCTGAAAAAACCAACAGCGGACCCCACCGAACTCAAAAATTACCGCCCCATCTCGCTTCTTCCATTCCCGGCCAAAGTCATCGAGAAAGCCGTCAACAACCAACTCGCCGCTTTCCTCGAAGCCAACAAATCCCTCGACCCCTCACAATCTGGCTTCCGAGCAAAACATAGCACTGAGACCGCCCTCATCGCAGCAACAGACGACATTCGAACTCTACTGGACAATGGAGACACAGTTGCCCTCATCCTCCTCGACCTCTCTGCAGCATTCGATACAGTCTGCCACAGCACCCTCCTACAACGCCTCAATAACATCGGAATCCAAGGAAAAGCACTTGAATGGATCACCTCGTTCCTCACCGGAAGAACCCAGAGAGTCCGCCTTCCTCCATTCAAGTCCGAGGCCTCTGAAGTCATCTGCGGCGTACCTCAAGGATCCTCACTCAGTCCCACCCTCTTCAACGTATACATGAGCCCCCTCGCGGCCATCGCACGACAACACAACCTCAACATCATCTCCTACGCGGACGACACTCAACTAATCCTCTCTCTCACCAATGACCCCAGCACCGCCAAAACTAACCTACACGAAGGAATGAAAGAAGTTGCCGAATGGATGAAACAAAGCCGTCTGAAACTGAACTCAGATAAAACAGAAGTCCTCATCTTAGGTACTTCCCCCTCTTCATGGGACGACTCCTGGTGCCCGGAAGCCCTCGGAAAAGCACCCATCCCGACAGACCACGCACGGAACCTAGGCGTTATCCTGGATTCCTCACTTTCGATGAACAGACAAGTCAGCGCCGTATCCTCTTCATGCTTCAACATTCTTCGCATTCTCAGAAAAACATTTCGCTGGATCCCCTCCGAAACAAGGAAAACAGTCACCCACGCTCTGGTCACGAGCCGACTGGACTACGGAAACACCCTCTACGCGGGTACTACCGCAAAACTCCAGAAAAAACTCCAACGAATCCAAAACGCATCAGCCAGGCTCATATTAGACATCCCACGCAACGAACACATCTCTGGTCACCTTAAAGACCTCCACTGGCTACCCGTCAATAAGAGGATCACTTTCCGACTGCTTACCCACGCACACAAATCACTCTACGACATCGGACCAGATTGCCTCAACTCTCGACTGTCCTTCTACACCCCCCCCCCGCCAACTACGGTCTTCCAGCCAAGCCCTCGCCACTGTACCTCGCATCAACAAGACCACCATGGGAGGCAGATCCTTTTCATACCTGGCTGCTAAAACATGGAACTCACTCCCCGCTTACCTGCGCCTCACCCAGAACCACCTAGCGTTCAGAAAGCAGCTTAAAACGTGGATATTTGACAAATAATCCTCCTCCCCTTCCTAAGCGCCTTGAAACCCTCTGGGTATGTAGTGCGCTATACAAATTTTATGACTTGACTTGACTTGACTTGTTAAACAATGCAAGCACTCACCCCCAGTCAACTGATCTGGGGTTAATCCATCATCATTCTTTAGCTCACTCCGCCACCCCAGTTCAGACTTGGCCATATGCAAAGCAGTCTGACCCTGTGCCTCATGGGAACAGCCCAGTCCGAACTGCCAAGCCATGTCTTCCCTGGACCGGAAACAAGCATCCTGTTTAAAAAAAAACTATGGATTTAGGCCCAGAACCCTGTACTTGGGTGAATATATGACATTGTTCTGCATTTTGTCCATCAACTGTTGATTTTGCATTTGTCACCCTGAGTGGTACGGGTCTGCTCAGACTTGAGTCCCGTGCTCTCCATGCCACTGGAATCAAGCTATCCTGGCTGATGAGGGCTGAAAGCCCGAAACCAGTCCTAGGATGCCTGTTTCCAGTCCAGGGAGGACCTGGCTTGGCAGTTCAGGCTGGACTGATCGCATGGGGCACAGGGTCAAGGCTGATTTGCATATGCCTGGGTTCAAACTGGAATTAGATTAGCCTGAAATCTATCTCCTGAGGCGGAAGTCGGGAGGAACGCTTATTTTTAACAAATATTGAAATCAGATTGATTGTTTTTACCTGTGTGTTGCACCTTCCCCTGGGCACTCCCCCTCCTTAAACTTGCTCAGTTCACCCCGCGCAGCCGATCTAAACGCTGCGGCGGGTCAGAGAACAAATTTGCCGCCATTACACGGGAAGCCATGCCACGCCCACTGCCCTGAGGCCACGCCCCCTTTTACCACTACATAAGTCGCGCTGGAAAAAAAAGCCTGCATTAGCCTGAAATCTATCTCCTGAGGCGGAAGCCGGGAGGAACGCTCGTTTTTAACAAATATTTAAATCAGGTTGATTGTTTTTACCTGTGTGTTGCACCTTCCCCTGGGCACTCCCCCTCCTTAAACTTGCTCAGTTCTCCCCGTGCAGCTGATCTAATCGCTGCGGCGGGTCAGAGTACAAATTTGCCGCCATTACATGGGAAGCCAGGCCACGCCCACTGCCCTGAGGCCACGCCCCCTCTTACCGCTACATAAGTCGCGCTGGAAAAAAAAGCCTGCATTAGCCTGAAATCTACCTCCTGAGGCGGAAGCCAGGAGGAACGCTCGTTTTTAACAAATATTGAAATCAGATTGATTGTATTTACCTGTGTGTTGCACCTTCCCCTGGGCACTCCCCCTCCTTAAACTTGCTCAGTTCTCCCCGCGCAGCCGATTTAAACGCTGCGGTGGGTCAGAGAACAAATTTGCCGCCATTACACGGGAAGCCAGGGCACGCCCACTGCCCTGAGGCCACACACCCCCTCCCCCTTTTAAAACAATGTGCTTCGGCCGGACGCGCAGCGGACGTGCGCTGCGGGCGCGCAGTCAGCGCGCCGATGGCGCGCCAAAGGTAAGCCCATCTGCGCCCGTCCGCGCCAGGACAAGCCATGGGCCCAGTCCCCCTGCACCCTCCAGCTCGACAGCCCTCAGTTACTCTACACACACACTTCGGCAACTCAGGATTAATACCCCTGACCTCTGCCTCCATACTATTTCACCCGAGGAGCGTCAAAATAAATGCAACCATTGCTCATACAGACTCACCCCTCACTCCTCCCCCAAAACTAGCACAATCAAAATGGCCCTGCTCAACTGCAGATCCCTCCCTAAACACAGTACCGAGATCAACCTTCTCATACTGGACAACGATATCGAAGTGCTGTTCCTTACGGAAACCTGGATCAATTCAGCCTCAGACCCAGACATAGTCCACGCTTTACCCCCGGGTTACCTAATCAAACACCTAGACAGACCACTAGGCCCAGAAGGTGGCATAGCAATTATCACCAAAGCCCACCTCTCCTGCCAGTTCAAGGACAGCCCAATCCTCGACTGTGAAAACATCCACTTCTCCATACACCTTTCCCCGGAGAAAACTCTGTCAGGACTGTTGGTCTATCGACCCCCAGGCCCACTTGGACAGTTCCCTAATTCACTGGTGGATACAGCTACCTCTCTAGCCTGTCTCTCTTCCAACTTCACAGTATTAGGAGATCTTAATATTCACTTTGATGACGCAGGGAACAAAATAGCTGTAGACCTCAAAGAAGATCTAGCCACACTCAGCCTCTCCTTAAAAAATCTCCACCCCACTCACATCAAGGGCCATCTCTTGGACCCTATCTTTTCTAATATCTCGGAACTCACCACATCAACACCCCTCCCCATCCCCTGGACAGATCACCACCTGATCTTTCTTAATCACCCGATCACCACCGAACCCACTCACAGCCCTCCACCCCAGGCACCCTCCCGCCTGTGGCACAAACTAGACACGGATGCATGGACCAGCCAGCTGACAGCCTCCACCCCCACCTTGGATCCGGACCCCTCGCTAGCAGACACCCAAATTCGAACCTGGATAGAAACATCCCTAGACTCGGTCCTCCCCTATAAACATCTCCCCAGTAAGAGGGGATCATTCAAGTCACCTTGGTTTACTCCTGAATTGCGCAAACTGCGGAAAAAATGCAAAAAAATAGAACGTCTCTGGAGGAAAGACTGGGCAGCAAACAGCAAAGAAACTTATAAATCATCCATGAAACAGTATAAAATACTTATAAAAGAAATGCAAGCTGCCTATTTTGAAGGAAAAATTCTAGCTGCAGCCAACTCTTCCATGGAGACCTACAGTATAGTACGATCAATTATGAAAGTCCCTGAACGTCAGCCGGTCGTTGACCCTACCGGCACTAGATGCACCCAACTTGCTGAGTTTTTTCCTCTAGAATTCTCAAAATCCTAAAGACCTTCCCCCAGCTCCACCCCCCGACAGACCCACCAGCCTGGCACATCGACCGAGACGCCCCCTTCCTGGATGCCTTCCCCCCCATTTCTATTGAGATGTTGGTGGCCACCCTCAACCAGGTGAAGAGCGGGTCCCCGGCCGATCCTGCGCCCATGAGCAAATTGAAATTAGTCGCTCCTACAATATCCCCCCTCCTAACCAGGCTGATAAATGCCTCCCTCTCCCGAGGGATAGTTCCCACCAACTGGAAAAGCGCGATAGTATGCGCACTCCTCAAGAAACTCCACCTAGACCCCACGGATCCCTCCAACTTTAGACCTATCTCCCTCCTTCCAGGCATCAGCAAAGTGGCAGAAAAAAACGTGAATGAACAGCTATCCACCTTTTTAGAGACCCACAGCCTCCTTCGCCACTCCCAAACAGGGTTCAGACCAGGACAGGGGACCTACACGGCCCTCCTGGCCGTGACAGAGGAGACTAGATCCATCTTGGCTGCAGGGGGATCAGTGGCAGTGATCCTCCAGGATCTGAGCGCAGCCTTTGACACGGTGGACCATACCATCCTCCTCCACCGTCTCCACAAAACTGGAATCACTGGGACCGCCCTGGCCTTGTTAAAATCGTTTTTAGAGCATAGGACCTTCCAAGTGGCCGATAGTCACGGTCATTCCAAAGCCCTTCCCCTTCAATGTGGGGTCCCCCAGGGATCATCCCTGAGCCCCACACTTTTTAACGTTTACATGGCCCCCTTAGACGACATAGCCTCACCACTCGGCATAAAGGTGGCCATGTACGCCGACAGCACCCAACTGGTCATCTCCATCAATCAGTCCGACCAGTCCATGGAGAATCTGGTCTCCTGCCTACAGAGCATATCTAAATGGATGGGCGACTCCCGCCTCAAACTCAACGGCGAGAAATCGGAGATTATGCTCCTAGGCGACCCGCACAAACTCCCTAAGTCCCTTGCCTGGCCTCCCAGCATGGGCTCCCCCCTACACCAAAAAATGAAATCAAGAGCTTAGGCTTCTGGCTTGACCAGGATCTCAGCTTCAGAGCCCAAGCGAGAAAGATAGCCGGCACATGCTTTGGGCTCATGCGAACTGCCCAGAAGATCCTCCCTCTTATCCCCCCCCCCCCAAGTCTAGAAAAATTCTTATCCAGGGCCTTATTATCTCTAGATTGGACTACAGAAACGCCCTGTACCTGGGCGCCCCAGTAGCTGTCATCAAAAAACTTCAGCACGCTCAGAATGCCGCAGCAAGACTCCTCATGGGGACGAAACCCAGATGTTCGGCTAAACCCTCCCTCAAAACTCCTCACTGGCTCCCCATTCAGGAGCGCATTGCCTTTAAAACCCTGTGCATCTCTCACAAAATCCTACAGGGTAAAGGCCCTCCCATACTAAAACCACTCATCAAACCCCATAAATCCACTAGACAGCTTAGGTCAGACTCCCTTTTCCTTGCCAGCATCCCCAGAATAAGAAGTGCGCGCACGGGTGGGGGCCGATTCGCATACAACGCCACTAAGCTCTGGAATAGCCTCCCCCTCAGCATCCGTAAAGAAACCAACCTGCTGCCATTCCGCAGGCTACTGAAGACCTGGCTCTTCCCCCAATAATTCCCCCCAGGAGCACTTCATGCTGATACTATAGCGCTGGGACGCCCTTGGGTAGCTATGGGCTCTACAAATCCTAAATCAAATCAAATCAAATGGCATGGTGAGCAACAAAACGATGGCTTTAGGCTCAGATCTCTGTACTGGGGTGAATGTATGACATTGTTCTGCATTCTGTCCATCAACTGTTATTTTTGAATCTGAGAACGATAGCATGGTTCAGTAAATGGATGATCTACTACACTCCGGATCTGCTCCATAAAATGTTCCCCTCTTTGATTCCCAGGTGCTTTAGATGTGGGCTGGTAGTGGGGGATTGGCTACATGTCACGTTTACATGCTGTCTCCTAGGAAACTTTTGGCAGGACATTTGTTTCTGAAATCAGTAAGAAACTGCAAACTTCTTCCTAACCCTTCTACCTCCCTTTTTGGCATAGTAGAGATGAATGAAGATTTGACTGTAGGTCAACTTCAATGTACTTTTATTGCAACTTTAATTGCCAGATCACTTATCTTAGCTAACTGGAAGTCCAAGGTTGTCCTGACGATCTCTCAATGGATTTAAAAAATGCAGAGAATCGTTAACCGAGAATCTATATATGCTAAAATGGTAATTTTCTTTACCAAACTTGAAAGAATTTGGCGGTTTTGGAATTAAATTGTTCTACCACCTATTATTTCATCAAGTATTATCCTATCATAATTCATGAGTCTTTTACATCTGATCTTGTTTCTATTTTCCTCTCCATCATGTTTTTTCTTGTGCAATAATTTTGTATGAAATGTCTGGATGATGGTTTTTCTGTCTCAAAATTGATTAAGAACTATGAATATTGTATATCGGCAGCTAAGCAGGTTGCTTTTTGTATTTTGTATTTTATATTTTTGTACTTTGTAAAATTATACACCTGTGCTGCAAATAAAAAAAAGAAAAGTACGATAACCAAATAATACTAAAAAGAAAGCTTGAACACGCTAAAGCCAAAATTAAATAAAATAATAAGATAATGCACCTTCCTGGGCTTCAGTCATGAAAGGTGTTGCAGCATTGCGACAAGACAGCGTTGCAACATTTTTCACTACACTCTTCTTGTGACACCATGGATGCGCTGTATTCACTGGACAGTGCTCCATGACACAAGTAATGACAGATACGCTGGAATCCTGACGTATCGGTCTGCTTTAAAGTCAAGCATTGCTGCAGATGTGTCACAAGCATGATGCAACTCCAGGAATGCATGGGGCCAGCCTTTCTTTGTGGTTCTGCATCAGTGCCATTCTTGAATGATGCCAGGGTGTCGGCGCAGTTAAAGATCCATCGGTGGCGGTTGCGCGCTGCGGTGTCATAATCTGTAAGCGTTGGTGGAGTAGTGGTGCTGAGGGACTTGACGAGGCATTCATTGGTGGCCTGGATCCAGCTGTAATGCAGCCTGCATTGCGAACATGACAGTGCGCATGACTGCTTTGAGTGGGCAGAGTGGGCTGACCAAACAATCCTTGTGCACTTAAGTGGGCATGCCACTCTGCCCCTGCCCTGCTCCGTGAGTGGAGCAGCCCTACCCACCCTCCCGTCCCAAAGGAAACATAGCACAATTACATCAGGAAGTTATCATCATGTGTTGATTTTTCTTCTTCTGGCACTGCTTGAAAGCAGTGGGGCGACGCTCTTCCGCTATAGTGGATGAGCCACCACTGGGGGTGCGTCATTTACAGGTACTAGGCCTGGGTGACTCGACCCCCGGACCTCCTCCGCTACGCATCCCACCTTCTCCTTACCTGGACATAGACACTGTGGTGCAATCTGCACCTCTCCAAATCTGTGACTCAGCCAGCAGGAGCCTCAGACAGGTGGAATTTCACAAGCCTGGGTACAGCAGTCGCTGTCAAGTCCGCTGGTGAACCTCCCGATGCAGTTGATGCAGCAGGGCCCTCTTAAGCGTGAAGTTGCAGTGCACCCACCACACAAGTTCGGTGCAGCTCAGGGGCCTCACCCTCCACAGCGTACGGCCAGCGCAACATCATCTGGCCTGTGATGCAGAGACGTGCCACCCACTGTTGGTAATCCCCTCCATGCACCCTGTGTAGTAGTGGATTGTAGTATATGATGCAGACCTCCCTACGTTGGTGCGCAGGAGTGCCTCTACCATTCACAGCTCCAAGGGGCTTAAGGCAGTCTTCTCACACAGGTCAGCAACGTGTCTCCATGCAACCTGCCAGACTTCACCACCAGGTGCTGGCGATCGCTGCACCTCAATTTCTACTGCCATGGCTCATTTACTCTACAGCTCCTCCACATATCACTCCAGACTCTAGACGTAGGTCAAGCGAGGCTTCCAGGCTCCAGGCACAGTCCAGCGAGGCATCTAGGCACCAGACACAGGTCCAGCGAGGTATCCAGGCTCCAGACGCAGGTCCAGTGAAGCATCCAGGCTCCAGACGCAGGTCCAGATAGGCATCTTGGATGTTGGGTGGCTTGAGGGGGTTGTTGATGTGTGCTGCACTTAGCTCTGGCTGCTCCATCCTGGATTTTTGTGCCTATTCTCTATTGGAGGTCGACTGATAGGCTATTTTTTCCAATAGAGGTGAAAAAACTCATGTTGGGCTGACTAATGTGCGTTTTTAATGCTGCTAATGGGCCTTTCGTTAGTTTTCGCCCGCTAACGCCGGAATTCCTATTACAATCACACTAATATTACCAGGCAGTTTTCACCACGGATCCCTGAAGCTATCGCCATGCAGTGGCGTCTTGTAAATTTGTCGCTGACAAGGGTATACTTTTCAGCTGTGAAAAAACTGTTGCTAACTAATGTTAGTGGTAGTTATCGCCAGTCCTTGTACATATGCCCCAAAGTGTTGATAAACTATTAACTTTCCAGCACAAAACTTTTTTGCACCAAAAAGCTTTTAAAAAGGAAACACAAACATAAATATTAACTAACTTATGCCCAATCGGGAATTCTATCTATGCTATTTGGGCGCTCCCATGATACCACAAATGTCAACCCACATGGACTTTCCCTCTCTAACAATGTTTTTTGACCCAAAACCCTCTCTGCTACCAACTGAAGAAAGGACTTTTTTGCCCAAAACTTTGCACCTCCTCGAGGCAACCACAAAGTAAGAAAAGCATTTTTATTGCTCCAAACTTTAGATACTTACTATTTGTGCTGCACTGTACAGCACACATACAAAGTGGTAACATTTTGAAAGTTAGTCTAAACATAGGCATACGTTTACTAACATTGTGGGGCATATTCACAACAAAGTGGCAAAGCTTGTCATTAAGCCAAGAAGGTTTACAACACACCTCGTCACTTTCGAAACATGGGGCTGCACCATATTTACTGGAATATGGTGCAAGGGTGCCTGTGTTGAGGGGAAGATTATTTAAGGTCCCCCTTCCTGCGCATGAACAATCCTTAAACGCTGTTTTGTAACTTTTATGTGTACTGCTTAATGCAGCACACATAAAAGTTGCAAAACTGCAATTTTTTTAATTGTTTGTTTATGTGCAAGAAGGGAGACCTTCGTGCACATAAACAATCATATGCAATTTGCTGTTTCTATGTGTGCTGCACAAGGCAGAAAACATGGAAACAGCAAAAAAGGGGAGAAATAAAGCATTTCTCCTCATTTCTTCTGTTTAAGACTAGGTTTTCCCTGGTCTTAATTTTGACGCTGCATCCTATTTATGTTGCCCTTGAAAATAGGAGGCAGCGTAAAATCAATGCCCTCCCCTTTCACGCTAAATACAGAGTGAGGGTGCCTTATTTACAAGTCAGCGCTCAGCAACAGTAAGTGGCTCAACGCTGCTTTGTAAATAAGGTGAGGCCCCTATCGCCATCACAGCGTCAATGAAAGTGACGCTTTGGTGACAATAGGCGCTTGTAAATATTCCCCTTTGTGTCATGAGTGCCTCATTTTTTTGGTGCAGCGACTATACAAGATATATTTCCGGATTTACAAAACCATGCAAAGCACAAATTGTGTTACTCTGCGTAGTTTTGTTAAAACAAAAAAAGTAACTTCAGGCAACACACACTTGAGGCAACGTAACTTGAGGCATTATGGGGGTATTACATTGGTGGGGCATGGGGGTTCCTGTGCATCGATCCATGTTTTTTGACATAAATCCAGATTTACTAACCTCAGTAAAACTGGGATTGTGATAAAATATTGCACATGTCTTAGGATCCCATAACAAGGAAAAATATCAAATGAAACATCTTTATTTCCCTCCATTACTTCCTCTTTGTGTGTATGCTGCATTCTGCAGCACACATACAAAGAGGAATACGTTTCTGACAATAGATTTTTTTGCATGAAGATATCCTTGTGCAGTACCATTGGTTGCTGCACTCCGTGAAATAATAGTACCATTTGCCCCTAGATTCCTATATGATGTTGCAGTCTGCCATTCACAAACTTGTATGTGTCCACACATTAGAATTTGAACGCACTGTGAGACCATACAGGGGTGCGTACTAGCCCCCACTTTGTTTTTGTTATATATTAACAACTTGGCTAATAGGTCACTCTCGAGGCTGGTGGCAGAGGGTGACAACCTCTTTCCGTTACGCCCGTTCTGGGCTACGGTTGGTGGGTCCTCATTACCACTGTTCTGCGGGGACTGCCCTGGGGATCGGCCGCTGTACAGGGCCTCTAAGACATGGGGGGTGAGGGTTTGTGTTCACACCTCCTCCTTGCAGGGTTGCCTTTCACAGCCGTGCGCCTAGGCATAACTCGAGAAGCTCACCAGAGCTACTAGCTTTGAGCCATACATGGCAGTTTTAATCTGAATTTAAATTTCTTAAACTTGCCTCCCTCTCTGCAAGAAACCACAAATTTGGTGTCTAAAGCCGAAGAAAAAAACTGAATGGAGTGAGCTTTATCCCATAGCTACCTGTACACTTTGACTCCTCTTTTAGGGAATACTTTAGGAGTGCTTTGGTATGTTGTCTACAACCATTCTCCTTTTTAACCTTGTCTGTAGTTTAGTCTTATTTTTAATGACTATTTCAACTTTCAGCTTTCAGCTTTTGTGATCAGACATCAGGCTATATTCTAAGTTTGGTCACTTACTGGACATCTGAGATGAGGGTGTAGGGGGGCACATACACCTATCTGCTAAATTGAAGTATCTAGTGACTGCATATTGTCTTCTTATGTCATCCTCCCTGTGTAGGTTACCGCTAAGATTGGTGGGACTTCGCGCTCGCTTCCAAGAAGTGTGGTAGGTAGGAGCCTCATTGCCCACCACCACCATGTGTAGATAGTATTGTAACACAAGGTCCTGATGAAATGCAATGGATCAGTATTGACCACGATGCATGAAACATGCCGACCACACAATATGAGAGGAGCTGAACTCCTCTGAACCATAGAGCCAGAGAGCAGCCACTCAGTTTGTTTTTAAGCAGGTGGATTACCAACCAAATAAAGAGTTTATGTGGACTATCCAACCCTTTTTAACGTAACTCACCTGCACCACATCTACACTGTTCTTTAAGGCCCCTACACCCACGCACCAAATGGCAGGAACAAAAGATCTCCGCTAAAGTGTCCCTTCAAGGGTGCCCGTCGGGTATTACAGCGCCGACCCGACAAGGAGAAGGTCTGTATGATGAAGCATGACACCTAGCTTTCTGGGTGTGTGAGAACTCTAGTTCCGACAAGGAGAATTTACCTCCTTTAATCCCTTTATCACGTTGTCCGTCTGGGGGAATAGCATATCTTTCTTGTTGAGCACCATACAAATAGTGCAACTACACAACACAAATGTTGGTAACATACATACCATTTCAAAGTTAAAGGGGTCCCTCTTTTATTCTGCCAATTCCAGCTATGTTTCCACACCAGGATGCCAGTATGTGGTGCATTCTATTTTCACACTATTGGGCTGCAGCTAATTTGCCACTCCTTACACTGTGGCAGCCAAACAATTACACACATCTTTGGCTAGAAGAGTTAATCAGGAATAAGAAAACCACAACGTGTTAGACTGCATAAGATTACAAATAAAATTTCTAGCACCCCATCTGAAGTGTTGAAACTGACCAATTGAAGCTGCATAGGTTTTCACAGGGCTTGTGGGCTATATGGAGATTGTTTTAACATTTGCACATATTATTATATAATGGCAGACTCACTGACATCCTGATTGCTTTCCAGTAATCTTCATTACTCGTAATCCTACTTGTCCTCGTCAAAGTCATCAATTGTGACGTAAGCCTATCTATCTCCAGACAGGAAAACCCAAGAGGACGGTAAAAAAAACACGGACCACGCTAACACACAACTGGGTGCTATAAAGTGTATGGTTTCCCAGCATATGCCCTGACTTATGCTAGCCAACTCAAAAGCTGAAGTTAAAGAATGATGGGCTTTTTTTAATGTCTATGAGGAGGATAAGTAGGATTAGGATTAGAAGTAATGAAATGCACTGGTAAGAAATCACATTACCTCTTCATCTCTCATCCTTGTCATTATAGAAGAAAAACGAAAGCCAAAAATCAGCCTTTAACCTGCAACATAAGAAAATATGCAAAGAGTATGTCACTTACTAATGTAAAAGCCAGTGAAGAATTTATTGGTTACATACAAAAGTTAAGGCAGGACAGACCAGCCCAAAGGAGCAACCTTCAAACAATAGATTTTTTAACCTGTACAATTGTACAGAGGCGTGGAAAGAGACACAATTATCTGCTCTTCAGATTTCTGATTAAGAAAAACCCTGGAGCCCCAGCCAGGAGGAAGCCATTCCCTTGTGTATTTATCCTGGAGATGCTCAGGGAAATGGAGTACATGCCAAGGAGAAGGCTAAAGCAACTGTGGAGCAATTTCAAGGACTAATTTCTAATGAAGAATCATTTCACCCTCTTGCATAAAAGTTACAAAAAGATGATCAAACAAAACCTTTAGAACCTTTAAAATAAAATTAAAAAAATTCTCCTTACATCCATTGAATGTAAGGATTCCCAACCAGAGACGATGGGGAAGGGAAAAGGATTGACAAAATGTTCTCCTTACCCAAATTAGTGAAGGTTGCTACCTTGGGGAGAACTTTAAGATCTGAACAAATCACAATACTATTCTCAAGGATTTTCAGGAATGGAGATCTGAACAATAAAAAAACAGTTCATGAATCTGACAAGTTGCAGAGATTGACACCCAGAAAAAATGTAATTGTCAGAAATGTAAGATTAACAGAAGATAAAGGTTCAAAAGAGGAGACGAAAAGTGATTCTTAGACCAAGTCTCAAGGAAGAGAAGAAAGCCTGGATACAGAACAAAAGAAGAAAAAAACGCTTCCGTATGTCGGAAACGTTGGGTCACCCAAACTGATGCAAGGATCTTGAAATGCTCTAGTTGCTGCCCAGTGTTAACTTAAGGTGGGAGACAAATAAACCTCTCTCAGCAAAATAACAATACAGAAGAGAGCTTACATTGAGTAGCAGTAAGTGAGGTAGTACACCAGGGTTGAAAAGATTTCTAATGTCTGGAATAGGATTTTAGGGTGAAGGGCCATCTAGATTTCTGATTGCAATAGCCCTTTCAAGATGTATTCTGATTTTGCTGTTCTGCAAACCAAGGGGCATATTATCAAGGGGGTTTATCTCCGCTTTTTTGGCTTTAAAAGCCAAGGAAGCGGAGATAAAATGATCTCCCTATTACCTAGCTGTCGCTAACACCAGCTAGAGACAGCTAGTAGGAGATAGCGACTAAGCATGGGCGAATTTTGCGAATCTCGCGTTCGCGAATTTTGCGGATTTGCGAACTCGCAATCCGCAAAATCCGCGAATTCTCGCGAATTTGCGGATTTCTTTTTTGTGTGTTCGCGCGGGTTTCTGCCAGTTCGCGAGGGTTTTGTACAATTTCGCAAACGCGAACTTACCTGTCGGGTTGCAAGTTTTGCGAACTTGTTGTTTCTACGTGTCCAGCCTGTTTGGGACACTCTTCTTCATCACTGCCACTCTCTGTCACCACTGCCACTCTCTGACTACTCATGCCACCCTCTGGCCCACCCATGCCACTCTCTGTTTCATCACAGCACCCTCTGGTTGTCCAGTCAGTGTACATTATTGTGGCAAAGCAAAGCACACCTTCCCTGCCTCAAGTGACCTGAATTAATTTGGGGCTGATTAATGTGTCACAGAATATTTTTTTAGCTGGCACCTGCTTCCTTAGTGCTTCCTGATTAGTGATCTTTTGCACTTGCTAAGTGCTTTCATTGTTGCAAAATTAGTTACAACACCTGCCCTGCCCCAACTGACAATAATGAATTAGGGGCTGATTAATGGATTTGAACTTCCAGCCTGGCTCCTGCTTGTCTCCCTTAGCTGTAATTCAGGACCTTTGTGGCATATGTGTAACTATTCTGAGGTTCAGAGCAGGGTCACATAATAGTTGCAACTGGCAACTGAACTCTGGAGGGGCCCCTCAGGAAGCACTACAGGAAATGGCTACTAATGATGAGCCTGAACTTTTGAACCTGGTAAGTAGTTTCAGTTTTGCTAAGATCGTATTTCTGCAATTTAGCGCTTATTCGCGGGGCGCGAAGTTGTACTGGGAAGCCGCGAACTCACGCAAACAGTGCGAGCAAGCCATAAAATCCGCTGCTCGCGGATTTGCGGATTTTGCGGGAGATTCGCGAATCTCGCGGATTGCGAATTTACCGAAAATCCGCAAAATCCGCGAGCGAAACGGATTTTCCGCCCATGCTTAATAGCGACCATCTTGGGCCCCACTTTGCATGTCAGTGATATTTATCACTAATGACATGCAAAGTGGGTGTGCCAAGATGTTAGTGACTGGAAACAGTCGCTAACATCGCTATCTCCTATTACCAACTTTTGGAGATATTCGTGCGAAGCGCGAATATCTCTACAAGCTAACACCTGCCCTGAGCAGTTCTTAGCCATTTTATCCAATCAGAGGTGGATTACATGGCTAAGAGCATTAGCTCGGTAATGCATGAATATCGCTGACTTTTCAGCGATATTCATGCATTGCGGCCGATTTTTATCGCATTTGCGATAAACCTTGGTAATACCAAGGTTTATCTGCGATAAAAATCGCCGCAGCTCAGCAGTAAATTTTTGTCTCTAACCAAGCAATAGCAATAATTATCGCTATTGCTTGGTAATATGTCCCCAAGTCTTTCATCCTCCACACTGAGAGAGAGGCAGATACCCTACTGATAAACAAACCTGAAAGCTGAAGAGAAAGGGAAACAGAGGGAGTTTTAGAAATGAAAGAACAGAGGTGGGCAAAAAAGGGGTTTCCAAACCTGTGCATTCAGAATGGAAGTACCAAAACAACATTTCCTGCTTTGGCTCAATTCCATAGAGGGATCACTAGTAAAAGGAAGAAATGGACAGAGTCGATTACAAAGCCAAAGGAATACTAGCAGCATCTACCTTCCAAGCCATTGGTGTGGGGTAGTGGAAGCAGAACCTAGGCAGGAGGGAATTTTCAAGGGGGGCCCACAGGCTTTAAAATGGTCCCTTGAACATTTGGCCTAATCTCTCGAAGATGAATGGACATATGTACAGGTGTTGAGAGGATGGGAATATCCTGCTTAATGTGTTCTTCTTCCTGACCCCCTGATGTAGGAAACCTTTAAGGAGAGAATATCCCATTTAAGCCTCCTAGACAGAGAGAACTTGATTGAGATCCTCTGTTTACATAAGCATAGTCACTGTATTTTCTGTTTGTACTAGAACATTTTGTCCCTTTATTTGATTTTGGAAGTAGCAGCAATTGGCATACTGTAGACAGAAAGTCTGTTTGAAGAGCTTGTCAATGACCCATCATCCTTGAACTGACAGTGTCTCCAAAGTGGCACCCCATCTAATGAGCTAATGTCCTTTGTTAGCACAAATGGCTAACTAGCATGAAATGAAACCTCTCATTAAGGATTTTGGGATCAACCACCAGTCTAGCTGAGGATGTAAAGAGCTTGACACAGGAATCATCAGGTCTTGATGCTCCGGATTCCAATGATGTAGAATATGAAGTAGAAGAGAGTGAAGATGCAGATGGACCCAATGAACTGTAAATATACATGAGAGAACATGACCCTGGACTTTCAAGAAAGGTCTGACTGGAGTTTTACTGAGTGTGGTCCTTCATCTTTTTGCTCTGAATGCAGGCAGATAAATAATATCTCTGTCAGTCCAATTATGAAAGTTCTGTTTGTCTGGCATATTTGCAGATTCAAGAGCATCACAAAAGAGCAAAGTGCTTCTGTTCCTTTCAAAGTTTCTTCTGGAGAAAGAGCATTTAGAAGCAAGACCTTCAGATAAAGGAACATATTCTGACTCTGAAGATGGGAAAGAGCAACATTGGGAGTCACCGTCTTGGTATGCACCCTTGAAACAGAGCAGGCCAAATGCAAGACCCTGTACATTTGATGACATATAGCTTATGAATCAGTAGAATTATTCTTGAAATGTGCTTTTTAGTTTTTAATTAACTCAATCCCCTTTCAAACATCACTGACTGTAGCTTATAAGGTATCAGTTTACCAAAACAAGCTTGTTGCAATCTTATCGGGTTTGTCCATTATTTTTACAAAACACAGTTTCTTAACTCCATTTTGTCCTATTGGCTGTGAGAGTGTCCTGCCCTATTGCTTGAATTGTTAGTCACACCTCTTGCTTGAATTTTAGCCCCGCTCACCTGCTTGAAGTGTTAGCCCCCTGCTGAAGTTCTTATCTAGTTGCACCCCTGTTCCAATCTACTGGATGAATCAGTAACAAAGAGAGCAAGGAATGAAAAAGCAATAACCAATATGTACTGGCAGCGAAAAAATTTAAATGTACTGTGGCTTGTGTCCGTTACTTATCCAGAGGGCTTGATCAACCAGTATAGCCCTCCGTGTTGAGATTTAACAGTACATGTTTATATTTCAAAATGTGTTTACTGTTGGGCATTAATTCATTTTTAAACACTCTGAATTATCTTCCACTCCTTCTATGGGTCAGCTTCATTTGCATAACTTCATTTACTCATTTTTTTTTAAGTTTGAGTTTATTAATGAATAAAGAAAATAGAACCCAAAATGAAGAAACAGATAAGTGATAAACCATCAAATTATACAATAATGAAAAGAATCATATGTTGCAAAAGATACATGAATAAAATATGAATAAAATAAGAGGTGTAATCAAAATGTGTACACAGAAGAGACAACGTAAGCATAGCAATATTGAAGACCTAACAAAATTATGCAAGGTATTTAAAACAACAATGAAAAAAATAATCGACAACTGATTAGTGATAATAAGCAAAAGGCAATGGGAGAATCAAGGAGGTTTTCGCACTTCAGCAAATCTGATATTGGAGGTAGTGACTGAGGGAGCAGATGAGGAAAGATAATTTACTAGAGGAAGCCAAAAGAGATCTCGTTTAATTGCCAGGGAGATGGGAGAAACATAATTAGTATCCAATCGGTGGTGAAAGCAAACCACATTCCACCAAGCACGAAATGTAACATTGGTAGCTTGTTTCCAATTAGAGGTAATAAGGTGAAAAGCAATGGCTATTAAAAGATCAATAAGCGTGTAGTGTGGTTGAGGAAGAGTGGGAGAGAGAGAACCTAGAAAGATATGTGCAAGGGAGAAAGGAACCTGAAATTGAAAAATCATTTGGATTTGGAGCCAAACTAGTTTCCAAAATTGGAGTATAGGAGGGCAATCAAATAACATATGTTTCAAATCTGCAGAGGGACAAGGGCATGACCAGCAAGTGGAGAGAGTGTCAGAGGAAAAGGTGGACAAAGTTAATGGAGTAAATCAAATTCGGTTATTAATAAAATAAAGGGTTTGAGTGGTATTAGCAGCTCTAGAGGTCTTATGTATTTTAGACCAAATCCTATCCCAGAAAGGAACCTGACAATCTTGTGAAAGATCTCGTTCCCAAGCAAGCTCAACCTTAGTCTTAGGTAAAGATGAAAAGATTTATAGAAGAAAGATGCAAGGGGAGAAGAGTCCAATGCAGAGGAAATAGGCTGATGAATGGTAGGGATGTCATTGGAATTTGGTAGAGACTGAAGGTATTGAGTATGTATGGGGAGTAGCAAATTATATTGAGAGCGGGAGGTGGAGGGTAGAGAAAATTGAAGTTGAAGATCTGAAAAAAGAGAGAGGTAGGTTATGAGTAAGGAGTTGAGATATCCAGCGCAGACCTTGGGTATTCCAAGTCTTCCAGAAAAAGGAGCGGTTACGAAGCTTGAGTTCTTTATTAATACAAATCGGTTGAGCATGGGTTGAAGAAAGAGATGGATAAGAATGGAAAGGGGCGACCACTCGGTCCCCCCGAACGTATGGCGGAGTGCCTCGATCCCCCCGGGAAGACATTTTTGGGCGGGAGGCGCGTCTCGGCTGGTATGCCCGAAGCGGCGTAGCCGGGGCGCGCTTTTTCCCGCCCTTGAGTGGGCTGGCCTAGACACGGACGCCGCCGGCCACGCCCTCGGGGCAGGCAGGGGCGGGTTTACGCCCACCCTGAAGATGGATAAAAAGAGACGCAAGACCAGAAGACATCCTCTTGTTCCTGTGCTCTGAAGCTGCACCTCCCCGCTGCACGTGAGCTCGAGACGGAACGAAGAGCCAATTTTGAGCGTTTTAATCGTTCTTGTTTGTTTTTCAGTTATTTTGTTGGAGAATGCCGAAGAAGGTTGGAAAGCGCATGAATACCGACCAGATGCTGCGTGCTCTCATGAAGGAGATGTCCGAGCTAAGGAAGCGGGTGGACATGAATGAGGAAAGGGGTCCAAAACGTCCTTTGGCGGGAGCAGCCCCGGGAGGGAAAAACAAGAGGCCCAGGAGGGGGGCAGCGGGAGAGGAGATCCCCGGTCCCAGTGCCCCGCTCGAGGCTCCAACGCCCGTGCCAGAGGAGGGGAATCCGATCACCCCCGTGTCCGAGGATGATATGCCGCCCGAGTTGGCAGCACAATTGGCAGCGTGGTTGGGAAAAGGTAACGAGGGCGCCACGGCTGTCGAAGCGCAGGAGCTGGTTAAGCAATTGCGTGAGAAGCGGGAAGCAGCCAAGGTGCCCGTGCCGGCTGCAGTGGGGGACAAGACACCAGGGACGGTTGCGACCACAGAGGCAGCGTCAGGTGCAGGTAAGCGGCCATTGCCGATTGCGAGGGATGAGTCAACACCCTCTCGGAGAGAAAAGTTGGGGCAACATGTTCCTTTGGCAATTAAGGAAAAGATTTGGGCGGGGGAGTATGTGAACAATTTTTCGTTACTTGTTGATCATTATGAGGTGGAGCATGTAAAGAGTCAGAAGGACTTAATGCATCCGAGTGTTTGGCGCGCAAAAATGGCCGCCTTTAAAGTGAATGAGAATATCGCCAATTGGGGCAATGCCTGGGGAATCTTTACATCAATCCTGGGCGAACGTAGGCCTGAGTTGCTTTCCGAGTTCCCAATCTACCAATCACGAATCATGGGGTACTCGACATCGCATCAGGGGAATTATTGGTTTTGTTACGATAATATGTTCAGAAAGGAAAAGGAGCATAATAAAAGTTTAACCTGGGATTGTTATGATGCCTTGACCTGGGATAAAATGAAGGAGTCAGGGATGTTAAAAATGCCATTGGTGGGAAGTAATGTGGGTGAATCCTCCCGACAATATGCGGGGACGCCCTTTCGGTCAGGTTCGGGGGCCGACGATCACTCGAAACCTACCGGCAATACCGGAAGAAAGGGTTTCTGTTTTAATTACAACAGAGGAAAATGTACGAGACCGCAGGGATCGTGTAAATTCAAACATGAATGTAGTGGTTGTGGGTCGTCCCATCCTGAGGCCTCGTGCAGAGCCAGAACGGGTGATAACGGGGGGAGAGGAGGTGCCAAACAGGTCTAATATAGTCCGAGGGGCGCCTTTACCCACTCCCATTGATACCCTGGCAATGATCCCTTGGCTCAGTGACTACCCGGATCGTACTTCTGCTGGGGTGCTGCGAAACGGTTTTTCGTATGGTTTCCGCATCCCGGTAGGGGACTTTCAGGGCGTGGATAAGAGTAAAAACCAACTTTCCGTCCTGCAGCATACAACCGTAGTACAGGAAAAGATCCGAAAAGAGGTGACTCGAGGTCGGGTCGCTGGCCCGTTTAGAGTACCCCCAGTCCAGAATTTTGTTTGTTCTCCCTTAGGGGTAGTCCCCAAGAAAGAACCTGGAGAGTTCCGACTAATTCATAACTTATCAGCTCCACGAGGTCTTTCCGTAAATGAGGCAATCGATCCAGAAGTGTGTTCGGTGCGGTACGCATCCTTCGATGAGGCCGTAGCCATTTTGAATCGCCTGGGGCCCGGGGCGCTGATGGCGAAGTCAGATATCGAGTCAGCGTTCCGATTGCTCCCGGTACACCCAGACGACCAGCGTCTCCTAGGTTTCATGTTTCAGGGTTGTTATTACATGGATAGGTGTATGCCAATGGGGTGTTCTATATCCTGTGCTTATTTCGAGAAATTCAGTTGTTTTCTACAATGGGTTTTCACAAAGGAAACGGGTTTCCAAGATGTAATGCACTACCTTGATGATTTCTTATTTCTGGGGGCAGCCGGGGGTCTTGAATGTGGCCGGGCCTTGGCCGACTTTTGTGTGTTAATGAAACGGTTAGGCGTACCATTGGCGCCGGGTAAAACAGTGGGTCCTACGACTTGCCTCGAATTTCTGGGGATCGAGTTGGACTCCATTGAGGGGTGTTTCCGTTTGCCAGCCGAGAAAGTGTTGAAGTTCAGGGCTGCGCTGCAACTGTGTATAAATGCATCAAAAGTTACGCTGCAACAATTACAGCAAGTGGTGGGACAGTTGAATTTTGCCCTGAGGGTGATACCAATGGCCCGCCCCTTTTCCCGTTCAATTGCCCAAGCGATGGTCGGCCTTAAAGAAGGCCATCATCGCACGAGACTATCGGCCGAGATCCGCCAGGACATGCGTATTTGGTTAGCATTCTTGGCGGATTTCAATGGTAGAATCGTCTGGAACAAACCAGCCGTCTCTTCTGAGGAGCTGGGGCTATGGACAGATTCGGCGGGAAGCATAGGTTTTGGCGCCATTTTCGGCACAAAATGGTCGGCACAAAGATGGCCGACTTGGTGGCATGAGAAGGGTCTGACGAGTAATATTGCTTTCCTCGAACTGTTTCCCATCTTGGTGGCCTTGAGAACATGGCCCGATGGGTTCAAAAATCACTCGGTCATATTTTGGTCGGACAATATGACTGTGGTCGAGTGCATCAATAGTCAGGCAGCACGTTGTAAACTGATCTTAAGACTGCTTAAAGAAATTGTTTTACTATGTATGCAATTGAACGTGCTATTCAGAGCAAAACACGTGCCAGGGGTGAGGAATCAGGCAGCTGACGCACTGTCTCGTTTTCAAATGCAGGCTTTTTCGGGTTTCCTTCCCTCAGCGGACCCGGAGCCGGCACCCTTTACCGAAGCTCTCTGGTCTCTCGGTGCCCCGAACTTCGTCACCTCGTGGGAGAGAGTCTAGCACCAAGGACGAGGAAGGCATATGAAGGGGCGTTTCGGGCCTATTTAGCCTTTTTGGGGAGTGAGAGAGAGCGACTTTGGGGTCATGAGGAATGGGTGGTGAATTTCCTGATGTCCTTACGTAGGGCTGGGAAATCGGTGGCTACGGCCCAGAGGCATCGTGCTGCCATTTCCTTTGTTGCCAGAGCACACGCTATACAGGACCCAACAGCGTCCTTCGTTGTACAGAAAGCGCTGCGTGGGTGGCAACGCCTTGAGGGTCGCAGAGTAGATGAAAGGCGCCCGATAGGTTTGGATAGATTGTCCCAGTTGTTGGCTACACTTCCTGCCACATGTTCATCTCAGTTTGAGGCAGTGCTGTTCCGAGCCGCGTTTACGCTAGCATTTCACGGAGCAATGCGGGTAGGCGAACTAGTTGCAAGGAACAAACTGGATGTGGCGGGGGGCTTGTGCCGGGAACACGTTCAGATCAGGGGAGAAACAATGACTGTCTCCTTTGTAAGGTCTAAGACTGACCAGGATGGGATGGGTGACTGCGTCATCATACGCAGGATTCCAGGGTCCTCCATATGTCCGGTAAAGTGTTTAGAGGATTACCTAGCACGAAGGGTGGCATCATGGGGGGGGACTTTGTTAAGACACGCGGACGCCACCCCACTGACGAAATTTCAGTTTCAGCGGGTGCTTGCGATGTCAGTTGCCGCTGCGGGCTTGAACCCGGGCGAATTTGGGACCCATTCCTTTCGGATAGGGGCAGCTACGGAAGCTACAGCCAGGGGTCTTAATGTGGAGCAAGTGAAACGAATGGGGCGTTGGTCCTCCAATTGTTATAAAAGATATGTGCGGTTGCACATGTTGTGAAGTGGTAATTATGTACTCTGTACTCACGCTTCTTGTTTTTGTTTGGTTTCAGTTACGCAAGCCTACGAGGCGGGGCGGACTATGCAGTCGACCCTACACCGGGCCAGCGGTCAGACATCACCGGCTGTGAAAAAGGAGGTGTGGGTCGTGGGCCACTCATACGTGAGGCGTGCCGCAGACGTATTCAAAGCAGGTGACATGATTCACGTAGCTGGGGAATACGGGTACAGGATGTCCTTCTACGGAAGGGGTGGTCTCTGTATTGACCAGTTTCAAACATTTTTTGAGGGTTTGTTAGGGCGGACAAGGTCACCGCCGTCTATAGTTATAGTGCATGTTGGGGGCAATGATTTGGTAACCATCGGTAGACGACTACTCCTGGAGGCAATGCTTTCCACGGTAAGTTGGTTGGCGAGGAGAGTTCCGGGGTGCACGATTGCATGGTCCCATTTGATTCCACGAAAGGTGTGGCGGGGGGCTATCTCTATACCTGCTTTGAATCACTCTGTTAAGAAGCTGAACAATAAAGTGAGTAGGTTGTTCCGTTCCAGGACATTGCATTCTATTTCTCATAGCTGTATTAATGATGACAGGATGTATTCGGGGGATGGTGTGCATTTGTCTTGGGAGGGGAATGAGTTGTTCTTAGGAGACTTCTTAGCATGGTTGAAATCTTTGAAACATGACCTTTAGGTAGGAGTTTTGTGGGGGGGTCCGGATAGCCGGTCAACTATCCGGCCTGTGGCGGTAAGGTCATGATCGGTGAGCACTAATTGGAAGATCCCTATGAGTGGGCGTCACCCAACACGGATGGGAGCGCTCGGGGGAGGTGGCCTTTGGCCCCTCAACGGGGAGGCGGTCCCTTCTAAGGATGGGTCGCCGGAAGAAGAGGAAAGGCGGTCAAGGCCCCTTCCTGTGTAGGAGGGGTTACAGCCCCCTCCTGGGGAATTTCCCGGGGCCAGTGACATCTGCGACGGCAGATGCGGTAAGTTGTGTGGGGTTGGGGGGAGGTCTACGATACCGTCTAGATACCTCACACGAGTCTTCGAACGACCTTTAACTGGCGTCGAGTTGATAAGTGCCCCCGTCAAGACAAGGGAAATTGTAGTAGTTGCACGTGAGTACGCCTCAGTGCTGTCGCCCCTCCCAAGTGGGGGGGGTATGTCTGGTTAGGGATCTTGACACCGGTTACGACCTTGCCGTTGGCCCTTAAACGTTAGGATGTACAATTTCAATATTTCAAGTAAATGTTTTGGAGGATGTTAGATCGGCTAGGAGAACCTCTGTATTAGAGAATCTGTTAAGGTTAGCCAAACATCGCAGTGTGGTATGAAATTGTACATTAATGTTTAAATGTTCTAATTTTTTGTTTTTAATAAATACGGCCGGGAGGGTCACTCCCTCCCACTTCCAAAAACTTCAAGAACCGTTTCCGGTTTCCCTCATTTGGGGATTGTGTTGAGAGGGGGTGGCGGGTATCTCAGCCATATGGAAAGGGGCGACCACTCGGTCCCCCCGAACGTATGGCGGAGTGCCTCGATCCCCCCGGGAAGACATTTTTGGGCGGGAGGCGCGTCTCGGCTGGTATGCCCGAAGCGGCGTAGCCGGGGCGCGCTTTTTCCCGCCCTTGAGTGGGCTGGCCTAGACACGGACGCCGCCGGCCACGCCCTCGGGGCAGGCAGGGGCGGGTTTACGCCCACCCTGAAGATGGATAAAAAGAGACGCAAGACCAGAAGACATCCTCTTGTTCCTGTGCTCTGAAGCTGCACCTCCCCGCTGCACGTGAGCTCGAAACGGAACGAAGAGCCAATTTTGACCCACCCACCAGCCCCTGAGGACAGCTAGTTGTTTTAATAAAGTTGATCAGTGATTATATTTCGTTTTTCAGGTTGTTTTGGTGTTATGTTGATATTTAATGTATAATAAAGATTGGTATAATGTTACAAGTTGGTGATTAAAGTATGTCGGATTTAAGGTCCATTTAGACACAGGTTTTTCGGTCATAGTGGCCACTGTAGTTTCGTTTAGTTAGCACTTGTCGTATTTATTTCGGTCAGGCGGTAGGCGGTAAGGTCATGATCGGTGAGCACTAATTGGAAGATCCCTATGAGTGGGCGTCACCCAACACGGATGGGAGCGCTCGGGGGAGGTGGCCTTTGGCCCCTCAACGGGGAGGCGGTCCCTTCTAAGGATGGGTCGCCGGAAGAAGAGGAAAGGCGGTCAAGGCCCCTTCCTGTGTAGGAGGGGTTACAGCCCCCTCCTGGGGAATTTCCCGGGGCCAGTGACATCTGCGACGGCAGATGCGGTAAGTTGTGTGGGGTTGGGGGGAGGTCTACGATACCTTCTAGATACCTCACACGAGTCTTCGAACGACCTTTAACTGGCGTCGAGTTGATAAGTGCCCCCGTCAAGACAAGGGAAATTGTAGTAGTTGCACGTGAGTACGCCTCAGTGCTGTCGCCCCTCCCAAGTGGGGGGGGTATGTCTGGTTAGGGATCTTGACACCGGTTACGACCTTGCCGTTGGCCCTTAAACGTTAGGATGTACAATTTCAATATTTCAAGTAAATGTTTTGGAGGATGTTAGATCGGCTAGGAGAACCTCTGTATTAGAGAATCTGTTAAGGTTAGCCAAACATCGCAGTGTGGTATGAAATTGTACATTAATGTTTAAATGTTCTAATTTTTTGTTTTTAATAAATACGGCCGGGAGGGTCACTCCCTCCCACTTCCAAAAACTTCAAGAACCGTTTCCGGTTTCCCTCATTTGGGGATTGTGTTGAGAGGGGGTGGCGGGTATCTCAGCCATAGAGGACAAGAAGGGAAGAAGGAGTTTTCAAGAGTGAGAAATAATCGGGTTACGGAGACAAGTAAGGGTAGATGAAAAGGATAGGATTTCACAGAAATAAAAGGGAGCAGTGAAAAAGGATTCCAATTGCAGCCAGAGTGGAGGATAAAAAGGAAGATCAGCGGAGAGCCAACGAGAAGCCTGTTTCAGAGAAAAAGCACGGTGAGGTTCCGTGACGATTTGAACCCGTGTTTTCAATATTGTCGGAAATACATAATATTGGTATCAGCGAACCGCAAATGATCCATTTAGCATATCCTGGTGTTTTCGCTACGCTACGAGCAAGAGTACTCCTGTAACAAACACATTTTACGCAGATCTACCCATGGCATCCATCTTAGATCATGGCAGCCATTTTGTGTTTCTTGCCCTCACATACGCAATAACCTCTGATCACTTCATTTCGATTAAGGACACGTAGCCTTAGCCGGAGATTCACCTCTCTAGAGACACGTGCACCTTAGACCAGATCACGCTGTAGCTGCATGACTCGACAAAGGCTGCCTCCTCTGCCCGAGGCCAGCCCCGCTGAACTGGTTTTCGTGTCCGTTGTCCTGATCATGATTATGCGGCCGAAGCTGGTAGCCTTGCCCATTTTACGACCCACAAACATCTCTTATCCTGCTTTTCTATCTTCTACACCTGGCTCTGCTCCTTTCCTTCTGGGCCTTTATTAGGGGGAGGTAACGAAATTTACGATGAGGCGGTCCGGGTCCTGAATGAAAAGTTGACATGAGATTATGATGGAAAAGTGGGAACCTCTCATTCGTAATGTTGTGTCATCAGATATTGTCGACGATTCCTGTGCAACGCCAAATATTTATTGTTTAGGACACAAAGGTTTGGGAATGTACTAACATGTGAAGAATTTGCCCGAAGCCCTATTTTTAGTATATAAGGAGCAACCCTCTTTGTACAAATCGAACAGGCTCCTAGATACTGCCCATGCGTAGTTTCTGTGACTTCTGTGTCCCTGCAGTAATAAACCTTTGGTCTTTGACGCCACCATCGAGAAGCCCGTGTTTCTGTTTGTTTGTGCACCAAGGCAGGTGGAACTCCGGGGTCTTCGGGTGTTGTTCCCTGACACCTCTGGACGGAACCAAAAAGTCCAGAACTCCAATTGGCGCCCAACGTCGGGCGACGTCATTCGGTACCGGTCCAAAAGCCTGAAGAGTTCGAGACGCTTCGTGTGAAGATTCCTGAGGGAGGCGCCCCACTTCATCGATCCCGGCATATCGCAAAAGTGGCCCGAAGTTCTCTTCCACGAGGGTTCCCCTTCAGGATGGCTGCAGTGGGCCGTTGCCTTGACCGTCGCCCTGTCTTGGACCCGAGGTGCAGTCCTTAGTACGGCGAAACGTGACGGGTTTCTCCTTGGTGACGTCTTCAGTGCCTCAGTTAAGTATTTAGTGGTTGCTAGTTGGTTACTTCGTGAGGGTTGTTAAAATCCTTTTTGGTTCTTGGTTTGGTTTGGTTTCGTAAGATTATCACTGGTTGTTCTGGTTACGATAATCTATTTGGTTTAGTTTGGGTATCGATACATCAGTTCGTTTTTTGGTAGGCCTAAGTTCTTGGTTCAGGTGCACATATCTGTTTCTTGTTTTGTTTGTTCTGTGTTCCGGATTGCAAAATGGTAAGTCGGAAAAATTGTATGTTGTCTTGTTTTGGTTGCAACAGTGATTCGCGATTGGAGGACTCATGTCTGGTTCCTCCGATTGGGACTCCCTTATATGATCTGTACTGTAAGCATGGTGTGGGTCCTATATCTTATAATGAGGTATGGGTCCGCTATACGGAAAAGGATGGTGTCCTTAGTTGGCCACTACATGGTAGTTTTGAACCCGAAATCCTTGATAATTTAGAAGCGAAATTGTTTAGGAAGAAAGCCCGGCCGGCAATGTTTGATTCTTTCCGTTACTGGCGAAAAGAATCTAAACAGAGAGAAATTAAAAGGTTAAAGAAAGAACAGAAAGAGCAAGAAGAGTTGACTTTAGAACAAGCGGCTAAACAGCTGCAAGTCAACGAGTCTGAGAAGGCCATAGAGGTGGCCATTAGAGAGCATAATTTAGCGATTGACAAGTGCTATCCTGCCTTGCCATCGAAAACAGCTAAGATACTGGAGGACCCCGAAAACAATCCTCTGTTGTCTTATCTGTTACGGTCACCTCCACTGTATGCACAAGGTGCTACGGCTCCACCTGTACCGAATGTCCAATTGCCGGTTGCTGGACAACCTGGTATTCCAGCTCCTGTCCCTCAGAATCAAGCTCCTGTACCTCCTGTAATAAATGTGAATGTTCCTACGGCACCTCCTCTTCCTGGGTTGCCGACTTCTCTACCTATACCTGTATCGTTTACACCTACTGTTCCACAAGCTATCTTCCTCGATACTCCTACTGTTCCGCTGTCTATTCCAACTGCTACTATGTTCTCTGCATCTGCCAGTATGTTGACTCCGCTCTCTGTTCGTCGAAGAATCACTGATTCTGTCTCTAGCATTCTGTCTCCACTCTATAAAACTTTAATTAAGACTCCTACTTCTGACTCTGTACAAAGACGTAGTCAGCTTCCGAGTACTGAGGAACGGGAATATTAGATTCCACGGCTCTCAGATGGATTTCGAAGAGTAGGAGATATAGCACGAGAGATGTACTAGATACATTTATGCAGTGGAATGAACCAACGCAACGATATGTTTTTGATGAGATGTGCTCTCTTTTACGAGATGAGTTAGAAGAAGATGACTCTGAATCAAATTTAGAAGACTTAATAAAGGTTCAGAAAGAGTTTGCTGCAGGAATGATAGTAGGTCAAAATATAAAAGAAGCGATGGAACTGATTTTAAGTTATAGAAATGATCCATCACTTTGTTCACCGAGAGATTTAGAGAAAGGTAGTACGAAGCAGACTCGCCAATATCCAATGAGGGAGGTTCCTCCTATTTGGCGCGAAGCTGTGCAAGCTGATGTACCGAATGGTATTCTTGCTGCTCCGGCCCAATTCCAGAGAGTGTGGATACACATTCCGTGGAAGCGAGCCGAAGTGTTAGCAGTGAAGCAGGCCTTGCCAGATCCGCGTAAGAATCCTGCTGGGTACTATAAGGAACTAGCGCAAACAGTTGAGGCTTGTGTAATGAACTTAGCGGACATCGACATGTTATTTGGGAATGTAGTTCCGCAACCAATTTGGGCTAAAATTCGTAAAGAGAATCATCCAGTTGCCCTAGGTGGTGATTGGGCAGCTATCATTGCAGCGGATGGTCAGCAAATAGGTGGTGCCAAACCTGAACCTCTAATTGCTAATCTTCCAGGTAGGATAATCGACTTAATGAAGACTCTGATGCCCGCATTGCGCGTTAATTGGGACAAGTTGTCCGCATGCAGGCAAAAGAAAGACGAAAGTGTCTCCGACTTTTTCACGAGGTTCGAAGAGACTTTTGTAGATCATAGTGGTCAGGATATGAGCACAGAAGGAGGACAGAGACTGTTTGTCGATAAATTCGTACATAATTTGTTACCTGAGTTATGCAATAAATTAAAGGATTCCGAAAGTGCGTGGGCTGTCTCTACAACTGCGCAAATACTTGCAACTGCACAGTATTATGAAAATAGGGAGAAAGAGGAGAAAGAGAAATCAGATTAGAAAACGAAAGACTTAAAGACTAAAGTTCTTTTGCAACAGGCATATCCGCCTCGCATGAATCAGACTAATACGCAGCAAGGGACATATCAAAGGACAGATTATAGTTCACCGAGACCTCAATATCAGTGGAATCAGTGTGCGTACTGTAAGAAAGAGGGTCATTACAAGAATGAGTGTCCAGTCTTAGCGCAAAATAACGCAGCCGCAGCTCAGAGAGGTCGTGGTGGTTTTGTGCAGAATTCTAGAGGTCGAGGACGAGGTACTATGCCTCCACAGACGAATGATCGCCCTTCCAATCACTTTGATCAACGAAATGGACAGTCTGCCCAGCAAAATAGATCTCAACAATATCATGTTGAAGACTATTTTGAAGTGGATGAGGGATTTCAGCAAAATGGGTACTAGGACAGCCATGGACAGAGAGAGGGAGTAGTATCAGTTCCAGTGGATCAGAGTGGGCCTTATGTCGCAGTAGCAACATCAGGTGTAGTCGAACCGTTTCTGTTGGATACTGGTGCAGCAAAAAGTTCTATTATTCATGCGAAACTCCCTGGCGCACCTTTGTCCGGCTCAACAAATGTTTCTGTAGGTTTTTCAGGCGCCCCTGTTTACAACCCCATATCTGGTCCTTTGTCTATTTCTGTTGGACCGTGTCAATTAAAAGCACCCCTGATTTTGACGACAGGTTGTAATGAAAATCTGCTTGGTTTAGACTTGTTAAAACGACTATATGCGACATTGTACTGTTCTCCGGAAGGAGTACAGCTTACATTGGGTAAAAGAATCACCTCTCCGATGTACTTGTCAATGGATGCACTCCCGCCAGAGCTGCGTTCACTCCCTGATACTCTTTGGGCGACTGGTCCTAACGATGTAGGCCTTTTGGAAATACCACCATATGTAGTCACTTTGAAAGCAAATGTAAAATTTCCACGAATTCCTCAATACAAAATATCTAGTGAAGGTGAACGAGCACTTTTATTGATTGTACAAGATTTGATTAAGAAAGGTGTGGTTGAAGAAACTAGAGGAAATGTCTGTAACAGTCCTGTATTGCCGATTTTGAAACGAACTGATCCTACAAAACCTCCAGTGTATAGGTTTGTCATTGACCTCAGAGAAGTTAATAAGATTGTGGTCCCGCAGTTTCCTGTGGTTCCAGACATTACTGCCTTGTTAACATTAATTCCTGCTACAGCCACATGGTTTTCAGTCATCGACTTGAAGAATGCCTTTTTCAGTATTCCGATAGCCGAAGAAAGCAGAGATATTTTCGGCTTCTGTCTAGGAGGTCGAAGCTTCAGGTTTAAACGCGCTCCACAAGGCTATTGTGAGAGCCCATCCATTTACAGTCAGGCATTAAAAAGTCAGTTAGATTCTTTTGTACTTCCTCAAGGTTCGGCCCTAGTGCAGTATGTAGACGATCTTCTAGTGGCTGCAGATGACAAGGAAACTTGCAAAGCAGCTACGATTTCGTTATTGCATCATTTGTCCAATTTGAATCATAAGGTATCACCTTCGAAAATGCAATATTGCTGCCAAGAAGTGACCTACCTAGGTCATCTCTTGTCAAAGGAGGGAAGGAAGTTGACCCCAGAGAGAATAAAAGCAATTACGCAGATGAGTGTTCCTCGTACACAGAGAGAAGTGCGTGCCTTTTTAGGTATTACCTCTTACTGTAGGCAGTGGATCCCAAATTTTTCTCTTTTAGCAAAACCGTTGGTAGCTTTGACTGGGAAAAATGTTCCGAGTCCGGTGCCATGGTCTGACGAATGTCAGGAGAGTTTTTCTGAGTTACGAAAAGCATTGTGTTCAGCTCCTGTATTGGGTACACCTGATTACAGCAAGCCATTCACGCTCTATGTACACGAGAGAGAAGGTTGTGCGTTGAGTGTTCTGACACAGAAATTTGGTGATAAACAACGCCCTTGTGCGTATTTTTCATCAACATTAGATCCGGTAGCCAGAGCGTTACCTAGTTGTTTGAGAGCTACAGCGGCAGCTGCGGCTTCCATTCGACAATCTGCTGGTTTGGTGATGAACAACATGCTAGTGGTCATGGTTCCTCATGCAGTGGATACACTCATGAACCGAACCAAGACGCAACACCTTACCAGTGCGAGATTATCTGGCTACGAGCTGACACTGCTAGCGAGTCATATTCAGATCAAAAGATGCAATGTATTGAATCCAGCAACATTGTTGCCGACTAATCAAGAGTCGAGTGATTCCGAGCCCCATGATTGCTGTTTTAGAACCGAGGAAGAGACAAAAGGAAGAATTGATTTAAAAGACACTCCATTGTCAGATCCAGATGGCACGTTGTATGTTGATGGGTCATGCTTTAAATTGGAGAATGGTGATGTGACTGCTGCCTATGCGGTAACGACTTTGAGAACGATTGTGGAGACTGCAAGAGTGAGTCAGAATTCTGCCCAAGCTGCAGAATTAATAGCTCTAACAAGAGCGTGTGTTTTAGCTAAGGGAAAGAGAGTGAATGTGTTTACAGATAGTCAGTACGCATTTGGCGTGGCCCATAGTTTTGGCCGTTTGTGGAAAGAAAGAGGTTTCATTACATCCCATGGGACTAAGATTCAACATGGTCAGCTAGTTAACGACTTGTTGGAATCTCTAACCTTGCCGACTGAAGTTGCGATTGTGAAGTGCAGTGCTCATAAAGCAATCACGGATGATGTTGGTCGTGGGAATGCTTTTGCTGATGAGACCGCTAAACAAACAGCTAGAGATATGATGAGTAGAATGTATGTTGCTACGTCTGCAAGATGGATTTCCGAGTCTGGAATGTGTGAGGATACAGTGGAAAGTGTGAAAGAGATTCAGAAAGAGGCAACTGAGGAGGAAAAACGTGCATGGAAAGAAAGTTCAGGCAAGTTGGATTCGAGTGGATGTTGGATTGATTTGTCAGAACAACAGCATTGGATGTTACCTGATGCGTATGTGCTTGCAGTGGTGACAATGGCACATGGAGTAGCGCATATAAGTTCTAAAGGAATCTGTAAGATGTTGGCTCCGGTCTGGAAGAATGATGGGATCAGTAAATGTGCAGAGAGAGTGGTGAAAAATTGTATGGTATGCCTGATGCATAATCCCGGCAAGGGAACCCCAACTCCTGCTGGTCACTTCGCTCCACCTTCTTGCCCCTTTGAAGTGATTCAGCTAGATTTTATACACATGGATCGCTGTAATAATCTAAAATACGTCCTGGTGGTAGTTTGTGCATTTTCCAGATGGATCGAAGCATATCCACTAAAAGACAATACTGCCCTATCAACTGCCAAAATTCTTCTCAAAGAATATTTCCCTAGGTATGGAATGCCACGGATTGTATGGTCAGATAACGGAAGTGAGTTTATAGGGAAAGTTATGCAGAGTGTGTGTGCCGGTTTGGGCATTAGACAGAAATTTCATAGTGCAAACCATCCCCAGTCTGCTGGTTTAGTTGAGGGTTACAATGGCACCCTCAAATTAAAACTAGCTAAAATACAGGCATCCACGGGTTTATCCTGGCCAGACGCACTACCCTTGGCTTTGTTATCAACGAGAGCAACTGTACATTCTAGAGTAGGGCTTAGTCCTTACGAAATTGTTTTTGGCCGTCCGGCAAATATTTGGGGAGTGCCTAGGCCATAGGAGTTTTGTTCTCTAGAATATCCTATGTTGATCGATTACCTTTACGACTTGACTGCTAAATTGAGTCTTATTCACCAACAGGTTTTCGATGCATTGCCAAAGCCTCCGGAGAGTCCAGGGCATCAGCTGAAACCCGGCGACCACGTTGTGGTCAGAAACTTCGCGAGGAAGAAGAACCTTCAACCAAGATTCGTTGGCCCCTTCCAGGTGTTGCTTTCGACAAGAACCGCTGTTCGTGTAGCTGGTCGCAAGCACTGGGTACATGCGTCCCATGTCAAACGTGTACCTCTACCACTTCCTTACGACGACTGGGTGAAAAAGGGAATTGGTGCCTCCGAATTTGAACAAACGCCAAAGTTCATCCCTTTCAGCGTGCCGAATTGGTAACTGACACTCTGAACTCTGACTCTCCTCCTGAAAAGACTCCTCTGAACTCTGAACATTTGTCCTCTGCATCAGAAAAAACTCTGTCACCTGCGAACCTGAACACTGCAACAGCTACTAAGGATACGTTATTTGCCAATCAAACAGTTCCTGCAAAACAAAGATACAACCTACGACCTCGTAATATGGACAAATAAAGCAGGCAACTGCCTATTATGATATTTTGAAATTTTGAACTTTTGCCTTCAGCCAGGAAGTTTGCTATTGTTTTATTGTTTTTAAAATTGCCTTGCCGTCTGGGTAGCCGTAGGGTCGTGGCTGTGTGCCTAGTTGAATATGCGGGGGTCTGACACAAGGTCGATCTTTCTGTTGGTTCTGGGAACTCCCAGGGCTGATAGATGCATTTTCATCTACGTACACATCATCAGTGGTCGCGAGCGGATTGTAGAAGATGGAGCTTCCTGCGCTGCAACGAGAAAATGTAATTTATGTTCGCAGAAACAGACTTTACAGAATTCTTCACAGCAAATGCTTTTTGATACAATGTGCCATTACATTTTTGATTGTTTTGATGACGTTGGTGGGTGGAATCGTCTTTGGTATGAGTTTGATTTTTGTACCAGTAACTACAGTACCTCCCCTTGATCCTACTACTTCTACTGTTTCTTCCATACACTCTTTTCACTCGTTTTCTGAACATGAGCAAGCTCGACGCTCTGAATTCATCAATAACACTTTTGTACAACTCTTGCACCAACACCAACTGGTAGTTAACACTACAGACTGCTGGGTGTGTGGCTTGATACCCCACACTATGGATAAAGGCATTCCCTACCTGGTTTTGCCTTTTAGCTACAATGGATCATTTCAGGCCCTTCAAACCATCTTTGCTTATGCCCTTGAAACCTATCCTCCACGTCCACCACGTTCCACTAAATATAACTCTGCCAACAAAGCCTTAGTCCAGGGAATTATTGACATGATCAAAGACGTCAATAATACTCCATCTTACCCTAGAGACGAATTACGAGTATATTTGAGTTGGAATTCTTCAGAGTATCGCCTTAGTTTGGGAGAAAGCAAGCGTAAAAGCTCAACTCCAATCTGGGTCGTACCTCACCGAGGTCAAGTCTGTTTGCAAGGTAATGGGAGAAATCCGAGAGCTCAGCTAGGGAGGAGTGAGTGCGTTGAGACTTACGTGTTTCCGTCTAACTCTTCCCCTGCTTTTCTTACTGTTAGGGGTACCTACTTCATCTGTCGAGACAGAGCGTATACATGGTTACCTGCTGACTTTTCAGGATCATGTTATATTGCTCGATTATTGCCTCCAACATACACTGCATCATCTGACTACCACAAGATCAGAGTAGCAAGAGGTGTCTTCAGCAAGGAAGATACCGCTGGTCAGGAAGCTGGAGACTTCTTCAAAGGTTTCCTTCCGTTCTGGGGGCCTATGGCCAATAGTAGAAACATACGTCAGCTAACACGGGTAGTTGAATCTACTATTACCGAAACTGCTGGTGCCCTTAGCAATTTGACAGCTGAGCTTCAGGCGGATAGACTCATGACGTTGCAGAACCGTATGGTTCTAGACGTAATACTTGCAGATCGAGGTGGGGTATGCAGAATGATCCAATCGAGCTGCTGTGTCTTTATTCCCAATAATGCTCCAACAGTCTATGAGGCGATCTCTAAGCTACACAAGATTTCCGACTCTATACACGTAGACAAGGGAAATTGGTCCTTCATGGAGTGGTTTTGGACTCTGATCTCAGCGTGGGGATGGAAGGTTCTGATGGTCATTGGTGTCATCTTAGTATTCCTATTCTCATGCTGCCTGATTATCCAGTGTGGTCCTGCTTTGTGTAGTCTCTGTGCTGCAACCTGTTTTGGGAAACCACCTGCGTTTGGAGAAAAGGCGCGAGAAAGGATGATGATACAACAACATGTCACTGACCTGATGAGCATAGAATTAGACTCTGACATAGACTGAGTAATTGCCTATGTAAGGGCAAAAGGAGGGTCTGAGGTTCCGTGACGATTTGAACCCGTGTTTTCAATATTGTCGGAAATACATAATATTGGTATCAGCGAACCGCAAATGATCCATTTAGCATATCCTGGTGTTTTCGCTACGCTACGAGCAAGAGTACTCCTGTAACAAACACATTTTACGCAGATCTACCCATGGCATCCATCTTAGATCATGGCAGCCATTTTGTGTTTCTTGCCCTCACATACGCAATAACCTCTGATCACTTCATTTCGATTAAGGACACGTAGCCTTAGCCGGAGATTCACCTCTCTAGAGACACGTGCACCTTAGACCAGATCACGCTGTAGCTGCATGACTCGACAAAGGCTGCCTCCTCTGCCCGAGGCCAGCCCCGCTGAACTGGTTTTCGTGTCCGTTGTCCTGATCATGATTAGGCGGCCGAAGCTGGTAGCCTTGCCCATTTTACGACCCACAAACATCTCTTATCCTGCTTTTCTATCTTCTACACCTGGCTCTGCTCCTTTCCTTCTGGGCCTTTATTAGGGGGAGGTAACGAAATTTACGATGAGGCGGTCCGGGTCCTGAATGAAAAGTTGACATGAGATTATGATGGAAAAGTGGGAACCTCTCATTCGTAATGTTGTGTCATCAGATATTGTCGACGATTCCTGTGCAACGCCAAATATTTATTGTTTAGGACACAAAGGTTTGGGAATGTACTAACATGTGAAGAATTTGCCCGAAGCCCTATTTTTAGTATATAAGGAGCAACCCTCTTTGTACAAATCGAACAGGCTCCTAGATACTGCCCATGCGTAGTTTCTGTGACTTCTATGTCCCTGCAGTAATAAACCTTTGGTCTTTGACGCCACCATCGAGAAGCCCGTGTTTCTGTTTGTTTGTGCACCAAGGCAGGTGGAACTCCGGGGTCTTCGGGTGTTGTTCCCTGACACCTCTGGACGGAACCAAAAAGTCCAGAACTCCAATTGGCGCCCAACGTCGGGCGACGTCATTCGGTACCGGTCCAAAAGCCTGAAGAGTTCGAGACGCTTCGTGTGAAGATTCCTGAGGGAGGCGCCCCACTTCATCGATCCCGGCATATCGCAAAAGTGGCCCGAAGTTCTCTTCCACGAGGGTTCCCCTTCAGGATGGCTGCAGTGGGCCGTTGCCTTGACCGTCGCCCTGTCTTGGACCCGAGGTGCAGTCCTTAGTACGGCGAAACGTGACGGGTTTCTCCTTGGTGACGTCTTCAGTGCCTCAGTTAAGTATTTAGTGGTTGCTAGTTGGTTACTTCGTGAGGGTTGTTAAAATCCTTTTTGGTTCTTGGTTTGGTTTGGTTTCGTAAGATTATCACTGGTTGTTCTGGTTACGATAATCTATTTGGTTTAGTTTGGGTATCGATACATCAGTTCGTTTTTTGGTAGGCCTAAGTTCTTGGTTCAGGTGCACATATCTGTTTCTTGTTTTGTTTGTTCTGTGTTCCGGATTGCAAAATGGTAAGTCGGAAAAATTGTATGTTGTCTTGTTTTGGTTGCAACAGTGATTCGCGATTGGAGGACTCATGTCTGGTTCCTCCGATTGGGACTCCCTTATATGATCTGTACTGTAAGCATGGTGTGGGTCCTATATCTTATAATGAGGTATGGGTCCGCTATACGGAAAAGGATGGTGTCCTTAGTTGGCCACTACATGGTAGTTTTGAACCCGAAATCCTTGATAATTTAGAAGCGAAATTGTTTAGGAAGAAAGCACGGCCGGCAATGTTTGATTCTTTCCGTTACTGGCGAAAAGAATCTAAACAGAGAGAAATTAAAAGGTTAAAGAAAGAACAGAAAGAGCAAGAAGAGTTGACTTTAGAACAAGCGGCTAAACAGCTGCAAGTCAACGAGTCTGAGAAGGCCATAGAGGTGGCCATTAGAGAGCATAATTTAGCGATTGACAAGTGCTATCCTGCCTTGCCATCGAAAACAGCTAAGATACTGGAGGACCCCGAAAACGATCCTCTGTTGTCTTATCTGTTACGGTCACCTCCACCGTATGCACAAGGTGCTACGGCTCCACCTGTACCGAATGTCCAATTGCCGGTTGCTGGACAACCTGGTATTCCAGCTCCTGTCCCTCAGAATCAAGCTCCTGTACCTCCTGTAATAAATGTGAATGTTCCTACGGCACCTCCTCTTCCTGGGTTGCCGACTTCTCTACCTATACCTGTATCGTTTACACCTACTGTTCCACAAGCTATCTTCCTCGATACTCCTACTGTTCCGCTGTCTATTCCAACTGCTACTATGTTCTCTGCATCTGCCAGTATGTTGACTCCGCTCTCTGTTCGTCGAAGAATCACTGATTCTGTCTCTAGCATTCTGTCTCCACTCTATAAAACTTTAATTAAGACTCCTACTTCTGACTCTGTACAAAGACGTAGTCAGCTTCCGAGTACTGAGGAACGGGGAATATTAGATTCCACGGCTCTCAGATGGATTTCGAAGAGTAGGAGATATAGCACGAGAGATGTACTAGATACATTTATAGTATAATAGGCGACAGCATAATTTTTATTGAACTAAGGCGTCCCCACCAGGATAAGAAGAGAGGATTCCATCGGGTGATGGATGCATCCAATTTCTTAGAAATGGAATCAAAATACAGTTTAAGAGTGTCGAATAGAAGGGGAGCAAACCAAATGCCTAAATATTTAATTTTAGATGGTTGCCATGAAAAACCCGATTGGTCAAAAAGATGCCGTTGACAGATAGAGTTTAGAGGTAGGATTTCACATTTGTCAGCATTGAGACGATAACCAAATACAGCGGAAAAGGAAGAAACCTGTTGAAGAAAAGATGGAAGAGAAGAAATAGGATTTAAACAAAAGAAAAGAATATTGTCAGCATAAACCGAAAGTTTAACTTGTTGGGGGCCATATTGGAAACCAGAAATAGAGTTATCCTGTCGGATATTGGTAAGAAAAGGTTCCAGAGCCAGGACAAACAATAAGGGGGATAATAGACAGCCTTGTCGGACGCCCTTCTGGAGGTCAAAATAATCTGAAACCGCACCATTAATAAAAATTGATGCTTGAGGACTAGAATAGAGTAAGGAAATAAAAGAAAGACATTTTGGGGGAAAACCTGCCAATTTAAGAGCCAGAAACATGAAATCCCAACTAATCCTATCAAAAGCTTTCTCAACGTCTAAGGATATAGCAGCTAAGGGGAGGTCTAACGAAGATGCCCTGCTAAGAATGTCGAAAAAGACTCGTGAGTTATCCGAAGAAAGACGGCCCTAAACGAATCCTGATTGTTCAGGACCAATTAAATCGGGTAAAAAAGAATCCATTCTGAGAGCCAACATTTTGCAAAACAACAGTTGATGGACAGACTGCAGAACAATGTCATAAATTCACCCTAGTACAGAGATCTGGGCCTAAATCCATCGTTTTTTTTGCACTCCACACCACCCCAGTTCAGACATGGCCATATGCAAATCAGCCTTGACCCTGTGCCTCATGGGAACAGTCCAGCCCGAACTGCCAAGCCATGTCTTTCCTGGACCGGAATCAAGCATCCTAGGACCGGTTCTGGCTATCAGCCGTCTTCAGCCAGGATAGCTTGACTCCAGTGGTGTGGAGAGCATGGGACTCACGTCTGAGCATACCCATCCCACTCGGGTGACAAATGCAAAACAACAGTTGATGGACAGAATGCAAAACAATATCATACATTCACCCCAGTACAGAGATCTGGGCCTAAATCCATCATTTTTTTGCACTCCACACCACCCCAGTTCAGACATGGCCATATGCAAATCAGCCTTGACCCTGTGCCTCATGGGAACAGTCCAGCCCGAACTGCCAAGCAATGTCTTTCCTGGACCGGAATCAAGCATCCTAGGACCTGTTTCTGGCTATCAGCTGTATTCAGCCAGGATAGCTTGACTCCAGTGGTGTGGAGAGCATGGGACTCACGTCTGAGCATACCCATCCCACTCGGGGTGACAAATGCAAAACAACAGTTGATGGACAGAATGCAGAACAATGTCAAACATTCACCTCAGTACAGAGATCTGGGCCTAAATCCATCGTTTTTTTGCACTCCACACCACCCCAGTTCAGACATGGCCATATGCAAATCAGCCTTGACCCTGTGCCTCATTGGAACAGTCCAGCCCGAACTGCCAAGCCATGTCGTTCCTGGACCAGAATCAAGCATCCTAGGACCGGTTCTGGCTATCAGCCGTCTTCAGCCAGGATAGCTTGACTCCAGTGGTGTGGAGAGCATGGGACTCACGTCTGAGCATACCCATCCCACTCGGGGTGACACATGCAAAACAAATTTTGGCCAGTATTTTGTAATCGGTGTTGACCAAAGAAATAGGACAATAGTTCTTACATAAAGAGTGATCTTTATCATCTTTAGGAATTAAACAAATTAAAGCTTGTTGAAACATACCACACAACAAACCTGCGGCAAGAAAGGATTGAAACAAAAGTAAAAGTTTAGGTAAAAGAAGGGAAGTGAAATGGTTATAGAATTCAATAGTGAATCCGTCAGGACCAGGGGCTTTCCCATGGCGCAACTTCGAGACAGCTTGGGAAATTTCCGCAATTGAAATGTCCTGTTCCAGAGTTCCAAAATCCACATGAGCAAAAGTGGGTTGGGGTATAGATTGAAAATAGGAAAGAAGATCAGCTGAAGTAGGAATGGTTTCTGGAGTGTAAAGAGTCTTATAAAATTGGACAAATTAATTTAGAATATCTTTGTCCTTGAATAATGTGTCACCAGTAGAGGCCCGGATCGATTCTATTTTCGCACGCTCTTTCCATATCTTCAAGTAATTGGCAAGTAGTTTCCCCATTTTGTTTTGACCGCCATAGTACCGTGAATTACATTTTAATAAGAGATTGGAGGCGGCATTTGTGGTAAATTTATTGAAGGAAATTTTGGCTTCAGTGAGGTCCTTAAGAGAGGAATCAGTATTAGTTGAGTGATAAGCGAGTTCAAGTTGTTTAATTTTAGTAAGCTTCCATAAGTTTCTTTTTCTGTAATACAAAGTTTATAATAAAACCTATAGAAGCTGCCTCAAAAGAGTACCATACCATAACATAAGAGGTGTCAGGAGTTTGGTTAGGTAAAAAGAATTCAGTGGCAAAAGAGGTAAATTGTGTGCAAAAATTATTGAATCTCCATCTGCTGGAATGAGGGGAAAAATGGATAAGGTCAATATCAACTAGGACAGGAGCGTGATCTGATATTAAAATGAAACCAATGTCAGAATGTATGGCATGTTGAACTAAAGATTTGCTGAGAAAAATATAGTCAATGCTGGATTGTGAGTGATGGGTAGGAGAGTTGAAACTATATTCTCGAAGGTCGGGGTTACATAATCTCCAGATATCTACTAATGCATTATGATGTACAGCGTTGGTGAATTGGGAATGAATTTTAGATGGTGCAAATTTTACTTTGGAGTGCCTGTCGAGGATAGGATCATAGATTTGGTTGCAGTCTCCTCCGAAAAAGACATAGTCATCAGTAAGTGTAGTCAATTTGTCGGAGATGGAAGGCCAAAAGGATTTGTCAACGCTAGTGGGTGCATAAACATTGAATATAACGATAGGAATATTATCAACAAGTAATTTAACAATTACCCAATGACCATTAACATTGCATTCATGAGAAACAATAGAAACATTTAACTTTTTATGAAACAAAATGACAACACCATTTTTCTTACCCGCAGCACTAGAAAGAAATACATGCCCCACCCAACAAAGTTTGAGTTTCAAAGCTTCCGACTCTGAAAGGTGAGATTCTTGAAGTAGGGCAACATCAGTCTTAAGTCTGGCCAAATGGGACAACACCCGTTGCCTTTTAATTGGATTGTTTAAACCTTTAACGTTCCAAGAAGTAACCCGGAAGGTGCATCAGGAAAAAATGTAAAGCAATAGTATGATTACGTAATAATGAAAAGAGAGAATGTAAAAAACAATGCAAGAATAAAGTAAGTAAGAAAATCAGGAGAGAAAGTGGGTGAAAGAAGAGAACAGAGAAAGGAGGAGTATAATAAAAACAACGATGGGGATAGATGAATAAAGAAGGAAGAGTCATTGAAAAAAGAAGTAATGAAGAGACAAAGATAAAGAACAAGAAGACAGGAAATGTCCAAAACAGACGACTGAGAAACATACTTACGAGAAACAAACGAAAAAGGGGATGACGGCATCGAAAGACGACGGCGACAACAGAAAGAGCTAACACCAAACCTCTGCCATAATGACTTCAATAAATCACAAAGACAGTGTGACAAAATCTGGAGAGGGGGGAAGAGAACATCTGTAAAAAAAAGAGAGATACAATAGTATTATTCAAAAAAGACGAAACATGAACTCAGGACGTTACAGAGCCAAAGGTAATGAAAAGGGGTAAGGGTAACAATAAATCAGAACAGGAACAACAAAATGAGCAGAACCACAAGACCACATTGGTATATGGACCAATAAAACATTTCTGGTGGTGTCCATAACATCTGCTCCATGATGAGGAAGAAATTCTTGTAAAGCTGCAGGATCTTCAAATGTGGTAGTCTTGTCCTTGTAAGTGACTTTAAAAAGACACGGTTGGAGGAGACCATATCTAGCATTGAGAGCTCTCAACTGGGGACGCATGTCCAGGAATTTCTTCCGACGATCAGGGGTTGCTTTAGCTACATCTTGTGAGAGGAAGAGACGATGGCCCTCCCACATAATTTGTTTCTTGACTTTGGCAGCTGAGAGAACATGAAGAAGATCCGTATATTGGAGAAACAACATGATGACACCACGAGGCTTGGTGGAGATCCTGGGACCAAGATGATGAGCTCTTCGAATATTGATGGAAGAAAGAGCAGGAGAGTCCAAGATTTTTGGAAGGAAGGATTGGAAGAAAGCAGTAGGGTTGGACCCTTCCGAAAGTTCTGGAAGACCATACAGGCGTAGGTTGTTTCTGCGATTTCTGTTTTCCAAATCCTCTGCCTGTTTTTTAAGGTAAAGTATATCAGCCTCCATGGATGTGAAACGAGGACAGGAAGATTGAAGGGACTCCGTCGATTGCTCTATAATCAGAACGCGAGAATCCAAGGATGACCATTTGTCATGCATAATTTTTAGAGTCTTAGTAGTCATTTCCATAAAAGGCTTAAGGGCTCGTAACTCCTCCAAAAGAATGTCCATAGATGAAGGGGAAGCAGCATTACTTGGTGAGGGAGGATCTTTCTTGAGGCGTTTGGTTGACGTCGAGGTGGTTAGAAGTTTACTCCAATTATGAGAATTAGGAATTTTCCCAGGTGCCATTTCAGGTTTTGACACAGTAACATCCTCCATGTCCTGTAATGTAGAATCAGAATCTGAGCAGACAGGCGCTTTTGTAGTAGAAGAGAGCTTCAAATTACGAAGTTTCACCATGAAGAAGCAAGGGAATAGTGATTAAGCAGTGTGCAGACCACCTAAAATCACTCCATGGTTGAGTTTGTGGTCAAAAATAAAAAGATGAAGAAATTTGAAGCATGAAGCGAAAATAATAAGGAATGAACAAATTGGCGAAGTGACCAGTTGAGATATGGTGTTCAAAAGGTATAGAAGCGAGAGAGCATTGGGGGTACAGAGTTCATTATGACAGGACTAAAATAGAGATGAACTGCAGGAAAAATCCTCTGCATATCCCAAAAATAATGGCAACTGAGTGAATATCATCGCGCCTCAGCACCGAAATCGCCCGAAGCAGGGATTCAAAATGGCGGTCGGGACCGGAGGTCCGTGACGCGCCAGAAATTAGGGCTAAAACGCAATGACATTTCAAAAATCAGAGGGCGCTGGGCTCACCTCATCCTCTGAGCAATGATGCAACGTTTTATTTGAAGATAACGTCGATTGTGCCGCTGAGAGACCGGAGTTGGCAGAGGTTGGCACCGGAGCTACGCCGCTACGCTGCCATCTTAGGCGAAGCGTTACCCACGCCCCCCATTTACTCATTGAATAGTTCTGTCATTGTTCACAAGCTTTTTCAACTTTTTTCTTTGATATTGTGATAGCACTTTAGTAATCACAGAGATTATTCAAATTTGATCTTAGCTGGTGGCATTCTTAACATGTTTATTTTAAAGAGTATTCATTCAGATAAAATAAGGCATCTTGGATATTCACTGAATTATCTGGTTTACGAGATGCTAGGTTTGGGGACTAGAAGTAAACCGGGCATCCCATATTATAGTAAAGGTTATTTCTAAAAATAAACCAACACACTTAAAGACTCACTGAAGCTGAAAAACTGTTTAAATATTGGGTCTTAATGTTGTGTTATGCTGTCTGCATGTGTGCAGCACATTTCTACAATACAGTGTGCTTTTTCTTCAATTTATGTGCATGTTTTTCAGACTGTTAACTAGATGTGTTCGTGCATTATATATGACCGCCCTTGCTCTAGAATGTCTGTATGTATTGCATCATGCATGCATTATTGATTGCTTGCTTTCGGCCGCGTTTCCCATTCAAAACTTTCTTATTTGTAATTGCCTAAAATGTGTCCACACTGCAGACGTTCTCAGCAGGGTGCCACAGCAGGGCGCTCCACGTCCTTCCTAGCCTCATGATTCCTTGGTGATGTGCTACTTACTGTGTGTGAACTGGTGTTTCTCGTGTGAGTTGGTTGATGTGCTTGGTACTCTTGATAATGTATTTTGGATTATACTGCAGATGGATGACGCTAAGGCAGATATGTGCACAACAAGCAAGCAGAATGCCTCTCATTTGATTGAAGTGCTCTGACTCCGGTTGTACTTTGGAGATCCAGGTTTGTTGCAGGTTCAGCAAGGGTGTTCCTTAAATCATACATGAATAGGGTGCAGGGATGGTCAATGCCAATTTACACCATGACTTTATGCCATTCTGTGTGTGGATATTAACATCGCCTTGTTGAATTGTCAACAATAAATATACTTTTTCCAAGAAACGTTTAGCATACGGTTTCAAATGTGAACCTTTACAGTGTGAAAACAAAAGCACTTGTGATATTTGCCTCATACTGCCACTGAATTACATTTTAATGTGTGATCAACTAACACCTGCTTGTCATAATGATCATAATGATGTTTCCTCACTAAATAGGAAGAGACTGCCAGATGGACAGGTGCGAATCATTATCTTAGCGCGTAAACATGGTTAGAGAAGCAATATTTATTCCTGGGCAGCTGGAGAATGCATGAGCATTGTAAACAGCCTTCTGCATGTAAAGCACTGCAGTATGCGTGTTGAGGAGATACTGCATAAGACCAAAGGTCGACTGATTACTACAGATACCCGATCCCACTATTTTTCTTTTCTCCAGAGGTTATGCTGCAATTTGCAAATGTGTTCATTTATCTAAGCTCAGTGGTTTTTCACCCTTGGCCCATGGGTCCCTGGTGGTCCACAAAGCCTTCTCAACTTAGAAAATTAAATAATATTAACAGATAAATAAAGGCTATACTAATGAAAAAGCAAAAGGTACAAGTGAAAATTTTAAAACTTTGTATAAATGTGAAGGAATCTGAAATTGAAGGCTAAACATTAAGTTAGTATCTTCAAATTGACTTGTGGGAGAAGTTCAAGTGCATCAAACAGAATTTAGCTCGGTCTAAATCAGTGCCTTTGTATAGGGTGCCCAGATTCTCAAAACAAAACACCGGGACAGGTCGTAGACATAGATGTAGGACTGCAGTTTGCAGCAACCTTTGACATAAAACTAAGGCTATTTGAAGAGTCATAGATATAGAAAATAGACTACAACAGCCTCCTCCACAGACACAGATAAATTACAGACAACACATCCGAGGCCTTTTATTGGTTGTAGACTAAGGAGTCAATTAGGATGGCGGACGGACAAAGTCCGCCCGCCATCCTGTCAGGGACGGGACCGTCCGCCACAGGGGAGGAGGTTCCGTGCCTCGAATTAGGATGCACCCGCCACAGTGGTGGGTGCATCCCGCATTTTTAACATTGCGGCGGGTGGTGCTGAAAGCACCACCCGCCGCAATGCTAAAAATGCATGTTGTGCGTTTCAAAGAACAACATGACAGGCACCGTGCGGTGCCTGCCATGTTGTATTTTGAAATGCAGGGGGCTACCATAGGTACCCCCCATGCGCACTCCCACCCCCCTTCACCCTGGGGGCCTGCAACAGGCCCCCATAGCCAAGACCATTTGCCTTTTCGTGGCGGCATTGCCGCCACGGAAAGGCATTGCCCACAGTACATCATAATATGGCTGGAGGTGTCTGAGAGACACAGTAACAGTATTAGGAAGGATGTCAGAAAAATATACCCCTCACTCTTCCAAGTAATCAGTACGGCTGTTGTAGAAAGCTCACACAGAGTTACAGATTTGTGTTTCTGGTGAAAGTCCTTGTTCATTTGGGGATTTAAGAAGCTCCTTCACCCTGAGGCCCATGAGCAATTGTCTGATTTCTCTTGCACTATCTATGGAATTTGTATGCTTCTTTTCCATCTCCTTCATTGTGTCACTAAAAAGAGACAGTTGGGTGTGCAAAAACTGGAGCCAGATTTCAGCAAGACAGTTTGCAAAAAACCTGACAATTGCTGTTGGGGGATTTTCTTAGGAGAAAAATAAGAAAGTAGGGCTGGGAAAAGTTTAAGCACTCCATCAACTACAGGAAGTATGGAAAGCGGGTGAATGTTGCTAGTATTTAGGAGTCACACAATTCTTTCAGTTGTTCAGTTTGGACAATGCAGATGTGAAAATATTTGTACAATTTTAACACAAAACGATTCTATGTCCATAGGCAACCATTCAGCAGCGGTTTGTACTCCATTATGGACAATGTGTGCTGCACACCCTATCCCAAGTACTGTATTATCAAAGAATAGCTTCCGTACGCTTGCAGAACACATTGTTCTTTCCTGCTCTAATCTTTCCTGCAGAGTTTGTGTTAGTATTATGGGCACAAAACCCAACTACGTTTTCAAGCAGATTACCCTTCTCAAGGGCTTGGTACGATTGTTCGAAGATTATTGGAGATGTTTCATCAGGAACTGAGATAAACTCAAACATTTTCAGTTTAACACCCTTAAAGTACTTGAAATATATAATGACAATTGGTATTAATTTAACTTCTTTCCAATTGGAAGCATCAATAGACTCAGCTATAAAAGCAACGCTATTCAAGTCAGAATTTAGGTCGCTCATTGCAGGAGGAGCCAATACTTTTGAATTCAAGGCTTCTGTCTTGATGTCAGCAGAGCAAAACTTTTCATCATACAGGTTCCAAATGAATGTTGATGTACAGTCCATTGACCCAAAACTGTGGTTATGTTTAGCAAGATGATATGATAATGTTGCTATTGCTGCATGAAGATTCGTCCCACAACTTATGTTTTTTTCCCCGCATGTGCTGCTTTATATCAGACTTTCCGCCATAGCACCACTGTTCCTTACTTTGCTCAAAAATGGGAAAGACCTTTGCATCTCCTCACTCACAGAATATTTTCGCTTAGGGATCTCTCTGTTAGCAAGGTAGCTATCCTCTCTGTTATTGAATTTGGAGAAAAAAAAGTCATGTAACTATGACGCATACTGATTAAAAAACATATCAATGTTTCATGCAAAAAAATCTAAGTGAGTGCAAATTTACACAACCAAGCATCAAAAGTGCGTTACTTCTTAAGTGTACAACAGGACTACACAAATAACATGGCTGCCCAAAGCTCTTAGTAGAGTTATAAAAAACTAATTTTTCTATTTAAAATATCCTTAATAAAGCTCCAGGGATAAAATAGTGCCTATTGGTTCAAAACATTTCAGAAGGGAGCACTAATCAGTATTGTGAAAAAGTACTTGCAGCTAGGTCTTTAACTTTGAGGATAAAAATCTGATGGAAAATGTCCCAGAAGTCATTTTTACCATTCTGCCAGTTGTGTGATCATCCTTGACAATTGGAGAATATGGTATCAAATACCACATTGCTGTAAAGTGCTGTAAAGTGTTGCCAACTTAGGAGCTCATGTTATGATCTGAAAAAGCACTTTTGGAATGCTACTATTGTTCAATTTATAATTAGTTGAGGTATCAGCAATTACTTTAATGGTTTAAGGAGAAGCAAAAAAGGAAAGGGCATGTTAAAAGCTTTCTTTTATTCATTTTTGACAGAGGAATGCCATGCTGCTTGAGCCTTTGTGTGTTTTGAGTGACCCAATTTTGAAAAAGCTTAACGTAATTCAATATTGTTAGGCATCATGAAGGTTTGAAATAGCTGAAGTTGGGTATAAGGTTTTCCTGAACAGTAGATCCCAAAATATGTCTTGCCCAGAGCTCCAAAAGTCTATAAGACGGCACAAGGACATATAAACAAACATGGCACACAGAACACACTGACATGTACAGTGTTGTAACTGCATTTCCATAATACTTCAGACACTGATGTAAGAAGTTCAAGATTTGACACAAATTGGACCAAAAATATGGGCATAGTACGAAAATTGGACCTCTAAAAACATGGTCATGGCACTTATAAAGCACTCTGAAAACAAGGTCATGGCACAATATATCATAACAGTTTTTACTGGTGCTGTGAAAACATACACATTACTGTACTTTATTTGCAATTGTGTAGCGCTTTGTGTCACCAGTTAACAGTGAATCATTTTGACTCATCATAAAATAGCTTAGAGGATTAAAGTTCCTGCTGCTTAGCACAATGAGGATCATGCATTTCGCATGTTTGCATTTTATGTAGATAGGTTAGTGGGTTACTGATTTAATCACCGAGATAATTTTATTATTTGCAGTTCAAAAGTTACAATCCTAATGTATCAGAGTGAACTATGAATGACTATCAAATAGCTGAATGCAAGCTGCAAGGCACAGGTTTAGAACCTTATTTTTCCCTCAGCCTCTCATTATGCTAAGGTTGCTAACATGGGCTAATTGGGTGCAAATGTATTAATATTATTATTATCATAGAGGACCCCAAACACTGTGTTATGTTTTAAACCCTGAGTTTGTGGGGCATATTTATTAACGCGCTGCACCATGTCCACAAAAGTGATGCAAACCCAGTGCAAAGAGTTGCCTTATGTTTTACTTTCCAATGTAAATCCTGAAAGTAGACATAAATTAAAGTAGCGCTAAATGCTACTTTGTGTCAAGGGGGAGTACATGGGGGTTGCCATGCATCCACACATGGATTTTGATAGTAATCTCTAGCGGCACAAGTATTTTACTTTGTCAAAGCATAGTATTTTGGAATGGAAGGGGGTACCCTTCCAGACCAAAACCTATGCTTGACATCCACACACACTTGCACTATAGTGCAAATGTGTGTGCACTGGTGCAGGGCTGTCTAATTTGTGCCGCAGCTAGGGATAGCAGTGCAAAAGCGGGTGGTGATGGACGGAGCATCTGAATCAATCAAACACTCACACCCAGTCAAAAGATCTGGGTTGAATCCATCACCGATCTTTAGCCCACTCTGCCACCCCAGTTCAGACATGGCTATATGCAAATCATTCTGACCCTGTGCCTCATGGGAACAGTCCAGCCCGAACGGCCAAGCCATGTCTTGGAAACAAGCTTCCAAGGACCGGTTTCTGGCATTCCAGCCGTCTTCAGCCCGGCTTGCTTGAATCCAGTGGCAAAGTGAGCAAAGGACTCAGGTCTGAGCATACCCTGCCACACTTATGGCGGCCAAAAGCAGTACAAAAGGGGGTGGTGATGGACGGAGCAGATTTGCTGAGTTTTCACACAGCACAGTAACCAAAGTTGCTACGTTGAATGAAATAGAGACAGTGCAAGAGCACCATATCCTTCGAGAACAGGCTCTGCTGCTCTATCCCTAGCTGTACAAAGGAGGGTGGTGATGTACGGAGCATCTGAATCAATCAAACACTCACACCCAGTCAAAAGATCTGGGTTTAATCCATCACCGTTCTTTAGCCCACTCTGCCACCCCAGGTCAGACATGGCTATATGCAAATCAGTCTGACCCTGGAAAGTTACTCTCTCTTCTAATACAGAGGTGCCATCGCACAGCGGGTGCCAGCTATAGGAGGTTTGTAAAGTAGGGGACCTATATTTTCATGTGACCCATACATGCCCCTATGTGGTGACTGCTCAATGACAGTGTTTTTAGGTCTCGCTCTCGAGACCTATTGTCGTCGAGATGCCTCTCAAGGGAGACAGACCGGGGCACGTGCAGCGATTCTGGTCTGTGGACGCGCACGTCCAGTCCGCATCTCCTGTCCCACATTCACATCGTCAGCCTCTCGCCTCCCTCAATCACGTGTGCACACACACAGCCACACTCACGAATGCACACACGCATGCACACACACGCATGCACACACACGCATGCACACACACGCAGGCACACACCCCCCTCCCCCCCCCAAGTACTTCTCGTTTTTTGTAGCCCCATGTATCCAGAGTAGACTCCCTATAGTCTCCTAGGGAACTCCGGGGTGAAATCTGGAGCTGCTTACTGGTTTAGGTCTAGCTAGCGTTGCAGCGCAAAGTGCTGCTATCTGGCGATTCCTGTTGGGGTGGGGTGTAAAAAAGGCGATAGGAGCTGGCCGCGCACCGACAAGCGCTGTGAGCGCATACGGCCCCGGCGTCAGCTTCTCTCGCGTTGGCACAGTACCTGTGCACGAGCCAGCCGACAAGTGCTGTGAACGTATGCGGCGGCATGCGCTTGTTTAGAATTCAGTCAGACCCAGAAACTACATACAAATCTGTCAAAAACTCCACAAGGGGTTATACCCTGTTATCTGAACTAGGGGACTCTGGGTGTTGTTTAACCCTAGATCTGACACGGAGGGAAAGGTCAACCCCGTTTCGTTTTCGAGCAGGTATGGTGTGGTATCTTTTGTGTTTTGGGAGCGTTCAACGTTCCTTTGGCAGCACTACAATGGCTTGTCCATGTGATGGGTATTTTGGCCAATCTTTGTTGCATTTTAAGTTGTTTTGCAGTTATTTTGGATTGTTTTTTACCTTGTTGCTTTCTCCTGTTTAGAACGTCCTCCGCCTCAGTGTACGTTAAAGGGAAAAGTCAGGACCCAGTTTCTTTTTTCTAGACTTTCCTTTTATCTGTTTCCTAATGTTGGCTTGTTTGATAGCTGTCTAGGAGTCCTTTGATGGCGGGCCAAGGTTATAAAGCTCTTGTGTAGCAGATGTCCTTTTGAAGTGATTAACCGAGGTGACCTAGAATGATATATATCATTTATTTGTAAAAATATAACACATAAATAAAAGGTATTGCCATTTACAATGCCAATAGCTCAAACTCTCATAAATGCGAGACCTATTGCATTGTAAATGCTTGTTACTGTAGTGCATATACAAAATTGACCAGTGTATCCACAAGGAAATCAATATGATGCTCCTTCACTAGTGTTGGCTGGTATGTACCGAGCGCCGGGGGCATGACAAATTAAAAAATAAATAACTTACATTCCTTTCTTCCAGCAGGACATCCTCCTCCTTCAGATGTCTTCTCTCCTCATGGATGCCCTGATGCATGAATCTTGACTACCCAATCCTGGTGCTTCTTTCACAACATGAAACCAGCACCAGAATTGGACTTAGCAGGCTCTCCCAACGCTCCTAAGAGCACTGGAGGCTTGCGTGTTCTCTAACCCCGCAATCTAAAACAGCTGGTTTAGAGAACTTTAAAATGTGCTTGTGTGGCTGGCCGTCCCAAGATGGCAGGCCAGAGACATGCACATTTTGTAGTGCACAGCTACTGCCACTACCACTTGGCAGCACTGGCCTTGCCCCATCATGACACTTAGTTCAGGACGGGTTGCTGAAAAATAAAAAGGTATTAAATAAACGTTATCACCATTTTATTTTTCAGCTCTTGGGCTTGTAGGGCGACGCTACTCTGCTCAAATGGGGGTGCCACCCCTGTCCTTCACTGTATGTTAAGGCTTAGCTTGCTGGTTCCCTTGTCCGGATGTAGAGAAAGGTTTGTGTGTACCTGGTGAGTAGCCCTTCAAGAAACTTTCCAGCCATGGGGTCGGGTTGGATAGCACGCAAACAATGAGTCAGGATTGAGTTTATTTGGACTTCCCCCTTAACCGCATCGCTGCGGCGGCTTTTCCCGCTGTGCGCGGCAAATTCGAAATTACCGCGTTACGTGACGAGCTGGCCTTGTCATCCGCGCAGGACAGGTAAGCGCGATGACGAGCCCAGCTCGTCAATAGCCTCGAAGGGGCTAGAGTTCTCTTTAGTGCTGCCCTCTTTCACAAGCCCTTTTAACATATGTGACAAAGGTGAGCTGACAGGCTGTAATTCCATTCACCTGAGGTTATTCAAACCTCACCCCCATGCTCACTCACCTCCTGCCCCTCTGTCACCTCAACAACAGTCACATTTACCTTTCAGTCACTCTCAAATCCAGCTCCTCTGTCACATTTACCTCCTGCTCCTCAGCCCCACGCACCTCTGACTAGTGCTCAAGAAAGTTACAAATGGTATTTTTTGGGGAGGGGTGGAAACAATACAGGCCAAACAAAAAAAAATGTTTCATAGCCATTTACATATGTTGCGAGTCCTATTCTGGCTTGCAGGCTGGAGGGCAAGTCTTGTGTGGCTGCTGAAGTTTCCCGGTGGAGCAGCTCTTAAGCGGAGGCAGGGTCTCGACTGTTGGTGCTTTTCGAAATGGGGAGGGTCATGCAGGTAGGTTCCACTCCAAGCCCCTTTTGCTTTTGGCTGCCGCTTGATTCTTCTGCACTCTGCACACCCGCTCACTTTCAAAGGGCAGAGCAAGGTCACATTGGTTGGCTGACAGGATTTTGCTGTAGGCAGGGACCTCTGACTCCTGTGGGCAGAGAAATGTTGGTAGTTCCAAAAAGCTGGCACAACAACGTTGTTGCTTCATTGTAGAACGATAAGGAAAATCCAGAGAAAAACATTCTCTCTTTAAATGATTTCCATTCCCACTACAGCGCTCACCTAAGTGACATCACACCGTAATTTCTCCAGCAGTGAGAAGTGAATATGCGCACATCTATTTTTCACCAGTGCGCATGCTCAACCCAAACACAACCCAAAAACAGGGGCATTGCTTTGCTTAATCCAGGCCCTACCCAAAAAACTGGAAACTTTCCTTTTTTTGGAGAAAAGTGTCGGACACTAGGACACTTTTACAAGAATAGGTACCGCCCAGGAAAATTCCAGATGCCTGGTCACCCTACCTTTGTTTCAACTAACCACCCTGCACCCAGTTATTTATATGGTTATTCCCTGAATCAAATGTTTACCACAAAAACAATGCTACTACTCAGCAAATATTTCCTTTAAATAATCACATTGGAGCATTATTATAAAGAAAGGGTGTCCTTAAATGTGACTAAGCCAGAAACAGACATCTCTTACAAGTTGTGTTTGACAGAAATAATGCATAAAATACCTTAATGCGTCATCACGCGCAGTCGCCATCTTAGGTATTTGGGAGCCTCTATTATTGCTGGCATCAATTTCACGGTGTTTGTTACGACATGATCCAGCTAAGTGCCGAGTGGAGCTGGAGCTTTGGTGATTGGCACACCTTTCATTATTCATGGACTTTCCTTCAGGAGAAGAGGTGAGCTTTGATCTTTGGCGATTGGCACCCTGTTTTCATATATTAAATGGAGTGCTAACTGGTTTTGTGTCACAGTGATTGGCACACCTTAATTTAAAGCTGGATTTTGCTTCATTTCACTCTCCTGAGTGTTTTTTTTCTTTTTCTTTCTCTTTCTTTTAGTTTTCCAGCATTACAGAATTCTCCAGTGTCAAGGTGGTAGTGTGGTGAGCAAAGTGTTTTTTTTCCTTCAGTTCACCTTGCATGTGTACAAAGAGGCAACTCAAATTTTTACTTAACTCCTAACATTCAGCGAGGGATCTTCAAAGACAGAGAGTGCAGTGTTCGGAGCACTTTTAGGTTAAAATGCAGAATGTAACTCAACTCAAACCCCATTCTTTTTATATAACCCAGATAACCGAATAATAAGTGGCAGAAATTGTTTTTTTTTGTGTAAATTACGCAAGGATATGTGGTACAAACTTAAGTGCGAAGCTTAAGCATTCATTGCTACTTCACTGTTTAGATGGGGAAGGACAGGAAGTATTAGAGAGTTTACCAGAACTAAGTGCTGCTGATCAGAGGGTATTTTGGGCCAGATGTAGGAGCCCAAATACCGGTCAGTAACGGCCGAATTCGGCCGTTAACGACTGGTTTTTGGTGATTGGGATGTAGGGGCATCATTTTACAGATTCGGTAAATTTACCGAAGCGGTAAATTTACCGATTCTGTAAAATACCGAATCAGTAATTTTACTGATTCGGTAAAACCCAGATGTAGGTAGCACTGTTGACAGTGCTACAGGTCTTCAGGATTCGGTATTTTACCACCCAATCCAATTGGGTGGTAAAATACCGAATTCAGGTGTACATGCACATCTGTGCATGTACACCTGTGCCATGTGACACACAGACATGCCCTTAGGGCATGTATGTGTGCCACATGGCACACAAGCCTGTATTTGGGGTGCTAGAGGGTGTCAAAGTGACACCCCTTGCACCCTTGCAGGATTCGGTATTTACCGATTCGGTAAATACCGATTCGGTATTGCCCATTGATTCCTATGGGCTCCATGGCCCATAGGAATCAAGGCAATACCGCTTTGGTATTTACGGAATCGGTAAATACCGAATCCTACCGATTCGGTAATTCAAAAAGTAGAATTACCTACATCTGCCCCTTTCCTTTTTACCGACTCTTAAATACCGAATCAGTAAAATTCGGTATTTAAGAGTCGGTAAAAAGGAATTACCTACATCTGGCCCTAAATGAATATGAGATATGTATTTTACAATTGGATCACTATTATTTGCCAAGTGTTAGCACCATCATGAAAAAAATATTATTTTGGACTGAGAGAACAAATGAAAGATGAGTCTGTAGAAGAATTTGTAACTAGTCTTAGGAAGTTGGCGGCTAGTTGCAAATTTGGTGGGGCAGTTGAGGAGAGAATAATGGATCAATTTGTCCTAAAATGTGCTCATGACAAAATAAGGGAAGAACTGTGGTTGAAGGATGAATGACCATTGGAAGAGGTATTAGCAATTGCAAAACGTGTGGAGCACATGATGAAATGTGTATACAAATTATGTACTGCCGGGAACACGTTGAAAGAAAGCAGTACTGAAGACGAAAAAGTAGTTTGCCAGGTCCAAAGTAAAACGTCCTAGGATTTTGAAAATAAAAAAAACTGTGTGTGTTTGGAAGTCAGTGGAGTACAGGAAATTAAAAAGGCATGTTTTTGGTGTGGGAGGTTAGGCCGTAAATTAATGCAACGTTTTTTCCAAGCTTCCAGGTTATTTGCAATGCATGTGGGAAAAAAACATTTTGCTAAATGTTGTAGAAGTAAAATGAAAAAGAAATATCAACCAGAGGTTAAAGAGATTGTGTTTTAAGGGGATGGTGAAAAGGCTAAGCAACCTTCACGTACAGTCTTGATTGAGGGAAATGAAATAGAGATGAATTTTGATTCTTGTTCTCATCTTACCATGGTTTCTATGAACACATATGACACTTTCTTGAAGGGAAAGTGAAGTTGTCCAAGGTTGATATCTCACCAGAAGGGTGTGGTGGAGTACAAATTAAAATGTTAAGCTATTTTACAGCTTGCATTGAACTAGGTGAGAGAATGACAGTGGTGAAAGTGTATGTTTTACTATTATTATTATTATCATAATTGATAAAGCGCAACTAAAACCCTATGGGTACCCTGGCGCTGTGATACGAGTGTCTAGCTAAGTGTTAATATTGAGCCCCTACCAGAAAGAAGATTAACAAGATGTCAGAGAGCATACTCGAGGATAGAGCCTGGTTTCTATCCTTTTTCTAAACTGCAAGAGGTCGTCTATTTGTCTGATATCAGGAGGAAGTTTGTTCCAGAGGCGTGAGGCTACTAAAGGGCCTGCCTCTTGATTTAATTTTCCTGACGCTAGGCACTTTCACAAGATTGGCTGAGGAGGAGCGAAGTGTTCAGGGAGGGACATACCATGTAAGCTTCTCCTGCAAAGATGTCGGTCCATGGCAATGCAAGGTTTGAACACTATACACAGTGCCTTGAATTGTATCCTCTTCGAGATTGGAAACCAGTGCAACTCTGAGAGTAACTGGGAGGCAGAAGAGCGGCGTGATCTCAGTAATGCCAGCTTGGCCGCCATGGTCTGTATTCTCTGTAATCTCTCGATCAGATACTGTGGTGATCCCAGTAGCAGAGCGTTACAGTAGTCCAATCTGCTGAGGATAGTGCTTCGGTCTATCAGTGTTCTAGCCTGTTTGGAGACCATCAGTAAGATTTTCCGAAATGCTCTGTCTTATCAGAGATAAATTGAAGAGAATTCTCCCTCAGCCAGAGTGCTGTATTCTGCAGACAGGGATGGAAATCTTTTAGGTATACTGATTCCTCGCCCTCTAGAGACAAGATGAGCTGGGTGTCATCTGCGTAATTCACTATATTAACGGTATGAGACCTTATAATAGCAAGTAAAGGGCTCATATGGATGTTAAATAATATGGGGCTAATCGCAGATCCTAGTGGGACACCATGCAGGGTATTCGAAAACTTGGAACGAAAAGGGGGGAGGGATACTGTATGTTGTCTATTAGGGAGATACGATGGGAGCCACTTTAACCCCTTGCGCGCTGGCCACATTTTCGTGCTGTGCGGGCAAAATGGAGAGTGGGCGGAGTTCAGACAGATCCTGGCCGTCGTTAGCACATGCCCACCGTGACGCGTGACCGCCGAGGGCCGTCGTAAGCACCGAAGGGGTTAAGGCAGTGCCCGCAACCCCCACCTCTTCAAGACTGGAGAAAAGAGTCTCATGGTTTTTCGTATTGAATGCGGCAGATAGGTTGAGAAGAACCAATATGGCTGATTGTCCACTGTCTGCACGCATCCGTAGGTCATCCATGGCGATCACCAAGGTGGTCTCCATCCCAAGGCCTGGGCGAAATACAAATTGCACCTTGTCCAGAATGTTGTTTGTTTTTAAAAACTGGGAAAGTGCTTTACTAACTAATCGTTCCAGGATTTTAACTAGATATGGTAGAAGAGAGATAGGTCTGTAGTTTTTTAGACAGGCTGGGTCGAGTGACGCTTTTTTCAGGAGGGGCTGGCCTAGGCTTGCCACAACAGCTTGCATTGGGTGTCCTGTTGAACCCGAAGGCTGATCCACAAGTTCAAGTGCAGGAAGTCAATGACTCCTTAACTGCTTTTGATGAGCAGTTTAGAGAAGTCTTTCAGGATGGTTTAGACTGTCTCAAAGGGTACAAGCATCACATGAAATTAAAGGAGGGAGCAATTATTGTTGTTGGATACCCTTGAATGAATGACTTGGTGTGCAGAAAGAGATGGAGCGGTTGATTAAATTGGGGATCATTGAACCTGTTGAGGCCAAAGAGTGGTTGGCTCTGATTGTAGTGACCAAAAATTCCACTGTGAAATTTGCTTATACATTGGTTTACGTGCACTTAACAGAGAGGTGGTTGTGGATAGATTTCCATTGCCCAATATTGATGAAAATATGTCTAATCCGGCAGGTATTTTACCACTTTAGACCCAGCATCTGCTTATCATCATGTGAAGCTAGATAAAGCATCCCAGGTGTTAACAGCGTTTATCATACCCATGGGAACGTTTAAAATCTTGAGGATGCCATTTTGTGTCGGCGGCCTATAGAGATTATTGTCTAAGGTTTTCAAAGGTGTCACAGGTGTAAAGTGCTATCAGGATGATTTGTTGATTTATGGTAACACGATGAAAGTACATCATCTGAGGTGTACGGTGTTGGAAATATTGAAAAAGGTGGGTTTAACTTTGAGAAAGGACAAGTGTAAGTTCTCTGTGGAAGAAGTCAACTATCTTGGACATTGTATTTATGGGCAAGGTGTTTTCCCAAAGTAAGAATTGGTGAATACTATAGTGAATTTAGCCCATCAACAAAGAAGAGCTAGTATCTTTTCTAGGAATGATGGAGTATTATTGCAAGTTTATACCAGGTTATGCGGATAAAACACAAAATCAAGTTGGTGGATGTGAATAGAAAATTTGTGGATGAGTTAGTGAATGTGTGTGAGGTTACGTGTGAGGTGTGGTAGAGGAAGAGGAAGAGGAATGGATGAGCGAGTCTAGGGAATGGCCCTTTTGTCAGGGTTATCCCCAAGCTTTTTGCTTCTACCTCCTATTTTTTTCCTGAACTGTGTTTTTTGCCTATTGTACTCTGGACACTTTATCACTGTTGATCAGTGCTAAAGTGCATATAGTTTATGTGTAAATTGATATCATGATTTGTTCTCCCAGAATGGCATATTTGATTTACTGGTCAGTCCCTAGTAAAGTGCACTGAGTGTGCAAGGGCTGGTAAATCAAATGCTACTAGCGTGCTTGCAGTGTTGATTGTGCCATCCACATGAGTAGCCCGGAAAAGAGGTCTCAGGCCTGCCACTGCGGTGCCTGCGCGCAGTTTGTTAGCAGCCATGTTGACTTGGCAAGTGCACTCACTTGCCTGGCCCTAACCTTCTCTTTTCTTACATATAGGGCACCCCTATTGTAGGCCCAAGGTACCCCCTGGACAAGGTGCAGTGTATGTGAACGTAGAACATGTACTGGTGTATGTAACACGTCCTGATAGTGAAGTACTGCTAATTTCGGGGCGCTAGGTGGCGCTCGACCAAGATGGCCGCACACCTATGCGACTCTGGCAGCTTGACAGCTTGGCTACTAAATCCTCCCATTATTCTCTGACAACGTTGCACATTTTGGCTTTCTACACTGTCACTGTGTGGCGTTACCTGCCTGCTATCTCCAGAGCCGTTTTTGACTGCATGCAGTGAACTGCCAGGCATTTGGAGTGGTGTCAAGATTTCCGCTGGACCCCCATAAATCCTGTCTGGAGCTTGGTGCGGCTGCGGCGTGCACTTGAGCACCACGTCTCACAGTGGTTGGTGGGCCCCAGCGGAGTCAAAACATATCGGAGCGGGGCGCTGCCATTGCCTACTTTGTTTCTGCTGCCACATTTGCATGAATCCCTGCGGTGCTGTGTGTGCGGTGAGTGCCCTTGTTCTGCGACCCTGCTCAATACTGTGGCCCGCTTACACTGGCGCCCGCGGTTTCAGCCGCGAGATTCTATTGCACTTTACCCATTCCCGCCTGGAGGCCTGATCCTGCTGCCACACGCATCGGTATTTCTGGGGCGCTGTGAATGCGGTGTGTGCTTTTGGACAGAAACCTTGTCCCGCAGTGTGACCCGCTTTGCCCGCTGCTCGCGGTCTTGGGTGTGAGCTTCATTGGCCACTCCTCCCTTTCCCGCCTAACAGACCCGTAATGCTTGCGGCACCTGGAGGTGATTGCTGAAGCCTGACGACTAAAATATTGGGGGATAATACATCCTCTGTTACAGGGCATCCATAGCCCAGAAAGTCGCGCACCTGTACACACTACGACTGCGCCCCCCTCTTTGCTTATAGACTGAATGTACTCTCCAAAACCAGGAAAAAACAGGAATATAGCAAACCTCTGTGCTCATTTTGCCTGCTGTGTGAGACTGAGACCCTGTACTGATCCACAATCATACTGCCTCATTGATTTGTGTGGCTTGGGCGCTTGGGCCGGGAGTGGGTGTGGAGTGTCTATCAGGCTGCTGTGTGGACACAGGCCTGGTGCACTCTTCACTCCTTTCCCAATTGCTGGCTCTCCTAGTTCTTTCCTGTTGCGCCGGGGCCTGCGCCTAAAGTGTTGGTTCTACATAGTACTGCGGACCTCTGCGAGGTGCTCCACTGCCTCTAATATCCTAAACACTTCTCATACTACTTCCCCCTCTCCTTTGGACTACCTCAGGCGTCGACAGGTGTGAGGACTATAGTGGCTCTGGGAAATTGCAACTTTCCTATACTGTGGTGGTACTGGCTGGAGCTCACCGTACACCGTACATTGGTAGCGTGTTGGAAAACTCGCTTCGGCTGGTGGGGAGCCGACCTTGGTGCTGCCATGGGGAAGACTGATGGTCGACAACCTAAGCTGGTATTTGATGCCAAGAAGGCCGCCACTCACTCGAGCTCAGAAGAAACTAGACAGGCAACTGGTGAATGATCGCTCTCACAGCCTTTGACTCAAGGGGATGAAGTTAAGGCACTACTACTGGCCTTGCAACATAGCATGTCTGATCTGTCAGGGAAAATGGACACTATGAATGCCCGCCAGGACTTCTTAGTCCAGAAAGTGGACAAACATGACGGACAGATTAAGAAGGTGGAAAGACGTATCTCGGACAATGAGGATACTACTGCACTACTGCAGCAGCAGGTAACACGTATGGACAAACTACTCAAAGTGATTGCCGCCAAGAATGAAGATCTCGAGGCCCGCAGCAGCCGGAACAATCTAAGAATCGTCGGCATTCCAGAAAGTACCAACACTGGTCGGATGGAGTAGTATGTGGAGCGGTTACTGCGTGGTGCCAGCAACGACGATACGCTTTCTGCCCAATTCATCGTGGAGCGAGCACACCACTCCCTGGGGCAGCGGCCTCCACCTGGCGGGCCTCCCAGACCAATTGTAGCCTGCCTCCTGAATTATCGCGATCGCGATGCCGCCTTGAAGTTGCCAAGGGAGCAAAAAAACCTAGGCTACGATGAAGTGGAATTTACCATTTTCCCGTATTTCACCATGGTGGTGCAGGAGACGAGCCAAAAATTCATTGGCATCAAGCAACCTTCGTAAAGCCCAGATTTAGTACACACTCCTTTACCCGGAGCATCTGAGGGTCTCCTACTGGGGAAAAAGCACGTTCTTCACAAATCCCCACCAGGTAGAGGAGTTTCTAAAATCACTGCATTCTCGTTCTTCTGGAGGTACAGCAGAGGATTGTGCATCTAGAAAGCCTTCTTCGCAAGAAGATTGAGGATCTTCCTTGGAAGCGGATAGATGTGTGAAGCTCCTGACCTCTAGACAACGTGGCAGTGCTGCTCTCCATCGGCTGTTTCTATGTCTGGGGATGTACTCTATAGAATGTTGGGCGTGCATATCCTTCCACGGTGTAGCTGATATGACGATGGACCGATGGAATCAGATAAGTCATCGCTGATAATTGCAGGCTTGGTGTTCCTTTTGCCTTTTTCCACCCGCCCCCCCCCCTTTTTCTTTTTTTTTAATTATTTGTTGCCACTTGCCTTGAACTATACTTTAGTGCAACGGACTGTTAGACACTATTTTGTGCCAAGCAACCCTTCCCCCTCTCGCCTATTCTCTCCTTATTTGGGCACTGTGACTTTATCTAGGCGGGACTGAGGGAAGGGTGGGTTTTGTGTAGCCCTGGCGACCCCCTGTATGGGCATTCCCCCTCAACTTTTGTTGATTCTATTTATGTTGTCATGTAGATCTGAATTTCCTTGGTATGCAAAATCATTGTTCCCTTGGGGTTTCAGTGGGTGGGACTATCTGGGCACGGTTGGGGAGCTGTTGTGGGTGGGGGAGGGGGGAGCTTTATTAATGTTTCTCAATGATTCCAGTTTCGTACACCAGCAGTGGTATTTTCCTACACATGGAAGCACTAACACGTATATCTATTCATATGACATTACTAGTTATTTTCCACCATTTGGGATATGGCGCTGAACACTAACTCTCCCCATATCATTCTGCTGACGTGGAATGTCAGAGGCCTCGGTGACCCCCGTAAATCTAGGCAGTTACTGGCGTACCTTGATCGACAGCATGTACAGATAGCGATACTCCAGGACACACATATCGACCCCCGCAGACAGGAACTAGATGGCCGTCAGATAGGGTCTTTTCATCTTACTCAACAAACTCACGAGGCACACTAATTTTGGTCAAGATAGGCAGTCCCTTTGTACTGGGTGGATTTCTGAGGGACCCTGCTGGTAGGCACTGCATAATTTGGGGTATCCTGGGAACACAATCTATCACTGTGGCTTGTTGTTTATGGGCCTAGCAATGACAACCCAGATTATTAAACCTCTCTCTGGGGGCAAATTCTAGAAGTGGGATCTACTCATATCCTCTGGGGTGGCGATTTTAATACTGCACTGTCCCCTGCACTCAACCGATCTCATCCAGTCTCACCACTACACCAAAACCCAAGACACCCTCACACAGTTGATCTTGGCACATGGGCTTGTAGATGAATGGAGACATAGTCATCCAGGGCTGAGAGAAGGCACTTACCATTCTACTGCTCGTGCTGCATGGTCTCGCCATGAATATTGGATTGTCTCCTGCAGGGTAGTACCGTGGATTGTCTCCACAACTCATATTAGCTAAAACACTTTCAGATCATTCGCCCGTACACGTGTTTAGCTCCTCCATACTCCACTGCAGCCCCATTCTGCTCCTTTTAGTCGTAATAAGGGCAGCCAGATAGCTGAGCTATGGGACAAACTCACTGAGTATACTGACACTGCCTAGCGGGAGATTAGCTTCCGTCGTAAATATTTCACGGCGCATAGGTACAGGGAGAGGCAACGACCGGGCAGGGCACTCGCCATGGATATTCAACAGCCCCGGTTTTCTAATTATATTCTTGATATTACGGACTCCACAGGAGCACATCACCGAGATAGTTGGGATATCCTACATACGTTTACATCTTTTTATGAAGAACTATATATTACCAACCGACGTTCAGCTCTACCAGATTTTAACCCCTTTCTTAATGATATCACCTTGGGCTTGGCTGGGAGACACTCAGCAGGATTTTTTAGATGCGTCTTTTGAGTCGGACGAGTTCAGAGAGGCCATTATGAACATGAAATCCGGGAACGCCCCGGCTCCGATAGTCTGCCTGCTGATTTCTATAAGTCACATATTGACCAACTGATACCTGTTCTGAGGGAAGTCTATATGGAAGCACTGGAGGCGAAAGTTCTCCCCGACACTATGCGAGAGGTGCTTATTATCTCCCTTCTGAAGCCTGGCAAGCCTGCGGATCAGCGTGATTCTTATAGGCCTTTATCACTTATCAATACCGATGCAAAGATATCTGCAAACCTTTTGGCGAATCGACTCAGTCTTCTAATGGAGAAGTTAGTTCTTCCTGATCAGGCAGGTTTCATTCCAGGGAGGGCAACCTCCCATAACCTGCATACAGTATTCTCTGTAGAGTGGTAGAGGGTCGTAGTAAAGGGGAAGCTTAGATTAGAAAGAGTACCAATTTATCAGATGCAGAAAACATCTATTTTTTTAGCAGCTTTTTGAGGAGAAGTTCTGATTGTGCCAGTCTCAACTGTAGTGGCAACATATTCCAGGCCTTAGTTCCTAGTACCGCATTGATTTTTCCCCCTTTTGTTTTCAAACGATAACTGGGGGTTGCTAGGAAGTTGCACGAGGTTGACCGCAGCAGACCCTGTGTAGTATAAGGGTGTATGGGCATGAATGTGTATGGGTTATGCACAATGTTGACCCTCAGCAAGCACTCTTAGCAGTCTTTTTAGATGCCACAAAAGCTTTTGATTCGGTTGAATGGGACTATTTTTTCACTGTACTTCAATGTATGGGCTTTTTCAATGGATTTATTTCATGGCTACGTCTCCTCTACACCTCTCCCACAGCCCTGGTGAGAGTTAATGGTCACACTCCATCCCCAAATAGGCTCACAAGAGGAACCCGGCAAGGATGCCCCCTCTCCCCTCTTCTCTTTGTCCTTGCAAAAGAACCCCTTGTAGCAGTACTTAGGCAACATCACCAGGAAAAGGCCCTCCATTGCTTTCTACGTCCTATATTGATTCCTTTATTTGCGGACGACGTCACCCTTTATGTTAAAGATCCGATTCACAATCTTAATCCACTTCTGCGGGAATTCGTGCGATTTGGTGGGCTCTCAGAAATAAACATTAGCTGGCCTAAGTCCCAAATATTCCCACTTACTTCAGCTGCAGTACCCTTTGCTGTTGATTAGCCTATTGAGTGGTGTTCAGATGTAGTGAAATACCTTGGGGTACATATCACCAACGACTGCGAGGAATTACTGCGACGCAATTATGGTTGCGCCCTCGACCTGTATCACTAGGTGGATTGCCCTTACCCTTACCATTGCGGGTCGTATATCGCTCATTAAAATGGCATCCTTCCTAAATTTTTATATTTATTTCTTAACATACCACAGTTTCCTGGTAGACCCTTTTTCAACATGCTTCATTCGTAGCTCATAAGACTGGCATGGTGCAGCAAGCAACGACGGCTGCAGTGGGATATACTTATCTGCCCTTTTTCCCAGGGAGGGTTCGACATGCCCAATTTTGAATTGTATTACTTATGTGCCCAGGCGCACTTTGCACACTATTGGTTTCACCCCCCCCAGATACACCCCTCAAAAAGCAATGGAACAATGTCTGGCACACCCAATCCCGCTGGATGAGGTTATCATGTCAATCCCGGTGAACCGGCCAAAAGGACCATCCTCTGTTGGTTGTACTATTAAAGCCTGGCATCGCCTCTCGCATGTACTTAAGACATCGATGCTTTATTCTCCGTTGCTCCCACTCACATATCACCCCAAAATGCCATTGCTTCAAGAAGGAATATTTGCCAAGACCAAAACAAAGGGTAACATCAGCTACTGGGGTGATCTCTATCTAAATGGGAAGTTCAGTGACATGTCGCAGTTATTTCAGGCATCCCAATCTTTTTCTATGGACCACTTACTATATTTGCGACTGAGACAGGGACTTAGGGAGCACACGCCTTCGTACCCTATGAAACCTCCCACGTTAGACTCGCTGCATCACATGTTGTGTACTGCAAACACCTCCCACCTAGTTTCCACTTTCTATCACAGCGTATATACTGAAATGGAATACACCCCCTGCCTGGCACGCGCCAGGGGGTGTGCTTAACTGGGGTATGCCATTACTGATCAGCAGTGGGATTATTGCTGTCAACAGACTAAGCTTGTCCCCTCGAATAGCAGGCTACACATCACACATTATACATTTTTACACCATTTATATTACACCCCTGCCAGGTTAGACTGATATGGGTTGCGGGACCAAGAAAGTGGCTATTTTATTGTTCAACTGTGCTGTGTGCCCTCTTCCTGTTTGTGGATTGACTGTCTGGCATTGGAGTGACAGGGGCTTGGGAGGTGCAGTGGCTCCAGGAGTCTGTTAGAGTCAGCACCAGGCTGAATAGGTCTGATCTGCATTTGGAGTGGTGGGAGGAGTAGTACCTGTACCTGAATAGGGCTGTGCCTGCCTTTCACAATGCTGGCTCCGCCTCCCCGTGGTGTGTCTGGAGACAAGCCTCACACTTACACTGGATGTTGTTGTGCACTTGCAGAATGCCCCCCAGGACTGGTTTGAACTGGGCTCAGAGCCCCATGCACAAAGAGAACAAAGACAGTTTGGGGTATAAGTATCAGCTTCCCTGAACTCTGGTGCTGTGAGTTCTAGCCTGCACTGGTACATGCATATCTTGTGCATGTACCAGTTTTGGGCCTCTGGAGGTTGTTGCTGCTGTTTGGGAGCTGAAAGAAGGAAGAAATGTGCAGAACAGCTAAAATTGAAGCATCGCTCTTCTTGCAGATGTTTTCTCGACGCATCTCCACAGCTTGTGAAGAATTGCCACCTCTAGCCATGCCACTGTGAAAACCATTGCAGCGCCTGTCGCTGCTACAAGAATTGACACCTTGAGGTATCACGGCTGAAGAGGACCGATGCAGCGCCGCTCAACGCTGCCAAATCGATCGCAGTTGCATCCCAGATTTCCATGCATCGTACCTGCGTGGTACACTTTCCCTATGCATCACCTGCAAACCAGAACCGTCACGAAGAATCGACACATCACTCCCCATACAGACCGGATTTGACGCAACGCGCCCTCTGCGTGTCGCAGAACTGTTGCATTGCCTCCCCAAAGTCTCAAGAGTGTCATATCTCTTTGTGTTCTTGCTCTGCAGCTGTTTGGCTTTTAGAACTTTGACGCATCTAGAGGTACTTTGGTGAAAAGTCATGCATCCATAGTTTTCTATGGTACAACTTCTTGAAACCTTTTGAACATCACATTTTTAACTGTGTATGTTGGATTTTGGTCATTTTGGTCCTGTTTAGTTTAGATAAAGATACTTTATTTTTCTAAACCTGTGCGGTGTCCATTTGTTGTGTTATCACTGTGTTAATGTGAGTGCTGGTACAAATACTTTACACATTGCCTTTGGGATAAGCCTGTCTGCTCGTTCCAAGCTACCGAGGGGGTGAGCAGGGGTTATCTAAAGCGTGCAACCCCCTTACCCTGACTAGAATGAAAGGTCCCTATTTGGACAAAGGTACCTACCTCTGCCAACTAGACACCCCCATTTCAAACAGCAAGAGACGTAAGGATCAGGTAATTACAAGAGTTATTGATCTGATCGGGTCAGGTAAAAGTAAGTATTTAGTAAAACCCTGGTCTTTGAATTGTGAAGAGCTTTCTGTTATGAATGGTATACTTACTCGTGGTACAAAACTGTTACAGATACTTTCTGGTGAGTGCAACAAGATGCTTAATTTTGCTCATGATGGTCATCTGGGCAATGTGAAGATGAAAGAAAGATTAAGGCAGCAGTTTTGGTGGCCAGGGATTAATAAGGAAGTGGAAAGAGTGGAGAAAGACTGCATGCAGTGTTGTATGAGTGACAAGATTTTAAAATGCAAACAAATGCACACAGTCTGCAGGAGTCTTCCAAAGTATCCCTGGGATGAAGTCGCTGTTGATATAGTGGGACCTTTGCATGGCAAAAGCCCCACTCCTTATTAAATAGTAGTGTTGGATTTGTATTCTAGATGCATTGAAGTTGCCTGTGTTAGAGATATTTCTTGGGCAAATGTGATTACATTTCTGGAAGACATTTTCAAGAGGGAAAGCTATCCAAATTCAATGTTATCAGATAATGGTCCTCAGTTTTGTTCCACAGAAACGCAGAATTTCTTTAGAAATTGTGGTATTACTCTTAAAAGGAGCTCAGTTCACCACTTAGAGATGAATGGAGCTGTAGAATGGGTGAACAAAACGCTGAAAGAAAGCATTCAGTTAGCTTCGGCTAACAACTTAAATTCTAAGTCAATTCTGTAAGACAGAATAACAGCTTATCATATGTCACCACATTCCAAAATGGGAAGATATCCTTTTGAATTGTTCAAAGGAAGAGCAGCTGATTCTAAGATGTGTCCTGGGTGGATGGCATTTAACAAAGGGCTGAACGATAATGACATTGGGGAATGGAGGAACAAGGAAATCAGACACCAAGAGACCATAAAGCAGTTTTTTGACAGAAGGATATGTGTTGCAAACAGTCAAGTGAGAGTGGGGCACCGTGTCAGAATAAGGGTACCTGTAGGATGCCAGTTGTGGTAAAAATATACTAAAGTATGGAAGGTTGTTAAATCAATTATTTAAGAATGCGGTGAAGGGGGAAGAGCCGCGCCAGCGACCAAGATGGCCGCTTGAGCCTCTGCTCCGCCGGCCGCCACATCCTGATCAGCCATCCGGCACATTATATCCTGAACCCCGTCCCTACCATCGGGCGGGGGACCAGCACCTGAGTCACTAGGTGAAATTCTGGTTTGTTTGGGTGCTTCGGCGACAGATTATCATCGTCCAAAACTTTGGGGCCTACGGGTGTGGTACCGGGACCCGAGTGTGGCACTGTCCGCAGTGGAGTGCGACAACATCGGCCTCTAGGACCGGAAGTGACCGGTCGGAACCTAGTTTATCGCAGGAGAGCCGCTGCTGGGGCGTTCTGAGTCCACCTATCCTGGTCTGAGGTCGCATTTCTGAGGAAGCTGCTTGGACCCGATTGGTGGTGGCAATGGCGTCGAGAGGAGACTCTGAGAAGCACCAGACGAAATCGACAAAGAATACTCGTCAGGTTCAGTCTAACAAAATGGACAAGTACGTTATCTCCAAGGGGTCCCCAGCTGATGCAAAACGTACCCCGGCGGGGGGTAGGGATGGCGATTCAGTCGTGGAGGATCCTACTATGAAAGACTTGATGGCAGCGATCACTGGAGTCCAATCTTCCTTGGGTAAGATGGACACTAAACTGGACTAGGTGTCGATTGAAGTGGGCCTCATAAGGGTTGACCTTACTAAAACAACGGAGAAAGTTAAGCACTTGGAAATTAAGACGACGAGTCTCATCAAGGATGTGTCGGAGCTGCAGAAAGAGGTGCGAGATCTTAACGCGGCCCGGTCTCAATTTGACCGAAAGCTCGATGAATATGAAGGACTGGCGAGCCGCAATAACGTCCGCATTCTGGGAGTGCCGGAGTGGTCGGAGGGGTTGACTCCGGATCTCTTTGTCGAGGAACTCGTTCTGCAACATCTCAAGCTTAAGGGCCTCAGTAACTTTTTTACAGTCGAGAGGGCCCATAGAGTTCCCGATGGTCGTCCGAAGACGGGGCGCCTCCTCGTCCCATAATTGCCCGGGTCCTGAACTTTCGGGACCGAGATGCTATCCTGCAAACGGCAAGATCCTCGGGCCCGCTGGCCTATGAGAACGCTTCGCTGTTGTTCTTCCCGGACTTTACCCAGATGGTACATAAACAGCGGCAGAGCTTTATGTCCATCAAACGGCGGCTGAGAGACCGGGATGTGAAGTACTCGATGATGTTTCTGGCTCGTCTTCGGATTGAACATGATGGGAAGACTTGGTTTTTTGATAATCCTGTGGTTGCAGCGGACTGGCTGGATCGGATTGGGGTTCGAACTCCGGGGCTCAGGCCCGGACAGATAGTGAAGAACAGTGACTTGTCATCGTGTCTGTGTCGAATTAATATTATTGGTGGCGTACTGGGACTGGTTGGGGTTGTTCTTTCTTCCCCCTGGACTATTTTTGTTGGGGCCTTTTTTGTATTTTACTGTGCGGGGAGACCGTGGTCGGTTTGGGGTGGTGGGGCGGGCATCCTGTTGTAAGGTCCTCCTCCGTTTTTCTACTTTTAGATACTTGTAGTTAGTTGGGGGTGACAGGCACACTGCGAGTTGGGGATGTGCATATGCTACATGAAGGGGTGCAGGGAGGGGAGTTGGGGGATTGGGAATGGGGGTTTTTTGTTTGTTGATTTGTGTGTTTTGTGTGACCAGAGTCCGCTATGGGTGCCTGTGGATATCCTGTTCTTTTTTGGAGATATGAATGGCTTCCGCTAGGTTGGGTTTGGGGTTTTCTGTCCTCAGCTGGATCGTGAATGGCTTGGGCGATAAGATCAAGCGCACTATGGTGAGTCAGCTGATTAGAAGACACTCGCCCGACGTGGCGTTGCTGCAGGAAATTCATCTTATGGGTAAACGTTGTATGGCGCTTCACAGAGGGGGCTACAAATTAGTGGCTCATGCTGGCTTTACTTCTGGCTCTAGAGGAGTGGGGAGCTTGGTGAAAAACTCCTTTCCTTTTACTATCCAACAACAGAGGCCGATATGTTGGAATATCGGGGCTTTGGGAGGGTAGGACTGTCACGTTTCTGTCTATCTATGTCCCTCCAGCGTTACAGGTGGATACTTTCCGTAATTTGGGCCGGGTGTTTCTGACTCTGCCCATCGGGACAATGGTGCTGGGCGGGGACTTCAACGCAGTACTGAATGGTGAACTAGACAGACACCCCTACCGTGTGCTTTTGCCTCTCCGTAGATGGCTGGCTTTGGTAGATGGATGGCGACTTCGGCACCCTAGTGATGTGGGTTATACACACACCTCTGCGGCGCACCACTCACTTTCTAGGATAGACTATGTTTTATTACCAGCGTCTCAGGTTGCCTTCATTCAGGAGGTGACTCATTTGGCACGGGGAGTGTCTGATCATTCGCCGATTTGGCTTCGACTGCGGATGGGACAGGGTGATGTGGCTAGGGTTGCACCGATTAATGCGTGGCGACTGAAGGACCCTGCTGTCAGGAAGGAACTTGTACGTGTCATGGATTGTTATTTTCAGGAGAATGAAGGGTCGGTTATGTCGAAGTGCTCCCTGAGGGGAAAGGTTCTCTCCCTAGTATCTGGGCAGAAGAAGAAGAGCAGGGTGGAAATAGATAGGGTGGAGGCGAAGCTATTGGTCTTGGAAGCTGCTGTCTCCTCGGGGAGCGACCCTGGGGCGGGGCTCCGCCTCAGATTGCTCCGGGATGAGTACAGGACCCTGACACGTGACAGAGCAAAGTCACAACTTGCTACTATGCAGAGTAGAATATATGAACATGGCGACAAGGCCGGGAAGTTGATAGCATGGTTGGAAAAGGGTGATTGGGGGTCTCGGTTGGTGCCGGAACTGCGTATTGCGGGTGCGGCAGCTTCGTCGGGTCCTCAGTTGATTGTGGATGAATTTGCCCGATATTTTGAGGAGGTCTATACCTCGGCAGGGGACTTTACAGAGGGAGAAAATGCCTATATGAATCGGGACATTCCGATGCCGGTTCTGCCTGTCGAGCACAGGGAAATTCTGGACTCTGCCCTCATGAACGATGAGGTGGCGATGACCATTAGGGGGGTTCACTCCGGCAGGGCTTCTGGCCCGAACGGTCCCCCCATTGAAGTGTTGAAGCTTCATGCCAACCGCTTGGCCCCGCACCTGAGAGATATGTATCTTGAAAGTAGAGACCGTCGCGAGTTGCCTTATGACCAACGCCTTGCGAACATTGTGGTAATTTATAAGGACGGTAAGCCGAGTCTGGAGTGTTCGTCGCATCGTCCGATTTCCCTTTTAAATATAGAGCCTAAAGTGCTAGCTAAATGCTTGCCGCCCGTCTAGTGAAGGTTATCACGACGCTGGTGCATCCGGACCAGTCCGGTTTTATGCCGCGTCGGAACACTGCCCTTAATCTCCCTCGGCTCCACTGAGTGGTGGCGGGTGCGTCCCACATCCATGAACCGGCGCTGTTGTTGTCCCTGGATGCCACTATGGCTAAAAAAATTTTTTTTAAAAGAATGCGGTGAAGATAGACGATGGACGTATCTGGAACAAAAGTCGGGGGTGGTGCCTAAACCTGTTTCTGACTCTGCCCTCATGCAACAGACTCGTGCTGGTGATCAGCATCCTGGACAGGGCGATGATGCACATCAAACAGGGTCACATTCTTGTTCTGGGCATCTTAGGGAGAGGGCCAGAAAGTGTGGAGAAAAACATTGTATTTTGATGATTACATTTGTAATGTTTAGTTTTGCCAATTCCCCTGTTTTCTTCTTGCCCTATACTAGCTACAGTGTCATTTGTAATTTGAATGTCCTCAATTATAATTTGTGTCAACATGCTCTGGTGGAGTTGTAGTTCTTCGCATAGTTTATTGGTTTCTTCCTCCTGAGTTTAGTTGTTATTTTATTTATGCTCATAAAAGGAGGAAGGAGTGTGATATGTCATAATATAGAGCCTTTCTGTATTCTGAAAATGCCATACATGAAGATTCCTAATGTGGCAGTTGCCAGTGGGCTGTGAAATGGATGAGGTGAATAAACAGCACTTATGACCTTTCGTGTGTTGTTCTCATTTTTTATTTGGTGAACACCACACTGACCAGTGCTTAAAGAGCAAGTGTTCCCTGTCTAAAATGTAACAATGTCTGATCTCTCCATGATTGTCCTATTTGATTTATCTGTTAGTCCCTAGTACACTGCACCAAGAGTGCCCAGGGCCTGTAAATCAAATGCTACTAGTAGGCCTGCAGCACTGATAGTTACATCCACATGAATAGCCCTGCAAACATTTCTCAGGCCTGCCAATAAAGTGGCTGTGTGTGCAGTTTTTAACTGCCATTTTGACCTGGCAAGTGCAACCACTTTCCAGGCCCAAACCTTCCATTGTATAACATATAAGGACTCCCTAAGATAGGAAAAGGGGCAGGGTGCAGTGTATTTAAAACGTAGGACATGCACTGTTTTGCTTTACATGTCCTGATAGTGAAATACTGCTAATTTCGTTTTTCATTACAACAAGGTTTATCTCTGCTATATTTTAGCATTGGATCTGGCTGGTAAAATTTTACAAGTGTATCTGCCAATTGGGAGCTGGCAGAGAATTGGAGTTTGTTGTCTCTGGACTCACAATTTAAAAACACATATTTTAGTGAAGTTGGTTTTTAAATTGCACGTCTTAATAGGCCACTTTTAGAAAGTTGGCATTTTCTTCCTTTAACCATTCTTAGCCTCTGCCTCTCACTGAATGCAAGTCTGGGTCAGGATGACAGTTGGGCTGTTTGTGCATTCACTTTAGACAGTCACACAAAGAGAGCTGAGGTGCTCCCTGCACACCCTGATGGCCTATCACCAGGCGGGTCGGCCTTCATGAGCTAGAATGGTGAGAGAAGTTATATATATTTAAAAATTACATTTACGGTTTAGAAGTGGGTATGGGTATAGGGTGATAAGGGTGTTTTTATGGTTTGTGGCGGATAAGGGTATTTGGTGGTAAGTGTGTGTAAGGGTTTGTGGTGTGTAAGTGTATTAGGTGGTAAGGGTGTTTTTAGGGTTTAGGGGTGGGTAAGGGTATTGCTTGGTAAGGGCGTTTTTAGAGTTTAGAGATGTGTAATGATATTGGGCAGTAAGGATGTTGTTATTTTCCATATAGGTGCTATAATATAGGCCTTGGTAAACTCGTTACCCTTCACCTATATTCTCTCCCTACATTTCACTTGTCACAGTTTACAAGGATTGACCTTTTACCTAGATATTACACTGCATTCAGAACGCAGGTTTTCCCTTGTTCGAAATCTAATACATTATGCATGAGGGTTCTTGGAAGCACAACAGGACTACCATCTCCTGTATAAAATCTATGTACAAGGTTCAGGCCCGACGTCATCCTTAGGCCTACACAGTAACACAGCAAGGTAGGACCCCTGGGTAGATCTAGGGGTATAAATACATCACATCTTGTTAAGATCGCGAGAGAAGATCAAGACTTCCTGGCCAACACACTTACCATAGACGCTGAGGTTCCTGCATGCAGACGCTACAGCTCTCAGTAGTCTAACATACCTCGGGGGTGTCCAACTTGAGACCAGGACGGGGTCCCACACTTAAGGTATTTGGGTTGACTAGATCCTAGAGGTATTCTTGGCTTACCACCTACACTCATGCTAGGTACATTTAGGTACAACTAGAAAGGGTGGCATAGTAGGAGTATGCACCTTTTATTATCATGTGTTTTATATACTTGATTGTATTCATGATTTTAGTAAGATGGTAGAACTATACACTCCTTTTACTTTCCTAGTAGTTATTCATTAATATCCTATACTGTCTAACGGTTGTTACAGCACATCAATTCTACACCAGAAGAACAACTGTTCAATAAATTATTATTGAAAACACCCAGCTTGTTTTAGTCGGAGTTTCTCTCTGAGAGAAACTAGGTAAGCATGAGAAGTTGAGCGAAAGGTTGAACATGTTCTGAGGTTACCAGAAACTATTCTTTCCTTGGTAAGAGGAGATTATAGTGGCACTGTGTAGTAATGATGAACCACATTGGTGTGATGAGTACACGTAAGCTTATTCAGGTAGTAGATAAAAAAGTATAAATCTTCATCAACAGGTATTTAAGTCCATATATCAACAGGTGTAGATCTCACTCAGCAATCCCACCGGGAGCAGCCTGCTGCTCAGCCCCTCTCACCACTCCTCATTCATTCAGTCACCAAAGCATTCCGCTCACAGCCCACACACCAAACATTCCACTCAGAACACTCACACAGGCTGAGCAGCTAGGGACAAGGTAACATGGGACAAAGGGTATGACATCAGAATACTACATACCTCTTCCCTAATAAACAGAAGAATACGTAACGTGACCAAAGCATAAACTTTAAACAGGATAAACTATCAACATAAAATTACAGCAACAATAAATAGTTCACAACCCTGGGAATAGGGAACAACCTCTTCACAAGAGGAAAAGGAACTAATCAAGATCAGTCAAAAGCCCAGACCCAGGGATGACGGGAAAACCGTACCACAAGAGGGAAAGGAACCAATGACAAGAAGGAATGATGGATACAGAATACATTACCTATCCCCCTCCTTAAATATGGAAAATAAATAAAGATAAACATGTAATGTGGAATAAAGGGATAATAACCCAATATCCTGCGCCTACCATTAACAAGGGAACTATTAACAAGGGACAACCGTATATACTCTCAGTGAGGAGAATCAAGTCATGAGGACTAGAGAAACTAAAAACCCAATGTCCTGCCCCCACCCTAAACAGGGGACAACGAGTATGTGAAAGTAGACTAGAGGGGCTAACACCCAATGTCCTGCCCCCACCCTAAACAGGGGACAATGAGTACGTGAATGTGGACTAGAGGGACTAACACTCAATGTCCTGCCTCCACCACATATAAGGGACAACATGGAAAAATGTGTATGGCAAACAACGTGCGGCACAAGGTGTCTTATGCACGCAGGGAACCCGCCCCTGCAGCAAGTGAACGAGACCACCCTCGCGTAAGGGTACAATGTAAACTGGCGTATAATGGGACTAAAATCTCAAACTTTCAAATTAGGTATTAGATGTGTATATGGGAGAAAGCCCCAAAAACGTACCCGTGTAGAGGTTCGGAAATGACTGTACTTAGAACATCCTCCCCAGAAGGGACATTTCAACCACCCAAAAAGGAACAATTTAGATATAAACTCTATGAACATGTAAAAGATAAAACACACAATTTCAAAGGCAATACTGAAAAACAAGTTAATAATATGTATAACAATAATAAAGGCTTGTGTCAGCATTGCTAGCATGCAACAGTGAATCTGCTACAATCATTTATCAAGGTTGAAGGCAACACCTGTGAGGGAAAACTCAGTAAGTTAGAGAACAATCCGTGGAGAAGATGTCTGGAGTGTCCAGCTGCTTCGCCACAAGAACAAACAGCTAACAAAGTTTTACCAGACACCCTCCAAAAACTGCTCTTAGTAGCGAGAGTGTGCACTGACAAAGACAATGCCCAAACGAAGAAAGGTACCTTTTCTTTTATGAAGACTTCATAATGACAAGTGCACTGAGAAGAGCAATGGCCAAATGAAGAACGTTACCTTCACTCTCACAAAAACAAACCACAGGGAAGCAGGAAGAGATAAAACAGCATGCTCGTTTATTCCTTAAAATATGTTCCTGTCAGTCTTCAAGCTTCAATCAACTTTATTAAAACAACTGCACTTGCAAAATGGACGTGGCTGGCAGACTGTTGCCAACTGAACGAGTGAAACAGCATGCTTTACCTACTCCAAGATAGCGCCATGCTGTATCACACCGTTCCGAGTGGCTCGCTGCATCAGCGTGACCCGAAACTCTAGACAAAATCTCCGTAGCTAACGCAACCAGTCTGTCACACTGAAGGTGATGTAGGTGACCTCAGACACAATACAGAAGAGGCTGCATGCAACAAAGGTTGCACTAAGGTAAGCGAGTGCAATACCTGTCACGAGTCTCATTTGTTATTTTTAAAAAGTGACGGTTGGTAACGCTGCAGACGAGGTCTCAGAATTGGCAAACAATTAAACACAAAACATATCTCACCTGTCTTCACCCCCATAAAATTAGGTCAAAACTGCCATTACGGCGTTGAACATGGGAGACACCACAGCTGTTTTGTCCCAAACACGTCTAGTCACCTGCCTTTACACTTCTATCCACTTCCAATGATGAAATGGAAAAGCCAATGAGAATTTGCCAGCGCAGCTTCATGCGTGTCTCTAGGCAAGTGCCAGTGCTTGACTCAGTGTGTAGGGAGCACAGTTCCAACACCGGCAGTTCTCTGCTCAGTCTCTATGAAATAAAAGAAATGTCTTACTGTACATGAAAGGTCACTCTGTGCAGCATCCTTGACGTGTCTAGTATTAATGGCTTCTTTAGAGGGAGTACAGCTTGCTTATGTGTGGGCTGTCCGATGTGATGGACACCGGTGGGACTGCAAAGCGCGCTGTCTTTGTGCTTGTTTCAATTGTTTCCTTTGAACCTGAATGTCTATAATGTGACATTCCTGTGAGACCTCTTTCGACACCTTTCTTTTGCGTATTGTTCCTGTTGCTTTCGCTTGTAGACTCTTGCCTGTTGGAACTCCTTCCCAAACCGTTGTAGAAGGCATCTTGATATCTTTAAAGACCTCTGAAGAGCGTGGGTATGTCTCCGACTCGTCGCCAAAATTTATGTAGTAATGATGGACCACGCTGGTGTACATGTAGATTTATTCAGGTTGCATATAAACAAGTATAAATCTTTATCAACAGGTATTTAAGTCCATATATCAACAGGTGTAGATCTCACTCAGCAATCCCACCGGGAGCATCCTGCTAGCTGCTCAGCCCCTCTTACCAACTGTCACTCCTCATTGAGTCACCCAAGCATTCCGCTCACAGCCCACACACCAAACATTCCACTCAGAACCCTCACACAGGCTGAGCAGCTAGGGACAAGCTAACATGGGAGAAAAAGTATGACATCAGAATACTACACAATGTGAGCTAGCTAATACAGAAAGGCTAACATACCCGGTGGGGGTGATCAGAGTTCGTCTGACAGCAATCCTACAATGTATGTTGTTAAACGCGCAGATCCTGTATATTTACTATAGGAACTACACGTCATTTAAGGTTTAGGGGTAGGTAAGGGTATTAGATGGTAAGGGTATTTTTAGGGTTTAGTGGTGGGTAAGGGTATTGCATAGTGAAGGTGTTTTTAGGGTTTGGGGTGGGTAAGAGTATTGATTGGTAAAGGTGTTTTTAGGGTTAATAAGTGAGTAAGGTTATAGGGTGGTAAGTAAGCATCGGTGTAAAATCCGTTCCATTCGCGGAATTTGCGGATTTTCTGCAATTTCACGGTCCACGAATATTGCGAAATTGCAGAAAGATCCGCGAAATCGTGAGCGGGACCGATTTTCAAAAACTGAAGTACATGAAGCACTTCTAGGGTTACAGCAGGTGCCCAAGTTGAAGCTAATTTCTTTGTAACCATTTACAAAATGGTTACAAAGAAATTAACTTCAACTTGGGCACCTGCTGTAACCCTGTAAGTTCTTCCTAAGCGGCGCCTCCTGAGTTCATTGCCTACTTGCAACGATTCTCTGACCCTGCTCTGACCGTCGAAGCAGGGTCAGAGAATAGTTACAAGTATGGTACAATGCTCCACAAGGCTGTCACAAAAATTAAACCACAACAGGAAGCACTTACAGATAAGGAAGCAGGTGCCAGACTTGAAGCTCAAATTCAGTAACACATTACCCAGCTCCCGATTGAGGCTGGGCAGGTGTGCTTTCTCCCCATAATCTACAGTGGTGAACCAGAGGGTGCAGTTGTGAACCAGAGAGTGGCAGTGATGAACCAGAGGGTGGCAGTGATGAACCAGAGGGTGGCAGGGGTGGACCAGAGGGTGGCAGTGGTGAACCAGAGGGTGGCAGGGATGAACCAGAGGGTGGCAGTGGTAAACCAGAGGGTGGCAGTGTTGAACCAGAGGGTGGCAGTGGTGAACCAGAGGGTGGCAGTGATGAACCAGAGGGTGGCAGTGGTGAACCAGAGGGTGGCTGTGATGAACCAGAGGGTGGCAGGGGTGAACCAGAGGGTGGCAGTGGTGAACTAGAGGGTGGCAGTGGTGAACCAGAGGGTTCTGTGATGAACCAGGTGGTGGCAGTGATGAACAAGAGGGTGACAGTGATGTACCAGAGGGTGCTGTGATGAACCAAAGGGTGGCAGTGATGAACCAGAGGGTGGCAGTGATGAACCAGAGGGTGACAGTGGTGAACCAGAGGGTAGTGACAGTGGTGAACCAGAGGGTGACAGTGGTGAACAAGAGGGTGCTGTGATGAACCAGAGGGTGACAGTGGTGAACCAGAGGGCGACAGTAGTGATCCAGAGGGTGCTGTGATGAACCAGAGGGTGGCAGTGGTTAACCAGAGGGTGGCAGTGGTGAACCAGAGGGTGGCAGTGACGAACCAGAGGGTGACAGTGGCAAACCAGAGAGTGACAGTGGTGAACCAGAGGGTGCTGTGCTGAACCAGAGGGTGGCAGTGGTGAACAAGAGGGTGGCATTGGTGAACCAGAGGGTGCTGTGATGAACAAGAGGGTGGGAGTGGTGAACCAGACGGTGGCAGTGTTGAACCAGAGGGTGGCAGGGGTGAACCAAAGGGTGGCAGGGGTGAACCAGAGGGTGGCAGTGGTGAAACAGTGGGTGGCAGTGGTGAACCAGAGGGGGGCAGTGATGAACCAGAGGGTGGCAGTGATGAACCAGAGGGTGGCAGTAATAAACCAGAGGGTTACAGTGGTGAACCAGAGGGTGACAGTGGTGAACCAGAGGGTGCTGTGATGAACTAGAGGGTGGCAGTGGTGAACCAGAGGGTGGCAGTGGTGAACCAGAGGGTGGCAGTGGTGAACCAGAGGGTGGCAGTGATGAACCAGAGGGTGGCAGCGGTGAACCAGAGGGTTGCAGTGGTGAACCAGAGGGTGCTGTGATTAATCAGCCCTAAAACAATTGTGAGCAAGGTTGAGGCTGGGCAAGTGTCCTTTATCCCCATATCTGCTGCCGAAAATGAGCTGTAACCTTGAGGAGGTCTCTGCATCCATGAGTTTCCCGAGCGCCATCCCCGTGTAGTTCCTGTGACCAGGAGCCTATGGTGGCACGGTGGTGTGCACCCGCGCCAAAAGGCTCCGAGGTCCCTTGCTGTCCATCATAGTGGGGAAAGGGCAGGAATACATTTCATAGCGCTAGTGTGTGTGGTGGGGCCAAACGGACGGGGCTTCAATGCAAGTTCACATGCCTCTTGTTTATAAAGGGTCAGAGACCAAGCAGGGCAGCAGATAAGGAGAAAGCAGGCTCCTGGTCACAGGAACTACACGGGGATGGTGCTCGGGAAACTCATGGATGCTGAGACCTCCTCAAGGTTACAGCTCATTTTCGGCAGCAGATATGGGGATAAAGGACACTTGCCCAGCCTCGACCTTGCTCACAATTTTTTAGGGCTGATTAATACTTTACTGAATTTGAGCTTCAACTCGGGCACCTGCTTAATTTGTATCTGTAAGTGCTTCCTGTTGAGGTTTAATTTTTGTGACAGGAGCATTGTGCCAGAATGAATCCTCCCCTGCGTATTTGCCCACGAAGATGCCACCGTTTTGTACAATACCTCTACTCAACTGGAGTACTTTCTACTGGCTAATCAGTAAGTGCTCCCTTGTTGGGTAAATGTATAGTGCTTTTACTACACTGCAGCTGCGTAAAGGGCCAGAAGATGTGTTTCCAGTGACCATGTGTGCCTGTAACACACTGCGTGTTTGTTACAGGCACACATGGTCACTGGAGACACATCTTCTGGCCCTTTACGCAGCTGCAGTGTAGTAAAAGTACTATACATTTACCCAACGTGGGAGCACTTACTGGATTAGCTAGTAGAAAGTACCCCAGTGCAAATGGCAAAAAAATCCGAAATTTCGCGGGAAAATCCGCAAATTCGCAGATTTGTTGCGATTTCGCGCGAATTCGCAGAATGCGAATTCGCAAATTTTGCCCATTCTTAGTGTTAAGGGTGTTTTTAGGGTATAGGGGTGCGTAAGGGCATTGAGGCATAATGGAAAGGGGCGACCACTCGGTCCCCCCGAACGTATGGTGGAGTACCCCGATCCCCCCGGGAGGCCATCTTGGGCGGGAGGCGCGTCTCGGCTGCTATGCCCGAAGCGGCGTAGCCGGGGCGCGCCTTTTCCCGCCCTGGAGTGGGTTGTCCTAGACGCTGACGCCGCCGGACACGTCCCCGGAGGCAGGCGGAGGCGGGTTTACGCCCGCCCGAAGACGGATAAAAGGAGCAACAAGCCAAGAAAGCACCCTCTTGTTCCTGTGCTCTGAAGCTGCACCTCCCCGCTGCACGTGAGCTCGAGACGGAACGAAGAGCCAATTTTGAGCGTTGTAATTTTGTTCTTGTTTTACAGATATCTGCGTAGGAGAATGCCGGGCAAGAAGGTCGGAAAGCGGGTCGGTACCGATCAGATGCTCCGCATGCTCATAAAGGAGGTTGCCGATTTGAAGAAACAGATGGCGGAGAAGAACGGGGAGGGAGGCCCGAAGTGAATCGTCGGACCAGCTTTGCCGGGAGTAGTCCCTAGCGGGAGAGGCAAGAGGTCCAAGAGGGGGGCACCTGGGGGGGAGACCCCGGTTCCCGATACACCGATAGAGGAGCCGATCCTGGTTCCGAAGGAGGGGCATCCGATTCCCGTGGTAGTCACCCCCGTGAACGGAGAAGATATGCCTCCTGAGTTGGCTGCACAACTGGCAGCGTGGTTGGGAAAGGATAGCGAGGGCGTGATGAGGCAATTGCAGGAATCTAGACAGGCTGCGAAGGCACCATCTCTTGTTCCCCCGCAGGCTCCGATGGCTGAGATCGCGGCAGGCGCAAGTTCGGCAGCAAGTACAGCACCTAGTTCAGGTAAGCGGCTACTGCCGATTGCGGGGGAGGGGTCTGTACCCTCGCGAAGGGAGAAAGTGGCCCAGCATGTTCCACTTGAGATTAAGGAAAAGATTTGGGCTAATAAGTATGTGAACATGTTTTCTTTGCTTACTGACCATTACGAGATCGAGCATGTGAAGGCCCAAAAAGAGCTTATGCATCCGAGTGTTTGGCGCGCAAAAATGGCCGCCTTTAAAGTCGATGAGAACATAGGTACTTGGGGCAGAGCATTTGGCATTTTCACCTCCATTATGGGTGAACGAAGGCCTGAGTTGTTGACGGAATTGCCTATTTATCAGACACGTATTATGGAGTATTCTCTAGCCTATGAGGGCAATCAGTGGTTTTGTTATGACAATATTTTTAGGAAGGCTAAGGAGCACGACCCAGCTCTAACTTGGGATTGTTATGACTCCATTTCTTGGCAAAAAATGGAGAATTCGGGCATGCTAAAGGTACCATTGTCGGGGGGTAGCGGGGGTGAGTCTTCCCGCCAAACCTCTGGGACACCCTTTCGGACGGGTGCAGGTAACGAGCACCACTCGAAGTCGAGTGGCAACACAGGGAAAAAGGGGATTTGTTGGAATTTTAACAGGGGGAAATGTACAAGGCCTCAGGGGTCATGCAAATTTAGACACGAGTGTGGGGGTTGTGGACAGTCCTCTCATCCCGAGACCATGTGCAGAGCCAAAACGGGTGATAACGGAGGTAGGGGAAGCGCCAAACAGGTCTGAAATAGTCCGAGGGGCGCCTTTACCTACCCCGGTTGATACCATGGCAATGATTCCTTGGCTCAATGAATACCCGGACCATGTCTCCGCAGGGGTGTTGCGAGACGGGTTCTCGTATGGTTTCCGCATTCCAGTGGGGGACTTTCAGGGTAAAACAAGTTGTAAGAACCAACTGTCGGTCCTGCAGCATACGGCGGTGGTACAGGTAAAGATTGGGAAAGAGGTGACTCGAGGGCGGGTTGCCGGTCCATTCGATCTACCGCCGGTTGCTAACTTTGTTTGTTCCCCCTTAGGGGTGGTCCCCAAGAAGGACCCGGGTGAGTTTAGGCTAATACACAATTTGTCAGCCCCGCGAGGTCTTTCCGTGAATGATGCGATAGACCCGGAAGTGTGTTCGGTGCGGTACGCATCTTTCGATGAGGCCGTCGCCATGTTGAATCGCCTGGGGCCCGGGGCGCTGATGGCAAAATCAGACATCGAGTCAGCATTCCGGTTGCTCCCGGTACACCCAGACGATCAGCGTCTCCTTGGTTTCATGTTTCAGGGTCGCTATTACATGGACAAATGTATGCCAATGGGATGCTCCATATCTTGTGCTTATTTTGAAAAGTTCAGTTGTTTCCTGCAATGGGTATTCACAAGAAAGACGGGTTTTCAGCATGTTATGCATTATCTCGATGACTTTCTGTTTCTGGGGGCAGCCGGGGATCCAGAATGTGGACAGGCTTTAAGTGAATTTTGTGGCTTAATGAATCATTTTGGTGTGCCATTGGCACCAGGTAAGACTGTGGGTCCCTCGACTTCACTCGAGTTTCTGGGGATAGAGCTCGATTCGGAGGAGGGTTGCTTTCGGTTACCCAAAGAAAAGGTGGTAAAATTCAGGGCCTCCCTTGAAACATGTATTCGAGAGACTAAGGTAAACTTGCATCAATTGCAGCAAATGGTGGGCCAGTTGAATTTTGCCCTGAGAGTAATGCCAATGGCCTGCCCCTTTTCCCGCTTGATTGCACAAGCCATGGTCGGTCTTAAGGAAGGACACCACCGCACGAGGCTCTCGGCAGAGATTCGCCAGGACATGCGCATTTGGTTGGCATTTCTGGCGGATTTCAATGGTCGAATTGTCTGGAACCAGCCGGCAGTGTCCTCCGAGGAGCTGGGGCTGTGGACGGATTCGGCGGGGAGTGTGGGTTTTGGCGCCATATTAGGTACGCAATGGTCGGCTCAAAAATGGCCGTCATGGTGGCACGAGTGCGGGCTGACGAGTAACATTGCTTTTCTTGAACTCTTCCCTATTTTGGTGGCCCTGAAAACATGGCCTGAGGGGTTTCGGGATCACTCTGTGGTGTTCTGGTCTGATAACATGACCGTGGTTGAGTGTATCAATAGTCAGGCAGCACGTTGCAAATGGATTCTGAGACTGCTCAAAGAAATTGTGTTATTATGTATGCAGTTGAATGTGCTCTTTAGGGCAAGACATGTCCCGGGGGTACTGAACCAAGCGGCTGATGCGCTTTCTCGTTTCCGTATGCAGGCCTTCTGGGGTTTTCTGCCCACAGGGGACCCGGTAGCGGCACCCTTTCCCGAAGCTCTCTGGTCTCTCGGTGCCCCGAACTACAAAACCTCATGGGAGAGAGTTTAGCACCCAGGACAAGGAAGGCATATGAAGGGGCGTTCCGTTCCTATTGGTCCTTTTTGGGTTCTGCTAGGGGGGAGTTTTGGGGCCAGGAAGAGCTTGTCGTAAAATTCTTGCTGTCTTTACATCAGGCAGGCAAATCCGTAGCTACGGCCCAGAGGCATCGGGCCGCCATTTCCTTTATGGCAAGGGCTCATGGGATCCAAGACCCGACAGCATCTTTTGTGGTGCAGAAAGCGCTACGTGGGTGGCAACGCCTTGAGGGTCGCAGAGTAGATGAGAGGCACCCGATAGGTCTGGATAGGTTGGCCCTGTTATTATCCGTACTCCCTGCGACATGTTCATCCCAGTATGAAACAGTGTTATTCCGGGCCGCCTTTGCGTTAGCATTCCATGGGGCAATGCGGGTAAGCGAACTGGTGGCGAAGAACAAGCGGGATACGGTGGGGGGACTGTGTCGAGAGCACATTCAGGTAAAGAGGGAGACGATGACTGTCTCATTTGTCAGGTCCAAGGCCGATCAGGGTGCGATAGGGGATTGTGTAGTCATACATCGGATTCCCGGATCTCCCATGTGCCCTGTCGTTTGCGTAGAGGAATATTTAGCGCAGAGGGCGTCATCATGGGGGGGGACCTTGTTGAGGCACGCTGATGCCACCCCACTGACGAGGTTTCAGTTCCAGCGGGTGCTTGCAATGGCAATTTCGGCCGCGGGCTTGAACCCCGGCGAGTTTGGGACCCATTCCTTTCGGATAGGGGCTGCTACTGAGGCTACAGCCAGGGGTCTGAGTGTAGAAAAAGTGAAACGTTTGGGGCGTTGGTCCTCGAATTGTTACAAAAGGTATGTGCGGTTGCACATGTTGTGAAGCTGCTATCATGTACTCACGCTTCTTGTTTTTGTTTGGTTTACAGTTTCGCAAGCTCACGAGGCGGGGCGGACTGTGCAGTCGACCCGACACCTGGGAACCAGCGGTAAAACGTCACCGGCTGCGGAAAAAGTGGTGTGGGTCGTGGGCCACTCATACGTGAGGCGTGCCCCGGACGTATTCGAAGCAGGTGACATGATTCACATGGCTGGGGAATACGGGTACAGGGTGACCTTCCATGGAAGGGGCGGGCTCTGTATTGACCAGTTTCAATCCTTTTTCGAGGGTGTGTTAGGGCGGACAAGGTCACCGCCGTCTATAATCATAGTCCATCTTGGGGGTAATGATTTGGTGACCACTGGTAGACGACTGCTTCTCGAGGCAATGCTTTCCACTGTAAGTTGGTTGGCGAGAAGAGTTCCAGGGTGCACAATTGCATGGTCCCATATGATTCCACGAAAAGTGTGGCGGGGGGCGATTTCGGTTTCTGCTCTGAATCACTCAGTGAAGAAAGTAAATAACAAGTTGGGGAGATTGTTTCGTTCAAGGGCACTGCATTCTATTCCGCATGGTTGTATCAAGGGGGACAGTATGTATTTGGGAGATGGGGTCCATTTGTCCCGGGTGGGGAATGAGTTACTCATAGGAGACCTCATAGCTTGGCTAAAGAGTTTGAAACATGACCTTTAGGCAGGAGTTGTTGTGGGGGGTCCGGATAGCCGGTCAACTATCCGGCCTGTGGCGGTAAGGTCATGATCGGTGAGCAGTAATTGGAAGATCCCTATGGGGGGGGCGTCACCCATTACGGATGGGAGCGCCCGGGGGAGGTGGCCATTGGCCCCTCAACGGGGAGGCGGTCCCTTCTAAGGATGGGCCGCCGAAAGGAAAGGAAAGGCGGTCAAGGCCCCTTCCTTGATAGGAGGGGCTACGGGCCCTCCTGGGGAATTTCCCGGGGCCAGGACACCTGCGACGGCAGATGTGGTAAGTTGTGTGGGGTGGGGAGGGGGTTTACGCTACCTTCTAGACACCTCACACGAGTCCTCGGACGACCTTTAAATGGCGTCGAGTTCATTGGGGCCCCCGTCAAGTCAAGGGAAATTGGTAGATGCATTTGAGGTACAGCCTCTGTGCGGTCGCCCCTCCCAAGTGGGGGGGGGTAATTCTGGTTTAGGGATCTGACACCGGTTACGACCTTGCCGTTGGCCCTTAACGTTAGGATGTACAATTTCAAGTTAAATGTTTTGTAGGATGTTAGTTCGGCTAGGAGAAACCTTTGTATTAGAAATATGTTAAGGTTAGCCAAACATCGTAATGTGGAAATGAAATTGTACATAATATGAAACTGTTATTTTAATGTTTTGATTTTGTTTCATATTTTAATAAATACGGCCGGGAGGGTCACTCCCTCCCGCCTTCCAAAAGTTCAGAACCGTTTCCGTTTCCCATCCTTGGGGATTGCGTCGAGAGGGGGTGGCGGGTATCTCAGCCATATGGAAAGGGGCGACCACTCGGTCCCCCCGAACGTATGGTGGAGTACCCCGATCCCCCCGGGAGGCCATCTTGGGCGGGAGGCGCGTCTCGGCTGGTATGCCCGAAGCGGCGTAGCCGGGGCGCGCCTTTTCCCGCCCTGGAGTGGGTTGTCCTAGACGCTGACGCCGCCGGACACGCCCCCGGAGGCAGGCGGAGGCGGGTTTACGCCCGCCCGAAGACGGATAAAAGGAGCAACAAGCCAAGAAAGCACCCTCTTGTTCCTGTGCTCTGAAGCTGCACCTCCCCGCTGCACGTGAGCTCGAGACGGAACGAAGAGCCAATTTTGACCCACCCACCAGCCCCTGAAGACAGCAAGTGGTTTTTTAAATAAAGTTTTGATGTGGTAACTCTATTTTCTTACAGGTTGTGATGATTGACGTGTCATTTGTATATGCAATAAAGAGAATAATCATTTTAGAGTATGTTTTTCGAATAAAGTTTTGCACTAGTGTTGATCAGTAATCATACGTGAAGTAGTTATGGTTGTCTTTTACTTTAGTAATTTAGTTAATTGTCGTATTTATTTCGGTCGGGCGGTAAGGTCATGATCGGTGAGCAGTAATTGGAAGATCCCTATGGGGGGGCGTCACCCATTACGGATGGGAGCACCCGGGGGAGGTGGCCATTGGCCCCTCAACGGGGAGGCGGTCCCTTCTAAGGATGGGCCGCCGAAAGGAAAGGAAAGGCGGTCAAGGCCCCTTCCTTGATAGGAGGGGCTACGGGCCCTCCTGGGGAATTTCCCGGGGCCAGGACCCTGCGACGGCAGATGTGGTAAGTTGTGTGGGGTGGGGAGGGGGTTTACGCTACCTTCTAGACACCTCACACGAGTCCTCGGACGACCTTTAAATGGCGTCAAGTTCATTGGGGCCCCCGTCAAGTCAAGGGAAATTGGTAGATGCATTTGAGGTACAGCCTCTGTGCGGTCGCCCCTCCCAAGTGGGGGGGTAATTATGGTTTAGGGATCTGACACCGGTTACGACCTTGCCGTTGGCCCTTAACGTTAGGATGTACAATTTCAAGTTAAATGTTTTGTAGGATGTTAGTTCGGCTAGGAGAAACCTTTGTATTAGAAATATGTTACGGTTAGCCAAACATCGTAATGTGGAAATGAAATTGTACATAATATGAAACTGTTATTTTAATGTTTTGATTTTGTTTCATATTTTAATAAATACGGCCGGGAGGGTCACTCCCTCCCGCCTTCCAAAAGTTCAGAACTGTTTCCGTTTCCCATCCTTGGGGATTGCGTCGAGAGGGGGTGGCGGGTATCTCAGCCATAATGTATTTTAAGGCTTATGGGGTGGGTAAAGGAATAGTGTAGGAAAGTTACAAAAAGGGGGTTTGGGGAAGGTTCTCAGACAAAAAGAGAATACTTATTTTAATAACAAATAAAAAACATGGGGGTTTTGGAGAGTCTCCAACAATTGAAAAGAAATAACACACATATATATATATATATATATATATATATATATATATATATATATATATATATATATATATATATATATATATATATATATATATATATATATATATATATATATATATATATATATATATATATATATATATGTATTTATATATATATACATATACGATTCACAATCCTGCTCCGCTGCATCAGCACATGGAAAGAAATCCGATCTGCTTCAACGAAACCCACAGGTACAGACCACTCCACAGCGCAAAGAGTAAATTCACAGTGGTTTATTCAAACTTAATCGCCAGCATGACGCGTTTCGGTCACTACACGGTGACCTTGATCACATGCCAAACAAAACCAATGAAATTGCTTATAAAGGGTGACCAATTAACAACAAAAGCAGGGCGTACAAAGTAATGGAAACTGAAAAAACACTAAATTGTAGTTCATCCACAGTGAAAAACAGATCCATATGTACAACGGTTAAAAAGTCAATATATACAATTAGAAATTAATCTAGGTGTACAAATAATACAGTGCCTGAATATATACAATTTATCAACGATTTATATATCCATCTGTACAATAGTTACAACTTGCAGATCTGTTGAACTCATGTCTGTTGAAATATATATATATACACACTATTGATTTGATATTTGAATCCTTTGTTCACAGGATGATAGTGCAAAAAATCATTATTTACCATTGAATTTGCCCGCTAAAGTGCTAGTGTTAACAACTATAATCCTAAAAGTGCAAAAAACCCTAGTGCAAAAAATATAAAGTGCCAAGGTGCAAATTCAGCCAACTTAGGAGTCAGATCCCTGACCCCTAATACCTCATATGTGGCTGGCCGAAATATTGAAAAGTGAATCGGGAAATTGTGAGGAAAGACTCAGGCCCAACCATGTTACACCGTATTAGGAGGTTTACATGTTTGTGGACTCGTATTAGAGACTATCCGAGAACCCTATCTCGACAACGTGACTATCATGAATGGAAAATTAGTATCCCAAAGTTATATTGCATATTTTGGTATATAGGGGGAAACCCATATTAAGACATAGTGCCTTAACAATACCCCATAAGGATACTACGTGTCAACTGGAAATATCAGCCCAGAGCGGATCAAACACACCCTCTTAAAATGAAAGATTAATATGACAGGACTGGATTAGCTAGTAGAAAGTACCCCAGTGCAAATGGCAAAAAAATCCGAAATTTTGCGGGAAAATCCGCAAATTCGCAGATTTGTTGCGATTTCGCGCGAATTCGCAGAATGCGAATTCGCAAATTTTGCCCATACTTAGTGTTAAGGGTGTTTTTAGGGTATAGGGGTGCGTAAGGGCATTGAGGCATAAATGTATTTTAAGGCTTATGGGGTGGGTAAAGGAATAGTGTAGGAAAGTTACAAAAAGGGGGTTTTGGGAAGGTTCTCAGACAAAAAGAGAATACTTATTTTAATAACAAATAAAAAACATGGGGGTTTTGGAGAGTCTCCAACAATTGAAAAGAAATAACACACATATATATATATATATATATATATATATATATATATATATATATATATATATATATATATATATATGACAAACAAGTCCTTGAGAAGCAGCTTGCCAGGGCAAAATCTCCACCCAACGCTTCTTACCAGGAACGGACCACAACGAATATATATATATATATGTATATGTGTGTGTTATTTCTTTTCAATTGTTGTAGACTCTCCAAAACCCACACATATATATTAAAAACAGGGGTTCCACTTACCATAAATATTCTTGCCTTGTGTTGTAAAGTCATGCGTGGTAAAGGTAAATACATGGGCACCATTTTATCACCTCCTCCCTCATGCAAGTAGTTTAAACTGAAACCAATAGCACTAATAGACCCGCCCAGTGGGAGTTAAAATAGAGTACACTTTGTACCACCTCCCTAGTAAGGGGATGTAACCCTGCTTCAAACACTGAATATCTCAAACCATGTACAGGCCTGGGAGTCTCTCAACCTGGCTACAGTTGAACCATTATCAGCAAGGAGAAAATTACAGAACAAAGATCGGAAATTCTGGGATGGTGCTTGTGAGCAGCTGGGTCTCTCGCATGAAGGGCCAGTCGGAATTTGTCCTTTGTGCCTTCTCATGCCGGCACTGAAACACGAGGGTTCTTCAGTTAAAGGTACATTGAAACTCTGTGCCCTGCTCTCTCTTCCATGACTGGCCTATATCATAGGTTAGTGAAGAATGCAAAGGATCTATGATAGACTAACACCTTTCCCTAAATAAGTAGACAATAATGAGAAACCAGTTCTCAGAAGAATCACTTATATTCTTTTCAAAAGGGCTTCTAATAATCTGCCCTCAAGACCGTCACGGGTTTTTAGTATTGCATACCAGATTTTTGAGTTTCAAAGCAAGATGTAAGCAAAAACTAGAGGGAGCAATGCTTAATTTGAGCCAGCGATTGTAGGAGGGGCCCACCGGCAATCATTTTTGATGACCCACACCTATTTTTCATCAGAAGAGTTTGATCCAGTGAAAGAGAGAAAAAAAAAGAGGAAGAGAGACAGAACACAGTGACAAAGAGAGAGTAGGTAAGAAAGAGAAACCACAAGAGTGAAAGAGCTAGGGAGTGTCTGGTGGTGAGTTAAAGACGCATGAGGTGGAATCGCGGCTAAGCAGCCATGGTATTCAGCACCCCGCACATTTGAAAGTATGGATTCGCCATATTCGCAAGAATACGGGGCACCTCTGTGTTTCCCCTAGTCCAGGCAGAAAAAAGCTGCCTAGCACCATCCCGGGCACCCTGCCGCCCTGTTACAAGTGTGTCTGTGTTGCAGGGATGACTGCACATAAACAATCAATACTGTAAATTTGCACCTTCTTCATGTGCTGCCGAATATCACACCTGGAAAGAGCAAAAAACAAGGAGAAATTAATAATTTAAACTCGTTGCGCTTTTCTAACACCTGGTATTCCATGGCTTTAGTTTTTGGCGCTGCCTCTGCCTTGTAAATTTTGGGCAGTGCCAAAAAGTAATGAGTGTTGCAGGGGAATGTCCACAGCAACAACCATTGCTCGCCCGTTTGCGGAAGAGGACTGCGGCGGAAAGGGGCATGTTTACAAGGTGGTGTTAAGCATTGCAAAGTGGCGAATGCCATCTTGTAAATATGGAAAATGGTGTTGCGCTACCTGAGCACTATAAAACGTGACACTATAATGGCGGGCGGGTTTGTAAATATGCCCCCCAGTTTTGATGGGCTCGGTTCAATTTGCCATGGTGTCTGTGTTCAATGATACACCAATGTGCTGGCACATTGGCAAAAACTGTCATTGCTGCACTCGTGATTAGTGATGCATTACTGTTGCCCTACCCAGATTACATCTATGAAGCCTGAGCATTGGCTCACAGACTGCCCACCTTGAGCCCTCCATTTTGGTGCTAGGTGCCAATGCCAGCGCTATGGCACATGGTGGGCACCTAGATGCTCTCAATGCTGCTTCAGGGGAAGTCACATGCGGCAACATGACAAGAAGTAAAGTTGAAATGCAAGTCTGCACTTAAATGCACAGCCCACCACACAGTTTTAGTCAATCAGGAACAAAACACTTGGGGCCTGATTCACAGAACTAACTTAAGACAAAATCCTAAACTTACTACTTTTGGTATTCACAGAAGGCATTTAGTAGTAGTAAAGTTAGGATTTTGTCTTAAGTCTGTCTTAAGTATGCCCTAAATTTGTCTTAAGTTTCTCTTAAGACTGTCTTAAGTCTGTCTTAAGTCTGTCTTAAGTCAAACTTAAGACAAAATCCTAACTTTACTACTACTAAATGCCTTCTGTGAATACCAAAAGTAGTAAGTTTAAGATTTTGTCTTAAGTTAGTTCTGTGAATCAGGCCCCTAGTAGTCAGTAGGTCAGTATGTCAGTGAACACGCGTCATATACCTTGGGACACCATGGAACCTGGGAGAGTTTTTCTCTTGGAAATTTGGAGGGGGGCACTCTGATATGCCTCCTACAGTACTGGTTTTAAAACGGTAAATTATTTGACAGTCCTGGGACTCTGAAATAAATAAGTGCAGATGGTTGTCTTGGACAAATCAGCAGTAAGCACAAATTAAACACTAGAACCTGATGGCCTTTGAAAGGGATAGTGTGTAGATTTGTCATTGATTGTTCTGGGTATGCGAGCAAGAAAAGCAAGTGAGCTGATTTGCCAATGAAGGCATGGAGGGCATTTCGGGAAGTAGATTTAGCAAAGCATGGGAGCTATAGTACATTTTACTGTACAAATTTCAAATACATTTGCAAAAAGCAACACATTTTTCAGGCTGCTCGCTCCGAACACTCATTACATTTAGGAGTGCCTTCAAGTCACCCAAAAAATGCAAGCTATACAAAAATAGAAAAAATGCAAATAAGAAAGCACACAGGAAAAGATGTACGATTCTCCGAAGTTATTAAAAAAGGCAGTTGTTTAAGTGGTAATAATTTCTGCGTTTAATATCACATGCCAAGTGCAGGCTTTATTAAGGTCACCCGGTGCACGACAGACCCTGTCAGCTAACCCCAGGGGTGCTTTTTCCGGTGATGGAATACAATAATGTTGCAAGAGACGTCTGATATAGGCCACAACACTGTGACTAACAGCAAATATTTGTTTTTAATGCTTGGAGTAACACAATAGTAAATGCCACGGGGAAAAGCCATGCAGAGATTTACATAAAATTATAAAAAATTATTGCCGTGACATATCATTAAAATGGATATGTTAGTACATTAAAATATTTAAAAGATTACTGCAGTATCAATGTTTTACATGGTATACAGAAGGGATGTATGACGTTACAATGCATGCTTTTACCACGCATGCCTTTACAATGCGGTTTTTACAACGCATGCCTTTACAGCGCATAGTGCTTTGGGGCGCTGGATAGTGAATAGTTTAATTTACTATTCCAACTCCAGTCCCCGTGGATAGTATGGAAGGTGTTGGATAGTACATTAAACCTATTCCCTATCCTAAAGCGCCCCCCAGCGCAATGCGTTGTAATGGTTTGCGTTGTAAAAGTTGCGTCGTAATGGTAGTGCGTTGTAAAAGTTTCATTGTAAAGGTTGTTTACCATACAGACGTCCTGTAGCAAGGATGCCATGGGCCCTGGTGCAAGCGAGAACAATCGCCCCTTTGACTGTTGTCGAATTATCCAGATTTACCCCCATATTATTCCCTGAGCATGTATAGTCCTTGTTATTTGCCCCTCCAAAACACTGGAACCCAATGTTAACAGTAAATCCAAAAGTGTGAGAGTATATAACAGGGATTTTTACGCACCACTTGTAATTACGGCCTTAAAGGCATAATTTTTTTATTGCCCTAAATTTGTGTTGATTATTGGCAATGGAGGGGGCTTTACATGTTATTAACAAACGAGGTTCATTACTGGAAAGAGGTCTGGTTTTTGAGCTATAGATTTGCTAGCAAACATTTTTCCATTTAGAGTAAATACTTATTCCATAGCATGGAGGTTTTTCACAGTTTTGGTTTGAATTCCCATGTGTTTTACACTTGCAAATCTTTCTGTTTTATTTTTGTAGCTTGTGTTTGCCCTTGTCTAGGTTATTTACAGCCCAATTCAGATCATCTCATCAAATACCCCTATTAAATGGATTAGTAGAAACCACCATCTTTTGTGTGGTACCCCCCCAGATTTTTTCCATGACTGTTTTTGCAGTCTGTGGAACTCTGTGCACTTTATCCCTGCTAACCAGTGGTAAAGTAAAGTGCCTGTGCTCCCCCTTTTCCCCTTCAACTTGAGGCAACTAACATGCCCTTAATTGGCATATTTAGCTTATCCAACAGTTCCTAGTACATATCATTAGGTATACCCAGGACCTGTAGGTTAAATATCACAAGTGGACTGCAGCTCTCATTATGGCTTAATGGCAATGTGACTATAACTGCGGGCCTGCCACCAGTAGCCTGGCTATGTGGGTTTAAACTGCAAATTCAAGCTCTCAATCCTTTTGACAGGGCTAAACCCACCTTTTAAATATTAATAAGTCATTCCCAAGTAGGCCTTAAATGCCTATAATGCAGGGTGCATTGCATTTAATCATAGGACCTGTAAAGGTCAAATGTCAAACATTTCCTTACAGTGAAAACGCCTTCAAAGCTAAAAGCCATCAAAGCTATTTCACTGTAGCAGGGTTAAATGTTCCGTAGGAAAGCATTGGGCTATGATATTCAATTTCATATTGTTATCTCTGCTTAGAAAACAGCTACAAATTAGATTTTTGGACTTTTCAAAATATTTTTTACAAGCCCAATTCACTTGTAAATTTGGATTCATAACAACTATTTTTCAAAAGATTACTTTTAAACAGTTACCTTTGCCCTGCTTGAAGTCTCTGGAAGCTAAATCTGCATTTTGTTCTACCTTCTGCCAGCCAGTAATTCGCATTTCAGTGGGCGTAGATGAGGTGTGAACTTGTCAAAGGAGAGTGACAAAAGGGCTTGAGTGGGGGGGTGTTTTTGGGCTCTTGACAGGATGGCCTGTGACTAGGCCCAAGGACTTGTTTAACTTTAAAGAGGCCTATCCTGTCACAAGCAGATGTAGATAACTCCTTGGCCTGCACCCTCCCATTATTCTCCCAGCCAGACTGGCTTCCATCACAAGAGAGTCGCTCTCTAACATCACAGTGTCAGGTCCTGATGGAGTGTCAAGATCTGCTTGATAGGTCTGCTGAGGTTTTTAATATGCCACGGAGAAAGCAATGTTTTCAAGGAAATCGCTTTGTCCTAACAAAAGTTCGGGTCAACAATTAATGATACGCACACACTGACTAGATATCGGCTTCAATCTGGCTCACCCCTGGATGCATGTCCAGCAAAGTGCTTGGGCAAGGTGGCATCGGCAGTAAACAGCTTGCTGAATCCCCTGCTCAATCTGTCTTTGAGCTCCGGAGTGGTGCCTCGGGAATGGAAACACGCACTCATTCTGCCGCTGATCAAAAAACCTCTGTTAGATCCCTTGCGGCTGGCTAACTATAGACCGATCTCCCTCCTCCCTGCTCTGGTGAAGTTGGTTGAGAAACATGTACAGCATACCCTTACCACCTTTATTGAGAATAACAACATTCTCCATGATTCTCAATCTGGTTTCCGTGCTAACTATAGCATGGAGACAGCCCTCGTGGAGGTGACCGACGCCATCAGGGAGACACTCGATCTGGGAGGAAAGGCTATGTTAGTCATGCTGGACCTGTCGGCGGCGTTCGACACCGTCCCACACGCAGGTCTCCTTTCAAGACTCAGGGAGATAGGACTGCGGGGGACGGTGTTGGATTGGTTTCAATCCTTCCTATCCGACCGTCGACAGGTGATCTGGGCTCCACCGTTCTCCGCTGAAATGCCATCGCTAAAGGTCGGGGTTCCTCAAGGGTCCATTCTGAGCCCCACCATCTTTAACATCTATATGGCCCCTCTGGCGATGGTAGCGGAGGCTTATGGGGCCCAGGTCATCTCATACGCTGATGACACCCAGCTCCTGTTTACTTGCAGGAAGGGAGAGGTTTTTGACGGCGACAGGATCAAAGACTGTCTGAGTGCAGTCTTTGCGTGGTTTCAGCGGCACAGCCTGAAATGCAACTCGGATAAGTCTGAGTTGCTCTTCTTTGGCTGTGCCCCTGATCCTGGCTGGAAGTCGTGGTGGCCCCAGGACATGTTCCCTCCTGAGAAGTCATCTTCCCAAGTGAAAAATCTTGGAGTTGTGTTTGATGACGACCTCTCTTTCCGACCCCATATTATGGGGCTATCAGGGAAATGCTTCGGCATCCTCAAGATGCTTAGGAAATTTCTTCCACTGCTCTCCCTGCAATATCGTAAGACTGTAGTCCTGGTGCTTGTGGGGTCTCGGCTAGACTACGCGAATGCGCTTTTTGCAGGTCTGCCCAAGTACCTTTTGGCCAGACTGCAAATTGTTCAAAACTCGGCGGCCAGAGCCATATTTGGCCTGCCAAGGAGAGCCAGTGCCTCATTGCTTCTAAATAGGTTGCATTGGCTACCTATTTCTAGTAGAATTAGGTTTAAAATTCTCACGCTGGCGTTCAAAGCCCTCCACTCTGTTGGTCCTAACTACATCAGAAAGCGTACCGCTTTCTATGTGCCGCGGAGGATGTTGCGGTCAGCCGATTTGGCCAAAATGGAGGTCCCTGCTGTCAAACGAGTTCGGATGGGAGGACATTCTTTTCAATATGTGGCAGCTCGCTTTTGGAATGAGCTCCCTCTTTCCCTCCGCAAAGCTAATAGTCTCCTAGCTTTTAGGAAGGAGCTGAAGACCACGCTCTTTTCCATGTAATCACTGTGACTGCAGCGTTTCTGCCTTTGTGTTTCTGGGTTTTTCAGGCCTCTTTGTCAAAGCGCCGGGACACCCCCTGGGGTAGCCGTGCGCTCTAAAAGTACGGCTTTAACATAACATAACAATAACTCAAAACTGACAAAGACTTAATTCAGTTAGAAAAAATTATGTACGGTATATTAAACTTCATATATCATTTGTGGTTAAAGAACTATCAATATTAATATAAAACAGGACTAACACACATTGTACAATACATAACATTACAGATAAAAAAGATTTTAGTGACATGGAAACGTGACTCTAAGAAAAAAACAATGTTACACATGAATAGCACATGAGTAAATACAGATTTTTAGCAGCGTCCCAAAGTCTTAAAGGGCCCTAAAAAGACCTGCGATTTTCATTTTATTCAGCTTTGTGTATTTGGGCAAAGGGTGCTTGTGTGAGTAACGTCGATGTTTCGACTCCCTATGTAAGAGTTTGAGTGGAAAACATCACCGTGGCATCTTCATCAGGGTTGAGAGGACAAAGCAATTTCCTTGAAGAAATTTCTTTCCCCGTCGCAGAACCACTGTGAATATATTGTTGATAGACCCCTGGTTCTGCATGATACTGGGACACCCCATTAATAATATCAATCAAAGAGGTTTTTCATATGACATGTGTGGCTAACTTCAAAGGATGACAACATAATGGCAAAACAATTTGTGTATGAAAGCTGCTCAGTCTTTTTCTCACCGGACATTCTGTCTCTGAGTTTGTTGGGGTACAGTGACTGCCTAAACTGGATTTTTTTTATTAGATGTCAGGCCAAAACTACTCAGCCACTTGCTATGGCAAGTCAGATTTGATCAGCGTGAGCTATTTTTGGGGCCTCCTGGCCTGGTGAAAAAGCTCCCAACAAAGAACAGGTGTTCTGAAAGTAAATGAGCAATACAGATGCATTTAAATCTTGTTTTTATCTTCACACACTTGCTGTGGTCAAACACGGAGGTCAAACGTTAGCTTATGTCTTCTTACAAATTGCTTCTTATTATATCCCGGAGATTGGTGTTTGCAAAAACCTATATCTTTGCAGTTAGAGAATGAAAAGTAAAGTGAACTGTCTAACAATTTGCTGGGGTACAGGCTGCATGTAATGAAATGCTGTAGTATGACATTGTTTTCTAACACACAACATTTAAATAGCTTGTAAATTACCTGTGCAAATACTTGAAAACGTTTCAGTGGTTGGGAAACACTTTTCTATAACTTTGAAGTGTTGATAGAAACAAAGATTTTACTAAGATCAAAACAAATCAAAACACTTTACTTGGTAATGTGCAAATAATACATATTTGATGAAACCCGATTTCAACACACTATTGTTTGTACGCTATATAGTTTGATAGCCGGGAAAGTTAGGCGGACTACAATATTTGATCATTATTGTGTTTTTAACCTTCTGTATTTTTAACTCTGCTTATCTGCCAATTTGCACACTTCCTTTTGCTTGAACAACATCGGACCGCACAGCCGATTGAATGCTGTTGCGGGTTGCGCCGGGGGTGAGTCGCCATCTTAGGGAGGTGCAGGGAACGCGGTCTAGTTTTTCAGACCCTCCCGCCCTCCCTGGTATTTAAATCGCGCCGGTGACGACGCTCATTGTTAGACTATTAGCATTTACTTCCTGAGGCGGAAAGCCGGGAAAGTTAGGCGGACTACAATATTTGATTGTTATTGTGTTTTTAACCTTCTGTATTTTTAACTCTGCTTATCTGCCAATTTGCACACTTCCTTCTGCTCGAACAACATCGGACCGCACAGCCGATTGAACGCTGTTGCGGGTTGAGCCGGGGGTGAGCCGCCATCTTAGAGAGGTGCAGGGATCGCGGTCTAGTCTTTCAGACCCTCCCACCCTCCTCCAGTATAAATGTGTAACATTTCCCGTCCACGCAGCGGGCGGGCGCAGCGGGCACGACGATGGCGCGCCGAAGGCTCGCCAAAGGCGTGCCCGTCTGCGCCCGTCCACGCCCATACGGGTCCCGGGGCCATAGCCCCTGGTCCTTCTTCGGTTACTCCTCTTTCATATACCGCCAAACAACTACTTGATTTAAGACCTTCAAGTACTCACATTACGACCTCTTTTAATATGCTTGATCGGTTCCCTCAGCACTGCTCTGACTGTTCTTTTCACTTAGATACTCCTCAGTCAACTATTTCCTCTCTTCCTAGTTTTGTATTTTTAAGTTACAATTGTCGTTCCCTGCCCAAACATAAACGAGATATTTTTGACTTGTTAACTGATGAAGCGCCTGATGCGCTCTTCATTACAGAATCCTGGCTTCATGATAGCTCCGGCCCTGACATCGCCGAAGCTTTGCCGGCTGACTATGCTATTGTCAGAAATGACCGTCCTAGGAGGATAGGGGGTGGTGTGGCAATCATATTTAATAAGAAAAATCAATGCCAGTCAGATCCTGTTGTTTTGGGCGGTTGTGAAGCACTGCATTTCAAGCTTGCCCTTAATTCCAAAAATACCCTTACAGGACTTCTAGTGTATCGCCCCCCGGGCACTGTAAACTCTTGGTATACTCAATTCTTGGAATACATTTCATTGGTTCTTACCTCACCTAGCAATTTTCTAATTGTAGGCGACTTAAACTTACATCTCGATGACCCTACTGACAGCCTGGCAGGTAATTGCATTGCAGATCTAGCCGCTATGAACTTAACCTTACACAATAAGGGGCCCACCCACAAAGGTGGGCATCTTTTGGATCCTATTTTTTTCAACACCACGCAATTATTATGTCTTCCTGCACTGCCAGTTTCCTGGTCTGATCATTACCTCGTTAAATATACTATAACGAGAAATGAAGCACAGTCTAAATTCAACCCTTCAGTGAACATCAGGAAGCGTGACTGGAAAAATCTAGATATTGTTGCTTTTAACAAAATCCTGTGCGACCTTGTGCCTAAATTTCCACTTGACTTGGATGACATGGATGCGGCTGCCAACTCAGTGAATTCCTGGCTTCTCGAGGCTATAAACATGTGCCTCCCCCTTGCTAAAAAGAAAACCACTGTCCATAAGCCACCTGACCCCTGGTACAATGAAACTCTTCGTCTTCATAAATCCCAATGTAAAAAACTGGAACGTGTCTGGAGAAAGGATTATTCCATCTCTGCCGGTCTTACATATAGAACAGAACTAAAACTTTATTACAAGGCTTGTGCTCATACCAGAGCCACCTATGTTAATAATATGATCACTGAAGCTATGAACAAGTCCAAAATGCTATTCAATGTAGTGAGAGACCTTGCCAGCTCACAAACTACTGCTATACCTCCACCTCTTTCCAGCAGTAAATGTGACGAACTTGCCCAGTATTTCACTTCTAAAATTGAAAACATCTACCAGGATATTGCTGCCCATGACAACAAAAATGCCTTAACAAATTCATCCTCGACCATAAATAGTGATGCAGACTCTATCCTGTCCCCCATTAAATCATGTTCACCCTCGGCCTCACTGTCGACTTGGCCTGATCTCTCTCCTACTACTTTATTGGAGATCCTAAACAATATTAAGTCTGGTTCCCCCATTGATCCCCTACCTATTTCGATTCTACGCAAGCTAGAGCTCCCTCAACTCACTACGATTTGCACCTTACTCAATTTCTCTCTTAGCTTGGCCACGGTCCCAAACTGTTGGAAGCACGCAATGGTTACTCCACTACTAAAAAAAACTACAGCGGATCCCAATGTTGCTTCAAATTTTCGCCCCATTTCATTGCTGCCTGCATTTTCTAAAATTCTTGAAAGGCACATTCATTTGCATCTATCGCATTTTGTAGTAACTAACAATCTTCTTCACCCCTCCCAGTCTGGTTTTCGTCAGGGTTTCTTAACAGAAACCACTCTTTTAGGAGTGACTGAGAATCTTCGCCTACTAGTAGATCGAGGCGAATCGGCTGCACTGATATTGCTTGATCTCAGTGCAGCCTTCGATACTGTATCTCACAGTATCCTCTTGAACAATCTTGCCGCCTTTGGTATTGGCGATAAAGCCTTGCACTGGTTTTCATCTTTTCTCACCGACCGGACTTTCCAAATTTTTTCTACTACGTCTATGTCCAACACTTATCTCTCTCCACACAGTGTCCCACAGGGTTCTATTCTTAGTCCTCTTCTTTTTAATCTTTATGTCGTTCCTTTGGCCCATATTGCTCACGGTTTTGGTCTAAATCTATTCACCTACGCTGATGATTCACAGATTGTGGTTTCCCTATCCCAAGCTGATCCCACCTCTCCTTCATCTTTGCAAACGGGTCTTAGCGAAATTTCCCGTTGGATGAATTGCATTTTTCTTAAATTAAACAGCGATAAGACGGAGGTGTTAGTCTTTGGAAACAAACCTGATCTATGGAGCCCGAGACATTGGCCTTCGACCATGGGTTCCTTACCCATTCCATCAGAACGAGTGCGCAATCTTGGGGTCATTATTGATAAGGATCTATCGATGAAAGACCAGGCCAACAAAGTTGCAGCCACCTGTTTTACCATCTTAAGGTGGCTGAGAAAAATCTTCTGGATTCTGCCTTCCGACACCCAGAGATCCGTTGTGACGGCCTTGGTGACCTCAAGACTAGACTATGGGAACGTGCTCTACCTGGGGGCTACCAGGGCGGTCATGCGCCGTCTCTAATTAGTTCAAAATGCTGCTGCACGGCTTCTCTGTGGTTGTCGAAAACACGATCATATTACCGAGCATCTAAAGGAACTGCACTGGCTCAATCTTGACAACCGGGTACAATTCAAGGCATTGTGCTTCATGCACAAGATCAAAATTGGAATTGCCCGGGGGGGCGTGGCCTGGCGGGCGAAGATGGCGGTCGCAGCCCTGTAGAGCTCCCGCCGGCCCGGACTTAATCCGCTCATTTATCCTGGCCCCCGAGCCCGCAGTTGGTACCTGGTGAGTGGCATCGGTTCAGTAGAGTGCCCTGCCTTCTCCGGTGTCTTGATCCTGCGATTTCATCTCTTCTGGGACCCAGAGACGGCGGCGGCGACGTGCGGCCTAGTGACCGGCTGTGAACAGGGGACCTCGAGTTTCAAGACGCCCAGCGGCGGTTGCAAGCGCGCTGCTGGAGGTGGCATCAACTGCGCAGATCTCGAACCGACTCTGCAGCTCCAGTTGCCCACAGATCGCAGAGGTGCCATATATTCCTGCGCCTTGAGAGGACACTTGCAGGCGACGAGGCGTGGTGGAGGCCTGTCCCGCCCTGGTGAAGCCGGGGCCTCGATTTTCGCGACTCCGGGACTGTACTGGCCTGCCCCCTTCTTCCTTGGAGGGCACCAGCGCCGACATCCCGTTCCGGGGCCGGAGGCCTCCGGCACTCACAGCGGCAGACTTGCTCCCGAGGGGCTACTGAGACTTGTCGCGGGTGGTGCCCGCCCCGTCCAGAGTGAGGTCCCGTTGAGCCTGAGATCGGCCATGACCAGAGCTGGTGGAGGAGGCCCGCCTAAGCATGGCCCTATTGATAAATTTACGGGGCCCAGCGGTGGCTCCGGGGCATCTGGCGGCGGTAGCGGGTCCGGGTCTGGGCCGGACAATGCAACGATCCTTGCTGCCATCACCCAATCTCGGGACATGCTTGATGCTAAAATCGGGGCAGTGGGAGCGGACGTTACACTGCTACGCCAAGACCTCCGCAATGCAGTGGAGCGGATCACCGAGACCGAATCTCGAATCACGGTGACCGAAACGGACATTGGTGCACTGAAGAAGAGAATGGCGGAGGTGGAGTGTATCCAGAAGACTCTAGCGGCCCGAGTGGAGGATGCCGAAGGGCGCGCACGGAGGAACAACCTCCGCTTAATTGGTTTTCCGGAGCGGTGCGAGAGGGATAGCATGGAGCGGTTCCTGACCCAGTGGCTGGAGAGCTGGCTCCCCGAAGGGACACTGTCCGCGTGCTTTGTGATCGAGAGAGCGCACAGGGCCCTGACTCAGCAGCCGCCGGAGGGTGAGCGCCCTCGGCCTGTTATCGCCCGGCTGTTGAACTACCACGACCGCGATGTCATACTGCGGGAGGCGAGGAACAAGGGCTCGCTCACCTATGAAAACCATACCATCATGATCTTCCCGGATTATACGAAAATGGTGCAGCAGCAGAGACAATCCTTTGTGGCCGCCAAAGCCAAGTTGCGGGGCCTGAAGCTCCAGTATTCCCTCCTGTACCCGGCCCGCCTACGAGTGGTGTACCAGTCCCGGACACATTTCTTTGATACGCCCGAGGAGGTGTTTCGTTGGACCGATGAAGCAGTGAGACTCAGGCCGCATGCCCAACCGGGGATGGACCCAGGCAGGTCCCAGGGATCGTCGCCGGAGCGGACGAACCGCCCAAACCGAAAAGGACGACACCGGAGGTCTAGATCGCGGAAACGGTCAGCCTCCGCTAGTGCAACGCAGACCGATGGCGCGAGGGATTCGGAACATTCCGATGCTGGCAGCTGAACTCTGATGGGGACTGGACCTTATTTCTGCCGGGTAATGTGTTGCCCTTCATCGCGATGGATCGGCTGGTGAGACTGTTCTATTGAGACTTTATTCATGCCAGTCAGTATACGTCTGAGACACTCTGAGACTATGAGTGGGAACGCTGTGGGGCTCGGGAGGCGGCTTCTATGGGCCTCAGACCCTCACGAGTTGTGGGTGTTGTTGGGGGGGTGGTGAGTGTGTGATGATCGGGGTGTTGGGATCCATTGGTATGGTGGGGCCTGGGTCCTCTGTTCTGGACCCGGGTCTCTCCATGCCGCGACAGATACTTCAATGTTCTATGAGGTATTGGGGTGGGGGGAGTGGGGCGAGGGGGGGCGTTGTTCTGTTGTTGGTGTTTGGGGGGCTTGGGCCTGGGGTGGATGGCTGGGCGTTAGGGCTGGGGGGGTGGGACCACACGTGTATATTGCTGCTGGATCAATTGGATGGTGGGGTGCACCGGGGTGGCGCGGAGGGCCCGGTGGAGGGAACTGTTTTGATGATGGCTGATCATACGACTGTGTCTCCTCATAAGGCCATTCGCGTTGTGACGTGGAATGTGAGGGGGATTCTTGATAAAATCAAACGTGGGGCTGTGTTACGCTGGGGGAAAAGGGAGACTGTAGATGTGCTGTTGCTTCAGGAGACCCATATGTTGGGCTCCAAGGTCTTTAGCCTCCAGAGATTCGGCTTCCAGCAAGTGTACCATGCAGGCTTCGCAAGGGGCTCGCGAGGGGTAGCTATCTTGGTCCATCGCAGGGTGGCGTATGTACATGAAAAGCAATGGATTGACCCTCAGGGCCGATATGTCTTCATCAAGGGCCTGCTGGGTACCGAGCAGGTGGTTTTTGGTAGCGTGTATGCCCCCCCTCCCATGCAGTGGGCCCTGTCTGAGAGACTGTTTGCGTTATGGGACGAAATTCCGGATGTGCTGACTGTGGTTGGGGGTGATTGGAACGAGGTTATGGATGTGGGCCTGGACTGCCAGAGACGGGTGCCTGTTGCTGTGGATCCCCCCCTGCAGCCGCCCACACTAGATTGCGTGCAACGGTGGATAGCTTGGGCTGGGTTGATGTTTGGCGCCACTTTCACCCTGCTGCGCGTGAATTCACGTATGTGTCGGCGGTGCATGGTTCCTTCTCGAGACTTGACTATCTGTTTGTGCCTGGTGCCTGTCTGAGCCGTGTCAGGGACGCTGCAATACTCCCCAGAGGTCTGTCTGATCACTCCCCAGTTGTGGCTACTATAGGCCTCCCCTCGAAGAGACAGCCGTTTCGATGGCGGATGTCGTTGTGGCATTTACAGCAGCCCGAGTATGTGCATCACTTGCGTGAAGCGATTGATAATTATTGGAGAGATAACCTAGTGGGGGATGTGGATGCAATGGTGGTGTGGGAGGCGCTGAAGCCCACGATACGGGGTGTTGATATTGCTTGGTGTGTGGCTGTACGGCGGAAGCATCGGGGGGCCATTGTGGCCGCCGCCGCCCGCGTGGAGGAGTTGGAACAGCGTGGCCGCGATGGGGGCGACGAGGGCGCGATACGGCAGCTCCTGCAGGCCCAGCAATCGTACGCCTCGGTCCTATATGACGAAGCCAGACAGGCGTGGCTCGCCACGCGTAGTAGGGTTTATCAGTGGGGCGACAAGTCCTGTACAATGCTTCACAGGTTGTGCCAGGCGACCTTCCAGCCTTTCGCGTTGCCGGGTCTTACGGCGGAAGACGGTTCGGTTATGACAGACCCGGGCATGCTCGCAGCTAGCTTTGCCCATTATTATGAGACGCAGTACGCTTCCCGAGACCACCTAGAGATGGAGGAGATCTCCGCCTATCTTGACGACCTGCTGCCACAGGCCGTCTCGGATGAGACCAGAGCTACAGTGGACGCCCCGCTCACGGCTGAGGAACTTGGGGAGGCCCTGGGACAACTAAATACGGGGAAGGCGCCGGGCCCGAGCGGCTCCCCATGCGAATTCTATAAAAAGTTCCACCTCCAGCTGGGGCCTCACTATAGGCGCGCTCTGGAGGCAGCGCGGACCCCAGGGGAACTGCCGCCCGACTGGCGCCATGCCGAAATCGTGGTTTTCTTGAAGCCGGGCAGGGCGCCGGACAGTCACGACTCGTACCGGCCCATTTCTCTTTTAAATATCGAGGCCAAAATTCTGGCTAAGGCCTTGGCGAACCGACTACTGCCCCTTATTACTGACCTGGTCCATCCTGACCAGGCCGGATTCATGCCCAGTAGGGCCACTCGCCATATTATTCGGCGGGCGCAAGTGGCGGTTGACGCCATGGGCGCTCGAGATGAGCAGGCGGCACTCCTACTGGCAGATATGGACAGGGCCTTTGACTCTGTGAGCTGGGCATACCTGTTTACCCTGTTGACCCGCCTTAATTTAGGTCCAGTATTCTTGTCGTACCTACGCTTGCTCTACACTAACGTCACGGCCATGGTCCGAGTGGCCGGGGCCACCTCCGGGCGCTTTCGCATTGGTCGGGGCACTCAGCAGGGTTGCCCTCTATCCCCATACCTGTTCGCCCTTGCTATGGAGCCCTTGGCGTCCCGGGTGCGGGCGGATGCTCAGCTGCGCGGATTTGTCTGGAACGACGACCTGGTGGATAGGATTGCACTGTATGCGGACGATGTCCTCTTCTTTCTCACCGACTTACAGCGCTCGGGTCCCCGGGTTCTGGAGGTCATGCGCGTCTTTGGCGAGATCTCTGGTCTCCGACTCAATCTCCATAAGTCGACCCTGTGGGTGCTGGGCGGTGGAGTTGTGACTGACCCCTGGGCTGAGGGACTGCGGGTGGCGACGGATGGTCTGAAGTATCTAGGCATCTTCCTATCGGAGTCCCGCGTCGTGGCTTGGGCTCGTGGCGTCCTACCAGTGTGGGAGCGGGTCCAGGCTGATGTCAAAACTTGGTCCAGGATGCCGCTTACCATCTTTGGAAGATCGGCCATCTTCAAAATGGTGGCGCTTCCGCGTCTCCTATATCAACTTCAGAATTTCCCGTACCCTATCGGCCCACAGTGGTTTCGTCAAGTTAACTCTGTGCTGGGTCGATTCCTATGGGCTGGCGGGGCGGCCAGGGTGGCGTTGAAGACATGCTTCTTGTCTACGTATTGTGGTGGCCTGGCCACCTCGGACCTCCTCTCCTACTACCAGGCTTCCCAACTGCTTATTCTCAATGAATGGTGGTACAGTGATAGGGGGGATCCGGCGTATGCCTTGGAACGGTTGCTCATGGGTGATCATACACTCCACACCATTCTGTATTCGGCTCGCCTGCGCCGCGTGTTGCCGTCGGTTACCAGAGTGGTCTTTGCTGTGTGGAGGCAGGCCCTACGCCGTATGGGCTGGTGGGGTAAGTTAACGGCCGAGACGCCGCTTTGGCACAATGGTTTGCTCCCGGAGCTGGCGGCCCTGACCGGCTTTGAGGGCTGGGAAGCCATAGGTATTACGCTACTGGGCCAGGTCATGTCCGGCGCCACCCTTAAATCATTTGAGGAACTCCGTACAGAGTTCCAAATGCCTCAGTCTCAGTTTTTCCGTTACTTGCAGCTGCGCCATGCCCTCACCCCGAGCATCGCCGGCCTAGACTCCCTACCGGAATTCAGCCCGGTTGAGGCAAAAGTGTTTATGGGGGATCTGGGGGACAGAAAGGTTTCCCGGATATACCAGACGTTGGTCATTCATTGCTCCTCTACCCTACACTCCCTTCGGGCGGCATGGGAAGTGGACGTTGGCCCTCTCGATGAGGACGATTGGAGGGAGGCGCTAGAGTCCCCACGTGGAACCGCCATCGCCGTCCGGCTCCGACTCATCCAATTTAAATACTTGCATCGAGCCTACTATACTCGTGAACGGCTGTGGAGAGCTGGGTTGATTGCATCCCCGGAATGCTTGCGCTGTGGGGCGGTGCCTGGGTCGCTGATACATACAGTGTGGTCGTGTGGTCGGTTGTCTGGTTTCTGGAGGGGTGTGTGGAGTTGTCTGTCCGAGGTCCTGGGCTGGGACCTTCCCCGTACACATCGGCTGGGATTATTGCACATCATGGATGGGATTGGGGGAACATATATAAGCGCCATTTGTTACTCTTGGGGCAGGTTGTTGCCAAGCGGGATCTGGCCCGGGCGTGGAAAGTGGTGAGGGCCCCCCCCCTGCCTGCATGGAAAGCTGGGCTGGATTATTTCATGGGCCTGGAAAGGCCGATCTTTGAGGCGAGCGGCTGCCCGCGCAAACACTACAAAATCTGGAAGCGATGGGCCGACTACCGGGGTCTGTCCCTGGACCCCCCCGCGGAGCGAGAGGAGGACATTTGAAGGCAGTGACATTGTTGGCCCGAAGCAGTGACGCTCCAGTTGCGCTACACCTACACATTTTATTCTATTGCTATATGTACACGTGTGGTTGGGGGGGGTGGGGGTGGAGTTTTGGGGTTGGGGGGTTTGGGGTTGAGGGGTAAGGTGGGTTAGAGGGGGTTTTTCATACTGAGCCTATTCTTAAGACCTGCTTAAACATTTGCTGCCTATGTGATTTACTGTATCGATATTGTCGTGGTGATCTTCGGTCTTGGGGATGCCACGTATTTATTGCTCATTTGCTCAATAAAATTGGTTGTGAAAAAAAAAAATTGGAATTGCCCACTCCTATCTTCAGTCCCTTGTTAAATTTTATGTACCTGCCCGTTCTCTTCGTTCTTCTTCCCAACACCTTTTTTGTATTCCTAAGTTCAGGCTCTCCAGAATGGGTGGTCGCTCTTTTGCCACCTTCGGACCCAAACTCTGGAATTCTCTTCCCTTGGACTTGCGTATGGAGAACTGTCATATTCTCTTCCGTAAAGCCGTAAAGACCTGGCTTTTTGTCCAATAAATTTCCCTCTGGATTGTATTCTGCTACCATTGTCTTTCAGCGCCGGGAAACCCTTACGGGTAGCTGTCGCGCTATATAAGATAAATAAATAAATAACTAAACAAATAAATAAATAAATAGGTTCAAGTTCAAGTAATCTCTATTTGATCCTTTCACAGATGATCATAAAAGACGTGCACAATTTTAAGACACACACAATTAATATAAAAACAGTCAAATATCAAATATTTTAAAATACATCAGTAGAAATAAAATACATTATATTACATGATAAAGTTAAAACAAAAGATGACAAAGGCCAGGTCATAAAGTGCAAATAGAATTGAGCGATCATTATTTGAAATAACGTTGCCTGTCTCACACGTAGGATGCCCCTCAAGAAACGGCCAACCAAATAACAGGTGTCTTGATCATTTACTTGCTGTAGAAAGAGCAAAGTAGGTTTACACTTAGTACATTCATACCTGCGCAGCAGAGGCAATAGAAATTTCCAAGTAGAAGGAAGATCAAAATTGCAAAAGAAAACAAAGTGCAACAAAGTCTGGTTTGATTGCTCATCACACGGGAAAATACAAATATCATCTAGGGAGTATTGCCCTAGATAAAAACACAACAACCAACATATTACTTCTAACCTAAAATGAACCAGTGAATTACATTCATACACACTCTGCACAAGTAATATGCATGGGGCGATCCCGGCTGTCATCTGAACAAAACAATAATCTCTTACAGACAGCTTCACCAGTTTCACAGCCTCCCTAGAGGCCTGGCTGTGCATCAAATAGCATTCCAGGGCTCAGCTTTTGTCTTTCTTGCTGATAATATCTGGGTTCCAAAACAGGTGTGTACAACCCAGAGCTGAGGTGGTATCTCTTACATACTTTAGTCACAGAATGTTCAATCCACGGTCACAAAGGAGAGAATATCTACCAACTACATGGTTGAGCTTAGCTTCCTTGTTTGACCAAATGGAACGTCAAGGGGTTACGGGAGCAGCGTCAATAAGGTCCTGAACATACTCAAAACCGAATTCTTGATGTAAGGGGAAGTGAGGTGTTGAGGAAGAAACTCCCTGCAAGCGAAGACAAAATCTATTTTTCTCAACTTGGGTGACAGCGACATCTCTGTAACGCCATACCCCTATGCCATATGTCAACATTGGGAGGAATGTCCTTTTATAGCTTTCTATTAATGGGACCACTGGTTTTCTACCAATACAGGCAGCAAGAGAGAAAATGGTGCCAACCGGACAAGAGAATTGGGTTAATCTGCTTCTAAAACATGCAGACCATGTACAAGCATCATTAAATTCCGAGTTGAGATAAGGAAAAGAGAATACCATATCTAATTTTTATAGTTTTATAGGTAAAACTGTATGTTACTTGAAAAGTTTGTGGCCATTTTAAACGAAATGTGATCTTCTGTAAAAGACAGCGCGGTAGCACATCAAGCTTTAGTAATACATTTATTAAAAGTGAACATTTTTAAACATGAGCTGAGAAACATTCCTGCCCTGCCCTGATGATAATGCTATTTGTGAACTAAGAGGCAAACCAGGGGTCATGTGTACCCTTATGTGGGCTTGATTTTTATTACACATGGAGCAAAAATGTAATCTATTAAATCAAACAAAATAGTTTTTGCGAAGCAAACATGCTGAATTCACATATTTGAATGTGCTCTCATATGTGATCATAGAAGAAAAAGGTAACTCAGTGAAATAAAATGTTTGCCTTGGATCACACAATTTGAGATCAATTTATGGGTCAAACTAAGCCTAGCCACTTTACCTACAGGTCTAGTAATTTTTTTTGATTTCTCGATGCCTTGATGTAGAAGGACACTAGGTTTACCGTAGTACAGATCCCACACTCACCTCCAATCCTTCAAGCCCAAGTTTACCGTGACTGAAGACTTCAGCCATCTTGAAAATGCCCAAAGGTTGGTAGGGTTAGCCTCGGGATCCTTACCCCATTAGTTAGGGTATCCCCAGGGATCATTCACACACACAAGCTTGTGCCAGGCATAAATGTGGCATCTCTAATAAAAGAGAGAGGGACCCCAAAACCAAAGGGATAGGGTTCCACAATTGACACAAGTCAAAATATAATTCCCTTTGGGTGAATTACCCTAGACACACAGGTTCTTGCAGACAAACACATAGACTCACCAATATCAGATAATAACAAGGAAGCAATATAAACAATTTTTATAAAAAATATTAATACAAGTGAAAACACTCTAATAAAAGTAAATCTTAGACAATTTATTAACATACATTATATTTTGTTAAAAAACGGGAAACACATATAGGACGAAACACTATATAATAAATAAATTCAACATTCCAATAAAAAGGATCTACGGGAAAAGGACTAAATTCAAACAAAACAGTTATTTTGAATTTTCCTTAATTTCTTATTCCAGTTTCGCTCCTTGAGCATCGACGCGTTTCGGCGGTATATTTAGTACTTGACCGCCTTCATCAGGACAATTGTAATAAATGTTTCCCAATGGTTCTGAAAATTCAAATAGAACCAATCTTAGTTGTACGTAATAATAATAACATATCATATTATTTAAAAAAACATAATGTATACACATTACTACATCCCTAAACATACATTAACATTGCTTCCAAGTTACACTAAACAAACAATACATTTTATAGCAGCATCACATAATATGTATATATATATATATATATACAAATCCAAATAATTAACAGTGTATTTCATTTGACCACATGGGTGTATCCTCGTGTTGACTATATCTAGTACAACCTATATTAATTAGCCATCAATTATTACGGCCCCTACACAGTGCTGTAGTCACAAAGCCAATAGTGTAAATCTACATTGGTACACTCAGTAGGGACACAATAGAGCCATTAAAGTCTGTTTTGGACCAAAGAGGTGGCTATTGAGACAAACATAATATATCACCTACCTCAACCGATAAAAATCGCTCAGTATATGATAAGGGGTACTCTGCCTCCTTCTCACTTACAGGAGATATTCGTCCAGCAAACTATCTTCTCGACATATAAAAACAAAATCGTCCTATGTACGATAAATAAACACCTAGTTTAGTATTGGCAGAACCCGATGTCTTTAATGGATGAAGCCAGATTCAAGTTATTCACAAGATCAATAACCTAATACCTCATGCGGTATATACGTTAGACTCCAGTCGAGCTGTAGTTATATCAGTCTTCACATTGGCCTAAATTTGACATTGTCATACCTGTAGCAATTAGGCTAGATATCGCAATGTTACATAAAGTCATACGTAATACTCAAGTCACTAGGGACTTCCTCGCTCTCTTCAAGTAATTGTTCCATAAGATTATAGGCTGCACTAAACTCTAGGCGTGCTTACATTAATTATAACAAAGACTCATGTCTGCACCCCAAGAGCTCTAAGAAAACGGCCACAAGTTTCATGCTTGCCATAGAAAGAAACGTTCGTCTCCTACTTACTCGCTATAATGACTTTGGAAGACACAGCAAGATCGTTTCTTAGCTTCATACGTAACAGCTGTAGTCTGTGAGCAAAAAGGAACGCTGTTACGAGCTGTCAAAGGTACAGGTATAAACAGCTCTCCCTATTTTCTCCCTTTTTATACTTACAAAAGTTAGGGATAGTGTAAACCAAACACGTGGTAACAGTGTGGTCATGGACATACACAGTCTGTAGATTCAGAAATCCGCTGGGAAAAAGGAAAAGAAACAATTCATATCTTACTCCTAATCTATGCTTATATGAATGCTAAATACTCTTCTCGTAAAGGAAGAATAGCTTACTTAATAATATTATACGGTCCCAGGGTACGGGAATCATCGGTCACACGAGGTTCTAACTGCGTGCATTCCCTAGGAAACAAGCAGACAAACGCAAATCGTGTTAGAGGCTAATTACATAGATACGTCGCGTTCTAACTAACAAACCGCCGTCCATTCCTTACCTTTTGGTTCAATAATTAAAAGCATCCCGCGTGTAGGAGTATGGTGCTCGAAACGGCAAACAACAATGAAGAGCCCGCCGTCAATTTAAATACTCTATCAATCCAAGAGGTGTTCACGGAGTTCCTGTGACGTATACAGATGTAATAGACACAGATGACGGACTACCGAAGCAAGAATCCCGATAAAAATACTCACTTCCTCCAAGGTTTAAGCATCGTCGTTTTCACACGATATGCAACAAAAATCGACGACGGACTATCTGATGGGGTAGAGCTGAAAATACTCAATTCCCCCCGAGCATAATAGGGAACTCATAGCCCACACTTGATATAATCACTTGTATATATTGTAGAGATGCCACACTGAAAATGATATTTGCTGATCTTAGTGTTGAAAAGCAGCACTGAACAGTCTGCTAATCAAGAAATGATCTGTGTATAATATTTAACTCGAGTCGTCCGGGTATGTAAAGTATATAGACTCAAGTACTTAATAAGAATGCTAAGTACTTAACAAGAATGCTAAAAAGTACCGCGATATTTATAAATTATATTCATAGCTCATATTCAATGAAAAGATGAGTCAAAACCATTTGAGGTTGATCATCATTCTAAGTATGGTCATATATAACTGTCCGACATACTTCTTTGATATTTAAGTTACAACATGATGTATGAGTGAAGACTAATTGTCCTCTATAGATTTATTTTGTCCTGCTCTCCCAAGAAAAAATAAGGCAGGACTAAACATGGAGAGTCAATGGGGAGAGTATCGTGGAAATCACAACTCATCAATTCAGGAATCTATTGGATCAAAAAGTCAAGAAAAAACATGGTTAAACATGGTTAAACAGCTCCAATATTACGGTCCCATTCTTCCCTCGAATTAAGACCCCTTTTAACCGTGTCGAGGTAGGAGATATACCATTGTTCTCTCTCTTTCCTTCTGGAAAGAATATTGCCACCTCTCTTACCTATTTTGATTTTTTCCAAAATAAACCAGCTAAAATCTGATTCTCTGTGTCCTTTCTCCAAAAAATGGGCCACAATTGGAGCAGTGATCTTTTTTGTCTTAATGGCTGATCTATGTTCCTGAAACCTCATACGTGCCTCTCTACCTGTCTCTCCCACGTAAGAGAGGCCGCACGGGCACCTAAGTAGATAAATAAAATTTTTACTTTTACAGTTATTATGGGTCTTGCATTTCACTGTCATGGTATTACATACAATTTCTGACCCTACAATGCATTGAGCACAGATGTTACACATGCCACATCTAGTTGTTCCAGTCATCCTTGTGCCATCTATTGTCCTTTGGTTATCCACAATCTCATCTTTATATGTATGTACTAATAGATCACACACATTTTTTTCTTTTTAAATGCGAACAGTGGTTTTTCTAGGGCTAATTCTTCTTCATGATTTAAGATGTGCCAATGCTTGTTCACCACATTTTTTATCTGATTACTTATGTTAGAAAATTTGCTAACAAACACAACTTTGTTTAGGGGACCCTTATCTTTCCTTACATTTTGGACTAATGCCTCACGATCGTAAAACCTCGCTCTCTTCATTGAATGAGAAAGAAGTTTTTTCGGGTACCCCCTCTCTTTAAATTTTGTTTTAAGGGTTTCCGCGTGTTTGTAGTAATCATTGATGTCAGAACAGACGGAGAAACTGACTGAAGGGGATACTCTCCCTTTGTGATTTTTTTAACAAAATATAATGTATGTTAATAAATTGTCTAAGATTTACTTTTATTAGAGTGTTTTCACTTGTATTAATATTTTTTATAAAAATTGGTGATAAATGTGGCATCTCCAGGCACTCCTGGACCTGGCAAATATCATAAGAGGATGGAAACCGGGGTTCGAGACCTAGAAGACTGGACTTGCTCTTCCTCTTGTGCCCAAGACAATTAAGTGGACCCCAAGGCTCATAAGGATGACGTCCTATTAAAACTCCAGGGACTTAACAGGGTACAAGAGGTCTTTTCCTGCAACTGCCCAGATGATGAGTGGAAACTGGATATAGAGTGAACCCTCCTGTGGCGTCTGCCTGCTAACCGATGGGTGTCTAAGTGCCTCCCCAGACTTCTTCTGGGAAGTTAAAAGTGAATTCTCGTGGTGGATTGGCACTTAAAGGTAACATGTTTGACCAGGATGAACATGCATAGTGTATCTGACTCACATTCCATTATGGTCAGATTCAAATTACTTCTAAATCTTGTTCGACTGTGCCCATTGACTATCATTTTCACTTTGTGCTTGTTGACACTATTTCCGCAAAGAATTTTGAGAATTCATATTTCTGGTTCCCTTTTTTGAATTTTTGTCATCTTGGTGTCATTTTATTTATTGAAATGTACTCTATTACTAAATTAGATTGGGACTTTTCTTGCATTAAATTTTGATTTTATTACTGTTGGGTACTATTTAAAAAGACATTGGGGCATATGCATCAAAACATAATTTTTTTTGCGAATCAGTATAATTTGCAATTGCTGTTAGCGATTTCATAAATGCGAATCACATTTTTTGTGAATACACTATTAGAGAAACGCTAATAGTGAATAAGAGAATCCGATGCAGCATCATGATGTCAGATTAAGGAAGTGAGCCTTGTTAACTGTGTACTGAGAGTGAGGAGGAGGAGGCAGACTGCAGGAGAACAGCACTAGGAAGCCATTTGGGACAGCTGAACCTGTGCAAGTATCCAGCATGGCATCAGAAAGCCCCCAGAAGGAGCGCAAAAGAAAGCTGAAGTTCAGTGAAAAGGAGCTGGATATCCTCATAGAGGAAGTTTTGAAGAGCCATGAAAAACTTTCAGGCAAACAGTCACTGCAGGTCCAAGAGTGAGAAAAAAAAAAGAATTATGGGTGGGAATAAAATAAAAAATCAGCCCAGTAGGGGTCACACAGCGCTCCATTCGGATCTGCGCAAGCAGTGGTATGACCTGTGGAGCCGGGCCAAGGAAAGGGTTGCTGCGAGGCTAGCTGATGCCAAAAAAACTAGAGGAGGACCATCCACACAAACAACCCTCACAACCTTAGAGAACCTGGTGGAGTCCACCCTTCAGCCTGATCCTGTTGTTGGAGTGACGTCGATCAATTCCACTGCCCAGTACTTTCCAAGGTAAGATGCATGCAAATGACCATACAATGCTAGAATTACAAAATACACTCCGTAAGTCAGATCCGGGTTAGTGTAGTGAATAGTACTCCAGACCATATTTTACTTGTAACATACAAATGCATACTGTAAATAACAGTCAGCAACTCCAATTGGAAAGGCAAGTGGGTAGCAAACTAGCATCGGTGCAATCAATTGTGACAAGCAAGTTTAATCTCGACACACAGTGTGTTGAGGAATAACTTTATATAACAATACTAGGTTCAAGATGAAATACATGTCAAATTATGCAAACTGAAATTGCACTGATTCACATCACAGATGCACCTGTCAGGAGAAGAAATTGGAGTGTCACCATCACCCACAACACCTGCACCCAAAAGCAGGATCACAGTGGCACCATTATCTGTATTCGAAATGGTAGAGGAGAGCCTACCTGACCCTCCAATAGCACAGTCTGGGAAGCACCCACATCAAGACCACGTGTGCAAGTGCATCGGAGAAATATCCACATCAAGAGGCGCAGGGCAGGTGCACAAATGAGAGCTGAGGAAGGTGACAGTTTAACATCCTATGGTGGGCTGAAGAATGCATTGTTGAGGATACAGTGCCTGAAATGCAACCACATGTGTTCACAGCAGGCACACCTTTCATCTCTTGCAAGGAACATGGGATAGATGAGTGATAGCCTCAAGCAGCTATGCAGGAAGGTCAGAGGGAAACCATTCAACATTTTAGTGACATGACACTAGCACACAAGGAGTTATGCAAGGTGATGCAAGAAAACCAGGTGTCCCACCGCAAAAGACACCATCAATTTCTTGGCTGCTTGGATGGCTACACTAGGGCCATTAACCACTTGAGCATCACTACAGCACAACTGTCCCAACATGCTGTAGGCCTGCGGTGATGTTGCCAGGGGACTGATACAGGTCACCAATGCTGAGGAGAAACTGCAAACTACTTCAGTTTCTGTCAGTAGTGTTAGGAGGGGATAGTGAGGATGCCATCAGCCTCAGTAGCAACATTGGACCAGTGACCGAATGCAGGAGGCGCAGCACAAGGAATACTTCAGCATCAGAGTGCTCAAACAGGGATGTGTCAGAGTACCCTGAATGGGCAATGGGAATGCGTGGTCGCCGAAAATAGTGTGGACCAGAGCACAGGATTTTCATTTGGTGAGGTAACCATTAACCAAATTTGTCTGGGCTGATGTACAAGTGCCATGGCAAAGTTATCCAGTTGCGTTCAGACTTACACATTGCACATTTTCTGCTTGGCATGTGTGCATTAACACAACCTGATCTCTTTTTCTTTAAATAAATTAAAATGGCAAATAAACCATGTAGTGTCTTGTTTCATCATTACCCACCTTAAAAATACTTCTGTGTTATTTCTGCGCATACCTGTCTTCCTTCTGCTGCACTTGATGCACTTGCTGCTTTTTGAGTTTGTAATGGCTCCTCATCATCGTCAGGTTCACTGTCTGAGAGTTCCAGGGGTACGCCTCTAGCAGTTGCAATGTTCTGCAACCTGGCACAAGTGGCAACAATTTTATAACAAGTGTATGGCTTGTACTCTAATGCCCTGCCAGTTTTATGCAGGAAGTGGAAGTTACTTTTCAGAAGGCCAAAGGTTCTCTCAATCACATTGCGCGTTGATATGTGTTCTGCATTGAACCGCTGTTCACTTGGTGTATTTGGATTCAGGTATAGTGCCAATATGAATGAGCACACAGCATATGCAGTGTTACCTATGGGGTACAAGGCAATGGATTACTCACTGCTATATCTCACAATGACCAGAGAATCAGGATAAGAGAGTTACATGTGTTTACCAAGCAGGTATCCTTCGCCAAATTCACTCCCAAGGAGTCATGTATGTAGGTCACTGTGTCTGAAGATGCAGTAATCATGCGTACTACCTGGGAATCTTGCCACTATGTCGGTGATGATGTTCTTTGGGTAAAATCCTTTACAACGGAACCGTTACAACGCAGTACCGTTACAACGCAGGATTTACAACAAAAGTCACTACAACAACTTTCGCTGGAGGGCGCTCTAGGATAGGGGATCGTTTAATTTACTATCCAACACCTTCCCTACTATCCACGGGGACTGGAGTTGGAATAGTAAATTGAACTATTCACTATCCAGCGCCCCCAATGCAAGTCGTTGTAACAACTTGCGTTGTTAAACCTGCGTCGTAAAGGTACACGTTGTAACGGTACACGTTGTACCGTCATACATCCGTTCTTTGCATTGGATATGACTTGTATTTTCAGTGAATGTTATAACTTTCTATTCCTGTAAATGTTCTCATTTACTGAGTGGGGACATATAGCTACATGCGTCCCATTGGTGGTGCTTCCTCAGCAACATAGCGTCCGGGAATGCATTAAAGAAATGCAATAGTGCACTTTGGGAAACAGCTCGTGCTGCAACTATTACCCCCTGGAAGCTACCTGAGGCTAGGAGGTGCTGTGAACCTAGGACCTGCACATGGTTGGGGATGGCATGTGTTCTGCGAGTCTGACGCTGCAGTAATGGATCTAATTCAGCTATCAGATCATAGATCATGGGAGAATTCAACCTATATTTCTCAATATCTCTTCCTTTGTCTGACCAAAGTAATGCTCAATCGAAAAAATGGGCCGCTACATGTATCCTCATCCTCCTTGCCATAACGTACAGTGCGGCCTTTGTGAAACAATCTGAGGCCTTCTGGGGCTGTTTAAATAGTTACACCTGGTTAACACCTGATTTGAATTGGTGCTATTTTGCATGTGCAAAATTGCTAATCTTAGCATAATCACAATTTGTGAATTTTTTATGTATAGGTTTGTGATTACCTAATTGCGAATTCCCAAATACGGAATCGATATTTCAAGATCGCAAAATTGGGATTTGCAAATATAGCGAATTTTAAACATATTCTGCGATTTTCAATGAGGCATTGCTTAGTGCTATTTTGAGATTGCAAACGGTTGATTTTTGCGCTTTGCACTGTTTGCGATCGCAAAATTGCTTGATGCATGTGCCCCCTAGCCTCTAAATAGGACCCGATCAGCTCTGTGCCATAGCCACCAGGGGGTTGAGCTCACGTGACGTAGTGATTTTTGTGGTTTACTCTGAGAAGGATTGTGGTTATTATTGGATGTGGGTACTGAAAACCCCAGGGGACATCATAAAACAAAGCAAAACGTTCTAGAATGCTAATTGTTGGTGATTGTTAGAGAAGTAGGACTGAGTAAAGAGAACAGTTTGTTCCTCTACTCTCGATCACACCTATAATCCGCCTAACACAATTCAAGTGCATGTATTGTTCTCACTGTCTATATCATGCACTACAGTACTACCAGCTTCTATACTTAACCAAGAACAGAAGCACATTGGAATAATAGTATTAGAGTTTGTTTATTTGTCTTTGCATTTTCCCTTCTCATCACATATTGTATTGGGATTGTGGTAAATATTTGATTTACCGTCCTAATTTCTATGCAGGTAAGTACTTAATCAATAATAACTCAATCGGAAAGAAAGAGGCAGAGTCCGTGGTGTTAGAGTTCTTTGGGGTTTTATTCCTTAAAAAGGAATGGTTCTAGAACTGGATATCATGTTCCTGCAACCACAGGGGTTCAGGAAGGGATAGAGCAATATTTTATTGACAATACATAGCTTATATACTTAAGTTACATTATAGAAACCAATACAGTAGGCGTAACAGCTGAGAGAAACAAGATAACAGCATCCACGTGGTAGTGATACGTAATTAGAAGGCGTGAACTAGGCGTGAACATAGAGGTGTGTGCTAGAAACGTCACAGGTAGGTGTCACAAGTGGGTGGCACAAAGCAGAATCTTGTAATGTCAGCAGAAATCTGAGGCTTGGATGCGCGCGCAGCTGTATGACGTGTGATTGACGTGAAACTGGAGGGTGCAGGGGACTTGACATTTAAACTGACGGAAAGAGACAGAAGTCTGGCATGTCAGATCAACTCGTACTTCTATCATATCTGATATCTGATGTTTGGGAACCATATTATCTAAACGGAAAAGGTCTCTGGGGCAGAAGCTATTCTATACTAACTGTGAGTGCGTGTATAAGCGCCTAAGTGTCTACATGAGAATGCGAGGGGCATGGGCCTACCATGGTAACAGAGGCTATGAATTACTTGCACGGAGACAGTGAGGCCGGGCCCTTTGCTCTGCAGCTGGGGGAATGTTTACTTAAACTAGTAGGCAGGAATGCATTTTCGAGGAGCGGAACAGATAATTCGAAGGTTGAAGTCAGTCTTGGCAGGCAGCAGGCTGAGCTAAGCGCCATGAGCCGCACAGGGAGTAAGGCAGAGGTCACGGGTACAGAGACAGCCTGGGCTGAGGCTTTCGGAGTCAGGAAACAGAAAAAGAGGCTCGATGGCAGAATTCAGGGCCTACTTCGCCAGAGCTGGAAAACGTGTAAAGTACACCACAAAAAGACGTTGGCATAGCATACTTAGAAACGGAATATTCAACCCATTCAGGGTGGGTCTGAAAGAGGACATGTTAACGTTGGACGCAAATGTATTTGCGTCTTCATAGCTGGCACAGGAGGGAAGTTACATGCACTTTAAGCTGGTACATGGAGACGGTGGGGTACACGGTAGGGAACATTACTTGACCATAAAATTTATATTTCCTCATTCCCTCCTTGTTCCCTACGGACCCTTCATGATATATCGATCCTCATGAATCGATCAGTCTGTTCTTGTAACATCATTTGTTCTTCTTTCTTTCACGTTTTGAGAGAAAACTGGAATGTTCAATGCACGATGTGGCACACAGTCCACAAATCGCTGGCCCACACTGTAGGCACAGGCAGCAACTGAATACTATGACTAGGCCAATGCCTAGGAAGGATAGGATCTTCCATCCCCAAGCGGTTAACGTTTTCCAGAACCAACCGGACCAAGTCCAGGTGCCTGGATTCTGATGTATCTGATTTGCAATTTTATGAAGACGTGTAATAGCTTGGTATACCGTTGGCGCGTTTTCTGGGATGAAAACACAGCAACTTGACCCGATGACCTTACAAGCTCCGCCTCTATCTGCCAAGATGACGTCAATAACAAGACGATTCTGAAGAACAACAACCCGCATGGCGGACTGCTCCTCTGTTAAGTTACCTAGGGCGGAGGCAGTTTCATTCACTACAGCTTCAAGTGTTCTTGTTAATCTGCGTATTAGTTTACTATTTTGGACGGGGCCTGTGAAGAAAAAGAATCCTTTATTGAAATCTGTGTATTGCTCCCATGCCGTTTCAGTGTAGTCGACAATCGGGAGATCTCTTCGGAGCCTATTCTTTACTAGATTTGTATTTCTGTGATAATCAGGAGGGGCTAGGAAAACAGGTGGCAGAAGGAATGCAATGTAACAGGTACCATCCCAATCTGGAGGTAAGCGTACGTATGCGGTATGACCACAAACAAAGTAGGAATGACGGGTAGCTCTAAAGGAAGATTTACCTTGATCACTGAATTCGACCACAGTAGTACATTTACTATGACCTAAGTGTACTGAACCTTTCTTACTGACACATAAATCACCAGTGACTGGTAATACTGACATAGCAGGGAGAACCGGTGCAGCTTCGGATTCAACAGTAAGAATCATAAGGTTAATTGTATAATTACCTAATCCACATACTTCATTTTCTAGATCAGTTCCTATTCTAGTGGGGAGTCCCTTCTTGTCGGGGTAACAGGCATTAAGCAGAACTAAGTTCAAGTTTCCCCAAACCCAGCTCCCTTTGAAAATAGCGACATCAGGATCTAAGGAATTAATTATTCTAAACCATGCACCACAGGAGCCATTGTGAGTGAACAGGTACGGAAAGAGGGGCAGAACTCCCTTGTATTTCTGGTAGGGAGGGAGTCGGCCACATATCCAGCAGTTGGTAGCGTTGTTGGTCTGATGGGAGTGATGTAACATACTAATGAATGTGTTGTTGCGCAGCGCGAGTCTGTAAGAAAGTTCGTGGGGAGGTAATTCACTAAAAGAATGTTCAGCAGAAACATTGTAAGCAGATTGTTCACGCTTGAAAATAGGGTAGTATATAGGAAGCAATATACTCGCAACAATAATCAGAAGACTTAGAAAAAACATAATCAATAATGTCACTATACAGTGACTGCGGAGTGATTTGCAATATGTACGTTTCTTGAGTTGTCTCTCTCTCTCTATCTCGATCTAGGGGATACATGTCAGAAACGATTTAACCGATTCACCTAGGGGAGGACTTAAACAATTAAACTGTCTGACTTGCTAGATCGGAGTTTCATGCGGTACTCTTCTTGGGGAGTTTTCTCTTGTTTCGGAACTTTAAAGTCACTAGGTTCGATACAGTCTTTGGAAGGGGTGGACGAGTCTTTTTCTGGCATCAGTTCATTGCACTTTTTTATATGGCTTGTATGGATCCACCCCTTTCTGCCTTCAACTTTGATGGCGGTCCTCGTTGTAAGAAGGACGGTCTTCGGCTCTTTCCAGCGGGGCTCCAGCGGACTTTTCCTGTCGAAGTTCCTAATTAGGACCAGATCTCCTGGACGGACATCATGCGGCTTTACATCAGTGTTGTCAGGGAAAGCTGCGGCAACCTGTGAACGACATGATTGGAGTGCAGACATCAAGGAGGCAAGGTAATCTGTCAGCATATTACAATCGACATCGGTAATTTTCTTAGGTAAGGGCGTCCCCCACATATTCGGTGGTCTGCCAAAGACCACTTCATACGGGGATAGTCCTGATCGCGAGTGGGCGACCATCCTCATATAGAACAATGCAACTGGCAGGGCGACAATCCAGTCGACCCCTTTCTCTTTACATATTTTACCAAGGCGGGTCTTTAGTGTCTGGTTATGCCTTTCTACAAGGCCAGCGGCTTCGGGATGTCGGACACAATGGAATTTCCACTGATATCCTAGCAGCAGGGAAACCTGTCTCATAAGTTCGGAAGAGAATGGCTGTCCGTTATCTGAGTACACGACACGAGGCAAGCCGTATCGTGGGAAAAATTCTCGAACCAGCTGCCTGGCAGTGGTCGGAGCAGTGTAATCTGAGACTGGATATGCTTCGGTCCAACGGGAAAGTGCACAAACAATTACGAGGACATATTTGAATCCTCGACAACGGTCCATCTGGATATAATCCATCTGGAGGACTTCAAAAGGGTGATCAGGAGGATGAAATCCACCTTGCTCTACAGGGACGCTTTTACCTGGATTGAACTGACAACAGATCATGCAAGTACGCACTTTCTGTTTTGCTGCTGCTCGTAAGTGTTTGTTATACCAGAGATTCTGTAAACTGTCTAACATCGCTTTCTCTCCTAGATGCGCAGGACTATGTGCTGTATTGATTATGACTTGAACCATAGAGTCGGGGAGAAACCATGTAGATTTTCCCTTCGTCATCCAACCTTGATCTGTCTGGATCCCTCCTAGTTCAGTCCATCTAATTCATCCTGATCTGTCTCAGGCCTGTCTCGTTCTCTTATTAAGCAATTTATGAAAAAACGTAGTATATATGCTTGAGTGTCAACTCTCTGATGCGCCATGGCCTCCTTAATACTGTCAGGGTCTTCCCCAGTCTGGACAAAATGATATATTCTATCTAGGTGCTCTTTCATTCCTGAGAAAAACAGTAGATAATCTGTAGCATGTCGTAAGCGTAGTGATGCTATCATCATTCTATCGTCTTTGCCGGGTACTGGATCATATCTGCAAACTGAAAGCGGTTCTTTGAGTATGTCGAGACGGGGTGATTGGAGTGAAAAAGGGTTCTGCATATCCCTAAGCTGCAATCTGTGTGTTGGTGGCGGGGTCCGGTAACCCCCGGTCGCACCTCCTGAGGCGGAAGCTTGGACATTATCTCTCTGTGGAGTCTGTATCTGTACTTGGACTTGTCTTTTAGTAGGATCAGGTAGAAGCGGTTTCGGTATATCAATTTTAGGTGCGGGAAGTGGTGGCGGTGGAGGAACGGTGGGCTGTCGAACGGGGAAACCTGGTTGCGGTAATGGCGGGATATGGTCTGGAGGCGGGTTGCCACCCCCGTCACCGTCAGTAGGCGGGACGCGGACAGGCAGATTGGTGTAAGCGGGTGCTACATCCTCTAGATAGGAATTCAGGAATATGTCTTTAGTAGTCATGTGATTTACTTTAGTTGGAACCAATGGTGGCGGCAGATTTTTCGGTATTTCTGAAGTGGCCTCAGGCGAACCCTCGGCCACGAGATACATGCCATTTACGAGATTGTTTCGTGCGCGGTCTATTTGCTCTGATTTTACTCGGATCCCTTCAGTAACTAATTTGTTTTCTTGGGCTTTATCTGATTCTTTAAGTCTGTCTTCTCTACGGAGTGCTTTTTCAGCCCGCTTATGTGATTCCTTACGCCAAAATTCTATGGCGTCCTTCTGAGATTGTCTGGCTTTCTTTTTCCACAGTGCTTCTTCTACCTTCATGATGCACTCAGCATCCCATGTTCCGGTGACAGGCCATCTATGTCTTTCGTCTAGATGCTTAGTATAATCGGCCCATAAATCTAGATACAATATGGCATCTAAGCCATGCTTGTGGTACATAAAATTTCCAGGAGTGTCCCTAGGGGGGATAGGAATTTCTTCCTCTAGTATCCCTTTCCTAGTTCCTATCTGCTTTAACTTGTTGAAAAACGGCATCTTGTTTACTTAATACTGAATGCTCAATCCTTGCTACTTAATACTGAATACAGCTAGTTACACAAGAACACAATAATGCACATTAAAAACAGTCACACTCATACCACGACATTAATCACATGAAAGACATTTGAGACGTATATGACTACCCCCTATACCGGATGTACTGCTAAACAGCACAGATACACTGCTAAGAACAGTGCAAGAACTTGAATAACTGATGTACTGCTAAACAGTACAGATACACTGTCTAAAACAGTGCAGACCGAATTTGTGTACCCAAACCCGTCTTGATACGTCCCAGCAATGGTACTCACCGGGAAGCACGGAAAAAGAAGGCCTCGGAAAACTCGACTGGACCGGACTGGACTGGACTCGACTCGACACGTGGATACTTCGGAAACTGGTGGGCCTCTTGACACCTCGGACCTTGCTTCTTTCGGCTAGGCTCTGGTCGGGATCCTCCGCACTCCTCACCGCCTCGTCTGGGTGCTGATCGCAGTCTTCGTCACCTCCGTGGGCCAGAGGGAGATACAGGAAATCCTGCCAGTACGCGTAGTTTCCGTCTAACTGATGGCAGGGGACAGAGCTTGCAACGCACCAACCGGCGCGTGGGGTGGGGGAGGGGTCCCTGTTCGGGCGCCAGAATAATGTGGTAAATATTTGATTTACCGTCCTAATTTCTATGCAGGTAAGTACTTAATCAATAATAACTCAATCGGAAAGAAAGAGGCAGAGTCCGTGGTGTTAGAGTTCTTTGGGGTTTTATTCCTTAAAAAGGAATGGTTCTAGAACTGGATATCATGTTCCTGCAACCACAGGGGTTCAGGAAGGGATAGAGCAATATTTTATTGACAATACATAGCTTATATACTTAAGTTACATTATAGAAACCAATACAGTAGGCGTAACAGCTGAGAGAAACAAGATAACAGCATCCACGTGGTAGTGATACGTAATTAGAAGGCGTGAACTAGGCGTGAACATAGAGGTGTGTGCTAGAAACGTCACAGGTAGGTGTCACAAGTGGGTGGCACAAAGCAGAATCTTGTAATGTCAGCAGAAATCTGAGGCTTGGATGCGCGCGCAGCTGTATGACGTGTGATTGACGTGAAACTGGAGGGTGCAGGGGACTTGACATTTACACTGACGGAAAGAGACAGAAGTCTGGCATGTCAGATCAACTCGTACTTCTATCATATCTGATATCTGATGTTTGGGAACCATATTATCTAAACGGAAAAGGTCTCTGGGGCAGAAGCTATTCTATACTAACTGGGAGTGCGTGTATAAGCGTCTAAGTGTCTACATGAGAATGCGAGGGGCATGGGCCTACCATGGTAACAGAGGCTATGAATTACTTGCACGGAGACAGTGAGGCCGGGCCCTTTGCTCTGCAGCTGGGGGAATGTTTACTTAAACTAGTAGGCAGGAATGCATTTTCGAGGAGCGGAACAGATAATTCGAAGGTTGAAGTCAGTCTTGGCAGGCAGCAGGCTGAGCTAAGCGCCATGAGCCGCACAGGGAGTAAGGCAGAGGTCACGGGTACAGAGACAGCCTGGGCTGAGGCTTTCGGAGTCAGGAAACAGAAAAAGAGGCTCGATGGCAGAATTCAGGGCCTACTTCGCCAGAGCTGGAAAACGTGTAAAGTACACCACAAAAAGACGTTGACATAGCATACTTAGAAACGGAATATTCAACCCATTCAGGGTGGGTCTGAAAGAGGACATGTTAACGTTGGACGCAAATGTATTTGCGTCTTCATAGCTGGCACAGGAGGGAAGTTACATGCACTTTAAGCTGGTACATGGAGACGGTGGGGTACACGGTAGGGAACATTACTTGACCATAAAATTTATATTTCCTCAGGATCAGCGAATCTTTCTGACCCAACTTCAGCTTTGGCAAGGTGTCCTCGTGAGCACTGTTCCCTCTAAGGTGCGCGCCTGGGCGAACACACACCTATGTCTGCCGTGGCGCACATTTTAAAATTTAAAGCGCACGCAGGCAACTGAAGACATTCACGCCGCTGCTTTTAAAATGCTTGCGGCGCGAAAACGTTCAGATTGTGTGCCTTTTTGTAAGTAATCATGTTAATAGCAGTGCCCGTCATGCGCTGCAATTACCATGATTACTTTAAGAAAGGCACCCAATCTCACCTGCAGCTGTGCCCTATTAACAAATGAAAGGCAGAAAGTTTCCAAGCACTTTGTGCTTGTAGACTTGCTGCATTTCATTTCTCAATAGAGAGGGCCAATAGTGTTCTGGCTGGGCAGTGTCTGGAGTCTCCCGCACGCCGACTTTTTCACATGTCTTTAAATACCAGTGGCATATTTACACACATTTACAAACTGGTTACCGAGGCTTACATGTTTGAAGCCCTTTAAGCCCAATGCGCCTGGTTCTAACAGAACAAGAAGGTGAGCAGTCTAGACTGATTGGAAAGATTGCGGTGTTGGATAGATCCCCTGGACCTAACCACGGTTTATTTGATCATTTTCATTCAAATATGAACTCCAGACAGACCACTGCCACTTTCTAAGGTGATGCAGAGACTATCATTACAGTGATTCGACTGGGATGAGCAGGGGGAGATGGGCTGCAGCTGCAAGCGGCTGTTCAAGGTGTGTCAGAAGGAACAAAGTCACAGTCTCCTCGCTTTGATAGTGAAACAAGTTACATTTCCCTCTACATAAAAAATGGAACTTTCTAAATGTGAAGTGTTAAACTTTTAGTGAAACTAACAATAATCTACATTAGTCGACTTGGTTGTGTGCAAACAAAAACCCGACTGTTCTCACTCACAGGGTTTTGACACAGACCTCTGCTTAGCTTATACTCAGCTGCCTGTTCACCCCAACTTGAAAGAAGCGGGACTCTGATCCCCACACCACCACACCCTTCACTCAACATTAACCACAGCCAGCACCCTTCGGACCATGCAATCTGAATGGCAGCTGAGGATTCTAGATCTAGAGCGAATTGCAGGTCATTGCTTATTTGTTAGAGGTTTTATTGGTGCCACAGGTGCTGTAAGCGGTGGACGAATCGAACTGGGCTGATGGCCTGCTGTTTAATATGAAGTGCACCACTAGGCCCTTCAGGATTTCGAGGCTGCGCAGCAGTGGGACGTGGTATCAATTCAAGGCAAGTGGTATGAATAAATAAAAATAAAGAAATTTGAAGGGGGTCTTAGTGCGGGGAAGGCAATGTAATTAAGAGTCGGCTGAGCATCATTGCTAGTGTTTTCATGCCCTACTAGGGATTAACAGCCCTATGCGCAAACACCACAGCTCTGCTGCGTGTTTTGAAAACATGGTTTCATTCTAACTCACTTTTTACACTAACTCACCAAGGTCTCAAATTACTGCAAACTAATCCAGCGGGTACCGCAGTCCACGGGATATTCGTCTCAGCCGCCGTTGGTGAAGTCGGGCCCCACCGTGGGGGTCTAATTTGATAAAATAGCCGCCTGTGTCCCAACACGTGGCGCGAGCAGTGCTGCATGCCTGAGTCAAGAATGTATCAATTAATGGGAGTTAATATTCTGTTACATTGTAGCAGCTTAGAGCTGCAGATTCTGAGCCTGCCCCCAAGCCTGGAGGGGGCAGTGCACATGGAGCACTGCCACTCCAGCTTAAGTTTCACTCAGTCTGGTGCGTGATTATTAGCTGAAGAAGAGCCATTATGAGTGACATTCCATTTCAGTGCAGTGATGCGGACCACCATACTGATGCGTGATACTTGACAGGTCTGTACCCCCTAGACCCCACTCTGCCTATTCCTTTGGGGTAGTGTGAGAATCCATTTCAGGAAAGGAATATAGAGTTGGGTTACGGAAAGAAAAATGCCAGCCATGTGTTGTTTAAAGAGCCTGCAAAGGCCTGTCTTGAAACTAAATATAGTTATACATAAAAAAGTATGTATTCATTTGCAATTTGACTTTTCTGTCTTTTTTCCCTTTAAAGCAGCCATGGATCATTCAGGCAGCCCTGGAACACAATTAAAAGTGCTTTCTATTTATATTCGCTGTTCAAAGTATGCATAAATAAGTGCTGAAAATATGGCTTTAGGTGTCTGTTTATTTTTGTACTGTTTGGACATCAAAACAATGACCTCGTAACCCTAATCATAAGACTCGAAGTTTGCTGCAGGATCAGCACATTATTTATTTCCTCCACCCTTGATCCCTGATTAACGTCATAATAGTAATGACTTAAGTTGTATCTGAAACCCTATGCCGCCGTCAATAACAAGCTGAGTTACTTCAAGTGTCTCGGAATGCACCATGGGTTCAGACAACTCACTCCTCATTCTCGCCCTTCACTATCACGCTCCTCCTGTACTCACAGCGATCCCAATGCACTCAAAATGCACTTGCGCCGTTCACTCTGTGCCTCACTCTGCAATCACGCAAGCACACTACTCTCCCTGCACTCATGTGACACTTCACTCACCTGCCCCCCTTACTGCTTAGGCTGCATTCTCACTCAAACAAGCCCAAAAAAGACTGTTGCACCATGTGCAACCAGTGCTAAGGCCAGTACTGGCTGGAAGTGTTAGCCCCCCTCCTCCCGAAGTTTGGGTCTATATGCGCCCCTGAGCATGCCCCAAAATTTGGAAGGACACTAACCTAGCTAACCTGATCGTACTGTTAAAAAAATAGTAGCCAATACAGCCCTGCAGCCACACAAAGGTTTCTTTTCGATTGCAATAGGACTAAACATATGAGACATGGGAGTGCATCACAGATATTATTTGCAGTAATATTAGTGAACTGCTGATGTGTTACAATATTGATAACACACATCAATATCCCTGAACATTAGATGTAACCACATTTAGAATTTGGACGATTGAGCCTGTATACTGTCAGTGACCTGGCCTAAGAGGGCATGAAAGAGCTGAAATGCAATCATAAATTCAAGCCTGTTTTGAACAGGGCCGGCTCTAGGGCTGTGTGACCGGTGCCACTGTACCAGCTGCTGACTTTGGGAGATGTAGAGGGCTGAATGCCTTGTTTGAAGGTATATTATTGTTTTAAAGCACCTGCTGCGACGCTCCTTGCCTTCAGCAATTTTCATGCAATATTGAATATGTGAAGATGACGCTCAGAGTGTTCTCTAGTGAATGTTTTACGGTAGCGCAGAGGGTTAATATACCTGCTGCAAAGAATGAGCACCATACAGGCTGTACCATGGCGGTACCTATAAAAAAAGGCACTGAAATGGGAACGCGAAAGCAAATTCCTGCAGGAACTGGGGGTGCATGCATACAGGGGGGAATAACATGTGCCCCCCTGCATGTATCCCCAGGTATGCAATCTTGTATAGGCTCCCAACATTTCCCTACCATATGAACAGAGGTCTAGTTGGAAATCTTTAGTGAAATCTTATATTGGTGTCACCGTTAGGGTCGTTTGCTTTTCTAAACCCGAAGTGTTCTTGCCTGTGTAACCAATTCATGTCTAGGTGTTTGTATGTATATTGCAAACCTGCCTTAAGACCCATTATGTGGCGCTGTACGTGTGGAATGCATTGCATTTTCATTTTTTAAGCAAAAGTTTGGAGTGATGTTTGCACTGATATTTGTTGCTGCACCCATATGCGTGGTCCGGTTCTTGGCGCACATAGCATTGGCTGCAGCGCACAGAGACCTTACACTGCCGCTCACAGAGGAAAAAAATTAGAGGGAGCATTGCTCATGAGTGATTTGTAGAGGGAATTCTTGTATTAACTCTGGCGCTGATAATTACTCTGGCCTCGTATGTATGTTAGGCCAGAGTGGAAAATGGCATCCTGCATGTGGAATTAGCAGAATTTGGCAACTGTGTTACTCTTGTAACGTGGAGTTCTGGCCAAAATTCGCCAATCACAGTGTGGTGGAATTCTTTACCCTGTGAGGCTCTGGATATGTGCGCTTGCTAGCACGAGTGAAACTTGGCATCACCTAGCACAATTTACAGTAGCTAGAATGACTTCCATTAGGATTTTCTAACACGGGATTGCTGGTGCAGTTGGGGTCAGAGATGACCTTCTCGAGATTTTCTACTCAAGTGGCAGCAAAATAAACTTGAATGGCCATGTGATCTTGACACTGCATTCTGAATTTTCAGCGTGGAATGCATTACTGGAGCTGAATCACAGTGTGAGCAGCGCAATGTGCATATTTTTGCCCATTGGTGGAAGTCTGCGGAATCTCGCCAGAGTGTGTAATGTAACTTCGCTGAAATCCGCAAAGCGAAATTCAGTGAGCTCCCCCCACCTCTAATGTATGTATGCATTTGATACACTATAATGCATACCTAACCAAAGGACAGTGGAGTGCTGTACATAGTCAAAGACAAGCATAAAGTCAATGAGTAATAGGCACGGAAAATTTGTTGTGAACGGTTATTGCATTGTAATGTAAAGATCTTTAAAGAAGTCCATGCATTTTTATGCCAACTATATTACTCTAGACCAAGGTCAGTCATATGAAAGTCAGCATTGGTCCACTTCCTATAGGAAAGTCCAGCTCAAAATGCCTGGCCAGATGGGACCCAGTTACATACTAACACAAGCCACTTTAGAATGGATTTTGATTATTCTGTCCTTCTTACTGAGCTTGATTCCTTTGCCACAGTGCACACAGGATCCACATCTGGGCACACCCTAGCACTTAGGAAGTTACACTATGGCAAAAAAGATGATCTGAGGAAGGCACACAGGCAATGGTGCATCCTCATTTGCATCAGGGTATGCCCTTTAAGCCAGTGAAGGAATTCCCACTTCACATTGCAGGGGTTCAAAATAAGCACACATGTTGTAAATATTTCAGAAAAGACGACACAACAATCTTCAGTCAGTTCTGTACTGTGGAAGTGGTCAGGGGTACAGAAAGCTGGCACACATTCCTGGTGTGCTCTTGAGGAGCTTCATCGCAACACTCAGGGCCTCAACATGATGTCGGTGGGACTGCCACCAACAGGCTGTCGTTTGCAGTCCCACTGTCAGACAGCCCTTCAGTCCGATCACTGTATTACAATGCTGGCAGTCGGACCCTTGTCTGTTGGGGTATATACAGACGCCTCTGCCAGGATGAATGATCTCAACGGGGCAGCCGTTGAAATTGTGATCTCGAATGGAGGAGGTGCAGAGACAGGCACCTCCGTCGGGATTACGATGTCCCTTACCGATAGCCTTTTCTTGGCAGTCCAACCTCCAGGATAAGACTATCGGTAAGGGACTTTTGGAGCCTCAAACAGGGCCCCACCCCTCGTGGGACTCTGCTAAGTGGCCCTAGGGGCAGATGTAGTACCCCCATACACATCCATGCACCATGTGCCATGCACCACATTGTCCATGACACATGGTCCATGGATGTGCACAAAGTGCTCTTTTACACGGGCTTGTGCTGTGGCCCTTTTCCTGGGCCGCAGCACAAGCCGCTGTGTAAAAGAGCACTTTCCATTCACCATCACGACGATCATATCGGAATTGGGCAGTCGAACCGCCGACTGCATGTCGGGCGGTCTCCTGACTGCCGCAACAGCAGACGGCGATCTGACGGTCCAATATTTTAACAGGCCCTCAGTACCACATGTCCAGTCGTAGGCCGTTCTTTACCTTGATGTATATTCTGGGACTTATAATCTTGGCTTCGTTCTTCCGAACTAGTGGATCTGCCACCAACAGGCTGTCGTTTGCAGTCCCACTGTCAGACAGCCCTTCAGTCCGATCACTGTATTACAATGCTGGCAGTCGAACCCTTGTCTGTTGGGGTATATACAGACGCCACTGCCAGGATGAATGATCTCAACGGGGCAGCCGTTGAAATTGTGATCTCGAATGGAGGAGGTGCAGAGACAGGCACCTCCGTCGGGATTACGATGTCCCTTACCGATAGCCTTTTCTTGGCAGTCCAACCTCCAGGATAAGACTATCGGTAAGGGACTTTTGGAGCCTCAAACAGGGCCCCACCCCTCGTGGGACTCTGCTAAGTGGCCCTAGGGGCAGATGTAGTACCCCCATACACATCCATGCACCATGTGCCATGCACCACATTGTCCATGACACATGGTCTATGGATGTGCACAAAGTGCTCATTTACACGGGCTTGTGCCGTGGCCCTTTTCCTGGGCCGCAGCACAAGCCGCTGTGTAAAAGAGCATTTTCCATTCACCATCACGACAATCATATCGGAATTGGGCAGTCGAACCGCCGACTGCATGTCGGGCGGTCTCCTGACTGCCGCAACAGGAGACGGCGATCTGACTGTCCAATATTTTAACAGGCCCTCAGTACCACATGTCCAGTCGTAGGCCTTTCTTTACCTTGATAGTATATTCTGGGACTTATAATCTTGGCTTCGTTCTTCCGAACTAGTGGATCTGAATCAATGTTAAACGGAATGTCCAGGACTGCGAAAATAGTATTCTTGTTACATAGAGCAATGTGGTAAATCAAGCATATGTTTATAGAGCTGCACGATGTGTTTTCAAGGACCATCCTGATTTAAAATAAGTGAAGCAAGCTGTTGTTGTTTAAAGCATACTTTGTATTTTATGTGTGAAATGTAGATTAATAATCTAGTCATTAAATTAAGTGAAAGCAGGTGGGAGTATATGAGCCACACACGCTATTTAAACCACATCTACTACTCCAAATCTGAATATAATTATATAGTTAAACAGAAAATAAATCGAATTAATTATGAAATGCGTTTTACCTCAATATTTCTATGCAATTAATTTAAAAGATGGAAGCATAGATCAACCTCCTTCTTAGTTCTGAGTTAAATTGCACACTTGGTTGCATGATATTACACTAGTGGAGGGGGGGGGGTCTTTGTAAAAAACACTGCTGCCAGAAGACTATCAAATCTACAGATGCCAAGCTTGTTGTACTTTATCCATGGTAAACCTTGAAAAAAGAGGCATACACAACGGTATCAATATTTTGGGAAATTAAGTTAAATACTTCCCTGTACTCAACTGAAAACTCTTGAACCATGTGTCCATGGTTATAACCACAGCACTGTTCATCCTGGGAAAATTATTTCATCGCCGTATGCTCCATTTCATTTATGTGCCAAAACTGGTAGTACCTTTAAGTGCTGTTTTTGCAGTGTGCGATACATAAATGCAAATCGTATTCAATGCACAGAGGATACAATTAATCAATGCAATTTATATAATATAATTAGAAGCAGTTCAAGGGCTTTTAAATTGACTTCTTTGTAAAATTCTGTCCTTAGAGCCCCTGATAGGTGTCTCTTGTTTTGCACGGCAATAGACAGTGGCCTGTATTACCATAAGGGCGCACTTTCCCTGTTTGCACCACAACGCAACTTAAAACAGGTGCACTGGGTGCAAATATGTAAAGTCCACCCTATTATAGTGAATGTGCTGCCATTAGGACAGACGCACAATCGGCCTTCCCGGGCGGCATCGCATTTAAGTTAAATATGGAGCGCCTACTTCATAGGCACTCTGGGTTTCACAGTACAGGCGGCATGTCGCCTGCATTCTCAAGAGAAGAGAGAGATCTCCTTGCAGGTGGGTGCAGTAAGTGACTGCACTTGCCTGCAGGGAGAATTTCTTGGGGGTCCTTTGGCGTCACTTTATTCTCCTCAGAGGGCTGACTTACTGCATGTTATAAACTGGGTTTATGGTTGGTAGAGGTATGCACCCTGTTCAAGTAGGAACCACAATCCTACTCAGGGTAAGTCACATACACAACATAAATGAATCTGAGCTCACCCTCTATTAGCTTAAAGCCGAGCAGTCAGGCTTAACCTAAGAGGCAATGTGCAAGCTATTGCAGCACTTCAAACAGTAACACAGTTAAAACACCACAAAAAGACTCCACACCAGTTGGAAAAATAGATTATGATTTTATAAATATGACAAGACCAAAACAACAAATATGCAAAAAGTTAAAATCAAGATATGAATTTCTAAAGATTAAATGTAAAGATTTATCTTAAAATCAATAAGCCGCCTATGGGGGTTATTTGGTCATTCTGGAATGGGGCAAAATCAAGAGTTTAGGTCAACCGGGATGGAGTGTGGGCTGGGTACAGGAGCCATGGAAGGCCTGCTGAAAAAAGTACCTTGATCCTTGTCCCAACAGGAGATGTGGGGTGCAGCCGAGCAATTCGTCGGTGTTGATCCCGCAGTTGATATGATGGGGTGATTTGCTTTCCGCAGTAGAGGAATTACACCGGTTCTGGAGATGATGCACTGAGCCCAGAGACGTTGGTTCCGCAGACAATGCACTGGGTTTCTCCATGCAGCAGAAGGGATGCATCAGGAATTCCACACTGGGTGAATGTTTGACAGTGTTTAGCACTAAGTCCATCATCTTTTTGTGTTGCTATAGTCACCCTAATTGGCAAGGATACGCCCAGACATTGGTCCCGTGCTCACTGTGCTACCAGATTCAAGCTACCGTGGTTCATGAGGGGTGATACCCCAAAACCGGTCCCAGGATGCTTGTTTCAGGTCTATGGATGACCCAGTTTGGCTGGACTGTTTCCATGGGGAGCAGGGACAAGACTGATTTGCATATGGATATGGAGAGTCCAAACTGGTGTGGCACAGTGAGCAGAGAAATAATAGATTTAACCCAGATCTGTGACCGGGGTTGAATGTTTGACAATGTTCAGTATTTCGTCCATTATCTTTTTGCACTACTATAGTCGTTCTAAGTGGCAAGCGTATGCTCAGACGAGGGCCCCGTGCTCACAGTGCCACTGGATTCAAGCAAGCCTGACTGATGAGGGGTGATACCATGAAACCAGTCCCAGGAGGCTTGTTTCTGGTCCAGGGAGGACCTGGCTTGGCAGTATGGGCTGGTTTTTTCCCAGCAAAGCAGGGTCATGACTCATTTGCATATGGCTGGGTCCAAATTGGGGTGGCATGGTGAGGAAGACATCAATGGATTTAACTCAGATCTGTGATGGAGGGTGAATGTATGAAGAAGTTCAGCATTCTGTCCATCATCTTTTTCTGTTGCTATTGTCACACTAAGTGGCATGGGTATGCTTAGACATGGGTCCCATGTTCACTGTGCCACTCAATACAAACTAGCCTTGCTTGATGATGAAAGATGCCCCAAAACCGGTCCCATGGTGCTTGTTTCTGGTCCAGGGAGGATCTTTCTTGCTAGTTCGAGCAAGACTGTTCACTTGGGAAACAGGGTCAAGACTGATTTGCATATGGCCGGGTCCAAACTGGGGTGGCATGGTGAGAAAGACAACAACGGATTTAACTCAGATCAGTGACTGGGGGTGAATGTTTGACAATGTTCAGCATTCTGCCCATAGTTTTTGTTCTTGCTCAGACATGGGTCCCGTGCTCACTCTGCCACTGGATACAAGGTAGTCTTGCTGATGAGGGGTGATTCACCAAAAACAGTTCTAGGATGCTTGCTTTCCATCCAGGTAGGACTTAGCGTGGCAGTTCGGGCTGGACTGTTCCCATGGGTAGTAGGGTCAAGGCTGATTTGCATATGGCTGGGTCCGCACTGGGGTGGTATGTTGGGCAAAAAGTGATGGATTTAACCCAGATCTGTGACTGGAGTGAATGATTGACAATGTTCAGCGTTCCATCCATCATCTTTTTGTGTTGCTATAGTCACCCTAAATGGCAAGTGTATGCCCAGACATGGGTCCCGTGCTTACTGTACCACTGGATTCAAGTTAGCTTAGCTGATGAGGAGTGTTACTGTGAAACCGGTTCAAGGATGCTTGCTTCTGGTCCAGGGAGGACCTCACTTGGCAGTTCGGGCTGGACTGTTCCCATGGGGAGCAGGGTGAAGACTGATTTACATTTGGATGGGTCCAAACTCAGTGGCATGGTGAGCAAAAAAATGATGGATTAACCCAGATCTGTGACTGCGGGTGAATGTTTGACAATGTTCAGCACTCTGTCCATCATCTTTTTGTGTTGCTACTTTTCACACTGCAGTGGCATTGATGCGTTGGTTCCAAGGCTTCAGATCTTTAAGACGATGCACTGGTTCTGAGTGTGATGCACTGATTCTGCTCCTGAAACAGCAATGATGCATCAGTTCTGCTACCCTCAGATAGGAGTTGCATTGGTTCAACTGAAGTGAGCACCTGGGTCAACTTCCAATGGACCAGGCACAGGAACAAGGGGTGAGACATTGACATCCCTCAGTCTCAGGAACAGGAGGCAAGCCAACAAGCCCTTGGGATCACTCTTTGTTCAATTAGAGTCCAGTTATTCCTCATCAAAGTTAGAGGATAGCAGGATACAGGGCAGCACAGCAGTAAAGAATGTCTTCAAGAGCAGCAGTCTAGAAGAATGGCAGTCCTTGTAGCAGCACAACAGGCCTTCTTCCTGACCTAGTGTATTTACAGGTCCAGAATTGTCTGATTTGTTGGTGTCAGAGACAGTTCAGCCTTTGAAGTGAGGGTGACCTCAAAGAAGGGTCTTTGAAGTGCACATATGTCATTTCTTCCTTGCCCTGGCACTAGACTCACTACAGAGGGGAATCAACCCTATGTGTGGGGACAGGACACTGCCTATTCAGGTGTAAGTGTCAGTTCCTCCCCAGGCTGAGCCATCAGGAAGAAGATCAGCACTCAGACACACCTAACCTTCCTTTGTATGTGGCTGTCCAGAGGGAAAGTACAAAGTCAAGCTATCATCCACCCCAGATATGTATGGGAAACAGGCTGCAGGCACGCAGAGCCTCATTTACCTACTTTTGGCGTAGGGCAGCACTGCAAGCCTTCCTGCAGCGCTGCCTTATGTCAACGGAAAAGGGCAGGAATGCACCATATATATGAGATACAGGACATTCCTGTCCTCTTTTACCATGGTGCAGGGGTGCCTGCACTGAATGAGGTTGTTTTTTTGCAGGAAGGGACACCTTCCTTCAAAAAACAACAGTTATGCCACCACTGGGGAGGTGTAGGCATTTGAAGCATTTCCAGGTTTATAGCATATTGTAAATCTGGGAATGTGTCAAATGCCATGGGTGCTATGTGGGAACACCCACAGTAACGCCCATGGCACACCTCCCTATCGCAGTATGAAGCAATACAGCAACCTGCATTGCATTGCCTCACACCATATCTGCGAGGCCATGAAAATCCATGCAGGGTGGCTTTATGTGGCCTCGTAGACATGGCTCTTCAGTGTGAGCCCCCAGACCATCATTAAAAGTGACGTTCTGGCACTGCACAGGGCTTGTAAATGAGCCCCACGGAGCTTTAAGAGCAGAAAAATTGCAACTTTCTAAAAGTGCTATTTCTAAAATAGTAATTTTAAATCCAACTTTACCAGTAAAGAGGAGTTATAATTACCATTCCAATGATATAAAACATGACAGGGCTACTCCGTCCCAATCAGTAATTAAAGCTTAAAAGTGGAATTAGGAATTCACAATGTTAACCTATGAGATAAGTAGACTTCACAGTAGTGAAACATGGATTGAGCTGTTTTTCACTACCAGGACATGCAAAACTTAAAAGTACTTGTCCTACCTTTTAATTACATGGCACCCTGCCCAATGGGATACCTAGGACTTGACTTAGGGGTGACGTATGTGTAAGAAAAGGGGAGTTTAAGGCATGGCAAGGGGTTTTAAAAACCAAATTGATATGGCATTAAGACTGCTCACAGACGCTCTGCAGTGGCAGGCCTGATGCATGTTTAAAGGGCTACTTGTGTGGGTGGCACAATCAGTGCTGTAGGTCCACTAGTAGCATTTCATTTACAGGCCCTGGGCGCAAGTAGTGCACTCTGCTAGAAACTTACAGACAAACTAAATATCGCAATTGTGGATAAACCAATGTTACCATGTTTAGGGAAGAAGCACATGCCCTTTAGCACTGGTCAGTAGTGGTAAAGTGCTCAGAGTCCTAAGGCCAACAAAAAGAATCAGCAAAATGAGGAGGTAAGCAGGCAAAACATTTGAGGGAAGACCACCCTGAGGCTATTCGGTCTAACAGTGTGCCACCTTCTTTTTGTGCACTTTCTGTGCATTTCCTAAAGGCACACTTAACTTTGTGCCCACGTCAGTAACATGGAATGGGTACAGAGACAAAGTGATTCTCTCATTTGTATTTGGCCATGCCGCCATACAAATGAGGTAACGCTCTCTGAGCCTAGTGCTGGCAAGCGCTATCAGTATTTCAGATGGGGACACACAAGCATCTGAGGTCTCTTCTCTAATACCATTGTGCCCGGGGCACCCGAAGGGGACCACCCATCCATTGCACCTCTGGGGCATGCTATATAATATGGTGCCATGTGTGCTTGCATGTACTGTATGTTTGTAGCTTACGTAGGCAAACCTTGCTATGAAGAAAGGATGGCCAATAAACCTTTGGAATTTTGCAGGAGGTAGGTCGAATGAAAAGGAGCAGGAATACAGCATTAACGGTATAGGTTTACACAGGACTGGGCATTATCTCAGTGACCTGGAGCACTTAGAAACCGGGCTTCAAAGCACAGGGCTGCTCCTGGTGACTATGTCACTCTCCTCAGCTCCCTGAGGGTAACGGCAGCAGGCACTGGAAGATTTCAAGAGAGAAAGAGAGGGTGGTGGAGGGTTAAGAGAAAGAAATTAGAAAGGAAGGGGAGAGAGAGGATGGATGAAAAGTAAGAGAATGCATGAGGAGACAAAGGGAGCAGGACTGGTTTGGGCATTTTGCCAGGGCTGCTTATGGTCCCCAGTCCAGCCCTGTTACACTAGAAAATGAATGGCTGCTGGTGGCATTAGAGAAAAGGGTTTTTGGGACATCATTATTTTCTCATTATATATGCTGGACACATTTTATTATATTATGGAAGAAAATAACCAAGCATCAATAGGTGCCCATATTTAATTGTCAATTGTATGAACGAGCTGCCTGAGTAAATGTTTACTTTCTGCTTTCTTGCTCAGTTTGTTGTAAATCAGTTCATTGTTTTGTGCTGTAACGGATCACACCGATTGGTGACCAAAGTGAATAGAGATTGCTGCCAGCAGACTATTGAGTAGCCTTGCTCAAGGCCCTAAACCTATGCATGCTCCCAAGTGCCACAGCACCTTTAGATACTGCTTTGTTGATTATTTCTGAGAATGAAGTAACGTGACATTTAGCTCCTTTCAACTTGATTGCTTTGACTTCCAACAAAAAATTGAATCCATGAGTCACATGAAATCAGGCACTCATGAACTATAGAGACTGTGAAAAAGATAGATGCAAATTCCCCATTTTGATCAGGAAGCTACTCAAGTCTGCCATGTGCTATCAACCAATTTCATTGTCTTGGTTACAGCCTCGGGTGATTGAGCCTTAAGGAGGACTTCATTGAGGTACTAAATTACAGACATGGGGTGTTTGTGTGGACACGCCACAACCAGAGCCAATCCCTTGCTGTAGGCTATTAGTGCTCTAAATGAGCTGCAATGAAGATTAGAAGTGGGTTTTCCTTACTTCAGATCACAGACCTATTGGTGTGCCGGATGGACTGGAACATGCTTCAGTTCTAGTGATGTGAAGATGTTTCAAGGTAAATAAAGGGGAACGTATCTTTAAAGATGTGTTTTTAACCATCACTGCAATGCCTACTCATATTTGTTCTGTCTGCTGAAGCTCAGAACTAACCAGAATTCCCCTATGAACTTCTGCACCAAACATATGCTAAAATAGAATCCCTGATCCTAAAGATGTTCTGATACTGAGGCGGTCATTAGTTCTGCATCAATTTACTGATGTCTTCAGGCACTCAGCTTCTCAGGGCATTCGACCACGTTTTTATGTTCTCAAAACTGGCATGAACCAGTCTAAGTCTATTATGTAGCTTAGGAATATTTACAAGGCCCTTGCGCCATTTTTAATATGGGAAAAGTGACGCAAAAGTGGCGCAAGGGCCTTGTAAATACGCCCATGTGTGTGAAAGGCGTCTGTTATCCACTTGAAGGAATCACGGTTAGGAGAAAAAGGACATGGAGTAAATAGAAAACATCTTGAAAATCTTGAAGCTCTTGATTGATTCAGACAGTGAAGGAAGTGAATAGAGGGACGTATTAGCTCCTAATTCAAAGCCCATTTTTTTCTTTAGTGCTCTAAGTGGTCTAGGGCTTGGCAGGGCTGAGTCCTTGTAAACCATAAAACAATGGACACTGTAGTAGAACATTATGGGTTCTTCTATTTATTTCCTTCGCTGCCTCAATCAGGAACTGTACTGTCTGCCTGTCACTTGCTGGAGATGCAACAGTGTCATTTGATGTCCCCTCTATGACATAGAGACGAAGTGACATGGTGTTTGCTGTTGTTTACCATTGATGTTCTAGGGCCTAAGATATTATTTCATTCTAATTAAAAGATCATGTTAATCCCTTTTTGCACTTGACAATAGCCTTACCAAGTGGTCAAGGGGTCATTTTAATCTTTACAGAGTCAAGTATTTTATTAATTTTCATCTAATGAAATAGAGCTGTATAAACTGTGAAATACATATCTTCTTGTCTGCTCGTTTTTATTATTCATTGTCTATTACGACTCTATGAATTCGCGAAGCAATGGACACTATCTCAAATGTATTAGGTCGCACCCTAAGTTGTATAGGTCAATCTTCTTGCTGAGGTTTCTTAGATACCCTTCCTCTACCACAACCATTTAAAAGCCCTCCCACCTCTTGATTCCACTTAAAGTGACCATCTGGGGAATAGTGTAATAAGTCTAAAAACCTCGGAGATCATCCAAGAAAGCACTATTCTTTTTTAATTTCAAAGAATTTTTAAAAAGATTTTTGCTTAATTCAAACTCAAGAAAATATAAAGAAGATATAAGTTGCATGAATAACAAAAGAAAATAAATCAACAATACAAAACGAAAAAACAAATCATAGATGTGGGTATTCGATATAAACGATGAAAGAAGATTGGTGAAGCAGGATTGTGAGAAATCATGCACACTGTATGTAGAGAAGCAATGTCATGGTACAGAATTAAAGCACTAGTAGTGAGACATGTTATGTTACTTTCATTTCTAACGCGCACAGATACAACAAGAGTGTCCCGGCGCGAACCTTGGGAGAATTAAGAGGCGCCTAGAGCCAAGATTAGGGAAATAGGTGAGTTTTCAGTTTCTTTTTAATAGACTCGGGTCCTGAGTGCATTGGAGCGCGAAGGGCAGATCGTTCCAAGCCAAAGTGGTTTCACAGCCAGAGAGCTGTGATACATCCAATATATATAGCTTAACATGAGATCGATACACATTTCCATGAGAAAATATTCGAAGACAATGGCTCATTCTTCTTGAAATATTTTGGTGTACTGAGGGTTCTCAGGAGTGAAAGATGGGTATATGCACACTGTGTGAAAAGTGTTGTAAGGGGCAATTTTTTTTAATTTTGACTAACATGCGGTGGAAGGGGTACTGTGTATATTAAGGATGAGGCCTCCTGGGGATTTACTGTAAAATAGGAGTTAAGGGTTCTCCACAAGGGTCTATGTTGTGGTTTCCATAGAGTGTGTTGCAATGCGATGCTGTCCGCACCTTTCACATTTGTGATCCAGTTTAACCATGACTTCAAAGAGGTAGAAACAGTATCTGAACCTACATGCAGCCATTAGTAGAATGTATAGTAGTAATGCATAATTGGGGGAGCCCAGTTGAGGGGCTAAAACCCCCTTAATGATGTAATGAATCTCACATATAGGGGCATAGTCATCCCATTTATCCTGTGCGCTTACCTTTTGTTGTGTGGTGGGCGGTTGTAAGAGTTTTCAGAATCTTGAAACCTGGTGTTCAGATCTTTTGGCCATGGAAGGGAGGGGTCTTGCAATGATGGTTTAGCTATGCAGAATTTAAGTTTAAGAACATTTTAGAAATCCATATTTCCTATATTGTATTGGTTCTGAAGTTAGTGGGTAGTGTCTAGGGCATAATTGCATCAAAAAGTGGATGCCTTTGGAGGACCATGATTTCCAATAGAGAGGGTTACCATCAATCTTAAATATCAGATTATTCCAAAGAGAGTTCAGGTTGGATACTTTAACAGAACATTAGGGCGTCCATCTAGTTTTAATAAGGCCAGTTTAATGTTTTGAAACATTTGTTTGGTTGGTAGAGAAGGTTGAACTGCGTTGGACAGTAACATTATGGGGTAAGAGTCTTCTAGGATTGCTGTTGGACCAGGATCCAGGCCAAAATATATTCAAGTGGTGGAGAGAACCATATGGATCCCTGTTACGCAAGGAAAACAGATTGGTAGTTTGCCAGGTTTACCCCCACCAAGGAGCGTGGCAAATTGGCACTACAGCAATTAAGCACAGTTGATGAAGTGCATACCCGTTGTCTAGTAGGTATACAATCTTAGTCAGGTTATTGAGGGTATGGGAGGATTGGGTATGGGAGGATTGATTTGATAGTGGTGTGCTACTACAGATACAAGCTCTGTCTGTAGCAGGCTGCTGTACTTTAAGCTGTTACTAGAGGCCCCAAAGGCATAACTTGCAGCACATAGAACTCCCCCAGCGGACAGGGAGAAAGTTATCAGAATCAGCAGCTTAGGGGCTGCACTGGCAGATCATCAAACCACTGGATCATATAGGGGGAAGCCCAGTATAATTATCACTGTGAACTAGGCCCTTGCACTGGTGTTTGGTAAGCAAGGGGAACACAGCCATTGATCTGGATCATACAGGGTGTAAGCTTTGTGGATCAAACTGAGTGGAGCAAGCTCAGTGGGGTCCAGTGTAATTAACAGCATCATTTGGTCCCTCCCGCTGATGCCTGGTAAGCGGGGATCATAGTCTCTTTGCCGAAGTTACATCATGCCGGAAAGGATTGGGTTGAAATGTCTCTAGGCTGCCTCGCTCCTCACACACTTCTAACAGGTTTACTTTAGAAGCCATCCCAGAGTCATTGGATGATCATCCAGCTACTGTAGACGTAATTTTCCCATCATCCGACATCATCAGGCTCCTGAAGTCATCAGCAGAGTTTAGGAAGCTGTACCCGATGATTTGAGGATGACATGAAAATGAGTATTTGATGACTTTACAATGAGATCATTAAGGATAACTTGAGGATGATGAAGAAATGATCACCCGATTACTTCACAAACATTAATAAAGAAAACACATTCCTGAGGGTTAGGTAGCAGCCCATTACCAAAAATCAGTTGTTGGTACCAGAGACCTGATTGTTCCTGATGATTTGGGGATGACTAGAAAATGAGCATCTTATTACTTTACAAGGAGATCATTAGGATGACTTGAGGATGATGTAGAAATGAGCACCTGATTACTTCAAAAACCTTAAAAAAGAAAAATTCATTCCTGAGGGTTAGGTAGCAGCCCATTAGCAACAATCAGCTGTTGGCCCCAGAGAAAAAACATTTAAAAAATAAAAAGCAAACCTTAGGGCAGCTAGTAAAAGAGGGGTGGGCATAATTTGGGTAATTTATTGTAGCATAATTACGCATTATTACAGCAAAACTATGAGAGATTACGCAACATTTTGTAGGCATGGTATGCATATAGGTGTCTCCAAATCTAAGCAGTCATTGGTGGCCATATCATCATACCTTTTTTCTTTTGGTAATGTGACAAAGCTTCAACAAAAAATTATTTTTGACAATGCAGTACAGCATCAGCAAAAGATACTGGCAAAGCCACTGCTCCCAAAAGCAAAACCTACAGGCTTTACCAATGCTTGTTATGTCAAGAACTGTGTTGCAATGTTTGGAAGGCTACATTTTACTCATGTAAAGCAAAGCTGTCTCAGGCTGCTTCTTCCTTGAATGGAAGATGGATGTCTGCAGGATGCAGCTTCTTAGCTGTCTATCTCTTGACTCAAAATGTTAGTGAAGTCAGAGGCTTAAGGTAGTGCTCTCATTAAGGTGAATATAGAATTGGGACTTTTTGGGCCACTGATATAGGTTTGAAAAGTGGGTGACTACCATTAAAGACTATGGAGGCATTTTATATGTCAGGTGGGTGAATATAAGTGAAAAAGATGGTGACGCCTGCCATATGCAGGTAAAAAACTGGGTGCTGCCCATACGGTACCATGGATTGGAAGTCCTCACACCAAGTACCCACCCACTGCCAGTGAGTGGGCCAGAACTATGCCCTCACTCAGTGTTTTAAAATGCTGACAGTTCCATGGTCGCAGCAAGAGTCCGCATGATTGTTGATGAGAATGTTCTACTCTTTTGTATGGGAGGAGGATATCAATTGTGTTGGTTCCCTGCATGTATGAACAGTCATCAGTGCATCATGGGAATTGTAGTGCAACCATTCTCGTTGCTCCACCGACTCCATAAATGCGCTTAATTTCTGAGACCGATATTTACTCAATATAAGACATCGTATATTTAGCGCTCTTCTATTAAATTGTTTAGATGTAATAATTAAACACATGTAGGTTCATCTACACTGTAAAGCCTCCTTTACCACTTAGCCATGATGTTTGGACAGATTTTTCCCCAGTGTTTGTTCTGTCCCGCTAAGTGGTGTATTATTAGACCTTTTGTAGTTATATTTTCAGGCTTCAGTTGTCGTCTATTATGATCCATAATGATTCATAATGAGATGGAAGATTTCACTCACAGAGCAACTTAAAAGTGTGTACCTACAACATCACCCACAGTATTTTGTCATTTAGCCCCTGTGTATCACTCTTAACCTGTTCACCGCAGGGGTAATTCCCCCATGGCGCGGGGGAGGGGGGGCAGCGGTGCCACAGTGCTGGTCTCGAGTCACAGTAGAGCTGTGCTCATAACGAGCTGGGCTCGTCACAGCCACGCCCACTGATTAATTCTCCCGCACAGGCGGGGAATTAATCGCACGTGGGCGCGACGCAGCAGTTATGACGAGCCCAGCTTGCCAATAGCACAGCTCCACTGTGCCTCATGACGAGCTGGACTCGTCATGAGCAGGGAAGGTGTTAAGCTTAAACATCCATTTTTGTTCCTTAACAAACAGGAACCTGGTGATATCGCTAATATGAGATGGGATAAATGGTTGTTCTAGGACCGTCCATCTCAGTTTCTCTGCTTTGTGTTTATGTGTAATGAAGTGATTTGTCAACTTGGTTCAATGTTTATTACACCTAGTTGTGCTCTTGTGTTCATTTATCCACAGTTTGACTTTCTGTGTAGGCATCTAAACAATTTAAAAGAAGAGTGTTTGGCTGTGGAAATATTTTGAACTAAGCACAAGGAGATCTCTGCCAGCAGGATGAGTCAGGTAATAATTTCTTTCTGTTTTGGATGGAGTGGAGATTTATTGACTTCGGCTGTTCGATTAAAGGAGTCGTTTTCCCTCACACGGCTGTCACTACGAAACCAGTGTCTTACGGCCTCGACCCCGCTACTAGCAGGTAAGCTGCACCTTGACGCATTTCCTCACTTTAGACTCCTCTTCAGGCCTCGCTTCACCTAGTCCCCATTACCAGCTAACCCCCCCTCCCATTTTTCCTTTGTTCCCAGATAGGCGTACATTGAAGAACCGAGTTTTAAAACCCAGAAGTCGCCCCGTGTTGGGCGCCAATTGAAGAACCGGGTTTTAAAACCCAGCGGCGCCAGGGGAAAACGCCCAATGTCTTCGGATTCACCTGTCTTAGAGTACAGAGACACGGGATACTTCTTGATGACGTCAAAGACCAACATTTATTGGCTGCAACCAGGAACAGAGGTCTGCGAAGCACAACACGGGTGGTTCGCTAGAGACTGCACAAATTCAATGAGCGGAGCATGGTCTTTTATGCCAAAAATCACATTCCAGAGTAGCATCAATTACACACAAACCAACCAATGATAATGTGACATTTCAAAAGTAGCGCATGACGACAATCCCATTTTCCGTTGTTCAGCCCACCAGAAATGACCAAGCACATTGCAATATTCCTGTTCGATCAGGCCGGACAAACCCATCATAAAACCTCAACCCAAGTCAGTGATTATGTCGTAAAGGAAGGAGCAGAAACAGATTGAAAACAAAGATAGAAAGGTGGGTGCAGTATACCGTAAACTCGGCATGTCCTGCTCTTTGATCTTTATCTGACCAGCTGCTTAACAAGGAATTGGCTCAGCGAGGTCAGCCTCGGGCAAGGGAGTCAGTTCGGCCAGGTCATTCAGGAGTCAGCTAAGATGTACGTGTCCCAAGAACTCATTCGGCCGCAGTCTTCGGCCTATGTGAGGGCAACCACACAAAATGGCTGCCGTTCACAAAATGGAACCCGAAGGTTCAAACGAAATCCCTAAATACATAGTGTTCTCATTGTTCGATTAAGACAAAAACACTCGTACGTACCGCACTCGTGATTTGCGGTCTGCTGACACCAAAATCGTCTATTTCCGATGACCTTTATTGAACGGGTTTGGAACACCGAACCACAGACCCTTAAACTACGGAACTACAGACCCTCCTTTTGCCCTTACATAGGCAATAAACCCAAACCCATGTCAATCTGAATCTGGATCTATCAACATCAGATCATCGATATGTTGCTGTAGCATCATCCTAGTACTTAGTACCTCTCTCTGGACAGGTCTCCTTGCACACGAAGTAGCACAGAGGCCACAAATAGCAGGATCACACTGTACACAGAGACAGAACAGGAACAGGAAAAGGATAGTTAAAACCATCCCAATGGCCATCAGAATCATCCATCCCCAAGTGGATATCAATCCCCAAAACCATCCCATCAACGACCAATCTCCTTTGTCTATATGGACAGAATCGGAGATCTTATGTAGTCTAGAAATGGCCTGGAAGACTGACGGAGCATTGTCTGGAATGAAAACGCAGCAGCTTGATTGAATCAGTTTACATACTCCACCTCGGTCTGCAAGTATGACGTCAAGAGCAACTCTATTCTGAAGTGTCATAAGTCTATACTGGAGCTCAGCAGTCAAGTCACTAAGGGCACCAGCAGTTTCAACTATGGTGGATTCAACCACTCTCGTCAACTCTTGCCCTGCGGTATCTTCCTGACTGAAGACACCTCTAGCAACTCTCGTCTTATGGTAATCTGCCGCAGCTGTAAAAGTGGGAGGCAACAGGAACGAAACAAAACATGTGCCCAAAAAGTCAGGGGGCAACCATGTATACGCTTTGTCGTAGCAAACAAAATAAGTACCCTTAGCGGCTAGAAATGCTGGGGACGTCTGAGACGTAAATACATAAGTCTCAGTGCAGACACTCTTCCCTAACTGAGCTTCCGGATTCTTGCCATTACCCTGCAGACAGTAGCGACCCTGATGGGGCACTATCCAAATCGGTGGAGAACTTTTCGCTCGCTGGTTAACACTCAGACTAACTCCATATCCAGTAACATCCCAACCACTATATGGTTGTCTCTCATCTTTCGGAATAGTCTCAATTGCATTAGTCCCTTTAACCATGTCGACTATGCCTTTAGCTAAAGCACTATTCTTCAGATTGACTTTCGGTGAACGTAGGGGATAGACACTGTGAGCATAAATGAACATTGTTCTATATGCCCAAACAGAACCATTAAGGTTGAAAGGCAAAACCAAGTACGGAATACCTTTATCGGTCGTATGGGGCATTTGACCACAAATCCAACAATTTGTTGTGTTCATAACTAACTGGTGTTGGTGTAAAAGTTGAATAAAGGAATTGTTGGCGAATTCCAATCTTCTAACTACTACATGTTCAGGCAAAGGGTGAAAAGAATGTGAAGAAATAGTAGGTGGAGGTGTAGGTTGCACAGTGGGAATAAACGTCACTTTAAAAGAGAATGTCACATAACCAATAAAAAATAACATTAAACTCAGTAGCATAAATAAGCACAATATTAAAAATCTTTTCCGGATAATCAGTTTGTGTATCTTGCTTTTAAAACTCATTGTCTCTACAGGTCTCTCCAACTCGAAGAAATCCATCCTCACTAAATATGCTGCTCGCGATGGTAGGGTGTTCTATGCTAAGGAATGCCTCTGTCAACCCAGGGCAACTCCCTTAGGCCAACCAGAACCTTCGACCTAATGTCTCAGGCTTGCACTCCAAAGACTTTGGCAACCGCGACCCTACAGCTGAACCCGAAGGCGGTTCGAAAAACAAAAATGAGTAGATCTTCGGAGGAGACTTAACTTGTAAACAGAAAAATCATAAAAACTCCATTTATTTTATTAATCCCACGACTCTTGGTCGCAAATTATAACGATCTTTCCCAGGCAATGTCTGGTCCTTAAACAGGAGTTCAGGCTCAGTAATGTTCAATCGATTCAAAGGAGGCACAGCATGTTGCAAAAGATCGTCACTTTCTTTCTCAGAATTTGTTCCAATTGAACAAGCATCGTTGAATGGCAGAAATCGTGGCACAGTTTCTGTTTCAGAGTCTGGGAGTCCTTCCTGGACCCACCGGTTGTACGGTAAGGGCAACGGAGCCCGTTTGCAGTGTATGCCGTGGATCCAGTTTTTCTTGCCTTGCACTCGAACTGCAGAACGTGTAGATAGTAGAACCAGGTATGGTCCTGTCCAGCGGGGCAGCTCGTTCTTGCTCCGCTGGAAGTTCTTAATGAAGACCCATGCGCCGGGTTCAATGGCGTGGCCTGGATCTTCAGAAGCTTGTGGCAAACTGTCGTAAACCTGTTGATGTAAGACATGCAATTTAGCCGTCAGTTCATGCAAGTAGTCAAGCAACACATGGTATTCGAGATCACTGAACTTTGTCGGTCTTGGCACACCCCAAATATTCGCTGGGCGACCAAACAAGACCTCATACGGACTCAAACCCATTCGCGAATGCACAGTCATTCTTGTGGACAAAAGCGCTAAAGGCAAAGTATATGGCCATTGTAAACCAGAACTCGCTTGAATTTTGGCTAATTTCAATTTCAGAGTGCCATTATAGCACTCGACTAAACCAGCTGATTGGGGGTGATTTCCAGCGTGGAACTTCTGCCGGATACCTAATCCCTTGCATACTTTCTTCATCACTTGACCCACAAATTCACTCCCATTGTCACTCCAGATAATTCTCGACAAACCGAATCTCGGGAAAAATTCTTTAAAAAGGGCTTTAGCTGTGGACAAGGCAGTATTGTCCTTCAAAGGATAAGCTTCCACCCATCTAGAAAAGGAGCAAACAACCACCAAAACATATTTCAGGTTGTTGCACCTCTCCATGTGGAAGAAATCTATCTGCAAAGCCTCGAACGGATACGTAGGAGGAGCAGAATGACCAGCTGGTGTTGGAGTTCCCTTACTAGGATTGTACATCAAACACACCATACAGTTCTTGACCAAATTCTCTGCACATTTGGGAATTCCCGCATTCTGCCATACTGGAGCCAACAACTTGCAAATTTGTTTCACGCTGATATGTGCCATTCCATAAGCCATTGTAACAACTGGAAGCACATAAGCGTCGGGCAACAACCATCTTTGATGCTCGGACAAATCAGTCCAACTGCCATTCAAATCCAATCTACCCTTACTTTCTCTCCATTCATTCAACTCTTTCTCTGTAGCTTCAGCTTGGATGGATTTCACACTCTCAATCGTATCTTCACACATACTCCTATCTGGAACCCATCTCGCTGGACCTGCAATACATTCGGCTCATCACATTCCTCGCAGTTTCTTTCGCAACTTCGTCCGCAAACGCATTTCCGTGACCAACATCATCCGTTACTTTCTTATGAGCACTGCATTTCACAATCGCTACTTGTAATGGCAAAGTAAGTGATTCAAGGAGCTCATTTACCAACTGCCCATGTTGGATCTTCGTTCCATGCGAAGTCAAAAACCCATGTTCACGCCACAAACGCCAAAACTATGAGCCACACCAAACGCATACTGACTGTCAGTGTACACATTCACTCGTTTTCCTTTCGCCAACACACATGCTCTCGTTAATGCAATCAACTCTGCTGCTTGCGCTGAATTATGTGGAATACGTGCAGCTTCAACAATCGTATGCAAAGTCGTAACAGCATATGCCGCTGTCGTATCACCATTCGGCAGCTTAAAGCACGAACCATCAACCCACAAAGTACCATCACACTCTGGAAGAGGAGTATCCCTAAGGTCTATCCTCCCTTTCGTTTCTTCCTCAGTTCTAAGAAAACAGTAATGTTGCTCATCAACATTATCTGTCTCAGCTGAAATTGGCAACAACGTAGCTGGATTCAATGTGTTGCATCTTTTAATGTTCACATGACTCGCTAACAAGGTCAACTCGTAACCCGACAATCGAGCACTAGTTAAGTGTTGTGTCTTGGTACGATTCAACAAGGTATCCACTGCAAGTGGAACCATTACAATTAAGGTGTTATCCATAACCAAACCAGCCGACTGTCGAATCGAAACAGCCGCTGCTGCTGTCGCTCTTAGACAACTCGGCAATGTTCTTGCTACCGGATCCAAAGTCGATGAAAAGTAAGCACATGGACGTTGCCTACCGCCGAACTGTTGAGTCAACACTGACAATGCACATCCCTCTCTCTCATGGACATACAATGTGAAAGGCTTACTGTAGTCGGGGGTACCCAACACAGGAGCCGATCACAATGCATCGCGCAACTCTGAAAAGCTCTTCTGACATTCGTCAGTCCAAGGAATAGGATTTGGAGTATCCTTAACAGTAAGAGCTATCAAGGGTTTCGCTAACAAGGAAAAATTAGGGATTCACTGTCTACAATACGACGTAATACCCAAAAACGCACGTACTTCTCTCTGTGTCGTAGGCACGCTTATTTTCGCAATAGCTTGAATTCTTTCTGGGGTCAGTTTCCTTCCCTCCTTCGATAAGAGGTGACCTAAGTAGGTTACTTCTTGTCGACAATATTGCAACTTGGAGAGAGAAACTTTGTGTTGAAAATCAGACAAGTGACGTAACAACGACAAAGTAGCCTCTCTACAAATCTCTTCACTGTCAGCAGCAACTAACAAGTCGTCAACATATTGAATTAGGGCAGCACCATCTGGGAAAACCAACAGATCCAGTTGCGTTTTTAAAGCTTGGCTATAGATCGATGGACTCTCACAATAGCCTTGAGGAGCGCGCTTAAAGCGGAAACTTTGTCCTCCTAAAGAGAATCCAAGGATATCTCTACTCTCCACGGCAATCGGGATACTGAAGGAAGCATTCTTCAAGTCAATCACCGAAAACCACATGGCCGTAGCCGGGATCAAAGTCAACAAAGCGGTGATATCAGGTACAACAGGGAATTGCGGAACAACGATCTTGTTCACTTCGCGAAGATCTATCACAAACCTATATACAGGAGGCTGTGAAGAATCAGTTCTCTTCAGAACAGGCAAAACAGGACTATTGCACACATTACCTCTCGTTTCCTCAATCACATCCTTTTTGATCAGATCATAGATGATCGCTAAAAGTGCTCGCTCACCATCACTCGAAATACGGTACTGGGGAATGCGTGGTAACTTAGCATTCGCCTTCAGTGTCACAACATATGGTGGAATAGAACAAATGTTGAGGGTAGAACCCACTATCCTCAAGGCTGAGCACTCTTTTTACGAAGAAAGCAAGTTTCTACTCCAAGTTTTTCTTTTTCAAGTTCATCAATTTTATTTTTCATAGTTCAAATCTTAGTTGTTGAAACGTTGTATATTTATGAAGCAAAAATTCATAGCGAACATAATTCCATTCTTATGTCGTCATAAACTGATTCTCTAGGAGGTTTCCATTCTCCCAATGCATTTCGGGTCCACAACAACATGACCCTTCGTCAGGGGTCTGAAAATTAAGCGCAAACAGGACCAAATTAGTCACTCTTAAAATATGCTACAACATTAAGCATGACACTTTGTTACAACATGATATCAAACACTCCTCAAGTGATAACTCCATGAAAATTAAACCATGAATCACGAACATTTAGAGTTAAGTCCCGCCTATCTTCGGGACCTAGACTGCAGATATGAGCCGCCCAGGGCCCTGCGCTCGGGAGGTACGGGGCTGCTGACGGTCCCGCGGATAAAGAGATCCAGAATGGGAGGGCGGTCGTTTACATTACTGGCCGCCCAAAACTGGAACAAACTCCCGCTTGCTCTAAGGTTGGAGAGCAGAGAGGCAATATTTTGGTCTCTGCTGAAGACCCACTTGTACACACTGTGAGGCTCTGGTGAGGGGGTTTCCTAGTGAGGTTTTCTTTTGTCTGCCACTTCTCCATTAGCACGGGGACACGCCGTGATGGCGTTACTGAGCGCTCTACAAAACCCCCTTATATATAATAGAACTCTTCGCAGCACCAGTATCCAACAGAAAAGGCTCTGACACACCTGGTGCAATTACTTCAACATAAGGTCCACTCTGATCTACTGGAACTGAAACAACTCCCTCTCTTTGTCCATGGCTGTCCTAGCAATCATTACCATCCACTTCCTCACTTTCAACGTAATAATCGTCCGTGTAGTACTGAGCTGTCCTACCAGACGAACCATTCTGCTGATCAAAACTATTCATGGAGTTCTGTGAAGGCAAAGAACGCACATTCTATGCTCGACCTCTACCTCTAGGCGCTTGTTGAGCACCTCGACCTCTCACACCAAAAGCACCATTCGTGCGCTGTAACAAAACCGGACAACCACTCTTGAAATGACCCTCTTCTTTGCAATACGCACACTGATTAGGCCATACGGAAAACGTTGTTGAGAAAACTCGTTCCTTTGCGAATATCTCGAATATTGCAGATTCTGCTGATAATCGCGTTGATTATTAGTACGGGGTGGATAAGCTTGCTGTAGAAGAACTTTAGTCTTCAATTCCTTAGTCTTATTATCTGCTTTCTCTACATCATCTTTGTGCCTATTTTCATAGTACTGGGCCGTAGCTAAAATCTGCGCTGACGTGGAAACAGCCCAAGCATTCTCTGAATCTTTCAACTCATTGCACAACTCGGGAAACAAATTATGAACAAATTTGTCGACGAACAATCTCTGGCCACCTTCAGTGGCCATGTCCTGACCACTGTGATCTACAAAGGTCTCTTCAAACGGCGTGAAACAGTCAGACACCGTTTCATCTTTCTTCTGCTTGCACGCAGACAATTTGTCCCAATTGACACACACCCCAAGCATCAAAGTCTTCATATAGGTAATAATTCTACCAGGGAGTTCAGTAATCAAATCCTCGGGCTTAGCGCCCCCTGCTTGTCTATTGTCAGCATCCCTAAGATGTGCCCATGTGTCACCTAATTCATGTGCATGATCCGTGTGACAAATCTTACCCCAAATAGGCTGTGGAACAACATTTCCAAACAACATGTCTATGTCTGCTAAGTTCATGATACACGAACCCACAGTCTGAGTCAGCTCTTTATAATATCCTGCCGGATTTTTGCGTGGATCAGGCAAGGTCTGCTTAATAGCTAAAACTTCAACACGCTTCAAAAGAACATGTACCCAAACACGCTGAAAGTGTGCAGCAACAGGTGGAACAACATTTGCGTCAGCAGGTCTCCAAACTGGCGAACTCAATAGATGCGACATTAAAGAATCTTTCGCAATGTCTTCCTTTGCTTCCTGCTCTTTAAGCGGCAAAACTGGGTAGCACTTATCTACCGCTAACTTCCTAACCCTAAGCATCTGTTCACTCTCTTGTTTTTCCTCATTATCCCTAAATGCTATAGCAGCTTGCACCATTGACAAACTTCGTTCTCTTTTATTCTTCTTCGCTAATTTAATTTCTTTCTGTTTGGCTTCTTTGCGCCATATGAGGAAAGAGTCAAACATTGACGGCCGGGCTTTCTTCTTGAACAGTTTAGCTTCGAGATTATCTAAAATCTCTGTTTCAAAGCTACCATAACGGGGCCACTGTAGGACACCGTCTTTCTTCGTATATTTTACCCAGATGTCATTATAACCGATGGGGCCCACTCCATGTTTAACATAAAGTTCATAGGTCTGAGTTCCAATCGGAGGAACCGGACACAAATCCTCCAATCGGGAATCCTTAGAACAAACACAACCAAATATCTTTCCAAGTCTGCTAAGACCAGGCATCTTCGCTCACTAGTCTAGCTTCAAACTTCAAGGGAAATCACAAAAACGATAACCTCGTGAAAACACAAGTCCCTTGGCTTTGGGGCCTGCAAGTACCAAATCAAAGCGATCCTCAAAGGGATACCAAAACAAACTAAGGACTGGGAGACGCTCCACTCATACTTAACTGAAATGTCGATGGCGTCACCAGAAGACCCGTCTATCGTCTCGCTCTACAAACATCTAAGCTCCAAGACAGGGCGACAGTCAGGGCAGCAGTCCTTCGTAGCCGTCGGAAAGCGGGGAACCTCGCAGCAAAGACTTTCGGACCACGACGAAATACAGGGGTCGATGAAGTGGCAGGCCTTCCTCCAGAATTTCCACACGAAGCTCTCCACGATCTTCGGGCTTGGACCGGTACCGCTGAAGTCGCCCCGTGTTGGGCGCCAATTGAAGAACCGGGTTTTAAAACCCAGCGGCGCCAGGGGAAAACGCCCAATGTCTTTGGATTCACCTGTCTTAGAGTACAGAGACACGGGATACTTCTTGATGACGTCAAAGACCAGAATTTATTGGCTGCAACCAAGAACAGAGGTCTACGAAGCACAACACGGGTGGTTCGCTAGAGACTGCACAAATTCAATGAGCGGAGCATGGTCTTTTATGCCAAAAATCACATTCCAGAGTAGCATCAATTACACACAAACCAACCAATGATGATGTGACATTTCAAAAGTAGCGCATGACGACAATCCCATTTTCTGTGTTCCAGCCCACCAGAAATGACCATGCACATTCCAATATTCCTGTTCGATCAGGCCGGACAAACCCATCATAAAACCTCAACCCAAGTCAGTGATTATGTCGTAAAGGAAGGAGCAGAAACAGATTGGAAACAAAGATAGAAAGGTGGGTGCAGTATACCGTAAACTCGGCATGTCCAGCTCTTTGATCTTTATCTGACCAGCTGGTTACCACGGAATTGGCTCAGCGAGGTCAGCCTCGGGCAAGGGAGTCAGTTCGGCCAGGTCATTCAGGAGTCAGCTAAGATGTACGTGTCCCAAGAACTCGTTCGGCCGCAGTCATCGGCCTATGTGAGGGCAACCACACAAAATGGCTGCCGTTCACAAAATGAAACCCGAAGGTTCAAACAAAATCCCTAAATACATAGTGTTCTCATTGTTCGATTAAGACGAAAACACTCGTACGTACTGCACTTGTGATTTGCGGTCTGCTGACACCAAAATCGTCTATTTCCGACGACCTTTATTGAACGGGTTCGGAACACCGAACCACAGACCCTTAAACTACGGAACTACAACCCGCCTTCTCGCTCGCCCAGCTTCGCGGATGGCAAAGTTTCCATTCTACCCAGGGTATGAACCTCCCCACACACCCTACCTTGACCATCCCTCCATCCCTTTTGACACGCTCCTTCTGTTACAGCTACTAACTCTCTACCACCACACGGTGTCCAAGCCATCTCGCCCCCACATTAGACACTGGATGGTCCTCACATACCATACCTGGGGTAAGTTCTCACACTTTCTATGCTGGCTTATCTCTCGTTCCAATAATTTTTTCAGCCTACATACTTCTATCTACATTACGGCGCACTCACCCTGGCTTATCCTTTCTACATTAACGGACTACCTTACAATACATGTCTGGGTAAGAATTCATCCCCCCACCACCTATCCTGTGCGTAATATGTATGCTACCGTCATCCTCATCTGTTTTCCTTCCTCCTGCAGCGGCACACATCTCCGCGCCTGCATCTCTCATCCACACGCAGCACTACCACCATGTCAACTACCCACCAGGGTGCCTCTGCACCCCACTTCAACATTCGCCATCCAGACCACCACGCACCCCTGGCTGGGTTGGAATTATCACAGGCTCTATGGTGAGCATCTACGTACATGCTTCTGCCACCCCTTGTCTTTCACCCCCCTATCCTGTGCCTATACTCTGGGCTGACTCTCGCTTTCACTCTTGTTCTTCTTCTCTGCAGGGACCTTGATTTCTCTTTAATCGCAAAAGCAACACAGGTAATCACTCCACCATCCCCATGGTTAGGATCCTGGTACATGGAGTCTCTCACCAATGTCAGGACTTCCTTCCAATTAATAAACTGTTTGTCTTCCAATCATGACCCAGTCCTTTGTCTCCTCAGTCTCTCCCACCCCAGCAACCCCTGCCTATCCACCACAGTATAACCGCCATTTACAATCGCTATGTCACCCGTCGTTACCAACCCTTGAATCACGTTATATGTTTTACTGCAGTGGTTTGCGTCTGGCATTTCGCTCCCTTCTGTATCAGCACATGGCACCCATGATGTCACTCGCACCCACGTTTGCCTACACCATTGTACCATATCACGCCACTCTCTGTACCATGCTTTTCCTTCAAATTATTCATGATGATCAAACCATGAGAGCTGCACATGCACAAAAGTCACCTTTATCATGCACTGATTGTAGTCACATAAGCTTCATTGGCACTTAGTGTGATCCCTTCCCCATGTTCCCAATTAATATGTCAACAGCTCAACTTCCTATTTCCATTTGTTCTTCCAATTTTTTCCTCAGGCCATGTTTTGTATTCTCCCCAGCCCTGAAGTGTCACAGGACAATTCCTAGTAACGTAACACATGTTGGCTGGCTGTTTGTTTCAATTTAGTCGTTGCTACATTACACTGGTGTCGGCCATTGCAATTGTGATCCAAACAATACTCTCATACCATTGTTATACCCCTACCACGTGTGCCCGGGACTGTGCTCGTGTTTTCCAAGTGCACCATGTGCAACCCAACAGAAAGTCGGAGGAGACGCTTAGTGGCACAAGCTGTATTTTTGTAAAAATTTCAAATGAAGTTGTGCATTACAGTTCTAATTTTTAAGTCGAGCATAGCATTGCAGCGCATGCGCTGCTCGCTTTGTGAGGCATGCAGTATTCAGTATAGCGTGGAAGCTTCGTGGAAGCTCCGCTCACTCCACCCATCGTTTTCATTGGCTTGTGTCTTAAATGCTGCCTTCTGATTGGTTGTAGGTTTCTTAGTCCCTCCTTATGACAGCCATGTTGTCATTTGTATCCTTCCATGGCTACTGGCACCTTTACTGCACAGACTACTTTATTACAGTGCCCCCCCCCCCCCACAGTCCGATGCCTTCTCGCCTGTAAACAGGCCTGTAAATCTTGTTATCTAGGTACATTTGCTGTGCATTCAAAGACCCAGGTCAAATGTCAGACTCTGCTTATGAGTGCATCTTTATTTTCTTTCTTGAACTCAAAGTTAGAGGATATTCCAGTTTTGCTTGCACAGCCCAAATCCCCCTCCCCCTTCGGTGCTTGAGCAGTGCCAGTGTTGCATGAATTTACTTTGTCTCTGTCTATTTGTTTTGTCATGCCCCTGCAGAGCTCTTCTCTCACTGCTCTCTCCATTGAGCAACAGCGTCTATGGCCTTTGAGCTTTCACTTACGAGAAAGAACATGTGTAAGTTCAGAAACTCGCAGCCCCCAGGAAGACAAACACATTAGCTTAAAGGCATATAAGTGTGACAACAAAGCAAGGAAGGAGTTCCCCTTTGCAGTTATTAAGTAAGGGCTGACTCATCATTTGGATTGTATATTCTGATGAAGCCCTGATCCATAACATGACGTGTACATATGGGTGTACTGAGGCATAAAGAATGCTTTCTTTCAATTAGTGCTCATAATGTTCATCTATATTTACCAGTATCCAGGCTTCTTAGTTCAATGTTTATCTTCAGAGCGCTTCTGCTCAGTGGCTGCCAGGAAATATTAATCATGGCGACATCGACAGATTACATTAGATTGCACTTATGAAAACCGCTTTTAAGGTAAGGTAAATGTGCAACTCTTTCAAATAATCTTCTTCTATACCTGTAGAGTCACAATGAACCCATTTTGATGTGCTTTGCTTACGGTTTTAAACATTAGGCTTTGCAATGTGGACTTTTCACATGTCACCAAACTATATTTCTGTCCTTGATGCAAACGTATATCTCTTGGAAGTCGGTCGCCCCCTTAACTATTCTGCAAACATGTGAAGTAGAACAGCCAAATAGTTAATATAAGGCCCTCTAAGTTCCTGCTTAGCCCACACATGCCTTGCTTTGAAAGGACTAACAGCTCTACTATCACGGGCATGTGCCAAGGGAGCTGGGCACCTCTCCTAAGGTCAAAGATTCTGTACTAGTATACCGCCCTCCAAGATGGAACGTTTGTACACATTTGTACGTCTTGGTGCATCCTTGCAATAAACACATATTTCGAGTTGCTTCTGAGGACCATGTGTTTATATCCATCAGAGTGCATGTGTTTGTTACAGAGCATATTTTGTTGTATAAGGCACACACTTCAACTAGTGCACATTTAGGTGCTATGGGCCCTTGGATGTTTGAATTTGGAGCCTGTCAAAGGTGCTGGATTGAGAGCACTAGAAATTAAGAATGAACATGTTTCACCTCTGGAGTTGTGATGCAAGCTTCCACCTTTTGAGTGCTGTGTTGCAGTGAGTGTCCTGATGTCAATCAATCAATCAAGGAATTTGTAAAGTGCACTACATACCCGTGAGGGTCTCAAGACGCGGGGGGGGGGAGCCGCTACTGATCGAAGAGCCATGTCTTGAGAAGTCTTCTGAAGGTCAGCAGGTCTTGGGTCTGTTGAAGGTTGGTGGGGAGGGTGTTCCAGGTCTTGGCGGTGAGTTGGGAGAAGGATCTGCCGCCGTCGGTCATTTTCCAGATGCATGGGACCGTGGCGAGGGTGAGGTTGGCTGAATGGAGGCTGCGGGTGGGGGTGTAAAAGCTGAGTCGTTTGTTGAGGTATGCTGGTCTGGATTTGTGTAGGACTCTGTGTGCAGGGATGAGGAGTTTGAAGGTTATCCTCTTGTTGATGTAGGTCTCTCAGGTGGGGTGATGTGGCTGTGTCAGGGGATGTCGAGGACCAGTCGTGCTGAGGCGTTCTGGATGCGTTGCAGCAGTTTCAGGAGCTTGGTTGTTGTTCCTGCGTAGAGGGCGTTTCCGTAGTCCAGCCTGCTGATGACGAGGGCCTGGGTGACGGTTTTTCTTGTTTCGGAGGGGATCCACTTGAAGAACCTGTGGAGCATTCGGAGGGTGTTGAAGTTCTCAATCAGTTGTGATCCTTGTGATGCAGTGAGTTGTTGTTTTTCAGTATTCTGATCCTGCAGGGCTTGAAAAATCATTAAAATGTTACTAGACCTGCAGGTCTAGTAACTTTAGTAATCTACTGGACCTAACTGTTATGTACTTGACCTGTGAACTGGTCTCAAATTGTGTGATCCTAGGCAAATATTTTGTCTTATAGAGCCACCTTTTTCTTTATTATCAAATAAAAGACCACCTTCAAATATGCAATTTGTCTATTTATGCTGTACAAAAAAATATTTTTTATTTATTAGACTACATGTTTGCTCAATGTATAGCAAGGAATCGAGCCCATATAAAGGGTACACATGATTCCTGCCTTGCCTCTTAGTTCACTATTAGCATTGTCATCTAGGCAGGAGCAGTAATAATCCTCAGGTCATGTTTAAAAACTCACTTTTTATAAATACATTACCCAAGCATGATGAAGTAATGCATTGCCTTTGACAGATAGCATATTTTCCATTGAAATGGCCACAAAACTTACCACTAACATGTAGTTTTTACTGATAACAGCGAAAAACTATTTTTCGAAATTGGCTTTCAGCAAAAATATTTAAAATTTGCACATCACCAAGTAAAGTGTTCTAATTTGTTTTGATCCAATAAAAATATTTTTCTCACCACAGAATTAAAAAAGGGGTCTTCATAACTAGTGTAATATATTTGAAATGTTTGAACAGTTTACTTAGCTATTTCAGTGTAGTGTTTGAAAAAAAGCCTGATATTTTACAGCCTTTAATTTAACATGCTTTGCACAGTTCAATTGTCACACAGTTCACTTTGCAAAATCCTCTGTCTAAAGTCATAGAAAGAAAAATAAATGTAATACGATAAGCTGACTTTTGACCTCTGTGTCTGAAAGCCAGCAAATGTGACAAGATAACAGGATGTAATGGTAATTTTATTGCTTTTTCACTATGTGAGCAATAAAGATGCCTTTAAATCTTGTCATCTTGTCACATTTGCTCTGCTTTCAGAGACAGAGGTCACAAGTCAGTTTGTCTTCCCTGAAGTTGGAGGATTTTCAACTGGCCAGAAAGGGTGAGTAGTCCCTAAAAAGAGCTCTTCCTGAATAAATCTTGCTCGACAATGCGAGTGTATTTTTAAAACCTGTGCTGTGCAGGTTTGAAGCTGTGAAGTATTCTGATTTGGTAAGTGTTGGGTATGACTGGTCCTCTATGTGTTTACAGTCCCTGTTGTTTAGCCCCCCATAGGTGCAGTGGCACTGGGACACACATGCCTCAATGTCCCACTGAAATCTGGTTATTTCTGTATTTTACAATCCAAACAGCCATGAGGGGGAACACTTCCTTCCTTACAGTAGGGCACATGACCCAGTGGCTACAATACTGCTAGTTCCCCATGTGCCAGAGTTGTCATCTCTAGCCACTAGACCACATCTCCTAGTCTCATTTCATTTTGAGGTTTACAAGAGGACTTTGGCCTGAACCATCAGTGCTCGCCCGCCTCTACTTAGTGGGGTGTATGAGCTCACCTATCAACGCCAGCAAGGCAGGCTCAGTTGAATTTCCTGCTTTATTAGTGTAAAAGTGTGTCTGTATGTGGCTCTCGGAAAGCAGTTGAATGTGGAGCTCCATTTCAGGAGAGGTGGCAGTGGGATTTTGTCCCCAAAGCCTGATCGTGTTATGTGATTATTTGTTTTAAGTATCAGAATGTGATTTTCCACCAAAACGTAATCCTGATGGTATGACTGACCCTTTATTATCACTTATCAGGAATAACTAATGAGCTGACACAAAATATTATTTGATGGCAGAAAACCCTGGGTCGATGAAAGACTCAATATACATTAGCTATGGCAGGCCCAGGAATGATATAGCCATCATCCCTAAACTTTAGATATTTTATTACTGTTTACGTTTTGGTCTTTCTGGCTCTCCCTCACTATCTGCTTATCTTCATCCACTTCTCTCCTTCCTCCTTTCCTGCACTCAGTTCTTCTTTCACACAATGTCTGGTTTGTCTTCTGTCACTCCCCTCTCGTCTCACTAATTACTTTTCACTTTCCTGTCTTTCATTTCCACTTTATTTTCTCTGCCTATTTACTCTAGCCTCTCTAGGTCTACTTTTCGTTCCTTCCCCCTAGTTTCACTTTTGGTTCTCTTGCACTTCATTCTCTGCTTTCTCCAGTACTCTTTACTCTTCTTATTCCTTGTTTACCCCATCTCTCTGGTTCTCACATCCACCTCTCCTCTTTCCTCATGCTTCCTTTTATATGTTTTCTTACTTGCCCCTACCTTTCATGGTTTACACCGCTGCCTGCTTCCTTCTTTTCCATTGTTCTTTCCTCTTCCTCCAGTTAAGAAAGTGTCTGAACACTGTAATCCATACCTAATACAGTAGTGCAATGATGGTTTAAGCACTTGAGAATATTTTTTTTATTTTGAGCAGTACTGCCATCACCCCACAGAACTATGTATTCTGAACTTAACTGCCAGGCCCAATTTTCACTCAGACTCCTGGCAAACTGTAGCATGCAATCTTCTCCAGACTGTGGAACTGAAACAAACCCATCCAACCCTCTTCCCTGGGGCTAATAGATCATTAACTTGCAGGCTTCAGCCAGCACACACCACAAAGCTCCGAATCGCTCCCTCACAATGATGCCACTGCTTTGCAATGGCCACAGCTGTGCCTCAAAGTGACAGACTGGGCGGAATCGCATGTGGTTAAGGCTCAGTCTTAACTCTGATCTGCTGACGGTGTTTCTACCTATGGTAGAAACAACATCATTTTGGTCTGCATGTATGTACCTTTTTGAGTAAATTGTATGTTCCTGACTGGGTTGTAATGTTCTAAAATATGAAACAAGCACGGGCAAAGCAAAAAGGTCTGAAATAAAAACCAGCATTTAGGTTTAGTCAATATTTTTATTTTGTCATGTTTACTGGGGAAGCTGCCAGGCACACATTAATAAAAACAAATAGTTGGCTAAAAGTAAAAATATTTCTGGTCTCAACAAGCACACATTGCCACAGTAGTCCCTGGCTTTTAAGGGAATTATTTTTGTGTGAACGTACTTCTTGTAAAAGAGAAGAATGCCATTACTGCTGGTTAAGTTAGCCAATGCCTGAAGTGGGCTGACTTCTTCCCTCTACTGTGCTATAATTGATGGATGGATGAAAAATATGAAATACACAGTAACAGACCAATGGGTGAAGAGGGCTAGCTGAAGGCCTCAATAACTAAGTGTATTATACATATAATTTTAGTAAAATCAAAAGGTCTTAGCTAACACCAGACTTAAATATAGAGCTATGAGGCAGGGAGGCTCCCTACATTGTAAAGAGATTATATAGTGAGATCATTGAACCCTATTAGAGGCAGAGACACAGTCATGAATGCAAGTGATCACACAGTGAAGTTAGGCAGCTTTATGGTGACATTTTTTACTTTAAAGGTCAATCCGCATTCGCACCTGTACCCCAGGGAGTCCCCCAGGGCTCCTCCATCAGTCCCATCCTTTTTAACGTGTATCTCAAACCTTTGATCACGTTAATTAAGTCATTCAGGATAAAAACGATCAACTACGCTGACGACACCCAGCTCATTCTCTCATGGGAGGGAGAAGACTCTATCCCTTTAACTTCCTTCCACGACTGCTTAAGAGAGACGGCTGGGTGGTTGCACAGGAACTCCCTACAATTTAACTCCTCCAAAACAGAGGTTCTGTTCTGTGCTGGTAATAACATACCTCGCCAGTTCCCGAGTGATTTCTGGCCTCCAGAGACTAGGGACAAACCCCAGCCAGTCACCTCTGTTCGCAACCTGGGAGCCATGCTCAATAACAAGCTGAGTATGGAAACCCAGGTCGCCAAAACTGTGGGGACCTGCTCAGCTCTTTTGCGTTCCCTGCGTAAAATTATGCCACTCCTCCCTGCACAAGCTCGCGCGTTGATAGTCAGGTGTACTATTCTCAGTCGCCTCGACTATTGCAACGCACTGCTCCTTGAGGCTCCAGTCACGTTGCTAGACCGGCTTCAAAGAATTCAGTCAGCCGCTGCCAAGCTAGCTCTCGGCTGGACGAGGAGATCTTCTGCCACCGCTGCCCTAGCCGAGCTGCATTGGCTACCTTTGAAGCAGCGTGTGGCTTTCAAATCCCTCTGCTTTGTCTTTAAGGCTCTGCATGGATTAGGGCCCAGACCCCTGCAGGCTCTGTTCCTGTGGTACACTCCGACCAGAGATCTGCGATCATCCTCGGCCTGTCTGGTAAAAGTGCCCAGATTCAACAAAGCCAGAACTGGGGGCAGATCTTTCAGGGTCGCAGCGGCCAAATTATGGAATAGTTTGCCCTTCGATATACGCCAAATCTCACAACTCCTTCCCTTCCGGAAACGGATAAAGACTTGGCTATTTCCTTAATTCTTCCTGTCTGCCACTCTCTATGGTTTCTCCTCTGTAGAGTATTCTCCAGCGCCAGGAAGCCTGCAAGGTATCAGTTGCGCTTTATAAATACTCAAAATAAATAATAATAATAAATAAGTGCGGCTCCTCAGTGATAGGTGACTATCTAATCTTTTCCAATGCCTCTTCCTTAAATATATCCAACATTTTCTGAAGAATTGTCAGGTTTCAAAACCAGAAATAGTGTTTTGTTGACATAACTTGAAATTGCGACTTTGTCCCAACAATTAAGCCCACAAAACATGATAATATGGCTTCTGATCCACAGTTCTGATTTACAAATTTTCCATTTGCAAAAAGTGCACAAGCTAGGCACCAAATATTGCAAATTGATTGACTTTAATATGCATGAGACAGGTTGTAATTGCGACCCACTGCGATTGGCTAGAGTTAAAGGCATGGTGGTCTGCTGGGGTCAGCAGACCACCATATCTGTGATTGCTTTTAAAGGAAGTAATTTTTTCTATTTTTTGTATGCCCCATCCCTATTTTCGTAAGTGGAAATTTTTTAAGAGGAGGCAGTGGTTCCATTGGACTACTGTCTACTCCTAACAAACATTTTTGTCAACATTCTCAAAGGGCAAGGGGTCATCTGGAGACCACTTTCTGTTTGCGCATAACTTAGCACCAATTTGGAGTAAAATTATTAGGGCCATATTCTCAAGGAGCTATCGCCAAGTTATCGTCACTTTATCACAGCCAAAGTTGCGATAAATTTACCACCCCATTCACAAGCTGGTGCAAACAGCTGATATCACCCGTTTTCCGGTGATAGCAGCCGCAAAAAACATCGCCACTGATGACCCAGGCAATTATCGCCAATGAGATACAGAGTAGGCATTCCCGTGCAAAAAGCCGCGACAACACCACTCCGCAACATTCTCAACGACGAGCCTTATCTGCGATAAGACCACCAAACATGCGATAAGGTGCGTTAGTACCAGGAAACTAACACCTGCTCTGACCTGGTCCAAAAGCGGACTGCAGCCTGCACCACAAAAGGGAACACAGCCCGGAGCCACACCTGAAGACAGCAGATGACATGGAGCTACTGAACATGCGGGCCTGACACCGAAAAGGGCCACAACACTCACCCCCACCACCCCAAGGACCACACCCCACACCTCCGGACACACACCGCCACCCCAGACCAACACTGAGGCAGAGCAGACAAACACAGCGACCCTCCCAAAATGCACCAACCACACAGAATCAACACCAGAGAATGTCATTGCCCACCACATGCCCAAAGGGACAACCCTCCTCCACATCCTGACCACCATTGTACACAGGCAGAAGGTACCAACACAGCGGGCAACGATCATCCCACCTCAGACCAAGCTGCTGGTCATGATGCACCTGTTGGCCACTGGTACCCTCCAACCAACATCCGCACGAGTCGGAGGAGTCACACAGCCAGCCCAATCCAAATCTCTCACAACGGTCATGGGTGACACCATCAGCTTGGTACTCCACTATTTATACTTCCCACACACTGCACAGGAACAGCCAGTAACCAAGTAAGGCATCTACGCCATAGATGGCTTCCCGCACGTGTCCTACTTGTGCCCCGTGGCAACACTGCGCACAATAAGCACAACAGAAAGCGCACGTGTCCCACCAATGTCCAGGCAATATTGGACCACCTAGGAATCCCCGCCAATGTGGCCGCCAACACCCCAGGCAGTGTGCTTGATTCCTACACCTTTTGACAGTCCATCATCAACCTGCACTACCAGGATGGCACCCACGGAAATGCACTGCTAGTTGACCAACACACCACACACCTCAACTCCACAATCATGCAACTCACAACTCTGGGGATGCACACGTCACAAACTCACACACAACATGCACACATACCAGACACGACAGCACAACTTACTTTTGGAACCTGGGCCAGCCATGTACTTTAGCCATCAATGGCATGTCACCTCAGCCACACAATAGCAGGATATGGGAAGAGGTGGGGGCCAAACATGCGTGAAGGAGGCAAGTGGCTGTTGAATATGAATGTACACAATGGCAAGTGGGATGTGGTTGTGCTTAACAGACTGCAGTATGCAGACCACACACATATCTATGTCGACAGACCCCGCTGGTGTATGGAGTGCAGTCGACAGTGGACACAACCATGTCACCCCAGCCAGTGGGGAAGATCAAGGAAAAGTAGCTGGTTACATTCCCCCATAAATGTGAGCAGAGTGGGCTGGCCCGGCATACGCCAGGCCAGCGTAGGGGTGTGAACAAAAGTCACGTAACTCTTGGCATTGTCCTCTTATGGAATGCCCAATGTCTCTGCCAGGTGGCGCCTCTCACCCCACTACGAGGTCAATGCCGCAAGCACTGGTGCCTGTGATCCTGTGCGCCTGCTGCATCCCGGACCACTGGTCCCCGAAACTGTCTTGCCTGCCCCAGCGCACCCAGGCCTCAATGCCCACCTGCCGACACCAGCGTGTGTTGAAGAGGGCCCACCACGTGCCGGTGCAAGCTCCAGGCCCAAGGCCCATGACCTTGGTAGTCTCCTCAGACCATCACGGTCTCCGTGACACAGGCCCGCAGAACTCCATTCATGATGACCTATTCCACCGGCATACACAGTGGACAAGTAGGACACACAATTGGAGCTGAGTCTTGATTACACCCTGGCAGGGAACATTATTATTAAAGGCTGAGGTCAAGTCTGTGAATAACATCACAACCACACGTGTCTGTGGGCGCACGCAGACTACTGCTCCCAGGCCACAATAAGCTCGAGTAGGTCATACATTTGGAACTGAGTCTTGATCATGCAATGGCCGGGTACACATGAAAATGCAGACTTTACTTCACTGTACCCCCTTCAATGTGGTGACACCAAGTCTACGTATAGCATCACTATCACACGTTTCTGTGGCCCCTTGCTGGAAACGCCTACTGCCTACACTGTGGTAGAGTTGGTCGCACAATTGGAAATGAGCATCTATTTTTCAATGGCAGAGTACATATTGTAAGGATCTTACCGGGGATTTTCTGCAGGAGCGCCAGGAACATCAGGAATATGGAGAGAGATCCTCAACCTTTCACTATCACCAAATGCCTCTCTCAAGCACTAGAGCGCAACGGTAAATAGGGGAAAGAAGGGAAACAAAACAAGGGAAAAAGGGGAGCCAATCTCTGTGATTCAGCCACCTCTTCACCAGCCGGTAGGAAGACCACAATGCCCTGTATAGGAAAGGAATAATGAGATGTACTCTAGTAGACAGAAATAAGAAGACCTTGGTGTTTATCTTGTACAATGGAATTACCTAGCTCAATAGTCTTGATCTCTGACCATAGGTACACAGAACTGGGCTTCTCAGCATAGATGCAAAGACTTGGCTATCTGGAGGAAAAATTATACACACACACACACACATATATATATATATATATATATATATATATATATATATATATATATATATATATATATATATATATATATATATATATATATATATATATATATATATATATATATATATATATATATATATATATATATATATATATATATATATTCAAAACTCCGCAACTCTGCGACCGGCAGCCGGCAGCAGAAAGCAACAATACGGCACTCACAGCAGAAGTTTAAACCACATACGGTTTATTTAGCGCAGATAATCAAAACAGACGCGTTTCAGCACTTGCCTTCGTCAGTGTCAGCTGGCGCCGGCAAGGCGGAAGTTGATAAGGCTCAATTCATTGAAACAAAGGAAGGATCATAATGCAAATGAAAGCGCCATCTTAACATGATGAAATAACGCTATTTACAATACAAAATTAAACCTTTTCGAGCAATGGATATACGCTGTATACTTGATAATACTCAATCATTATGTGTTTTAACGTATTGAGCCCTGGATGGGCTGACAATTAAACATGAAATCATAAATCAGCATAAGTGTCATTGCTCAACTGATCTTACGCTCGCATTGGTATACAGTATAAGTAACCCGATCCCCATAATCTCTAATACAGTGGTAACGATTGAGGCCTGGATGGCCATAAATACAAATACCATGGTTTACAGTGCCACACTAAATTAACCCTAACGAAAGGAAAGGGGTGTGGAGGGGGGGGGGGATTTTACTTCTGTACACCAAATGATATCAACGGCATTTCAGTATAAAGATAAATGTGCAACAGACAGTGACGTAGTTCCGGAATGGGGAATAGTGTCTATAGGTGTGATAGTAACTCTTCCCCTGCGTTAAGTCCTCCTGGTGACTTCGTTTGGAGGTCGATAATATATCGAGACTCCAGACGTCTAAGTCGCCTTTTTAGATCTCCACCCCTGATGTCTTGAGGGATGCAGTCTAAGCTGAAGAAGCTGAGTTGTGTCCTATCACTATTGTGGTGACTTGCAAAATGCCGGGCCATCGGATAGTTTTCATCTTTGTTAGCAATGGCCCGTTGGTGCTCTAAGATTCTCAGCTTAACTGCTTTTGTGGTGCTTCCTACGTACATCCGTCCGCAGGGGCACTTCAGGCAGTATACCACAAATGTGGTCGAACAAGTAATAAACTTGTTGATTTTGATTTTAGAGTCCCTATGTGGCACCTGATAGCTCAATACCCTCTGGCTATTACTGCAGGCCTTGCATTTCCCGCATGGATACGAGCCATGCATTGACTGCAGTTCTCCTTTGGACTTGCCCTTCTGTAGGTGGCTAGTGACCGGTCTATCTTTTAGAGATCTTAGTCTTCTAAAAGTTATCATGGGATGTTCTTGTAGGTCCTTCCCAATTACATTGTCGGATTTGAGAATCCCCCAATGTTTGACCATGATGGCTCTCACGTTATTGGCTGCCACTGAATAATTGGTGATAAGTCTTATAATGCCACTCCCACCTTTGGGACTGTCCACCTTTTTGTCCTGTAAGAGGGTATGTCGATTGACTTGCTCTGCCTTCTTCTCAGCTTGTTGGAGGGTAGTTACAGAGTAGCCGCGAGATTTAAAGCGTCTCACGCTTTGTTGAGCGGCCTCTGTATAATCTCTCTCTAGAGAACTGTTGCGCTTAATCCTCAACAGCTCCCCGTAGGGGATACTTTTAACCAGGGAGGTCGGATGGCTGCTGCGTCCGTGGAGGACAGAGTTACCCGCCGTCTCTTTTCTAAAGAGGGCAGTCTGGATTGTGCCTGAATCAACGAAAACCCTGAGATCTAGATAATTAACCTCACTCTTGCTCATTGTGCAGGTGAAATGCAGGTTAAGGTCATTGTGGTTTAGAATCCTAATGTACTCTAATGCTGAGAGCTCCGACCCCCTCCAGATAAGGAAGAGGTCATCGATATACCTTCTCCAGCATATCACATTATCCACCCAAGGGGTTTTGTCGTCTGCCCAGGCCACCTGCTTCTCCCACCAGCCCACGAAAAGGTTCGCGTAGCTGGTGGCGAAGCAGGTGCCCATCGCAGTCCCCCTTATTTGCCTGTATCGCTGATTCTGGAAAATAAAAATGTTGTTATTCAAACAAAAAGATATAAAGTCCAAAATCATTTGACTGTGCTGCAGGTAACGGGCGGGTCGCAGATTCAAAAAGGTCTTAACTGCTGCAATTCCGTCATGGTGTCTAATGCTCGTGTAGAGGCTCGAGATGTCCATAGTGATCATCAGTAGACCCTCCTCCCACTCCACGTCTTGTATTTGCCTCAAAAAATCTTTGGAGTCCTTAGTATAGGAACTCAACCGCGTGACCCATGGTGCCAGAAATGAGTCGATGAATTTCGACATATTTTCAGTTAAACCACCGATGGATGACACGATGGGTCTCCCTGGTGGTTGCGTGGGGTGTTTGTGAATCTTCGGGAGGTGATATATATATATATATATATATATATATATATATATATATATATATATGAACAAAATCTTCAAATCAGCACACTCCTGCAATGAAGACACGGACCCAGGCTGCAGTAAGGGAGATTTATTTCAACCTCTCAGGCGACGAGTTTCGAGCAACTAGTGCTCTTGATATATAACTCTCCAACTCCTCTTCCAGTTCCAAGAAGACAACAGCACTCGAGGGGTTCTTTGTACCATGCAAGGTTTATTTTCGCAGGCGCTCTACACAGACGCGTTTCGGCGTGCTGCCTTCGTCAGTGTGGGTAACTACAATCAGTACATCACAGTGAGTTAAATAAGACATTTTCTCTTTCTTTTTGTCATAGAAACAGACAGAGGACAACCCCACCATGGTCACTCTAGGCGCCATCTTGGAATGGTGCATATACAACCCTGAGATATTGGCAGGTTGTGCAATTAGGCCCATAGATGGGCAAATCCATATGGAAAAGTGGGTATTTGTAACATCTCAAATGTTTAAGATATAAACAAACAGAAAATAATATAATTACCTACTGGCGGTCGCCAGTAGGTATATATAGTTAGGATTTTTTTTAATAGGGATTTCTGAAAATTCTATGTTGAATAACTTTGGCGTTGAAGGACGGAATTGGCTGACATTTTCAGGAAAATTGAACATTTTGTTTCTGAGCGTCCCCTGAAAGTTTGGGGGGGTTTTGTGAAGTGGGGGCCGAGATAAAAGGGGGGTCCCAAAACGTGTTTTGCCCATGTTAATTTCCATAGGGCGGTTGGACTCACTTTTACCCCGAACGGCTGAATGGATTTCCACCAAACTTGGCAAAATTGTAGGGACTGGTAGTCCGATGTGCCTTTGCTAGGTCTCAAGATATCTGCTCCAGTGGATTTTGAGATTTTAACGTTTAAAAAAATATATATATCTGTGACAGCGTCCCGGTTAGCGCCCCGGTTCGCGTACCTGACGCGTAACGGAACTTCGCGAGGAGAAGCGGATTGGTTCCCTGCTGACTGTGAACATTCTAAACAGTTCGGAGCGGCCACCATCTTGTCTCTCGGTAGGATCGAGAGACAAGAGGTGGAAATAAACGAAGGGGGAAATGAGTGAAAGGGGGAAAGGTAGACCACTCCTGACCTCCTACGATTGATGTGGGGGCTATTAAAGGGCCCCGCGTGCAAAAATATTAAAAAAAAATGTTTTCGATTTTTCGCGGTGGAAGCGCTACCCGGTACGCGAACCGGGTAGCTACCCGGTAGCGTAACGGGAGTCCGCCATCTTGCGTTAAGGTCTAATTTGTACACGAGATGGATGATAAACAATGCTGGGATTGTGTAAAAGGGGGCAAGGGAGACATATCCTGACCCCCTAGGTTTTGTGAGGGTGGATGACGAGGCCCATATATGCCCAAAAAAGAAAAAGAAAATTCACATTTTCGCGCCGTTAGCGCCCGGTGCGCGAACTGGGTAGCGCTCCGGAAAGCGTAAATCGTGAAAATTAGTTAAAAAAAAGTTACATTTAAAATGTATTTAGAGTGATCATAGTTAGGGTAGCTCTGAAAAGAGCTTTTGGGTCTGTGGAAGATTTAGGTACTTATAAGTAGGTACCAATACACAGTCTTAAATTGTGGATGAAAACTCTGTTCCCCTCATCTGAGAAGTGCACACAATCTCCTCTGTAGATATCTTGCATGTAGTAACGCAAGTTATTGTTGTAGATGGAGCCCATTCCATGGTCTCTCATGTAAGCTGAAACAGACTTATTTACATGCTTCCTCGCTTTCTCAATTTGTGGACAAAATTGATTGGACCACCTCCATTTCTGTCTTTGGCATATATTGGAATATACCAAGGCAGTTTGAGGAAAAAGTGTCATCAATTGCTCAAAGGTGTCCTTTAAACGCATTTCCAGACCTACCTCAGTCAAAGTGCCCAAATCATTTCCTCCACAGTGCACTATTATGAGGTCAGGGTTTGGCAAATGCAAAAAGGTTTTCACCAATGGTATCAATTGGTGACATTTCAATCCTCTCTGGCCAATCCATTTGATTTCCACATTTTGTAAATTGAGGTTGTGTAAATTTCTGTTATCAGCATACCTGTGAGCCCAGTGGATGTAGCTATGTCCAACTATCCAGACAGAAAACATGGCGAGAGGAGGTTCTGCTGCAGTCAGATGAAGTGTGGGAATGAAATGGCAGTTGGAATAGTAGGAGTTTGTAAAGAAAAGAACTGTGGAGTTTCAGTGCTAATGATTCAGTAGCAGTTATTGGTGGATTTTGATTGCTGAAAACAGAAAGTTAGGGTGCATGGATGTGTTCTTTGAAAGATGTGATTCGAATGGTTAAGAAAAAATCATTTTAAGAAACATTGCACTGGATAAGCAGGTGTACTGAGAGTTCAGAGTTCATTTGAAACATTGTTGTGTGGACTTGTAAACATGAGAGGTCTTTCAGGAGGTAGTTGCTATGGAAAAAAGGCAGAAAGGGCAGAGGGGGAAGGGTGTTGATTTGAAAAAAGTGAGGGAAGAGTTTTGATTGGGTGACATGAGAGATATGTGTGATGAATTACAGCATTTCTGTGCCATTGTTGGTTGCAGCCTCTGGAGTGCATACCCTTTGCTCTGCTAAAGAAAAATTGGTGTGTGTCTGAGACAGTTTTGAAATTCAAAAAGCATTTGCTAAGGTGAGTAAAGATTCATTTAATTTAGATAGAGACTAGTATGCTTTAGGGAGAAAATTAGGAAGAAAGTTATGTATTTAAAATGTTGCTTTGTGTCAAATGTTTTACAAAAAGATTTTGTTTCTTTGAGAAATTGTAATTGGAGATAATGTGAAGTATTAGTACTGACAAGGTGTGCTTGTACATAGGAGCTGTGCTGTGTTTTCAAATTATGACTTGAAAATCGTTTTTAAGGAAAAGGAATGCTTTTTAAATTTATGAGAAGGAAAAAATGGTGTCTGCTTCTTTAAACAAATATTTCACTTTCCCCATGATTCAGGGAGAGTAATTTGTTTACTTGATGTGTTTAAAAACGTTTCTTGAAGTCATTTAGGTTTCTTGATATGTACTGCAAGAGTTTCATAGCCAGCATGGGGCATATTTATAAGGACTTTGAGCCACTTTCACATTATTTTCCCCATGTTACAAATGACGCAAAAGTGGTGCAAGGGCCTTGTAAATACGCACTCATGTGTGTTAGGGCATTTTAAGTCACTTCTCCATGAATCTGGGAGAATAATCTGGTTGCAGCCTCTGGAGTGTATACCCTTTGCTCTGCTAAAGAAAAATTGGTGTGTGTCTGAGACTGTTTTGAAATTCAAAAAGCATTTGCTAAGGAGAGAAAAGATTCATTTAATTTAGATAGAGACTAGTATGCTTTAGGGAGAAAATTAGGAAGAAAGTTGTGTTTTTAAAATGTTGCTTTGTGTCAAGTGTTTTACAAAAAGATTTTGTTTCTTTGAGAAATTGTAATTGGAGATAATGTGAAGTATTAGTACAGACAGGGTGTGCTTGTACATAGGAACTGTGCTGTGTTTTCAAATTATGACTTGAAAATCGTTTTTAGGGAAAAGGAATGCTTTTTAAATTTAAGAGAAGGAAAAAATGGTGTCTGCTTCTTTAAACAAATATTTCACTTGCCCCATGATTCAGGGAGAATAACTTGTTTACTTGATGTGTTTAAAAACGTTTCTTGAAGTCATTTAAGTTTCTTGATATGTACTTCTAGAGTTTCATAGTCAGCATGGGGCACATTTACAAGGCCTTTGAGCCACTTTCACGTTATTTTCCCCATGTTAAAAGTGACGCAAAAGTGGTGCAAGGGCATTGTAAATACGCCCCCATGTGTGTTAGGGTATTTTAAGTCACTTGCCCCATGAATCAGGGAGAATAATTTGCTTACTTGATGTGTTTAAAAACGTTTCTTGAAGTCATTTAGGTTTCTTGATATGTACTGCTAGAGTTTCATAGCCAGCATGGGGCATATTTACAAGGACTTTGAGACACTTTCACGTTATTTTCCCCATGTTAAAAGTGACGCAAAAGTGGTGCAAGGGCCTTGTAAATACGCCCTCATGTGTGTTAGGGCATTTTAAGTCACTTCCCCATGAATCTGGGAGAATAATTTGCTTACTTGATGTGTTTAAAAACGTTTCTTGAAGTCATTTAGGTTTCTTGATATGTACTGCTAGAGTTTCATAGCCAGCATGGGCCATATTTACAAGGCCTTTGAGTCATTTTCATGTCATTTTTCCCATGTTAATAATGATGCAAAAGTGGTGCAAGGGCCTTGTAAATAGTACTGACAGGGTGTGCTTGTACATAGGAGCTGTGCTATGTTTTCAAATTATGACTTGAAAATCGTTTTTAGGGAAAAGGAATGCTTTTTAAATTTAAGAGAAGGAAAAAATGGTGTCTGCTTCTTTAAACAAATATTTCACTTGTCCCATGATTCAGGGAGAATAATTTGTTTACTTGATGTGTTTAAAAACGTTTCTTGAAGTCATTTAGGTTTCTTGATATGTACTGCTAGAGTTTCATAGCCAGCATGGGGCATATTTACAAGGACTTTGAGCCACTTTCACGTCATTTTCCCCATGTTAAAAGTGACGCAAAAGTGGTGCAAGGGCCTTGTAAATACGCCCTCATGTGTGTTAGGGCATTTTAAGTCACTTCCCATGAATCTGGGAGAATAATTTGCTTACTTGATGTGTTTAAAAACGTTTTTTGAAGTCATTTAGGTTTCTTGATATGTACTGCTAGAGTTTCATAGCCAGCATGGGGCATATTTACAAGGCCTTGGAGCCATTTTCGCGTTATTTATTTTGATAATCAATAGAATTAGGAAACTAAACAAGGCAATTTATGATTTCAAATCAAATAGTAGATGGAAGAGAACAGTTAATCGTACTAATTTTTGTGAAGTTTTTTCAGGAGAATGGATGCATAGTTCAAGTTGTGAGGCATTTTTTAATGAGGAGAGTTATTTCCAGGACAATGATTTGGTGCATGCAGTTGACACCAGTGGTCGAGCTTATGAGGTGAAAGACGGTTGTCCGGTTGAAAAAGAAAAACTTGTGTCAACAGAGGCAGAAGAGGTGTTAGGTAATGAAGTTTTAGGAAGACGTCCTAAGGGACCAGTGTACACCTGGAAGTGTAGTAGTATATGCAGTGTGCGACAGGATTTCATCAATTTGCTTTGTGATTTTGTACGGACATTTATTAAGAAAAGTTTAAAACAGAAAATGAAGTTGTTGCAAGAATTAGATCCTTGCAGAGTGAGAGAAGTGGCAGGTTTGCATGGTCATTCACTGGCTTGTCTTTCCAGGAGAGTATGCCAGAGTGTTTTTCATCATTTCAGGATGCTAGAAGTGCATCATAATAAAGTGAGGAAATTAGTTAGAATGTTGTATTATGCTAAGAGTCCAGCAATTATGCTTAAACAATTAAGCACTGCTCTTTTGCATGGTTCTGAAGTAGATGTGAAGAATATTTGTGAAGAAAATGAGTTTTGTTACTTTGCTAGTAAAGAGAACAATGTTGAAATTGACCCAGTAGAAGAAGGTAATGTGGAAGAGAGTGTACAGATTTCCAGTACAGATAAGTTTCACAAGGAAATTTCCACGTTTATGGTGAAATCAAGTGAGCGGCCTAATTTCACTTGTGTGTGTTGTCGGCGGACTTATTATAAGAATCAGACTAAGTTAGTGGATTTATATACAAAAAATGAAATGGTAAACAATAGTGAATGGAAGGATTTTGCTACATACTTGATGGTAGAACATCGTTTTGATTTGGGATCAGATCAACGTATGTGTACTTATTGTTTTAACAAATTAAATCAAAACCGGATGCCTGCTAGAGCGGTTCATAATAATCTGGAATTGGTTCACATTCCTTCTGAACTGAAGGATTTAAATACTTATGAATCTATTTTGATTCAAAGTGTCCATCCTTTTCAGGCTATTGTTCGAATGGAGCCTAAGACAGGGAAATTGCCTCCTTCAGATTTACAGAGAGGATTAAAGGGAAGAGTTGTTTATTTGCCTCTGGATTTGAAGACAAATATTGATACAATTGGTGTAGACAAAGTGGAAGAGGAACCTCTGGTTATCCTAGTTAATGGGGTTCCGACAAAGAGTAAGAAAATCTGGCACGATTTAGTGGATGTTAGGAAAGTCAAAAAGGCAACGTTGTATTTAATGAAAAACAATGAGTACTACAAGAATGTATGTATTGCAGAAGACAAACTAAGTGAAGAAGAGGACAGCGATTTGTGTACTGGACAAATAGAGAAAGTAGATGCCTCTAAAAATGAAGAAATATATGAACATTATAGTGTTCATCCTTTGCATCCTAAAGAAGTCATGGGGAATGCTATTGAGTTGTTTCGAATAAAACAAGCCAAAGGGAGTCCCATTAGTGTTTGGGAGGAAAGTTTGGAAGCTCGGTGTTTCCCACAGTTATTTCCAACAGGTCGAGGAGGAAGATATGATGAGCGACCTGATCAAATTCCTGCTTCTGAATACCGGACTTTACGATTGTATGCAGAAGATCCTAGGTTTCGTCAATGCATTCCTTATTTGTTTCATCTACTGTATGAAAGTGATCTGTCTGGACTGTCTTATGCTGTGAACCACATCCTGAAAAGTGGTGTACAGCTGCAAAATATCTTGGCAAGGGAGTTTATGGATAAAGTCAATGTGCAAGACAGTATTTTGGATTCTCACCTGATTAATCTCATGGCATGTCAGCGTGGTACTAATGAGTATTGGTACCGTCGTCATGGTGACTTAAAATGTATGCTGAGGAACTTAGGAAGTCCCACATGGTTCCTCACTCTCAGCTGTGCCGAGTATGGCTGGGAAGACTTACTTGAATTTCTACGAGAGGCAAATGGAAACATTGAAAATATCGAATTCAAGACACCCGGAAAACTGTGCTCTTTGGATCCAGTCAATGCATGCAGGTACTTCAATCATAGATTTGAGGCTATGATGTCTTTCATTACGAACAAGAAAAATCCACCTCTTCGAGAGGTGTTGGATTTCTTCTGGAGAAAGGAGTATCAAGCAAGAGGTGCTCCTCATATACATATGCTGCTATGGATCAAAGATGCACCCAAATTTGGAACAGATCCGGATGACTTAGTGATGAGTTTCATAGAACAGTGTTCTACATGTGCTGTTCCAAAGACAAAGGAAGACAAAAGTTTAAGAGAACAAGTTTTACGCTTTCAAAACCATCGTTGTGGAGAGTACTGTTGTCGTAAATTCAGAAACAAGAATAAGTTCTATACAAAATGTTGTTTTGGGTTTCCACAATCAGTGATATCTGAAGGAAGAGTGAACAATTTGATGTCTTCACTGCGACATAATGTGACGAGGAAATCACCCAAAAATACATACAATTTAAAAAGAAACGAAGAGTCCAAGTACATCAACGACTACAACCCAGTGATTTTGTCCATATGGAATGCTAACATGGATATACAGTTTGTGGCTGACAACTGTATGGCTGTGGCTCGGTATGTGACGTCTTATATCACAAAAAAAGAAAAGACAGAACTGAAGGATATGTGGGATGACATTTCACATGAAAAGAGCCTCAGTAAGAAGTTGTACAGTTTCAGTCTAAAGATGTTGTTGCATCGAGAAATCGGAGCATACGAATGTTCTTATCGGTTATCTTCAGCAAGTCTCTATGCCAAATCTAGGAGTATAATTTGGGTGAGTCTTGCTCTTGCTGCAACACGTAATCGAGTTCTGAAACCTGTACGGGAAATTGAGTATTTGGCGGAGAAGGAGCCAAACAGAACAGATATTTTGAAGACGAACATGTTGGATACATATTATCCAAATAGAAGCAGTCACCTTGAGAATGTTTGTCTGTATGAGGTTCTACAAAACTACATATTCAAGAGGAACATCAAAGAAGATATTTATAAAGGAGTGTATGCTGTAATTGGAAGTGAGGGATGTCTGGTCAAGCAAAGAAAATGCCAATTGGTAAATCATCGAAAATTGAATTGCAAATCTCCTGAAAGAAAAGAGTTTTTCTATTTAGCTCTTTCGCAATTTTTCAAGCCTTGGCGTGCAGAAGAGGAACTGCTTGGAGATTTCCTCTGTTATGAAGATGCTTTCAATGCAGCCAAGGAGTTCATAGAATGTCCTGTTTTTCCAAAATATCTAGAAATGTTGAATGCAGAAATTGAGCAGGAAGCAACAATTGCAGCCGAGATTGCTAGAGACAGTTCTCAGGACAGTCAGAGTTCTACTTCATTGAGTCAGGATCCACTAGGTGGACCAGTTATCGAAAATGAAGCTGCCACTGCCATGATTGAAGTGATTGAAGTGGAAAGAGCCATGGCACATGCTTAGGAAGATGTGGTTAACTTAGAAGATTTGGAAAGACAACTCAACGTTGAGCAGAGGAAAATATATGATGAAGTTACCAACCAAATTGATCATGGATTAAGTCATGAGAAGAAAGAGTGCTCATGTACGTCGTTGAACCCTGTCCGACTGTACGTGAGTGGAGAAGCAGGAACTGGAAAAAGTTTCCGCATTAAAGCAATTTCAGCATTAAAGCAGAAAAGGAGTCATCGCTGTCTTGTGTTGTCACCACTCCAACTGGTCTGGCAGCACATAACATTAAAGGTATTACTTTGCATCATCTACTGATGCTGCCAGTGGAGCATGATAACAAATTACAATACCACAAGTTATATGGAGATGCTTGTTGTGAAGTTTCAAGAGTCCTAAAGAAGATGAAACTTCTTATCATTGACGAAGTAAGCATGGTTTCCAATGTCATGCTTGCCTTTGTGGATTTGAGAATGCAAGAAGTTCTTAAAACAGAGTATGATGTGTTATTTGGTGGCAAACATATCATTGTTTTTGGTGATCTTCTGCAGCTGACACCAGTAAAAGGACAACCAGTGTTTAAACTACTTACGCATGAAGATACCAGGAAGTGCCTAGGGAGCATTGGCAACGTCAATATATGGTTAAACTTCAATTATGCTGAACTGTGTGAAAATATGCGTTAGGCAAAGGATGAAGATTATAAGAATATTCTACAAGATGTTAGAATTGGAAAAGTGACTGAGCATGGGAAGGAAGCTTTACATGCACGATTATTGTCAAATTTGTATCCAGATGAAGACGTTCTGCCAGAGAATATTTTTCAGAAAATTACTGAGAAGAAATCTGGGATATGTTTGATGCCAACTCTGAAAGAATGTTCCATCTTCAACAACAAAATGTTGATTTTAGAAAACTAAGACATAGTGAAACTGGAAGCTATTGACAGAATTGAGCATATGGGAGCAACAATTATTTTGTCTGAAAATTTGAAATCTAAATTGGATTCATTAGAGAAGACTATATCTAAAACTGCGGGTTTTAAAAAACTCTGAATGTGTGCTTAAATTGCCGTATCATTTTGAGAAGGAATTTAAATGTTGAAAGAGGTCTGGTAAATGGATCAATGGGTAATGTTGTTGATTTTGAGAAATACAGAAATAGAGATGGAATTGAATTTATAAAAATTAAATTTGATGGCATTGAGGATGTACAGCAAATTGGTTGTTGCTCTGCTAGGTTTTTGCTTGTTAAAGACTTATATGTTCGCCGTAAGCAGTTTCCTGTTTGTTTGGCATATGCAGTGACAATCCATAAATCGCAAGGTTTAAGTGTAGACAGTGCTTTGGTGAATATTGGCAGTTCTGTGTTCAAGGAGGGTATGGCTTATGTGGCATTATCACGAGTCAGAACTTTATCTGGATTGTACTTGATTGAGTGTGATGAGACAAATATTTGTGCAGATCTAGATTGTGTTAAGGAATACAATAGGTTAAGAAGAGAGTATGCGCCACATTTGCCACAATATCCTTTGTTTGAAAAACGTGTGGTAGGCCGGAAACAAAGAAATCTGACCAATAGTAGGGAGGTTGTAGCCAAAACACGAAAAGTCGATGAACCTGAAATTCTAAGCAGAAAGAAAATGGATGCTGTTCAAGATGTTGTTGGTTTTCAATTTGAAAATAGTTCTGGTGTCAACTGCTATCCTAATGTAGTGGTAAATGTTGTCTTTTCTCTAGAAACATTAAAAGAACAGATTGTGGTCAATTCGGATCAAAGATTTTGCTGTTTGTTAAATTCTGTGTTAAAGAAATGTAGCACTGATAGAAGAAAAATAGAAAGTGTATCTGAAATTCGAAATCTCTTAGACAAATGTTCAGGTCAAACGCAATTCTCTCAAAATATTCAGCAGGATTGTCAGGAGTTTTAAATGTATATTCTTGATGTTTTGCAAGATGAAGGTGTAGATGTAGATTATCTGTTTGGCCTTTCTTATCAATGGCAGCATGACTGCGAGAACTGTAGGCTATCAAGTACTACTAGTGTAGACTCAGAAAGATTTATATATTTAACTTTGCCTGACAGTAAATCAGTATCCTTTAATAAGCTAGTAAAAGCAGCCGATCAAAACATGGAGTGTACCCAATGTAAGTCTGCAATGCTGTCCACATTATTTATACGAAGTTATGGCCAGTATGTCATTTTAATGTTCCAACGATGTAGGTCTGATGGAACTAAATTGACAACTTTAATTAAAATTTTTGTGTCTTCGCACTTGTCAATATCAGGAAGGACTTTTGTAACTGCAGCAATTATATATCATGACGGTCCTTCAACAACTTCAGGACATTACACAGCTTATTTAAAATCTGGAAACGGCTGGTCATTCTGCAATGATTCTGTTTTAACTTTCAAAAAACGTTTACCGTTTGACTTAAAAAATTCTTACCTAGTGTTTTTACATCCAAAAATTTAGGGAAGGAAAGTGGCCTATGAAGATTGGAGCAGTTGATAAATTTTAGTGTGCTGTTTTAAATTGCTTTGTGAATTAGAGTGATTATAATAAATAAAAATGTAAAGTAGTCATAGAGATACATAACTGGTCTATAATGATTCAAAGAGTTGATATGATTTACTCTGTTGTTTTAAATTGCTTTGTTAGTAACTGAGATCAAGAGAATGAAAAAATTGGAAAAGTCATAGAGGTAGTGTAAGTGTGCCTCATAGTAACTGGTATCAATGTTATAGGAAATGTGAAACATGAGTAAACTAGAAGGGGAGATATTATTAGTACAAGATTGTGAAAGTGATTTTGGACGTTTTCTTTCTGAAAGTCGGGGGAAAAAAATGACGGGATTTGCTTTAAGGAATTTGAAGAGATTAAAATGGCTCTTACACGATTTGGCCTTGAGGAGAAGTGTGGTACAGAGCAAAAAGTCATTTATTGTTTCTAACATATTACTCAAAAAGAAAGAGATTTTCTTTCAGAAAGTGGCGGGCACAGATTTTTTAGAGCACAACAGAGTATAAGCTGTTCATCGCATATCATTCGACGTCATGGAAAGTAAGTGTACTTTTGAAGAGTTCTGATTTCTGATTTGTTATATTATATGGGTTTTTTAAACACAATCATTTTGATTGTGTTTTTTTTCCCCTGCTGTTATATGATGAATACCTTCAACTCACTGTTTTTAGTGAAATTTGATATATTCTGAGAACAGCAAAAATAAACCATTTAACATGTATAATTAATTCTATATTTTGTATTGTGATTTTTAATTTGTACTCATCTTGTCTCATGCTCACTTGTCTTTTACTACCTTATATCAATTCTCTTTACATACTCACATTGCCTTTTGTTTTATTCTCTTTCACCCTTGTTCTCTAACTCCACTTATCTTTCAACCTTTGTTTCCTTATTCCAACTCTGCTTTTTTCTTTTCTCTCATGCACCATTTTCTAGCTTTTAGACCCTCTGCTTCGCTTCCCTTTTCCATCTTTTGACCCTTTTGTTTTCGAAATTAAATAATATTGGGTTCTCCTTTTTTGTTCCAATCAGTTAGTATAAATCACCTTCACTCATTTATCTTTCTTTGTTGCTTCACTCAGTCTGTATCTGACACTCTTTCCTTCACTTTCTCTGTTCCCTCTCTCCTTCACTCTCTTTTCCTTATTCACCCTTTCCTTATTTAGTTTACCTTACTCACATTCTTTTAGTATCTTACACATCTTTAGTTTATTTTTCTCTTCTATCCTTCTTTTCTGTCACTGAATCTATCCTCTTTTTTATTCACTTAGTAATTTACTCTTTTTGACTCTGTCTGTCTTTCAACGTTACTTTATTTTCCTTTCTGAATGTTTATCTCTAACTTTATTTCTTTGTAAAATAGAATGATTTTCAACCTTATGCCTTGTCTTTTCTATTTTTTAAATACATGTTTTAATATTTTTCAAATTTTTGTACTTTCTTTCACAGATTGAAAGTAAAAAAATGTATAAGTAATGGAGTTAACAACAACTATAAAGTAAGTATTTAGTACTTTTTCCCTTACATCTCTATCACATTCAACTTCTATTACTTCCACTGCTTTATTTCCTTAACCCTCAGTTTCCTTCCTTTGCTTTTTCCCTCATTCCTTTTCAATTACTTACTTACTCCACTCCTTCCACTCCTTTTGTCAGTGCCTCTGTTCTCACAGTTCCTCACTCCTTTTCAGTCAGTTCGTCTCTCTAACACAAACTGTCACTGTCTCTTCACTCTTTTACTAGTTGTTCTTTATGCTTTCTCTCTGTAGTTCAAGCACACTATCTTATTTACATTTTTTTGCTGCTTCAATTATTCTTTTCTATCACTTCTTCTTTTCTTCTTTCTATTTTTTCTCTCTGTCATTCCACATGTTTTAATCTTATTCACTATCATACACCTTGTTTTAATCCTATTTACTTTCACTCACTGTTTTTTAACACCTTCCCTCAGGGTTGTTGTTTTAGTCCGGTTCTATCTCTACCTCTTACTCCACATCCTTTACTCTCTTTCTTTTTAATTTGAAGATTCATTCACATTCTCCAAGTAACTCTTGTTTATTATTCTTCCACACTCTTTTTTCTTTCACTTCCTTTTCTATTTTCTTTTTCTCAATTTTTCCCTCTTACAACTTTTCTTTGTATAATTATCTATTATACAGTATCTCTGTGTTACTCCCTCTAGCTGTCTTTCTTTTAACATTATTCTCTCTGTCTCCTTCCCTTATACTCACTCTTTATTTTTTTTTCATTTTTTTTTGGTTCGCTTCCGGTTCGCGTACCGGCGCGCGAACCAGGAAGCGAATCAAAAAAAAAGAGATTGCCAGGGTGCTAAACATTTTAGCAATTTTTTATAAATGAGAGGTAGTTCTGAAAAGAACTTTTTTTAAAATAGTTTTTTGTATTTTTTGAACAATTTAAAAAAAAAAATGTTTTTTTTGAGGGGGAACAACGAAAAACAGGCATTAGAAACGGCTCAACAGGAGCAAAAAAAAAAATAACTTTTTGGGGCGTTTTGAGCACTTGTGGTTTTCATATGCTCTGTTCATTAAATTCACACTCATCTCTCCGTAACAAAGTAGTCCCCCACAATAAATACACACTAGCTTGATGTGTGCAAAATTGCTCTGGATACTGGGGACCGTCTCCCTCGCCTCTGGTCCCGAAAGACTTTCCTGTGTCGAGGTGGTGGCCACTGGAGTTGGTGGGTTTTCATGGAGGTGACGCACCTCAGCCACGCTGTAATTTATTGGATGCCACCTTTGCATGTGGCGATGCATAGTATAGTTCCCGTAACTTATATTTTTTATCTGTGCCTCGGGACAGAACTCTTTTACAGATCAGGCATGTCACATGACGAGCATTGACCTTTTTTTTTCACAACGATTTTATTGAGCAAATCAGGCAATGAAATCGTGGCACCCCACTATCCGGAGATCACCACCAACAGTTATGACACAGCGTGTTACATATGCATTAATGTCTAATCAAGAAAAGGAATAAGGCTCAAGAAAAAACAACCCCGCATCCCACCCCATCCCGTCAACTCCCAGAACCCCCTACCCCCCAGAACCACCCCCCTCCACCCCCCTCCCAGTGCACCTGTGCAATTAGCAGTGAGTAGAGTTTAGGTGCAGCGTGGCAGGCATGCCACAGAACTGGGCCAACAACTTTAGCACTTTCATATGTCCTCCTCTCGATCCACTGGGGGATCCAACGACAGTCCTCTGTAATCTGCCCACCGCTTCCAGATTTTAAAGTGCTTACGAGGGCAGCCCCTTGCCTCAAATACCGGTTTCTCGAGTCCCATGTAGTAGTCCAGCCCTGCCTTCCACGCAGACAAAGGGGGGGCCCTCTCTCCCTTCCACGCTCGGGCCAGATCCCTCTTAGCAAATACAAGTCCTAGTAGCAGTAAGTGGCGTTTATAGATGTTCCCACCAATACCCTCCATAACATGCAGCAACCCCAGCCGGTGAGTGCGGGGAAGATCCCAACCCAGAACTTCGGACAGGCAGCTCCACACACCCCTCCAAAAGCCAGCCAATCAAGCACATGACCACACCGTATGCAGCAAAGAACCCGGTGTGGCCACACAGCGCAAACACTCCGGGGACTCAATCAACCCTGCTTTCCACAGCCGCTCTCGGGTGTAATAGGCTCTGTGAAGGTACTTGAATTGGATAAGCCGAAGTCGCACAGCAATAGCGGTCCCTCGCGGGGATTCCAAGGCCTCCCTCCAATCATCTTCATCCAGAGGGCCCATATCCCCTTCCCATGCCGCCCGAAGGGGGAGTAGAGTAGAGGAGCAGTGAGTGACCAGCGTCTGGTAGATACGGGAGACCTTTCTATCCTCCAGGTCTCCCATAAAGACCTTCACTTCGACCGGACTGAACTCGGGGAGAGACTCCAGATTGGCAATGCTAGGGGCGAGGGCATGACGCAGTTGTAGATAGCGGAAGCACTGGGATTGAGGCATGTGGAACTCCGTACGGAGCTCCTGAAACAATTTGAGTGTAGTGCCAGACATAACCTGGCCCAGTAGTGAGATGCCAATGGCCTCCCATCCCTCAAACCCGTCCAGAGTCGAAAGCTCCGGGAGCAGGCCATTATGCCACAGTGGCGTCTCCGCTGTCAATTTGCCCCACCAGCCCATGCGGCGCAAGGCCTGCCTCCACACCGCAAAGACCACCCTCGTGACCGACGGCAGTGCCCGCCGCAGACGGGCCGAGTACAGAATGGTATGTAGCCTATTGTCCCCCATGAGCGAGCGCTCCAAGGCATAGGCCCGGTCTCCCCAGTCACTATACCACCATTCATTAAGAATGAGCAGCTGAGAAGCCTGATAATAGATAACAGATCGGAGGTGGCCAGACCACCACAATAGGTGGACAAGAAACAAGTCTGTAGCACCACCCTGGCCGCACCTCCAGCCCATAGAAAGTGGCCCAGCGCCGAATTGACTTGCCGAAACCACTGCGGGCTAATAGGGTAGGGGTAATTTTGTAGCTGATACAGCAGGCGTGGGAGCGCGACCATTTTGAAGATGGCAGATCTTCCAAAGATAGTGAGAGGCATCCTGGACCATGTTTTAATGTCGGCCTGGACCCGCTCCCATACCGGCATGATGTTGTGGTCCCAGGCAATGGTCCGCGATTCCGAGAGAAATACACCAAGGTACTTCAGCCCGTCCGTTGCCACTCGCAGTCCCATTGCCCAGGGGTCCACAACAGCCCCGCCGCCCAGCACCCACAGGGTCGACTTGTGGAGGTTCAGCCGAAGGCCGGAGACCTCGCCAAAGACGCGCATGACGACCAGGACTCGGGGCCCAGATCGTTGCAGGTCGGTGAGGAAAAACAGGACGTCGTCAGCGTATGACGCGATTCTGTCTGCCAGATCTCCACTCCACATGAACCCGCGTATCTGTGCGTCCGTGCGCACCCAAGATGCCAGGGGCTCCATAGCTAGGGCGAATAGGTACGGGGACAATGGGCACCCCTGCCGGGTCCCCCGACCAATCCGAAATTGTCCAGATATTGCGCCAGCCACCCGAACCGAGGCCGTGATGTTGGTATACAATAACTTAAGGTACGACAGGAATACCGGGCCCAGATTAAGACGGGGCAAGAGTGCAAATAGATACGCCCAACTGACAGAGTCAAAGGCTCTGTCCATGTCCGCCAACAGGAGAGCCGCCTGTTCGTCCAGGGCCCCCATGGCGTCCACCGCCGCCTGTGCCCGCCGGATGTTATGACGTGTGGCCCTGTGAGGCATGAATCCGGCCTGGTCGGGGTGGACCAGGTCCGTGATATATGGAAGAAGGCGGGTCGCTAGGGCTTTCGCCAGGATTTTGGCCTCTATATTCAATAGGGATATGGGCCGATACGAGTCATGCCTGTCGGGGGCCCTCCCTGGCTTCTGAAACACAACAATTTTGGCGTGACGCCAATCCGGCGGTAGCTCCCCCCGAACCCGTGCCGCCTCAAGTGCGCGTCGGTACTGAGACCCCAATTGGAGGTGGAATTTCTTGTAAAACTCACATGGGTAGCCGCTCGGTCCAGGCGCCTTCCCGGTGTTAAGCTGCCCCAGAGCCTCCCTGAGTTCCTCGGCAGAGAGCGAAGCGTCTAGTGCCGTTCTGGCCTCGTCAGAGACGGCCTTCAGCGGTAGATCATCCAAGAATTTAGAAATCTCATCCGCTTCCAGGGAGTCTCGAGAGGCATACTGTTCCTCGAAATATCGGGCAAAGCTAGCCGGAAGTCGGGTCGGGTCTGTCATGACCGAGCCGTCTTCTGCAATGAGGCCCGGCAGCGTAAGCGGCTGAAAAGTAGACTGACACAGTCTGTGGAGCATCGTGCAGGACTTGTCGCCCCATTGGTAGATCCTACTGCGTGTGGCGAGCCACGCCTGTCTGGCCTCATCATGTAAGATAGAAGCATATGATTGCTGCGCCTGTAGGAGCAGCCGTACTACGGTCTCGTCACCCCCCTCCCGGCCACGTTGTTCCAGGGCCTCAACCTGAGCGGCTGCAGCGGCAATGGCTTCTCGGTGCTTCCGGCGGGCAGCTGTGCACCAAGCAATGTCCACCCCCCGTATCGTGGGTTTCATCGCCTCCCAAACCACCACTGCGTCAGTGTCCCCCACAAGGTTATCACGCCAGTAATGATCAATCGCCTCCCGCAAGTGGTGAACATATTCAGGTTGTTGTAGATGCCATGAGGACATCCTCCAACGGAATGGCTGCCGTTTCGTGGGGAGCTCTATTGTAACAACGACTGGGGAGTGGTCAGACAATCCTCTCGGCAAAATTGCAGCTTCCCGCACACGACTCAAGCAAGCACCAGGCATAAAGACATAATCGAGCCGCGAAAAAGAGCCATGCACAGCAGACACATACGTGAACTTGCGCGCCACCGGATGCATATGTCGCCACACTTCCACCCAGCCCAAGCTCTCCACTGTTGCACGCAGCCTGGTGTGCGGGGCGGAGGGGGGAGGATCCACAGCCACCGCCAGTCGCCTCTGGCGGTCCATACACACATCCATCACCTCATTCTAGTCCCCCCCAACCACCGTCAATGCCTCCGGGATTTCGTCCCATATTGCAAACAGCCTCTCCGACAGGGCCCACTGCAGAGGGGGGGGGGTATAAACACTACCAAAGACTACAGGTTCAGTACCCATCATTCCCTTGATAAAGACAAAGCGACCCTGGGGGTCCGCCCACTGCTTCTCATGCACATAGGCCACCCTGCGATGGACCAAGATAGTGACCCCTCTGGACCCCCTCGTAAATCCGGCGTGATAGACCTGCTGGAAGCCAAACCTCTGAAGGCTAAGGACCTTGGAGCCCAACATAAGAGTTTCTTGAAGCAAAAGCACGTCAACTGCCTCGCGCCTCTCCCAGCGCAACACCGCCCCACGCTTGATTTTATCGAGCATCCCTCTTACATTCCATGTTGCGACACATAGGGACTTATTGGGAAGCATAGCAGTCTGTTCAACCATTGTCAAGGAGATTCCCCCTACCAGGCCCTCTGCGCCACCCCCACACACCCCACCTCTCACTCAGTACATCAGAAATCAACACGTGCGACCCCCCCATCCACCCCAGAAACCCAAAGCCGAAACAACCACTCCCACCCAACCCCGGTCCTGAACCCCCCACCCAACAACAAACCATCTCTCGCCTCTCCCTGACCCCAACTCCCCCCACCCCTATACCTCATGAAACACTGAAGTATCTGTTGCGGCATGGATAGACCCGGACCCAGAACCGAGGATCCAGGGCCAACCATACCAAAGGATGCCAACACCCCTTAACTTGATGATCACACCCCCCCCCTAGGCAACTCCCACAACTCGTGAGGGTCGGAGGCCCCCGGTAAGTCACCTCCCGAGCCCCAGCAGTGATACCACACATAGCCAAGACGAGTCTAAAAGCCGGCAGTCTGGCAGCAGCGGCACCCCCACATAAGCAGCCCCACCACGTGATCTGTAGCAAAGTAGGGCAACACATTACCAGGAAAAAAAGGCCAGACCCTACTAGGGTTCAACTGCCAGTGTCAGAGTGTTCAGAGTCCATTGTCCCACTGGTCTGCGTCGCACTGGCGGAGGCGAATCTCTTGCGTGATCGGGACCTCCGATGTCGTCCTTTACGGGCCGGGCGGTCCGTCCGCTCCTGCGATGATCCCCTCGACCCACCCGGGTCCAGCCCCGGTTGGGCATGCGGCCTGACCTTCACCGTTTCGTCCGTCACCTGAAGACTTCCTCCGGGGAGTCGAAGAAGTGGGTCCGGGACTGGTACACCACCCTTAGGCGAGCCGGGTACAGCAGAGAGTACTGGAGTTTCAGGCCCCGCAGCTTGGCCTTGGCAGCTACAAAAGATTGGCGTTGCTGCTGCACAAGCCTTGTATAGTCAGGAAAAATCATAATTGTTTGGTTTTCGTAGGAAATGGGGCCTTTAATCCTCGCTTCTCGCAGTATGACATCGCGGTCATGATAATTCAAGAGTCTAGCAATGACAGGTCGAGGACGCTCACCCTCCGGCGGCCTTTGTGTCAGGGCCCGGTGCGCACGCTCGATCACGAAGCAAGGAGATAGGACCCCCGGCGGGAGCCAGCTCTCCAGCCACCGGGACAAAAACTGCTCCATGTCATCCTTCTCGCATCTCTCTGGAAAACCTATAAAGCGGAGGTTGTTCCTGCGTGCGCGCCCTTCAGCATCCTCCACACGGGACGCGAGAGTCTTCTGGACGCGCTCCATCTCCGCCATTTTCTGTTTCAGCGTCCCAATGTCCGTCTCAGCCACTGAGATCCTGGATTCCGTCTCCGTGATCCGCTCCACCGCATTGCGTAGGTCCTGGCGCAGCAGTGTCACGTCCGCACCCACGGCCCCAATCTTAGCATCCAGCATGTCCCTGGACTGGGTGATTGCCGCCAGGAGCGCCGCCTTGTCTGGCCCAGCCCCACTGCCGCTACCGGGCGCCCCACTGGGCCCCGTAAACTTGTCAATGGGACCCTGCTTAGGCGGACCTCCTCCTCCCCTGGTCATGGCTGCGTGTAGTCCCACTTCCACAACACCTCGGGTGTCCACGTCTGGTTATGACCTTCAGAGCCCCCAGCCAAGCCAGGCAACACGCCACAGGATAAGTCCAGGCTGGATCAGGGTAGCAGCCTCGGGGCCCACCTCAGTACGCTGCCCGCGTCTGCCCGGCTGGCTCCGGGTGGGACACTCACTGTTGCGGTGGGCCCCCGGTCGATCTCCAGGCATTAACGGGACATGGTCTCACAGCGTCAGTCCCAAACACAGGGCCAGGGCACTTCTGCACGTCGGAGGGTCCCTCGGGGATGATCAGCGCCGACCACTGCAATCCGGGTCCAGGCCAGCCCCAAAGTCGCGAAACTCGAGGCCCCGGCCGCTCAAGGTCAGAACAGGCCTCTGCTGCGCTGTGCCGCTCGGGGATTCCCCCGATGTAGAATACAAGACCACGGGGCACCGCTGCAACTCTTCAACCCTCAGTGCTGCAATCGCCGGATGAAGACTCGTCCGGCCGGCCTGACAACCTGCCGCCGACCTCCGCCCGGCAGCCTGAAAATTGAGGTCCCGGCTCCGCCGCCGATCACTAGGCCGCACTCCGTCACCGGTGGCTCCGGTCCCCCGGAACGTCTGAAAGGGCAGCTCAGCACACCGGAAAGGTCCAGGCACCTCCAGGGACAAGCGCCACACAAGTGGTACCGTTAGCGGGCTCGGGGGCCAGGATAAATAAGCAAATTTTGTCCGGGCCGGCGGGAGCTCTACAAGGCTGCGACGGCCATCTTCGCCCGCTAAGCCACGCCCCCCCGCATTGACCTTTTTTTGGCCTTGAGGGAATGTAAAAAATTGCCAAATGAAATTGTCCTTGTGTAGTGGGATTTCCGGGACTGTTCAGGCAAGAATACTCTGCCCTGTACCTCCTCTTCCTCTTCTTCCTCCTCTTCCTCAGGGTTGGGAAGGAACTGGGTAGGTGGTCCTTCCTTCCTAGGAGGTGGTGGTGGTGGTGGGGGTCCACCAGCTGCAGCTACTATTGAAGCCATCTCTTAATAATGAAAATAGGTCTTCCTCTCACAAAGTTGAAAGTCAGAGTGAGACAAAAGGTTGGGGCTTTCATCATTTGGGAAAAAAAAATGTTCTAAACCAATGAAAAGTGTTATTTTTAGGTCACATGACCTAGCCTTACATCATTAGGAAACCAAAAGTGAAATGACCAATAAAAAGTTTTCTTAACAAGTCACATGACCTGTTACGCTTACGTTACGCGTCCCGCTACGCACCCGGAGCGCTTCCGGGTTGCTGCGCTCTGTGCCTCGGTTCGCGCTCCGGAGCACTTCCGGGTGCGCTAACGCGGCGCGTCATAAGACGCATTACGCGGCAACGCGATACGTCGTGCTTATGCGACGCGTCACGATGTTGTTTTCTAACGTGGCAGTTGCGCTAACGGAACGTTTACCGGTTCGCGGACCGGGTCGCGGCACCAAATTGAGCTAACGGGAAGCTACCCGGTGCGCGGACCGGTAGCGAAACAAAAAAAAATAATAAAAAAAATATATATATACATAAAAAAATTATATTAAAAACATATCAAATATATTTTTCGATTAAAAGAAGAATACATTTTACAGCTTTTGATATTTGCTATTAAAAAACCATTGAAATTCACTGAAAAAACCATAGGTTATAGACCATATATAGTTAGGAATTAGCATTTACAAAACCTTGAAAATTCACTGAAAAAACCATAGGTTATAGACCATATATTGTTAGGGATTAGCATTTATAAAACCTTATTTTACTCACACAAAACCATTGAAATTCGCAGATATAGTTAGTTGCACTAACTATATATCGCGCACCCGCAATCCACTGCTGATGATGTCACATATTACATCATTCATGACATGGTCAGTGACATCACTGATGACATCATCCAGTGACTGTATGTTTCTGTAAAGTTAAAATATGTCTTACATATTGAAGAATGAGTGGATGTATAAGTGTGTGGATGAAGGATTTAGTAGGTGCATGACTGACTGTATGAAAGAGTGATTAAATGTGTCTCACTGAGTGCATGGGTTAGTGACTAAACTGTCTAATTTGTGCATCATTATATCTGTTGTTCTGTAAACTGCTGCATATGTTGATCAGTAGCTATATGAGTAACTATATGGGTTATTGATTGGTTGCCCAAGTATTTGTATGGGAGAGTGAGTGTGTGTGTGTGGGTGTCTGGGAGGTGTGTGACTCTGTGCACAGATGTGTGAACAGTTGATATGGCCGGGATACCCATCACCCCCTCCCAACACGATCCCCAAGAATGGGAAGACGGAAACACTTCTTGAGCTTTTGGAAGGCGGGAGGGAGTTACCCTCCCGGATGTATTTATTAAAATATGAAACAAAATTAAAACATTAAAATAACAGTTTCATATCATGTACAATTTCATTTACACATTACGATGTTTATTGGCTAACCTTAACATATCTCTAATACAAAGGTTCTCCTAGCCGATTCTAAAACATCCTGTAAATGCATTTCTCAAAATTCAAATTGTACATCCTAACATTACGGGCCAACGGCAAGGTCGTAACCGGTGTCAGATCCCTAATTCCAGATCCCCCCCCCTTACTTGTGAGGGGCGGGCGCACAGAGGACTTGGTGGTCATCCGAGGACTCGTGTGAGGTGTCTAGAAGGTAGCGTAGACCCCCCTCCCACCCCACACTGCTTACCACATCCGCCGTCGCGGATGTCCTGGCCCCGGGAAATTCCCAGGAGGGGCCCGTAGCCCCTCCTCCCCAGGGAGGGGCCTTGACCGCCTTCCCTTTCGGCGGCCCCATCCTTAGAGGGTACCGCCTCCCCGTGTGAGGGGCCAATGGCCGCCTCCCCCCGGGCGCTCCCATCCATAATGGGTGGCGCCCCACCTCTAGGGATCTTCCAATTACTGCTCACCGATCATGACCTTACCGCCCGACCAAAATAAATACGACAGTTTTTTAACCTAATGAGGCGGAATAAACAGTTATAATGGACATTCTAACATAAACTTCAAACTATGCAATCGCTGCTCTTTCAATTCAGCTGCAATACTTCGCCTAAAAACAGTAACCATTTTATTGTCACATCAAAACCATGCAAACTTTATTTGAAACAACCTGAAAAGAGATAAAATTCCTCGTTAAACAACTTTATTGCAATACAAATCGCTGTCATCAGGGGCTGGTGGGTGGGTCAAAATTGGCTCCTTGTTCCGTCTCGGGCTCACGTGCAACGAGGGGGTGCAGCTTCCAAGCACGGGAACAAGAGGATGCTTCCTTGGATTGTTGCTCCTTTTATTCTTCCTCGGGAGGGCGTGGACCCTCCTCCAACCGCCTACGGGGTGTGTCCAACGGTGTAGGTGTCTAGGACAACCCCTCTTGGGCGGGAAAAGGCACGCCCCGGCTACGCCACTTCGGGCATACCAGCCGAGACACGCCTCCCGCCCAAAATGGTTTCCCGGGGGGATCGGGGCACCCGACCATACGTTCGGGGGGACCGAGTGGTCGCCCCTTTCCATATGGCCGGGATACCCATCACCCCCTCCAAACACGATCCCCAAGAATGGGAAGACGGAAACACTTCTTGAGCTTTTGGAAGGCGGGAGGGAGTTACCCTCCCGGCCGTATTTATTAAAATATGAAACAAAATTAAAACATTAAAATAACAGTTTCATATCATGTACAATTTCATTTACACATTACGATGTTTATTGGCTAACCTTAACATATCTCTAATACAAAGGTTCTCCTAGCCGATTCTAAAACATCCTGTAAATGCATTTCTCAAAATTCAAATTGTACATCCTAACATTACGGGCCAAGGGCAAGGTCGTAACCGGTGTCAGATCCCTAATTCCAGATCTCCCCCCCTTAATTGTGAGGGGCGGGCGCACAGAGGACTGTACCTCTGTGCCAACTTCCAATTTCCCTTGTCTTAACGGGGGCCCCATATTTACTCGACGCCATCTTGGTGGTCGTCCGAGGACTCGTGTGAGGTGTCTAGAAGGTAGCGTAGACCCCCCTCCCACCCCACACTGCTTACCACATCCGCCGTCGCGGATGTCCTGGCCCCGGGAAATTCCCAGGAGGGGCCCGTAGCCCCTCCTCCCCAGGGAGGGGCCTTGACCGCCTTCCCTTTCGGCGGCCCCATCCTTAGAGGGTACCGCCTCCCCGTGTGAGGGGCCAATGGCCGCCTCCCCCCGGGCGCTCCCATCCATAATGGGTGGCGCCCCACCTCTAGGGATCTTCCAATTACTGCTCACCGATCATGACCTTACCGCCACAGGCCGGATAGTTGACCGGCTATCCGGACCCCCCACAAAACTCCTACTAAAGGTCATGGCTACACAAACTTATTAACCAAGCTATGAAGTCACCTATGAGTAAGACATTTCCCTCCCGGGACAAATGGACCCCGTCTTCCAGATACATATGGTCCCCCCGGATACATCCATGCGGAACACAATGCAAATTTCCTGTACGAAACAACCTACCCAGTTTGTTATTAACCTTCTTTACCGATTGATTCAAGGCTGACACAGAGAGGGCCCCCCGCCACACCTTCCGAGGAATCATGTGTAACCATGCAATCGTGCACCCCGGAACCCTTCTCGCCAACCAACTTACTGAGGATAAGATTAACTCGAGAAGTACTCGTCGACCAATGGTCACCAAATCATTGCCCCCAAGATGCACTATGATTACAGACGGCGGTGGCCTTGTCCGCCCTAACAGTCCCTCCATAAAACCTTGAAACTGGTCAATACAGAGCCCGCCCCTTCCGTGGAAGGTCACCCTGTACCCGTATTCCCCAGCCACGTGAATCATGTCACCTGCTTTGAATACGTCCGCGGCGCGCCTCACGTATGAGTGGCCAACGACCCACACCACTCTTCCCTCAGCCGGTGATCTTTGACCGCTGGTCCCCAGGTGTCGGGTCAACTGCACAGTCCGCCCCGCAAAGCCTGCTCGCGAAACTGTAAACCAAACAGAAGACAAGAAGCGTGAGTGCATGACATTAGCTTCACAACATGTGCAACCGCACATACCTTTTGTAACAATTAGAAGACCAACGCCCCAACTGTTTCACCTTCTCCACACTCAGACCCCTGGCTGTAGCCTCTGTAGCAGCCCCTATCCGGAAGGAATGGGTCCCAAAATCGCTCGGGTCCAAGCCCGCTGCCGCGATTGCCATTGTTAACACCCCCTGAAACTGAAATCTAGTCAGTGGGGTGGCGTCGGTGTGTCTCAGCAAGCTCCCCCCCCATGATGCCGCCCTCTGCGCTAAATACTCCTCCACGCATTTTACCGGGCACATGGGAGACCCCGGGATCCGCTGGACTACCACACTGTCCCCGATGGCTCCCTGATCGGTCTTGGACTTGGCTATTGTGACCACCATTGTGTCACCCCTTATCTGAATGTGTTCTCGACACAGACCTCCCCCCGTATCCTGCTTATTCCTTGCTACCAGCTCGCTTACCCGCATAGCCCCATGGAATGCTAATGCAAAAGCGGCCCGGAACAGCACCGTCTCCGTTTGAGATGAACAAGTCGCAGGGAGTACGGACATTAACATGGACAACCTCGCTAGATCTATCGGGTGCCTCTCATCCTCCCTACGGCCCTCAAGGCGTTGCCACCCACGCAGTGCCTTTTTTACGAGAAAGGACGATTTGGGGTCCTGGATGCCATGCGCCTGCGCCATAAAGGCAATGGCGGCCCTGTGCCTATTGGCTGTTGCCAATGATCGGCCTGCCTGATGTAGTGCTACCAGAAATTTCAGGACATACTCCTCCTGCCCCCAATGCTCCCCCTAGCTGGACCCAAAAATGACCAATAGGAACGGAATGCTCTTTCATATGCCTTCCTTGTCCTGGGTGCTAGACTCTCTCCCACGAGGTTTTGTAATCCGGGGCACCGAGAGACCAGAGAGCTTCGGGAAATTGTGCCGCCACCAAGTCCGCTGAGGGCAGAAAACCCCGGAAGGCCTGCATATGGGAACGAGAGAGTGCATCAGCTGCCTGGTTCAGTACCCCCGGCACGTGTCTTGCCCTAAAGTGGACGTTTAATCTCATACATAGCAGGACAATTTCCTTCAGTAATCTCAAAATCCACTTGCAGCGTGCTGCCTGATTATTGATACATTCCACAACAGTCATATTATCAGACCAGAACACTACAGCGTGATCACGAAACCCCTCTGGCCATGTTTTCAAGGCTACCAGAATGGGGAACAGCTCAAGAAACCCAATGTTACCTGTGAGCCCACTATCGTGCCACCACGCTGGCCATGTTTGCGCCGACCATCGATTACCAAAGATGGCGCCAAAGCCCACACTTCCTGCCAAGTCGGTCCACAACCCCAGCTCCTCGGAGGAAACTGACGGTTTGTTCCACACGACACAACCGTTGAAATCCGCCAGAAATGCCAGCCATATGCCCATATCCTGGCGAACCTCTGCTGACAGTCTTGTGCGGTGGTGCCCTTCCTTGAGGCCCACCATGGCTTGTGCGATAGAGCGGGAAAAGGGGCGAGCCATCGGTATTACTCTAAGGGCAAAGTTAAGCTGACCCACAGTTTGTTGCAACTGATGGAGAGTTACTTTCCTCTCGCCAAGGCATATCCCAAGAGAGGCCTTAAATTTCATTACCTTTTCCATGGGTAAACGGAAGCACCCCTCCACTGAATCGAGCTCAATTCCCAGAAACTCGAGTGAAGTAGATGGCCCCACTGTCTTGCCTGGTGCCAACTGCACGCCGAAACTTTTCATGAGATTACAAAATTCATTCAAAGCCTGTTCACATTCCGTGTCCCCGGCTGCCCCCAGAAACAGAAAATCATCAAGGTAATGCATAACCTGAGTGAAGCCCGTGGCTCTGGTGAACGCCCATTGCAAAAAAGTACTGAACTTCTCAAAATACGCACAGGAGATAGAGCAACCCATCGGCATACATTTATCCATGTAGTAGCGCCCTTGAAACACAAAACCTAAGAGACGCTGATCTTGTGGGTGTACCGGGAGCAACCGGAACGCTGACTCGATATCTGATTTAGCCATCAGCGCTCCGGGCCCCAGGCGATTCAACATGGCGACGGCCTCATCAAAGGATGCGTACCGCACCAAACAAACTCCCGGGTCAATCGCATCGTTCACCGAAAGACCCCTAGGAGCGGATAAATTATGGATTAATCGAAACTCACCCGGGTCCTTCTTGGGGACTACTCCCAACGGTGAACAAACAAAGTTAACAACAGGCGGATTCACATACGGTCCCGCAACCCGACCTCGGGTCACCTCCTTTGCAATTTTTGCCTGTACCACCGCCGTATTTTGTTGAACAGATAGTTGATTTTTACACTGTGCTTCCCCCCGAAAATCCCCCGCCGGGATGTGGAAACCATACGAGAAACCATCTCGCAACACCCCAGCGGAGACATGATCAGGGTATTCGTTCAGCCAAAGGATCAATGCCATGATGTCAACGGGAGTAGGTAACGGTGCCCCTCGGTCGATGTTAGACCTGTTTGGCTCCTCCTTTACCTCCTGTCTCACCATTCTTGGCTCTGCACAAACTCTCGGGGTGTGAAGACTGCCCGCACCCTGCACACTCATGCCTGAACTTGCATGTCCCTTGTGGCCTAGTGCACTTGCCTCTGTTAAAGCTCCAACAGACCCCTTTTTTACCTGAGTTCCCATTATTCTTTGTGTGCTGATCCCCGTTGGCGCCTGCCCGAAAGGGCGCCGCCGAATAATGGCGGGAAGGCTCTGTCCCATTCCCGCCAAAAGAAGACGACTTCGCCGAGTTCGTCATACCCTGCTTCTGCCATGAAATGGAGTCGAAACAATCCCACGTCAGGGATGAGTCGTGCTCCTTGGCTTTACGAAATTTGTTATCATAACTCATCCATTGATTGCCTTCGTATGATTCATAAAATTCCATAATACGTGTTTGATAACAGGCTAATTCCGCCAACAGTTCAGGCCTATGTTCCCCCATGATTGCAGTGAACATTACAAAGGCCCTGGCCCAATTAGCGATTGTTTCATCTACTCTGAAACCCGCCATTTTTGCACGCCATACACTCGGATGTAACAACTCCTTCTGATTTTTAACGTGCTCTATCTCATAGTGATCGGTCAACAGAGAAAACATATTCACATATTTATCAGCCCAGATCCTTTCTTTCACATCCATCGGAATATACTGCACCACCCTTTCCCTCCTTGAGGGTAACGATCCCATCCCCGCCATTGGCAACGGCTGCTTACCCGAACCGGTAGCTGTATCTGTTGTTGCTGCCGCTCCAACGCTTGCCGCCGGCCTTTCCGAGGGAACCTGCGGGGAAACAAGAGGACAAGGTGCCTTCGCAGCATCTCTCGATTGCCGCAACTGCTTCATTATTAACCTGGCCTCTTCGGCCGTGTCTCCTGGTGCCCCACCACTCTCGTTGTTCTTGTCCAACCATGTCGCCAACTGGGCGGCCAGTTCGGGGGGCATATCCTCTTCGCTAACGGGTGTAACTACTACAGGGATCGGTTGTCCCGCGTTCGGGATCGGAACTGGTGCCTCCACCGGACCGACCGGGCTTGCTGGAGGGGACTCGGGCACCGGGGCCTCCCCTCCTGCCGCCCTATTCCTGGCCCTTTTACCTCTCCCGGCAGGGACTACTCCCGGCAATGCTGGTCCGATGACTTTCTTCGGTCTACCCGTGCCATTCATTGCCGCCATCTGCTTCTTCATGTTCGCTATGTCCTTTACCAGCATGCGAAGCATTTGTTCGGTCCCAACCTTCTTTCCGACCTTCTTGCCAGGCATCGTCTATGGATATTCGATTCGAGGTCCTGGATCCAAAGCTTCGGACTCACTGAAAGAGAAACACAAAAGATTACACGTTCTCAAAATTGGCTCCTTGTTCCGTCTCGGGCTCACGTGCAACGAGGGGGTGCAGCTTCCAAGCACGGGAACAAGAGGATGCTTCCTTGGATTGTTGCTCCTTTTATTCTTCCTCGGGAGGGCATGGACCCTCCTCCAACCGCCTACGGGGCGTGTCCAACGGTGTAGGTGTCTAGGACAACCCCTCTTGGGCGGGAAAAGGCGCGCCCAGGCTACGCCACTTCGGGCATACCAGCCGAGACACGCCTCCCGCCCAAAATGGTTTCCCGGGGGGATCGGGGCACCCGATCATACGTTCGGGGGGACCGAGTGGTCGCCCCTTTCCATTCACTAGATGTATGGGTTCAAACCTGCACGTGGAAACAGCTGTATGGATGGTTGACTGTGTGCATGAGTGTATTGGTGAGTGAATGGATATCTCAGTGCTACATGTCAAAGTAAGTACATATGTAAAATACAGTACATGTGAGAGTTGACATATATAAATTACTGTGTATAAGAGCTAGTGAATGTGTGAGTGGCTGCATGGATCATTGAAAACTTGTATCAGTGATTGTATAAGAGAGTAAATATGTGTTAGAATTTGCTTGAATAAGTAAGGTGTGTATAACTGTATAGTTGAGGAAATGGAGGTGTGATTGATTCTTTTCATGACTGACTAGGTGTATGAGTAACTCCATGGATGAGTGACAATCTGTGAGTGTCTGTTTACACTGAGTGTATCTAAGGTTATATTAGAGTCTGAAGAGGTTCATCGTATTATCACATGAATGATGTCATCAGTGATGTTGTCAGTGATGTCATTTGAGTTGTCAACAGTGATGTCATCAGTGATGTCACTGACCATGTCATGAATGATGTAATATGTGACATCATCAGCAGTGGATTGCGGGTGCGCGATATATAGTTAGTGCAACTAACTATATATGCGAATTTCAATGGTTTTGTGTGAGTAAAATAAGGTTTTGTAAATGCTAATCCCTAACTATATATGGTCTATAACCTATGTTTTTTTCAGTGAATATATATATATATATAGTGGCGTATTTGCACAACAAACTATTTTTTGCGTATTTGCACATGTAAAATGTTTACATAAATGTACTCCTTGCATTAGTTGTAAAAAGTTACACCGCAGTCGTTGTAAATATGGGTTGATTCTCTGCTGTATATATCTTCAAATGTATGGGTACAACTACCTTAAATGTGGTCCCGTTGCAATATGGCTGAACCATTGATTGTATTCTATAGTACTTAAGGTTGCAGCTTGAGTCCTTCTTTTAGTTCAATGTAACTGATTGAGGCAGTTTGGCGCGTTTTAAACAATCAACCAATGTATATAAACCTTGTATATACCGCTTACCCGCTGACAGTGAGCAAGGGCGTTCACGCCCGAAACGCGTCTGTTTGGCAGTGTGTTGCACCTCTGCACTTTGATGAAATAAAGGACGAAGAAAATACCTTTAAAGTCTGGCTGTGGATTTATCCATTTGTGTCTGCGCACTGGGTTTTGTTGTGGAAGCGCCGCAACCTCCGGTTGGAATCTTTATGTTACAGGACGCGGTCGGCTCCTGTTTGCGCAGACCCTTCCTTTTGAAGCAAGTTGGCTGGGAAAGACGGACCGTTGTGGAGATTGTTGCTGAGGAAGCAAATATACCAGCCCCCTGCATCGAGATAACTCTCACGGAATTGGATTCCAGTGTCCGGGTTTTGGTGTGCCGAAGGAACCGTCGGAAGTCGGAACCGTCTGGCACGGAAGTCCGGGCGCGTGGGACGTCTACGAAAGAGAGAAACCGAAGCAGGTCGAGGAAGTATCCGAACAGCCAGCGGTAAGGAGACGCACTTGGCAAGAGCAGTCTCTTTCATTTCTTATATATCGTATGTGCATATCTATTGAGGAGCAACCATGTCAGAGGAGCGGGACCGGGAGGAGGCTTTCGAGCAACTGTTTTCTAATTTGCCCGCAGTCAAACAGAGCGGCAATGTGAACAAAAACACCATAGGGGCCAAAGACAGCGATGTGAGGAAACTTTTGCGTGAGCTAGAAAAACGCATGAGAAGCGAACTCACAAAATGGTGGGAGATTCGCTCATTGGAGAAGTACCGTGAAGTGAACCGGGTGCCTAGGGGCCTTAGAATTATGCTGGTCCCCAGCTTCGAAAATCCAAACCCATTACTGCTCAAAGATTGGGCTGAGAGTAACCTGGAAGCGTCTATGAGGCTTTTGTGCTTATTGGTAAAATATGCGAGAATCGACAGGGATAGCGATTTGTTGGAAATAACAAGGATCAATGAGGAGTTGGCCAAAGATATATTTTCCAATGAGAGTGCCCTTATCGAGCAAACGCGAAAGGAAATAAAGGAGCGTTTGAGTAAGCACGAAAACACAATCAAACAAAGAAAAGTGTACAAATTTGCAAGAGATGAGCAGGACTACAAATTGGGGCAAATTTATACGTTTGCAAAAAAGTACGACCATCTGCGCAAACAAAGAGCTACAGGGAATAAACAGCTTAAAACTGTGCCAGCCCCCCCTCAAGCCCAATCCAACGAAGCAGGAGCAGGCTGCCTCACTGCCTCAAGCTCAGCAGAGAGCCTTGTACCAAGTAGTGAAGAGTCGGATGGAGGAGCCCAAGGTTCAGAAGAAGGGGATTTGGGGCAACTCACCCTGGAGGAAGAGATGGAGTTCGTGAGAACTCAAAGGAAAGGTACTCTGCGCTCAAGAAACGCGAAACCAAACATCGCAGAAACCAAAGACGCAGGGAACGTCGGAAATGTGCAAAAAAACAAAGGGAGGCCGCAAAAGAAGAAGAACGCTGCGAACAAGTAGCAGCGATTGAAAAATCTATTATTAATCTGACCGATGTACAACTCGATCAAGCAGAAAAACAACTGTTGGCTCTAGGTCTGTCCTTTTGCCCTGAGAGCAATTTTGACTACGGAAATACGCGAGTGGATGTCTTCAAATTTATTAGAAAACTTAAATTGCGAAAATACTATGCTATCAAGAGGGATTCAATCCAGAACAAGAAAACCGGCCCTTCCACATCCAATCCAGATAGAAGTGGGTTGCAGGCCAAAGACATACCTCTTTTAAAATCGATGCACGGGTTGCGCAATGAATTGACATCCACTCCCTGCACTCAGGACATGGCCAATGAAGAAGACCTTGACATTGGCCAAAGTGAACCCAGTGGCTTTAAACCAGCTTCTACATTCATCCCTTCCATGCCCAAGGATGCCATAGACACCTATGCAGATCTACTAACGGACCAATTGAAGAAATTACATACCCAAGTCTGTAGACAAAAAAGTGTCTCTAATGCCAAGACCAAACCTTACAATGACTTGATGAAAAAACTGCAATCTGACAATACCATCATAATTAACCAGTCAGACAAAGGGGGGAATGTGGTTCTTTGGAGCAGGGCGGAATATATGGAAGAAGCGTCTCGCCACCTTAGGGACACAGCCTGTTATGAACCTTGTGATTTCAAAATGGTCAAGAACATTCAAACATCATACTGGAAGCAATTGAATGGATGGAAACGGGATGGCCTTCTAACTAAGGAGGAAATGAAATATCTTTACAAAGAACATCCTGTCATACCCAATTTATATTTCATTCCAAAGGTTCACAAGGGGGTAAGACCAGTACCTGGAAGACCAATAGTATCGGCCATTCACAGTCTGTTTGAGAATACATCCAAATACATCGATCATTATTTACAAGGATTTGTGACCACCTTACCAGCCTATATCAGAGACAGTACAGATTTTTTGAGGAATTTGGAACAATATAAATGGTCTTCTGACTGTTTATTGATTACCATGGACATTGCTAGCCTTTATACCAGTATATCACACCATGACGGCCTGAAGGCTTTGAATCATTTCCTCGCCAAAAGACCAGTGGAACTCCACAAGCACAACGCAATGCTTTTGACCATGGTTGAGTTGTGCCTTAACAACAATGTATTTCTGTTCGATGACAAACTGTACAGACAGTTAAGAGGGGTTGCCATGGGGGCATGTTTCTCCCCGACCTACGCGGGGCTCCACGTGGGCTGGTGGGAGGAACATGTCCTCAGGACACAATTTGTAACCATTTGGCAAGAAAATATCGTTTCATACATGCGTTACATCGATGATATTTTCATCATTTGGCGAGGGAGCAAACAAGAGGCTAGCAATTTTGTGAATGCTATTAACATTAATGATGCCAACCTCATCTTTAGTGCAGACATAAGTGAGTCTAACATTAACTTTTTGGATGTTGAAGTCAAAATAGTTAATGGGAGTATAACAACAGGCCTGTTTAGGAAGAGTACGGCAGGAAATACCATCCTGCACGCGCAGAGTTTCCATCCAGGGCACACGATTAGATCCATCCCCTATGGTGAGTTCCTCAGAATTCATAGAACTTGTAGTTCATTAGAACTAAGGAACCTCCACCAAATGGAAGCGATGAGAAGGATGGAAGCGAGGGGCTACAAACCAAGTGCCCTTAGATCGGCAATGGATAAAGCTAATAAAGTGGATAGGTCCAAACTTTTGCAGGCCTCCAGTAAACTCACGTCTGTTATTGATAATACAGTTGGCAACAGTAATCCCATTAGATTGATCACAGGTTACAGTCGACAGGCCAACCAAATTTCCAGAATGGTCAGGAAACAGTGGTCAGTTATCCTTACTGACCCAGTTTTGAAACAGATCATGCCCAACAAGCCTGAAATCACCTATAGGCGAGCTTACAGTATGAGGAATGCTTTGGTCTCCAGTTCCCCCGAGACTGCTAGCAAGGCAGATTGGCTGTCATCACGGAAGGGTTTCTTCCGTTGCATATCCTGCAGGGCGTGTAAATTTGGAGTAAACACCAAATCTTATATGACCCCTTTTGATGACAAACCGATTAATTTAAGAGCCTATTTCAATTGTAAAACAGAGCTAGCTATTTATGTTCTCACTTGTTCGTGTAATTTGAGGTACGTCGGGAGCACTAAGTTACCCGTGCACCAACGTATCCTTCAGCACCTGAGAGCAATTGTTAACTGTGACAAAAGCTATCCAGTAGCTCGTCATTTTGACCAATTTCATAGTCGTAACCTTTCCCATTTGAGTTATTTTGTAATTGATGCAGTTAAGACCAGCAAGAAAGGGGGAGATTATGAAAAACGTCTAAGGCAGTTGGAGTCCCTTTACATAGTTCGCCTCAACACCAAGACCCCGGGAGGTTTGAACATGGGGGAAGATCTGAGTACTTTCCTGTAATACACTTTCTGTAAGATACTATCTGTATGTCATTCTTCTTTTTACTCACGTTCCTTGGTCCCCTCGGACGTTCTGTATAACCATCATTTAAGTTGTCGCTTTGCTTGACTTGTGGACATATGAGTATTTGTATGCATCTGCATATTTTAATTCACTGAAACAGTTTTTTTTTGGAATTTTTTATTCCCTTCACATGTTGATGTCCGCTCTGTGATATATGCAGGACATCCCAGCACTCCCTCACCATTTAGTTATACTTTCTGTATCTTTTTCAGGCGGTAGAATAATTCTTTGGTTGTATTGGTGATATCATTATGCGCCAGCATTCAAATTAGCCAACTTACCTTGGGTAGCCAAGTCTAGTGTATTTATTTGACATAGAATCGCCCACAACTTGTGATCAGTGCTGCGGTAGGAAATATGCACATGCAAGGACTTGATTTCAATTTCTTTGTTGTATATATATGAAATGCATAAATCAGTTATTACGTATTTGTATGTTTTAATAACTTTGCGTATTTGCACGTGAATTGTTTACAATAGTTCAGGCAGCTAAGCATTTGCACTTTATTATATACATGCATTTTTTATTTCAGTGTATATACTACTGTATTTGTACAGTTATTAAGTGGCGTATTTGCACAACAAACTATTTTTTGCGTATTTGCACATGTAAAATGTTTACATAAATGTACTCCTTGCATTAGTTGTAAAAAGTTACACCGCAGTCGTTGTAAATATGGGTTGATTCTCTGCTGTATATATCTTCAAATGTATGGGTACAACTACCTTAAATGTGGTCCCGTTGCAATATGGCTGAACCATTGATTGTATTCTATAGTACTTAAGGTTGCAGCTTGAGTCCTTCTTTTAGTTCAATGTAACTGATTGAGGCAGTTTGGCGCGTTTTAAACAATCAACCAATGTATATAAACCTTGTATATACCGCTTACCCGCTGACAGTGAGCAAGGGCGTTCACGCCCGAAACGCGTCTGTTTGGCAGTGTGTTGCACCTCTGCACTTTGATGAAATAAAGGACGAAGAAAATACCTTTAAAGTCTGGCTGTGGATTTATCCATTTGTGTCTGCGCACTGGGTTTTGTTGTGGAAGCGCCGCAACCTCCGGTTGGAATATATATATATATATATATATATATATATATATATATATATATATATATATATATATATATATATATATATATATATATATATATATATATATCATAAGGCCAGTAGTCTCTAATACCATTTACTGTCTTATTATGTAGCAGGAAAATTGTCTCACCAACAGGCATACAACAAACAGGGAGTGCCTGTAGATGTGAAAGTAAGTTGCTCTTCAGTTGTCAGTCTTTTCCTACGACATACATAGGGAATTATAAGCCAGGAGCAAAAATAGGGCACCCACAATAATATGTTTTAGAAGCGCAGCGCGCTGTTACCGTAACCCCAAGGGTGGACTCCAATGATGTCTACTCTCTGATGCTTACAGAGGTTCTGGTGGCAAGAATCCGGAGAGAGGGAGTTGCATCCAAAAGGATAATGTGGGCAAAAAATAAAAGGAGTACACTCAAAGTGCAGCGGGACCCCAACACAAACGGAGTTCACCGCTAACGGGACCGGCCCGACAAGACCCGGCCAGCTGACGGGACAAAATCCGGCCGGCCGGCGGAGCCGTGCCTAAACCAGTCTGCCCACAAACTGACCAACGCTGGCGAAGATCCACTAGGAGTGGGGAGAAATAAAAAGGGTGTTCCCAAGGCAGAGAGGGAATCCGGGTGCCCGTGGGGCAGTGATGCAGATTTCCAGGCTGCGGAAAGAGAAACGAGGAGGCAAGGAATTGAAGACCTGGAACAGCAAAGAAAGGATCTAGGTCATAAACAGGAAACAGGAAATTCGGAAACAGGATACCGGGCAACACTAGAACGCGAAGCCTCGTCTTCACAGGAAGTCAGGCTTTTCAACCTGCCTGACTTCCTCGCACATGCGCGGTAGGGAACTGCCATCTTACATTTGAAATCGGCATCGGCAATCATGACACATATTGCATACAAGGAGAGGTGTAAGAGGATGACGCGTTGCTGTCAGGAGCAAAAAAGTATCATCAATATGGAGGTAATCGAACACTACTGACAACTGCCCTGGTGTCACTAACTCTGCATCGCAAGCCAAAGACACATGGCTGTGGGCCACTGCTGACCACTGCCTCTGCCCTACACTGAGGTCCAGTAGGTCACAGAGTCTTGTTTAGCAATGAAGTTCATATCAGTGTACCTGCATCATCACTGACTGCATCCCCTCTCAGCCCCGTGCCACTAAGTCTTTTCCCCGACATTCATGGACACTCACTGGTCGTACATTGGTGGCGTCTGACGTTATGAACTACGGGGTAGTTTCATCCTCATGTAGCTGATATCGAATTGGTTCTGGCAACGAGGCTGTCACTTGCCACCCGACCATTTGCTGCTTCTGGATAAAATCAGACGTTCTGCAATATGCCCTGGAGGACACCTTCCACTGTCCCCCGTAACCCTCTGCCACATTCACCTTCGACATCGATGAGGACCTGCCCAGTCCGTGTGGCCCTACCTCAGTGTACTGCCCGTCACCGTCCCGGGGCAGGGTACCTCTGCCAGCCGCTGTTCATCCATGGCACCAACTCTTACAGATATTGGATGGTCTCTGAGGAGATGGCCTTGGGGTCATCAACACCATGTGTCTATGGCCCTGTGCTGTCCGCTGCCTTCGGCCTCATCTGTGGTCCACCAAGGCTCACACATCCAATCGAGTCCTGAATGGCCCGGGCGTGGCATCAACGCAGGAGGCACAAGCCACAATCGCCAGGACCACCTCCAACTGCCATCTGCCAGAGTCGAAATAGTGGGCCTGACACACTAACGGAGTTGCTCACACCTGTCGTGGATGCCATCATCTGCCTGTTACCCTGCTCAGCGCTCAAGGTGCTACTAACTAAGTGCACCGCAACCCTTGGACCGTCATTGATTGTGTTTTGTACTATGGAGAGGTTGCGCAGCAATGTCACCTCAGGGAGTGTGGGAGACCTGGGATGTTGATGTGGAAGATGATGCAGGTCTAACACACTTCTGTTTGTATGTTGGGTGACCTCTGTAAGTGCTCCGGCTCCCTCCATTTTGCTCAGCAGTAGACTCTGTTATGCAGTTTTCTATGTTTTTGTTGCACTGGTGTCCACTGTTCAGGTTGGTTATATCTGCTTGTGTCCCTGTAGTTTTGTAGTATGCATGAGGGCCCTGGGCCCTACAACATTACATTGTGCAGCAGACGCAGCCATGTCACTGCAGGGAGCGGGTTGTAGCTTGGACATGTAGCTTTGTTGTCACCCACTCAATTCGTAAGGGTAGTTGACTGAGCCATCATACGCAGAGCCAACATGGGTGTGTGACTGATATGTGCATGGTTCTATACTGGGAATGTGCACCTGCATGTGTCTCTATGGCAGTGTGGGTCTCCTTTGTGAGGTGTAGGACATTAAACACCTGCTTATGTGATCTGGTTCGCCTTCCATGGGTTCAGACCCCACCCGCACCTGTTCGGCCACCTCCTTTTGGCGTTCTGTTACCTGGCATTGGGGTGCCATGTGTGGCTAGGTGAAGTGTTGTGAACGAGCTGCGTTTGCAGGTGCTTCCTGCTGTGTGGTCTGTTGCAGGGTCTGTGTTTTCCTCTGAGTAGCTTGGCTGCCCTGGCCCTGGTGGTGGGTAGCGTGGGATGTCCATGGCCTGTTGTAGGGCATCAGTGTTGAAGGTGGATGGTTCTCTCCAGCATCACTGATGTGTGGTCTTCTGTGATCTGCTGGGGGTGTTGTGTGTCCCTCTGCAATGTGAAGGGGAGATGCATGTTGACATTGTGTTGACATGTTTGTTGGCGCATTGTCCTTGTTTACATGCAGACTGTATGACAATGTACATTGTGATTGTTCTGTTGTTGCAGGATTAAGATGAGGGACCGTGTACATTTGGACTACATGACGGATGTGTGGTCGTACGCGTACATTTCCATTTCACTGCTTCTAGCTCTGTCAGATTTAGTAGGCCTATTTCTGTGTGTGTGCAGACCCATTGTGTCCTTTGGTATGCAGAGTTGTGTTTGCTCATTGTACCAAATCGTCGTCAATGTGGGTGTGCTGTTCTTGCTAAGTGTGTGTACTGGAATGTGCAACGGGGAACATGGACATGATCCTGGGTCATTGTGGGTGTGTAGTGTGCTAGACCTCTTTGTGCATCTGTGCCATTGTGCCCATCTCCACCAGTCCCCCCAGTTCCTGGTCGTTACTCGACCTGTTGATGTTGTGTCAGGTCCTCTCGAGCTGTGTCCGTACTCCCGATCCTTGCACCGTCTCCACACTGATGACTATGGCCTCGGTTTCATCCATCTCCTCCTGTGGTGGAGGACTCCCACCTCCTGTCTCTGTTGTAGCCTTCCTGTTGGCTGCGGGTTTGTGCCTGGTTTAGGTTGTCACATCATGCCAGCGCCTCTTGGCCTCCTCGATTGGCCTCCTCAACACTCCGACTGCATTCACGGTAGTCTAATTGTGGGTCAGTTGATGGTAGTGTTCTATCACTTCCCTGACGTTTTCCTGCACTGCACCGGGTCTTCCTTTCCCTCTTCTCCCTGGCCTTCCCGAGCCCGTTGCTCTTTGCTGGTGAACTGTGGGGGTTGTGGGGTTCGCATAGGCCTCTGTGCTAGGTCAGGGTGCATCCATGTTGCTACGCACTTAAGATTGGTTCTGGTGTGTTGTATTTGTTGCTTTTATAGTGCATTTCCCGCCAGATGCGTGGGATTTGCAGGCCTGTCACTGTTTTCACTACTGTTTGTACCGCGATTAGCCTCATCGCAGGAATTTTTTGAAAATGTGTTTCGCATTTTTGCGGTGTTGCATTGATTTTAACACAGACATCTGACGCGTTATCAGGAGGCTATCACATGGTACCGCCATGTTGAGAATGCTTGGTTAACACAGTGTAATTTTCCCGCAATACACTGCGATCCTGGAAGTTGAGTTAAGTTACTTTGCGATGGTTATCACACGTTCTTAAGAATATGCCCCTCAATGTTTTGCAACTACTTTTTGGTTGCAAAACATTAATACACCTATTCAAGATTCAGTATTTGGAAGGAATGCCCTTCGAATGTCCCTTCCAAATAGTGAATACTTTATGTTAACCTAACCCATTTAACGATTCGGAAAATCTAAATGTAAATGTCCAGTATTTGTTAAGCGCAAACAATTACCCAAAGGTGTCAAGGCGCTGGGAGCCGTCGCGAAGATTAAGCGATCTATTGACCAGAGTCAAATAGTGGTGGGCTGATCTGCCGCCGGCAAAGGGAATCGAACCGTGAGCCCCTGGGTTCCGCAGTCAGTCGCCCTGGACGCTGCGCCACACCCCTTCCACAAAATCTTGTTGGATCATTATTTTATTTTTGTAAATTACAAAAAGTTTTTTTAGCGATTACAAGCACCCAGATTTCTTGAATCTGGGTGTATGCATCTATTAAACAATTTTGTAAATCGGACCCCAGAAAACATTATGTGATGTAAGTGCCATAAATGAGTAAGATTTGACTACTGTGGGTGATGATGGGGCACAGAGTTTGTCGGGTGAAAGTAGCTGTAGACTAAAGGTGGTGATGGGGAAGCAGGCAATAACTTATGATACAACACTTTTTTTATGTTATGAAAGTTGTAAAGGACAGTTATTAATGTTGCACTCTTTCATCAAACTTCATTTACCAATCTCAGAAGGATGTAAGACTGAGTTTGTGTTGCAGGGTTTCGAATTTGTGAACTGCAGATTACTAGAAATCTATATGAGTATTTACCTCACAGTTATTTTTTTGATGTCAGAAAAGAAGGTGGGCTGACAGAAGGGAGCAATCTGTCGGGACAGCCTTATGAATGTGACAATACAATGGAACAGACAGTGAGACTGGATTATGACAGATAAAGACAGGTATGGATAGTTTGAGTATGGTTCTTGGAAGAGGGGGAGATTGAAGAATATTGGATTGAAAGACTGGTACTAGAATGTGGAAGTTCGATTGAAGTCAACAGGAAATGAGTGGCACTGGATAGATGTAGAAGCACTGATAATAGAATGCAGCTGGGGTGGATCACAGTATAATTAAATTATAGTTGAGAGAAGGAAAAAAAAATTCCCCGTGTTTTTTATAGCTCAAACTTGACCTAAAGGTATCAGATGTCGGAGCGCTTTACTTGATTACCAGTTGTGTTACACAAGGACACAATGATTTTTTTAAGGCACCTGGAGATTAAGTGATTTGCCCAGAATCACAGGATGTTGATCGTCATTGCTAAGACTCAAACCCGGTTGCCCAGATCTGAGAACAACCGCACTAGCTGTTAGGCCACATCCTCCCCCCAGTTTACTTTGCTTGATGGGAGACAATATCATCAAGTAGGAGACAGCTGTGAATTCATGGCATAAGCACAATGGACATGCAAGGGGATGAGCCACAGATGGGAAGAGGTGCAAAGGGTATGATATAGCTGATGGTTGACAGGGGGTGGAAGGAGACATGAACGATGGAAGGTGTGGTGTACAGTTGATACGAAAGGACTTGGGATGCATGATGGGGATTGCTGAGAATAGAGATAGGTGGGAGGAGTGGATGCGGGGCAAGTGAAGGAGAAGTTGGGTGACACAGAAGGGTACAAGACGGGATAGGCTTACATGAGAGGATGAATATGTTTAAAAGGAAAGAGGTTTTAGTGCTCAGAGAGGATCACAAAATGGTGATAACCTAAACATATCCTGAATATGTCACAGTTAAACGTGCTTACATTCTCTGTAGTAAGCTGAATTGAATTTCAAGCTGTCTGCTTTTTTTGCTTTAGTCTTTACCACCCCCAGTCCCCACCCATCCCTCATTCCTCAAAAAATCCCTATTTTCCCTCAAACAGCACTCATCCACAATCCTAAAAAACCCTTACCACCCCTACACCAGACTCTTCTCTAAACCCAAAATCGCTTTCTACGTCTAAACTCCACCCAACCATGAATCCTTAAAACCCCTCACCAACATAAACTCCACCGAATCCTGAAATGCTAAAAGCTTATCAACCCTGAACTCTACCCATTACTGAACTTTAAAAACCTTCAGCATCCCTAGACTCCACCCATTCCTAAAGACTAAATTCCCTATCTATGCCTGAACTCCACCCATTCCTGACCACATAAAAAATCTCCTGACCTCTAATGATAAGCCATCATTGAACCCCAAAACGAGCCACTTCTCCTAAACTCCACACAAGTTTAATGTAATTTTGGATTTTTGTTTAAAAGTATTGTTCTTTTAAAATGTTTCCTTTACTTTTCGATTTTTTTGATTTTCCTTAAAATTGTTTTTCCCAGATTTGGTTTCCTTCAATGTGCTTTCACATTGGAGGTTATCGTTTTACCATAATTCACATATATCACTCAAGATCATCTTAGAGCAGTGGCTCCCAAACGTTTTGTGGGAGTGAAATGTCATTTACAGGTAGACCTCACATTTTCCATTGAAATGGCCACCAAATTTGCACAGGCATACAGCTTTACTGATGACACTATATAGCACACAAATCATATTTACATAAAGTGTAGAACTACGCCCTTTCTGAGGTTTCACAATGGTTAGGGGTAGGGCCATATATATGATGGTCATGTTCTTTAGGGTCACCAGTATCTGCCCCTTGAATGAAGCAACACTGGGTTGTCCTACTTGTCCTGATCTGTAGAGAGTGACCTTTCATCTCCCTCGCATGTCTGGTGTTTTCTTTATCTCCTCTTTATTTTGTGGTATGTAGTGCACACTATTGTGGCACACTATGATGCATCAAGCTAATCTAATGCACAGCCCTTACAGTTTTTTCCTTTTCTTTCCTAGGTTTTCGATCAGGAGCGGTGTCATTCATTCACTGCAGCAATGTGTTTGAGCATATAGCCAATAATATCACCCTGCCATGTTCTAAGGGTCCTTGTTTTCAGATATTTTTCATGTGCACTCCACTTTTCATTATTTCTTGGTCCTGACGAAGCGCAATTGACCCTTATGGCAACAGAGGCACGAAACATATTGACCTATTACACCGGGGCACAATGTGCCTGGTGGGACTAAATATATTTTTAAATCACCATGCACGCCATTTTTATTCTAACTTTGGGACCCAGAACCCACACACCCGCATGCATCATCCGGCTGTATATTAAAAGATCTCCAACAAAGTGACCCTTCGGGGGACCCGTAGGGAATTGCAGCGTCGGCCCTACGAGGAGCAAAACACCCGATGATGAAGCATGACATCCTTCGGGATTGACCCTTATGGCAACAGAGGCACGAAACATGTTGACGTATTACACCGGGGCACAATGTGCCTGGTGGGACTAAAAATATTTTTAAATCACTGTAAGAAATGGGGGTTACCCAAATCTCCAAGGGGGTAGCATGGCATCAAGCGGGCAGGCCAAACTTCGAGGACATGTGAAGCATTCACGCAGTACCCACAGTCGACACACCAGGCACACTACAAAAGAGACGCAACTCCACCTTTGGTTGGAAAAGAAGAAGTTTAGTGATATCTCCAACCTGTAAGGTAAAAAGGAAAAATACACTGGTAATCACAACAAGGCGCCAACTGGCACCCAAGCCAAATACTTCAGTGGGGGATTATTTACATGGGACAAAAAGGGTTGAGTCCAAAGTCCATAGCTGAAATAAAAATGGTTGGTTAAATGAACATTAGACCTGGGGCCAATCTGGCGGGGCCAACTCAGGCTCTCATCCTCGGGGAAGCTGTAATTTCAAAATCCCACATTAGCGCACATACATTTTATGCATTATAACGCCACTCCCCACCCCTGTAAGGGAAGAACAACAGAGCATCACAGCACATACTAGACAGGAGCACCTGTAAGAAATCAGTACGGCAGGCTCATTAACAAGGGGCATAAACAGGGGCCTGGAATAACTCATCAGGCCAGCATAGGGGCACCACTGCACTAAAAGGGCACAAAAGCATACTAACACCCATCAAGTTTAAAATCACAGTACACCTGGGCCTCAATAACCTTAGTGTAGGCATAACATTAGCATAACCACATCAGCAAGGTAATCAGCCTACAATTCAAACTAGGCACGGAAGCGCACCACACTTTGGCAGGTAACATGGAAATGCTGCGTTACCTTAGGGCAACCAGTATCCTAATTAGGATTAAACATGGCAATTAACCATTGCAGGACCCAGGGATAAACAAGCCACTAACAACCAGGCTAAATTACCCCAGCCCTTCACTCCACAGTGCCTAACACCTAGCCAGGGGTTAACTTGTCCCTGTACCAATCCAAAAGGGGGGGGGTTCAGTAATGTCCTGGTCTGGTTTAGGGGCCTAAAAGGGGCCCCATAGGGCCAGCGAGGCTCAAAAACAGTTCCCAGGGGCGAGCACTAGTCCTGGGGTGAGCACCGACCCTGTGCCCCGACTTCCTCACAGGTTAGCCAAGTCCCCACTCACCGGGCTCTCCTCGATGGCTCCTGCGGGGTTCAATAGGTCCTGTGGGGCCTCCTCTGCAGGGGGGGAAACCAGGCACCGACAATGTGCCTCGAGTTGCAGGACTCCCCGGTGTTCTGCGCCGGTCACTTGGGCCCACAAGGCCCCACTCAGGCCTCAGTATCGCAACCGGGGATCCCTCTTCACTATGTGGGGCCCCGCTACACAACTCCTGCTGGCTTCCCTCCTCTCTCAGGGACCCGGGCTCTCCTCATCAGGACGCAGGGCTCCTTTCCAGAGGAGGGGGCAGGCACCGGCAATGTGCCTCGAGACCCCTCCCTCCCTGTGGCATCACTCGGGCCTCTCTTCTCCTCTCAGGGGCCCAGGGGGGGTCACTGCACCTCTGTGCGGCCCCAGCGGGGCTTCCTTCTCTGGTCCCTTTCCGGTCGGGAGGCGGGGCTGACACTGGCAGTGTACCCCGGCCCCGCCTACCTTATCGGCCCCTCGCGTGGGGCTCAGACCGGCGGGGTAGCCTCCCGCTCTGGTCGCTTCTCTCGGGGCTCCCTCCTTGACCCGGGGGCCCCGCAACGGTGCTTCGCCTGGGTCCTCCCTCCCTCACGGGGACCCAGGGCTTGGTGTCGCTCCTCGCGGCCTCCTCAATCCGGGCCGCAGACCGGCGGGGTGGACTCCCGCTCTGGTCATGCTTCACAGGGCTCCCTCCTGACCACGGGGGCCCTGCACCGAGCTTCACCCGGGTCCTCCCTCCCTCACGGGGACCCGGGGCTTTTACTCCCCTTCTTCTGGCCTTCCCGGCCAACAGCCAATCCCTGCGCGGCCTTCAGAGGTCACGGCCGCGCAGGCCAATCCGTGTGCGGCGGGGGCGGGCCGATGACGCGGCCTAGCCCCCCGTCACGTGATGCGGGAGTCGGCGGCCTCAGGGCCGAGCACGGCCCTTCCTTCACTTCGGCGGCCCTCTCCTGGTCCCGGGGGCCACCGCAACGATCCCCACAGCAGTGGGGGGAATCCCCATGACAGCGCCGGGCCGCGGCAGTGATTTTCGGCGCTGCCACACAGCGCGAGGCCAGGACAAGGGGTAGGCTCCCTTTCTTGTGATAAAGTCCCCTCACAGTCTCCTCAGCGCCTGGGCTGCGACGGTGATCTCCGGCTGGGATAAGGGGTAGGCTCCCTTTTACTATTTATTAAACAGATAGCAAGCGCGCCACAACGAGGGTATGCTCCTCCAGCGCTTTTTCCCCTCACAGTCTCCTCAGCACTATGGCGCTATTCACAGCGCACTGCTTGTAAGGCAGTCTAGGGGCCGGGCGATTGAGGCAGGTCAGCAAGACACAGCTCCCCGGGCAGCTCCTCCCAGTCCAGCGCTTCCACAGGGGCCACAACTTCCCAAAGGGGGGCGGACAGTCCCAGTACAGAAGTTCCTCAGGGGCACACTCCTCACCTCCTGGGCGCTTCTTCACACAGCGCTGGCGTGGTACCCGGTCAAATAGCGTCAGTGACCTGGATAGGGGCCCTCCCTTGTCAGGGGCCCATGGGGACAGCAGAGGGGGGGTTTATAGGGGTGCAGGGCCCAGCTCACAGGCCCATGTGGCGGTAGCACCTCACAGCAGGTCCCCTCTCTTCCTTGTCCCAGCGCTGACTGACTCTCTGGTGACACTTTCCCCTATTTATACCCTCCTCCCAGGCAGTGCCAGGACCTTCTAGAATGTTGGCAAATCTGGCCTAAACTGGCTCAAGGGGAGGGGGTGAGCACCCTGGGTGCCAGGCTTTCCCTACAAAAGCTAGGGGTAGCTGGGTAATATTAACTAGACCGCCAACCTAACGCAGTCAGGTGGCACTACCCAGGGCCATGGCATCCATTTTAAAATCACAGTACATTTTAGTCAGGTACATTTTCAAAATGGGGGATATTTTCTGTACACCATTTAACAACATGTAATTTTACATTTTCAACAAGGTGTCTCACACCACTCATGGCCTATACAGGTTTAATCCCATGGGGGAGACATCCTAGGTAAGGGGGTCAAAAGCGAAAAATTTTGGGGGAAAAAGGCCAAGTCCAACAATCACCATGCACGCACATTTTTATTCTAACTTTGGGACCCAGAACCCACACACCCACATGCATCACCCGGCTGTATATGAAAAGATCTCTAACAAAGTGACCCTTCGGGGGACCCGTAGGGAATTGCAGCGCCGGCCCTACGAGGAGCAAAACACCCAATGATGAAGCATGACATCCTTCGGGATGTGTGAGGGCAACATAGAACAAGACTTGCTCTTCCTTTTCCACCTGGATTTCTGTCACTTTTTTTGAGGCTTACAGGTGACTTTTTTTCACATAGCCCTTGGAACAGAGTCCTCCTGTTTGTTTTGACATAATACAGTGAGGAGCATGGAAACTGGACCTTAATTAGCTCCTAGGTCCCCCCTCTCTCTTTTCTTGATACGATATTAACTTGCTTATGCATAGCACTTCCACCTTTCCTAAGAGCTGTAAATAAGAAGTGTTACTACTAGCCAATGTATTAATAATGTATGGGGACGATTACAATTTGTGTAGAATGGTACCTGTGCAGCCCTACCACCCTGCAAAATTATGAGTTTAGTGCATGAGGACTTGCACGCTGTAAGGGCTCCTTTGTTTCTGCCATCAGATTCCACCTGCAGAGAAGGAACAATTCCAGAGTCCGGAAAAGGAAGGGGCGTTAAGGACCTGTCTGTTATTTACTTAGAATGAAAAGTCGTAATTGCCCTTTAATAGGGTAAGAATGTTGCCTGAAAACAGTATTCTGGAATCCCATGCATCACTACTAGATAACTTCTAATCAGCCTCTAGATACGAACCTGGAAAGGATGAAAGGCTATATTGGCCCCGCCAGGATTCAATCTCGCGAGCTGCCGATCAGAGATGTCAGAGGTGAGTGCAAACATTCAGGGCCTCATTTACAAAGAACTGGCGTAGGGCAGCACGGCACGTCATCTTACTGTGCTGCCCTACGCCAATCCAAAAGGGCAGGAATACACTGCATTCCTGTCCTTTCAGACGCTGCTGGCCCACAATTTGCAGTTTTGAGCCAACGCAGGCTCTCTTGCACTGGGGTGCAACGGTGTCTGCATTGTCTGCAGGGTTACTTTTACACAGGAAGGGGCACCTTCCTGCAAAAATACAATCTTAAAAGGCATTTTCCTTGTTCTATGTGTGCTGTAAATGCAGCACACGTGGAAAGAGGAAATAACGTGGATAAATGTAAACATTTTTTCTTGCTATGCCTGCCCTGGGGAGGCGTAAGTTCTGTGCACTGCTCCAGGTTTATGTGACATTGTATATCTGGGGCAGTGTCAAATTTCATGGGTGTTGAGTGGGAACACCTACAGCAACACCCATGGAATGCCTCCTTGATGTAGAGTAAGGCAAGGCAGCACAAAGCGCTGCCTTTTCCTTACTCCATATCCATGAGGCCACGCAAAGTCACGCAGGGAGGCTTTGGTCGCCGCATTGATATGATTGAGAGGCCTACGCCACCGGATCACCATACAAAAGTTTCACTTGGTGGTGCAGGCCTCTTGTAAATGAGGGCCTCAACATCTACATTTACACTTCTATTTTGAGAATTTTCTATGTCTTTTCTGTAATACATTGAATTTCACCTATGATGATGATCAGTGAATTTAGACAGATTCTGTTTGACACTGAGTGATGTATATATCAAAAGGCAATTGCAGATCTTGACATCTTTGCTTTGCTATTTTCAGTATCCCTAAGCCAATACTTGCTCACCAAAGACAGCTCTGGCTCACTGAATGCTCTCTAAATTGAGCACTTACTATGTCTTTTATTCAACATATGTCGTAATATTTTTAAACTCGATAGGTAAATGTGAATTAAGTGATTTTTGCAGCAGGTTTACATGCTGGAGCATTGATGTAATCAGCGAGTTATGATTCAGTGCTTCCTGACAAGAATCTGCTTTAGCACCGTTAGCTCTCTTACCTCTGGTGCTGCTCAGGGCAGCATGCTGGGCTAGCTGTTGTCCAAGATTACTTCAAGTGAGGCTGGAGGGTGCAGAGAGTAGGGGGAGTTTGTGCTTCTGGACTTTGCGCTTCTTCCTGTAAGCCTTTCAGGCCTGTGATAAGCCTGTGTTGTCATATCCCTACAGGAGCAAAAGTAATATTGGCTGTACCTTCAATCTGAATGAACTCCTAGCTGGGAAACAATCAATACAAGACATTCTTATTAAAAGTAAAAAGATGACAGCATCTGTAGTCAACACACAGAATGTGTGCATGTTGCAACTAGAACTATCCAAGGCCACATTTACAGGAATATTTATGAGCCGCTTGCGCTGCCATAGTGTCACAGTTTGTGAAGCTTTAGCGGGGAAAACCTTGAAATGATATCTATGAGGCCACGCAAAGCCACTTTACGTGGCTGTGAATGGCCTCTTAGATATGAAGTAAAGCAAGGCAGCGCATATATCGCTGCGTTGCCTTATTCTGAGCTGGGAGGCATTCCATGAGCATTGCAGTGGTTTTCCCATGCAGCACCCATGGATTTTGATGCTTCCCTAGAATTATAAGACCATGTAAACCTGGGGATGCGCTAAAACCTTACACCTCCTGGGGTGAGGTGTAACAAAGAAAAAATTACTTTATTTCTCCTTGTTTATTCCTCTTTCTACATGTGCTGCATAGTGCAGCACACATAGAAAGAGGAACACGCCTCAGTGGATTGTTTCTGTGCAGGAAGGTGCCCCTTTCTGCACTTAAAAAATCCTGCTGACAACACCGGCATCCTTGCACCATTGTGCAAGGGTGCCTGTGTTGGAGCTACGTTGCTGAAACTGAGCCAGCGCAGGGGGAAAGGATAGCAATGCACCGTATAGGATAAATAAGGTGCATTCCTGCCCTTTCACTTTTGAGTAGGCCTGGACATGAAATTCTGCTCCGCTTGCAGAGTTTGCAGAGTTTTTCCCACTCTGCACAGCACACAGTGTTCCGCAAAAGGAGAGCTGAGTTTTTTCCTTGCTTGAGCTCTTCCACATTAATTTGGTGAGCGAGAGCGAGGAAAATCTTACTCCAGACCACCTCTCTGCAAGATTTTTCGATGCAGGAAGTTGGGAACGGCCGCTACTACTCGCACTGACAAACCTTCGTTCCCGTTGAGGAAGCTGCCACTGCGGTAGAATATCCACTCGAGCGGAAGAAAGAAGCAGCGCCCTCTTGTACTACACATGGTCCGGTTCGCTCAGGACATAACCAAATAGTAGAACTCTACAAACTCCACCCAGGCCTACTTTTGAGTAGGTGCAACAAAGAAACAATGTCCTGAGAGGTAAGGATATGTAGACAATTAAACATGCATGCATATAGCATTACTTGTAAGGAAAGAAGGAGAGCACTCATTGGTATGAGAAAAGATAGTTAATCATCTTTATGATATGACATTAATTTCATGGTCGGACATATATACAGTTAGAAGCAGCACTGCATAGATTGAATTAGTGACAACCATATAGTACTTGGTGCATAAGGTGTTCAAAGTGAAGGTGGCGACGCAAGTGAAGGAGTGAACAGCGTGAGCGGCGCACTGTGAACAAAGTGCACATATTTTACAGTGAGTGGCTCAAGAAACATGTGACAATGTGATATCACAGTAAACAGTAGTTCTTTCAATTCGATGTTGTGCCACGGAGGAGGGGTGCGCCTATTGTTGGGCTGTTAGGTTGACGGCGCTTCGATCCCCATTAGTTAGGATCGTCATCAGGACTTGGTTTTCGGATTTGGGGCGTGCTTGATAGGAATCCGGTAGCCCAAAAAAGTAGGTTGCTTGTTAACAAGCCATCACGATTATGTGGGGCAGCCTGCAATGCATGTGGCTGGTCCGATCAGGGATCATCTGGGGCCTGCTTGTGGGCACTTGGAAGAATCTGTGCCTAAGTCGGCCTTCTTAGATTTGGCCGTGTTCCAGCACATTATCTGAATCAATCGGCGTGCTGCTGCTAGACTCGATCTACGCGAGTGAGCGCCGCCACCTTCACTTTGAACACCTTATGCACCAAGTACTATATGGTTGTCACTAATTCAATCTATGCAGTGCTGCTTCTAACTGTATATAAGTCCGACCATGAAATTAATGTCATATCATAAAGACGATTAACTATCTTTTCTCATACCAATGAGTGCTCTCCTTCTTTCCTTACAAGTAATGCTATATGCATGCATGTTTAATTGTCTACATATAGGTAAGGATATGTAGACAATTAAACATGCATGCATATAGCATTACTTGTAAGGAAAGAAGGAGAGCACTCATTGGTATGAGAAAAGATAGTTAATCGTCTTTATGATATGACATTAATTTCATGGTCGGACTTATATACAGTTAGAAGCAGCACTGCATAGATTGAATTAGTGACAACCATATAGGTTGTCAGAACATTGTTTCTATGTTGCACCTTACCTACCCAGTCCTGAATTGGTATTTGGGTTACACTCCTGTAAAATGTACATACTTTTGAGTAGAGCAGCACAGCAAGGTGACTTGGAGTGCTGCCCTACAACAAACCCCCATAAATGAGGCCCTTAGTTCACATTTGGGCTTGCAGGGCAGACATTTCACTAATACGGCACTGAGTTCAGATTTTTGGTTCAATTTTTATTTTAAGGTGCTAAAGATTTGACGTTTTCACGAGAAAATTAAGAATGATTTATCTTTGTTGCAGTTTACTGCGTTTTAAATAACCAATTTAGAGATAATAGTTGATATTTTTTATGATTGTATATATAGTCGTTTGAATGGTATAATTTTGAATATACATGTCATTTGCATTATATTATCTTTTTCTTCTTTCCTATTTTCTTTGTCTACTGTTTTCTTGAGTCGTACACTTAAAGTTTAATATGTATATCACTTTTAGGAAGTCCCTTGTTGATTATATTTGTTGGAATTTTCATTATTATATCCATTAAAGATGTCAGTAAATTATTTAAGTTAGGAATGAAAAGCCTTAAAAATGAAGCAATACAAAGTCTGTACTACGAGTCCATGTGTTTTTTTAACTGTCCAGGTCCTCTTGAGGGTATAATGGGGGAACTCCAATTTCTGGCTGTGTCACTTGTAAGCACATGGTTGTCAGATCCCCTACATAATTGTACCCTAATATTCTGCTATACAGCTGGAAACCAAGTACCACAGACTGTGGTACACACCTAAGGGACTTGATCAGAAAGGGGCTGTTGTTAACTCCGTTTACGGCACAAACTGGAGTTTGCGATGACTGCAGGATTACAAAGTGGGCTCAGGTCATGGGAGCTTGGGAGCAAATAGTGATTTGGAGCAAATAGTGCAATGTTTGTGCACCTTAGATTAAGGTAGAGATGATATTGGTGTGTTATTCCCCATTCCAATGTGTAAAACTGGAAGCTGATACTAGTTTGCACACACGCTCACTTGTGCAACCTGGAATAACACAAATTAGCGAGAGATCAATTTGCACCTCTACTTTCCAGCCCCGTATCCCTTTGTTTTATTCAGTAGGGTATGTGTCTTGATTTGTTTTAAATTGTTCGTTACTGTAACTATACTGCACATCGCTCGAGCAGCAAAGTTTCGTGAGCACATAAGTGTTCTCTGTCTCACATTTAATTTTGAGCTAGAAGAACCTTCCGTTAACACAACTATGGAGCAACTTCCCTTTCGGATGCAAACTACAATTTGTACTAAAAACTGAATTTCAGGGTGGTTGGTATTTGCTCACGTGCTAATTGCACATATGATGTTTGCCCGTGTGCAAACTGCGTACCCTGCTCTTCGACCACACAGTTATGGCAGATAAACCATGTCAAGAATCCTTTTTCCAATACGAGAGAAACTCCCGTGAGATTGTGCAACTTTGATTTTCTCTGTCTGTAATGTGATTCTGTGATGCACAAATTGGAGTTTCACGCTACTTGTGCCAGGTTTCACTGCTATAAACTTGAGGACAAATTGCTAAGGGCTTGCAAATTGCCCATGAGATAATAACACATTTGCAATTCTGTGTGGGCACATACTTAGAAAACGTGAGTTTCTAAGCCAGATACTCGCCACCTCCACCATTGCCTCTGAGACCTGAGTGCAGCCAATGACAATGTCATTCCGGATGGTCGTTCAGTGTGCCCTGTGCATATGGATCATATGCACAGCATAAGCACACACTCAATTTCTGGGTCATGAAATACAGGATTCTCCTCTAATAGTACATGGCTTGTCCTGGTGGTGGCTGCCAGTTGTTTCTGCAACCTCGGCCCTCCTTCGTTTGCAGACGCTCTATGATGAAGACTTCAAACCCTTCAAAATGACACTAGTGCTTAAATTACATGCACACTCTCCCTCAGCCTGACCCTAAAGTCTCTGACACTATTTGTCCATGTCTAAGTGATCCATATTTAAACTCCTGTGCCACTCCAACATAGCTATCGATGCCGTAGGTCCTTATTACATTTGTAACAGAATATCTTTTCACAGCCCAGTTAGAATCCTCAGAACCTCCACTTTAGCTCTCTGCCCCCCACTTGTCTGTCTATTCAGATCAGGTAGCTGTTCTTTTTCATACCCTGTGGCCTACCACTGGATCACCCTTCCTCTGGACATGCATTCCACAACTAACTTTTTCAAATCTTGGCCTTTTTGATCTCCCCCCTTCTTTGCTGTTCTAGGCTTTGGGCTATCTGTGTCTGAGTCTCATTTTCAAGAGTCCATAGCACCTGCATACCCACTTTGGGGGATGCAGTTCGTTCTATATAAACCCTTCTAACACAACATAATATCTCAAATCTTGCGGAACACACCAAGATCTCAAATTACATAGTGGTTTTGCTTGAACAGTTGGTGGCCACATCCTGTGCAAAGAGAAAAGATCTAGAAGCAAATTCACAGAACAATAATATAGGCATGTTAGGTACTGCTGGGTCCACTGCTTTTTTAAAGCCAGAACCTTGTGAGGCAATTTTCCTGTCAGAAAGCTTCAGTAGAGAGAAATTCTTACAGTGTTTAATGGTGGAGAGAATGCACAGGGCCTTGGTCCCGAATCCTTCGCCGGGGGCCCTTGCATGCCCTATTATAGCCCAGCTCCTTAACATCCGAGACAGGGAGCTCATCGCACCGCTGGATAGAGAGGAAGACAATCAAATATCGAGGGGCTAGGGTCTCCTTTATCCCAGATTTTACAGTGACAGTGCAAGAGGCCAGAAAATCTTTCACCAAGGCCAAAACGGCCCTGCACAATGCAAGCCTGCCTTAGCTACTTTATACTATCCCATGCCAAGATCCGTGTATCAGTGGAGGGTCGCATGTTCTTTTTTTTGCCAAGACAGAAAAAACCCTCAAGTTCTGTAAAAAGTATGCTAGCAGAAAGAAATCTACACAATCTTCTGTCAGTTTAAGTGGCTCTCAGGGGCCAATAAGTGATGTGGAGTAATCTGTATAGTTCTATTTTTGTTTATGCTTACATCAGTACGTTAATATTCAGTTTATGTATGGGGAGAAAATACTTAAATGTGTTTCCTTATTCGAATACCAGTGTGGGTATATGCTAGAGGTGGGGAAGGCTCACAACTCTTACTGCTCTGCAAATAGATTGTCTAAGAGTTAGCTTTAGTTGGGAAGTTTTCGGTATCTATATTGTAAATTGGGATATACAGCGTGAGTGAGTTGGGGGCTGAAAATGGATTATTGGTTTGATTTGTTTTTTTCAATCAAGTACAGCTGGATTCTATATCATGGTATATATGTTATCTGTTGATGCCCCATTAGACATGCTTATGTACCATACACATGCCAGCATCAATAACACATGGTAATAAATGTATTAACCTAGGATGTACAGGGGCTCAGTAACGCCAAGACAGAGTTCTACTACAGGACAACACCTGAATCCAAGGAGCCCCAAAGACTTTGCTCCAAAATAGAAGGATTGGCAAAATCTTTCGTCATATAGCTTTTATTCAAGGGGAGTAGCTATTCCCATTAGGAGGACAGGGCACAAGTAGAGATATACTCAGTTCCTGAGAATAGGTTATTGATGGTGCTGGTTGTGCCCCTAATGTAGTTACCCCAATTTTGTGAGACCGTAGATACTAATTTGCAGCACTGTGGGAATTAAAAAGTGATATTTGGGTGGGGGAGACACTTTAACTTGGATATTATTGACCCCTTTCTTGACAGGTTGGTTGTGGGCACACCATGCAAGTCAGGCCTCAGTCTGATTTATTAGAGGAATATGGTCTTTTAGACATTTGTTGGATTAAAAGAGGGCAAGACAGAGTTTTCACTTTCTATTCCTCTTCACATGGTATTTTTTCTTGGTTAGACTACTGGTTCCTTGGAGCCAACATCACACACTGGGCTGCTGAAATTGAGCATTTCTTGCACGTGCTCTCACTCCACTTAGCAGTTGTTTTGGTGCTTGAGGTTCCAGTTATGCTAACTGTGAGAAGCTGGTATGGTATATGATGTCCACTAATGTAAGTGGGAACCTTGTACCAGTCCAGACAACCCTTATGGTGTTTTAAGAGGTCTCAGTCAACCTTGGAAATCTATCCAAGTGGTAGTTGTGGAGAGCAGCCTTCACGCTTAGTCTTGAAGGAGAGTAAAGCAGCTTGTTTTACCAGAATGCAATCTTATTGTATAGATTAAATGAAAAAGAACCACTCATAGTATTTATAAAAATATGTATTTATTATATAACACTATCTAGTACGTTACAGTATCTCCCACATGGAGTAAGACACAAAGCACACAATACCTTAACAAAGAAATTAGAGTAAATAGCACTAATTCTCAGTGAGCCCCAAGGAGGGGCCAAACCATATACTAAGAAAGTGGTATAAGAACCACAACTCGAGTCAGGACAATGTCAAGAGGACGTATAATTGCTGGGGAACAACGGAACCACCCAAGGAAAGTAGATAGGGATCCCACAGAGAGCGTTTGCAGTGTGTGAACACAACCGCGTGCTCTGTACAAGTCTATGTGCAAGTCGCATTGGTTTTTTAAAGTTTAGGGACCCTTTCCAGTGGACCCCGAAGAAACCCTATGGAAGACAGAAGGTTGGAACGCGACCCCATCTGTGGATACCATGGTACCCAAGTTACATATCCCAGGGAAGCCGGGTGCATAGGTGTGAAGTGGCGTTGGAAACCGCCATCTAACCCAATGGAGGATTTCAGGAAAGTGCCACTGCTGAAAGAGGAGAATGTTTTCGGAGGAATCCGAACGTGTATTCTTGAAGAAGAGTACCTGAAAGTAGAGGGTACAGATTCTATGTCACTCAGGGGTGACCAGGAGACTTGGAAGATGAATGCCCTCCGATGTTTGGGTGCTTCAGGGAAGATGCGATGAACTTGACTCTGCAGCGGTGATGAACAGGCAATGCTGAGGAAGAGCAGGACCTGGATATGAGCTATCCCATGAAGGATGTCGAGTGCTGAGGGGTTGGTGTCTGGTGGGAGTACAAAAAACTTTGACAAATGCAACCCACGCAGGAAGTCGAGAAGGTGCAATGTTGGGACCAGCAAGATCCAGGGGACTCACCACAAGCAGGGGAGTCAGGGTAGGCCCAGAGCAATCAGGGGCGCCCAAGGAAAACAAAGGCGACCCTCAAATGGACCCACAGGCCCAAGTCACAGGAGTCATAAGTACCCTAGGGACAGGGTTAGGAAGATTCAGGGGACCCTCCCAGCGGAGGGTGTGGACAGGGGTGAGTTTACTCCCATGTCCTTTGTCCAGTTTCACACCAGAGCGAGAGTCAACAGCTTCCAATACTGGTTTAAACTGGACTATGCACACAGACACTAAATGTGCCCCTCATGCAGACATTCTGGCGCTGGCAAGTGCACCAACCCAGCCCTAATACACTAAATCCTGTCTGGGAGGTGGTCACACCTCCCTGTAACAGGATGACTATTGCTCTACCTTCCCCTGCTCGAGCTTGGCTCAGCAGCAGGAGGGCAGAAAGGTGTCTCTGGTCAGCAGCAACCATTATGTGCTGTCGAGGACTAGAAGGCTGTTACCGGGAACTTTTAGAGCATAATGGAAGTCTCTTCGCATGCTTGCAATCATACCTCCCATACTGCATACAGTGTGGGGGTATGATTCCAACATGTTTGACACCAAACATGGTAGGATTCATTGCAACCGTGTTTGAGATGGTCATCGCAAGATTACGCGGTGCCCCTCTATATAGTATACAGCTGCTTCACTGACTACCCCGCAGAATGGACTCTGTAGGCAGCAGCAGTGTCCTGCTCATGCAGGGGCACCCTCTCACTTAGAGCCAAGCACCCTGCCCTCAGGTGTGTAAAGGCATGCTATAGGGGTGAAGTATAGGTTTTAAGTGCAGTAACCCATAGATATAGTAAACCTATATCTTTAGTAAGAGTTGCATGCACCAACTTACACAGGCTGCAATGGTAGGCCTGTAGTTCCATTTTGAATGGTCTCTCATGGGTGGCATAATACATGCTTCAGCCCATGGGAGGTCTCTGTGGTACCCATGCCCTGGGTACATGGGTACCATATACTAGGGACATATAAGGGTACACCAGTATCCAATCTGGGGTACCTAAGTACTGGACACAACACTTTAGGGAGAAAGCAGACAGACTGGGGTCCTGAGTAGCAGGATCCCAGTCAGACTAGTCAAAAACAGCATCACATCAAGCAAAAAGTGGGGGTAAACATAAGAAGCAGATCCTACTTTCCTACACTAACATACTAAATAAGTTGGAGGCTCCCAACAATAGCATTGCAAGATAGTGTTTCAAGAGGAGATGCTGACTCAGAATATTGAAATGCTCAGAACAATCTTTGCTCGGTTTTAGACTATTTTACTGCCCGTGAGACTTTTATACATAGATGGCCCACCAATTGTTAAACACTCTGAGGTTTTAAAAGACACACAGCAATAGCTCCAGAAATGGGAGGCAAACCCTCCATTCTAGAAAAACAAAATGCAAACAACCCCCAATCTGACATCCTTGGTAAGACTAACAAATTCTTGCTGGAGTGCAGATGTAGCAGTAAAATGCCTCGAAAATTCACTTTACTTGATAGGATTCTGAAGCAATTCCTCAGAAACATCAGCAGAAATATGGCTATGGTTGTGATCCTTCATACTACGGATGGCGAAAGGATTATAACAAGGGAACAGGTTTTGTAAGAATTTCCTTACTATTTATTCTATCATTGCTAGGAACACTCCAGGGCCTGAGTGGATTAGCGCCTACCATGTTGATGTCTCCTGCCTGCTCTATGTTGGTGACCTGCTTGTTCCCCCAGCAGATATTAAGAAAATAATTAATGCAATAGACTTTTCAGGTGGGACAACCTCTGAATCAGATAGGTTTACTGCTGAGTTTAATAAGGCCTATAAAGACATTTGTGCGCCCCAATTTGAAGTTCTATAATGAAGCTTTGGAACTGAGCTGTTCCACTACCGTCTTCCAAATTATAACATGTCTTTCCAGAACCGGTAAGGATGGGACAAAATGGCAGTTATATTGGCCCCTCTCATTGCTTAATATGGATAGTAACATTCTTATAAAAATTGTTGCTGCTAAAATGTCCCAACATATGCACATATTAGTTCTTTCCAGGCAGCCAGGGATTTATATCAGGTAGAGCCACATCTCATAACCTCTGGACTCTTTGCATTGTTGCAGCAACTCCGTCCTGAAGTTGAGGTCGTGTCAACCATTTTAGATGCAGAGAAGGCCTTTGACTCCTTAGAGTGACTGTTCCTTAAAACAGTTTTGGAATGTATGGGTCTAGGCAGATATGTTGCTGGGTTGGTCCATTTGCCATACACTGATCTTTTAGGGAAAGTCCATGTGAGCAATACCCTGTCCCAGTGTTATAAAATTAGTAGGAGTTTCTCTTTTTTTGCTCACCTTGGCACTGGCGCCTTTTGCCTGTAAATTGAGGCAGTCATTCCCGGTGAGGAAAATCTCTCCCTTCTAAAAAGATGCTGCTTCTGCTTGCCAATGAAGTATTGTTATTTGTTGAAACTCTCAGCGATTATTTGCCCTGCGCTGATTAGGGAGTCATTCATTTTGGAAGACTTTTCAGGACTGTCAATCAACTGTGGGAAAACAGAACTACTGCCACTCACCATGCGCACTGTGAGGTTGCATATGAAGTGCCCATTAAAGAGATGCCCTCCTCAGTTAAAGACTTAGGGATCAGATTGGGGCATAATAAGGAGGCCCCGATCTGCATAATTATGGTCTAGGTATGGATAGGTTGAAATCACAAGTAGAGAGATGGATAAAACTGCCACTCTCAATGGCACAGCAGAAAGCAATCATAAAAATGGTGGTGCTACCGAAAGCTCTCTATCTCTACATTAACACCCCTACCCTACTCAAGGAGTCATTTTTACTACCATCCAGATGTTTTGGCTAAGTTAATAAGGGGCTTTAGGAAGCACAGAAAGGTATTACAAGACCTCTTGAAAGATGAGGCTTTGGTGTTCCTGATTTCCAGCTGCATAATTTGGTGCCAGGCACACTTTGCAGCATTTTGGTTAAACTAAACTGTGCACCCTTCCACTTAGTAGTCGAAAAAGATGAAACCGAGGACTCTTCCCTACAAATTGAGGGGCCTATTAGGATGGCGTCCGTCCGCCACCCCAGAGGAGGAGGGACCGTCCGCAGGGACAGCGGCGATCCCTCCGTGCTAATTAGGATGTGACCGCCACCCTGGTGGTCACATCCTGTATTTTTAACATTGCGGCGGGTGCTGCTTGAAGGAGCACACACCGCAATGTTAAAAAATGCATGTTTACCTTTGCATGCACGAAGCTACAGGCATCGCGTGGTGCTTGCCGCTTTGTGCACGCAAAAGCAGGGGGGTACCATAGTTACCCCCCATGTGCACCCCCCACACCCCCTTCACCCCTGGGGGCCCACAACGGGCCCCCAAATAAAACACCTTATGTCTTTCCACGGCGGAAATGGCGCCGTGGAAAGGCATCGGAGCGCCGTCATCCTAATATGGCTAGCGGTATCTGATAGACACCGCCAGCCATGTTAGAGCTTTTCCGCCGCGGTTGGAAGGCGACCACGGCGGAAAAGCGGCGGACTGAAAAAAGATGCCCCAGCCATCATAATCTGGCGGAGGTCTTTTCTCAGTCCGCAGCGGATAATCCGCATCCTCCGGGCTGGGGATGCGGATTATGCGCTATCATAATCGGCCCCTAAATTGGGAGGCAACCTAGACCATTTTCTGAAGTCCATGCTGCACAATGTGTACAGTGGGCGTGGTGGACATTGACCAGCAGGGCCTGCTTAAATTTAGCATACGCCCCAGTCTGGTCCATAAACCCTTTTTTCTGCACATGTTTAGTCCAGGGGAGATGTCCTTCCTTCTCAAGAGGGAGTTCACAATCCTTGACATATGTTTATGGAGGGCCAGTGGTGTAATGTTAAATTATGGCCACCCCCTCATATATGTCATACTTGTTAGAGAATATTATTATTGTTAACTGCAATGAACCCCATTATCACTGTACTGGCTTAAGTAGCAGATGTCCCAAAGTCAGTTCAAGGGCTTGCAGTGCTCGTGTTACAGTTGGCAAAGCATAATTTAATATGGCTTGGTTAATGGGGCCTCCACCCACCACTACAGCCTGGATATTTGATGCTGCTAATTTCAATGTATCTGCTTTGCAATGTTTCAAACTTTAGGACAATGTAATGAGATGGCTGTTGACTTGTTGACCTGTATCCTTTACTGGGAGCACTTGGTCCATGTTCATAAATGTATTTGAACTCAATAGTTCCTTACTTTACAGGACTATGGGGCATATTTACAAGCCCCTAGCGTCACTTACCGTCACTTTATTTTACGCTCCGTTGGTGCTGTGTACTCGCCCATATTTACATGGTCATGCAAAGCCCTCCTGCGTGGCCTCTCATGTAATACCGCCCTTTTTCACCATCACTTTGCATAAAAGGGACGTGCAATGAGTGTTGCTTTTTGACGCTGCCCAGATTTCGAAGATTCTGTAAATTTGAAGCAGTGGCAAAAACTAACACCATTGAAAAGCAGCGGTTAGAGTGACGCAACGTTTTTTGCTCTTTCTATGTGAGCTGAATTCTTCAGCACACATAGAAGGAGCAAATAGCCTTTGATGACTCCCTGAAACACAGGCACCCTTCCTTATTCTTGTGAATACGCCACATCCCTGCATTTTTGAAATGCCACAGCGCAGCACTGCTAACTTGCTTGCAGCGCTGCGTCATTTCTTGGTAAATATACCCCTGAGAGTAATTGATGCAATGCTCTGCCGTTGTAGCCCCTCGTAGGATATGTTAACTGATATTGATCAACCTGCGATGCACTACTTAATTTCCATTGTTGATTGTATGATTTCATTATAAAATGTTGAAGTCTTGAAAAAATGCGCCAACAAATCTAAATTGAAAAATGCCTGGAAAATACTGGGGTATGCAGCTTTTAGTGCAGTTAGCTTCAACGTCTACATCTTATGCCCCATTTTGCAGGCGAGAGTTCAGAATAAGTGGTAATTATATCAGCTATTAAATTCGGATTCGGAGGGTATCGGGTTTTAGCAAGTGAGATAATTACAATATCGGATCTTTAACATGTTCAATTAGACTCTCCAATGTCTCCCATGATTGCTTCCGCCACAACAATGAGAGGAAAAAAAGGAGCATTCTTTGAGGAAGGACAAGTGATACTGGTACAATAGATTGTACAGTACTTTCTGTATCTTACTACTCAGAAATACTGACGGCATTAGGCAAGCCACTTTGCACACTTCACCTAAAGAATGCAAAATTTTGTATCTTTGCCTGCGTCACAGTGTAGTGGTATTTATGTCAATGTTAGCGGCACCGGCTACTATATTGTCAGCTACAATTTTCTTCAACTGAACTAAGATTGATGTGCTTGGAATCAGGAAATTCAGTATTGAGGGAGGATATTCATCTTGTTCAACTTGCAAGCAAGAAGAAACGCAACTTGGACATTAAGGTGAATGTAAATCGTGACATGATAAATATTGTAATAAATACACAACGCTTCACTGCATATTACAAAACTATTGATGGTTGTTTTCCAATAAAGTGCTGCTTTACTGTCATAGCAAATTAGTCTGACAGTTACCAACTGTTAGACTACGCATTTTTTGCAGGATCATCAGAGAACTTTTTGCCTTCCTCCTTTTTGTCTTTTTCTGGACTACTGTTGGTGGTTTTAGGACTCTGGGCACTTTAACACTGGTGATCAGTGCTAAAGTGCATGTGCTCTCTTGTAAACTTTGTAAGATTGGTCTAAACTACCTGTAAGTCCCTTGTAGAGTGGTATCCCACATACCCAGGGCCTGTAAATTAAATGCTACTGGTGGGCTTGCAAAGCTGCTTGCGCCACCCACCGAAATAGCCTTCCAAACCTGTCTCAGTCCTCTGCCACTGTAGGGCCTGCGCATGCAGTTTACTGCAGTGACGTGGCATATAACGTGGTTGCCACGTCTAAACTCCCCTTTTACTACATATAAGTTACCCCTAAGGTAGGCCCTAGCTAGCCCTATGGGCAGGGTGCTGTGTAGGTAAAAGGTAGGACATTTGTCTTAACTGTGTGGCATATCCTGGTAGTGACAAACAGCCTATTTGGTATTTCACTGCTGTGAGGCTGCCCTCTCATAGGGTTGCATTTGGAATTCCCTGATATGTGCTTCAGTGGTAATTTCTGATCTGAGAGGGGTAGATCGACCATGTTTGGTATGTTTGGAATAGTAGTGATACATCCTGCTTAAAGTTGAATGCATATTTATTATTACTATTTTAGAAATGCCACATGGGATTTCTGTGTGTTTAGGAGTCTTTGTGTCCTGCCTGGATGTGTATTGACCATCTGGTTTTGACTGACAGGAGAGAGGGGATGTGCATTCACTCTAGCCAGTCACAAGGGAGGTGAGGTTGAGGTGTGTCCTGCCTTCCTGGGTGACAGAGCACTAGGCTGAATAGACCTTGGCTGAATGTAGATTAGCGGGAGGAGTTTCCCTTGCACCTAAATAGGCCTGATCTGAATTTGGAGTGGTGGGAGGAGTTGCACTTGCACCTGAATAGGGATGTGCCTGCCTCCTACAATGCTGTCTCCACCCCCTGTGCTGTGCCTTGGGCCAGATCTTACAGTGTGAATGGGGGTGTAGTGCACTTCTAAAATGTGGTTGAAGTGCCCCCAGAACAAAGACTTTGGTACTGAAAATGAGCAGAGACTGCATGGGACTTGTAGCCAGATCCTGCTGACTCTGCATACTACCAGAGGGCTGCTGGATTGCCAGGAGGAACTGCCTTGGGACTTGACTCCTCTGTGGTGCTGACCTGCTGCCATTTGGGCTGAAAGAAGGAGAGCAACTCCGTCCTGAGGAACCTTTGTGCTGTTTTGCCAACCTACACCTTGCTGGTGTGCCCCAAGTGCTCTCCCAGGGGTGCTGTTATGCCGGGCCTTGAGTAAACTGGAGCGCATGGCTAGCGCTTTGTTGACTTGCAGGAAGTATTAATAGAGTGCAGTATTTTTCTTTTCCCCTCATGTTTTGAAAAAAACGCACGAGGTGCGCTTTTGGATGCCCTGCAGCACCTACAAGGCTTAACTTCCTTCCTAGCGACTCAGCACCCCCCTCTTTGCCCAATTATCCTGGTTGTGGCCAAAGAATTAGAGGGTGCCTTCTTGAAGCACTTTAATGTGCTCTAAAGAACAGCAAAGCAAGAGCTGCCACATTGCCAGGTGCTGCCTAGCAACGGGCCGAAGCGAGTGCGGCCCGCCCGATTCCTGGGAGTGTCAGGTCACGTGTTCAAAGAAGCGATAAGGATCACGATGTTTGCAGGCACCTAACTCGACTGCCTGGAGTTCCTGATGTAATGACCAGGTTGCTGATAGGCGTGCACAGCAGAGAGGAGCAGCACCTCCTGCCCCGAGACAGCAAGGAGAGCTCTGTGTGCAGCCTGAGAGATTAGAGGCCCTGGCCTGGCTGAGCGAGTTCCTTCTGCACAGCGCAGCTGCACCACACTTGTGGGCAGCTGCAATTGGGGTCATTCTGCCTGCAGGAGACCTGCAAGGTCTCCCCACTGATGTCAGCTGGGCATGTCCACCCCTGTCGTGATCCCAGTGATCCCATGAAGGCATTTCCCTTTCTGCTGGCAATTGTATTGGGTCACAGCTGCCTTGCACGGATGCAGGCAGATGCCTTGGCAAACCCCAGTACTAGAAATCCCGAACGGGCCCCTGCTGATTTTATTTTTTGTGTGTGCCCTCTGTGTTGGAATACACCTTGGGGGCCCTTGCCTTCATTAGGGCAAGACTGGAGAGAGTCCTCAAAGGAGATCCCTGCTCCCTTCTGGGAAATTCCCAGGAACATCCACATTCCCCGTAATCGGTGCGCAGGGGAGCCTTGCCACCTATGTGCTATGGAAGATTACTCTATTGTGGGTGTTAGGTGCGCAGAAGCATTGTGTTATATGAAGTCAGGGTGATCCTGGACCTTATCTTGTAATATTGAGTGATTATATGTTTTTCCTCACATGTTTCATGTGTTTATGGCCATACTTGGGGATGAGGTGTTTCATTACGTAATGGTGTTTTTCTAATGTGTGCAACCTATACGGCATTACTGGATTGCACTACCTTGTAATGTTATGACAATTGCCCGATTGGCAAAGTGATTAATGTAATCTATGTGACATCATGACAAGTTCGTAGTAGCACAGTGATTTATGTGCTTGTGGTCTAATTTATTTTTATGAATAATATAAAGGATATTTTTGTATAACCTTGTGTAGAGTCTCTTTTTGTGGGGAGCCTAGTGTGTCAGTGGTGTGTGGGTGTGTGTGTTGCGCAAATGCTTTCAATATTGCTTCTGGGATAAGCCTGACTGCTCTGCCAAGCTCCCATTGGGGTGAGCAGGAGATAGCTCCAGTGTGTAACTCCCTTACCCTGACTTAGGTGCGTGCCCTAGCCAACCATAAACCCCATTTCTAAAATCTACCTAATCACCATAGTCACCAAGATGTCTATCTCAAAAATAGCACATTGTGTGCAAGCCATATGGAAGCATCAGATTTTAAAGTTGTTGCACTCGATGCCCCAGTACAGTAACACATAGAAAACTCATGGAAATATTCAGTGGGTGTCCCACGGACTACACCACACCTAAAACACCAGTGCAGCCAAAGTTACAAATTGAGAAAGTCAGGAAAATGTCTGTGAGCACCATAAAATGCCTATCACATCCAGGCTCCCAATTAAAAAAAAAGAATTATGTGATTACCACAAGGACCCTACCACAACCATTTGCCCTGCAAAAAAAAAAAAAAAGAACTTGATAAACGTATGCCAAATCTGGCAGAATATGAGTGGGGACTAAATTTGGGACTCACTGACAGTGCACCTCCTAAAAGTTGGAACAGCACTCTGCAGGGGGTAAAGGGGGTCCTATGGATCCTCCAGACATCCGCTTACAGGCGGCTGCAGTCACTGACTGCACCTGCCTGCAAGTGGGTCTCTAATCCCCCTTCAAAGGGCAGGTGGGTTGCTGCCTGCACTGTGAAAACACATCGGCTTTAAAGCAGCCGCTCCGTTCTTAACTTAAATGTGCTGCCCCCAGGGCACTATGAGCTTATGGCTGCCCTAGGGGCAGTGCATTCATGGTAATAGGGCGCATTTTCATTGTTTGCAATGGGCGCACCTTTTAAAAGACCCCAGATGCTTTTCTGAGTATTTGAATACTGCACTTGCTTCAAAAATGTTGTCTTTGGATGGTCCTGTTTCCTGACAAATCCTAAACAGTTAAGCTGTGCAACGCCACCTCGGATCTGATGCCAGTCACTTTCTGGGCTTCACAGGGACACGCCTGTGCACCAATACTGATCAACAGGTAGTTGGAAACACTAAGAATTTTGACAGTAGAGGCTGAGGTCTAATTTGAAGCCTCCGGAATCGTTTCACGATATATGAGAACTCATTACCATCCTCACATTATACAAGTTAAATAAGCAATATTGATTTCTTACTGTACAATCACAAGACGTTTGGAGGGGTTCCAAACTTTAAAAAAAAAACTATGAATTTTAGTGGTTTTGCAGTTTTTATGAAATAAGAATAAATATATGCATTTTAATGAACTTTTATGAGTCTTTATCAACGTTTTTGATGTTTAATGATTTTTTTTATTTGTAACAAATTATATTTTTATAATTCCTTTTGGGTTTTGTTTTGCATAGTTCGACACAACGTTAAAATAATTGTATATAATCTTTTAAAACATAGTTTATGGTATTTTGGGGGTAAACCTTTGGAGAGCTCTTTTCCTATTTGTCTGACCCTGTCCCCCTGGTTTTGAATGACCTCTCCCTTTCTGTAAGAGGGGTTTATGATTCCCCAAGATACAGATTACACTCTTTTATCTCTTATGATATCCTCACAAGACATCTGCATTGTTAACAATTGTTTACCACATGGATGTCAATTAACTTCCTTTGACTCAATCCAGAGAAAGCTGTAGTTGTCAGATGACTGCATAAATCACAATTCAACATGGACTATCTAGCAACCTTATGCAACAACAGGTTTCTGTCTATCCTGGTCTATGAAGTAAAATCATAAATTAATTCCTACAAGTCCATGAGCTCAGAAATTACACACAAAGACTTCCCTGTGCTCACTAGAAAAATTCAATCTCCTCCAGATTTAGAGACTGCTGTGCAGGTCAATGTCCTATCTTGGCTGGACTATGGAAAGTTCATCCACTCAGACATTCCCAAGTTTCTAGAGCCCATGAAAGTAGTGCAGGTTGGGAATATTGAGGACACAATGTCGAATGGTCACAATATCATATCATGACCAGAACATCAAGGGAAAAATATTGAAAGGTAAGTTTGAATTGGTTTTCTATACCCTACTCCACGTATACCTACCTTGGGACACATGGCCCCACCACAAGCTACTAAGGCCCAGGTGACCCCATCTCCTATGGCCTTTTTTAAATAGGACAGGGCACGTGAAGCCCCATACCCCCAAGCAACTGTTGACCAGAGGGCACCCATCTCCAGGGTCAAAAATGATATTATTAGGGAAGTGGCGCACAGCCTCGCTCCCCACCTCCAAATGATCCCAGGCGACCCCATAACCTAGGGCCATCCATTATTTATAGGGGGGGCAAATGCCCCTCTCCTCAAGCCTTAAGACACAGGGGAACCCATCCCCTCGGGCCAAATGTTTTATTATTAGGGTAGGGGGTGCATGGCCCACGTCTCTGAGCCCAAATTCGCCCGGGAACCCCATTGGCTGGGGCCATACATAACACTGGGGGTTGTGGAGGGGATCCTTGGGGGGGCCTGCTGCCCCTGCCAGCTCCCACATGAGAGCAGCATTGCTCCCATAAGGTGGTAGCAGCTATTTGTGCTTCCTCCCACCAGACAGGCGCAATCAGAGTTTCCTTGCCCACATGAGCGTGGGCAGGGAAGCAGAAATGTGCTCCCACCTAGCAGGAGCACTTTCAAAGCTCCCACCAGGTGGGAGCACTCTTAAATTACAGTGTACCTAGTTATGGACTCTCCAGGACACAGTTAAAGAGCCAGCCCCAGGGGATGGGGTCCCGATGGCCCCTTAAGGCTTTTGCCTAGAGGGAAGGGGGATGTGGACGTAACCTCTCCCTCTAGGTAATCTTTGGCCCATGGAGATGGGGCTCCTGGGGACCATTTAGAGTCGGAGAGGGGGACAGTTCACCCTGTTCCCCAAAAGTAAAGTTTTAGGCACCAAGGGATGAGATCCCTGGAACATATTTGAAATCAGGGAGGTGGGGCTGCACACCCACACAGCAACATACATTTTGGCGCTGGGGGATTGAATTCACTGGGCCTCTTAAGACTCGGAGAGGCGAGTCTCTCGTCCCCTCCCTTTTTTGTTAAGCTTGACTCCAGGGAATGTGGTTCTTGGGAACACCTGTGAATTGGGGAGGGGGACTGCATACCCCCCTTCAAAAAAAATTTGAAACATGACAACGCCAACAGGAGTCTAATATTTATTTTTTTGTTAAAAAATAAGATGCAATCCTTCAGGAAGACATGCACAAACATTAACAAAATAACCTCTGGGCTTCACAATGCACGTGTCACACCTAGAACCCCTTAGGAAAGGCTGGTATAGAAAAATCAGTGAAAATATCTTTGTGTTCCCTAAGTACCCTAATGCATACCCAAGAACCAACACACAGAAAATACCACAAACATATCAGGGAAAACGTATGTGAGTTCCTTGAATGTGCCTACCACACAGAGGAGCCCGGCAGAACAACTGGAAAATGCAGACAAATTAAGAAAAATATCTGTGGGTGCCAAGGACCCATGAAACACATAGGACCACAGAGGACTGGAACTATTATCCCAACAGCAAACAGTCCTTACCACATTTAGCAAATTAACAGAAACACTGGAAAATTGCTGGAATGCGTAATAAATGCATGTTGCATAATGACTGCCCAGGAGAATAAAACAGACGAAAGTCAAGATTTGTTCAAAGGATACATAATGGATGCCAGATCAATCGAATAGAACACATAACACCAATCTTACCTTCCGAAACAAACACATTCCCATATTTTGATCAGAATTTGGGGCCATCCACAGCGCCCATACCAAAACGCAGAGGAGCCCAGTATAAACAATGAAAATGCATAAAAAACAGGTAGTATAGTGTGGGTGTCAGAAAGGCCCCCATAACTCACATAATCTCAGGAATCATCCAGGATAAATGTCAGAAATTGTGGGTACATATGAGATGGGATACAACTTAAGTCATATACGGTAAGTAGACAAATTGGCAGCAAAAACATAGAGGAAAGCATGGTATAGAAAGGTGCTGCCATATCATGTAGACATTATTATTTATATTGCTTGAGTCATTACAAAATAAAAATCATCAAAGGAATTCGTGGAAATTCCAGAGGCCACCACATCTATCACCCTAATACCAGGATGCCCAGTGAAAAAAACAATAATATTTATCTTCCTCCAAACACTCTTTTCATCCCATCCCACAAGGGCCTGCCTAACACATGCAGACATCTATGGCTTCTATAGGAATAAATAATATGCACAATTATTCAAAAGGGGAACTATGTATAATACTTGCCCGCTGTGCCTCAACCATCCGCCCATCAAACAGAAATATCTCAGAAGTGAACAAGAATTGAATGCAATGTGAGTTGCCATTTCTAAGAGCTAACTAAAAATGTCCAGGTGGTGAGCGAATGCAAGGAAGGACTCAGAAAGCAGGACTAGAAAGTTAGTACTGTGTAAAAGTGTGTGCATCTCTTTGTGCTCCTTCTTTTGTTTAAAAAACATTCAAATTCCTCATTTGTGAGTATTAAGGTTCACATATTGTACTTTGAGACAGACATTTTCTAAAAACAAATAAAGCCATGGATGTCATTTAGGGTTCACCGGGGGCAACTGAGACCCTTAGCTTCCCTGGCACTGCCTTTGTGACCCCTGGCCTCAGAGTCAGTGCCTAAAAGACTAAGGGAGCTTGTTATTGTGGTAGTCAGCACTCTATCCTTGTTTTCTGTCCATTTTTTTTATACTAATAGCGATTAGAACATTGGAATGTTGGGAGCTCTATTGAAAACAATGGAGTGCTCTGGGCTTATAATGGCTGGTATAAACCTGGAGCTCCAACATTCCAATGTTTCTTTGTTCACAGCTCTGGCTGTGAACAAAGGCTTCAGGGAGCCTGAGGGGATTCCAATCCCCTCACGCTCCCAAAAGGCTTTGTTTTTTTGTAAGAAAATTCTGTCCTCTAGTGACAGAATGTTCTAATAGCCTTAAAACCTTTCGCAGATGGGCTATACCGCTATTAAAGTCCCTCTCCCTTGTTAAAGGCCCTCGCCTTCGGCTCGGGGCCTTTAACGCTGGAGAGGGCCTTTAATAGCTGGTATAGCCCTCTACGGCAGGCTATAAGGCTATAATAATAGTTTATTATATACTATTAGTTTAATGTAAAATGGAGCACCAAGAACTGGAATGAGATCTCCAGCTGCACATGATGTACGCAATTTTTATTTTTTATAAATGTTGTGTGGGTGAGAGTGTGTTCGTGTGCAAGAGTACGTTTATAAGCACATGTCTATATGTGTGAGCATGTGTGAGTGGATGGGAATCAGTGACAGTAAGTGAGAGTTAGTGGCAGATAGTGAACGAGAATGAGTTAGAGTCAGGAGTATGAATGACACTGGCAAAGGCATACTGAAGGTAATTATTGGCATAATGGTCACCCTTAGGTAAAATATTGGTAGTGATTGCCAGATTTAATTCTTTTGATTTTGGGTCACCCATGGTAAAATACTAACACTGGCATACTTTGGAGCTAGCTCATTGGAGATACATCTTTATATCAGAGAGGAAAACTGTGGCATATGGAAGGGTTCCCAGGATAAAATACTGGCCCTGACATACTAGAGGTAACTTTAACATAAGATATATTAATGGAATTAATTGCAAAATTCTGACAAATGCATATTGTTTGTAATTTTTGGCATAAAGGGACATCCGTGGCATATGAGAGGCCTGCATGATAATCTGCTGGCCCTGGCACAATGGAGGTACTCTTTGGCATGTGGGTGCACCCATAGCACATACTGAACACAATGGGGTTAGTCCTCATTAGCATCAGGTTTTGTTGCCTTGGCATGCAATGAAAGGACTTGAATACAAATGAGTGTCCTTTCAGAGTCTATGGCTTCTTAGCAAGTTTAATGCGAAAATTGTGCTTTTCAAATACACTATTTGAGCCCATTTAACTTAACCTTATCTCAGGGGGAGAACCCCCTAAGGACTCAAAGAAGAGGTCTGTCTTGTAAACAATTCAAGGCAAGTAATACTTCCCATCACTTTCAAAGGTCATATCAACCCCCTAATGTAGGTGGTTTCTAAAATGAACATTTGTCTGTGTTGTGTTATTGCAAACATGCAGTTATGGTACTTTAGCTATGGCAATTACTGTAATGTCTTCAAGTCATGTTATATACTTCCTTGGGATATTTAGGGTCAAACGTCAAATGATGCCACTTCCTGTGATGTCAATAAGGTGTGATGCCACTTCCACTACCCCAGGCATTTTAGTGAATAGACATCGATGAATAAAACTGTTTTAGAAAAATGTAAATTGTTGCATGAATACTAGGTTTCACAGACCCATCCTGTTGTGAGCAAAATGTAGTAAGTGCTGCCCTCATCTGGTTATGTAGCAATACTATTTTCATCATTGTAAATATACACGTGTTTCAACCCTGTACAAAGACTTACAAATAAATATTATAGTAATATTACGTGGAGTAGTGTGGCTCAATGGTTAGAGCAGGCAGACCTCGATGCGGAGCTGTGGCCAGGGACCAGGGTTCGATTCCTGCCCCAGCGGGTCTCAGGCTCATTAATTCCCCAGATCCGATATTCTCGCCTCAGTGCCTATTCTGATCATGGGTCCCACGCTGCAACTCTGGGCAATAGCTTGCTTAGTCTCCACAATGGCCCCCACAACGCGAGGGATGCCTGGTCTGCACCATGGGGGTGCCCAGGAGTGGACACTTCACAGGGAAAGCCAGGAAGGGTTCCCTTGCGTTATTCGTACAAGCGCCGGGCAACCCACTGCGGGTAGCTGTGCGCTATACAAGTACAAAAACATTTATATTTACATCTGGTTTCACCATGAAAATGTACACAGAGCATAGATGAGGAAAATGTTTGCACGTCTGGTGTGAAAAGATATTTTGCCATCTAGTGTGTGAATAGTCATATGGCACACTAATGGCATTGTGCCACCTTGCAGAATGTGATGTGGGGCCCCTGAGTATTCCATATATCAGAGATCTTCATTGAACTCAGGCTGATTGGGACCCTATGAAGGCTTGGTTCTCCCTGAAGGATTAGAGGCCCCCCAATGCCACAGGGGATTGTATTACGCCCCTGTGGTACAATGGTAAGTGCAGGGAGAAAAGTTAAAAGCATTTCAAGGCTGATGTCGAAGGGAAAGTTGGAAACTTCACAGCTTATGTGAAGGACAATAATTATGCGTTTCACAAAACTTTGCTGGTGGAATAAAAAAAAAAATGCACACATTAGGTCAATGGAGAAAAAAAGTTGCAGTAGCACAGAATGAGTAGTAACAAACAGAAGGCTTCTAACTTTTCTATATGGAAGTGCAAAAAATAAAAACACTAGCTTCACTTGGTGCAACCTATTAAAATATAGCAGAAGAAAGACAAGAAATGTTCCATATTTGTTGCTTTAAACAGCAGCTTCAATAATGGTCTGTGAACCAACCTGCCTTTTACCTCAGGTGCTGGCTTTGGCAGCAGACCTTGTGGCTACAGAACTCGACTCTAAAAAAGTATAATAGTTGAGTTGTCTTTATAATCAACCACTGGGTGCATCACAAGTCGCTGAATATAAAGAAATTAGAGACTACCATTTATACAGGAATTACAGAATCTCAGGTATTATAATATTAAATATTATTATTAATATTATTATTATTATTATTATTATTATTATTATTATTATTATTATTATTATTATTATTATTATTATTATTATTATTATTATTATATCTATTACACTTGTTAGATGTCTTTCCCCAGAATTTTAGGGATGAGTTGTAGGAGAGGGTATATAACAGGAGAGAGGACATTTAACAACGTGGACCTGAGGCACAAGGACTATAATGTTCTTAAGTAAATACGAAGAAATAGAAAAAAAACATTGAAAGGCTAAAGTGGAAAGTTTGTACTAGTCACTGTTGGCCTTGGCCACTCCATTGACTTTACTGAAGCTCTCAACATTTCAGTGTAATAATAATAGTACTCATGATAATGAGGGGAGAGGTGTGGCGCCGCAGCCAGGGCAACTGATGCTGGAATGTGAGGATCCCAGTTCGATCCCCGGTGCCGGTGGCAGATCAGCCCGCACCCTCTGACTCTGGGCAAAAGCTTGCTTAATCTTCCCGAAGGCCCGGAGACCCTTACGGGTGATTGTTTGCGCTTTACAAATGTGGATGATTATAAATGTGGATGATAGTAATAAAAGCCAAAATCCAAATCATATTCACTATAATACTGATACCTAAGGTGCTACATAGAACTGCCTGCCCCCGATTTCTGCTTATAAACACTGTAAATAGTAGGTAGTACTACTTTCCAGTTCAATAATTCTCAATGTGTAAATCCTGAAAGGATGATAGGCTTAGATGGCCTAGCTAGGAATAAAACCCAAGAACTGCAGAGAGCACTTAGCTCAGTAAAACCACTTATTCTTGAAGAGCAAGGAAAATAGCTGCTAGCAACTTACTCACCTACTGCCCGTTATGCCAACTGGGACGTAGGGCAGCAATGAAGGACCTCCACTTCTGCCTGTCTTGGACAGGCTCCTGTTCGGATCAGACAAAATTTCAACCTACAAAAATATCGAGTTAAAAATATAGAATGCCAGAATATCGATTGCCTATCTACAAACAGATAAGTACAAAAATATTGACTCCAAAATATCGATTGTAAAAAATATCGACTGTCAAAATATCGATTTTTTTTTAAATGTCTTAAAATTAAATAATAAGTTATATAATAATAAACATAATTAATTTAAACATAATTAAAATAATTAAATGAATCTAAAATTAACACATAATTAATGTAACTTTAAAATACCCCCCAAAACAATTAATACATATATATCAATGATGTGATCAAGTCCGGGAAACGCGTCATGTTGCCGTCCCCATCGATGGAATAAAAGCACTTTATTTTCACTACGAACCCTGGCTGTGGTCTGTACCTGGTTTTGTGTCGGAGCCGATTTTCTGGTGACTTGCACTTCAGGATTGTGGATTTATATATGTATATATATATATATATATATATATATATATATATATATATATATATATATATATATATATATATATACATATATATATATATATATATATATATATATATATATATATATGTATATATATATATACACAAATATTATTAACAAGACATATACAATATTTTTACCGTAGGACAGCAAGAGATTTTAATTTAGTATAACCACACCAGTGAGCGCAACAGTAGGAAAAACATTGGATAGCGTAGAGATAAAAATGACTATTCCATCTCCAAAGAGCGCAACAGTAGGGAAAACGTTGGATAGCGTAGAGGTAAAAATGACTATTCCCACTCCAAAGAGTGCAACAGTAGGGAAAGCGCTGAATAGCATAGGGGTAAAAATTACTATTCCCACTCCAGTGAGTGCAACACTAGGGAAAACGTTGGATAGCGCAGGGGTTAAAATTACTATTCCAACTCCAGAGAGTGCAACAGTAGGGAAAGCGTTGGATAGTGCGAGAGTAAAAATTACTATTCCCACTCCACAGAGCGCAACAGTAGGGAAAGTGTTGGATAGCATGGGGGTAAACATTACTATTCCCACTCCAGAGAGTGCAACAGTAGGGAAAGTGTTGGATAGTGGGAGGGTAAAAATTACTATTTCCACTCCACTGAGTGCAACAGTAGAGAAAGCGTTGGATAGCGTAGGGGTAAAAATTACTATTCCCATGCCAGTGAGTGCAACAGTAGGGAAAGCATTGGATAGAGTATGAGTCAAAATTACTATTCCCACTCCAGTAAGTGCAACAGTAGAGAAAGCGTTGGATAGCGTAGGGGTAAAAATTACTATTCCCACTCCAGTGAGTGCAACAGTAGGGAAAGCATTGGATAGTGTGGGGGTTAAAATTACTATTCCAACTCCAGAGAGTGCAAGAGTAGGGAAAGCGTTGGATAGTGGGAGAGTAAAAATTACTATTCCCACTCCAGAGAGCACAACAGTAGGAAAAGCGTTGGATAGCGTAGGGGAAAAAATTACTATTCCCAATCCAGAGAGTTTAACAGTAGGGAAGCGCTGGATAGTGGGAGGATAAAAATTACTATTCCCACTCCAGTGAGTGCTACAGTAGAGAAAGCGTTGGATAGCGTAGGGGTAAAAATTATTATTCCCACTCCAGTGAGTGCAACAGTAGGGAAAGCATGGGATATCATAGGGGTAAAAATTACTATTCCCACTCCAGTGAGTGGAACAGTAGGGAAAGCGTTGGATAGCATAGGGGTAACAATTACTATTCCCACTCCAGTGAGTGCAACAGTAGGGAAAACGTTGGATAGCGTAGGGGTAACAATTACTATTCCCACTCCAGAGAGTGCAACAGTAGGGAAAAAATTGGATAGCGTACAGGTAAAAATTACTATTCCCACTCCAGTGAGTGCAACAGTAGGGAAAAGGTTGGATAGCGTAGGGGTAAAAATTACTATTCCCACTCCAGTGAGTGCAACAGTAGGGAAAGCATTGGATAGTGTAGGGTTAAAAATTACTATTCCCACTCCAGTGAGAGCAACAGTAGGGAAAGCGTTGGATAGCGTAGGGGTAAAAATTACTATTCCCACTCCAGTGAGTGCAACAGTAGGGAAAGCGTTGGATAGCGTAGGGGTAAAAATTACTATTCCAACTCCAGAGAGTACAACAGTAGGGAAAACATTGGATAGCGTACAGGTAAAAATTACTATTCCCACTTCAGTGAGTGCAACAGTAGGGAAAACGTTGGATAGCGTAGAGGTAAAAATTACTATTCCCACTCCAGTGAGTGCAACAGTAGGGAAAGCATTGGATAGCATGGGGGTAAAAAATTACTATTCCCAATCCAGTGAGTGCAACAGTAGGGAAAGCGTTGGATAGCGTAGGGGTCAAAATTACTATTCCCACTCCAGTGAGTGCAACAGTAGGGAAAGCGTTGGATAGCGTAGAGGTAAAAATTACTATTCCCACTCCAGTGAGTGCAACAGTAGGGAAAACGTTGAATAGCGTTGGGGTAAAAATTACTATTCCCACTCCAGAGAGTGCAACAGTAGGGAAAACTAGATAATGCTGGCACTGCCATTCAGCAGCAGTGGCAGCATCTCCATTCAGCAGCAGTGGCAGCATCTCTGGGTGGTGCCTGCTTCAGTGACATACCCTGGTTTTTTACAAATTAAGTCCTGGCTTTAGGCATTGCAAAATGTTGCGGCGGTATTTTGCCCTTTGAAAAACCATATGCAACACAACTGCGTATTTCAATTTAAGAGCTACGTGTGATTTAGAACCTGTTCACAGGGCACAGATTAGTATTGAATCACAGCACCCAAACTCAATCAGAAGGATAAGACCTCGGTGAATACACACTAAGCATGGGCTGAAAATTCGTTCCGCTCGGGTAATTTGCGCTTTTTCTGCGATTTCGCGATCCGCGAATCTCGCGAAATCGCGGTAAAATCCGCGAATCAGCGGGGACGAATTTTCAGCCAAGCACTTACAGGGTTACAGCAGCAGGTGCAAAAGTTGAAGCTAATTTTTTGTAACCTTTTACAAAAGGGTTACAAAGAAATTAACTTTAACTTGGGCACCTGCTGCTGTAAGCCTGTAAGTGCTTCCTGACGCCTAGTTGCCTACTTGCAACTATTTTCTGACCCTACTCTGACCCTTGAAGCAGGGTCAGAGAATAGTTACAAGTATAGGCAATGAGGCGCCTGTCACGAAAATTAAACCTCAACAGGAAGCGCTGACAGGTATAAAAACAAGCATTTGCAATGCAATAGGTCTCGCATTAGGAAAGTTTGAGCTATTGGTCTTGTAAATGACAATTTTTTTTATTTATGTGTTGGTTTTGAAAATAGCTAAATTAATAGCTTTGTCATTTACAATGCCAATAGTTATAACTTTCGCAAATGTGACACCTATAGCATTTTTAATGCAAAATTTTTCGTATTTACGTGAATTCGCTGTATTGATATTACCAATTACAATGGCTTTTAATTTTTTTAAATAATTAATACTTAAATAAAAGTGATTTTAATTTATAATGGCAATAGCTTAAACTTTTGTAAATAACTGTTTTGAAGATTATGTTCAGTGTATTTTATTGTGTCGAAAATCCAAGAACAGAAGTGAAATATTAACATCTTTTTGTGACATTTGTAATAAAGCTTGAAACATTGGGAGAACATATTTGAACCAGTTGTTGTTGAATGATTGCACAGATTGATGCTGGGGTGGCACTGAGTGGTGCTGTGGTGGTGCTGAGTGGTGATGCTGAGTGGTGCTGTGGTGGTGCTGAGTGATACTGGGATGGTGCTGAGTGATGCTGGGGTGGTGCTGAGTGATGCTGTGGTGCTGCTGAGTGATGCTGTGGTGGTGCTTAGTGATAATGTGGTGGCACTGAGTGATGCTCTGGTGGCGCTGAGTGATGCTGTGGTGGTGCTGAGTGGTGCTGTGGTGGCACTGAGTGGTGCTGTGGTGGTGCTGAGTGATAATGTGGTGGTGCTGAGTGATAATGTGGTGGTGCTGAGTGATGCTGAGGTAGCGCTGAGTGATGTTGTGGTGATGCAGAGGGCAGAAAGGCACAAAACGCAGTCTAACAAAGGGCAGAAGGGCAGAAAAACAAGGGGAAAACGAGTCTAACAGAGGGCAGAAGGGCACAAAAACAAGGGAATAACAGAGGGCAGAAGGGCACAAAAAACGCGTCTAACAGAGGGCAGAAGGGCAGAAAAACAAGGGAAAAATGAGTCTAACAGAGGGCAGAAGGGCACAAAAAACGAGTCTAACAGGGGGCAAAAGGGCAGAAAAACAAGGGAAAACGAGTCTAACAGAGGGCAGAAGGGCAGAAAAACAAGGGAAAAACGAGTCTAACAGAGGGCAGAAGGGCACAAAAAACGAGTCTAACAGGGGGCAGAATGAATCCCGCCCTGCGTGTTTGTCCACGAAGATGCCACTTTTTTGTGCAATACCTCTACTCAACGGGAGTACTTTCTACTGTCTAATCAGTAAGTGCTCCCTCATTGGCTAAATGTATTGGGGCAGATTTACAATAACTGGCGCATCCCCAGGGATGCGCCAGTTATAGTGCGCCGCAGCTCCGTTACCCATGGTGCGCCGCATTTACAATGCAGCGCAACATGTGGCAAAAACGGCACAGATGCGTCACGCAATGTGCTGTAAAAGCAGCGCATTGCTGGAGCTGCGTCGAGCTTGCGACGCAGCTCCAGGAATGCTCTGGGGGGCCCTATCTCCCCAATGCTGCATCAGCAGGCGCAGTGTTTTGACTCAGCATTGGCCTAAATTTCTTGTAGAATTCACTCAGCCACTTTTAGGAGGCGTTCCTGCGCAGGAACGCCCTCCCCTGCGCTGGAATGCCTCCTGATGGCGCAGGGCTTTACAACATGACGCATCTCTCAGATGCGCCACGTTGTTAATACCCAGGACCATGGCGCATCTTTTGTGCTGCCGCAAAAGATCTCGGTAGAGGGTGGGAGTGGTAAACCAGAGGGTGGCAGTGGTAAACCAGAGAGTAGCATGGGTGAACCAAAGGCTGGCAGTGGTGAACCAGAGAGTCGCAGTGGTGAACCAGAAGGTGACAGTGCTGAACCAGAGGGTGACAGTGGTTAACCAGAGGGTGGCAGTCGTGAACCAGAGGGTGGCAGTGGTGAACCAGAGGGTGACCGTGCTATATTAGAGGGTGGCAGGGGTGAACCAGAGGGTGCTGTGATGAACCAGAGGGTGGCAGTGGTGAACCAGAGGGTGGCAGTGGTGAACCAGAGGGTGGCAGGGGTGAACCAGAGGGTGGCAGTGGTGAACCAGAGGGTGGCAGTGCTGAACCAGAGGGTGACAGTGGTTAACCAGAGGGTGACAGTGGTGAACCAAAGGGTGGCAGTGGTGAACCAGAGCATCGCAGTGGTGAACCAGAGGGTGGCAGTGCTGAACCAGAGGGTGACAGTGGTTAACCAGAGGGTGGCAGTGGTGAACCAGAGGGTGACAGTGCTGTACCAGAGGGTGGCAGGGGTGAACCAGAGGGTGCTGCGATGAACCAGAGGGTGGCAGTGGTGAACCAGAAGGTGGCAGGGGTGAACCAGAGGGTGGCAGTGGTGAGCCAGAGGGTGGCAGTGCTGAACCAGAGGGTGACAGTGGTTAACCAGAGGGTGGCAGTGGTGAACCATAGGTGCTGTGATGAAACCAGAGGGTGGCAGTCGTGAACCAGAGGGTGGCAGTGGTGAACCAAAGGGTGACAGTGCTGAACCAGAAGGTGGCATGGGTGAACCAGAGAGTGGCAGTGCTAAACCTGAGGGTGACAGTGGTGAACCAGAGGGTTGCAGTGGTGAACCAGAGGTGCTGTGATGAACCAGAGGGTGGCAGTCGTGAACCAGAGGGTGGCAGTGGTGAACCAGAGGGTGACAGTGCTGTACCAGAGGGTGGCAGGGGTGAACCAGAGGGTGGCAGTGGTGAACCAGAGGGTGGCAGGGGTGAAGCAGAGGGTGGCAGGGGTGAACCAGAGGGTGGCAATTGTGAACCAGAGGGTGGCAGTGGTGAACCAGAGGGTGGCAGTGGTGAAGCAGAGGGTGGCATGGGTGAACCAGAGGGTGGCAGTGGTGAACCAGAGAGTTGCAGTGGTGAACCAGAGGGTGGCAGTACTGAACCAGAGGGTGACAGTGGTTAACCAGAGGGTTGCAGTGGTGATCCAGAGGTGCTGTGATGAAGCAGAGGGTGGCAGTCGTGAACCAGAGGGTGGCAGTGGTGAACCAGAGGGTGACAGTGCTGTACCAGAGGGTGGCAGGGGTGAACCAGAGGGTGGCAGAGGTGAGCCAGAGGGTGGCAGTGGTGAACCAGAGGGTGGCAGGGGTGAACCAGAGGGTGGCAGTGGTGAACCAGAGGGTGGCAGAGCTGAACCAGAGGGTGACAGTGGTTAACCAGAGGGTGGCAGTGGTGAACCAAAGGTGCTGTGATGAACCAGAGGGTGGCAGTCATGAACCAGAGGAAGGCAGTGGTGAACCAGAGGGTGACAGTGCTGTACCAGAGGGTGGCAGGGGTGAACCAGAGGTGCTGTGATGAACCAGAGGGTTGCAGTCATGAACCAGAGGGTGGTAGTGGTGAACCAGAGGCTGACAGTGCTGTACCAGAGGTTGGCAGTGGTGAACCAGAGGGTGGCAGGGGTGAACCGGGGTGAACCAGAGGGTGGCAGTGGTGAACCAGACGGTGGCAGTGCTGAACCAGAGGGTGGCAGTGGTGAACCAGAGGGTGACAGTGATGAGCCAGAGGGTGGCAGTAGTGAACCAGAGGGTGCTGTGCCCATACACGACTGCATGGGTAACTTCGCCATGCAAGCAGCCTGCGAACATGCAAAAAGCCCAGCGAACACGCAAAAAACCCCGCGAACACGCAAAAATCCCGCGAACACGCAAAAAACAAAAATCTGCAAATTCGCACGAATTTGTGGATTTTGCGGATTGCGAATTCGATTTTGCACAAATTCGCGGAATACGAATTTGCAAATTTTGCCCATACTTAATACACACACCACCCAGAAGCAAAGGCAGTGCTTGACTTGAACCACAATGAACACAATGATATTGGCTTATTGAACGAATAAAGGACCCACAGCAAGGAGCAAGGAATAAAGCAATTTGCTAAACTGTGCAGAAAGAGTTGTAAAGTCATATGCTCAAGAAATGAACTCTGCACTGCAGATTGAGGCAAATTGAGCATTTCAGGAGACTGCGAAGAAGCACTTAATATTTGTTAATTTCCTTATACTCGTATTTATCTCAGCTCAGACATGGCTATCTAGGTGTCCCTGCATTTTTTAAACTCATGCAGATAATACGGGTCATGTATAGTAATATTTTTTCAATTATGATGTAAGAAAATGTAAGATAACGTAGTGTTGTCTCTCATTTCCACCCCTTTTCACTCTTAGTTGTAACAAAAATAACATTTAACTTATGATTCCCTCTTAAACTTAATTTGGCCCCATTAGTTTTATTATTCTACAGCAGTACCCATCCAATGCTCCATGGTGAATTTCAAAGGTTTTTTAAATGCTAATTCCTAACTATAGCATGTCTGAAACCTATGGTTTTTTCAGTGAATTTAAAAGATTTTGTAAATTACATTACACATTTTTATTACATTTTTGTTTACATAAAAATATATTTTTTCAATATTATATCATGTTCATAATATACTTAAATTATTCTTATTAATTTTTTTCTTTTTTGACGGAGTTGCGTACTGTTATCCTATGGGCAGAAATTCACTTAGCAGGTAAATGTGCTATCGTGACCTTTTCTTACTCAGTGGTGGATCCTGGCTACAGCACTGCTGCATCTCCTCTAAACAGTTGAAAGAATGCAAATTACCAAAGACGCGCAGAAGCCCACGTCTTTTAAAAAAAAAATATAGCTAGAATGCGCAGATCATACGTGCACCCCGCGAAAAAATAAGGGCCCTGGGAGACCTTGTGGGACCCCCTGAGGAGACCTAGAGGATCAGGGTGTGTCTACCCTCCCCCTTTTCACGTTTTAAACACACATTTTACATGCGTCTTCAGCCTCCCTTGTACCGAGACATAAAATGGCTGCCAACAGTTTCTACTTTCGAATGTTGACAACTACTTGATAGCCAATTAGCCTTCAGCGCATGATCAAAAGGGTGCGCTTATGTTACGATGACATTGAGCGGAGTATATGTATTCATTTTTTTATGGGAGGTGGGCCGCGTGGCCCCCCTCCCATGCCCTATTCCGGGGCATGGCTAATTATATATTAATATTTTATGGAGGAGGGCTGCAAAGCCCCCCTCCTGAAGAAACTTCAAGACCCCAGGGACATCCGAACTCCATCAATGTATGTACCCCGTAGGAGTTGCCTTCACTTTGTGCATGCATGTGTGTGGTAGCGCATGCGTGTTAATGTTATGCATGTGCACAATACGTCCTACCGTCTGGCTATGTACCCCTAACCTATTTCATTTTATTTGCGCATGCTCAATTACAACATGCCCAATCACAGCTCTCACACCCAGTGACATCATGCTCAACCAATCATCCTTCTGCAAAGCATTTATAAGCCAACCTTCTTGAACTTTCCCTATTCCACAGTCACAGCCATTGAGAGTGTTCATATCCACTTCTTCGTAAGTGAGCACTTTTTTAAGAGTAATTATATAATTTATCTGAACAATCTTTAAATACCGCGTAAATGCAAATTGATGTTCAAGTTGGCAATGCTGTTTTAAGCACGCTTTCCTACTTTTTTATATCATTATAGTTGACTTTGTAACTTTTGTTTCTGTGCAAATCACTTAATCCTGGTGCGTTTGTTTAATTTGCCAAGCGCCACGTGGCCGCTCCTACAGCAGTGTGCTACGTGATGTTCAAGTGAATGCAATATAGTTTTTTCTTGTGTAAGTAGTGCGTCACGTGCCACATGCATTGAAAAAGTAATGTTTTCGGCAAAAGTGTATTTTAGCACGGTTTCCAGCTCTTATAACTTAAATATTTTGCCTTGGTAGGCAATGTTTCTGGGCAAATCACTTAATCCTGCAGCATATAATGTTTTAAGTAGTATATCACGTGCTCCTTCCTCCCAATGCACTGCACATGTAATTGATTGGTCAATGTTGTATTTTAGCACGCACTCCATGTTTTTTAATAACCTTAAACTTCATTTGCCCCCTATTCTATCTCATTATACAGATATCTCTGCCATGAGACGTACTGGTCGCCACAAGCTGTCCTGCCCTTACACTATACCATGTGGTGGTGAACAACTCGACACACCAGATCCACTGATTGCTCTCCATATGTTTTCAGCCAAAAATTGCAATGTAAATAAAGTGAGTGACCAATCTCGGCCTAACATTTGTATAATGTAATGATATTTCCTATTTTGCTTGCCAAATATAACCTCTGATAATTGCTTTTCATCCCCAATCCTTTTGAGAACAAATGTTTTGATGTTTTGATTTAAATTAATCTTGGACATATGTACATGTACATTTTTTACTCTTTTTTCAGTTTGCAGATTGTTTGTTGCTGAGGTTGAAGAAAACGATATCCTCCTGCTCCAGCTGATTACACCGATATCTCAAATATGACATTTACTAGTTGTCCGAAGCCATGCACATTCACAAATTTTTAACGAACAATGTTAAGGTAAATACTCACAATACGACTACTCGACAAAGTTAAAAAGAAACGGATATAAGTACTTGAGGGGTTTTCGGTGGCAGATAATCTCAAATTCACACTTCTATGAATGAGTCTGATACAGGGTGGATATCTGTATAACTATTGGATGATTAGGTTTTAGGATGGCATACAGAGCTCCCAACCTTCTTACTTTTTTTCTTAAAGGGTTCCAAATTGGGGAAGAATATTAGGCTGTGCAGTAGAGGTTGACGGTGTTGCTCCACTGGCACTTGGGCCTCCTCATGAAGCAGGAGGAGCCTCTCTCAATCTGCTTAACTCTTCCCTTGCAAAGTTGACCGGATTCTTAGTCTGCAAGTGCTTCCACATACTTTCACTTCAACACCAGTCCTCTTTATTGGGGTCTCCTCTTGAAAGCAGAACCTCTGATAATTGCTTTTCATCCCCAAACCTATTGAGAACAAATGTTTGGATGTATATTTAAATTGATCTTGGACATATGTACAACATATGCATTTTTAACTCTTTTTTCAGTTTGCAGAATGTTTGTTGCCGAGGTTGAAGAAAACTATATCCTCCTGCTCCTCTTGAAAGCAGTCTTGCATATGCGGCAAGTAACTTTTCTTGCATTCAACTTTTTTAAGACTTGTGAAAATTAATTTTAAAACATTCAATAAATACGGTGTCACTATGCATTGTGTCAAATGCTGTATTAAAAATATGGAGAAAATGTTCCCTTTAATTGTTGTTAACGTCTTTACAAAAGAATTTGAAAGGAGAAAGTAGGAGATGAATAACAGAGGTAGGACGTTATATCTCAAACTGCAAAAAATGATAAAAAGGGTGGACTAAAGTCTGCATGTACAACTTTTGTGGAAGCGTTTCAGGCACACTGGAAACATTTTAAAATATATATATATATCGTCAATTGTTACTTTGACTAGTAATGTTTGACCTCATTTAGTCACATCAATCTAATTTTAAACACTAATTTTCTTTTTTGTTTTGCAGATTAACTACACTACTTCTTTTGGACTCCATATTATATGTTGTTTATTATATTGTTTTGTTAGTTCTAGTTCTAGTTATTTATTGTACTGTTATCTTTTAGTTATAGTTCCAGTTATTGTTTTAATAAAAGTTAATAAAAAAAAGTACAGCCCGCCTTCAACAACCAGTCAACGAGATAGGGGAAGACTGGAACACCACCTGATCTGCGCATCTGAGTTTTAATATGCATGGCGTCTAGTAAAGAGATAGTGTACATTTTACAGATGAAGTAAACCGAGTCTTCCTCATGAACTTTAGACTCTGCATCAGTACTTACTTTTAATTACAAAAATTTCTCAATAAACACAAGGGCTCTTTCTAGAACCACCCAATATCTATACACATAAGCTTGATATATATCTCAAAAATACATGGTTTGTTTTTTCAGCGACCAAATGGGCGGATCCTACGCGCATTTTGTGACTTTTTTTCTGAAAAAAATTCTTACTTATTTTGCCCTACGGGTCCCTGTGTCACCCCCTGAGCAGGCCTAGGGGGTCAGGGTGTGTCTAACCTGCCCTTGTTCACGTTTTACCAACATATTTCACAAACTTCTTCACCCTCGCTTCTACCGAGGCACATAATGGCTGCCAACATTTCCTGGTTTCGAATGTTTACAACCGCTTGACAGTCAATTAGAATTCAGCGCGTGATTGGAAATGTGCGCTTATCCTACTAGGCCAATCCTCGCACAATCCGCGGATCCTCCGCGCCCATAGATATATAAATGACTTTAACCATACTTTTCAAAGAAACTACTGAACAGATTGACACCAGATATGCCAAAGGCACAAGTCGGAACTGAGGACTACCTCTCTGCCAAATTTGGTGTAATTCTGTTCAGCCGTTCAAGCTGTAGCCGTGGCTAAAGGTCCTATGAGAAATTGCATGGGGAAAACACGTTTTGGGTCCCCGCTTCACCAATCACCCCCAAACTTTCAGGGAAGGAGCAGAACTGAGCTGGTCAAAAGTTTGGAAAATGTCAAGAAGATTTCTCACTCAACGCCAAAGTTATTGGCAATAGAATGTTGCAGTTCTCCTATGGATAATAGGTCCTAACTATAACTACCTACTGGCGACCGCCAGTAGGTAATATATAATATAGATATATAATAGCTGCATCAAACTAAATGGCGACAAAACTGAGGTCCTGCTGGTCGTAAATAATCCCTCACATTGGGTAGAGCTTTCATGGCCCTCGTGTCTGGGAAATTGCCCTCTTCCGACAGAGGAAGTAAAGAGCCTTAGAGTACTTCTTGATAAGAACTTCACCATGATGGCTCAGGTCAAGAAAGAGGCAGGCTTGTGCTTTGGTCGTCGAAGAGCACTCAGGAAAATAATCAAATTGCTTTCCATTGACATGCGTAGGATAGTAATACAAGGATTCATCCTGTCACGTTTAGACTATGGCAACTCCCTTTATCTAGGGAGTCCTACATATGTCACAAAAAAACTGCATATCATACAGAATGCCGCAGGTAGATTCCTGTTAAATATCCCTAAATCCCAGTCAGCAAAACCGCCGCTGGCCAGCCTTTATTGCCAGCCAGTGAGGAAGAGAATTGAGTTGAAGACTATCTGTATGGTTCACAAAGCAAAGCGTGCTCTTGTTCCACATATTCTGAAGCAATTCATAAGCAATTCATTATTCCTCACTATAAACTACAGTACTTATGATCAAACAAACTATTTGTTCTAGAAGTACAGAGAATAAAAAGGGCAAGAGGTGGTGGGCATTCTTTTGCCTATCTAGCACCCAGGCAACATATCTGTTCTCTTGATTTACTGGATCACCTTTAAATTCACTGTTAGCACTGGGAATCTCATGTTTGGGTAGCCATGCACTTTATAAGGCTTGACAATAAAAAAATAAATGAACCTGTTTAAGGCATAAGGTGGTCTTGATCCTCCCAATAGCTACATGCCTCAGCTCCGGGACACTCTTGCAGTAGCCAAGAGCCCTACAAATCCCATCATTCATTCATCCATTCAATAATTTCCAGCAGTATACCTGCACCTAAATCTGTTACTAGTATATCCCATGGAATGGGACATAACTGCAAAGAACCATTTTTTCCAGGTGAAATTCCACACTGAACCTCAGTTCTCTGTGGATTCATGCCCAATTTGCTATTTGCTCTGAGCAAGTGAAAAATGAGAGCTGGGGTGTACAAGTGCAAGTTGGGGGTGGCAGAAAGGTGGTAGGGAGGTTAATAGTAGGCAGGGGGAAAGGTGGAGTAGAGGTGAATCATTCTGTGCTCCCCAAGGCATCCAGAGGGGATCAGATGCAGGCTAGGGATCAGCTATCGGCTGCACTTGCAACTCAGTCCTCATCTACACAGATTATGGTCAAAGCATCAGCAAAAAACCTCTAACAGGTGTGTGCCTTTAATGAGACACCATTGCTTTGCAATAGATGTAAACCTTTTATTTTTCGTGTTTAAAAAACAAATCTTTATTAAAGCAGTAAATATTTGTTTTCCATGCTCTTTCATTTAAACAGTTTCTACAATTTATACTTCACTAAGGTAATCCTCTGACATCATGCCATTTTGCTTTCATTAAAGAGGAGCTAAATATTTTAATGTGATTATGACTTTAAATGAAACAGAACATTTCAAATGGCACAATACCAATGTGCTGTTCCTAGCAAAGTAGCAGGTCAAGAGTGCGTGTCTCAAAGCCTGGAAAAAGGCATTCAACAATACAAAGGACTTTCTCAAGCCCAATGCTACAGAGCCATATTTATGGCATGCACCCATATATGTTATTTGATACTTTACCATTATTATCATTATTATTATTTAAATTTATATATCGGCGCGCAGCTACCCAGAAGGGTTTCCCTGCGCCGTACAGGAACAGCAGAGAATAGAGCAGCCTATTGGCTGAAAAGCCATGTTTTCAGGTATCTACGGAATAAGAGAATGTTGGGTTGCATGCGGAGGGGCAGTGGCAGGGTATTCCATAAGGTAGGGCCCAGGTAGGAAAAAGAGCGCCCCCATGCGAGAAAGCTTGACTTTGGGAACTCAAAATTGTTCTTGGATGGAGGATCTGAGAGTACGGGAAGCAACATACGGACAAGCTAGGAGTTGTAGGTAGCGGGGCGACTGAGCATGCTTGATGCGAAACATAGGTTAGGACTTTGAACTTGACCCGTTTCTCCACTGGAAGCCAGTGGAGATAAGCCAGCAGCCCTGGTGTAGATGAAAATTTGGGAGCGCGGCAGAATAATCTAGCTGCAGAGTTTTAAACTTGTGTAATTTTCGAGTTACCTCTTTGTTGACACCCAAGTAGAGTATATTCCCGTAGTCAAGCTTAGGGGTAACGAGGGCTTGGACTACGGTGCGCTGGGCAAGAGATAGGAGCATCCACACAATCTTTCTCAACCATTTCAAAATGGTGCAACAGGTAGCAGCAACCTTAGTTGCCTGCTGTCGCAAGGAGAAGGAGTCATCCACGATGAAGCCAAGGTAACGCACGTGGGTGAAAAGTTGTGGGAACGAACCCATCTCAGGCGGCCAATGTTGGGGGCCCCAAACGTCCCAATCTTTACCCAGAATCAGGACCTCTGTCTTATCGCAATCGAGTTTTAAAAAATTGGCGTTCATCCAAGTCACCACTTTACTGAGGCCGGATCTAAGAACAGAGGCCTGGGAGATTTTACCTGCTGAGAGAGAGAAGAGGATCTGGGTATCGTCGGCGTAGGAGAAAAGCGACAGTCCGGATTCCACTACCATAGCCGTTAAACAGCAAAGGGAATCGAACACTTGAGAAGGATGATGCTTTGATTTGGATGTAGAAGAAAAAACCTGAAAGGTGCGTCCAGCGAGAAAGGAACTCAGCCAGTTTAGGACGGCCCCGGTAATACCCGATGATTGAAGGGCCTTCATGAGTACAGTATGGGAGACATTATCAAAGGCCGCACTAAGGTCAAGTAGTATCAAGGCCATGGTTTTGCCTGTGTCAATCTTATGACACAGCATTTCTGTCATCCTTCGACAGATGCCCATTGATATGTCTCTCCGGAATCTTTGAGAGGGAAGGCAGGAGTGAAATAGGGCGGAAATAGGAGGGAAGAGAAGGGTCAGCGTTAGTCTTTTTTAATAACGGAACAACAATTGCATGTTTCCAGACGGGAGGAATATTTGAATTCATAAGAGATGAGTTAAGCTGTTGAAAAATATAATCGAGAGAGGGCGATTCCATTTGTTGCAGAACTGTGATGGGCAATAGATCACAGGGCGATCCAGATTTAATTTTACTGAGGTGATGAGTACGTGATTTCATATCCAGGAGTGGCCAGGAGTCAAGATTAATCATTGTCTGTGTCTGGGCGGAGCAATTATCGGGCATTGAGGTAGAGCAGATGGAGGACTCAGCAGTCGAGGGGGAGGAGGGGGTGGCAGTACTAGAAGGAGCGGAGTACATGTTATCTACTTTTTAAAGAAAAAATTGAGCAAGGTCCTCACATTGTGTAGTGTTGAGGGTAGGAGGCGGTTGCAGGCAGGGCGGCAGTGCCAGATAGATCCTTGACCAGATTGAATAAAGTTTTTGCACAATTATTCGCCTGCGTAATGGATAAAGAAACATATTTAGCGTGTGCAGCCCTGCAGTGAGAATGATAGGCCCGTTTAATAGTGAGGTAAGCAGATTTAGCTTCAAGTGAATATTACTTTCGCCATCAACGCTCCAAGTTTTTACATGTGGTTTTCTCCCCTTTTAGTTCATCATTGAACCAGGGGACGGCGCAGCAGTGATTATTAAACTTCTTTATTGAAGGTGGAAGACAAATGTCAAGGGTGGACTGTATCCAGTTATAAAACGCTGACAGGTCCAGGGTGACATCATTATGTAAATTAGGGACATTGTTAGACAGCAATAAATTAAACTTGGTGATGTCAAGATTTTTCCAGTTCCTAGAGGGTTTAGCAGCACAGCTACTATTCGCAGGAACGAAACGGGGGCATCGAAACTAAAGCCCACTAAAAAGTGATCAGTCCAGCTAAGCGGAGTGGCTGCTGGGCAGTGTAAAGAAGGCAGGTTGGAATAAATTGGGTCAAGAAGATGGCCTGCTTTATGCATAGGCCCCCTATTGTGAAGTAAGATATTCATAACTGCAAAATCAGAAACCAAGGTGCTACCAATAGTGCAGTTGGGATCCTCTAGATGGAGGTTAAGATCACCTATGATTGTGAAATTAGCTGGAAAGGGGCGACCACTCGGTCCCCCCGAACGTATGGTTGGGTGCCCCGATCCTCCCAGGAAACCATTTTGGGCGGGGGGCGTGTCTCGGCGGGTATGCCCGAAGCGGCGTAGCCGGGACGCGCCTTTTCCCGCCCAAGAGGGGTTGTCCTAGACACCTACACCGATGGCCACATCCAGTAGGCGTACCGGAGGAGGGTACACGCCCTCCCGAAGAAGAATAAATATTGCGGGAATCCAAAGAAGCGTCCTCTAGTTCCTGTGCTTGGAAGGCTGCACCCACTCGTTGCTCGTGAGCCCTCAACAGAACAAGGAGCAATTTTGAGAACTTGTAATTCCTGTGTTTCTCTTTCAGTGACTTTAAAGCGAAGGATCCAGGACCGTGTTGATCGACTCGGAGTGGATAATCGAAACCATGTCTGGCAAGAAGTCAGGAAAGGGTTCCGAGACAGACAAGGTGCTACGCATGTTGGTGAACAGAATGGCGAGAATGGAACGAAACATCGGACCAGTCCCAGCACTTGGTCGTGATTTGGCGGGCGTCAAGAAGCAACTGGCCGCAATGAACAAGGCTGGTAACCCGAAGAAGGTAATAGGCCCGGCATTGCCGGGAGTCGTCCCCGAGAGTAGAAGGAAACGGGTCAAGAGGAGGGCGGTTGCAGGGGAGGTTCCGGTCCCTGAGGTGCCCCCGGTCATCCCTGCCATACCAGCTGATGACCCAGTACCAACCCCAGACGCGGGTCAACCGATTCCGGTTGTGATTACGCCCGCTAACGATGAGGATATGCCTCCTGAATTGGCCGCCCAGTTGGCCGCATGGCTCAATAAGAAGGCAGGGGGTGCTACGGCGCCCGGAGACACGGCAGAAGAGGCCAAATTACTAATCCAGCAGTTGTGGCAGTCGCGAGATGCCGCGAAGGCGAATCTCCCTCTTGTTTCCCCACAGGTGACACCGGTAGGACCGGCAGCTGGTCTCGAGAAAACGGCGGGAACAACGACCGAACCGGGTAAGCTCGCTTTGCCAGTGGCGGGGGAGGGCTCATTACCCTCAAGGCGGGAGAGGGTGGTTCAACATATCCCGATGGCCATGAAAGAATTGATATTTAGCAGACAAGTATGTCAATATGTTTTCGTTGTTGACTGACCATCGCGAGATGGAATATGCTAAAACACAGAAAGATTTGTGGGACCCGAGCGTCTGGCGCGCCAAGATGGCGGAGTTCAGGGTGGAGGAGACGATACCGAATTGGGCGAAGGCCTTTGCAATGTTTACTGCGATTATTGGTGAACGTAAGCCCGAGGTATTGACCGAACTGTCTTGTTATCAGGCACGTATAATGGATTTTTATGAAATGTATGAGGGGGACGAATGGAAAGGTTACGACATGAAATTTCGTAAAGCGAAAGAGTATGATTCCTCTCTGACATGGGATTGCCTCGACTCAATTTCTTGGCATAAGCAGCTCCTGCCTGGCACGTCAGGGACATCCTCGCCAGGTGGGAATGGGTCGGGGGTTTCCCGCCAAAAGCCCGCGGTGCCCTTGCGAGCAGGCACCGGTGGTGATCACCAGCCAAAAATCGGCGGGAATGGTGGAAAGCGGGGGGTCTGTTGGGGCTTCAATAGAGGCAACTGTAACAGACCGCAAGGTACATGTAGGTTCAAGCATGTTTGTGCGGGTTGTGGGAATTCCTCACACCCGGAGAGTTCATGCAGATCGAAAAATAGCGGGTCGGGAGGTAAAGGAGGGTCCAAGCAAGACTGAGGTGGATCGTTGTGTACAATTGCCTACTCCCGTTGATCTCATGGCTATGACTCCTTGGTTAAACAAATACCCTGATTATGTCTCTGCTGGGGTGTTGAGGAAGGGATTCTTATATGGCTTCCACATCCCGGCGGGGGATTTTCGTGGGGAACCTTTTTGTAAAAACCAGCTTTCGGCTCAGCATAATCCAGGTGTGGTGGAGAGAAAAATTGCTAAAGAAGTGAGCCTAGGCCGAGTGGCTGGGCCTTTTCAGCGCCCGCCAGCGGCGGGTTTCATCTGTTCCCCATTAGGGGTGGTCCCCAAGAAGGACCCGGGGGAGTTTAGGCTAATCTATAATCTGTCTGCTCCAAGGGGTTTCTCGGTAAACGATGCTATTGACCCAGAAGTTTGTTCGGTGCGGTATGCATCATTCGATGATGCCGTCACCATGTTAAATCGCCTGGGCCCCGGGGCGCTGATGGCGAAATCAGATATCGAATCAGTTTTCCGGTTGCTCCCGGTACACCCACAGGATCAGCGTTTGCTAGGTTTTGCGTTCCAAGGGAGTTATTACATGGATAAATGCATGCCGATGGGTTGCTCAATTTCTTGTGCCTATTTTGAAAAATTCAGCTGTTTTTTAGAGTGGGCATTCACCGAGGCCACAGGGCATAGGCATGTTATGCATTATCTAGATGACTTTCTGTTCTTGGGAGCAGCCGGCGACACGAAATGTGCGCAGGCGCTACAGGATTTTTGCATCCTCATGAGGGAGTTTGGAGTGCCATTGGCACCAGGTAAGACGGTTGGACCATCTACTTCACTGTAGTTTCCGGGAATTGAGCTCGATTCTGTGGAGGGATGTTTCCGTTTGCCAGTGGGAAAGGTAGCTAAATTTAGGGCTTCCCTGGAACTTTGCCTTAGTAAGGAGAAAGTGACCCTGCACCAGTTACAGCAAACAGTGGGTCAGCTTACCTTTGCCTTAAGAGTGATACCAATGGCCCGCCCCTTTTCACGCTCTATTGCACAAGCTATGGTTGGTCTCAAGGAAGGACACCACCGCACGAGACTGTCTGCAGAGGTTCGCCAGGATATGCGCATTTGGTTGGCATTTCTGGCGGACTTCAACGGTCGAGTAGTGTGGAACAAGCCGCCAGCGTCTTCGGACGAGCTGGGTTTGTGGACTGACTCAGCGGGGAGCGTGGGATTTGGCGCCATCTTTGGTAACCGATGGTCGGCGCAAGCATGTCCGGCGTGGTGGCATTCCTGCGGTCTCACAAGTAACATAGGGTTCCTTGAGCTATTCCCTATTTTTGTTGCTCTGATGGCATGGCCGGACAATTTCAGAGACCGCTCTGTGGTATTTTGGTCTGATAATATGACTGTTGTCGAATGCATTAACAATCGGGCAGCACGCTGCAAATGGATCTTGAGATTGTTGAAGGAAGTTGTGCTGCTTTGCATGAGACTGAATGTACAGTTCAGGGCGAAACATGTGCCGGGTGTACTGAATCATGCGGCTGATGCACTCTCTCGTTCACATATGCAGGCGTTCAGGGGTTATCTACCTACAGCGGACCTAGCGGCGGCACCATTCCCCGAAGCACTCTGGCTAATTGGTGCCCCGGATTACAAGACCTCGTGGCAGCAAGCTTAGCCCCAGGACGAGGAAGGCATACAAAGGAGCGTTTCATTCCTATTGTGCATTTTTGGGTCTGACAGGGAATCAGAACTGGGGTCAGGAGGATTCCTTCCTAGGGTTCCTGGTAGCACTGCACAGAGAAGGCCGATCGGCGGCAACGGCCTATAGACACAGGGCGGCCATCTCATTCATAGCGCAGGTGCATGGCATCAAAGACCCAACAGGTTCCTTTTTGGCGAAAAGAGGCCTTCGCGGCTGGCAGCGCCTTGAGGGTCGCAAGCAAGACGAGTGGCGCCCGATTGGCTTGGAAAGGTTGTCCCTACTCATGGCGAAACTAGTCACGACATGCTCCTCCCAATTCGAAGCAGTTCTGTTCCGGGCAGCCTTCGCATTAGCGTTCCATGGGGCTATGCGGGTGAGCGAACTGGTCGCAAGGAATAAGAAAGATGTGGAGGGAGGCTTGTGCAGGGATCACATCCTAATTAGGGGTGATTCGATGGTAGTCACGATAGCTAGGTCCAAGACTGACCAGGGAGCTATGGGAAACAGTGTTGTTGTCCAGCGCGTGCAAGGGTCCCCCACGTGCCCGATAATGTGTATAGAACAGTACTTGGCACTGAGGGCGGATACATGGGGGGGAGTCTGCTGAGGCACATCGATGGCACCCCACTGACGAGGTTTCAGTTCCAGAGGGTGCTAGCACTGACAATCGCGGTGGCGGGCATGGACCCGTGTGATTTTGGGACCCACTCCTTTAGGATAGGGGCTGCTACTGAGGCTACAGCCAGGGGTCAGAGTGCAGAGGAAGTGAAACAGTTGGGACGATGGTCCTCGAATTGCTTCAAAAGGTATGTGCGATTGCACATGTTGTGAAGTCAAGTGACATGCACTCACGCTTCTTGTCTTCTGTTTGATTTACAGTTTCGCGAGCATGTCATGCGGGGCGGAATTTGCAGTCGACCCAGTACCAGGGGACCAGCGGTCATGGATCACCGTCTGAAGAGAGAGTGGTTTGGGTCGTGGGCCACTCAAACGTGAGGCGGGCCGGGGACGTATTCAAAGCAGGTGACGCGACTCGCGCAGCTGGGGAATATGGGTACAGAGTGGCCTTCCACGGAAGGGGCGGGCTCTGTATTGACCAATTCGAATCTTTTGTAGAGGGTCTCTTAGGGCGGCAGAGGTCACCGCCATCTGTAGTCATAGTACACCTGGGGGGCAATGACTTGGTGACACTGGGTAGACGAGTATTGCTCGAGCAAGTTTTGTCTTCCGTTAGCTGGTTGGCAAAAAGAATCCCAGGGTGCACGATTGCCTGGTCCCACATGATTCCCAGGAAGGTATGGCGGGGGGGCCTTTCAGTGTCAGCACTGAACCATTCGGTGAAGAAGGTTAACAACAAAATTGGTAGATTGTTTCGCTCTGCGCAGTTGCATAGCATTCCTCATGGGTGTATTCGGGGTGATCACATGTATCTGAATGATGGGGTTCACCTGTCCCGGGAGGGGAATGTTTTACTCATAGGAGACTTCATAGCATGGCTAAGGGGTTTGAGGAAGCATGACCTTTAGGAGGAGTTTGGGGGGGCCGGATAGCCGGTCAACTATCCGGCCTGTGGCGGTAAGGTCATGATCGGTGAGCAGTAATTTCAAGGTCCCTAGAGGGGGGCGCCACCCACTATGGATGGGACCGCCCGGGGGGAGACGGCCATAGGCCCCTTCCAAGGGAGGAGGCGGCTATATGCCCCTCCTAGGAATTTCCCGGGGCCCGGTTATCCGCGACCGCGGATATGATAGAGAGTGTGGGGATGGGGGGGAGAGTCCACGCTGTCCTTCCTACAGATACCTCACACGGGAGCTCGGACGACCTTTAAGATAGCGTCGAGCGGAAAGGGGGGCCCCCAACAAGACAAGGGAAATTAGAGTTGGCAAGAAGGGTACAGTCCTCGCGCGGCCGCCACTCACACCGTGAGGGGGAGAGTTTTTGGTAGTAGGGATCTGACACCGGTTAAGACCTTGCCGTTGGCCCTTAATGCTAGGATGTACAATTTTAATTTAGAATGTATGCATTTGCAGGATGTTAGACTCGGCTAGGAAACCTTTGTATTAGAGATTTGTTAAGGTTAGCCAAAGAACATGTCTTCATCGAAATGTAATAAATGAAAATTGTACATGATTATGAAACTTTTATTTAATGTTTTAAATTTTGTTTCATATTTTAATAAATACGGCCGGTAGGGTGACTCCCTCCCGCCTTCCAAAAGTTCAGAACTGCATCCGACTTCCCATCCTTGGGGATTGTGTTGGGAGGGGGTGACGGGCATCCCGGCCATATGAATGCAACAAAAGCGGAGTGACAAAGTCAGGGAAATTTAGAGCCCATGAGCCGGCAGGACCCGGAGGGCGGTACACCAGCATCCCAGACAGGGTATACTGTGGAGTCAAATTGAGTTTAAAAATTGCCGCTTTACAGTCGGGAATTAATAATTTATCAAATTTACAGCACAAATTTTTTTTTTAAATTATAGCGATTCCTCCACCCACCCTGTCAACTCTATCTTTTCTAACAATAACATAGTTAGGATGCAGGGCTCTGGCCACATCCGGTCCCGAGCAGCTATTAAGCCAAGTCTCCGTTAAGAAGATGGCATCGGGTTGTAGATCTACTAAGAGATCAAAGATGTCTGCTTGATGTTTGGGGAGGGAGCGAAATTTCAGAAACAATTTTTCCAACAATTTTAAAAGTGCTATGAATTACAAACCTGGGCAGAAGTATTAAAATTAGAAAAGTGCAAAGTGGTTCGCAGCGGCAAAGGACAGCTCACAACTATTAGCTGTTCAAGTAGTTTGAACGCGCGAGTCCCACCGCCTTGGGAAGGGAATGCAAGCACTAAAGCGTCCCTTGCCCAAAGATGGCGGCAGCAAGTGGCACAACCCGGAAGTGGGTAAAAAATTAACCAGCAGAGTTTCCCCTTGGCCTCCCTCCACTCAAACAGTCCGCTCTTGACTGCGGTGACCGGGGGGGCCAGAGGAAAAGGTGTGCGATCCCACACTAGTGAGAAAGATAATAGCAAACGTCCTACAGGCACACTCAGGTGAGGTTAAAAAATTCAGAAACAATTTTTCCAACAATTTCAAAAGTACTACGAATTACAAACCTAGGCAGATGTATTAAAATTAGAAAAGTGCAAAGTAGTTTGCAGTGGCAAAGGGTAGCGCCCAACTATTAGCTGTTTAACTAGATACTTCAATACTTTCAATGAGTGCAACCACAATCTGTATTTATGACACATCATGCAAGTATCAGCATTTTCAGTGATGGAAGTTGATAGATAATATCTTCCTTTTGTCAGTGATTGCCATGCTCATACATTTTGGAGAATACACAAACCCGGTTATCATCATAATCAAAATTAAGCATTAATATGTGAAATGCGCCCCAACTCCAGTTACAGTCCTTCACCGAACATAAGTGATGCATGAACACCACTACATATGTATGCTCACTTATCCTGAGAGAGTGTTCATTATGCTAAACTAAGGTAGTGCTTTGTTACACAGGTGACAGTGGCTACCCTTGCATCTAATATACGTTAATTTAAATTACTTTTATTTTTACATTTAGTACAATATACATAGACATGCATATGTATAAGCATATATATATGTGTGTGTGTGTAAAAACAATGTAAGGCATTTATACAATATGTAATACTTAAAAGGAAATTTTATATGAAATAATATATAACTAAATAAAAATACGTTTACCAAAATATACCAAATACTAACAACTTCACAAATGCAAACATTTAAAAACATATAATATACATGCATAATAAATGTTTGAAATAAATGTCATAGACTATAATTACTAAATAATTACTAAATAAATAAAACTACAATTTACATGTTTCATATTAAAATTAATAATACACATAAAGAGTTAATAAATACAATGTATATATGATATTATATTAAAACATACTGTAAAATAAAATCACAATATTTAAAAACAAATATATCAAAACAACAATTTTAAAAAACAGCCAAAATGTAAAAACTTCTAATATAAAAACAACATCAATTATTAATAGTTATCTCATCAGCAAAGAAAAAACATATTTTAAATGCTACATTCAAGCTAATAACATAAAAACCTAAACAGATTAAATAATTGAACTACAATACAACAATAATTACACCAAAAACTGGAATAAAACTAAATAACCATTCCAAATTCAGCAAAACATGTTTTAAACATTTTACATTTTGTTGAATGACATTTTCTCTTCAAACTTAAAAATAGGGAAAGGATTGGACTTTATAATGATAAAAACACACTATTCAAACTTTAGCCTAGGCAATAATATGGAAACCGTTGGATTTCAGAGGGATCAGATTTACTATTCCCACTTTAATCTGATCAACAGTAAGAAAGCATTGAAATTTAGAGGTGTCAGGTTTACTGTTCCCACTTGAACCTGAGACACTGTAAGGAAAGTGCCAGAACAGTCAGATTTTCACTTTCCACTCCAACCAAAACAACAGCAGAGAATGCATTAGACTTTGCAGGGGTCATATTTACTATACCCACTTCAACCTAAGCAACACTAGGGAAAGCGCTGGACTTTAAAAGGCTTAGATTTATTATTTCCACAAGCAACCAGTGGAAAAGTATCAGACTTTGGGGGAGTCAGAGTTACTTTTCCCATTCCACCCAAAGCAACATTAGGAATAGTGTTAACAAATATGATAAATATTAAAATTAGTATGTAAAAAAAAACAGGCATAAAAAGAAAACATTTTATTTAAAAAATTGTTTTGATGAACAACTAGACATTTTAGTAAATTACTTTCAGTATAATCTACAAAAATGTGCTAATAATTTTGTTTACCAATTCAAACATTATTTATCAAAAAAACTAACAAAATACAATAAAAAACCTTCCGACTCTACTCCCCTACACTCTAAACAACCCAAAAAAAACTGTAATGATACTAACACAATAGCTCACAACAAAAGAAATCCAAAAATAGGAAATCTTTAAAAACAAAAAACAAAAATGCAACATTTTTGATGAAGAAAATAAATTAATTCAATCAATTTATAATCCTACAAATAATTAATAATAATGTGTAATAATATTAATGAAATAATGTAACAATTACATCTAATTAGTCAATTATTAATCTATTTACCAATTAAACTTGACAAAATGAAAAAATACCAAAACAATAGTTCGACTACTAAAAGAAATTCGAACATTTAAAATAATAATATTGTATAACACAGAAAATCTTATAACTTTACAAAATATTACAAAAAAGATATTTAACACTTAAAATAAACAATGACCCGTATTCCGATGGTGGTCGATCGGTCAGACCGTCGACCGCCAACGCGGTGGACAGGAGACCGCCCAAAAATCAGTCTTCGGTTCCACCTCACAATTTCAATATGATCACCTTCATGGCGGTCCGTAACGTGTTTTTTCTCAAAGTGGCTTGTGCTGTGGCCAAGGAATAGGGCTGCCGTACTGAAATAAAGCACTTTCTGCACATCCATGCACCATGTGCCTAGCAGCATGGGCTGCCTGGAACACAGTGCATGGATGTGTGGTAACATAATATTCAGAATTTTGACTACTAAAATATCTTCAAGATATGCACATATAAGTAGCAATAGATATACTACTCTCCAATCCACAACAATACTTTAAAGCTAAGTTTATCAATAATGTTAGACCCCAAGCTTCATGCACTGTTAGTTGGAGCCCATGAGAAACGCGAGTGCCTGTTCTACAGAGATAAAGAGCTGTTTTCAGGGAATCCCTTAACTGCTGTGAGAGGTGGAGTTTACACATGCTTCCTTCATTTAAATACAGGCCAACCGAGAAAGTCGTTGCTTGGCTTTCGGTTCCTGACCTGACTTTAAACAATTCTGATTAAATTCTCAAAGGGACAAGGCAAACAAAATAATATTGGCTCATTGGAGTCACTTGAAATAAGCTTAGTGTCTCCTAGGAACACATTTAACACCTTGGCTGTGGCGTGAATTCTGCCGCCGTGCTGGACATTCCATTATTGGGTGTGGTTCGTAAGGCCCCGACTGTCGTGCGCACACGTCTACCGTGGCTCATGATGGCTGGGGGGCGTCATGAGCACCAAAGGGGTAAAAAGCAAGAGAA